>NC_083764.1:34923715-36343715 GCF_963514075.1 Conger conger
CTCTGGCTGGCCTGTAAAAGCCTCTTTCTCCATCCACTCTCAATAAGACCGAGACCAGCTCATGCTCTGCATGTTGCCATAAACTACCAAATTAGGCATGGTATGCTCATCCTCAGCACTGCTGCAAAAATATAAAAAAGGGTGAAAAGTATACATTTCTAACAGTTAACTGAATCATGAACTAACGCATTTCATTCTTCCCCACAGCCCTTGAATAATAACAAAAATATTGTTGTAATTTATTGACTAATAATAGCCTTTATGGTTTTGTTTGAGGACCAAAACATAAGCCAGGCCCAATAATTTGAACCAGAAACGGCTGGAGGAGGAGACAGTCTCTTGTTTTCTGGTTGGTTTCCAGGGTGCGGATGTATGAAATATAGCTGTTGCCCGACGCTATCACGTGTGGACACCCCTCTCTTCCACCGACCTCCCTCCCCAACCCCGGGATCATCAACAGCTGCAGTGGCCTCTAGGGTAGAAATAAACACCGTGACCCGGATGACAGAGTCTCTATCATCCCTGCTGTGACCCCTTACATAACCTCCTCCTCCTGCACCTTGCTTCACCCCGCTCCACTCCCCATTGCTCTGACCACAAGCCAAAATCAACCGAAAAATCAACCGGCCGCGAGTTTTGCCATTCACAAACAAAACTGACTAAATTATTTTGCTGCCCAGTAGCTGATGTCATGTTCCAGCCTTTTGCTTTCGTGACATAATTCAGGGTTCAGAGTTTTCTGAACAGTGGTAGAGTCGGTGGAAATGTTTTGAGACCCCCTGTTTGTTCTGGTCTACAATCTGAACAAAAAAAGGAATACAGATACAGATTACTTCACACCACCGGGTTCTTAAAATAACAACAGGGGAAAAAAAAAACCCTATAGACCCCTCCGCTTTTACATAACCAAAGAAATCAATGGACTGTTCTGGCTTCCTGTTGCAATTATGAGGGGAAGGCTGAACGTTAATCTCCTCGTGACTACTGGCTGACTCCACACAAACCGCGCTTGAAAGCACGCCTTTGTCGCCGGAACTGAAACCCGGCTCGACTCGCCGTTCGCCACCCCTCGCACTGCTCTCTGCCCATCAGCAGAAAAAACATCTGACCGAATTGAATGCGCCCTCTTCACAAGTGTCGGCAGATTGGGCAGAGTGCAAGTCCCCCTTTTTGCTGGTGGTTTTGCCGACAGACACAGGCCGTGGCAGAGGGATCACATTGTAAAAATAGAATGACAATTTAACTACCATGATCCCTTGATTTCTGACACAAAGCTAAGCTTTTGAGCCTCTTGGAGCCCACAAGTCAAGATAACAATAGCACTATGTCTGGGCGGCTCTATAATTCAACCTGGCTAAGTGCATCTGTTCGGAGCCTCACTGTGGAGAAGAGACCTGAGTTTTGATGAAGAACTTCTCAATATGATCAGACAAATAGGTGCCTACAGCAAATCAGCATTGACTTCAAGCGAATGCAACTCTACTCTAATAATTTAATTTGGAAAATTGTGTCTATAAATTTTTTCATCGACTGCCTGAAGTAAGACAAACAAATGAGATATTAATCTTCAATAAATCATTGGTGGCTTTATGTTATTTTATCATTCTGCTATAACATGCTAGTCAGGTCAAAAGGCAGGCCATTTTACAATACCAATTAGTGACTGTTTCAATGAAGCCATTCAGAGCCCAAATCAGCCCATTTCCCACACTAATTATTTATTATCTATTCTGATCCAGTTAGTGGTGCGTTGCACACATACGTCTTAGAACAGTCATTCCCATGGCTATTCATGAGCTATTCAATTGTAATTAGTTAGCAATTTGCACTTAATTCCCATACATGCAAACCAGATAATCCAACAATCACATGCCATCTATTATTTTTTTATGCAAGGGTGGCCTGGAAAAAATAATCCCAACAACCTGACCTTGTTTCAGAATATGGTAATTTGAAACTAACAGACACCCTCAAAAGCCCATTCAGACTATATGAATAAGTGTACAGATATACAGACAGATATTTGTGCAAAAATGAATTTGATATATTTAGCTTCATGCAAACATTTTGAACATGTTTGTTCATTTGAAACTTGCAAAAGAAGAACAGCTACATTTTCTCCTGAAAAATTATTGGGAAGATATACATTGACGGGAATTATGAGAAAAGAGTTTACTGAAGAAAATGACCTAATGAGCAACTAAATCAAGGATGTGATTTTTCCAGATGAATCAAGAAATACAGATTTTCTACACACGTCTCTGTGGGCACTAGAATTTGGCTGTATTGATGAAAATGCTCTCTGGAATATTGTGCTTCAAGTCCTGCACTTCTAGTTGAGACATTTATGGCCTGAAACACATCCTTTCCCGACAAAACAGGAAAAATCCCATCTTTGCTAAATAGGCCTAATTTACAGTGGAGTGCGCCATGCTTAGTGTCTGCGCTGTGTCCCCCCTCTCTGCCGGCGTAGGTACGATTAACGAGCCGGTGCGGCGTGGCCATGGCCGAGGTGGTCCCCCACAACAGGAGTGCCTTCGCGGGGACGTGGTCTCCGTGGAGACGGCCAGGGGGCAGCTGGGAGGGGGAGAACCCTTATCTCCTCATTTGAATAATGTGCCCTGAATCTGTCACGTTATTTCGTCCCCTTATGCTCACAGTAGGCAGCATCAACAACAAATTAAGTTGTAAATAAGAGACAATCAGCGCTATTGTTTGGTTTGTTTTGTTTTTTTGCGTGTGTTGCATTTCGTTTGCACTACATTCCCACCCCCCGATGGCCGCCATCCCTCTCCGTATACCCCCCACCCCCCACCACCTCCTTTTTGCCCTTCTCCAACTCAACCTTCACAAAAATCCTGAAGCAGCAGCAGTTTAACCGGCAGAAAAGATCAGCACTGTGAGAAAGGGACCCTGGGAGACTGTATGAGAAAATGAAACTCAAGAGGGAAGTCTTTAGTTTGACATACCAAGCATATGTATTCTAGCCTTGAAAGACCCTCACTGAGTGTTCTATGTCAGGCTCAAAACCGTCTTTGCATTTGTTTGTAATATTTAAATCGAGGAAATTTACCGTTCACTTTCCAATACCTTGTTAGATATGTTAAATTATAATTGCTCCTTCATGTACTGATGATTTTTCAGACACAAGTCCTGACTGGCTTCGAATTAACTGGGTAGCTTTTCATATATTTATCTTTATTTGTATAAATACATGAAAAATGGAAAGTATGAAACAAGATGCCTTTTTTTCTCTTACATAAAAGGACATGTTAAGAGTAAATTTTCTACGTTTCTACGTTACTATTGAAACATAATGCTGGGAGAGGGGGAAATGAACTTACATTAAACCAATCAGAACAGAAGTGCTGTAAAGACATAATGTTAAGGTCAAACATGAACAGGCTCACCTTCACATCAGAGAAGAACATTTTCAGCATGTTGGAACTGGGGTATCTTGCGTAGAAGAACATCAGCTTAGCCTTCTTTAAATGATTGGGTGAAAGTCCTTCCTGAATTTGGAAAAATCTTGTCAAGGAAAAATCTAAATTGTCAAAGTTAAAAGATCAAGTGCACACATCAGCGTAAGCATAAGAGGCAGCACCAGATATGATATGAGAGATAAATACACAATGTACAACTTGAAATTAGCAAAACTCCCGAACCCCCACCCACACCAAAACAAAATAACACACACACCCACATTTGCACACCATATACAAAGAGAGTAGACAAATCATGCTGCAAACAACATCTCGTGCTTTTCTCCTTGATTTCTCCATATAGTCAAAAATGGGGAATGACCTGGGAACAGGATCAATACACGCAGGATTGCTGATCGATAAATGACTACTTACCCTAATAAAGGGTCTATTTATCAGGAAGAGGCACTGCCCTCTAGATTTGTAAACAGAAGCTGCTGAGGGGTGTCCCAGGAGAATTGGGGGGGGGGGGGGTGCTAACCAGAGCAATCTAGCCATTCCCATTATCCGCCCCTACTTCCTGGCACAGTCACACTCTGCCAGTTAGGATGGCTTTGGCCACATCTGTGCCGAACGCTGGCCATGCCATTTCCTCGGCAAATTAACGGCTTTAGAATTTATCTGGGATGAAGATGCATGTAGGGAGGAAATCAATGCCGTACCCACACAAGGTCAAGCATCAGACGTACACCGACAGAAGCAACTAGGCTCCAGGTGACGGCAAGGCAAGCCTAGACCACATATCACAATATCTGTTATCACATTTATGCAACGTGCTGCTTGTTCCATAAAACACCTTTTTAAAATGATGACTGGAGAAGAAAGCACTTGTCACTTTGCTTAAATTAAGCCTATAAAACAAAACAACACAGCAAGGTACTGAGTGGCCATTTTTTTATGAAATGGCACTTTCAGGATGAGCTTTAGTTAAGAATCTCCTTTTCATTTGATCATTAGGGACTGGAACACAGACGTCAAATGTTCAAATAAAGAAATGTACACAATTTCACCAGGGTTAAATCTATCCCTGTATATTTAACATTTACTGATAATGCCTAGTGATAATCCACATTAAAACTAATTCCATAATTAAAATGAAATAGGAATTGACACTAGTAGGTCATTTAGTATTCATTCATTTATTTTCACTGGATTAGGGATTCTAATAGAGAAATTTTCATCAGTAAATATAACTAATATTAATGTCACCCTTCCACAGCTGTGGGTCTGTCCTCTGAGCCAAAGAGCAATGCATCTTTGTTTCCAAATTCAGAGGCAACTTTGCTGAATGTACGCTTTGTGTTTCTGACGCTTAACGACCACGCCGTGGATGACTTCTGATTGACGTGCTCCTTGACGTGCCAGGAGAGGGGACTTGTAAGAACCCTGTGTGACCTCCATTAGTGTGATAGAGAGGACTAAAAGAGCATTACCCACCCCGCTGCCATCTGTCATAATGCATATGCGGCATAACAGCACTGAGAGAATGGGAGACAAGCTGTCCACTTCTGCTCTTTTAAAGGAGTTGAATTAATTCCATGTACAACAACAAAAAATAAATACATATAAAAAAAAATGTGTATAAATTATATAAAAATGCTCTGTACATTAACTTGTTTTCCACACAGGCAAAGGCAAAAGAGGAAAGAGCTGGATACATACAGTATATGGGGATGCTAAACATCCTATTGAGCTTCTTAATAAAATTAATTATGTTGAGATGCTCTTTTCCAAATTACAGTGCTGATTTGTAAACATTTTATATTGGTGATCTCAATTAAGGCCTAAATCTGTTTAAAAGCTTAGCAGCAGCCAGTGTCCTCATTCCATAGAAATTTAAGGCGATTCTATTAACAGTCCTGATTCTTTCTCCCTTCTGTATAATCAATTTCTCTAGCATAAAACTTGATAAAAACAGCTTAACCATATTTCCTTCTGAAAAGGCCAATGTATTGGGGCATTATTTCATGGTGGGAGTGCAATTCTAATGTTTTATGAACTATATAATCTTACTTTTTGTTCATTTAAGATGTAGATATAAATTATGAATTTAAATCATGTTTTCACGGCATTTAAGTCCAGAAACATTTTATTGCAATATGAAGCTAAAACAGAAGCATAATGGATGCACTCAACTGCTCTGTCTTAAACTGTCCCCAGCTACTGTAATTCATATCTTTTAATATGTACAGTAAAGGAACATTATTTTGGGAGAAATCATGAGAAAACAACTGTAGTTCACAGAGTACATTTTACTTCTCACTCTTTGCAACATGAACCTTCTTCCAGAAGAGAGCGTATGGCTTCCTGGATACATACATTCAGAGAGTCTCATGGAAAAACAGATTAGATATACACACAGCTACAGTGAAAACAGCCCAAGCCATATTCAAAGTGTTTTCATAAAACAAACAATGTTCAAAATAAATATCAAGCTAGTCTAGGGAACAGGACTTGGAGAGTGCCAAGAGTAAGGAAGTGTTTAGAAAAAAATATTGTGGTAGATGCTGTAGTCTCTATTCCTGACAACACCCATCTCCACCCAGATGAACGTACAAGAGACAATGACTGCTGAAACCTGAGCCAATTTTGAGGTGTAAGGAAGGAAAGAAAAAAAAGGAAAAGATAGATGATAAATACATAAATTAATGACCGACATCTGTTCAGGAGCAGAAAAGATTAGAGGAAGAGAACACAGCAGCTGAACCTGAAACAGCTCTAAAAAAAACAGGGAATCTGGGCTTTGATCAACCACAAAGACCAAGATGGGCAAAAACAAGTTATACGTTGAATGACAACGATTCAAAGTCACTGTAAGAGAAATAATATGCGAAAGCGCATGAAACAATTTTGTACCAACTTCTCAAAGCTATGGCGGACATTGACACTGGAGAGAAAGATTTCTCTGCTTTAGCAACTCAAAAGTAGCAACGATGAAAACTCTTGCTGAGACTACAAAGCTATGCTACCCTATGGTAAAAACTTGAAATGGCCGCTTCTGCATGTCGTTACCAAACAAAGGGCCCTCGGGCCCTCCCTATTGCCCCCAGCACTCCAGTGAAGGTCAGGGAGTTTCTTTTGTGCGTCTGTGAACCAGCTCCTGCCTATAATCTATGGAAAATGCAAAGCGCCTTCACCTGCCCCCATGTCTTAATGCAGCACAACGCTGGAGCAGTGCACAGACTTTCTGTATGCAAATGCTCTGGGGTACTGAACAAGGCTATTTTTCTTGAGATGCAAAGAGACCGCGTGACAAGGAAGATCATTCTGGTCCTGTGAAACACAATTGGCTGTCTGTTTCTTCAGGCATTTGAATAAAACTTAATATTTGATTAAACAGCTTAATTTGCAAATATCGAGATGTTGTTGTTGCGGGGCTGAAGTGTAATCTCACGGTGAAGGTGGCACTCCTGGGGACATTGGAAGAAAATCTTGGAAGGTTAACTCTTTCAGTGCTGGAGTCCAAAGACAAATCTCCCAGTGGGAATGAGAACCTGTGTCAGGCATCTGTGCGAGGGGGGGGGCGGGATTCAACATGGCAACATCTATCACCTTTCTAACTTTTGTGAGATCAGAAATTCAATTTAATTTAATTAAAATTGCCGATGAAACCCACACTGGTGTATTTTGGTTAAGGAGTTTGTTATGAAAATATTACAATATAAATATCTGCGAGCGGTTTTAAGTAACTTCAAGTTAAGTAATGTCATTATAGCATTATTTTCTAACTGCACTTGTATGTAACTATACAAAAATGAAATTGTAGTTCTATATAAATTACAGGGTTGTTGGTATTATTAACATTCATTCCTAGCATTAGCGTTTTTAACTACTATATAAATGTTCAATTACACCTGTGTGCAAATCTAACTACAAGCACCAATTAGCTTGATTCATGACAATTTATATTACTGCTATAATGAGTATTTGACAATACAGCACTGCTGAGGGCTGTCTGCACATCTGGTATGAAGATCTAATGTTGTTTTTTTTTCCTTTCTTTTCACATTTCAAAAAGGAGCTCAGAGAAACAAGTTGGGGACTGTGGGTGTATCTGGGAACTATTCATTCAAAGGTCAAGAAACAACGAGAGAGCAGAATGAAAGACAAACAGCTACCTGCAAACACCTGTTAAGACGAGCATCAAAGAAAAAAAGAGAAAAAAATGATTTGGCTGCCAAGCAACAGTGAATGGTGCCTCAGGCTGTCAACAAATCTTTATATATAAAAAATAAGAATAGATACAGCAATTATTCTTTTTACAGTGTGATATGATAAGAAAACGCAGGCAGAAAGTGGGTCTTTATTACCTTCTATGGCCAATTGTAAATGCACAATGGTGGGGGAGTGGTGTATGCGCTATTGTTTTTAAATAAAAGACCTTAAATGAACCTTGAGCGGTTTTCTCAGCTGTTCTGAACATTTATATAAATGACAACAGGGCACAAAACTCTGCATCTCCTCCAGAGTGAGCCACTTTGCTCTATCCCCAGTAGGTCTTCCATCAGACAGGCAACGACAAATCTCTGTCAAACTAAAGATCCTCTCATAAAGGAAAGTTTTTCCCCTCTGTTAGTTACAAATTCATGCTTCTCTAAGACCTCTCCATGAAGCCACCTGCCATTTCACTTCTGTGCTTTGAAACACAATTTCCTCTGAGCATTTACGTACGAAACGATGATATGCCGGGGATGAAAGGGAGTTTAATCGCGGGGAGCTCTGACGGTGAGAAACGGAGCAGAGCACAGAGAGGGATAGACGACTGAAATGAGTGACAGGGACATTCAGATGAGTTCCCCAAAGCTTATAGTTAAAAGGCTCCAAAAGGGAGAGCTTCCTGCCTTGCCAGACTGCTATAAGAGCAGGGGGTTAACATTTGAGTCAAATGCAGACTGATATGAAGAATCGCCCTGCAACAAAATGTCTAACAGCAATTTACAAGTGCTCAGCCTCGGAGTTACAATCACAAACAGAAACTGATTTGGGCACTTTAATTCCCCTGCAGGCATGTCTTGAGCATTTAGACAACATGTAACCTTGTCAGTCACACCATCTTTAGGCCAGAAATATGAACATGAAGGAGAAAGGGAAGGGAAAAGATGGATCAGCAACAAGAAAAAAAAAAGAAATATCAGTACAGCAAAAACAGGAAGAGGGGGGGTAAAGGGAGGGGTGGTTGGGGAGGTGACAGCAACATAACATTCAACAATACTTTTTTTTAAAGGATATTGTACTTCCTGAATATGGCGAGATGTCAGACATGTCCTGAAGGTCCCCACACTCGGATTTGATTAAGGATAAGGACAGCCCCTCGGCCGTGCTGCCAGGGTGTGAGGGGGGGGAGCAGGAGCGATGGTGGTTCAGGTGATTGGACGACATCTTGGTCCGTAGGCTGGTGGTCTCCCGGGACAGGTCCAGAGACTCGGGGGAGGACCTGTCTTTGCCCGAGTAGGCACCCGAGGGGGTGCCTAATGGACTCTGAAAGGGGTAGCCCATGAGGGGGATGGGGAAGGGGTGTCGAAAAGAGGGAGGGCTAAAGCCCACCGTGGCAGACAGCGGAGAGGGGTGCAGGGAGGGGTGGTGGTGGTGGTGGTGATGGCTCCCGTGGTTGGGCATTGATGTGGACTGGTGATCCGAAGAGCTCTTTCTGACCACCAGGGGCAGAGCTTCCGTCTGGTCATTGGCGCCGGGCATCGGCATGCCGCCGAAGGTGTCCAGCGGGCTAGGAATGATGACGTCTCCGAAGCACTGCAGCCGTTGGTTGGCGGTGTGGAAGTTGGGGTTATCCCCGCCATTGACGTTGGCGAAGCGGTCCTGGGGCACCTGGAGCGGCGGGAAGACCTGAGGGGCCGGGCGCGGTGGGGGCTTGGCGAACACCTTGACCACGGTGTCCACCACCTGGGACATGGCCGTGTTCAGCTCCTGCTTCAGGGTCTCAGCCAGCTGCTTGCCCTCGGCGTGCATGGACGGGGGCGGCCCCTGGCCCTTCCCGCGGGGGCCCTCGCGCTTCGGCTTGTCTCCCTCCCCCTCCGCCATGAGGGCCTGCTCGTGGAGCAGGGTGCGCGCCCGGTCCAGGAACCGCGCCGGGTCCAGGTCGGACATCTCGTTGTCGGAGCGGTCGCGGTCGGCCGTTGACGGGTCCTGCCGCCGCCGCCGGCGGTCGCCGCCGTCCGAGCGCAAGCTGTCCTCCGACAGGTCGCCGTCCTCGTCGTTCTCCGAGTCAGTGCTGTCGTAGACCTGGTAGAACTTCTCCTGCAGCTGCCGCAGCTGCTTCTGCATGTCCTCCAGCTGGAGCTTCAACTGCCGCCTCTCTTCGTGCTTCTGCTCCTTGCGGGCCGTGACCACGAGCTGCTGGAAGCTCTGCTGCTGCTGCTGGGGAAGCCTCTGCTTGCGCTTGTTCTCCCGGTAGTAGCTCTCACGCGGGCTGGGCGGGAGCTGCTGTGACGGCCCGTCGCGGTCCCCCTCCGGGCCCCCGGCGCCCCGCGCGGCCACGCTGGGGGAGTGGCTCATGCCGCGGATGATGTTCTCCACCCGGGCGCGCTTGGCCCGCAGGTGCTCGTCGCTGAGCCTCTCCGAGTCAAACTGGCTGACAGAGGGTCTGCCAAAGGGCGAGAGGGACTCACGTGGAGACTCGCGTGACGAGTTGCTGCAGGCGTCCTCCTGGTGGATCTCGGAGCCCGCGCTGGAGAGACCGCTTCCCGGGAAGCCGGCGTCACTGCCGCCGTTTTTGGCCACGTTGCTTTTCAGCAGCTGGGAGATGATGGTGGCTCCGGGGAAGGGGATCATGGCGTCCTCGTACGAGTTGGCCCTCTTCAGCAGCTTGCGGAGCACGTTGGACTTCTCCCCGTCCGCGTGCTGCACCACCGAACACTCCACTTCCTGTTCGGGTCCATGGGGATTCATGGCACTGAATATGCTGGCTTTCGCTCGGGTGAAATCCAAGGACGCCGTCCCTAAGGTCCTTTTCACTCCAATGTCGACTCTTCTTCTCTTGGTTTGTCTGCTTAAGAGGGCTGTGCTCTCATGGTCAGGCATCACTGGTCTGTTACAGTGCCATCTTCAAAAGCCTGTCAGCCTGGGCACAGCTCAAGAACCCTGGGAACCTGGCCAACAGAACAAAAGGACTAAATCAATCATTTTCTTTACATTTATCTCAAGTTTCCTGATCTCAATCCTAAATAAAATACAACAACGCAACCGGGTGCAACTGGGATTTGCTGCATGTTGCAATCTGTGATTTTGTCTCATTGCAATTACCTTCAAAACTCAAAACTGTATGATGTTTCTGGTCTAGGGGTCAAAGGTGGATAAAGAAACGACACCACTCGAAACATAAATTTGCTTCCTGTTGAAAAATATTGTGGATTCCACATCATTTATATGCTTATGATTCAAATCTGAAATGTTGGATGACAACAAGATGAGTCGATGTAAAAATGTACTTTATTCGGCCTCAGAATTGGAGCTCGATAGATAGTAACCAAGCAGCATACAGCGGGCAGTTCTGTGGACAACTGTAAAGCCCATCACCTTCCCAAGCACCCGCTTTCAAATGAAGCACCGGACTGCACTCACAAAACAAAACGCTATGTGGAATTATGATAATCATTCATTCCTGTTCCCATTCTCCTGTTAGCTGGCTTTTAAACAGCTGCGGAGAATTTCCACTTAAGCAGGAAAAGACATTACATTGACATGAATATTAACTTTGCAGAAAAGACAAACTATAAAATGCACCTTCTAATCCAAAATAATAATCATGAACACAAAATCTTAATTGTCATGCCAAAAGATTACACACCCATATTCACAAAATTAGCACCAAGTACTTCACATATTTTTGTATTGCTACCAAATGATTTCCAGTGAAATATAAGACCATTCCCATTTTAGTTATATTTGTGGACTCATCAGTCCCTGAAACAAAGTGTTTGATACAGTACTACAGTAGCAAGAGTAATTAACATTTTAGAAGTAATCAAGTATCAAGTAAAAAAGTATCAATAAAAATTACTAAAAATAAAATAAAAATATGAATTTATATCCATGGCTTGCAGAGCTCATCTCCACAGTAACAGTTCAGCATGCCAAAAGCAGCCTGTCAACTTTTTGGACCTGCTCCCATCTCTTTCGGCTCACCTTTATAAAAATCTACCCACTCTGCAGGATGACATCTGTGACTTGGTTTACAGAACTACCCATGCTGAAACCAATCTTCAGTGCACATATATGGCTCACCCATGAACACACTTTAACAAAACTTCAGGCACCCAACTTTGTTTAAAAGACTTGTTATTATTGATGTTAAGTCCAAAACACGATAATTGTTTTCTTTTAAATATCTATAGCACCGCCTCTTTTTCAATGGCGCTAAATTAAATAAGAGCAGCATTGGCAATTAACGGGTGAGTACACCTATTTTTTATTCTGCATTCACAGTGAATGCAGACAACCCTGTGGGATTCAAATATGGGATATTTTTAAATATAAAAGCAGAGTAATGCAAAAGTAGCTGTGCATTAATATTATTCGGAACCGCCCGTGGACAAAGCATATTTAAGGACAGACCATGTACTCAGTAACACAAAAACAGGTTACGTTTTAGATTGTGTATGAAATGTCAATGTGTCCTCTCCTTAATTTCCGGCTATGTTGTTTGACATACATTTTTCAGGTTCATCACGAAAGTAAGTCAAACACACAAGGCACTTTTCTCACTGCAATATAATTTCAATGTTTAACAGACCCCTAAAATGTAAAACTACTATTCATATGTGCAGATGTATTCAAAAAAGTGTCAAATTTTGTTTAACGATTCTTCTGTGTTCAACGCATTATTCAACATCATAAAGGGACTTTAAATTAAATTAGCACCACGTTAGGACTTTTAGGCTGTTTACATCAATATTTTCATTTTGCTGAATGCACTATTTTGACAACACATATTGTTTCAGCCATCTCTGTAGTATATAGTGCATATAAAAAGCAGTTTTGACTATTTCGTCAATTTGTATAAAGTTCTGTGTATGTGTGTGTTGTATCAGAAATGTCACTGAAAAGCATTGACGCTAGTTAGTCAAACCCCAGGTGCGAACTGAAGGTCTTTCCTTCAGCTCGTGCCTGAATGGAGATGGTAATACTGTAGCACCAAGTATTTCAATTTTCTAAAACTTAGAAGGTGAGAATGTAACTGCACTATGTAGATGGCTAACAGAACAGAAGACAAATGTACATGGGGCACAGTAAACTCTTCCATCGCTATATATTAATCCCAGAACGTTCAACGATCTAAATCTATTGTAAATGCAGCCAAGGTAGGCAAATTCCATAAACGTGTGTATGGTTACTCTGACATTAGACATTTGTCCAACATATCCATGTAGGCCTACCACTTAAATTTACCTCCCCTTTCAGCGACTATCCGTGGGCTTGAGTGCTATGATACTAAATACATAGACGTAGACTTAAAAACATTCAGTCTTAATTCTGTTTAGAAATAAAAAAGACCAGTGACTGTTCCGTATTTTTTTTTAAATGAAATTGTCATTAGGCTACTCAAGCAGTGACACACAGCCTACACTACACCTGTTTATTTATAGGTTAATAATGTAGCCTACCTTACACTGACCTAAAGTTAAGCTCTCAATAGCTAACAATGAGCGAAGTCGTTACTGCTAGAAATAAAGCCAGTCGCACCTGTCTTTGCAGGCAACGCACCTGTCTACTACGCCCAAGCTCAGTATTTAATTTGAAGGATCTTTCAACAGCTGTAAGGAGTTAAAATAAGGGACTGTTCTCTAGCCTACGTTATAGTTATCGACCACAAGGTCTTTGCCGGTTTCTCCTTATTAAAGCTAAAGCATGTAAGAAACCGAAGGTAGAAACGAAACGCATAATTTGCCATTCTAAGTGTTAAAACAGAATAAAGATTGGGTGAGGTCAAAAAGCAATGGCAATAAAAACCGACGTTTTGCGCAAATAACCATCAACCAACATTAACGTCACTGATTCAAACAGAAAGTCGGCTATATCCAACATATTGTGTTTTGACGAAAGTGTTTTTGTTTTGTTTTTTTACTTAAAAAGCTAAAGGAGAAAAAAATCTACGTGAACAAGGGTGCGTGTATAGGTTATGCTGCTGCACTGTCCGCGGTGTTCGGTCTACAACATTACGGCTCTCAGGCTATATTCTCAATTCAGCATCTTTGAGCGTTATCGTAAAATTGACAGAGGCAAATGAACAACCTGGCACCAAATCACAAGTCCGTCCGCTTCGAACGCTTAATTAGAATAACTTTTTTTCTGAATCTACTGAAGAACCAGCGTTAGCCTACTCTCTATCCGCGGAAAGCCGACAAAATAATAGCGAGCCAAGTGAAAATGCATTTCTACGTTACAGTAACTGAACGTACCACATAACCTACGTGTACACTCATTCGACAAGGGAAACGGGACCATACAACTGTGCTATCAAGCAAAATCACCTTTTAGGTGAGAGAAGAAAGAAGCACGGCTATTGAGACAAAGGACATACTGCTATACAATAGACTTAAGGTGTACATAGCTTCAAATATTATGAATGCGTTATGGCTGTTATTCCAACTCAAATGATACTTCTTGAGAGAGAAGTTGCCTCTATTCGCGTAAAGTTTCCGAAAGCATAACAAGCATTAGTAGCCTACCCTACTTACTGTAGATTTGCAGAACAAGCGCTATCCTCCCGACAAAAAGGTCTTCTGATTAGTTTCTTATGAATCGTAGGCTATTATACGGATACAAAAACTTATTTTCTCGTTACTTGACAGAATGGTTTTAAAAAATCTACATCTATACTTTCTCCGAGATATCTTTTCGGTCTCGCCCCGAGCGCTAGCGATCAAAGAGAATAAGCGGGAGCTATCTAAGGACAAGGTTACTTACTCCGCAAATGAGAGGAAATTGAGCTTCTTTGCTGGTGAAAGGGAGAATACAGAGGGCTGTTCGTCTGGTGATGAATATTGTAATTTCTCAGGGCAGGCAAGAGTGATGAGCGTGAGAGAGGAAAGAGCTCTTTTGCGCCGCTCTCCTTTGTGGATTGAAATTGTATTTATCTCCGAGGCGAGCGGGGCACAGCTGAGGCTGAGACTCTCACCCACCAACAAGATTCACTTTAAGACACAGTTGAAGGAAACAGGAAGACGGCGCGTCATAATCATCGTGATGTAACATTTGCACCTACCAATAAGAACTGTCCGATGGATTTAGAGGAATACAAAAAACTGAATACTTCACCGAGGGAAAAGGCATGGATGACATTAGAGCAAGCAAAAAGACGACTTTCCACCTTCCCAGGAAATCTGCGAGTGACTTTGAGCAACGTGTAAGGACGCATAGTTTTCAGTCTTTTTAGAAACATAATTTAATTATAGTGCTTTGAATAAATGTTTAATTTAGCGTCTTCAATAAAAGAGCCTAGGCAATTTTCATATTAAATATTATTAACTGAGCCAGAGGATGGGTAATTTAATTTAACGCTGAAATGTATTATGTAGCCTACATAAAGTAGGCTATGACAGTACCACTTTCTGTTATATGCCTATTATTATTATTATTATTATTATTATTATTATTATTATTATTATTATTAATAATAATAATAATAATAATTTGTGTTATTATTATTATTGTTATTATTATTATTATTATTATTTGAAAAGTATGTATTCTCTTAAAATCAATTAGGCTAGTTTCGGCTATATTTAATAAAGTAAATGGTGCTGTCGTGCCAGCAAGCAATTTTAAAGTATTAATAACACAACATGAATAATTTCGTGCATTGATACAATTCAAATTAATAATCAAAACAAGTAAGAAATACCGATACCTACAGAACATTTCTGAAATAGAACCGCGTCTCTGGCCCGATAAATGGACGTAGCGTTGCCCTACAACAGAGATAAATTCGGAATAGACTGTATCAGGAACGTAGAGAAAGTTGAAGGTTTCGTACACCATAGCACAATAGACTTCTGTTGGTCTTTTCGGACAGAAAAGGTGAGGCGGACATTACTGGGTGGGTAATCTATACTGCTCATCCGATATATAACCAAAGTTGACAGCAGCAGAGCGCAAGTATAATATGGATGGATATAGCCAATGCTTCAAATAACTGCACAGCATATTCCCGACAGTCACCCGTTGTCTAAAAGAGTGGGGTTTTTTTGTGTGAAAATTATTCTAAAAGAATGGCAACACTTAGCCTACTCTTCGTCCGTACAGCAAGCGTACCCATTTTTGTGCATAAAAGAAATCCCACAAAAAAGTCCCGTAATGGTCACTATATCATAGCCTCCTGGACAATGTTTTATTTAATAGAGGGAGATTTGCCGGTAGCAGTCAGTTGAAATTACATTCATTCCATGATTGCGTTTGGGTGATTAATGATTAATGGTTTGGACTGCAAAATCGGAACTTCTAAAACAACACTGTAACTTTTGCTATTAAACGGACTTTTTTTTATAAAAGTGTATTTCGTTTTTGTCATTGTAGGGCAACAGTGCTCCGTGTTAGGTGGTATCAACAAAATGTCGAACTAATTTAAATGCTATAGCCTTAACATTTTGAATATGCATGCAAAAACTTCTGAGCGCACGATTTTTTTGCAGACTGCAGACTACCAAACACGTTGAAAAGAACAATACATGAAGTCGCATAAAGTAAGGAATTTGAAAAGTTGTCGCTCAAAATAAAAGCTGGTAAATAATGATTGCATACTTGTTTTAATATAAATCGACTTTATATAATGAAGTACAAACTCGTATCAGTATGCTATATAAAAGACTATATAAAAAGTATGTCGATACAGCACCGGGCGTTTATGTGGTTCCATATTTTGTCTTTTTATGGACTACATTTTTTTCTCCATATTGTATATTAGTCGGTCAATGTAAAAATGATAAAAGATTAAAAGATTTTGGATTTTAGAAAAAAAAAAATATTTCCCTATATAAGTTTCCTATATGTTTAAAAGTGAGTGAAATAATAAAACGCATATGGTTTAACACGTGGAATGTTATCTTTATTTACGCCGAATATATATTTACTAAGACATAGGAAAGAATACATAGCTTTAAATGAAGAAGTAATATTAATAAATCGTTATAATATACTATTGTATGTAGCCTTCCAGGTGATGTTCCAAACTCAACTGGAAGAATTTAAACTAACAGCTTGAAATGAATCCAGTGCAACTGCTGTGGTTCTGTATATTTCTATTGTATTAAGATGTTAATATGAAATAATATTTTACTTTTACTTCAATATCCAGTATTTTAGAAAAAGCAAGCTATAGAATACAAGTTAATGCAACCTACAATACAAGATTCAAGAACAATTTATTGTCAGAACCACTGGGAGTAATCTGGCATCGAATGCGTAAAGCGGTTTCAATAATGGTTTCAATATATGCTTTTAGGAAACACGTTTTGCCAGAACAAATTTCTCACATATTTCCTCGAATATGTGTACAATCTGCATGCCAGGGAGCCACATTCAATTAGACTTGACGTATCTACATTGGGAAGATTACAAAGTAACTTTATCTTGAAAGGAGATATTTGATTAAGTATAAGACTTTGTAATTACTTGAGAAGTAGCCTATAATATTTCATATTTTTGCACGTCCTCTTTTTGTAGAGGTTACGCAGGTTATGTAACAGACTGGGGTATGGCAGTTAAATAAGTTTTTGACCATTTATTCTGTATATGGTGTTTTCCCACTGCTCCTCAATAATTAATAGGCCTATATTTTCAACATCTAAAGAAGATAACCTACACAATCAAAAGTTTAGAAGACTTTCATTTCCATTTGTCTACATGTGCATTAAATAGCCTATTCAGTTGTGGGTTTTTACGGTATTATTTTGAAGTCATACTAGAAACAGATAAACACAGGTTATTAGATTTCTTTGAACGCTTTATTTTTTATTTATTTTGTTTTTGTTATGGATTCACATACTGTCCAGTCCACGATGTCTTACGCACACACGATTTCTGGTTTTCCTTTCCAGCATATTTCCATCATATAGCAATTTTACGCAAATAGTTGTAATGTAACGCAAATGTAGACTATTCCTAATGATGCCTTCCCTGACCATATTTCCTTCAGCTAATGCTGTCCGTGCCAAAAGGGAAAGGAGAGTCATTCAGTCAGTTTCCATGTCGCAAGCAAGTGTTTTTGAGGACGAATAAATTACTAGGAAGTAAGAACTTCGGTGTCAGGAGTTTATTTTCCAAAACAGGTGTTCCTACTCATTTTATAACTTGTGCCGTTAATTCTGCATTCTCTCCCAAAGGTGTGATTAGTTTGAACTTTAAGTGGAACAACACATTACAACATTAAAGGAATATTGTTTAGGAAAGGAAGACGCTGTTGAGGTGTAGAGGAAGCCTGTTTATTAACACTGGCGCCTCTTATCTCGAAGTATTCCAGATGGAACCCCTTACATTTTTCAAACAGATTTTCTGAAGTGTGCTATCAGCACCTTTGATGACAATTAGGCTACTGATAAACTGAGATTTTTCAGTAAGCGGCGATCACATTAATATAATTTTTATGCACCGGAATTTTTTATTGATATTTGCCAGTAAACAGATTGGCAATCGTTTCGAACAGGTCACTTGTCCACAAACACGGTATTTGCGGGGTAGTGTATGCTACCAACAATGCATTTAGCGCTACTACGCTGCCTCCAATGCAATGGCACTACAAACAAGGGGAAATAGAAAATATATAGGCTACTTTCCACTGTGACTGTGACTTTTGACCCAGTAGTTTAAATAATAATGGGGATTTTCCTGAAATGGTGTGGAGTACAACTGGATCTGTAGAACGAGATCATCAGCGCTGCCTACCTGACCCAAAACTGGAGCTGGATCGGATGCATCGGACAAGAATGTCGGGGTCTCTGAATCTCACAGATATGACACACGCTGAGTCGCAATACAGGTGGTTCACTGTATCCACGCAGTAAAGCAAATGTTATTTATGAATGTAGTATGAAACTATTGACAAGATGACAAGTGCTCTGACAAGCTTGTTATTTGTTTCACAAACTTGATATAACAAGTGTTGTCCGTCAATTATTGTGGGTCAACTTCCAAGTGAATGCAGTGGGCCTATATTTATTTCACATTTAAGAGATTAGATAAGCCAGATGCTTATCTGCTTTATATGATTACTTGTATTTTGTTAAGAGGTCCAGCTATATATTTACTTGGAAAATAGCAAGGAGTCCCATAAGCCACTTTTCTGAGATTCTGGACCTGGAAAATCTGAGGCTTACCCAATCAGGTCATTATTCAGTGCTATATTTGATTGAATTCCCTAAAAGATTAAACTGTGAAAGAACCAATATTTGTTTTGTCTTGATGGTCTATACCAACAATCAGATTCCATTTAGGAACCTGTTTGTGACTTTAAATACATTCAATTTAAAAACATTTCTGCCAATTTTGCAATATCAGGTGAAAGTGGCCAAGGTGATTTGGATGCAGTGGTAAGATAAAATCCATTCCTAACAATTACATAAATTCCATCAAATCATTGATAACAGTGGCTCCCTCCCAAAGTTTTGGTGAGCACAATGTGGGCCGTAGACTGGTTGAGGTGGATCATAAGAAACTAAATGTGACTATCTCAGTATATTATACACTTTCCATTGACACTCACTCCAATATCATGAAAACAATTTAATTCCATATTTGGACATTTAGCTGGATTTAAAGAAGAGATCACACATTTTTCACAGAAAATGTTTACCTTACTTATTAAAGATTTAGAACCAATGATCTATATTATGGTATGCTTTGGTCAAATCCTGATTCCTGCTAAGAAATGCTGGACTAGACTGATAGCTGCTAGTTCTGTTTCATATTCTAGTCTTCAAGCCTATGTTAAAATCATATACTGTATGGGATAGTGGGGTTACATGGCTCAACATCTACATAAATTGATCTGCATTCTCCAGAAGCCTTTGTTTTTTCACAAGCTCAATGCAGGGATTGTGATAACAACCATTTCTATATTTTTCTCAATTTGAAATATACAGTAGTGTGCAAAAGTTTGGGCACCCCTGGTTAAAAAGCCTTTTACAATTAATATCTAAGTGAATAGAAGCGAACTTGACCTCTAAAAGGTACAACGTTACATGAGACATTCATCAAATTTTAAAGCAATTTCACTTTTTATTTAAATTTTTACAGTTTCAAAATAATAACAAAGGAAAAAGGCCCTGTGCAAAATTCTGGGAACCCTGTCAGTTAGTACTATCTAACTCGTCTTCGGGTAACTATAACAGCTTGTAAACACTTCCTGTAGCCAGCAAAGAGTCTTTCAATTCTTGCTTTTGTTATTATTCCACATTCTTCCTGGCAGAACACCTCTAGCTCAGAAATATTCTTCTGTCTCCTTGCATGTACGGCATGTTTGAGATCTCTCAACAGATTTTCCGATAATATTAAAGTCTGGGGACTGTGGTAGCCATTCCAAAACCTTCATCCGTCTTCTTGATTGATTTTGAGGTATGGTTTTGTCTTTCTGGAATACCCAACCTCTCTTCAACTTCAATGTCTGGACTAACCTTTGAACATTGGACTGCCTCTAGAATTTCTTGATATTTGGTGAAATCCATTCTTCCTTCCACTCGCACAATATTTCCTGTGCCCTCAGCTGCCACACAACCCCAAAGAATAATGGATCGATCTCCATGTTTCACAGTTGGCAAGGTGTTCTTCACTACAAAGGCTTCACCCTTTTTTGACAACTTCTTTGGTGGTGGCCAAAGACTTCAATATTGGTTCCGTCAGTCCAAAGCACATTGTTCCAAAAGGCTTCAGGCCTGTTTTCTTTTACATAATTCAGATGCTTAATTTTGTGTTGAGGTCTTTTTTTTGCAGCTCTTTTGCAGTGATGTTTGGGGCTCATGCCATTCTATCTGAAATCTTTCTTGGTCTTCCAGACCGTGCCTTGACTTCAACTGTTTCATTTATCTTTCATTTTCTAATAATGTTTCTCACAGTGGAAATAGGTAGTTTGAGACACTGTGAGAGTTTGTTTAGCCTTCTCCTTCTTGGTAGAAATAAACCATCTTCATTATGAAACCCTTGGACAACTGTTTAGAGGAAGCCATGGTTGTTAACACCGGACAGAACAATTGGATACTTCAGAAGGCATGGAGTTACTTCAGAATAAAAAGTTCAGCCCTGGAATTATACTCAGCTGACTCACTGAAGCCCTAACAAGTTAATCACCTAGGTCTGGGCATTAGTAATCATCTTTTTAAAAAGTAACAAAGAACAATTCAAAAGGGTTCCCGAACTTTTGCACAGGGCCCTTTTCCAAAAAAAAAAAAAGAAAAAAGAAAAAAGATATTATGAACAGTCAAAAATGAAAATAAAAAGCAAACTTGCTTTAAAATGTGCAGAAAGGTCTTGTTAATTCTGTACCATTTAGAGTTTAGATTTCATTTAATCACATACAGATTCATTGTAAAAGACATTTAAACCAGGGGTGCCCAATTTTTTGCACCCCACTGTAAACACATTTCTTGAATTAAGATGTAAAATCAGCTTAAGCTAAGCAGGAAATATGGCATGGAATGAAATCTTTATGGTTGGTTTATGGTTGACCAAGCCCAAGTAACACACTATTCTGCATAACTAACGCAATACATATATTTGTAGCAGTTTAACCATGAGCAACATTAGTAAGCTCCAAATAAGTGTAGTATCCATGGCCTTTCAGCAATTCATAGTGGGTTGCACCAATTAAAGACATTAATGTAAGACCAGATGTGTATGTTGAATTATATTTGACTGATTGGATCTCATCTAATGGCTCTTTGTGAGGTCACTTTATTACAATCCAAGTAGTTCTACAAAGATTTAGGCAAGGTTTTATCGGTCACAACAGGTTGTTATGTTAGCTCGAAATACCACCTCCAAATGTAGCATCACTGATATGAGATTAATCAGGAAAAAAGAGAACACTGGTTTATTACCAAATCACACATTTGGAATTTCAGTCTGGTCTGGCTCATAGTGTCACAAGTTTATGCCTGAAATTGGACACTAATTACATCATAGATAAAAAATGAAGAAAAGGTTTACTCATTCTCAAGTGGAGTGTAATTTACATTATATTTGCAGGCACAGTTAACCGACAGGTCTTGCCATAAAAACTTTAAAATACAGAAATGCAACATATGGCAGCATATGGTTCTATAAAATTCATAAGTACTTTATTTGCTTTCAAAATTAATTCAATAACTGACGATGCTGCAATATAATTTCCAGATAATACTAATACGTTAACGCTAATAAATTTGAACAGAATTTTAAAAGTTTAGCTGGCCCTAGATGCATCATATATGTATGTGGCTATTAAACCATCAATGAGAAATGAGAGATTTTAAAAATTAAGTGTAAAACATTTTATGGAATAGAAAAAATAAAGAATTAAAAATATGAGCAATGCATGTGGGCAGTACGCCTCTCTGCTTTTTGCGTGTGTAAATAAGTCAAAATATTACAACAAGAAAGGGGGCCTGCCTGCTCTCTTTTTAAGAAAAATGTGTAATATTTAAAACAATTTATTTTCTTGACTTTTTATCCATCATGTGTGGTTTTGATTAGATGGAAACATTTTGGGCTTCGGTGATTTGATGAAAATGTGGCAATTAGTACAACTTGCCAAAGCAGCAGTGGTGAAAATCTGCATCCATAATGATGTGTACTTTGCTTTTATTGTGCAGTCTGTGCCTGTTGTCTACTTTTGGTGGCCAGAACAACGGATATTTATTTAGCACCTTCTTACTGTTTAACATAGGAAGCAATGCCAGTAAACTTTTGTAGATATGCCTTTGCTTAATCCACCACAAAAACACTCATATCACTTTGTCAATATTATTGCATTTCTCAGCATGTTAGGATTAAAGTGGACAATTAGATATGATTAGCCTGAGCTGACAGTGCCCATGCTAAATACTTTTATATTACACAATAATCCTAACATTCCAAACATTTTCACCGAAAAACAAGTGTTGTTTTTCACTGATAAGGGTCAGGCAATGGCAATATCTCAGTGACATATCTGTGCCATATTTCTGGCATTCTTTTCCTCCTTTTTTTATAGGGTTATAAGAAGTTATGCATTTTACAGTATGTCATACGTCTGATCACTAAAGTTCTGATGAGAGTTGGAATAACCAGATGGTTTCTTTAATCTTGGATTTTGTTTCTCCAATGCAAACGTAAATTTATACTATCGCAGCTCAAAAATTCATATTAGAAATCATGTGCTGATATTGCTAAAACATTCCACAACCAAATATATATACACAGTGTGTGTGTGTACTGTATACATACACACAGTGAACACTTAATTAGGCAGACCTGTACACTAGCTTGTTAATGCAAATATCTAATCAGCCAATCATGTGGCAGCAACTCAATGTATGAAAGCATGCAGTCATGGTCAAGAGGCTCAGTTATTGAGAACAAAATGTGATCTAAGTGACCGTGGAAAGATTGTTGGTGCCAGATGGGGTGGTTTGAATAGTTCAGAAATCCTCCTGGGATTTTCATGCACCACAGTCTAGAGTTTACAGAAAATGCTGCAAGAAACAAAAAAACATCCAGCGAGCAGCAGTTATGTGGGCAAAAATGCCTTATTAATGAGAGTCAGTGGAGATTGGCCAGACTGGACAGACTAAAAAAAAACACACATTATAACAGTGGTATGCAGAAGAGCACCTCTGAACATGTCAA
The DNA here is from genome assembly GCF_963514075.1 of Conger conger. NCBI lineage: Eukaryota > Metazoa > Chordata > Actinopteri > Anguilliformes > Congridae > Conger > Conger conger. Next base: position 34,947,004 of record NC_083764.1, read on the forward strand.
ACCTTGAAGTGGATGGGCTATCGCACAGAAGAACAATAATTTTAAGAAAAATGTCCAATAAAGTGGTCCCTTAGTGTATGTGGTCCATGTGTATTTTTGTATGTGAGAAGTACTGTTTGTAATACCTTTAACCAATATTATTTTTACACACTATACTCATATCCCTATATTGCCCACATATCCATAGTGATAAGCACTGATGTTGTGAACCAAAGACTGAACCACTTTGGCGAGGTCAACTGATGAATCTCAGCAAAGTGCTATTGTGTCATTATGGCAGTATATTCACATATAAATAAAAGAGGCACATGGTCAAAATAATCTTTTGAATCATAAGGTGGCAAGCCAAAATAATGAATTTAGCAGTTCTAAGAGACCATATAGTTTGGTTGTGTTGGGCAATAGCTATGTGAATGTGTCCACTCAATACAATGTGTTAAATCACCTTGTCATTTCATCATTTTGCTCAGAGAAAAGTTATACCCACAGTCCCACATTTCAGCCATTGTTTTGTATGAAATGCTTTCGAGCTGAATTGATTAATCTAAGAGACTTGTGATGTGGGCGGCACAGAGGGTGCAGTGGGTAGCACTGCTGCCTCACAGCAAGGAGGTCCTGGGTTCAAATCCCCGTTGGCCGGGGCCTCTCTGTATGGAGTTTGCATGTTCTCCCCGTGTTCGCGTGGGTTTCCTCCGGGTACTCCGGTTTCCTCCCACAGTCCAAAGACATGCAGGTTAGGCTGATTGGAGAGTCTAAATTGCCCGTAGGTATGAGTGTGTGAGTGAATGGTGTGTGTGCCCTGCGATGGACTGGCGACCTGTCCAGGGTGTATTCCTGCCTTTCGCCCAATGTATGCAGGGATAGGCTCAGGGTCGCCCCCCTGCGACCCTGTTCAGGATAAGCAGGTTCAGATAATGGATGGATGGATGGATGGACTTGCTATGTGGCTCTCTTGTATAAATGTGTCAGTCACAGGGACATGTGCTCATTGTGGCGAGGGTGGGATGGCACTCACCACATATCATTGGCAAAAACCAAAAAAGATTTATAGACGGAATGATTAGTAGTCTACAGTTTAAAACTGTATGTCCCATAATGCTTCAGGACAGGTTGGCAGGTTGCAGCAGCCGCAATATCTACACTTTTTTTGTTGCCGTAGAAATCCCTAACTTCAAACCTTGTTTGAAGTCAGTTTGGAAACGAATCCCCCAACGGATGCTACTGCTAACTACCAGGATGATGGCGATGCTAGCTACCATGATATCTGCGATGAGGTGGTGGAAACGGCCAAAGAGAATGAAAGCAAAGGGGGTGAGTAATTACACTCTGCTTTGCTACTTCGTATTGCCGAAAAAGGCCTCAGCCAACCCAAAGCGGTGGATAAATGCTCATTCCAAGCTAGATGGTATCAAATTCCATAAGCGAACCAGCGGCTCAAATATTCAGACAAATGCGACCAAATGCTTTGCTTTGCATGCAGGTTATTCGCATCTGGTATAACTGCATGTTAAACAACAAACTATTTTCTCAATAATGTCACAGCTTCAGCTGCTGCCTGGCTTACTATTAAATGAAATACATTTTCACAAAATAGGCTTAACTCAGGCAATGTTCCAAACAAATATCCCCTAATAGCATCCAAGTTTCTATCAACCCAGCAGATGGCAGTAGCATGCAGATTATATAAATAACACTATATTATGTCTTTCGTATATAACGTAGACTCACTGCATTCCGAACGTTAGGGTTAGCGCACAATGTTCCGAATAAATAAGACATTACTTCCAGATAAGCTTTGGTTTCTGTGTATAAAGTCTAATTCCCTCTGTTTTCATAAAAAAACTTTGTATGCAATACATTTCAGCATACAGTGACAAGGTCATGGTGCTCCCCTGTGACAGTGTGATGGGGAAGTTGTTGCTAACGAGCGACTACGAACCAGGCAGGCTTATACGGCTCAGCCAAATAAGGCTATGTAAATCTCGAGTAGTTGTGCTTCAGGTGCTGTGTGGAACATCGTGAGCTAACACAGTCTTCCGAACACAGGATTGTTGTGTAGTCATTTATTGTTTTTGCTATAGGACAAATCATAATGTTTGTGAACAGAGGTCGGTAAGAAACCGGGTGGCCACTCAGCGGCAGAACGAAGTAACATTATTTCAACATCATCTGAACCAGAGCTATGTAGAAACAGTTAGCTTGTTAACTATGCTGAAATTGTGTTGTGTTTCAGACTGTAATGCAAAATGTAGTCAGGCACACAGTGGATTGGGCTTTTACTGATTCTTACAAGGGAAGATAACCCAGATTCTACAGTACATTTACAGGGCGGTCTCAGTTTTGGCACAGTCAATGACAGCTGACACACAGATGCCCAACATAAGTTTCAAAGTGTCAGAAACATTACAAACATGAAATGATGAAATGTTAAATACAACCTTGCCTGTTGTAAAACTAGTTAGTGTTACAGTAATAGGGTTTCCAATAACGCAAGCGAGGTAGTTTGCACTGGTTATTCATGTTAATAATATTAGATAGCTAACATTAGCTACAACGTTAGGGGGGTGCTGACAGCTATCATTAACATTACATTAGCTAGCTAGACCACATTTTATAATTCATATAAATAAAACAATTACGTTCAGTTTTCACAAATTATTTTTATATTCCAACATTGACTTTGTTAAATGACATTGAAAATATTGCCTGCTATTCATATTCCTCAATGTCAGTAGGCAGCAAAGCCAGAGGCGTTATCCACCCGGAAGTAAGTTCCTATAGCCTAATTATTGGTCCAGTTCGCATAAATCTAAGTGTTTTAGTGTTTGGGATTGTTAATAAGCAACCATAATCATAAATCACATTCCTTATGACTACCATTGAATGGATGTTTCGCTGTGTTCTGTTTGGGACACAGTGAGTCTGCATTACTATTACTAAACTAATGTTAAATATGCTGCTATTTGCCCCAAAAGAGAGGTTGATTTTCAATTTATGTGCGCTTAGTGGCGGTGATATAGGCAGTGCAGTGGCACCGGGGCCGTGGTTTAGGAGGGCTCATGTCTCTCTGTATATTATATCAGTATGCAATTTTTTTTTTTTACAGGTCTTTATATTTTAACCACTCACCAGAAAATAACACAAAGACTTTCTTTGTACAATATGTGATCATGCTAAATTTATACCGTATGGCTATTTTACAGAAAAAAGGCTATAATTTATAAACTATTCAATTAAATAACTTGTGGCAGGCTAATTCATTTGGTGTTGGTATTGTTTATTATCTGATATGGAAAGAGTGCTACTGGAAAATACGTTTGCTTTTTTCCAATGTGAACTGTCTTGATCATGTGTTGATGGCTAGTCGTTAAATATCGAGCGCCATTTAGCTGCCTATTGTGAAAATGCCCTTGAAGCACAAAAGTGGGTCACAGAAAAGAATGGATAAATAATGAGCAGGAGGAAAAGGTAGCAAAACTACATAAACTAGACGAAAAAATGTATCGCTCAACTGCTACCCTGTTCCCCGTAGCAGTTGCCCATCACAATGACAGCACCCAATGGCAGCGAAACCTTGCAGATAGGATAGGAAGATTTCAGTTTTGCTCAACATACTACTGTTAATGTCAGCTAACTTAATTCTTACATTGCTCAATCTTGCAATGATTAATTAACATCAGTCAAAGTTTGTAAATGTACTTTACTTGCATTGCATTCAAATTAGCCAAGGAAGCTGCTAATTCTCCCAGCAGTTACCGTGTATTAGATTAGTTTGTTCAATCACTGGACTGGTTTTCTGCTGTAAACTCAGTGTTCCACCAATGTGAAGCGACCAAATAGGTTTTGGACGTTTTATTGCAAGTTTGGTCCATTTATTCATTAATTTATTGTGTTGCGCTTTTCCTGTCATACTGACACATGAGTAGCCTAAAGGCCTAAGCTTTAGTTATGTAAACATCCCAACTATCGTTAGTTGATGACTTGTCAATTCGATTCTATGACCCATGGTCCATGGTTCTGACTTGATTTATACAAATGTTCTAAACTAAGTATCGCAAATGATGTAGCCTGTGTCCCAATAACCAAAGTTACTCATGAACCAAATAAAATCCAAAGAATTGTCTGTATATCTGTCCAATTGTGTGTGCGTGTGTGTGTGCATAGGTTATATACGTTTGTGTGCACATGCCTGTGTCTTAGAGTAAGGGCCCATAAAAAAATCTTGCACCGGGGCCCATCTAAACTAGTTGCCTCCACTGACGCCGCTGGTCACAACAATGAAGCATGTTTAAACTGACAGCAGCCAAAGAGATTTGACCTGTGTTTCGGTCATCTGAAGTTGAAACCTGAAAAGGTTTAATGTACTCCCCTTGGGCTCAGGTAGGCTTTGTGGAGGTTGGCCTCTGGCCCTTTCTGACATTTTTTGTGAATCATCACCCTCAGATAAACTCTAACGATATCTGCTTTCTGCTTGGGGCACTTTCACATTTGCTATGCTAACTGTAATATTATGTTGCAGGTCCCATTTCCATTTTTAATGTACCTGAAGTAGTGCATAACTTCTGTTTTTCTTTGTGAAATATAATGACTTGGAACTTATATGGAGTGATTTCAGCAACAGATGTATTGTGGAATGTCTGTCCACACTGATGTATTGTCAAATTTATGATACGCAAAAAAAAAAAACACTCAGTAAGCACTTTATTAGGTATTTATTAGACTTATTTTTTAGACTTATTAAGTCTTCTGCTGCTGTAGCCTATCCACTTAGATGTTTGACGCATTGTGTGTTCAGAGATGCTTTTCTGCATACCACTGTTGTAATGTGTGGTTATTTGCAAGTCACCTTCCTGTCAGCTTCGACCAGGCTTGACATTCTCCTCTGGCTCTGTTTCATTAACAAGGCGCTGCTCGCAGAACTGCTGCTCACTGGATGTTTCATCATTCACCATTCTCTGCAAACTCTGCAAGAGACTGTTGTGTGTGACAATCCCAGGAGATCAGCAGTTTCTGAGATACTCAAACCAGCCTGTCTGGTACTAACAATAATTCTGTGGTTAAAGTCACTTCGATCATATTTTTTCCCCATTCTTATGGTTGATGTGAACATTAACTGAAACTCCTGACCCATAACTGCGTGATTTTGTGCATTGCACTGCTGCCACAAGATCGATTAGATAATCTCATGAATAAGTAGGCATTAGTTCCTAATAAAGTGCTCAGTGAGTGTATATTTGATTACTTGATTACTATCTGTTCAACTAGATTTACCAAAAGTATTTTTTTGTGCCAGGAAATGTGTCCAATGAAGAGTTATTACATATAGCATTTGAAAAAAAATGTCCTTGTATTTGTTCTCTGTGGAAGGCACAAGTTAATTTTCACTATGTTCACTGGATATTTTTTTACTGTGTTGAATAGATATAGATTGTGTGGGTCAGTTTCACCTGTAACACCTGTAACATCCGCAAAAAAAGGGCCTTTTCACAAGTAAAGATCACAATTTCACATGTGAATTTAACATTTTCATGGACTTTGCCCCAGGATACTGGTGTTCTTTGGCAGAATCACTTCTGCTTGCACAGACACAGACGAGTTCCCACAGTAGAAGTAGTTGTTCTCGATTAAAATGTGAATTCTTGAGCAAAGTTGATCCTCGTGAGTAACTGTGGTGTTATAGAAAAGAGACTTTGCTGTTGAGTTTTTCAAATGTAAATCTTTGGCAGATTCATAACCAGAAACAAAAGGGTCTGTACAGGTCCAAAAGTAGTCTGGAAACATACTTTAATTACATTTTTTGATGGACCTGCCCCTTTAATTCACCTCCTATCCCTATTGTGCACCACTAACAATGTACCTTTTTATTTGACTTGCTTTATCCTACATTGTAAGCAGTGAATAGACTAACCATGTATTTATACTTTTGTTCGGACAGTTTTTGGGTTTATAATGTCTAAATATTTATGAGGATAACTTGCACATGTTAGCCTTTTATGATGCTAGCTTGCAATATAAGTTTCTTAGTCATGTTTGTGCTGCGCAGTAGTGAATTCTGTACCGTGTTATTGAATGTCTATCTTGTTTATACCTCATTCACGCATATTCATTTTAACTACCTACAGAGCTTAAAGTTGTCTAGCTATTTTGGATTAATTAAACATACACTCAGTGAGCACATTATTAGGTATTTATTCAACTTCTTTTTTAGTTTGATGCGTTGTGTGTTCAGAGATGCTCTTATGCATACCGCTGTTGTGATCTGTGGTTATTTGCACTACTAACACCTTGCACTACTAACACAAGGCGTTTTTTGGCCGCAGAACTGCTGCTCACTGGATGTTTTTTGTTTTTCACACCATTCTCTGCAAACTCTAGAGACTGTTTCAAGCATAACAGTCTCTAGAGTTTGCAGAGAATGGTGTGGGAAAAAAAGGTTATTCCAACCACCCTGTCTGGCACCAACAATCATTCCATGGTTAAAGTCACTTAGATCACATTTCTTGCCCATTCTGACACTGAAAAACAGCTGAACCAGTTGACCATGTCTGCATGCTTTTATGCATTTAGTTGTTGACACACGACTGGCTGATTAAATATTTGCATTAACAAGCTGGTGTATAAGTCTACCTAATAAAGTGCTCAGTTAGTGTATTTTTGGGTGTAAAGCCGCAAGAACATCTGAATGTGGCTTTTTGTTTAGAATGTCCTAACCAATCATGTTCAGCTGTCCAATGCAATATTTTACAATTAACAATGGTATGCAAGGGTAGACCACCACAGCACATCCGGGTACTTGATGATTCACACCCTTCTTTTTTCTGGAGAATGCAAATGTGAAAAACCAACATAAAAAGTATGTTCAAGTATCACGTGTACTCTCAACATGTTGGTTGTTCAAATGTGATTTTCACATGAGGGTGTTCACATGCTAAGTAACCACATGTGGAAAATACAAACACAAATGAACACAGAAACACTAAGTGCAGTTCAACCAACACAAAAAATACTGTGTATAGTTCACATTTATTTTTCAAATGTGGGTGTTCACATGTTAATCACATGTGGAAAATATATGTAAAAACCAACACTTCTTGCAGTTCACGTGTATTTTTCTCATTTGTGGAAAAACCAACGTAAAAATCATGCGTCCAAAAACCATGTGTTTTCACTTCAACATGTTGGGTATTCACATGTGATTTTCACATGATTTTTAAGGGATACTAGACTATGAACTATTTTTCAACATAACACCAGCGTTAATTCATGATAATTTTTTCATTACTTCATTTCTTTCCCAGTTCTCATCCTCGTACCCATTGCTGCCTCATTCTCCATTAATATTGGATAATGCAGACTCAGCCTAATTCCTCTGTGCTGAAGGATAGCACTGCTTGTCCAGATAACACTGATAGATTGCAGGCGGACCAGTTGACTGAACTTGTGATTCTTGTGCGATATGGCAATAGTACAGAGCTGACTGAAACCCTCCCCACACTGACGATGCTATGGCCAGTTACGAGGGGCCACAGGCCACAGGATGGTCGGCATTAGCATGGTGAGGAACCGATCCCATCCTGTGTGGCACGTCAGTGTGCAGCGCCAAGGATTTATGCTCAGGCTGGACGAGAACCTGGGTCAGATCCTAAAACCAATGTACTGTACTCCTTATGTTAAGGTGCCCTTGAATGCCACTGCTTTATTTAGAGATGAAGTCATCTTGTCCCAAACAACAGGAGGCTGCAAGTGGTGCCAGGGGATACAGTGTTATCTCTGTGTTCTGTCTCTCTAGGTTATGTTCTGCTTCTGTCACCCACATGAAGTATATACTCCTAGCTACACAGGTATAACAGAAGGATTCTGTGAGACAGTTTACTGTGAGACACCCAGTATGTAAATGAATATGTCTGTTTTAATAATCCCATTCTGGGTGCCTGCAAGCAGAGCAGCATTGGGCCTGAGTCATTGTATCTCATCACTGCACAAGCTTGAGCTGCCCTGAATTCCTCCGCTCATTCATGCATTCATTCTGATGGCCAAAGTCAGTGGCCTGAAAACATTAGCAATTTAAATCCAAGATCAACAAACAATGAAAAAAGGCTTGCTGTTAAATGTCAGCACAGTGGATTAGAGGAGTCCACGGAACTGGTGCTTGGGGTAGATCAATGACGTAGGGGGTATACATGCCACAAACTTGAAGCAGCTTCTTGTGTAGTGTGTGTTTAAACTGAGCACCTCAGAAAAAGACCATACATATGTAATCCAATTTATTGAAAGAGCTTTATTGCCATGAATGTAATGAAACAATATTGCCAAAACCATGGAATTGATACACATAGACACAATAAAATGTGACTTTTTAAATTGGTTACAATAGCAAGGTGTAAGGATAGTTTATTTACAGTCACCCAGACTCCCGTGCTCTGTGCAATTACATATCTTGCCACAAAAGGCAGTTATTTCCTCACCCATTACAATTTTGAATTGTTCTTAGAGGATTAGGTGAAGTTAAAAATCTAAAATCTAAAAATGTACACATGTACAGTACACACACAGCAGATTATAGGGAAAATTTTCCTGAATGGAAAAGAAAACAAATGTCCTGTCTCCACTATTTTTCTCTGTCTACCACACAAATGTGCACATGATCCACAGAGAAATGATCATTGCTCAATTATTTACCAGTATTAACTTACCTTGCATTAGATTATACCAGAAAAAGAGGAGTATTATCAAAACAGCAGCACGCAGGTGGCATTATCTTAAAATGTGATGTGTGTGCATGGCAGACTTGGGTGGTATTGCATGTAACATTTCTCAGAAAAAGAATGGCCAGAGGGTGCTTTTATGAATAAAAGCTAAATGTGATGGCAACAATGCCAAGAAAGTGTTGTTTACATTTTTATATTTACACAAATAAGTCACTAATGCCTAAGCATTACTGTAATTACATTCCATAATAAAAAATCTTCTAAAAACAGAAAAAAGAACACCACTTTAAGCTGTACAATGATGTGCATCTTCTGTATTACAGCACAGCTTTTTCAACACATTAGCAGAGGGATTGCTAAAAGCTATTATGTCTGAGAAGGGTCTTGAAGGTCTTTTGGAAAAAGCATCTCTCACACAGAGGAGGACACCTGGAGGTGCAAAGCTTACAGCCAGATACAGACCCAAATTACTTGCCAGAAATATCAGTATCAAATGTAAATCCACCTCATCCATAATGTGAGGGCCATGTATGTGGCCATTCTGTCCTCCCTAAACCTTCTCTATTTACCTTTGTTATGATGTGCGCGTGTTCATTTAGCTTGGTTCTATCTTTTTGTTTTGTTCTTTTTATTTTTTTCATATTAATCCATAAACTTCCTGTAAGAATAAAAAAAGAATATAATGTATGATCACAAATTTCTCAATGGGACTCCAGCAGTGGAAAGAATACATTTTAACTCATATTAAATTTAAAGCAAACTGAGACAGCGACATCCAAACTGTTCTCCATTTATGACTCAAATCTTGAGACCTGGGCCAGCAGGGTCAATGGTGAAATTGGCTATCTACTCTTCAGTGGTAAGTAAACGTGGTGATATTAACACAATAGACAAGCACCCTTGCACACACAGCAACATAACAAAAAACACAGTTGGTTAAATTAAGAATAACATTTAGTTCCATTAAAAGATAATAAAGAAAAAATATTGGTTCGCTTATCGCTGGAGCCTAGTGGCCAGAGCACTCACAACTTTTGCAGAGAATCTTCAGAGGGAGAGTGAAGATTTCAGTGGTCAAAACAATTTCCTTCCATTGAGTCCATCTCAGGTGTAGGTCTAGTTTCTTGTTAGCTGCAGCCACATTAAAGGGTTTGGAGGGCCTGGGCTGATGCATAGGTGTGGCCCCAAGAGAGCGACACACAACCGATGAGCATGAGATTTACAAAGTCACATTAAGATTCACAATCACAATCGATTCACAATCATTAGCCTCCTTCAAAGCCAAAATAGACCTATTGGATGCTGCCTCATTAGCTACAATGCCACATATCACAGAAGCAGCCTACTGTATCAGTCAGCACACAATTATTATTTATTCACATTAGCAATGTAGCAATATATTAAGATTAACACCATGTAGAAGTCGGCGCTTCTCTCAAACCACTGAAGTTACCAGGTTAGATATTTTCCAGTTCCTCAATAATGTCCATAAAGTCCAGCAGCCTGTATAATGTAAGTTCAAACATAGGTTAGTTTGAACATTAATTACGATTAATTAAGAGTTACGAAGCAACTTAATTCAAACAGGTTGCACCCATAGAAAACATGTTAGACAACATTTTTCAAATAGTTTAAGTATGCTGTTGAATGTATGCTTGCTTACAATGTGATTTGCAACTCAATAACTGAAAACTATAGCTTGCATAAAAGGCCAATCAAAAGCGCTTGCTTTCGATGCAGTTAGTTAGGCCTATGCGAATGAAACGTGCGGTGGGTAGGGCTCACAAATAAGCCTACATTTACAAGGTTTTGTTCATTTTATTAAATGTAGGTTTATATGTATTATATACTACATGAACCTGTATTTGTCTTGTACTGTAATTAACATTAGACGCAAGCCTATGATTGATAAAAAAAAGATTGAAGACATCCTGGGGAGACCCCAGGGGAGGCCCTGGGCTACAGCCCATGTTGCCCATTGGTTTAAGGTGGCCATGGCTGCAGCATAGGCCAGAGTCAAGACTTTTAAGTGGCAGCCAGAGGAGTACCTCAGCATGACATGTGAGAACTTTGGAAGGTTGAAGACAAGTTGGGCAGCCACATTCTGGAGGATCTGGATGGTGCATACTGATAGACCTGCAAGCAGGGAGTTGCAGTAATATAGCTGGGAGATTGCCATAGCCAGGAAAAGTAGCTGCTTGTGGTGAGGTATGGTCAAATCCTCCTGATGTTATACAGAAGGAATCTGCAGGGCCGTGTTGTTGTTGCAACTTGCTCCTTCATGTCCATCCACGATGAGGCAGGCAGGTATTCTCTCATTAACCTGTGTGGCAGAGGGAAGGAAAGAAGATAGAAGTTGAGTATCATCAGTATAACAGCGATACAATAAGCCATATGAAGTAATAATTGAACCAAGATGCTAGATAGGAAGCAATCCAAGAGAGGGCAATCGTAGAAATGCCCATCTCAGCCAGGGTGGAGATTAGGTGTTGGTGGTGACCGTATCGAATGCTGCAGACAGGTCAAGGAGGATCAGGACAGAAATATTCAGTTGTTCAAAAATATTGAAACACGACACTGAGGTGTGTTTTACTCAGTATTCATCAGAATTCATGAGCACTACACACTGCTGATCAAACCTGGGATTTTTTAAGTGAAATTGTTCGTCAAATCTCCATCAAACCGTGTTGGTATTTGAAAAGATATTCATAGCTCACCTATTAATATTTTTGCTACAGCTTGTACTACATTTGTCTGAAAATAAAAAAATAAAAAAAGCACAAGCCTCTGGATTTGATCTTTCATTTTAGCGGAGACCAAATTACTCACCCTCTCTCCTGACAAACTCTGGCCCAGAGGTCAGAGTTGAGGCAAGTTGGCAGGGAAGATTGGGCCACGCTGGCTCCATGCCGCCTTTGCCTGCCGGCCCGATGCAGCCCCCCCTGGCCCCTCTGGCCCCCTAGATGAATAGGGGTCTTCAAACGATGGAACGTTGAACTGAAGCCATTTCACGCTAACAATCCTATCAACCACTTCTCCAACTTTTCCACAGAGCTCAGGCTGGGGTATTTCCATCCACTGCTCTCTTGTTTATCACAGCAACTCACACAGCAAGGAAAAAAAGGAGGAAGGGGGAAAAAACCCAAGCCGACAACAAAATGAAATGTCTTCACAATAGAATGCCATATCTGGTTTTTAGCCTGTGGGTTGATGGAAGTGTAAGGGTCTTGTAGCCCCTTGGAATGAACACGTTGGCCTGTTATCTTTGAATTCCAACATGAGCACTTTACAATATTGCCAAAAACTAAAAGTTAAAAAAGGAGAAGCTGAAAGAGGGAGGGTTCAAAAGGCATGTTCTCTTTTATTTTCTCTAGCCTTTAACTGTTTGCTATTGAAGTAGAGATGAGAGACATGCAGGAGCTGCAGATATCTATGCCCCACACTTCAGAGAACAAAAGGTGTCAACATGATGCTTCCAGCATAATGATGCCCTTTGGCAAAATTGGCTCAAGTGTCTCAAACAGACAAATAGTTAAGTGAATTTATTTACATCGGCTGGAACTTGATGTACTATTACATACATAACATTCACAAACACTGACTCCCTGTTGCTTTGGGAGTAACTGTGCTACTCCGGTTGAAATATGGCACTGTATACTGAATTAGATTAATATTCTATGGTTTTAACTGACTGTTGAGCGGCTAGACACTTTTGAAACAACCATAACTTATCACAGAGGGATGTATCCAATACACATCCACCAATAACAAAGTAATGTAAATAACTATAATATCATAATACATTTCAAGTTAGACATAAAATTTGTATTGAAAACAATGTCTGGATTGTATGGGCACGGTCTGGACCGCCTCATCACCCCTCCTCCCACCTCAACTCCTAAAAATCCACAAGTAAATTGTATTGGAGATGAATGGAGACTTGGAGACGGATATGGATGGTAGAGGAAATAATGGCTAGATTTACTAAGCCTTCTGTGACGATTTTCAGGTGCACATATAACGCAGTCTGAGACGGATGCGTGGGGGTTGGACCCAAAATGCACGACTCAGAAACAATAATGGAATAAAGTCCCGTCAGGGCTTTATTTGGGACGAATCCCAGGAGCGTAGTCACAACAAGCGGGGCTGAAGTACAGGCGGACGGCAGGCAGAGTCGTAGTCGAGGGCGATGCGGAAGTCGAAACCATAAAACCATCAGCGAGGCAAAAGTACAAAGACGGTAGGCGAGGACGTGGTCAAAAACAAGCGGTGGTCAACAAAACAGAAATCAATAAACTATGGTCAGTAAACAGGCTTGGATCGTAACGTGTAATCAATAATAGTAATGCTCAAGAGTTGCTTTGGAGTTCAAGAGGCAGACAATTTCGCGAAGAACAGTTGCGCGACTGGGCTATAAATGCGGGTGTAGACAGGTGTAGACAATTAGTTACAGCGTAGCAAGAAAATGGAAAACAGGTGCGATGGATGACAAGTTTAACAAGGTCATTAGTAATCGTTAGTAATAAACCTATCCTGCCCTAGCATTAGTAAATTAGTAAATGACATGCACGAGAAACGTAAGGTAACATGAACACATGATTAGTTTGTTAGTTTCTACCCAATCCTGATCTAGCGTTAGTAGTTTTAGTAAATAGACAAATGGAAACAATTAGGGAGTGAATGACAGAAAGAGAGAGAGAGAAAAGGCGGAACGCAAGGTTTGCGGAAAGACATGTAAAAGTGTATGCATAAACAACGACCAGTTAACGTAACAATAAACATGAATCAAAACATAACACAAAGCGAAACTAAGACGATAACCACTCAACATAACAAGGTAATATAATCGTACGAAACATGCGGCACATGGAAGGGTGTTGTGCGCATACTCAACCCAGGTGAGCATCTTGCTCCATGAAGCCGGATTCTGGGCAGAGACACACCGTAGCGCGGCTCCCAAATCCTGGTTGGCCCTCTCGGTTTGCCCATTGGATTGAGGGTGGTAGCCGGATGAGAGGCTGGCTGTGGCACCGAGGGCCAGGCAGAAAGCTTTCCACACTTGAGAAATGAATTGTGGGCCCCGGTCGGATACAATGTCTGAGGGGATTCCATGGATGCGGAACACTTCCTTGATAAGTACATCCGCAGTCTCTTGGGCAGTGGGTAACCCTGGCAGGGGGATGAAGTGGGCCGCCTTACTGAATCGGTCCACCACAGTGAGGATGGTGGTGTTACCTTCGGAAGGGGGAAGTCCGGTAACGAAGTCCACGCCGATGTGGCTCCAGGGTCGGCTGGGCACAGGCAGAGGTTGGAGTAGACCAGCAGGGGCTTGGTGGGAGGCCTTGCTTCTGGCACAGGTGGTACATGCCTTGATGAAGCGCCTGGTGTCAGGGATCATGGAGCTCCACCTGAACTTCTGCTTAAGCACCGCCAAGGTGCGGGTAAAGCCGGGATGGCAGGACAAGAGGGACGAATGAGCCCATTGGAGCACCTGTGTCCGAGCAGCTGATGGGACATAGAGGCGTATTCCTGGGTTGGACCTGGGATCGGGTTCCTCCCGTAGAGCCCTCTGGATAACAGCCTCAATCTTCCAGGTTACGGATGCGACAGTGCAGGAACCCGGGAGGATGTTCTCAGGTGCCTCACGCTCAGGACAGGTGTCGAATTGTCGGGATAGGGCATCTGGCTTGACGTTCTTAGAACCCGGGCGGTAAGTGAGAGTGAAGTTGAATCTTCCGAAGAACAGCGCCCATCTGGCTTGGCGTGAGTTCAGTCTTTTGATGAAAGACTTCTCGGATCCCTCCAGCCAATGCCTCCACTCCTCTAGTGCCAGTTTGACTGAGAGGAGTTCTCGATTTCCCACGTCATAATTTCTCTCCGCTGGTGAGAGCTTCTTGGAGAAGAAGGCACATGGGTGTAACCGGTTGTCGGAGGCAGAGACTTGTGACAGCACGGCTCCCACCCCAGTGTCAGAGGCATCAGTCTCCACAATAAACTGGCGAGTGGGATCGGGGTGCACCAGGATAGGGGTGGTAGAGAACAGTCTCTTAATTTTTACAAATGCCCCATCTGCTTCGGGGCCCCAACGGAATGGCATGGCAGTGGATGTGAGCTTGGTGAGGGGGGAGACAACTTGGCTGTATGATCTTACGAATCTGCGGTAAAAGTTGGCGAATCCCAAGAAGCGTTGGAGTTGTTTCCGGGTGGAAGGCGTAGGCCAGTCAGTGACCGCTTGAATCTTCTTGGGATCCGCCCTGATCTGTCCCTTCTCCAGAATGAAGCCAAGGAACTCGACAGTGTCGGTGTGGAAGACACACTTCTCCGCCTTGACAAACAATTTGTTCTCCAAAAGTCTCTGGAGAACTTGCCTGACGTGAATCTCATGTTCCTTGGCATTGGTAGAGTAAATTAGAATGTCGTCCAGGTAAACAAATACGTGTCGGCCCAGTAAGTCCCGAAGAACATCATTGACTAGCGCCTGGAACACAGCAGGTGCGTTAGTGAGGCCGAATGGCATGACCAGGTACTCAAAGTGTCCAAGGGAGGTATTGAAGGCGGTTTTCCACTCATCACCTTCTCGGATACGAACCAGGTGGTAGGCATTGCGTAGGTCTAACTTGGTGAAGATCGTGGCATCGTGTAGAGGGTGAAAGGCAGAGTCCATCAATGGCAGAGGGTATTTGTTTTTTATTGTAATGTTGTTAAGTTCTCTGAAGTCAATACAGGGACGCAATGAGCCATCCTTCTTCTGCACGAAGAAGAATCCGGCGCCCACAGGTGAGGAGGATGGGCGAATCAGTCCATTGGCTAGGCAGTCCCGGATGTATTTCTCCATGGCCTCCCTCTCAGGTCTGGAGACTTTGTATAAACGGCTTGAGGGGAGTGTGGAACCGGGTAGCAGCTCGATGGCGCAGTCGTAGGGTCGATGAGGGGGAAGCGTCTGTGCCTGTGTCTTGGAGAAGACCGTGCCTAGGTCATGGTAAGGGGTGGGCACCTTCTCCAGGGAGGGCTTGGGGACCTGTGGTGGGTTGGGTGCACCCTCTGCTGGTGCAGGAGCGGATCGTAGGCAGGATTGGTGACACTCACGACTCCAGGCTTGAATCTGGCATGAACTCCAGTCAATGGTGGGGTTGTGTCTCTGGAGCCAGGGTAATCCCAAAATGAGCTGGTCGTTAGGGGACCGGATGACACGGAACTGAATCATCTTGTGGTGGTTTCCAGAAATTATCAGTTGAATGGGTTTGGTGATGTGGGTCATGCGGCAGAACGTCTTTCCGTCCAATGACCGAGCATTCTCGGGGTGGGGTAGTGGGAGGGTGAGAATGTCCAATTCCATGGCCATCATTTCGTCAATGAGGTTCGCGTCAGCTCCAGAATCCACCAACGCGTTAACCTGGATTGCTCTGTCGGGAAGCATCAACATGGCCGTAAGCGTGGAGCGATGGTCGTTCCTGGCAGCCCCTTCATATCTGTTGAGCACTTTCACCTCAACAGATGAGGCAGAGTTCTTGGGCCGGAGGGTGCACCGAACTTGGGTGTGTCCCAGCCTCCCACAATAGAAGCAGGAACCGGTTGCTCTCCGACGTGTCCGTTCCTCAAGCCTGCACGGGAAAGGTCCATGGGTTCGACTCCTTCGGCTAGCTTCTCCTCCGGTCGGGGACTTAACCCTCGCCTGGGGTATGCCTGGGTGGGTGGGACCTGTCTCTCAATCCGGCGTTGTCTGGCATGGTTGTCCAAACGGATGGCAGCACGGACGAGTGGGTCGAACTGAATGATGGGTTCGAGACGTGCCAACTCGTCCTGGAGTGCCTCACTCAGGCTGGCCAGGAACAGGTTTGCCAGGGCCGCATCATTCCAGTTGGTGGCTGCCGCGAGAGTGCGGAAGTCAATGGAATGGTCCGCCGCAGTTCTCCTGCCTTGGCGAAGGGCGATCAGACGCTGGGGTGGCTCTTGGTCACTGGATGCATGCTGGAAGACCTTGCGGATCTTCTCAGCGAACTCCAGGTACCGGGGAGGGAATGAACCCCCGGACCACACAGCTGTCGCCCAGTCCAAGGCTCTCCCCTTCAGTAATCCCATCACGTAGCCGATCCGGCGGTCATCGCTGTTGTAGGTCTGAGGTTGCTGCCGGAACACAAAGTTGCACTGGAGCAGGAATGCCTTGCATCTCTCAGGTTCTCCGCCGAACCTCTCCGGGGGGGGGTGTTGTGGCTCCCGGAATTGCCAGGTTCCCATGGGGTTGGAAGGTGGAGGTGCAGGCGGGTTGGCAGGTTCTTCCAGTGGGTGTGGCTGAACCGCAATGGCGAGGCTCCTCATCTCAGCACACAGCTCTCGAATCTCCAGACGAAGTTTGGAGATTCCTAGAGAGTGTTGCTGGACGATGGCGCCTTGTTCCTGGAGGGCGTAGAACATGGCGGTTGAGTCAGCCGGGCCCATGTTGGCGAAATTGTTCTGAGACGGATGCGTGGGGGTTGGACCCAAAATGCACGACTCAGAAACAATAATGGAATAAAGTCCCGTCAGGGCTTTATTTGGGACGAATCCCAGGAGTAGTCACAACAAGCAAAGTCCATACACGTAGATCCAGCCAAACAGACGATAAACAAACAAAAAGCACGGTGCCGAGGGAAGAGGCAAACTCGTAGTCGGTAAACGTGCAGGGAGGTCCGGTAGCAGGAGAGCTGTCAGCGGGGCTGAAGTACAGGTGGACGGCAGGCAGAGTCGTAGTCGAGGGCGATGTGGAAGTCGAAACCATAAAACAATCAGCGAGGCAAAAGTACAAAGACGGTAGGCGAGGACGTGGTCAAAAACAAGCGGTGGTCAACAAAACAGAAATCAATAAACTATGGTCGGTAAACAGGCTTGGATCGTAACGTGTAATCAATAATAGTAATGCTCAAGAGTTGCTTTGGAGTTCAAGAGGCAGACAATTTCGCGAAGAACAGTTGCGCGACTGGGCTATAAATGCGGGTGTAGACAGGTGTAGACAATTAGTTACAGCGTAGCAAGAAAATGGAAAACAGGTGCGATGGATGACAAGTTTAACAAGGTCATTAGTAATCGTTAGTAATAAACCTATCCTGCCCTAGCATTAGTGAATTAGTAAATGACATGCACGAGAAACGTAAGGTAACATGAACACATGATTAGTTTGTTAGTTTCTACCCAATCCTGATCTAGTGTTAGTAGTTTTAGTAAATAGACAAATGGAAACAATTAGGGAGTGAATGACAGAAAGAGAGAGAGAGAAAAGGCGGAACGCAAGGTTTGCGGAAAGACATGTAAAAGTGTATGCATAAACAACGACCAGTTAACGTAACAATAAACATAAATCAAAACATAACACAAAGCGAAACTAAGATGATAACCACTCAACATAACAAGGTAATATAATCGTACGAAACATAACTAGACATGACAAGAAAATAAATCGTAACGAAACATAACTAAACAACATGACGAACCTAGACTAACATAATACATGATAAGACACTACGTGACTAAGATAACATGAATAAACATAAAACATGGCAAGACAGACCTGAAACGTGACATTCTGGCCAGGAAATATGCATCGTATGTATCAAACTGGCGCATGGGGCTGGAACCCCAGTATGCATGCCATCTAACGGAATCATTGCAAGGTGTGCTTCTCTCCTTAATGCATACGCATTTAAGGGTGGATCCTGCAAATAAAGGCCAGAGACATTATAAGTGTGGCTGATTATGTATTCCGTTGACTTTACTCAAGATCGCACAATTAATGAGGGTGGATTTGTGCGTGAAATTTCACACAAACAAGACAGAGACACAGGTGTAGGCTCTGAAGATGCAATGAAATAATCTTACACTATTCACACTATTTCAGCTCCCAAAGCAAGAAATCATGAAACAGATAATTAATAGTAAATATTAATTAATGAGCCCAGTGTAGCCCAGCCAAGATAATTTAATTGCCCCCGCTACTGTCCCCCACACTTCCCCTGTCTCCAGTGACACACAATTATCAGTTTTGTCTCAATCACGAAAAACTTCCAGGCTAAACAACATGGTTGTGCAAGACACTGCAGCACCAAGAATAGTCCAATTATTCAGCAGAAATCATGCATCTTGCATTTAGAATTTGTTTCTTTTTGCATAGACTCAAGGGCATCACCAAGGTTTGAATACATTTTGGGCTGAGCAGGGAAGGGGCGTTCCATGCATTTTACCTTTACAGGTTAAATTGCTGTAATGTTTTTCAGTCTGTATGTATAAATATAATAAACAAGGAGCCTGATGACAGTACATTGAATTGAAAGATATGTACTGATATGCAAATATAGGACCATTTAAGCAGTAGGTCCTTTGTTCATCTCACTTTTCTTTTACCAACTCCAAAAGTATCATACAGTATATCCTTTTAACTCATGTAATCTATGCATACATCAAATAATAACATGTAATAGTTCCTTTTACACTTTTCTCATATTCACAAAATTCATCCATTCATTCATTCATTATCACTGATAGTTAATCAGTATATTGAGACAAGAGAAAAAGAAATATTATAATAAAATGTTACATCTAAATAAAAACAATATTAAGGGTACATGGAATATCTTAAATACTATAATAGGGAACAAATATGGATCAACGGATCTACCCAACCATTTTGTAAAGGACAATAAGGTGATTAAATACATGAATGAAGTGGTAAATGAATTTAATTCTTTTTTTGTAAATGTTGGGCCTAGTTTAGCAAATGACATTATAAAAAAACATGGACAAACAGAAAGTGGCTGGAAAGGGGAAAATAAGGTGATACAGTCAATGTTTCTAGGAGAGGTGAGAGAAAATGAAATAATTTCTGTGGTAGCTAAAACAAAAAACAAGACATCAACTGACAGTGATGGAATTGACATGAAAATAGTAAAAATGACTATTGATTGCATAGTCAAACCACTATGTTATGTTTGCAATCTTTCATTTAGAGCAGGTGCTTTTCCAGAGAGGATGAAAACAGCTAAGGTCACTCCATTATTTAAAGCAGGAGATAAACACAGTTTTAATAGTTATAGACCAGTATCATTGCTTTCCCAATTTTCAAAAGTGCTAGAAAAACTGTTTGTTCAAAAATTAGATAGTTTTATTGAAAACAACAATTTATTGAGTGAGAGTCAATATGGTTTTAGGACAAACCGGTCTACAGGTCTTGCAATAACGGAAATAATAGAATAAATTACAACAGCAATTGATAGAAAGAAATTTACAATAGGGGTATTCATTGATTTAAAAAAAGCATTCGATACTATAGATCATTCGATTTTAATTTCTAAGTTAAATACATATGGGGTGAGAGGAGTTGTTCTAAAATGGTTAACTAGTTATTTAAACAATAGACAACAATATGGAGGAGATCATTTAGGAGATAATTTAAAAACTTTATCTGAAAATATTGGAAATGAAATGGTTAAACTTAAATCTTGGTTTGATGAAAATAAGTTATCGTTAAATTTGAAAAAAACTAAGTTTATGGTGTTTGCTAATAAAGAAAAGGATGACATCTCATTATCTATTGATGGAATTAACATTGAGAAAGTATCCAAGTTTAGGTTTTTGGGTGTAATAATGGATGAAAATTTGACATGGAAATCTCATATATCACATGTAAAAAAAAAGGTGTCCAAGAATATTTTTATTTTGAACAAAACGAAATATGTTTTAGATTGTAACACAATGAGAATGTTGTACTGTTCACTTATACTGCCTTATTTGTGTTATTGTGCAGAAGTGTGGGGTAACACATATATAAGCAATACAATGCCATTGCTTTTACTACAGAAAAGAGCAGTTAGAATTATTCACAAAGTCAAATTTAGAGAACATACTAATGGATTATTTGTTAAGGCACGGTTATTGAAACTCAAAGAGATAATTGAACAGCAGACATTATTAATTGTGTTCAAAGCTAAAAAGAGAGTATTGCCAAAGAATGTGCAAAAACTGTTTGCGTTTTCCTCAGAAGATGAAAATCATAGAAGGAGATTTGATTTTAAGCATCAAGTTGCTAGGACCACTTTAAAACAAATGTGTGTTTCTGTTAGCAGCGTCAAACTTTGGAATTCTCAACAGAAGGATTTAAAAGGTTGTACAGATATCTTTCAGTTTAAAAAAATGTATAAAGAAAGACAAATTAGACAATATGCATATGAAAATTAACTTTAAAATTAATGTTTTGAACTTGAATATGATTTCTATTTTACAGGTTATTTTGTTTTATGTTGTTGGAATTAAGGGTGTAGGTGATGGTGTGGGTGAAGGTGTAGGTTAATGGAAAAGGCAGACCATCTAAGAATGTTGTGTTCAAGTAAGGGGCAGACAAAAAATAAGAATTATATTCTTCTTTCTGCTCCTTTCCAATCATGAAAAGCATTAATTTGACAGATGTGTTGTGGACTTGTGTGTTAACTTTATATTGCAATGTGCATTTTCATGAAAGGAACAAATAAAAATGAAATGAAATGAAAATGAAATGAAATTATCCTAACCCGCTTATCCTGAACAGGGTCGCAGGGGGGCTGGAGTCTATCCCAGCATACATTGGGCGAAAGGCAGGAATACACCCTGGACAGGTCGCCAGTCCATCGCAGGACACACACCATTCACTCACACACTCATACCTATGGGCAAACTCTCCAATCAGCCTAACCTGCATGTCTTTGGACTGTGTGAGGAAACCGGAGTACCCGGAGGAAACCCACACAAACACGGGGAGAACATGCAAACTCCACACAGAGGCCCCAGCCGACGGGGATTCGAACCCAGGACCTCCTTGCTGATATTCACAAAATAATCTTATAAATTCTGTTGTTTGTAAGAATTTAAGGAATATTTTTAAGTTATAGAATGAATGAGAACTTTTTTTGCCAGATGAAGATTTTAAGGAGGGGAAATATTTTGGGAAGTCTGCATAATGCAATGGGTGCGCATTGTTTTAACAACCATAAAATATAGGCTATATTATCTCAAACAATCTCATAGATTGCCCTTCAAATTAATTTAGACATATCTATTTCATATAGTATGTGTCATGATCTAGTTCTAGTTCTAGGTCCCCAGCAGTTTCACCTTTTGTTTCCCTCTGTGCTTCCCGTAGTCTGTCCTTCGGTTCATTAATTAATTGAAACTGTTTTCACTTCCTTGTTATTATGCACACCTGATTGTCTCTATAAACCTATCTATTCTGTCTAGACTTTGCCAGATTGTCATGTGCTTCCGCCATACTTTCCAGCGGGTTTTTCCTGTCTGATAACCTGTGTATCGACCTGTTTTGTTTTCAACTTCTGCTTCTTGGATCACCCTTCTGTTCGTTACTGCCCGCTGTGTTTGGACTGGGTTTGATTTACCGGTTTGCATTTTTGGATTTTGATTCTGTTTATCTGCCATTTTGGACTGCCTCTTGTTTTCGACCCTCTGCCTGTGACCTTGACGATTCTTTGGATTTCCTGCACCGATTTGCTGGTTCAGGACCCTAGCCTGTTTAAGTTAATATAGACTTTGAACTTAACTTCTGTGGTCTCACTATTGGGTTCACTGTTCTGAAGCCTGACAGTATATAGTTCATATTGCTATTTAGTGCTTGCACAGTCCACAGCAGTGGTTCAGAAGGGTCATAGTTAAATACATTACATAGCTAACGTTAACATTAGTTACATAGCTAGCTAAGTAAAATGCTGTAAAGTTAGCAGCTAACATTAGCTAGCTGCAACAGACAATGCTAATTCTTTACACATGTTTATTAACTGTCTTATCATATCAGTTTTTTAAACATACCTATACGGTTTAATGAAGCACCTGCTTCAATCATCATGTGGTGTCACGATCACAATATCATAGCTAGTGCTGCATTCCACACAACTCAGAAGTCAAGTTTTTCCGACCTCCTCCTTGGAAAAGTGCAATATGACGTCAGTCCAGTCACAGACGCAATTCCTACTTGTGAACTGGGGGCAAATCCATCTACCCCATTGAACTGTATAATAGCTAGAAATGAAACGTGGTTCCATTCGAGCACATTCAATTGGTTTTTCTGTGGTCATTTCCTTTCCAGTTATGTTACTGTAGTTAGTTTACAGCTTAATGATCAACCCCGACTTCACGAGAAGCAGTTGTCTGACCTCACACAACAATGGTGGCACCCATGGAGGCATGAAATAAAACATACTGTCATATAGTAAAGCCTGTTCTGCATGCAAATTGATGTGAAAAAATGTTGCCAATGTTATTAGTTATTTGATTAGGGTAAATGATCGCTGAAAGTTATCTTCTCTGGTCAGTCATGTTTTTTGTTTTGGCTTGGCATCGTGTACCTGGAATGCTTGGAGGTCAGAAGTTTCCTTTTCAATTACTGTCTGCTTGAATCATAGGGCTGGAATAGTCTCAGACAGCCCGCCCACAGTTCCACTCTCATTGGCTGTCCGAAATAGCAATCACAGGAGTGTGGACGAAATCGGTGCTTACGTATTTATCAGTCAGTCAGGAAGTTAGCAAACAACTCTGCTTACAGCAAGAACACTTGAAAAGATTCAGCGCTAGTCAAAAACATTTTATACACTGCATAGACTGATTTGTGCAAAAAGCTTGGTGGTGCAAAAAGCTATTTTGTTTTGGAAAATAAATACGCCATCTTTGTCTTCAGGTGTGTTTGCAATACAGAATGTAAATGTCATTAAGACGTTTGCGCTAACAAATTGTACTTCCTTCAATATAAGTGAAACGCTTGTATATTGGACAATACACCATTTAGGTGACAGTGCCAGTTTGAATATCCTTATTCAACAAAAATTTAACTTTCAGAAGTAGGAGAACTTCTAAAAATGTCAAACAAAAAGCACATTTGTGCTATGTTAGCAGAAATAGTTATTAGATAGGGCATAACTGGCAAAACTTACTCAATTATTCCTTGAATAAAACATGTTAGGTTTGAGGTGATTACAAATTGTTGATGTACAATTTAAAGAAATGTAGACGTTGTCCAAAGTTACAATTGTGAAGAAGCACATGCAATACTTGGAATCTCACAACTAGTCCCAGGATGTTGTGGAAACAATTTACATTTCACATACTACTTGAATAACAACATGTTTCAGGAAACACAAAAAAAATGAGATACTTCAAGATATTCTTACTGCTATGTCATGCTTCGTGAAACTCATCCCTGTATATGCACTCTTTCAGGTGTGTTTGCAATACAGAATGTAAATGTCATTAAGACGTTTGCGCTAACAAATTTGTTGTTTATTGAATACAACCTTTTTTTTCATTTCAATTAAGGGTGCCAATAATTTTGGAGCCCACTGTATATAGCAGACACAACAGGATTCCCAATGAGGAAATCAAACCATTGTAATCCTTGTAAAAATATAGGAAGCGCCTTTGAGATGTTTTCACAGATGGACAGGGACTGTGGTTGCCCAGAACCACATTAAGCCTAGTGTCCTTTAAACAATGGCAGCTTATAAAGACAGGGATGGAGTCAGGCTTTGAGAGTTAAGGCAGGTCCTCAGCTCTCTCCCTCGGCCTCTTATCAAGTTTGCCATGTCGTATTCTTGAAGTCGCAGGCCTATGTCATTGGATGTGCCTCGGACGTACAGAGCCCTAGGGGGAGTTTGACATTGTTTGCGTGACCTGAAGCTTGTCAGCTTTCATTTTGAAAATGAAAAACAGAAAAAAGGAATTTTTTTTGTGGCAAGCTGTGACAAATGCTGAGCTTCTGCAGGGTGGAGCTGTTGAAATGTTTTAGCATTTTTCCCCCTGCAGTCTTTAAAATAATAACCTTCTGAGAAGTGGTGCGAGCAGACAGCCACCTCTACATTGCATCAATCACATCTGATGTACAATTAATCAGACCTGATGTACTTCAAGAAGCCTTTGGAAACAGTGCTCCAGAAGTGGGCTGTGCACGTTCTGCTGTAATTGCAGGTGATCTAATGACGTAAGACTAGCAGCGGGAGCCCGGCTCCTGGACCCTTGTTTTCCATTCCCACCCACCTTCAGCCGCAATGGCTAAATTTAGATGTTTTTCACAGTACTCTCATAATGCCCTTTCATGGGCGACAGCGCAACTGAAAAGTAGTTTAAAAAATGGTGAAATAATAAAGATAAGGACAGATCTGTTTTCTTTTTTCTGAACACAGGTGATTTTTATATGCGTGAAAGGAGGAAATGGCCTCTCCCTTGGGGATCTATTGTATTTACTTTATTCATACTCATAAAAATTACAAGGAACCGCTAAGATATCTTACAATAACAAAGTGGAGGCTGTGAAATAAAGGTGCAGCTTTTTTCAAACAGCTTTATGGAAAATGCATTACACTTCAAAGCTTTTACTGTAATTCAACATGGGAGTCCCTTGTGAGAGGGACTTTGGTCTTTTGCATATGGAGCCAGTTTTCTCTGGCTGAAAATGGCACTCTGTGATTATGAAATTCACCAGTCCCCTCCACACTTGAGGTTGGTCTGTGGATCAAACTGCCATGTATTCCGGTGCCTGAGCTAACCCCAAAACAACAGCATATTGCCTGATGCCTACCTGGTGGACAGAGGTAGAGCGCTTAGAAACAGGGCTCGTTTTGCATGAGCACACATCCATTATAGATGGTTATGTCACTGCCCCTGTAGTTTCTGATAAGAAATTGATTAATTCCGAATATGATGGATCTTGGGCTGCTTCACAGCAGCTATGCTCTCTTGTCTGTTTTCATGTGGTGTTTTGATTTTAAGTATGACTGAAGTTTATATACAACACTAACTACAAATGCACATCTGCCAAATGAGCTTAGTGGACCGAAACCACCTGCAAGTACAATAATGACAACAGGTCTAGTTTAAAAATATAATTTCTGAGTGGTAGAAAAGTATATTTGTGTCTAACAGCTTGCAGCCTACATTAAATGCTTCACCTGGTTGTGATTACACATAAACACTTATTATGGCTTTGGTGTACCTTGCAATTAGTCCTTAAAATGGACCATGCTTCATTAGCCTTCTCGCTACAGGTGAATGAATGTATGGAGACCTCTTGACCTGTTGTATCCAGCATATTCCATCAGCTTTCTGTTATAACAGAAAAACCTGCTGAAAAAAATATTCATTGTGAATTACAAATCAGACTCCTTCATATTGAAACAAAAGTTTATTGATCTAGCCAATCCTCTCTACATTCTGGCCTGAACACTGAAGGGAAGGGGGGGTTTGGTTTTTTGCTCATGGGACATCTCCCATGACTGCTGGAAAGGGTTCTGATGGGACAGTAGGAAGCAGTCTTCCTCCTAGACCAATCAGAAAACCAATGCCCAGGTTGAGCTATAGAGACACAGTGGTGTGGGATATGTTGTCTATAATGCTCAACTGAGGTCCTGAGTGAAATCAAACATAAAGTACCCACACATGAAAGAATGATGGCTTCTGGGGTGTTTGGGTATTTGGGTGGGTACTACATATAGTTTCAGTTGAAGCAGAGGTAGCGTTATTCTTTTGGTGACCATAATATTTTCATTGTGTGAAATTTAAATAAATGAGAATTAAATAAAATGCCAAACATGTAAATTTAACCGTGGGTCCTGTATCTGGCATCACACTAACCTCAGACACAGAATCATCCTTATTCATATTAAATAATGTCATATCTTATTCTTTCAGATGAGATTTTGAAGCATGAGGTTGGGAGGTGGGGCTGTGAGTTGTTTCTTCCAGTTGAAAGGAGATGTCATACTACCATTTATATGTGATGAACTACACAGCTACTTTAAATGGAGACTGATCCATTATTGATGAGTGACAATCTCTGAAAAGAGACAAGTGTCTCAGCCTGCTCTTTCTGAGGAAAATCAAATAATGGATGATATCAGAGGTCCACCTTTACTCGCTCTGTCTCTAGTGCTTGGTAGAGGAAGCCTTTGACAACATCACATGTTTACACTGAAGATGGGTGACAGTAACACTGTGTGACAGTTTTGGAGTAGAGGGGTTGCCTTTAGAACAATTTAATCAATTGTTGGCTGCTGAATACTTTCATCAAAGGCTCAAACGCCCTCCCCTAATGACTAAGAAAAAAGTCAATACATTCTGTGGAACAGTGCCAAAAGGAGTACAAACAGCATCACTTGTGGCATGAAAATGTCTGCAAAAAGACAACTTAAAGGGAAGGAAAAGGCTGCTGTATGATTGCATTATGAACGCATTTGACAACCCAAGCCAATTTTATAATTATTTGTAATTCATGTGAACTGTTGTAGTGCCTGTTCCTCTTAGGCATGTGTATAGAGTAGTGTGCAAACATTAGCAAATAAAAAAAACTTCAAAATAATAAAATAAAAGGCCCTGTGCAAAAGTTTTGGAACCCTGTCAGTTAGTACTTTGTAACTCCTCATTGGGCAAATATAACAGCTTTTAAACGCTTCCTGTGGCCAGCTAAGAGTCTTGCTTTTGGAATATTTTCCCATTCTTCCTGGCAAAACAACTCTAGCGCAGAAATATTCTTTAGCCTCTTTGCATGTTCAGCATGTGTGAGATCTCTCCACAGATTTTCAATAATATTCAAGCCTGCGGACTGTGGTGGCCATTCCAAAACCTTCATCCGTCTTTCCTGAAGGTACTTCATGGTTAATTTCGTGGTATGCTTTGGATCATTGTCTTGCTGGAATAACCAACCTCTCTTCAACTTCAATGTCTGGACTGAACTTTGAACATTAGCCTCTAGAATTTCCATCCATTCTTCTTTCCACTTGCACAATATTTCCTATGCTCCCAGCAGTGATGCAGTTATGATGGGTGTACATCCTGTAATGAGTGCAATTAATGTTGACTACAGGTAAAGTGATTCAAAAGTTTCATGAACCGTGCCATTACTTCAGCAATACCTAATGTATGGTAAAGTGATGTCACATAAAATCCAGATGCTTAAAGACTTGTGAGGATTGATTTATGGTGGTGGACAATGGTATTGCTGAAAAAGCATGTTTATATAAACAACAAAAAGATTATGTTCTCAAAATCACGCTTCCACAGAGGTGACATTAACACATGATTATGTGTTTTCAGGCAGAAAAAATAAAATGAACACAATGAACACATTGCTGCATTCTGAAAATGCAGGTGTATCTATCATGAAATTCAGTTCTGTTTCAAGTTGAAACGTGCCTGCATTGATTCACAAAACCTGTACTTAAATCTCTCTGGGAAACAGATGGATTGATGTGGCTCCCTTAAAGTGGCTATGATTTTTTCATATGAACAAATACCAAAATTGAGACATATTCCCACTGGTATTTCTC
Organism: Conger conger; assembly: GCF_963514075.1. NCBI lineage: Eukaryota > Metazoa > Chordata > Actinopteri > Anguilliformes > Congridae > Conger > Conger conger. The sequence goes on from NC_083764.1 coordinate 34,975,028, forward strand.
TAGCATTTCATGGACCATTGAGACCATTTGTATTGTTTATTTTAATTTCTACATATAAAATTGTTAAGTTAGTGGAGTGACCGCTGTTCCCGCCCTGTATGGAAATTAATTTTTTCTGTTGTTGTCTGGGGGCGGCACGGATGGTGCAGTGGGTAGCACTGCCGCCTCACAGCAAGGAGGTCCTGGGTTCGAATCCCCGTCGGCCGGGGCCTCTCTGTGCGGAGTTTGCATGTTCTCCCTGTGTCTGCGTGGGTTTCCTCTGGGTACTCCGGTTTCCTCCCACAGTCCAAAGACATGCACGTTAGGCTGATTGGAGAGTCTAAATTGCCCGTAGGTATGAGTGTGTGAGTGAATGGTGTGTGTGCCCTGCGATGGACTGGCGACCTGTCCAGGGTGTATTCCTGCCTTTCGCCCAATGTATGCTGGGATAGGCTCCAGCCCCCCTGCGACCCTGATCAGGATAAGCGGGTTCAGATAATGGATGGATGGATGTTGTTGTCTGTATCTGAGTGGATGCGCTCGTAAGGCAAACCATGTCGCTGTGTTTTGGACTGTGTTTTCATGTCGCAGGGAACTATGGAATGGAAGCATAGGTTGCTCAAGTCCCCAACAACAGGAGCAATGTTCATCAACAAGTTGATTTCAAGTTGCACAGATGTGATTTAAACCAACTGCACTGCTCATGTCAGTCAGCTGCACCAGTGTTTCAGTATGTTGTTCAGGCTTTTGATCGTCACTCTCCCAATGAGTCTGCTTAGGTCCACATTACAGCTCACAAGCACCTTTTACTTTTATAGTAATGCACTCAACAGTAGCAGAGTGCACCACATAGTTGCCAGTTTCACATTTTCTTTTGTTCTGAAGTATGATCCTACATGATCAACAACGTCTTGAAAGTTATATGTGTTGCCTTATCCATAATGATCTCTAGATTTACTTTTGTAGATGCAGTAATCAAGTATGTCACTGAGGGTTTTGGCTATCGGTTCCTTCAGTTTACTTACTGTGTGTAGGCTACGTAGCTAAATGTGCGCCTACATACCCTCTGTTTTGCAAGCCATGCACTCGATTAGCACATTTAAATGTCATTTGCAGAATCATGTAAGAAATCTTACAAAATCTGTGAATATGCCATGAAGGTTCTCCAAGTGCAAGTGTGAAGAAGGAAGGAATTTATCCACAATTTTTTATTTAATGGTGATAAAATGTGCAGTTTTTAATTTTTCCACAGCATGAAATGCCATGTGTTGTGTACATTCCGTACATCTGTTTCCAGTTTCCCAGCTTTCACACCACTTTTTTGTTTTTTTCTTTCATTTTTCATTAAGCTGAGCCCTGTGCTCTCTCTTTCTTTACCAGAGATAAATAAATAAATAAATCTCAAATACCAGCATTTAAATTCATGGTTGCAATATTAATGGGTGATTTATTTTTTGACATAAATTACGCCTGTTAATATCTGAACTAAAGGAAGTTGCTAACAAGATGCTATATTGAAACTACAACAAACAGTTGCAATCCTACAATGCCATACCATGTCACCACCACTCAAGTTTCATACCAGTCTGCATGCAGGAGACTTTGCTCAGATATACACATTTTGCTTTCTTCGGTAGTAGTACTAGTAATTCTTGATGAAAATGTGCACAAATTAAGCTCTGTGGATGTTTATGAGTAACTGTGGCATTATATTTGGAAAGAAATGTTGCTGTTCAGTTGTTCAAATTGTTGGCTCATTGAGCGCTACATAGAAAATATGGGTCTGTTGATGTCCGTTGTACCAGGATGAGCCGTAGCAGATATCTAACTGTAAATCTCAGCCAAACTATCAGGATTGGTAGATAGTAATTCAATTGCCCTTTTAATGGAATAAAAATCCAACTTTGTATGGCAAATGCTATATAAAACATATGTATCTTGGCAAATAGCTAGCTAATCAATTAAAACTTCTAATGTTGTAACGGCACCTTGGTTAACCTTTTGTACAAAAGTGATTAAACTCCTCCTCTAACCAGGTCTGTCAGTTTTGCAACCTCATCTATACAGCAATTTTTTGTACCTCTACCAGTGGCTAAGCATACCCCTCTAAGTGCCAGTCCATCAGAATTGTAACATTCAGTATTGTTATAGCACAAACTTTCATATGCACTTTAAATTTCTCTGCTAAATAACTTAAATAAATGCTAGATCTGGAACCTTCTTCAGCAGCCAGGTCTGCAGCCTAATCTAAACAGTCTGTACTTCAGCCAATAGCCTAGTAGGCAGCCTTGACTAAATTCCCTTTCTAATGAGTTATAACATTCATTATTATTACTACAGAACATTACTTAGCCTTTGATAGACACTTTTTTTCAGCTAAACAATTTATTTAACAGCTAAATGATTTAATGTAATACGAAAATCTGCAAGCTCATCTAGCAGCCAGGTCGGCAAACTAAACAGTAAGATCTACACCCTCGTCCAGTGGCCAGGTCTGCAACCTTGTCTAAACCATAAGATCTACAGTATACCCTGTATACAGCAGCCAGCTCTGTCGGGGCTGTAACCTTGTCTAAGCAGTGAGGCATGTAGCCTACGTCGGCCAGCGGCCTAGCATGTACATGAACTATATATCAATCATGTTGTATCACTCAGCATCGTAACAGCACATCACCTAACATTTGGTGTGTACTTTTTGCATAAATGCTTTGCTCTTTTTTTAAAACTTTTATTAACAGCCCTTGCAAGGGAGGCCTGACATAAAAAACAAAGTTACCCAACAAGACAGTTGACAATCAACAAATGGGAAATGAGACAGTAGCATAACTATTCATTAAAGAGCAGAGGATACTTCAGTCAGAGTCCGGAGTTACATGTTTAAAATGAACAACTGAAATGAATTGGTAAAATTGAAGAATTTTTTGCAGATTGATCCAGTATGAAAAACATCTGAAACCCAGCTTTCCAAATTCAGTAGAGGGAGGAAGGAAAGCAAAATAAGGAAGGAAAAAGAACAATTATTGTTTTATAGATCAATATATGCACTCTACACTTTATATATGCACTTTATTAGGTATTTATTACACATATTTGTTTTACTTATTGGTCCTCTGCTGCTGTAGCCTATCCACTTAGAGGTTTGATGCGTTGTGGGTTCAGAGATGCTTTTCTGTATACCACTGTTATATTGTTATTTTTACGTTACTGTCACTTTCCTGTCAGCTTTGACCAGTCTGGCCCTTCTCCTCTTACCTCTCTCATTAACCACACATTGTTGCCCACAGGACTGCTGCTCACTGGATGTTTTTCGCGCTGCAAACTCGAGAGACTATTGGGTGAGAAAATCCCAGGAGATCAGCAGTTTCTGAGATACTCAAACCACCAACACCAACAATCATTCTACGGTCAAAGTCACTTCACACACATTCCGACATTTGGTCTGAAAAACAGCTGAACCTCTTGATCATGTCTGCATGCTTGTATATATTTAGTTGCTGCCACAGATGAAATATTTGCACTGACAAGATGGTGTACAGGTCTACCTAATAAAGTGCTCAGTGAGTCTATATGCAACTATCTGATTCTCGTTTTGCTCTGATTTCGAACTGTGACATATTTCATCTTCTGAAATCTCCACACCAGACAGGGCAAGATGGATACATATTTCCTGATGGAAAAGCCACTCAAAAAAAGAAAAAAAAACCCTAAAGACTGAGGGCTTTATCCTGTTTTTTGTGTGGCAGGCTTTAATGGGGTCTCATATTTATTTTCTATATTCTCTTTCATGTATTCTTGAAATAACATCGTATTAGCATTTTTTGTTGTTGTCATTTTGTCATTCTTGGACTATCTTTAATCAATATTTGTCCTTAACATTGATTTTCACGAAGATCACCAATCCAAAAAGTTTGTTTTCATATCTAAGTCAAGAATAGATTAAATCCAATCCTATGTGTCATATGCATTGTCTTTTTGGGTATGGTCCATCGCCTACTGTACATAGGCAGAGTGGTGATTTGTTGTGGAATGCAGAAGTTATTGTCTATGTGTTTTTGTGAAATTAACCACATTTTTAAAAGTAAGGAAACAGGGTCTGTATTTCTTCAGGGCAAAGTATTGTTTTTACATCATAAGCCTCACTCCTATGCCACCTACCCCCACCCCGTGCATTGTAGCATGCGAGTGAACTTTCCTTCGGAGGTTATAACAAGGCCCACCACTTGCAAAGCTGCTTCCTTCATAAAAGGTTTCAAAGACTTCCCTGAGGAAAAAAGAGGTAGGCATTAGAGCCATAAATCAAGATAAGCCAGGATTGGAGGGCACCATCCACCTTGTCCTCACACCCACATTAAACGTTAAATAAACCATAACATCCTGTTCATCGTGCAGCCGGCATGTCCCAATATGGCCCAAGAGAGGCGGTCAAGGCGGGGGGGTTCACTTCCAGCAGTTTTTTCTTATTTTTTTTAAACATTTTTGCCGGTGTCTGACTGGTCCAGACCCTCTGATGGCACGGGCTCTTAAGGAAGGCCGTTTTCCATTCCAACTACTTCCTGCCAAACGTGGAAAAATGGGGGGAAGCAAGCACTTAACAGACGGATAGAAACGCCCCTTTTCCAGTCGTGTGCCTGATTTGTCAGGTGCATTACAGCTACCTGGAGGCTTGTTTTGGCTGGAGCTGTGCACCTGCAGGGGAAGTACTACATTTCTGGCACAACAACACGTCAAAATAAGATTTTTTAATTACCACACTGCCACCAGTAAAGGTGTGTAAGAGCCTTGTGGAGAGAACAATGAGGACGGGTGGAACAACTCAATAAAACTTCTAATTATTTCCCTCACAGATTTGAAGACAAAAAACTAAACAAATGGTACAACCTCATACCCTTGATAAAGCCTCCCTGAACTGGTCACTGAAAAGCATTGCGCAATATTAAAGGAGCTTGGAGGCTAACAATAGAAAATGATAGTATTTAGGGATAGATTGATTGGACAATAAAAAATAAAACACATATGCATAAACAAGTCACGGAGTTGGGAGGACAATCCCTGTAGGAGATGGGGCTGAAGGTTTGAAGTTCTTCCGAGAAAAGAAATTGAGTAATCTCCTACACTGTGCTCGATCTCCTGCCAGCAACTTTACCCACCGCAGAGTGAAGTCAGCGGAATGATTTCCATTACGTTCCATTGCTTAGCCACGTGCTAACTGGGCTATAAATTAATCCACCACTGTGGTCACACTGATCAGGGTGTGTGTTGTAAATTTAGAAGCCATTGTTAGATTTGTGTGATGGAAAAGCTGGCCTCAGGGCACCAGGTTCTCCTTGCAAGCCTCTGCCCCACTGTGTTGCTCACCAGCTTGTCACCTTGTTCAGACACATCGCGAGTGACAGGAGTTTTTACAGCCACTGACGGTCACTGAGGAGAGTGCTAAACTGCGGAAGTGATGGAGCCTTCCAGCCCAGCACTGGAGAATGACTCACTGAAGTCTGCAGTTTACTTAAGGATCTGACTAATTCTTTCTTTTATTTACGCCTTTCCAGAATCATGCAAAAGCAAAATAAGGATGGTTCACATTTAACATGGGACAATAAGGTACTTGTCTTTCCAAGCACTCAAAATTTCTGCATCGGCAAATACATATGTTAAAGGTGTGAGTATATGGATGTATACAAATACTACATATGCCTGTATGTATGCATTTGTATGTATGTACGTGTGTATGTATGCATAGACTGCATGTATATAACGACACCGCACATACATACACACTCCCTGCATATTTATTATGATACTACTTGGAATTCTATAACTAGTTGAAACAACCACAATCAACACTAGTTGTTTTCTGCAATATCAACTGTCAAAAGTAGCAAAAAATACAGGGAATCTTTAGTAATTCTTAAACATGTCACAACTATTACAGTATAGTATTAACAATGAAGGATAAACAAAAATGCTTCCCTTTCATATAACTAAAATATTGGTTTGTAATTATAATATCACACCACACAGACTGCACTGACACTGAGTGCTTGGCCCTATCTGCATCCATGTTTTGCTGAAAAGTGGTGTACTCCACAAAAATTACCGCAGTAGGATAGACAAATTTCTCACGGAGACAAAGCTGAAAACAAGAGCAAATTTATGTTAGCTGTTGAAGGGCAGCTTACTTCAGGCGTCACCAATCACCGACAGCCACGAGAAAAATAAACAAACCCTCAGAGGACCAGAGAAACGCATGAGGATGGAGCTGCATCCATGCTTTTTATCAGACCGTACAATTCCACGTCCTAAAACCAGGAGGGAGTGGGGGCCTCATCCCAACGCCACATTTCTGCCACGCGAAAAACTGTGCCCTGCCAACGTGGCATTATCCTTTTAGCTTTATTTTCCTGTGCAAATTATTTTATTTTTTTCACATTGGAGGCTGAAGGACTCGTGAAGCTGTGACCAAGCTCCAATCCCCATGTGAAAATATCTCATAAAAACAAGAGGAGAGAAAAAAAAGGGTTGTGGCACATTAGCCCATCTGCTACAATTATCCCACTCCAAAAGACTTGGCATAGGCCATCCTTTTATGACACAATGGCTACAGCGGCGCCCAATATCTTGACCCAGTTCAGTAGCTCAGAGCGTACATAATCTTGCTGAATGCCTCCGTTTAGACCACATACAAACTGTGACTTTCAGACGTAGCAGTTGTTCACAAAAGTGCTGCCTGCTTTGCGGAAGATTATCCACAGAAAAAAAATGCTGTCGAGAGGGAAAGACTTTCAAAGCAAACGAGGCAAATCGTGCAAAGAGCAGGAAAGATGTTGGGCAGGGGGGAGATTAATGCTAAATGGGCCCAATGAATGCTGCTTACCAAAACAGCATCTAATACTTTGGCTTCAACGAATCATAAATAATGGGGATGACACATCGTTTATTCGGGATAATGAGTTGATCTGAAGTAGGGGTCTAGGACAAGAGATTAAAGATTAAAAAATCCATCTCCAGATGAATATCAATTGCAAGTGTTAACCTTTTCCTTCCGTAGAACTTCATTTCTTGCAGTAATTGTGTCTGTGGTCGGGCAGAACAAAAGGCGGGAGCATCTTCACATTGTGAAGGGGAAGTGATGCCTTGAAAGGAAGCAAAGATTTAAATCAATCATGAAAGGTTTTGTGACTGTAATTTCAGACTTGCTGCTGCTTGTCAATGTACACATGGCATTTGTGAGCGTGCGTGCGTGCATGAGAGTATGTGTGTGTGTGCGTGTGTGCATGCTTGTGTTGGCGCATGTGCATTGTACATGTTCCTGTGTTTCTCGCATTTTGAAGTAAAACAAACTGCATTAATCAGTTCATTTCCAAAGCCATAATTATACATCTGCCTTTCATCAATTACAATGTCTGAAAACACCCAGGATATTCATAGGAAGTGAATAAAAATAAAATAAAAACGGACTTCCCTTGAGTAATGGGAAAATGAACCCTTTAGCTTTTGCATTCTAGTGTGCACTAATTTAAACAGAAACTGGTTAAATTGTTCATTCTGATGGCATCATTTGGTCAAAATAAGCACACATCTGTCATTGCACACTTGGCAAATTACACAAGGGAAACACTGTGCATATGGCGCATCTAATGCTTTTATATTTAAAAAAAACGATAATTCTGTGGGATTAAAGAACATATGACATTACCCTAGAATAATATTTTCTGTCATTATACAGTATATACAATGTTAACAATGTATGTCATTTTGCTTCTTAAATTTTATTAAAACAGCATACCCATTTTTATAACTTAGTAAAAACCTGCAAAGCATTATTATTATTATTATTATTATTATTATTATTATTATTATTATTATTATTATTCAGGGGCATGTGAAAGGCTCAATTTATTAGTTTGGTGCAGGCCAGCTTTCTCTATGAGAATGCAAAATCAGGTAAAATACTATTCATAAACATCTCTCTTCCTCCTAAAAATATACCAAACCATACATGAAAGATCATTTTGATCAGAAATATCCTCATATCCTCCCATCCTCATATTTTGATCCAACATTACTCAAGAGTGTACATTCCCTGTAGTTAAACGACAATGGGGAATTCACTGTCTATACTACCTTTAATTAATCCCAATCCTGGAAGGTGATCTAATGCTGAAGGCTTATTAAGTCAATTCAATTGAATTCAATTTTATTTGTAAAGCTCTTTTTACAGAAGACACAAAGATGCTTACAGAGTCAATAGAGGTTTAAGGCTAGGGTTAGGCTTGAGGTTAATGCATGTATGGGTTTGGGTTAGGATTAGGATGAGTGTTTGGGTCAGGGCCACTAATCTGTGTATGATGCTTATGAGGGAGTATACAAAATTAAACAAACACTTCAGATCTACTTTGTTTGTTTTATTTTTTCCATAATTGTTTGTCAAATAAAAAAAGTACCTTGGACTTCTGGTTCATCCCTGAAATGAAGGAAACCAAAAAAACATTTAGATAACACGTGTAAAACTCAATTTCAGCTGAAAGAAGTGTATTTGCCTGCTTGAATGCTGAGTTCACCTGAACGTGAATATTTATCAATAGCCCCTTAGCATAAAAAGTCTTTACGACAATCTTGCAATCATGTTTTAAAATCACACTCAGTCCATCTGAAATGAGGAAACTGCAGCACCCATTCGCTGATATGAACATATCTAAATCAACAAATGGATAGACTTACGCAAACATTTTTTCAAGAAGCAATTGCAAATGTAATGCATGAGCTGCTGTCATTCATAAATGTCACATAAACATATAAACACAAAAACATACATCCGCAGCTTGGACACATTCAAAATGTATCCTTAAGTGTGACATATAAATAAAGCATTATTTTCTTTCTTTAAAGCATTTTGGTGAGTTTATTTTAGGAAAATTCTAAATTTAATTTTGATTCAAAAAAGAAGCTGGTTGAATGCATGCCTATGAAGCATGCTTCCTTTTTAGAGGCAGCTTGACAGAGCTAAGTACAGTGATCCCAATAAGCCATATTTAAAAAATGTGTTAAAAATGTGATCTCTCTCTCTCCTCTTAACACCATGGTTAATCACGTTGGTCGCCTGTTACAGGGATAGAGAACCGCAAACCACTGCTGACACTGGTCATGACGCGCAGAAACTCATTACATGGTATTGGCGAGTCATAGCATCCCTACGCAGCCACTGTGTCAGCTTGATTTCTGCCACGCCATAAAACCGGGAGATGGCCCCCTCAAAGGCCTGGAGACGCACTGTCCATCACCGCAGGTGACTTAGCCAGCTGAGCTCGGACCGCCATGGTTCACCGGCAAGGTTCAGAAGAGGAAAGCTCAATAATGGAGTCCGATGTGCGTCTCTGGATTTCATAATGGGGGAATCATTGTGCTTTCCCCTCCCAGCCATGTATTCATGTCCATAATAATTCATAAGCAAATGTCTGACCTGTGTGCACTAGAGGAGTTCATGAATGTAGAGAAGCCTTATCATTTTTATAATTAAGGGCAGAATGCAACATAAATACAAGATGGTCACACTTTCATCTCATCTATCACCCCATTTATATTTTTTTTCTAAAAATGTTAATGATGAAATATTACTTATATCAAACCTAATACGTATTTTGAAGTAAAAAAGAAACTGTAAGATGTCCATCCACGTTAAAAGATTTAATTTTAAATATTAAAACATTGGTAATCACATTTAAAATAAAAACTAGCATCTTTATATGTATTACCAGATCCTCTTCCGTTATTAAAATATCAAGCTTAAAGTCTAAGCAATCAGGTTGTCATCGTTTATTTTTATTCATTAAATTATTTTAAACATGTTTTTTATACATACAATATATTGCCCTTCAAGTACATTTTGCCCTCTGGTAATCTATGACCACACTTACGTAAGTGAAAGTATTTTGTGTACAAACATTACTTTGTTTAATGTAATTTACATTGAGTGACCGCAAACCATATCCAGTAATAAAATATGAAGGCTGGCCACAATATGTTCAGCAGATGCAGTATAGGCATTTCAGTCAGAACACAGCTGAGACATTTCATATCCCATTTTGTCCATTTTGATATCTGATGGAAAAGAAAGTACATTGGCAGTGCCCTGGCTTCAGTAAAAAACAAGTGATGATGTCCTTGAATGGAACAATTGCATTTGAATGACCTTTCCTGCACCCTTTGACACATAGGCTGTCAGATTGGCAACCATTTTCTCAAGCCTCCAGTCACACTTTAGTAACCATCTGGTTACCTGACACATAAACTGTCAACCACAGAGAGTGACTAAATGTTTTTGGGTGAAGAACTGTATGGGTATTAATGATATAATGACACAATTTTTTTATTCATTGTAAACCCAACACTACAGGTATTATTGCATTTCCCAATTGCAAATGAAAACTTGTTGACACAAGCTAGAGATTGAATGCCATACAGATTGGAAAGAGCAAAGAGGGGTGCTATGTATACAAGCAATACAGAGAAGTAAACACACACACACAAAGGCAGACAGAGAGACAAACACACTGACAATGCACATTATTTTGACATTGCAGTGCTAAAATACTGCAAACCAAAGACATTTCTCAAATAAACTGTGACTGTTATTTATCCAATAACCTGAGCCTTTATCAATATGCTGTTTATCTATGAATCATAATATGTTTGCTTTTCACAGTGCAGTTATTTGCAGTGCTAACTAAATAGCTATTAAATATAGCAAAAATTATGCAACCTGTGCTGATGACAGGTGAATTACATGACCTGGACAATTCAACCCTTTGGTCAGTAGGATTGTGTTTGCTTGGATTGTGGCTGTTGCTTGGACCTTTTTTGTCATTTTTATTCCAAATATCTTCTAATTATTAGTAGGGGCTCAATCAGCATTCCCTCTAACTTTGCCTAACTTGTTTAATTATACAACATAATTCTACTATCAATATCTGAAACAAAATATGGAATACATGTACAATCTTACCATTGATTTTACATGTAGAGATGTCCATTTCAAGAGTGAGTAGTCATTTATTGTCTTGAAGAATCCAAGAGAGAAATAGACAGGCAAATAGGAAGTGGGGGTAGGCATTGGTCATGCGTAATACCCAACAGGGTGCTTTAACCATACAACAATAGTGCCCTGATCACCTTGCGGTTGGAGTTGATCCGGCTTGGAGAACGCATGTCACTCTCCGGATCGTTAGATCCATTTGTGCTGCCGTGGGATGTGGTCATAAGTAGGTGGTGTATCCTAGATAACATGGGTAATTCGTATAGATAGGGTACAATTGGGCAACTAAATTTGGAGAAAAAGGGAAAAATCTTAAATAAATTATTTTTAAAAAGATATTTGCCATACAAGACAACTGTTAGCCTTTGCTAATAATGCTAGTTTGGATTGAATAATGGTGCCATAGCCTTAGGCAGCCTGACATAGAAGCTCCCACTTTTATTTGGGACTGCAACCTTAAATTAACGTGTTGTGGACAATAATTGTCCTTATGTGGAATTTTAATGTGAACAATTGACTGTTTTTGCGGCTTTTAAACGCACATTTGACCAACATTCTATCAATGATAAGAGCAGGACCCTGACAGCATCAAAAAATAGACATAGACATTCCATTGTTTACATTTATGGAGTTTGGGAATAGGCGGCACGGATGGTGCAGTGGTTAGCACTGCCGCCTCACAGCAAGGAGGTCCTGGGTTCGAATCCCCGTCGGCCGGGGCCTCTCTGTGCAGAGTTTGCATGTTCTCCCCGTGTCTGCGTGGGTTTCCTCCGGGTACTCCGGTTTCCTTCCACAGTCCAAAGACATGCAGGTTAGGCTGATTGGAGAGTCTAAATTGCCCGTAGGTATGAGTGTGTGAATGAATGGTGTGTGTGTGCCCTGTGATGGACTGGCGACCTGTCCAGGGTGTATTCCTGCCTTTCGCCCAATGTATGCTGGGATAGGCTCCAGCCCCCTGCGACCCTGTTCAGGATAAGCAGGTTAAAGATAATGGATAATGGAGTTTGGGAATAGTGACATAATAAACAATGGCTCTTACAGGTTGATTTTACGCGCTCATTTATGGCAGAACTCCAAATTCTGACTGATAGCCAGGTCAATATTTTGGCTGGACCCTCGTTATATCCCGCCTTATAACTTCACAGGGTAGCATGTGAGATGTGGCGATGAATGGTGTTGTCACTATTTCTGTTCACTCTCTATACTTCCACTTTCACTCTGGAACATGCTACCTACCAAAGTTCTGAGACAATTCCTCCATTGTCAGCTGCATCACAGATGGCAATGAGGAGGAGTACAGAAACCTGGAAGAGAGCTTCATGGGATGGTGTGACAACAACACATCCAGCTCAATATTGGGAAGACCAAAGAACTGGTGGTGGACTTCAGATGGAACAAGAGACACCCAAGTCCTGTCATCAGGTGGAGATGGGTGGAGATGGTGGACACATGGGATGGTGGAAACCTGGGATTTTCTACGAGATAGTGAATGAAATACCATATCTTGGGGAACTATTTGTCACGTTTCAGGTCTGTCTCGCCATGTTTTATGTTTATTCATTTTGTAGTAGTCTTGTATTGTCTTATCATGTATTATGTTAGTCTAGGTTCGTCATGTTGTTTAGTTATGTTTCGTTACGATTTATTTTCTTGTCATGTTTAGTTATGTCTCGTTACGATTTATTTTCTTGTCATGTCTAGTTATGTTTTCGTACGATTATATTACCTGGTTATGTTGAGTGATTATCGTCTTAGTTTCGCTTTGTGTTATGTTTTGATGCATGTTTATTGTTACGTTAACTGGTCGTTGTTATGCATACACTTTTACACGTTTTTCTGCAAACCTTGCGTTCCGCCTTTTCTCTCTCTCTCTCTCTCTCTTTCTGTCATTCACTCCCTAAGTGTTTCCATTTGTCTATTTACTAAAACTACTAACGCTAGATCAGGATTGGGTAGAGACTAACAAACTAATCATGTGTTCATGTTACCTTACGTTTCTCGTGCATGTCATTTACTAATTTACTAATGCTAGGGCAGGATAGGTTTATTACTAACGATTACTAATCTCCTTGTTAAACTTGTCATCCATCGCACCTGTTTTCCATTTCCTTGCTACGCTCTAACTAATTGTCTGCACCTGTCTACACCCGCATTTATAGCCCAGTCGCGCTACTGTTCACTGCGAAATTGTCTGCCTCTGTTTACCACGCAACTCTGGAGCATTTACCACTATTGATTACACGTTACGATCCAAGCCTGTTACCGACCATTGTTTATTGATTTTATTGACCATCGTTTGTTTTTTGACTACGTCCTCGCCTACCGTTTTTGTACTTTTGCTTCGCTGATTGTTTCATGGTTTCGACTCCCGCTTCGCCCACGACTACGCCTCTGCCTGCCGTCCGTCTGTTCATCTGCCCCGCTGACAGCTCTCCTGCTACCGGACCTCCCTGCACGTCTACCGACTACGAGTTTGCCTCTTCCCTCGGCACCGTGCTTTTTGTTTGTTTACTTTTTGTTTGGCTGGATCTACGTGTATGGACTTTGCTTGTGTTGACTACTCTCCTGGGATTCGTCCCGAATAAAGCCCGTCTCACTATTTTTATTCACTATTAACCCCTTAAGTCTTAGGGCTGGGCCAGTGAGGGTTTTTTTGCATTAATTCCTTTTTTCACAGTGCAATTTTCAATCACTATGGTAACAGGGAATACCGTTGGAATAACATGGTGGTTGGTCACACTTTCTAGGTTTTTATATGCAATTTGCACAAGAGGGCATTGAAGAATGTCCATTCTTTAGTTTCTAGTCATATTCATTTAGCTAGCTAGATAACATTAGCTGGCGAGTGTGACAGTAATGCGGACAGTGGTTCTGATACGGCCAGGAAGGCGGAAGTGTTCCTTGTAAAATTGTTCACGCACGTCCACAGATCATTATATATAGACGGTTTCAGTTTTTAAGAGATTTACCTGTAACCTGAGTGCAAAAGTAGTAGTTGTGCTTCAGGTGAAAGTCTTGGTTTCAATATACTGCAAATCACAATGTATTACGGGGGACTGTTTAAATGACACCACTTCCAGGTTACGTCACTCCCACTTCTGAGTACGAGCAACGAGTAATGGATAATTGAATTGGTTTACTCATATATGGAAACAGATACAAGTAATGCACTACTTGCTCATCCCAAATTTTCACCCTTTTCTTTAAATATCATGTTTTCAGGGAAATTGCTGTCAATTTAAACATAGTAGCACAGTAGCTAACCTACAATGTGACTACACTGTTAACCATGTGTTTTACGCCCTACACAAAAAGCACACATTTGGAGGGATCTTGGACCATTCCTCTATGCAGAACCTTTCAAGATCCTTAATATCCTTAGGTTTGCGCTTATGGACTGCCCTCCACAATTCAGACCACAAGTTTTCGATAGGGTTTAAGTCCGTCACTGTGCATGGGGGCAACATGCAATTGCGTCTTCTTACTGGCAAGTTTGTAACTGTTCCAGATATTTGAAACTTTTTAATTATTTCCCGTAACAGTGGTTAGTGGTATGTTTAACCATTTATGTATTTTTTGTACCCATTACCTGACTTGTGTAGGTCAACAACCAACTGTCCCTTTTGATTTGACAGTTCTTTGACTTGTTACCTCATTTTTATACCCTAGGGAAACAGGAAGTGATGGAAGGCCACAATACAGTTCCTTAAGACTGAGATTAACTTAAATATGTAGAATTTTACTGCAGATTTAACTTTGTTTGGTTTTATTTAAAATAATCTTTATGGGTGCCAATCATTTTGACACCTACATTTTTCATAAAAAATAGTATTACTCAATAAAAAGACAAATAATAGAATAATTGTATTAGGATAAAAGTATATAGTTTTCCCATATGTTTGGACATAAAATATAGCTCATTATCTGTGTTGTTTATTTTATACAGCCTTTTTTGCTCATTTTCATCAAGGGTGCCAATAATTCTGGACCAGACTGTAGGTCAAGCCAAATCTGTAGCTAATCTGACAGAGTCAATAATTGTGGTCGGCTATATTTTTTAATGGTTTCACATGTTCCTAAATCATTTTGGGCAATGATGATAACTTTCAGAAATCATTTGCCCTAACCAGCTAACTAATGACATTGGTGACATGTTTTCAAATGCATTTACATGCGTAACAGATCCAGGTCCCTGTATCATTCGTTTATTTGTTATTTCATTTCTGTTATGCTGGTAAAAAATTGTCATTTTCTTACATTTTTCAGTTTCTCAACTGAAATTGGAAAAGAAAAACCAGGCATTTAAAAAATTTTCCGGAGATCGCAATATTTTATCAAAACAAGTTTCATGAAGATGCATCCCTTGCAAATCGCAAATAAAACTTGACTGCTACAGACAAATTTTTCTTACAAATACGGTGCTTCTTCTGATAGAGGCACGTTCCAGAAAAGACTTCTGTGATCATGCCCAACCTTTAGATGCTTATGGAGTTAATTAAATAATTAATTGAATTGTAACCTTCCTAGTTTTATGTGATGCCAGTTACAGAGTAGGCTAGGCTATTATGTACTGTGGTTAATCAGGGAGCACACTGTGTTTGGAGTAACTGTGATTTGCGTCACCACTTTCTCACAGGTGAGATTACTGACGGATGGCTTCTAGGTGGTGGGTAGTTTTAATTTGAATGTTGCAAACACCAAAATGCCTCACGTTCCTATAAAGTGTAGGCTATTACGTGTACCAGGGAGATGTAATAATAATACATTAAAAATTTTTTAAAAAAACGTATGTAGGCCTATAATTCCACCCCTCGGACACACATGGACAGCCCAGGTAGAGCTTAGGAGTGTTGCTGTGCACAAAAGTATGATACAAAAGCAAAATGAGTCAGGCAGATGAGAATGATAGCCAATTTACTGTTACCTGGGTTCATGGCTTGCAATTGCAATTTCTACGTGAAACAAAAGATCAAGAGCCCCTGGTAGTCAGAAAACAATTATAGTGTTCATTTATGGCTTTGGGTTTACTGTCTAGGGAACATGCGGGAGGAACAAAATTAGGTTTATGTTCATACACAACAGTATACAGTGGCTTCCAAACTTGATATGCTGGATGTTCATTGTTATGCTACATAGCAACCAAATACATAAAAAAACACAATTATTGAACTGATAAAATGAAAGACTGTGGTGAACAAGGAATCCAGCAAAGCAGTGTACAAAAACATCCGGTTGTATTTCCGCTCGGCATCTAAACCAGAGATTGCATGTCTCAGGCTAAACTATCAACTAGCTACCAAGGCGACTGTAATCTAGCTAACCTAGCTTGATCTAATCTTATGTAGATTTAGTCTAGTTTAGTATATCACTACACATATGGAAAGTGTAGCACAAAGTGAGGAACAGAATGCTTCCCAGAAATATACATTATGCTTATTTATTAAACATAGGGAGAATGTAAGCTTGTAGCTAATGTCAGGTCTGTATTCATAGTATTCGATGATGTCACTCAAAATGAACCACGGCCATATTGTACGGATGCACAGTGCACCAGTGGGCTAACCTGCTTTCACTTTCACTGCACTTCACCGTTCTTACTAGCTAACTAGCCAAGCTAACCCTGCTTTTAAAAGCATGCAGACGAAATATCACAAATGACAACCAGAACCAACCAATACCAAGATGAAATATAATGACACATTAGATAAACTATAACGGAGACCATACGACATGGCTAATGTTAACGAGCCAACTAAAGTTAAGTGACTAGCTGGCTAGACTAGTTACCCTGCTTTACTAACGTGATACTAACATTAACGTTAGTTGTCAAGAGTGGCATTAGTACATTTGATCTGGCTAGATTCTACCTTGAATGAAGTGATCAATTTATAGGTTCCCTATGGTTAAATGGCAAATTAGGAATTTGTTCCCTGACAATACATTGTGTACATGATATAAGACAATGAGAATTAATTCTCGATTTATTATGTATCTCTGCATGATAATTCTTGAATTGACAAAACTCAGTTATATATTTTGTTTCTACTAAAGATATTGGGCCAGATTTACTAAACCTTTAGTTTGCGCTTAGTTTCAGAAGCAGATGCAGGTGTAACAAAGCTTTCAGTATCTAGTCTTGATTCTTGGCTTTTGATTGCCTTTAAAGTCTGTTATTGGCTTTTCTTTTTTTTTAAGAAAAAAAGAAAAGAAATCTACCAAGGTTTGCATAAATGTTTTATTTATTTATTGGCTAACAGTGACAATGTAAGACCTGAAAAACGTTATACCTAAAAGCGACTTAAACAGGACAATAGGGACAAATCATTTAAGGATTTTACCAATTTGCTTTCACGTCAGAGAAATGACAGCACTTTTTATACATGCAGCACAGCATTATGGTTCACCTCCAAAAGCCTGTACCTCACACAAAATCTAACTTTAATAATGAAAGTAATATTTCAAAGAACTAATCGTTTCAATGAATTAGACAGTGTCATCAAAATGAAAAGTCCCTTTATCGTTGTTTGAAATTGAGACAGTCAAAATGGACATATCGTCATTATCACAGTGCACCCTGGAAAAATGTGTGTTGCAGTAACTTCAAATCTTGTCAAAACAGCAATGCTGTGGAATCAATTGGAAATCACCAATACATTACAATTGTTAGTGTATTCTTTATGAACTTCAAACATACATTTACTGTAAACTGAAATAGCATGAAGGATTACAATATTGCACAGTTGTGTACCTCTTTTCCCTTCGGATTGTTTGTATGATTGAAGACACCGTGGACCCCCTTGTCTGTCTGAGCAGGTTTCTCCATTCTCAGAAAGTGTAGTCCTGTAATTGTGTTCCACCTGTGCCCTACAGTAATTTGATAGCAGATGTGATTGGTTTATTTAGCTGACATTACATCAATACCATGTCACTAAAACTTTGGGAATATACTTGATATATTATGGTTGGATGGGCTATTTTGCATATGATGACACACAAAGAGTAGTTGCACGGATGTGTTTGTGAGTAGACCTATTCTCAGCTGTTTCTGATTAGTCAGGTGAATTCAATCGATTGCTTTGTGCATATAGGAAAGCTTTTATTGGCATTTGTCAGCATGAGGATGAGGACTGGAGCTGTGCCAATGTATGTCAAGGAAGCCATGAAAAAGGAGTTGGTGATTTTTGCTACTATACTAGGACTCATCATTCGTTTCTGAATAGGACTAAATAATTGAATGATTGATTGATAGATAGATTGAGTGATTGACTGGCTGACTGATTTATTTATTGAATTATTTAGACTACTATTTCCTAACTTTGTATTGTCTGCCTTTTCTATGTAAAATTGTCTCAACATTGAATTGGAACTCTTGGCCAAGGCCAAAACATTACTTTTGACAAAGTAAATGGATTTTACCCACAAGTGTCAATTAACTAAAAAATCTGTATAACGCTCTCTCTGTGGTCTGTATAATGTATGTGAACTACACTTACCAGATGTCCCCTTTGTTTCACTTACTTTGTGCAGCGTGAGATTAGATGATTGGAGTGGTTTAAAGTATCTTCTTCAACCATTAGTCATGCTTCACTCATTAAAACAACACTTGATTGCTTGCTGTGTTGTCATCCTTTCCCCAATATCAAACCCTACCACTTAATGTTTAGAGGTTTCTGAAGTCCTGAATTGGACTAAAATGTTTAGTCCATAATGGACTAAGGGGCTAAGGGTGGGGAGTTGGTGCTGTCTGTAAAGGCTCTTGTTCAGAAAATTGTACCAGAAAATTAAATATATCATGGGTATTTATTTATTTACTTTACCTACTTTATTATAAGTGCTGAAAATTATTTGACACGGAATCGTGGAACATATACACTTAAGGGTTCTTCAACTGTACAGAGCATTAGGCACTTGAGGGACTTTTCGTGCTATTCACATCACTGCCAGTCTAAAACCCTTTGTTTAAATGAGAACGGTTGGGGCTATTCTCTGGCAGAGGAGGGAACACCCCACAGCCTTTTTAGGGTAAAGTTTTCTTCACAGTGTGCCTGAAAAGGCTTCTTATCCATAATCCATTGTGTTTGCAGTTTATTCTTTTTTTTTTTCATCAGTTATGAACAATAGCATGCCAAGCTGTATACTGTATATTGGCCACTAATACAAATGCTAATATTTACTGAAATGCAAGTAGTAGCAAGAGTGACATACAGTTGCATGGATGAACAAGTAAAAACCTGTACTGCACTTTAGCATTCACCTGGGATGTCATGCAACTTAAAATATTGAACAGTAATTCAGATGCATAACGCATTTAATTTTTTTGTGTTGTGAATACTGCAGGTTTGTTTGTCTGTTTGTATGCCAACCCATGACCAGGGTTGACAATTCCTGCCACAGACACTGTTCACTGTTACTTGGAGCACTTGTAAACAATGGCCCACACTTTTGCTTACATCATCTGATTCATGGATTCCCCCTCATGGACTGCTGTGGTCTGTTATGTGCATACCGTAGCAAACATGGTCTGCTATATGTCAGGGGTTGGGTAATTTTTTTAAATTTCAGGCTATGGCAGGCTTCAAGAAAAATTATGAATCGTTACAGGAGACTGCATTAAGTGATATGTGATGTCATGCAACACAGTGATGAAAACATTTTTTGTCATCAGCTATACTGTCTGATGGAATGTACTGCCAGGTAGTATTAGATAATTTCTAATGTAAATACTGATACTGTTTTATGTCTTTTGAAAGAATACATATAAGTATGCAGGATTGTAGTTTTTATGTGGTCCTTTCAATACTGAAGTTGGCACACATTTCTGTTCTATGTTTATCCCATCATTGTTTTATTTTCTGCATTTGAACTCAAAAGAATCAATTAAGTAGATGAAGATTAGTGTTTTAATACAATATTCCCATTGCTTTTATCATCCATTAAATGTAATGACAAGAGAGTGATTAGTTGGCTTTGTGAGAGAATAAATCAGTGAACTGTTCTTTTACTTGCAGTTGTGTCTTTCACTGTAATCTTTGTATATTCCCTTTGTCTTGCTGTATAGTCAATACAATTGCTCTGTTTATTCAATATCAATTTGTGAAGTAAACTTTTTGGGTCCAGCAGGTATGTCATCCTCCAGTCAAACAATAGGAAGACAAGGTGAGTGACAGAGACAAATCCCTTGAGATTGTCAGTAGTTCTAGATTCTGTTTTTTTTTAGACAGTACTGTACATTTTTTTTTTCTCATATATTAATAATCTGTATAAAATCCTGGTTTCTCAATCCCTGGGCTCAATCTGACAGTTTAAATAAAATCACTCAAATCCATGGGGTAAGAGAAATGAAAATGACAAGGATTAAAACTGGCCAGACCTCTTTCTTTTTTATAACTCAGCCTGCCTTCCAATTGGATCATGACCCCTCTGTATGGCAGGCTTAAGACCAGACAGCATGCTTTCACTTTTATATGGTCCTCATACTGGGTTTATGGTATTTACTGACGGTCTGGGAGGAATGTGTGCAACATGGACATTTTAATTCCATAATCCTGCATCATTAGTGTTAAGTGGAGTATGGGACGCAACAGGAAATATATTCGCATGTAGGTACAGTTTGCACATGCAGGGGCAGCACTGTAAATATTTGTGGTCTCACAAAATAAAGGCCTGAAAAGTAGCTGGACAGACCTTTGGAAAGGACTGTAATCCAATCACACTGCCCTTTAATAATGGAGAAATCAACTGTTGTCTGAAAGCAGCTTTATAAGGTTGGGTTTATGCCCTAAGGAGAAAAAATACAGTGAGCT
The DNA here is from genome assembly GCF_963514075.1 of Conger conger. Classification (NCBI taxonomy): domain Eukaryota; kingdom Metazoa; phylum Chordata; class Actinopteri; order Anguilliformes; family Congridae; genus Conger; species Conger conger. The sequence continues at coordinate 34,995,836 of NC_083764.1, forward strand.
CCAGAATTATTTTTTCTCCAGAATAATAAAAATTGAGAAAAATGCTGTATACACTGTAACAATCAACAAGGGTAATGATCTGTATTTTATGTTCAAACATATGGGAAAACTATACGCTTTTATCTCAGTACATTTAGTCATGATTTCATGTTTTTCATTTTAATGTTTTTTATTTAATAATCTCATAGTTTTCAGAAAACCACTGGTGGCAAAATTATTGGCACCCCTAACAATATTGTAGATAAAATCACAGTCAAATTGGTAAAACAATTTTACTTTAATTTAGTTAATCTCAGTGTAAGGGAACTATATTGTGTCATTCCATCACTTCTTGTTTCACTAGATTATAAAAAAATGAAGTAACAAGCATACAACATTCCTTTGTCAGGCATTAGCATGGGAAACGCCAAAGAACTGTCAATTCAGAGGACTCAGATGGTAATTGACCTTCTGATTAACATTGTAGTTTATTTCGTAATCCATTCAGCCATTTTCAAGAAAACCTCATTTTTGCCAGGACTATACCTAAGCGACTAATTACTTATTGTTGTTGCACAAATGCATTGCTAGGTCATGTCAGTACCAAACTAATGTAAAACATGGCAAGCTTATTGTACAGGCTTTCCTACCCTTTCCAACAAGGTATAATGTCTCATATTCACATAATCCTGGTGTCTTCTGAAAGGTAACCCTTGGGGGTTTGAGCCAGAATTACTTTAAGTATTGCTAAAACAAAGTTACAGAAGCTCAAAGTTTTTTTTCTCACTGAAAAGATTTTCAGTTTTTGACTGGATACAGATTATTGTGGTAGTGCCTGGTGCACTTAGGCACAAAATACTGGACAAATCCCCTATCAAATGTTTTTGACAATTTCACCAAAAATGAGCATTCTACATTGTTTTTTCTAAGCTATGTCTTGGCAGTTTCCCCAAAAAATACATTTGGAGACTCTAAATGATATTATGGGTCTTATGACATGTAAAATACAGTTTTTTGCTTACTAAAGTATACAACACTCCTTATTCCGTTCCTTTTCTCTCCTTAGGTAGCAACAGGCCAAGAAGACTGTAAAAAATAAGTATAATAATCACAATAATAACATCTTGCATACTTTTGTATTCATTGAGGTCCATTGATTGACGTTTTTGTCAAATACCCAACCCTCATTAACAAGTCAAACACATTCCACAATTTCAAATGCTATTTATTATTAAAACTCAAGGCTTGCTCCTTATTTATGAGCATATTGAATAAAAATTCTATATTTTGAGATTTATTTCAATGATCACTGAATGAAATGGGGTCATGACAATGAAAATTGAACCTCTATTGTGGAGCCAAAGGTATTTTCACTGTCTTCCTCTGTAATATTCACTTGAGAATACTCTAGAGGCTGAAGAGATGAGAGATTCCTTGGAAGTCTCCCAAAGGAAGTCTTCTATTTAGACGTACGCATCACACATTTGTCATCAATTTTTTTGGCCATAAAATCTCAAGAATAGTTTTTACCAAAGCATAACAGTCTCAGCGTATGTATTGAAAATGCTACCATTTCGTTATGCAGGCAAAAAAAATGGTGTGTTTTATGAAAGCCTAATAAACTATACACCATTGGAAACGTAATGTCATTAGTTAAAATTCTTTTTCAATCCTTACTTCAATAGCATACCACTAGCTGGTTCTAGGTTCAACTGAAGTTATACTGTATAATTTGCTCACAGATGGGGATCACCCCTTTACTGTGCAACAAGAGTACCGATACTGGTCAGAGAAGCTCTTATGTGGGCTCTTCATGTTCCAGAGAACCAATACAAAATGTGGGTAATAGCATTCATATGTACAAGTACGTTTGTAGCAGTATTCAGTGGCAAAACGGACAACAATGATAATTCCTCCGGAGAAATTCAAAGTAAACAATTGACATTCTATCGACGAGTTAGCACGTTTTTAGAATTGCATTATTATGCATTTGGTTTGCTGGACCCTTGCCGTGAAAAGGACACTGACATTACCTTATTTTGTGTAGTATATGGATTTTCAAAATGCAGAGAAGATGAGGTCCTCCCATGCTTGTTTTGCCACCCATATATTATAAAACAGGGAGTGTTAGCTAAAAACAACAACAATGTTCTGCAATGGCCATCTCAGTCTCCAGACTTAAATCCCATGAAAAACCTGTGGTCTGAACTAAAGGGGGAGGGGGGGTATCCCAGGGATATCAATGATTCTGAAAAGTGAGGGATGGTCAAAAATCCCTTCAACTGTGTTCTCTAAACTTATCACAAATAATAGGAAAACACTCATGGCTGTCATTTTTGCCAGCACGTTAAACCTGGCGTGCCAATAATTGTGGAACATGTTTTTTGGGGAAATACAGTTTTTTATTAGAAAAAGAATTAAGACTAATGATTCATTAATAAAGCGCACTACTTTACACATGTTGGAAAATAAAGCTAATGTCAATAACTATTCTTTTTTAGTTCACTGCACTTTTTGTGCAGATTTATCCAGGGTGCCAATAATTCTGGAGCACACTGTATATAGTTTCTGGTGCTGGGAAAATGTGAGTCTGAACCAAAATAAAATTTGGGATTTGTGGAATGGCATTAATTGTAATGGGGATAGAGGCAAATGATGTGGTTCAACCAGTAATTATATTAGTAAAGAAAGGAAACAGGAATGCTTTTGTCTGAAGCACCAAAGTAGGGTGAGAGGCACCATTTTTTATGTTGATTATGTTCTTGTTTGACAAACAATGGCATTAATTAAGCAGAGGACCGAAAGTGAACATTATTTATGCATAGATAGCTAAACTAAGGAACCAACAGTAGATTAAGTTTATCTCAATATAAATAAAAATATATACAGCAAGAATATGACAGAAGTAATTGTGGGAAAACTGTCCAAAGCTGCTTTGTTTATTGACAGAATGGTAATGCAAATGAGTTTTGCCTATGGTATTAGAGAGTATAAACTAGTATAAACAACTATTTAAACTATTTAAACATTATTCCACCAGATCTTTGACCTTAATACATTCTGTCTTTATTAAACTAATAATCATTAATGGGGTTGGGGGGTTCTTATCGCAGACATCTGTCATAATGTGCAACTTGTATGCTTTTTCAGCCTTTATCTGACCTAGAGATTTATTGCATGATTAGTCAAGAACTATGAAGCAAAAGCACAGCCTTCACCAAAGTTGCTGTGAATCCTCTCCATATGGATAATGGGTAATGGGTAATCCCTCTGAGTCATGTATTTCCTCATATTAAAAGGTAAATTAGTATATTGCTTTTGGGCATTATTCCAATTACAGATCAAGAAGAAAGTGAAAGTTCTTCCTTTGTCCCCTTAGGACTTGACACTGATAGCCAGGGTGATGTGGAGAGAGGAGGGGGGAAATGTAGGTCTTCATTCCAGGCCACACTCTCAGTGTGAGGACAATCCCAGAGAGACGGCTATGACAGGGTAGGAAATCGGCAACAAACAGTGATATCCCCTAAAATATTTGTTTTTTTGCAGTAGATGGACCATACAACACTGTTCATCTTTTCCAAACAAATATTTCAGCCTCTGATCATTTCTGTTTGAAAAAATAAGTGTAGGTTGTTGATAATAAAAGGGTCTTTGCTAAACACAGCCAGACTAACTCTTCTCTAAAGAATAGAACTGCATTTGCAATGTTTGCAGGGCCAGATATAGTGGGAATGGTTTGGGTCATGACCTTGGAAAATATTATAATGTATGTTAATCATTTGGAAAATTAAGAAGATGAATTGAATTCATCTTAAAGTTCTAATCCCTGTGTGGTTTTTAAATTACCTTTCTTTACATTGATGCCATGTTGATGATACTTTGATAAAATCGTAGTTAAATAACCAAATGTATGAAAGGTTTGTTTAATCTGTGTTAAAATACAAATACTGTGTTGGCTTGGCTTTCTTGTCAGTTTTCTGAAAATTAATGCCAATGAAAACCCCGAAACAGGTTTATTAATTTTATGTCTATTCCTGCAAGATTTTATAATCTGGGATTATATGTCATTGCAATGGCTTGAGAACAGAGCTTTTATATACATGTAACCGAAAACAGCAAAGTACTTCAGAGGAGGCCACAATAATGACACAAACAACAAAGAGCTCGGCTGGAGTGCTAAACGGTGTGTTTGTGTCACTTCCTGTGTGTGTTTTCTCTCCTGGTATAAGCAGCTGAGATGTCAGTCACAGGGTGAACCTTTTGAATAATAGAAGTAATTAGAAAAAAGAACAATGGGCTAAATAAAATGGAACATTTGACAGAGCTTTAGGAAGCTCTTGAGGATTAATCCCACATTTAAAACTTCCATTAATTTTTTTTTCTCAAATGCACACTCACGCTGCAGCATTATGTGTATGCATAGGTTAACCAATCAGTAAGCTTTGTTCCCACTGAATCTTACACAACATATGATCCCCTTTGTTGTGTAATTTTTTTGGTCTTTTGTTGTTATTTTGACATTGGTTGTATACGACCCTGCTATTGTGCAACCCTTTCAAGACATTGCTATCAATGATTGCAATGTGGGTACAAATTAACATCCCCATTAAGAAATGTGTTTTCTGTTGCCACTCAACGAGCCTGTTTTGAGTTAAAATCTCAGTTTTTCAACTGTGCCAAACAAGCTGAGTCAGTCCACATGTGATATCAAGTCATATACACTCAGTGATCACTTTATTAGGCACAACGTTTGAGTACTGGGTAGAAATTCCCTTTGCCCCCAGAACAGCATGATTTCTTTGTGGCATGGATTCAACAAGGTGCTGGAAACATTCCGTAGAGATTCTGGTCCATGTTGACATGATAGCATCACGCCGTTGCTGCAGATTTGACATCCCAAAGGTATTGGTGACTGCGGAGGTCATTAGAGTACACTGAACTCATTGTCATGTTCATGGAACCAACTTGAGATGATGTATGTTTTGTGAAATTGGAAGTAGCTATCAGAATATTTGGTGTGTTTGATTTTTTTTTCATGAAATGAAATAGTAATTTCAAAAATTTGTTCCTTTTGTCTAATATTGATTTTTGTCTAAAACCCTTTAACCATTCTGTGTGGAAAAAATGTGCAATAATAGAGGAAAGTAAGAAGGGGGCAAATACTTTCTCACAGCACTGTACTGTATGTATGGCAGGGAATAATTGGCTGTAGGGAGTGCGGGTTTAAAATTTTCGGATCTGTCTCATTGCATCAACAGCCTCTCATAATCGATTGCAGTCTGCCTATGTCACCTGTGCATGAAGTGCACTTTTCTGCTGCAATGACTACACAACAGATGACTATAGATAATGAGCAAGGTGCTGGCAGTACATAACATGCAGCAGAGGATAGTGCCTGCTCTACTGCAGAATATATGATGTTGCAGCAATGAAGTGGGTCTGCAAATACAATTTGATATTCCAACTTTGCACGTATGTCATAAATAAAGTGCACATCCGCTACGGTGAAGCATAAAGGTGAGAGGTCATATTATTGCTGATCATTAGTTGCCATAGATTCACTTACGGGTGATTGAAGCCATAATGTACACCAAGGGGAAGGAGTTTAGTTAGTGTTTAGCAAAGGGTAAACAACCTTGCGTAATCCAGTTAAATCAAAAACTGGATGCAAAGACATATTTCTTTATTTAACCACTATTTGTGGTATTGATTAGTAAGAAATGGACTCACACAAGTCTTTGTCATTACAGAACTGAGTGACTCTGGCTCAGATTCTATAAAAGAAATATGACTTTCTTGAGTGTGGGACACTGCAATCTGATTGGACATGCCCGATTCAATTGCATGAATTGAACAACTGACAGCTCTCTGGGAAACAAAAGGAATCAATTTATGAAACAGTTGTTTATTTTTTCTTTCAGGTTTGCAGTATTCAGTATCATTCCACAAATGAAAGCCATGCAATAAATTGTTTTAAAATACTAAGTTCAAGTTGGGATTGTTTTTATGATGTTACAATTTAGAGGAGCGCCTTGGTTATTTCCCAACTATGGGACTCTAAACTTGAGGGATATAGCCTTTACCAACTGAATAATATCACCTATTTTGTAAAGAGACCTGTGTATCATACGGTTTTTGTTTATTTACTCATGCTTAAAAAAACACTATGTCATTATTCAAGTGTTACAGAAATGGGCAAAATTGTCCAGTACACAATAAGAGAAAATAAGACCAAAATAAATATCAACATTACACAGTTCAGGTTATGGCCAGGTCTCTGCTTGTTGTTGCTTTCAAGCTTTTCGTCTTTCGTGTTTTTGCAGCAGAATATTCTCCAGGAAACCTTTGAAAACTCAAAAGAGACACATGGACCAGGATCCGCACACTGAGGCATGCAGGAAGCAGCAGCCTGTTGCCTTTCCCCCAAAATGTCTCAGAGGACGGAGAATGACAGAGCTTAAAAGTCATCTGGAGGACGAACACACCTCTCCGTTGACAGAACCCAGGCCTGTGATAGCCTGCCAATGCCAATCACGTTGTGTGGCAAAACGAGGACTCCTCTTCCAGCAACACCCTTCGTGTTGATGACAGGAAGCCCACGGCAGAGGCCGGGAACACCAGAAACAGTGTTAAAACCTGTGGTCTGTTGTGTACTATTGAATTTTTCAAACTGTGGCATATGACAGTGCTTATCAAGTTGTGGGGACTGTAGGTCACTCCATGTAAATGAGTATGGGTGCAATGTCATTAATGTTTCTAAAATAAAGTATTTGTTCATCTTTTGTTTCACTAATGTGTTTGTTCATTTTCGTAGTTTGCCCTTTGCTCTTCAAAGAAGAAACCCATTTCAGACAGGTTCTAAAATTGTCCTTGAAGGAAATGGAAGCATGTTGCTTCTGTATGCAAAAAGGGCAGCTTTAAGGTTATCAATTCAAAAGAAAATGGAATGGAAGCAATTGGCCATCCCTAGACAACCAAACAGCCAAGCCTGGCATTGGATCTGAAAGGTCTCATTCTCTGTTACTGACATGTGACTCCTGAGTTCAAAGCCGGATCATTTTGATATTTGTAATAATTTTTACTGAATTACTAGTTATCTTATGGAAAATACCAAGTCATTATAGATAAATGGCTGTACTCGACTTCAGCAGTCACAGAAAACATGAATGAAAAAAAGAAAAAAAGACTTTCTTCTTTAAAAAAAAAAAAGTTTCTGATTAAAAAAATTATTTCTCCGAATTTATTTGCCAATTGTAGCCGGTTTATTTCAGTCACCCATGTTGAGGAAACGCTGCTACGAACCTGGCACGTGGCACACCTTCTTCAAGCCCATCGCCTCGTGCTCTGGACTGTGATTCCGAGGCAATCTGGGGCCCTTTTTGTATGCGAGTGCCCACCGAGTGCCTCCCCCTACCCTCGGCGCGGCGGCCCAATTATGCCACTCCCTCGTATGCCGGCCTTACTCGGCCTTGGCAGGACCAGGGTGCGAACCCCGGTCCTCTGTGTGCAACTGCATCGAACTGATGGCTGCATCAAGGTCTGATGCCTTAACCGTGCGCCACAGGTTGGCATTGGCTTTTTTTTTAAAGATTTAACTTGTGCAAAATGTCCCTCTTGAAAACAACATATTGCTTTCAGAGACTTTGTAGAGAAGAATATATCTGAATTCTGCCAAATAAAGCAAAAGAAACCTAATTCAGACTTTAATAATTGGCCCTAATAATTATTTCGAGGCAAGCTGCTGCTTGTATCTTTGTGAGTATGTACTGCAAAAGTAGCTGTAACTATGATATATAGTCATATATAACATTTAGTGAACATTCAAAGCCTCGACAACAGAAGTCACATTTGACAGACACGCCGCTTACGGCATCCCTGCATGCAATATACCCTCACTTAGCACTTTATTAGGTATTAATTAGACTCTTTTTTTATATTATGATGTGTTGTGTGTTCAGAGATGCTCTTCTTCATACAACTGTTGTAATGTGTTGTTATTTGCGTCAGTCTGGCTATTCTCTTCTGACAGCTCTCATTAACAAGGCGTTTCTGTCAGCAGAACTGCTGCTCACTGGATTTTTTGGTTGTTTTTTGAGCATTCCTGGCAAACTCTAGAGACTAGTGTGCATGAAAATCCCAGGAGATCAGCAGTTTCTGAGATACTCAAACCACCCTGTCTGCCACCAACAATCATCCCACGGTCAAAGTCACTTATATCACATTTTTTCCCCATTCTGATGGTTCAGGTGAACATTAACTTAAGCTCCTGACCCATATCTACATGATTGTATGCATTGCACTGCTGCCACATAATTGGCTGAGTCACATGAATAAGTAGGTGTAATAGAGTACGAATGTTACTCATAAAGTGCTTGGGATGTGTATGTTGGTTGATTGTAATAAGTGTAATCATTACAGGACACAGGATACAGGATCCTACAATACAGGATTACAAATTTACAAATTACATTTTACTTAAGCTCTTGCAGTGTCTATTGAGAAATCCTTATTATGTCAAGCCTGTTGCTTTCATCAGAGAGCAGTGCTGTTGGTTCTTGAACATGGCTCAGCTTTGTTTCTCCAATGAAAGGCTGGATATGTCAGAGAAGAAACTACACGGCTGGCTCTTTCCACAGCTCAGAAAACCAAGCACGGCGCCGGCCGAAATGGTGGAATGGAAAGCCGAGGGTATTTGCGACATTCACACCATTCCACCCCAGTGGTGCCACTGGCACGGTGTGCCATGCACTGGGAAGGGGAGGGGAATGGCGATTTGACGGTTTTGTTATGAAGGACTCAGGTGCAATGGGCTTGCGTGATCTCACCAGAGTCACACATGAATACACATGACAAAAGTGGCCCACATTGGCAGGCTTTCAGGCCTCTTTGTTCAGTGAGAAGGCTCCTGTTCGGAGCCAAACCGGGGCCAGGCCAACACCTCCTGAGATGGATGCGTTTATTGGAAGGAGGGCAGCACCGCATGTCCTCTCCCATATTCCCAGGGTGCATTGCTCTCAGAATTATAATCTCCTCAAATTAAAAGCAAAGGACTCTTTCAAACTTTCCTTCTATGCAGCAAGCTTTTGGATGGCCAGGATTGATACCTTGTATAATCACTTGCAATTCGAATCTATCTTTATTTATTTCATTTTAATTATGCTAATATTGCCATGTTGCCATGACACCAGATGTCTTCCACCCTCTCATCAGTTGCAGGGAGCATGCTCCATTGGAAAATATGTGTTCCTTAACGTAGCCAATATCCTCCTGTACTGCAAATGAAAGACACCACTAAAAATACTAGACTCATGATATAGAGTAGGTTACACACACATGCACACTAACTCACCCACAATGATGGTTGTTATTATTATTGTTGTTGTTGTTGTTGTTGCAGAATGAATATAATTCATAAAGAAGCTTTCATTTGCTCAGAGTGCATTATGGTGACACTGGGACTCTCTTACAATTCATTAGAATAAGTGCCATGAGATTCAAAAGTAATGATATACACATTAACAAAGCATTAATGATGAAGAACTGATTATTAATAATGAACAAGGCATTAATGATGGTGAACATTTTAAAGTTTATTAGCAATTAACAATGAACAATACTTCATCTCCTTGAGGCTATCAATAAAGATATTTGCTCATCCTTAGCACTACTATTAGTTCCTGCACTGCAAAAGCAATTCGTTTTCAGCTGGCAAATAGTTAAATGAGGCTATAGTTAATGGGATATCATGAACATGGTTTAGCGAACCATGAACGATGGTTTAGTTATGATAAACAAATATTGTTAATGTATAGTTAAGGCAGTTACTGCAGAATGCACAACCCAGCCTTATTTTCAAGTGTTAGCTTTCGAAGGTTTCAAATGTCATCTGAAAGACTGTGTCTACTATAGTGCAGCATCCACTGAAGCCACACTCTGGTGTGTATAACAGACCACGTGGTCACAAGAGTACAGCCCAACCTGCCAGTGCTGAACACAAGCATTTAAATACTTGGTGAAAGACAATGTCCCCCAAAGCATGCCGGCTCAAGTTTGCATGAGAGTGACTCTGGGGCTCACTCACGGTACTCAGAGTGCGCTCATCTGAGCCGCTGATGTTCTGATCTGGCAGAAATGCATTCTTTGTGTTCCCCTCCCTTCTCCACGTGCTGTCTGATCCCACGATGCAGTGCGGATGATGGGTCTCTGGGGCTGGCGTCATCTGGGCCTGCCCTCGTGCACGCGGGAGCCTCGCGCGCCTCTCCAGATGGCCTCAAAGCGCTTCCCGAGAAACGCGGCCAACATTCGGGCCCTGAAAAGAAGCAAACGCGCTCTAAATATTTCATAAATGTACGTCCTATTGAGGAAATGGCAGGGACTGGGTATCACAGAAGCAAATCAAAGAGATTTGATGAATGATTAATCGCTACTTACTCAAAGGTAATGTTTAGAGTCACCATTAAACAGTAATTCTTTTTTCTGCGGACAGATGAGGGGTTTCAAAAGTGTCCTCTGCTGTGTTATGTGCTGGCATGATCGGTCGGGTTATTAGATCAATTGGGTATATTTAATAAGTAACGCTGATGTCTTTGGTGGAAGCAGATACAGTCAAATGAGAAGAATGATTTCTAAAGAAACAATGAATAAACAATAAGCTGTCTTTACCCATTTCTGTATGGACATTAAGGGTGAGAGTATGTTTGCGAGTGTGCACATATTGGGGGGGGGGGGGGGGGGTGTTGGTGGTGAAGTCCAGCTGTACAATGTATTTCAATGTTGCAGAACTCACCATATGAATCTGGGGAGGAATTTCAGTCATCTTAAGGCAATTTCCCTTTAAATCAAAATTCCACTATACAACAATGCAATAGATGCTTGAAGTAATTGGTGCTTAATTTGTACACAAACTGTAGAGGCCGTTTCCATCACAGCCTGCGTCTTTTGAAATCATTAATCTCTAATTAGGGCCAGTTGGGACCAGCAGTTAGAAGGTTAAAGAGGTTCTGACAGCCCTAATCATTGCTCAGGAAGCTGAAAATATATGCAAAGTCTCAGCAGATGGGGTGAGATCAGACTCTGCCAAGTGATAACTGTTATTCTTTTGCACCTCCAAAGCTGTCATCCTAATAGGCACATTTTAAATGTATTAATGCTCTAGTTACAATATGCTCTAATGGTATGTCACTCAGAGTATATAAACTGAACAATTAACTTGTGGTACCTAATGAAGTACTCTTTTTTGGACAGGATTATGTTACCCTTGTGCAAATTATTGCCAGAGACTGGCATAGGGCAAACAAGTAAAACCTTTTTAGCCACATTTGTCCCTAGTGGATGCTGTGCATCTGTTAACCTTGAGACAATGTGATGTGTTCATTTCAATGCGGTTGTTTGAACAACAACAAGAAAACAGTCTGTTTAAATAAAAAAGACTTCCCATTCGCAGTCACATTTTGTCATTGTAACTGGAAAGCAAGCCTGCAAACTGTCTTCGCAAATGATGCAATACTTCTTTAAGATTAAAAAAAATGCATTGCAGATAGTGATTGAAATCCTAGCAGCATAGTAAATTTATGAAATACAGATAAAAGAATGTTAATAGAAAGTTTTTTTTTCAAACCCATCAAACAGGTGGTGGAGTTCAATGAAAGAGTCTGCTAACTTGGCAGCCATTGTATTTTCTGAAATAAACCACTGGCTCTCTAGCCAAATGTAGTGAATAATACATGCATGGCAGAAATGCTCCTCTGGAGAGCCTGATGCTGTTAGAGGTGGGAGGATTAATAATAAACCGTTGTTCCGACGGCACTAATATATGGCGTCTATTCTTCCTGCTGCTCATTGGCTTTTCAGATTGCATTTATTTATTTCCTTAACAAGTGAAGCAGAACTGTCACATTTTTGGCAAATGGTTCCCTGGTACTGTAGCAAGTAACTTGAAATGCACTCTCTCATCGCATGTGCTACGTAGCTTTGAAAACTAGTTATGAGCTAAATGGATATTCATAGCCTGGTCAACTGACCAGAAGAAGAAGGTTAACATTCATAAGAATTTATTACATACAGTGCCCTCCATAATATTTGGGACAAAGACCTATTATGTCTTGATATGCCTCTGATTTGCCACAATTTTAGATTTGGAATCACACAATTAACATGTGCACATTCCCAGAAGGGTATTTTTATACATTTTGGTTTCACCATGTAGAAATTATAGTGGTGTTTATACATAGTCTCTCCATCCCAGGGCACCATAATGCTTGGGACACATGGCTTCAAAAGTGTTTGTAATTACTCAGGTGTGTTTAATTGCCTCCTTAATGCAGGTATACTGTAGGAGAGCTCTCAGAACCTAGTCTTTCCTCTAGTCTTCACCTTTGGTAACTATTATAGCTGTTTGTCAACATGAAGACCAAAGTTGTGCCAATGAAAGTCAAAGAAGCCATGAGACTAAGAAAAAAGATTAATACAGTTAGAGACATTGGCCAAACCTTACGCTTATCAAAATCAACTGATTGCAACATGCAAAGATTGCAGTGGTGAGTTTACTAATCACAAAGGAACTGGCAGGTCAAGGAAGATCTCCACAGCAGAAGACAGAATAATTATCTCCATAATGAAGAAAAATTCCTAAACACCTGTCTGACAGATCAGAAATACTCTTCAGGAATCAGGTGTGAGATTTGTCAATGACCACTGTCCACCGAAAACTTCATGAATAGAAATACAGAGGCTACACTGCAAGATGCAAACCACTGGTTAGCTGCAGAAAATAGGATGGACAGTTTGCCAATAAGTACTTAATTTGTGTTTTCTCGGTGAAAGACAATGGTGGGGGTGTTATGGCCTGGGTATGTATGGCTGCTGAAGGTACTGGCTCACTTATCTACACTGATGATATAACTGCTGATGGTTGTAGCAAAATATATATATATATATATTTGTAGTTAATCTTGTTCTTATTCCTGCATTATGTTTGTGATCTGTTCTATTCTAGCCCCAGTTCGGTCAGTTTTCTGTTATATTTTTTCTTTTTTTTCCTGTTTACGACCCCTGCCTGGCTTGTTTGGATTCTGTTTTCTTGGATTGTTCTTTTGTACTATTGCCCCTTTCTGGGACTGACTACCCGTTATTGTACTTTGCCTGCTATAGGATTACATTCTGGATCTTCTATGTTATATCTTTTTACTGGATTGCGACCACTGCAATCTAGGTTACTGTATTCCTGAAACGTCCTTTAATATCAAACATACAGCACTGTAAACAATAAGTGAAAACTGGCTAACCCAGTCATGAGTGTGTTAATAAATGTTGGACAGATGGCCCTAATTACTGTGTATAAGCTGCTATATATATATATATATATATATGAATAAGAAATTTCTCATTTTAGTCACAATTAAAATAATCACTCATTAGAGTGTATGGTTAGCTTCCAGTAGATATTTATTAAAACATATCACGAATAAGCTAAAACGTCTTGGATCAGACAAACAGGTACACTAAATCCTTTGATGAAGTTTTTGCTTATTAACCATTAGAAATTTGGGGCTAATTTATTTTTAATTAGGCGGTGTGCTAAGGTCTTCATAATAATTTATACGGTTCTTAAAAAGGATTGAAAATCACTGCTGTACCATAATCAGGTATTTTTAATCATTAATTTCAAATGAGTTAGTTCAAGCCAGAATTGAGTAACTGCCCATCCCTGATATACACTCAGTGACCACTTTATTAGGTAGACCTGTACTCCAGCTTGTTAATGCAAATATTTAATCAGCCAATCATGTGGCAGCAACTAAATACATTTAAAAAAAAAAGGTTTTGTTGTTTTTCAGACCAAATGTCATAATGGGGAGGAAATGTGAATCGAGTGACTTTTATCATGGAATGATTGTTGGTGGCAGACAGGGTGGTTTGACTATCTCAGGAACTGCTGATCTCCTGGGATTTTCATGTACAACAGTCTCTAGAGTTTGCAGAGAATGATGCGAGGAAAAGAAAAACATCCAGTGAGCAGTTCTGCGAGCAGAAGCATGTTGTCAGAGGGGAATGTCAAACCTCTAAATGGATAGGCAACAGCAGAAGACTTAATAAGTTTAAAAAACGTCCAATAAATACTTTTTTGTGCACAATGAGTGTATTATTCTATTGATTTATTTGTATGTTTTATTGATAACCGTTTTTGTTTGGAATGCATGTATTGTACTCATCATTATGCATTACAATGTAAATGAATTGCAGTTAATTTCTTGAATTAACTGAATTTGAAAAAGAATCAGCTCCAGGGACACTAGAAAGTTAATTCCTTCTCTTGTTGATTTTTACATGCATTATTTTGTTTTATACAATGTGTGTGTGCAATATGCAAATATTTGTACGCTTTATATTGTAATAACCTGTACGATTGTTCGCTCATGAAAATGTTTATTTCCATTGTGACGTCTTTTCAGATTTTTGGCTCTTGGTTTCTTTTTGCCTGCTCCATTATTATTATAATATATTCAGCAATATACAGCAAGATCCAAATGTCTGGAAAAAAAATGTGTCTGTGTAAGATACAAATAACCACAGTCCATTTGTTTTCCAGATTTATACACTTTTCCGGACGTGCACTGTGCGTGTAAATGCAGCAGTGATATCTAAGAGGGCACGCGGATTGTCAGAGTGCAAACTGTTCCAGCTGGTGTCAGAGAGGGGTGAGGTGCAATGGCAGGCTGGGAGAGAGGTTCACAGTATTGTGTACTGTGCTGGAGTAATCCGTCTGGGTTCATGACCCCTGGACCTCCTGCCTCTGGCATAAAGAGGACCTGGGGTTCAGATGAAAGAAGAAGTCTTGAAAGGAGTTCATGTTACGGAATGTCATAATAAAAAGAAGCTACAGTTTCTTCCCCCAGTTTCTTCCTCGTTGTCTTGGTTTTAGACAGTGCCATGGACAGAGAAGACAGGATAAATTTCAGCATAAGGGGACTGTATTGAAACTGAATATTATCTTTATTTGAATCATGTTTCAGGTTACTGCATGATCCTTGAGCCTCTCCAAAGGTTGCCATTGCTGGTGACTTGTTTGCTTTATCATCCTTTCCACAATGATTAATAGAACAATATATCACTTTATTGTGTGCTTCAGGTCACTGTCAGTAATGGCTTCATCTCCTTTGATACTTCAGGTAGTACAGAACGAAACCAAAGTAGGCTGCCTTGTCTTCCTCTAAACTTGAATGGCTTTTGTTTGATCAGTATTTTTTGTGTTCGTCCATCAACCCCCACCTCAGTCTGGAGAAACCTTCAGTCACCATGCCATGCTTTCTGAAAGAGGGGACTCGAAAGGTGTAAAATATTTATGGTAGAAGGGACCACAATCATTTTGACCCCTTGACCCTTTTTATGTTTGGAGGCAATGCAGCATCCGTAACGTGCGGTGACCTCCAAGTCCTGTCAACCTGTTCAAAGCCCTCAGAGATAATGTTCCATTCAAGCCGAGGGGATTCGAGTTTAAAGGAGTTTATTAAGTGACACATCATTACTGCAGCTTGGTGGCAAAGGGAACATTGCATATTAGAATACACAATATAGATTTTTCATAATATCACTCCTTGTGCTTCTCATCTTCATTCCCATCTTTTTTTAAATGAGTGAAGGCAGTCCTGGTCTTGTAAGAGCAGAGAATACACACCACTCAGTATTCTTCAATCTAATTCAAATGGGGAAAGCAGAGAAGACAACAGGCAGATATGGGATAACAGCACAGGAAGTGCCATGGCCAGGAATTGAAAACCAACCACATGGGTGGGACCCACACATGAGTTTGATAGTCAGCTACCCAAAAGTGCTAATATACCTTGTCTAAATGTGATTATACCATTTTGTATTACTGATAATAGTACAGACAATCTTTTTACATTAATCACAAAAACTATGTTTTAAGTGAAATGTTTGCATTTGGAAAAATCTTTAAATTGATCAGCCCTAATGCTAACAGCAGTCTGCTCTCCATAAAAAACTTTAGCTAGCTACACTGAAAATGGGCAGCTAGCTTACTAGATTGCACCTACCTAAGTCACAAACCTCTTTTTAAAATGTAGATAGTTAGGTGGCCCTTCTATCGTTGCACTTCTGTCAACGCAAGTGACCAACCAAGCAAAACTTAAAGGAGTAACATGGTGGTTAATGTGAAGGAATAGGAAACTGTTGAAAAGACACAACTGGAAACATTATAAACAATGAAAGCAGAATTCAAAATGGATGAAACAAGGAAATATCCATGAATGCACCAAACTTTTACGGATGACAGTCTATGATCCCTAGCCCCCAAAAGTATCCTAACCCGCTTATCCTGAACAGGGTCACAGGGGGGCTGGAGCCTATCCCAGCATACATTGGCCGAAAGGCAGGAATACACCCTGGACAGATCACCAGTCCATCGCAGGGCACACACATCGTTCACTCACACACTCATACACCCATACACCCATACCTATGGGCAATTTAGACTCGCCAATCAGCCTAACCTGCATGTCTTTGGACTGTGGGAGGAAACCGGAGTACCCGGAGGAAACCAACGCAGACACGGGGAGAACATGCAAACTCCGCACAGAGAGGCCCCGGCCGACGGGGATTCTAACCCAGGACCTCCTTGCTGTGAGGCGGCAGTGCTACCCACTGCACCATCCGTGCCGCCACACCACTTGCTTTTAATGATTAAAAATGCTTTGAACTGTATAAACTTAAACACGTAAAATGTAATTATATGATATGCATACTTATATAAGTAGATAATCATCCGTGAATTGCATTGAAAAGTTTAATTATTTAATGAAAATGGAAATCATGTACACTCATTGGGGGGGCGCATTGTTTGGTTATTTAAATATCTTGGTAAGTACTGGTGTTCGTGATGACGTTTATCTTAACAGATACGTCACGACCTGCAGAATTTTTCATATAAAAAAAAAATAAAGACCACCAGCCATATTTAAAAATGCATGCCATCTAATCCTACATCAGTACCATCCATTTCCCTCTATTGGAATTACATTGTACTTCATGTGGTGAAACTAATGTAGGAATGCATTTTTTTCAAAGGTTTTGAAACAGCTGGAAGACCCAGTTTTATAACCAGCTGGGCCATGCAGGGTGACCAGCTTATGACCAGCTTTGCCAGCTCAATTTTCATGGCTTCATATGTTGTATGGCTAGGTAAAACAAATGGGCAGCTAGACAATAGGTAGCTACAGAAGACGAATAAATGTCAAAACGGTTTGCCATACAAAACATGGTTAGTTAGCCAGGGCGAAACCTATCAACAATCTCATTTAGAAGAACAACAAGGTTCTCAAAGGTGTGGAAAGTGTCAATGAGGCAGATAGGCAGGCTCAGAGGTAAATTTTTTGCAATGTCATCCAATAATTATGCAAAAACATACATCATGTCACGTGGGAAATCATTTTATGAACCATTTTATGAACACTAAAAAATGCAAACTTCGACCAAAATTGCTATTTTTTTCATTATAATGCAATCCATTATACAGAAATAGTGCAACATAGCTAAACCAAAATCAGTAGTTGGCGAGCTCTTTGCCTTTGTAGTAGACGGCATTGAGATGGGTGAGATATTTAGGTTAAATGTTTCGGGTTTAACATGGGAGGGCTGACCAAATGTGATCGCACTCAGTATAATTTATTTTAAGCTTAAAGAGGCATAGTTCCATATGCTGCATAAAAAATTATCAAGAACATTTCAATGACTGAAAATGAAAAATGAAAAGAAATTCACACAAAATTCAATAAAATAGATTCAGAAGGTCTTTATAAGGTCCTTCTGTCAGACAGTGAATTTAAAGCAAATATTTAAATCATTAAATATTTATTTATAAAGGAGATAAAGTTGAAGAAAAACACAGATCAGAACAAGGGTATATATATTTAAAAAAAAATTCAAAGTCACAAAATATTCCTTTGAGCACAATCATGCCCATCACTGGGAAGTGGGTCGGTACATCATGCCACCTGGACACTGCCTAGATCATACTGTCTGTCAAAGCAGCTAACTGTTTGGTGAATCACTGTGAGTCTAAAGAGCTTAGACAGATCTACAGAGTTAATTTGTTGAGAAGGTGAAACGTTTCCATGAAACAACAATATCAATATACTGTACAACACTCCTGTTCTAGGATTACTAAGTTAGCCAGATAACTGCACTGAATAAAACCCAGAACCCACCCAAATCTGGAACATGGACTGAAGAAAATGTACCGTTTATCAAGTGATTTGCTAAAGACTATTTTAAAAATCAAAATGAATAAAATATAATAAAGATACTTTGGCCATAGAATACAAGTTAAAAGGTAGCAATTCTTCATGTGGATGCATTCATTCAAAAAGCTCAGTGATAATATGTAAATGGTAACTGAAACTACATTTTCCCATTACCTACAGATGCAGTCCCAGCTTATACAGTAATTAAATTGAGGTAATATTCAGATAAATAAAATTTTCAATGAAGATCTTCTGAAAGATGTAGATGCTATGAAGCACATTTTATCAAATTTTAAGTTATGCATCAACTTTGCCGTGCAACACCTTTGATAGTCTTTATCACACTTGATCATTCCAAGGTCAAACAACATACCTGCTACAGCCAATGAAATTGCTGGTTTTCTTGAAAGGCCAGAAATCCAACAAATGCTTTTGAATTACATTTTCTTTTTTAATTTTGAAGGTCACTAGAGGCTTATTTCAATAAGCTACTTACATTTGGCAGAGCAAGCTATTGTCTGTAAGTCTGCTTAGTCTTTGATTACACCTTAATTTCTATCCCTATTTTCCTTGCAGGCATTTTGGTTAAAACACAAACTGAATATATGGCCAAAACTGACAAAACTGGACATTTTCCCATTTTAAGCTAGTAAGTTTAAGAAAACTTGGAAGAAAAACAACAGTATGGCCATGAGGGGCAAGAATCTGACCATCTTACAGTACGTGTTAGATGTTTAGATTTTGCTTTTGAATACTGAGGCTGTTTGTAGGGGCTGAAAATGCATATATGAATATCACAGACTGAACACAGAGCTTGTGATGAACATGCTAAATGAAGCAACAGTCAAACTTCCTTCATAGGCTATATTGCACTGTGTATCATAATCTGTACAATAGTTAACCCCTTAAGTATTGCCGCTTTTGACACAAGCTTGAAAATTACATACCCAAAATAAAATGGTTACTATTCTTGAACCCTTTTGACTACATTACATTAATGGCATTTGGCAGACGCTCTTATCCAGAGCGACGTACAGTTGATTAGACTAAGCAGGAGACAATCCTCCCCTGGAGCAATGCAGGGTTAAGGGCCTCGCTCATGGGGCCAACGGCTGTGCGGATCTTATTGTGGCTACACCGGGAATCGAACCACCGACCTTGCAGGTCCCAGTCATGTACCTTAACCACTACACTACAGACCTCCCTGAATACAGACATAATCAAGGTCTCTTTTGAAAGGTAACCCTTTGGGGTTTGCTTTCCAAAAGTCAGAATTACTCCAATTTTACTGAAGCAAAGTTACAGAAGCTCAAACACACAGTGGAAGCACAATGACACAGAGACACAATGGAGCCACAGCTACAACACTGGAAAATCCCCCTTCAAATTGATGATGACAACATCACCAAAAATTATCATTTTACATTGTTTTTCTAAGCTACGTCTAGACAATTTTACAAAAAGGACACTTGGAGACTCCACATTGATATTAAGGGTCTTATGACATGTAAAATATAGCATTTTGCTTACTAAATTATACAACACTTCGTATCCTGAAAAAAAGTGTTTGCCCTACCCGCTTTCCCTTATCTCTCTGTCTCATCCTCCCTCTCCTTGCAGGCCGAGAAGATCAAAACAAATAAGTACAATAATAATATCTTGAATACTAATATATTAATTGAGGTCCATTGATTGAAATTTTTGTCAAATAAACAAAACCTCCATCAACAAGTCAAACACATTCCACAATTTCACATGCCATTTATTATTCAAAAGCAGGCTGGCTCCTTATTTATAAACATTCTAAAAAATAATACAATATTTTGTATTTAGATGCTCACTGAAATAAAATGGGGTCACGTCACTGAAAATGTCCTCTATTGTGGAGTCAAATGTGTTGTTAGAATGAGAAACTATTATGCATTGTACTGGACCTTGTTTTGCCAACCACAGGTTACAGAATATGGAACTGTTGTGGCTTAAGCAATGACATCTTGAAATCGTTTATACAGATAGAACCATGGGTTTTAACGCTTCCAAATATTCTGTTACCATAGTGATTGAAAATAGCACCATGAAAAAATGAATGATTTTTGAGGAATGATGCGAAAAAACCCTCACTGGCCCAGCCCAGGTCAATAAGCCCTCAATCGATAGTCACACTTTGGTTCAAATGTTTTTTGTACTTGCTACAGGCTGATTAGAAAAAACAAAGAAGAGGCTAGAAATCTTTTAAGTGGGAACAAAGGAACTGCGTTTTCGTCATGAAAAATCCTAGACCTTCAGACCTTTTTAAAGGATGTCTGTATCAAGTAACATTTTTATCATCTGTTTCTACGGTCTTCCTGTCTTGTCAAATAATCTTTCCATACAGTCACTTATCTGTGCCGTGGTCACAAACTCAATGCCATGGAGGGTCGTGTGTATACAGGTTTTCCAACCAATTACTGCTGACTTAATCGATTCAAATTTCTCATTCAGCTGTATGCATTTAACCGCATTAAAGCAACATTTTTTATTTACACAACACAAATAATACATTTCACTTTATGCGCAAACCTACAGCCCTAATTAAAATAATTGAACTTGGATTTCCAAAACTGCAGAGAAGGTGAGGTTCCCCCACACTTGTTTTGCCACCCCACAAATAAGCAAAATAGTTTGTACAAACGGTATGTCGTATGACCATATTGATTGAAAAATTCACTCACACAGGACTGAATGCAAATGACTTATGGGGTTAATGTTATGCATGTTTAGTCATGTTTAGTACTTTGTCACACATCCTTTGCATGCCATTACTGCTTAAAGTCTGTGACCCATACAAATAACCAGGTGCTGAGTATCTTCTCTGCTGATGCTCTGCCAGGCCTGTAATTCAGCTCCTGCTCATTTCAGGGGCTAGTTGACTAGTAGTCTCATATGCATGCATGGTTCTAACAGGGTGGCCGGTGCCACCCCTAAAATCTGATTGGCCTCCCCAGTGGACAGTCTTTTCGTTTTTTTCGTATTTTGCTCTTGTCAGGGTGACAGGTTAAACATTTTGAATGTTATGGTTGAAATATGAATGTTAACGTTTGAATGTTAACATTATGGATGAAATATCATTGAAATATCATCATTAAATAACATCAAACTAGTTAGCTAGCGGACGTTAGCTAGTGTAAGCTGACTAAATTGAAGACTAGTGACTATCTAGCTAGTTAGCTAGTTAACGGCCGTTAGTCTCAACAAGAAATAAATTACTTGAATGCTGTGTTTGTTTAATATAATATGGCCCCCTTGTGTACTACTGGCTAACTAACTAGTCCACTAAATCTATATAGCCAAATCACTAATTTATCTAGTTAGTTAGGTGGCGTAACGTTAGTGTTAAATTAGCTAGCTAGCTAGATAGTCAGATAATAACTGTCACAAGCTTACATTAGCTATATTACCAACCTGCTATGCACAGTAAACAGCAAAACATTAAGGTATTTACAACTGCCTTTCCATAAAATAAGGAAAGTAGGAAAGTTATCTAGGTTGCAAACCAAGAAGCCTTATTGTCGTGTTGTATTAATTAACCGTCGTGATTAAGGAATTCCAGGATTCCAGTGTTCTACATGTAATGTTGATATTGTAAATGAGGTCTTAAAGGATGTATTAATATTACAAAATGTATATGACATTTGTTTGTGAACAGAAAAATTATGTGGAGCTAAGCAACATCCTTGTGGATCCTTAATTTAAGTAAAGCTAATTTTTCTTATGTCGTCGTTGAGTTTGTGTTCTCTGTAGACTAACATGAAGTAACTGGTTAAGTAATATGCATCAGAGCTGGTGAGAATGTGGTTTTGGACCAAGCAACAATGTGTAGGGCAGCCTGTAGTGTAGTGGTTAAGGTAAATGACTGGGACACGCAAGGGTGGTGTACACAATATTGTGTACACAATATGATCCGCACAGCCGTTGGGCCCTTGAGCAAGGCCCTTAACCCTGCATTGATCCAGGGGAGGATTGTCTCCTGCTTAGTCGAATCAACTGTATGTTGCTCTGGATAAGAGCGTCTGCCAAATGGCAATAATGTAATGTAATGTGTATTATCATCATTTCCATTAATTAAATTAAGTTAATTTGTTATATATCACCAAAAATTATTGTCTTAGTTACAGGTCAGAGCATTATTTATTGTAATAAATCTAAAAAAAAATGATAATACACATTCTTGCTTTGTCCAAACTCACATTCTCACCAGCTCTGATGCATGTGTTACTTATCCAGTCACTTCATGTTATTCTTCTTCTCCAATTGAAACCAGCCTGTAAAATGGTATTATGTTTGTGTACCATGGCAGAGATTGCTCTACACCTTACCTACAGAACACAGTCCATGACTTTAATAGCCTTAAATATGGTCTAAATATTTGTTTTTATTCTTGATCCATAAACATCTAATTGTCTTACATTACATCATATATTGTTGTCCTATGATGTACTATGTAATTCAGTTTAGTCGTAATTGGTGCAATTCTGAGGCTCTAGAGTGCACTGTCCTCAGGCAGTGTGGCATGGAATAAGGAATAGAATCCTCTGAGTCTCAGAGCATTCTATTCCTTATTCCATGCCACATGTTTGCCACACTGCCTGTTTTTGCACACAGCGCACCAAAGAAAGAGCCTCAAAATTGTGCCCTTTGTGCTAATTCAGAGATAGATACCCAGGGTTTGCATTATGCATTTTTGTTTATTTGCTTAGAGCATTTGTCTACTGAATAGCCTTAACTTTTGTTAGTGAACTCAGAGAAGGGTCTTGATGACAAAAGCCTATTTATTTGTCATTGTTAATGTCATCCTGTACATTATCGTATCAGTAGCCTATAGCCTATTAATTTATGTCTTAGTAGACTAGTAATGCATATTGTTTTGTCGTTGTTTTTTCACACATGAAACAATAAAAAAACAAAAATAACCCCCAAAAATGTTTCTTGTGCGTGAAGCCAGGCGATATGGTGGCCACCCGCAGATAACCCTTGGACCCCCTTTGGCCACCCTAGTAAAAAAATCCTAGAACCGCTCCTGTTTATATGAAATGCTTTTTCAATTGGATTCAGATCATGACCAGTCAAGAATTTTACAGTTTTTGGCTTTGGAAAACTCTATCAGCATTTTGTGGATCATGGTTTTGCTGTTGGATGAAGCACTGTCCAAAGAATTTTCACCAACATTTATGTCTCCACCTCAAGTACTCTAGTGCCACCAATAGATAAAAGTTAGAGGTACGTTTATGCCTGTAAGTTTTGAGCCATACGCCAAATTTTCCAAAAACGTACCATTGGATTCCTTGGAGAAAGCTGAGTTCAATGTATTGCTGTCAATTTGCCCCATATTGGATTAAAAAAAATATTCACAGGCCACAAATTTTGCCCAATCTTCACCAAATTTAGCACAGATAATCTTCAGAACAAGCCACACAAGATTTCTGAAATCGTTTGTTCAGTACAGCCAACGGCAACAGTGAGGGTGTATCTCAGCAACACTGTGATATGTTGATACCAATCTTGGTGTATGAACTCAGGACTCCTTCCTAGAGGTGTCCTTGACCACTGGTGGGCACTGCAATAAGCAAAAACAACATAAGAGTAGATGTGTTTCCCTTATAAAAAGTGATTCTTGTGTCAAGTGATACTTTGGGTGATCCTAATGATTAGATTTGTCATAGATGATCTTTGGACCATGCTTCACGAAAGTTATCAAATTGATTTTTGTCTGTTGCAGTCCATCGAAAATGGTAGCGAATCCACCAAACAAGATGTGAGGTCATATTTCAGCAATGCTTTTATGTGTTGACACTAAACTTGGTTTATACACTATATGGCCAAAAGTATGTGGACACCCGTCCATCACAACTCACCTATATGAGGTTTTTGGACATCCCATTCCAAAACCATGGGCATTAAAATGGAGTTGGCCCCCCGCTTTGCGGCTATAACAGCGGCCACTTATCTGGGAAGGCTTTCCACAAGACTTTGATCTGTGGGAATTTGTGCCCATTTAGCCCAAAGAGTGAGGTCAGGTACTGATGTTGGATGAGAAAGTCTGGCTCTGAATCGTCAAACTAGGTTTTTATGGACCTCGCTTTGTGCACAGTCATGCTGGAAAAGGGAAGGACCTTTTCTTTTGGCACAAAGTTGGAAGCACCCAATTGTCTAAAATGAATTGGTACCCTGTAGCATTAAGATTCCCCCTCACTGGAACTAAGGGTCCTAGCCCAAACCCTGAAAAACAGCCCCAGACCATTCCTCCAACAAACTTTACAGTAGGAATTATGCATTCCTGTAGGTAGCGTTCTCCTGGCATCTGCCAAACCCAGATTCATCCACCAGACAGCCAGATAGAGAAGCGTGATACATCACTCCAGAAAACACGTTTCCACTGCACTAGAGTCCAGTGAGGCGGCACGGATGGTGCAGTGGGTAGCACTGCCGCCTCACAGCAAGGAGGTCCTGGGTTCGAATCCCCGTCGGCCGGGGCCTCTCTGTGCGGAGTTTGCATGTTCTCCCCGTGTCTGCGTGGGTTTCCTCCGGGTACTCCGGTTTCCTCCCACAGTCCAAAGACATGCACGTTAGGCTGATTGGAGAGTCTAAATTGCCCATAGGTATGAGTGTGTGAGTGAATGGTGTGTGTGCCCTGAGATAGACTGGCGACCTGTCCAGGGTGTATTCCTGCCTTTCGCCCAATGTATGCTGGGATAGGCTCCAGCCCCCCTGCGACCCTGATCAGGATAAGCGGGTTCAGATAATGGATGGATGGATGGATAGAGTCCAGTGTTGATGTGCTTTACACAACTCCAGCTGATGCTTGGCATTGCACATGGTTATTATTATCAGTATTTCTGTCTTTGCTTCAAGGTCTCTAACTTCTGTTTGGACTGGTGAAAATGTTTCAACAACACAACAAAGTCTTCATACACTAACTATTCTTCATACATTCTTTTTCTCATACTACAATAGTGTAAGAAAAGCAACAAATCACTAACTTCAACAGCAATAATATACAATTGCACCACTCAATCAAAAACTCCAACCGTAATTTCTTCACAATCTCACCAAACCAGAATATTTCCCCAGAAACATCCTACATTCTACATCTATCTCTCGACATACAATCACAATACATGCACCTCATTCATTCAATCTATTTTTCAACAGAACACAGTTAAAATGCTAGGGGTGAGCGAGTGCATTATCCATATCTTTCTCCATATCCATTCAACCAACTAAATAATTTATATCCGTATCCGTAGGCTACTCCTACTTCGAAGTGGGCATGGCGTAACCTGGAAGTGGTGTTGTTTAAATAGTCCCCCATACTACAATGCTATTTGTAAAGTACAACTACTACAGTTTTGCACTCTGTTATGCAGGTAAATCTCTATTTAATCTTTATCTGGTTAAACTTAACATTAATTAAAAACTGAAACTGTCTATATAAAATGATGTGCGTATGTGCGTGAACAATTTTACAAGAAACATTTTTGGCTGAGCTGTATAAGCCTGCATATACATCTGCATCTGTTTCTATGAGTCTGCCCCTTCAAATGATTTTGGTAAGCCTAAGGCTGGGTCTATGTCGCTGACTGTTGTTTTTTTCACTGGCACAACTTTGGTCGAGGGATGTGAACAACACACATTTCTGACCGTAAACAAGTTGCTATCTAAAAAGGGAAATTGCCAACAAATTGTTTCTTTTACCGTTTGATGTAGTATAGCACTAATAAAAAACCAAAACACTTCTTGAATCAGCACAGAACACAAGATTATAATGTTTAAAAAATAAAAGATAATGATAGGGCGGCCTGTAGCATAGTGGTTAAGGTAAAGGACTGGGACACGCATGGTTTGTGGTTCTAATCCCGGTGTAGCCACAAAGCTGTTGGGCCCTTGAGCAAGGCCCTTAACCCTGCAATGCTCCAGGGGAGGATTGTCTCCTGCTTAGTCTCATCAACTGTACATCGCTCTGGATAAGAGCGTCTACCAAATGCCAATAATGATAATGGTAATGATAGTATGATTCATTGCTCACTGCACAGGTTAATTTAATACATGACCCAATTTTGAAGTTATCGTACTGTATAATCTCATTTACGTCTGTCTGCACATACGTAGATGGTTGTCATAACATTGTAAGAGGTGGCTGCCTCACTATATTCAAGTACTGCTGTGATGTTGTTTTACACCTTGTTGTTTGCAACTTTACCATATGGTACCATATTTACTTATGGAGAGCATGTCTTTCAATCATTAAATCTGTCACACTGACGATGTCTCATTGCAAAGTTGGATGCTTATTTGCTGTGATCCCTTCTCCTCAGATGTTTGTTTCTTAGGTGGATTAACATCACAGATGTTGACCTGTGGTATGCAAATTTTTTTGCAGCACATATTTTGCACTGAACAGTGCTTTCATTGAGCTTTTCAAAATCATTCTATACAGCACTCTTTTGCAAGCCCCGCCTGCCCCTTCTGTTACCCATTTAGAGCAGTAGCCGTGGTAACATTTTGTAATCACTTTCACTTTTAACATTTTGAGAATAAAAAAAGAAAAGATTTTCGATTATTTAACATGTGACAAGCTTGTGGCTGACAATTGATGAAGAAATAGTGTTCACATCCCTACTCTGATCCTCATGTTGACAAAAGCCTAGAATGAGGACCAGATACTGAAAGCTCTCACATACCTGCACTAAGGAAGCAGTTGAACGCACCTGACCTAATCAGAAGCACCTGTAAATCAATTTCTCCCAAACATTATGGTGCTCTGAATTGGAGGGACTAGGTATGCATAGAAAATGCTGCAATTTCAACATTGTAAAACCAAAATGTATTCAAAATACCCTTACTAATAGCTGGGAATCTGCATTTTAACCAAATATGAATTGAGTATGCCAACTGAGCCGTATGTCTTTGTCCCTTTACAGTATATAGCGGTATATACGTAATACACACTCAGTGTCATTATATTAGGCAGATGTGTACCAGCTTGCAAATATCTAATCAGCCAATCATGTCACAGCAACTCAATGCATAAAAACATGCAGACATGTTCAAGAGTTTCAGTTGTTGTTCAGGCCAAACATCAGAATAGAGAAAGAAATGTGATCCAGTTGTTGGTGCTAGATGGGGTACCTCAAAAACCCCTGGGATTTTCATGCAAACAGTTCTCTAGAATAGAATGGTTCAAGCTGACATGAAGGTGACAGTTACTCAAATAACCATGCATTACAGCAGTGGTATGAAGAACACACAACACATTGAACCATGAAGTGGATGAGTGGATGGCTTACAGCAGCAGAAGACGATTAAGTCTATAATATAAGTCAAATAAATACCTAAAAAAGTGTATATATAGCTTCTTTGCACAAATATTAAATAAGTTTGGCTGAGCTAATATGATAGTATAATATACAAAACGTGGCAGGATGTTGTATAGTGTCAGTGGCCAGGTCCATTTTGTGAAATCTCAATTGTAGGTACAGTAAATTACGGGTTTTCAAATTCGATCCTGGGAACTCACTATGTATGCTGGTTTTTGTTCCTACTATAATTGCAACCTTGAATCGTAATGAGCTGTTAATTGTTCTTAATTAGACACCGAATGTCTACTGAAGGATGATAAAACCTCTTAAGATCACATTATCTCAGAAATAGTTATGTATGCAATGAGGATTAAATGGTCCATATTGACATCTCAGGACTTTTAATCAATCAGATCAACAAATGTTTTAATTTTTGAAAATGCGTTGTATGGAAAATGATTCCTTTAGAAAGTGATCACATTTTTTAAACTAATTAAATTATATACTGACAGATAAACATGATTTGGGTCTCATGTACAGCGGCAAGAAAAATAAGTGAGCTCTTTGGAATTACTTGCATTTATGTATAAATTTGTCTTCGATGAAGATCAGATCATATTTTAAGTTACAAATGATTGTATTGTTCTTGAGCATATTTAATACATAATGCAAACATTCACAATGTAGGTAAAAAAATGTGAACCCCTATGCTAATGACTTCAACAAAAGCTAGTGGAGCCCAGAGTTAGTGAACCTGGAGACAATCAATGAAACTGTCATGTAGAAATGGAGAAGATTTATTACTGTGGCTACTCTCCTTAGAAGTGGGAGATGACTCCAAAGGCTCAACACACAATGCTCAATGAGGTAAAAAAAACCAAAAAAAAAAAACCCTAGAGTAGCAGCTAAAGGCTTGAAGGTACTGGTTAACATCTCTGTTCATGAGTCTACCATACGCAAAACATTGAACAGGGATGGTGTCCGGAAGGCACTGAAGAACTTCTTGTTTCTTCTTCAATACTATTACTGTTTCGCTGCTGGTACTTCGAATCGCGTTTCAGGAAAGAAAGAGTCGTTACTCGAAATTCGAGGGTGTAAGACAAGTTTCAGCTCTTTATTCGTGGTTCCAGGTAGTGTGCACGTTCTCCTGAGCTTTCATCAATCTTACGCAATCCTTACTGGGAATGACAGAGTTTATATCAGTATCTGAAAGGAAGTGCTTCATCCATGGTGACAAAACACTCCTTTAGATATGATAATGTCTATTGACAGGTTTCCTGGTTAGGCCAAATGGTTGTGCAGACAAATGGTTGTCGGCACCTAGACCTCAAATCAACGCCAGGAAAGGAAATGTAAATAGAGTGGGGGAAAACAGGGTGATTGTGGGGATATGCATTTGAATAGGAGCAGAACGTGCGTGTCAACTTTTTAGCTCAGTTACATCTTGAAAACACAGAAATCTAACAGCACTGACCTCAAGAGAGCTGATCACACTGGACATCATGAGATTATAGCTGAGCTGAAACAGATCTGTAAGGCAGAATACTCATTCCAATAGAATAGTCCAGTAGTTCAGTTCTGCAAGTCTGATCCGCAGATACCCTTAGCGCTTGCTGCCAAAGGAGGTTCGTTACTAAATCCAAGGGTACACTTATCAGCACTGTGAATGTTTAATGAGTGTTTTCAATAAAGGAAGATTACAATTACTTGTGATTTACATAGCACACAGTGTTTGTCACAGTGTTTACATGAAAATCAGGCAATTCCAAAGGGAATTTTCTGGCCACTGTACAAAACTTTGCACAGGTTCTACACTAAAAGGTAACTTATTCACAAAATGAGAAACCTGCATACGGACAAATATCCTGATTTATAAAACTCACAGGTGTGTTCATACACTCGCCTGCAAGCAATTATCTTGAAATTGTGCATAGATTTCATGTTAGCAAAATATAGTGTTGCTAAGTCGGTTACAACATCTACTTTGTGCATGACACAATTGTTTGCAGCCAGATTATTTCACTTTTAATTCACTATATCACAATTCCAGTGGGTCAGAGGTTTATATACACTAAGTTGACTGTGCCTTTAAACAGAAAATAATGTCATGGTTTTATAAACTTCTGACTAACATTATTTGAGTCCATTGGAGGTGTACATGTGGGTGTATTTTAAGGCCAACCTTCAAACTTAGTGCCTGTTTGCTTGACATCATGAGAAAATCAAAAGAATTCAGCCATGAGAGCAATTTCCAAATGCCTGAAGGTACCACGTTTGTCTGTACAAACAATAGTACACAAGTATAAACACCATGGGACCACGCAGCCATCATACCTCACAGGAAGGAGATGTGTTCTGTGTCCTTGAGATGAACTAGCTTTGCTGGGAAAAGTGCAAGTCAATCCCAGAACAACTGAAACGCTTCCAAGGAAGAAGTCACTACTCCAAAACCGCCATAAAGAGCCCAACATTTTGCAGCTGCACATGGGGACAAAGATCTTACAAATATCCACTGTTCTCTTGAAACAGAAATTGAACCGTTTGGCCATAATGACCATTGTTTGGAGGAAAAAGGGTCAGGCCTGCAAGCTGAATAACATCATCCCAACCATGAAGCACAGAGGTGGCAGCATTATGTTGCAGGGGTGCTTTGCTGCAGGAGGGACCGGTACGCTTTACAAAATAGATGGCATCATGAGGAAGGAAAATTATATGGATATATTGAATAAACGCAAATGGCTCTTCCAAATGGACAATAACCCAAAGCATACTTCCAAAATTATGCCAAAATAGCTTAAAGACAACAAAGTCAAGGTATTGGAGTGGCCATTACAAAGTCCTGACCTCAATCCAATCGAAAATTTGTGGGCAGAACTGAAAAAGCGTTGGCAAGCAAGTAGGCCTTCAAACCTGACTCAGTTCTGTCAGGAGGAATGGGCCAAAATTGCAGCCACTTATTGTGAGAAGGAAGGAAACATTTCACCCAAGTGAAACCATTTAAAGTCAATGCTACCATATACTGACAGAGTGTATGCAAACTTCTGACCAACTGGGAATGTGATGAAAGAAATTGTGATACTAACTGACCTAAAACACGGAATGTTTACTAGGATTAAATGTCAGGAATTGTTAAAACTGAGTTTAAATATATTTGGGTAAGGTGTATGTGAAATTGTGAATTCAGATCACAAAACAAAGAAGAGAAACTTCACAAACTGAAATCAAGATGGAAGTTATGGAAGTTGAGGCCAGACCGGCTATAATGTTTGCTGGACATAGCTCTGGCATAACTGAAAAAAAAGTGGAATGACAGGATTGATAAAACAAAATAGAAGTGATATTTGTGCCAAAGTAACATTGATAGGCTCATGGATGCAATATCCATAAAACCAAGAACATACTCACACTTCAAGAAGGAGGGTAGCCCTTGGTTAAATCCAGTGTTGAAAAAAACGAGCATTGCCCAACCGATCCAGCAGCTAGTCCAGGAATAGGATAGCCATAAAATTTCGAGACTGTGTTTACCTTTTGGTAATCCATGAAGAATTGAACAGACTGCACCAATCACTGTGAGATACCTTGATTACTCCTATGTCTAGCATCTTTCCCAGTTCTTCCTGTACCACTATTTTCTTGTGTTCAGGTAACCAATACAGGCAACTTCTAATTGCAGTGCCTGGGGTGCTAGGTATGTGGTGTTTTATAAGGTAGGAGTGAGGAAAAACATCAGCAAAGTCTTGTTGCAACCAAGCTACCTCTGCCTGCTGCTCCAGAGTTAGATGGCTGTGGGACCGAATTAATTTTGTTCAGATTGGGAATTTCCAGTCCCAGCTCATCTGACATGTGTGGCTAGCATGGCAGGGTCTACCTCTCTCCACAGTTTTAGTAAATTGAGATTGCAGATCTGACGTGCCCCCTATCAGAATGAATAACCTCATAGGGTAAGGGGGAGTGGGGTCGGAGGACTAAACGCGACTGAGTGAGATAACCACTCACCAGATGTGGGATAACCATTGATATTTTCTGTAGGAACAGGATCCACCTGAAAGGAGGAAGGGGTAAATAATAAAGGGATTAACTCCCCGGCTATTGGCCTACCAATGAAATGACCTCTGAAAACAGTCAAAAAGTTTAACTTGAATCAAGCGAGGAAACAAATGGTAGGGAAACTCAACCTTACATCCTACAGATTATGGTGGCTGTAAAACGAGGATCTAGGTATGCCTATAGCGCAAGGGCGATGGCTAGCCAGGTTCCCAACAGCGTATAGCCTACCTAGGACCGGAACAGTAACATGATAATGAAAGACATACAAGACATCCTGTCACACTTGCCCCAAGCCACACAAACTCTGAGCCTATCATCTTAATTACAAGCGGACCATAGAACCTCCATATACATTCCCCTAAGAACATCACAACCTGCTGCGTGTTCAGCTCCCTTGATCGTGAACCCCATGGCTAAATGATACTGGTCTGTGCACAAACAAATCCAAATGTGCTGATGAAGTATGACCAAGCATCAAGTATGATCAAGTCGAACAAACAAGCCCCAGTTAACCAAGACGTGTGACTTAAATAGGCACACAGCTGACTTTAATTAGCAATCAGACCACACGTGGCAGGGAATTACAATCAGTCAACACGAGGGTATTGATTACCTGATAGCCAAAGTGAACTAATCATCACATTGGCATAAAATACAACAAGCATAGGTAAAGGTAGTGCCTGAAAAAGACTAAGAAAACAGGCAAGAACGGTGACAAATTCTATATGCCGTGTAACCTCAAAAGGTCCTGATCAGTGGCAAGTAATTTAGATGCTGATGACTGGTTTAAATGTTTGTAATTGCCTGCAATTAAACTCAATCCTTGCAGTCGGATGATAATGTCCATCCCCGTCCACGCACCAAATTTCCACCTCTGTGAGCCTATGAATAGCCTCTAGTGCAGTGGTTCTTAACCTTATTGGAGGTACTGAACCCTGCAAGCTTCATCAGTGCATTCACCGAACCCTTCGTAATTGGAAAAATAAAATATGATTTCTTCAAAACATAGGTATATATTTTATTGGAAAATAAAATATATACCTATGCTTTTATTGAACCCCCTGTGCAGGCAGGGAACAAAGTGGAAGGATAACAAGATATTTCTGACCATTGGAAAGGTAATGTTACATTTCTTCATTCTCCAGTTAGCAGAACGCAACTAAAACTTAACTAGCAATGGCTTTGAACAGTGAGCTAATAGTAGCTAACATTAGACCTAAACTTATCATGGAAGCTGTTAGTGTCTGAAGTGAATGTTGTCCATGCAATGCATCATCGTATTAACTATTAACAAATGTTACTGTGACTGCATGTTGGGGAAGCTGTTGCTAATGTGGTAGGAACACTGGTTTCCAGATCTATGTAGTAGTCTTGACACACCCACACAGCCTTCCTGGTCCTGCCCTCTAAGTAGCTCGTTAGGGCATTTAAGGCAGCTGTGGCAGCATGGCTGCTTCTGCTTTTCTCTGGCTGTTCTCTGGTTGCTAATATTGGCTCCTCTCTGTGACTGGGGTAGGTGATGCAGGCATGCGTTTGGTTTTTAAGATTCTTTTTACATACTCAATGACTGAGTTTTAATTTATTTGATAGTGTCCTGTTTACCTGGTCTGCTGCTAACCGATTGGTGATTTAAGTCCCGGCCTGCCCTTCGGTGCTGGGGATTGTTACCCTGAGGCTGCTTGGCCAACGTGCATTTTACCCAAGGTATAAACCAATGTTCAGGGGTAAGTAGGGTTTGAGCAGTACCTGAAGTAATTTATGTACTAATGTGCCTTTTTGATTGTAGGTCTCCATCAGCTGCTGTTTTGCCTAGATAGATTTTATATTCAATGTGTATGTGTTTTATCTAGCCAGTTGTCTGGTATTTTTATTGTGAGCTTACTGGTGTACTGGTGACCCTTTTCTGATTGTTAATATTTCTTTTATTTCTTTGAAGTGGAACTGAGTGCTGGCTTGGTTGCGAGGCTAGACACCTTGGTGTGGTTCCCCTCACTGGTTGGTAGTGTTAAAAAGAGCACTGGGACACTTGTTTTTCACCTGTTTGCTGTGGTAGCCATTTTGGAGTGAATCCACGTGTGGTAGGTAAGTGGTTGCACCCCTGGACACACACTCAGCTAGCCTGCCTCGCCATTGCTGGCCTCGTCCACTTTCCCCTTAGGGCCTTAGGAAGGGGAAGTTTAGGAAAATATTGTATTTTATATATTGATTAAATTTGTAATAAACCTTTGTTACTTCCTTTCACCTAGGTTTGGTTTATTTCCCAGTCTTTCCACAGACCCTTTTAGTTATTAATAATTCAATAAATTTGCAGTTATTTTGGAATCACGTCTCTGTCTTTCTTCAGTTATCAAACTTGTGTAGCCTGTGTATCATCAAGGTATTACTCCAAGCCCCCCCTATATACTTCCTGGGGTGAAATTCCCTAGGTGGCGTAGTCGGATGAATGGTATTTTCTTTGTTTCTATCACCACCTCGCCACACTAACAAGAGACCCAGGCAGGCTTATTAGGCTCAGCCAAACCTATTCCTTGTTCATGCACGTACGCACATCGTTTTATATAGTGTATGGTATCAATTTTTTATTAATGTTAAGATTAACCAGATGTAGATGTAATAGAGATGTCTGGGATCGCCAATAAGCAACCATAATGATGAACTACATTCCGCAGGAGAAAAACTACCAATGAACAGACGTTAACCTCTGGTGGAAGTTGCCGCTTACCCGTGTTCTGTTGAGGGGTGCGTTTCCCGAAGCCTTCTTAACGCTACGTCATTTGTAAGTTGTACCTTAAGCTCTACCTTAACGTTTCAGTGTGCTTCCCGAAACGTTCTTAGCCAAGTATACCTTCTGTATGTCATACTTTTGTAAGGTAAGCTATACCTTAGCGAGGGTGTCAGCTCATTCCGCTAGTGGCCACCACTGTTATGACCGCAAACCTCTGAAATCAGCTGTTGCTCTTAGTTACATCTCAATCTGTTAAGCAATATGTACACTAATAATTCTACAGTTGTAGTTGGCTAATAAGATTACTAAAATACCACATTAATGGCACTGTTTTCATGCAAATAATACAACTGTAAATTACGAAGGATGCATGTTGCACTTTATTGAACATGTTGCCTAATGGCCTTCTAACTGATATTCATAAACTGACGATTTCCCACTCTCTCTATGTGCTGGAGCGATGTTTAGCCAGTTTTTCCTTGGTTTTGTTGGACACCGTCGTCCTAAAACTGGAAAATAATGTTTCTTTATTCAGCACCACGTCTAAAAATATCTGCATTTTCTTTGCTGTGAAGCTGTAGGACCGCTTATTTATTGGTTTTTTTTCCATGAGCCTTTTTTTCCGTATCTTGCATTAAAAAAAAAAGATATGGTGTGTGGTTGGTGTGTTTTGCTTGTTCGTGCGCTTCTATTGAAAATGTCAGCTAATCATAGAAAATAGTGAATTACACCAGTAATGTGATAGTGCTTCTGCCAAATCAACCCTGATTGCAAAGTCATTTAAGGCACTATGACAAAGATATTTAAATGTAAATAAAACATGACATGCCAAAGAAGGCGTATTGCTAGATGGCGTAGCCACAAACCAAATCACTAACTGTATATATAATTTGGCGAAAATTATATATATATATACGGTTGGGTAATTTAGTTTGTAAGTTTTTTAATATATTAATACATTCCCACCATAAATGCAATATCTTAAAGTATTCCTGCAGTGTTTTATTCATAAATAACACTACATTTTCTCGTAACGCAGTCAAACTGTTTCTGCATGGAGTCGCACATAGAAGCTATCCCTTAAGCAACCACCTAAGTGATAGTTCGGGGAAAAGTAAACAACTTTAGTATTTAGTAAACAATTTGGTATACCTTAGAGAGTCTTCGTGAAGGGCTAAGAGACACCATTACCGGGAAACGCACCCAGAACAAAGTGAGTCTACCTCAGTGTAGCGAAGTTAACTAACTTAGCTAGCTGATCTGTTTTACCTTGACATGCCACCTAAAATGCAACTGACAACCGAAAGTGAAGCATATTGCCGAAATGGCTAGCTAAGATAAGAGCTGTTTTGACCTATACAGATTAATTT
The DNA here is from genome assembly GCF_963514075.1 of Conger conger. Lineage (NCBI taxonomy): Eukaryota > Metazoa > Chordata > Actinopteri > Anguilliformes > Congridae > Conger > Conger conger. The sequence continues at coordinate 35,031,549 of NC_083764.1, forward strand.
ATATCGAAATAACTTGTAACATGCAATATAGCTCAGGTTTCACCAGTATATAGCCATGTAGCAGTTTTTGCCTGCAAAGCAAAACGGGATTCACCTGATTTTTCACTGCAAAAACTGCTTGTTTCACTTGTATTTCTGTAAGTCATTCTTTTTATTCATGATTGAAATATATGTTGTCATTATCAAAGCACTTTGTGACTGGACGTCCAATTGAGGAGCAGCATAATGTAAGGCTTGAAGAAATGGCATCTAATCTCCTGCAGCAATATACTATTTCTTGTGGTAAACGACTGCTTCCACCAGAAATTAACATCCACTCAATGGTAGTTTTTCTCCTGAGGAATGTGGTTCATGTTTATGGTTGCTTTCTGGCTATCCCAGACACCAAAACTCTTTCATTCATGTAAATTGGGCCAATAATAATTAATGAAACAACAAATAAACACATAACTTCCCTGTGTTCGTAATATTCATAGCAGAATTAATATTCCGACATGCGTAAGCGTTTGAATTTGAGATTTGAATATAGGATTCGTACAAAATAGGTGGAAATTGCCTTATGGGGGGCCAAAGTGGAAAGGATTAAAACAAGTAATGTTAGCTGCACACTTGTATACTCTACTAGTAGGCTATATTATTTCCAGAATCTAGTTGGCAATGCTATCTGACTGTGATATTATGTCGATAAAAATTCTTCATGGATATTGCCTTTTCATTTTCTTCCCCAAGTGCACCAGATTGATGCTTCTGACAGACTGCTTATCTTGAGTCATAAAATATACATCAGGTCGTCTTATAAAAATACTTTCACTGCTAGTATATCACTTTAGTGAGGATTTCTTGTGAGAAAAGCTCACTCAAAAACACAGAAATGTGTTTGCTAAAGGATCTGACAAATTTCTTAATCCCAATGCCCCATTAATTATTTGTGAATCTACCAAAGTCATCCTGTGAAAAGAAATGTTGCTTACAAAAGGCAAACTCTGGCTCTCTCCGTGATTCTGTGCAATTGGCTCACTGTTACAAACAACGCCTATGTTATGTGAACATATAGATCGATTATGTGGGAAATTTTGGGTTGGCAGGGTGAGTTTATAATCAGCATTGTGATAACCGTTATCTGTACATGCCATGGTTAAAATGTGTTGAGCAGGTTGGTCTTGGACTTTGGTTAACTAAGCTGAGATACTTACATGATAGGTGCCCCAAATCTTGTGAAATAAGAAATAGTTTATATCCACTTATTTCAGTTACAGTATGAGCTCTGTAACTTTGTGTTATAGCTGGCCTCTTGGTTGCTCAGTTTGGTAGGACAGCCAGATCTTGGTTGTGTCTGGGTCATGCCATATTTTTTCCAATTTGTTAGTGGACTTAATGGCTTTGGCATTGTTTTTGTAGCCTCCAGTTTTTAGCCTCCTCACAGATTCTTCTGAGTTTCTGGACTGGATGATCAAATATGACATGTTATATATGATAATATTGTTAAGTACATTTCTGTGTGTGTGCATATTAACATTTATAATGTGCAAAAAAAACCAAACCCTACCATAATGATGGTGGCCTTTAACATACTTTTTACAGTGTAGCCTTTTGAAATTGTGTTTGTTCTAATGTCTATGATTATTAAAGGTAAGATACTGTATGTCAATGAGGCCATCAGTAAAAAAACAGACAACACCAACAGGCACATGAATATTAATAATAATTAAAGTTCATTACTGCTTTAATTGAGAGAACAACACAATATCAATATGTGGCCAATGCACCTCTCTGATGGTTATCGTTTATCATCTCCCCAGTTCTAATATCAACTGAAAGAAGATTAGAAATGTCAATATTTTTTCTGTGGTTAAGGTTAGACAAATACTCCTATCCGTCAACATTAAGGAAGTCACCCTGATCAAATCCATATCTTTCTTTGAAATGTAAATGTAATGGAAGTTGCAAGGTCACATTGGAATGACCCTTGAAAAAAGGAAAGATGTATTCAAAAGAAATGTGCAAAATACAGATAGCCCAGGAAAAGACACATCCTTCAAAATGTTTCTCACAGGTTAAGTGTGCAGTCGTATCAAGGTTTGCATTTTCTAAACTATATTTGTACTGATAAAACTAGTTACTCCACAGATAATTAATTCATCTTTAGCCTTTCTTTTGTCAACAGATGGATGCAGTTGCAGTGTTTCTTTAACCTTGAAGTTGCGAACGGCCACCTGTGATAATCATTGCCGCTGACTTCATTATTATCACAGGGTTAGAACTCACACACAGGAAAGCATTTAAAAGCAGCCTTTTAACCAGTACTTTGACACAGTTCAATCAGATCTGCATTTCCTGTGCTCATCAGACAGCATTGACAGCATTTAGAAACAGAGGGGGATATTGACTTTAAAAAAATCACTGGGTAGGCACACAGACCCTGCAGGAATGTCAAATCTCCAACCTGCATTTTGATGTTTCCGCCCCGGGTTAGTCTTGACTAGCATGCCCGGAGCACTGTTGTTTGTGCGTTAGCATCCATTAAGTGTCCTTGACTCAATGTTATATAGGCTTTTACAGTTGGCTCGCTGCATCATAGCGATAGCAAGCAAGGACAAACGTGCTAAAAGGAGGGGAAAAAAACAAGTAGTTCCACATCTTTTTAAAAAATCATATGTTGACCTCTCTTTCATTTTGCCCTAATATTTTGATTAAAAAGAACCTTTTTCATTATTTCAAAAGCATGCACAAGATTTAGTTGTCCTTTAACTTCAGGAATTGACGTGCCTTTTTAAACCTCGTAATACTTGATTGCAGTTAAACTTTAACTAAATATTAGCATATTGTCTCAGAATTTATCCACATAAAATAACTTTTAATATTACTGGCAGTTCACAGTTAATATTAATATTTACACTAGCTTACACTTTATTTATTCCAGTTATTACAGTAATTTACAGCAATTCCAAATATTCCTGTCAAACATTGGATCAAATCCCTTGCTTATTCTTCATTGAACTAACATCAACACATAAGAATGTGTATGCAATTATAAATAAATTATTAAATTAGAACAGGAAGGAGTGCAGATTGACTTGAAAATGCACTGACCCATCTGCGGAGTTCTGAAAGGGACTCTCTTTCACATCACATGTTATTCCCCTTTCTAAAACATTATCTTTTAAATCCTGTTAAATACTTTTTTTAAATGTTGCATTTAAATTTACTCAGCAATTTTTATTGTTGTGCTTGTCTTCTATTTAACATATCATCACCATTATTTTTATGTTATTTTATTGCTATTTTATATTATTATTATTAATAATAATAATAATAATAATAATAATAATAATATTATTATTCCATGTCTGCTTCCCTCCTCACATGGTTTTTATGACATCATGAGAGGGGCTTAGAATTTGGGCTTTCAATATTTTAGTCAGGTCTATTTGTTAATCTTTGCTTTTGTTTTTATTTATTTACACTTTTACTTTAAGGTGGAACAGGGATGGGATCGGAACTTTATGGGAGTCCAGGGATATCCCTATAGGCATATTCTATAGGGATATCAGACTGTGTAACCTTACCAGTGAACCACAATGCAAAACTAGTTCAGATCTCTCATTCTATCCTACTCGCTCCCCTCCCCTATCCTACCTCTCTCTCTGTCTCCCCCCCCCCCCCTCTTTTCCATGTCAAACAGTTGGCATGTGATCTGGATTGCCAATCACAGAGATGGAAGAAACAAAGTGGTCCACTGTCAGTCCCCCCTGGTCACTTTTGCAGATCCGCTTTGTTCTTCCCCTAGAGGAGGGCCACTCACCAGTGTTAATTGTCTCTTGCTCAATTTACAGATCCAACTAAGACACTTTGAAGGTCACCTAATTAACTCCTGTTTTAGAAACTTTGAATATCCAGTGTTTTTCATCTCCCAGGGAGAAGACGCTAAGGATCGGATGCTGTCAATGATATGCTGCCCACTTAATTTTATCTGTCTTATTTGCTGACCTTAACAGAGACCCGCGAGGGGGTCGCGCCATGCCAAGATTTTTAAGAACACAGATGCCACTTAGAAACCATGGTCCCAACTCTGGCGTACATGTGACAACACCAAACATCTGTTCACTCTGTAAGAGTGGAATGCAATGGTCCTTTCACTTTTTTATCTCTATACTCCTTCAACCTCATTTTGATATTGGGATATATACATCTCAGGTGTGACCTTCGTAAATTTCCACAAAAATATTTATGTAGGCATTATCCCAGTATGGCATTTTTTACATTAAAAGAAGCTTCCATATTATTATTATTATTATTATTATTATTATTTTTATTATTATTAATTATTATTATTATTATTAATATAATTATAATTTGTATTAATAATAATAATAATAATAATAATAATAACAACAATAATAATACATATATTTTCATTACATAAATATGTTCTTTACCTGTTGGTTCATGATGACTCCCCTGTCGAAGGTTGTAACTGATCAGGTTTATTTTGAACTGAGCCTGAAATGAACATGAGTGCGAAACACAAATATTATTTGAGACGAAGCCGTAAGAGTTGTTGGAGCCGTTTTGAAGTTTGATGTTTTGCTGAAATTAATTATTACTATTATGTGCTCGTATCTCATTGCTATCAGTTGTTGATGAATATTCCGTTTTGTCTGGCCATTCGATTGAACATGACTGAGATGTGCCTGGCGGTGCTCATTTAGGTGAGAGTAACAGGTGGCTTGGTAAAGCGGAAGGGAAAAACGTTTTTGACAGTGTACCCCGCATTGCGTAAAGTGTATGAACTACGTGCATGGAACGTGTCTTTGAGCGTATGTGGAATTGCCATTGAACTGTATGCTCAATGAGAATTACTTGTGGGATTCGTTGTGCTTCGATTACACCTGATTTAGGATGATTTTGCTTGTTTCTGTTATCACTGTAAATAAAAACACAAAAACTGAGCGCCACAGCATCAGGTGTCGGCTGGACTGAACTACTTACATACATGGCATTGGAAAGCATCACTAGAAGTTGTTGTGCATCACTACATCCAATCATATTGGGATATAACTTTTTTTGATTGAATCGACTATCGGCAATCATTCGGCGGGGGGGGGTGGGGGGGGTCGGACTTTGGTGGGGGGGGTCGGACTTTAGAGGTTTGGGGACAATTTAACAACCCTACACATTATATTTGGCCAACAAACTCTGTGATCATGGCGAATAGAAGATTTGTTAGAACAGGGAGACAGGAGCCTGTTTAAATGAGAGGACAATTGTATGTCATGTCATGGCTTTTCATGCTAAAAAAAAACAGTCCATTTAAAATGTCCCCTGGTTTTGGTCCCCTCTAACCGTCTTTGGTCTCATTATCCCTTAAACCGAATGTTTTAATGTGATCCTTTCTATATTCAAAGCTGTTGTTGAGTGGAGTCTTTCAGATTTGAGAGAAATGGTAATGTCTCCAAAGATGACAGAAAAGTAGCAGCTGGTGACAGGGACAAGAGGAGAAAAAATAATCCTTGATAAAATGATGCTAAATCAAACTGCTGTCTATTACCCCCCCAAATCCCCCCACCCTCGTTTCATGTTTGTCACTATCGGGTCTCCCCCTTCCCTCCCCATTTGAAGTTTAAAGCAAGGTTCAAAAGAGCCAGGTGCTGAATCACAATATTAAAGCGACGGAGAGCTCCGTGTGGCGGAGAACGAGGACATCTGAAAGCGGGAGCGGCCACAAACGGAGCCTTTCAACTGCCTTTTGTCGGCCCCTCTCTGCAGATGTCACCAGTTGTTATCCCCAGCAGAGGCCTTCGAGCGCGGAGCGGTGCCTCTGGCTCCGTCCTCGGCCACGTTTCAAGTGTCAATCATGGGGAAGAGAGGACGAGAGAGAGCTCGGGCTCCTGGTCACTGTCCTGTAAAAAAGTGCCAACAATTTGCCATTGATTTAACTCACTCAATATACAAAGATAGAGCCAGCTTTGTGTTGAAAAAGACCCTTTGGCAAGGTGACTTGTAGAGTGGCGGCAGCACATTCAAGCACTCCTTGGTTCAGAGGCAACATTAGAGCATCCCATGTTGAAATATGGGGGGGGTGGGGGTGTCCACACTCAGTGTGTGTGTGTGTGTGTGTGTGTGTTGGGGGGGCGATTGGAGAATGAATGCGCAAACACAAAGGACTGTCATGTGCTGTGACAGATAATAACTTTGTCAGGCGCAATGAGGAGCTGCTTTTAACCTTGTTTAGCCTTAGAATTCCTCCCCGGTTGAGACATTGTTCTGCTTTCTTTAAAGATATTTAATGGACGGATGCTCATGAAAAGTAGGCAAAATTGCCCAAGCTCGCAGATTGCCTAAAGGGATTTATTTTGCCAAGTGTTTGATGCTAATGTTGCAGGGAAAAATATAAATAACATGTGAGCAGTCATACAAATAGTGTGCAAATGTGCACGCCCTAAAAATAGATCTGCTTTCAGTCTTGAAGCCTTAAAGAAGCAGACAGCCACTACTAAGACATAAGATCCTTAGAGAGCAAAAAAGTCTTTGCACTTCAATCCCAAGGACTTTGCAGATATAATGGGTCACAGCGGGGACACTAGGTATTGTGACCGTACCACAGTCAAAGCGTGTAAGTCTTTTCACTTTTGATTCTCTCCACAAATTAAAATGCTTGTGTGCTTTTGAGAAAACATAACATAATGGCTCCATGAATATGCATATTGCAAAGTGTTTTTTTGTGTGAAAACACACTACCACCCTCTTTCTATTTCTGTAAAATTCCAATTAATGCTTACAGTACATAAATGTTTTTACTGTGTGTCCTGCCTATGTATATTTCATTTTCTGTAAGATATGATGTTGGAATTGTAGATATACAAGCTTTCATACAGTGTGTTTTGAATAATGTTTTCTCTAAATTAAAAATGAAAGATAAAAGGGCCATAAGCCTTGGCAGTCTTCTGAACTCCTTGTACCTCAGTCTGAACCTGGTCAGAGTAACAGGCGGTCTTTCCCGGGGGACACTGCAAGTTTGGGATATCCTAGATAAATAACGCAAACAGTCTTTCTGCACTTCCTGTGTCATAATGTCTCTCAACACCCTGGCCTAGAAGAGACGCTCTTAAAGTGGCCTGCGTCACAAAAACACCAGGCCTCTGTTTTCCAAGGATGGGCCTAATCTGCTCTGTACATTTAACCCTTTGCTTGCCACCATGATGGCAGTATTCTCCATATCCATTTCAAATGGTTTTTATCATTATTTAAAAAAAAAAAATTCTGATCAATGCTGAAAAGATTTCCTGATACACACTTCCACTGAAATGTGTGCACAACTGAGTACGAATATATACAGTATGAGCATAGTTAAGAATTAATGTTGGCTAATGTCATGTGGACATTACAAGGTGTTTGGACACTCAAAATTCAAGCAATCGCTTTCTCCTCACCTTAGCCAAACATTATTTCCACTCATTGCTTGCTCATGACTGTTACTGGCCCTGAACGTGACCTTTGTTACAGGATAACAAAAAGAAACTTGTCTGGAGGGGTTTTACACACCATATGTCATGAATTGACATCCCACCCCTGTGGGATGATATGGTCCATTAGGTAATATATAACTTACCTGCTTTCAAAACCCTCAAGAAGTAAAAGCATTGAAGAGATGCTATGTTCACGTCCTACACAACTGAATATGACCCCACTTCATTAAAAAAACACAGAGGGCAATCCCATTTGAATGACCACCAACTAAATTTACATTAAAAAAACTTGTTTTCTACAGGAAACACCCTGAGGTACAAGGGGCCAAACACCCCTCCCTCCCCCCTTCCTCTGCCCGTCCTGCTCGAAAGAGCAGGTATCTTATAATGGACTAGTTCAAGTGCAGACCTAACGCACTGTAGTTCTGAGACAAGTCTCACTGCCGGATAAAATGGCAGGAAACATATATCTGTCAGTCTCTATTTAAGAGTTCACCTGCGAGGAAGTGTACTTGCCTGCCATGCTGACACAGTCACAGCCCCTAGCAACACATCCTCACACTGGCCTTTGTGCCTCATGCACACACTCCTGCATTACAAAGCTTCCTGCTTTGTGAGCAAATTGTCTCTATAGAGGCTTTCTTCTTTGTTTTGCTTTGTTCAGCATATAGGTTGAGAGGGAGAGAGAGAGAAAAAAGGAAAATTCCTTTTTAACTGAGACATTTATGTCTGCCATTGTGTAATACAAAGTCCTCTTATCTCCGATCCGCAAGGAACGTCACATGATGGTGTCTTCCACTGTCACATGGCGTCCTTTGTTTCAGAGCTCGGGATGGAGGAGATACTGATGCAATGATCTCATTCTCCTTCCGTGGCCATCTGTTTAATGACCAAAGCCCACATTCAAATCTAACCGCACCATGCTTGCTCCTTCAACCAAACTTCGACCAAAGAAAGGAGGGCACCTTTTTTGTTTCCCAGCATTATGAGACCAGACTAAATTGAAATTAATTAAAAAAGTACGTAAATACGAATGTTACTGAAATGAATACTGCAAGTATTTCACCTTCTGTATTCTTATTCATAAAATAACAAAAGGTTGATAGACAGCATATTAAATATAAGCTTCTCAGTTGTAATGAAAGGGTGGCAAAATGTTATATTTATATTTAACCCCTTAAGTCTCACCTGACTAGGGCTAGAAAGAACATTTCCACTTCTATAACTTTGTTTCAGTAATATTTGGAGTCTGATTCTTGGAAAACCCAAAGAAGAGACCAGGATTATGCCTTGTAGTCACAAGGGTTCAAGAATAGTAACTATTTTATTTTGGGTATGTAATTTTTAAGCTTGTGTCAAGAAAAGGAACGATACTTAGGGTTAACGCAATGATTACATAACTATTTGATAATCAAATAATTATTGTAATTAAGGAGCAAATATGTTGTTGTGAGGTGATGTGATTTTACATAGACATGCCGAAATTAGAATTGACAACATCATACAATACATGTAGAGCCTCAATTTGTCCAAGAGGAGGAGCTTGTTCTTATGAATTTTCTGCTTTGTGTCAGAGTAAATTGTGCCCAGTACAGGGTTAAGTCCATGGTAAAAGTGTGCAGTGATGGTGGCTCTCCGTCCACCTGGCTAAAACAGGCTGCCAAACCTTTTGTCGCACCTCTGAGAGCTATGACCTCCCCTCCCTGCCTCTTCCTCTCGTCACGTGTGAGTGTGAGATACTGATTTACACCTCAGAGAGATTAACAGCTTCCAAAACTGACCCTGTTATTAACCCACCAACCACACTTGATCACCCAAATAAATGATGAATAACTACTGTATGCGGTTGTACAGTTGTTCCATTCCTTTGAAAATGTGAGCGATTTTTATATTTGGAGGCTAACAAGTACACATGAGGTTTAGATGCTCTGTCCCCGGCAACATACAGTATATCAGACTTTCTAAAAATATACCATCAAGCTTTACAGGTCTGGACCCGAGCCATAGAATGTACTTGTCCCTTGGAACTTGTGCTGTGCATTCAGTATTTGTCTTTGTTTCATTTGTGAAGTATAACAGGAGTCTCACATTTCAGATGGGTGAAATCAAAAAGCCCAGTAAGCTATTAAAGATAGTTTCTTGGAATATAGGATGTTTGACCTACATGTTTGACAACGCTCACCCCCTCCTCTTTTCCAAAGCCTTCTCTCGCCCGTTTAGGCTTTAGGAGAGTCTGGGGAATTTCAGAGATAGCTGCAGCGCTTGCCCAACATTCCCCTCTGCTTGGACCCGGTGACTGGGAGTTCAAGGGGAGCCTTGCTGTCTGTGACAGGGGCACCTGTCACTGTGGTGTTTAAAGAGTAATTGCACTCATTGTTTCAGCCTGGCTCTGTCTGCTACACAACTTTCGGTTGGGTGGAATAAGTGTGTGCATCTCATTTGCATTAAGTAGTCTATAACAAATCAGGAGCCGGCAGTGTATTGATCCGTAACAGCTAGCTTTCCAACTTTGAAATAAACATTCAGAAGTAAATGGCCAAATTTGTCAGCATCAACAATTTTCCCCCTTGATATCTTGTTTGACATCTATATGACTTAAAGGTGACTCCAAAGAGGTACCGTAACATCATAATTGGGGCAGAACCAGAGAGGAAGTGTTTTGCAAACTTTAAAGGGCAGCAGAAGATGCTTTTCTACCAGTTATTTCTGGCAAAATGCTATTATTTGAGAAATGCCTAATAATGGCATGGATTAAAGTGTTTCACTGTAAAACAGCTAACAGCTAAAAACTAGAGTATAATTACCCTTTAAGGGGGCTGAGTGAGTGGAGCAGGGAGCCCCCTTCAGGACTTGCAATGTACGACAGCCCTCTGCTTAACCCCCACCCAAATCCCCCTCAGCCATCACCACTGTTTGGCATCCCTGTTGTTTTTTTCGAGGAGGGCCACTGCATCACAGGTTCATATGCAGTCCAGGAGCAAAGACTATTTGAGTTGCTAAACAGCTGACCCTTTTGTCAGGGCTCACCAACGGGTTGGCCCCTCCCAATTGTGTCTGTGTTCTTGCAGATTCCAGCTGTTATGCCTTCTCATTGCAAGTGCATGACAGGGGCATGTGATAAAAACACCCTGGCACTTCCTTCAATGGTAAACCATTCCCTGCTGCCACATCTGGGCCCTCATACCCGATTGGCTGTGCTTGAGGGCTTTGATTTTGATTTTGAGAGGAGCTGTACACTACATTTAATCCTAAATGAGTTCATTACAATCTTATGGCTACAATAAAATACACTGCTAAATGTTCCTATATATTTGCTATTCTAGCATTTTTTAATTTACACATATGCTCACTATAACTGTCATGTATGGGAAATAATGGTTCACACAGTTTTGCTTTTATTGTTTTGTTCTAAATATTTTTGTACTTGCCCTGTGAAGGAAGGTATTACAACTAGAGATCTGTCATGGGTGGGGGACAGAGGAACCAATAGCAGACTCAGGGGTTATGAGAAAATTGCAGGTTTAATTAAGGCAGATGAAGGGCCAGACAGAGCGTAATCAAAACAGGCAGAGTTCAGAAACTGGGAGGTCAGTCCAAACAGGGCAGAGGTACAGAGATCACAATGCAAGAGAAGAATCCAGAGAAGAGCCAGGCAGAAGTCAAAAACCAGAAAAATCCAAAACTCCAAAAAAAACCAGGCAGAATGCCACAAGGGCAAAGGTACGAGGACGAGGAGGCTAGAACCAGGGGGAAGGCATACAAGGGGTCGGAACTTGAAATCAGGAAAAGACTAACTAGCAAAAAGCAACTGAAAAGGACAGGTATAAATACACAGGGGAATGAGACAACCTATGCTGGGCATGGGAGTGAGGGTGGTCTAACAAATGAACATGAGGTGAGACACATGAAAGGGCAATCATACAATGAAAAGGGAGGAACGAAAACGTGATACTGGATTCACATAGACACACGTAATACAAACGGCTCTGGACTAGGGAGTAGACAATTGCACAGAGTTAAGGAATTTAGAGATAGTGGAGAGCAGGTGCGAACACTTCGCTGAATTAAGGCGAGCAATTTGAGATAGAACAGGGAGGCAGAGTTATTGAGCAGTCTAGAAATAGAGAGTTAGTATGTTAGTTATGTGATTAAACTAAATACCCAAAACTAGTGAATGTTAGTTTGTTAGACGAACATATGAGTGTTTTTTTTTTTTAATCCGATTTTCCCTTTTTGGTAGCCAATTGGACCCCGTCTGATTCAATTAGAACTAGTATTAGATACACCGCCCCCACACCCTGTCCCTCGGCGGCCAACGGGAGAGTGACACGCCTTCTTCAAGCCGCCTTGCCTCCCAAGTTGTAACCATGATTCCGAGGCGCTCGAGGTGCTTGTTTTGTGCGGCGATCTACTAACCCTGCCAAGTCCCTCCCTCTGGAGCAGCGAGCCAATTATTGCTGCTCCACGTGAACCGGCCAATCTTGGCTTTTGGCAGGACCGTGAATCGAACCCCGGTCCCCGGTGTGCAACTGCAGCAAACTGCAACCGCAAGTCTTAATATAATTAGTACTGTACAAATTCTATGTTAGTCGAGATTAGTATATTCACGCTATCTACAAACATGAATGGAGAGAAAGCAGGAAGTAAGAAAAGCGAGACTGAGAAGGAATCGTGGGAAACCAGAAAATTCCAAAAACACCCAAATAGTGAATTGAATAGTGAAAATGAGTCCAATGACTAATGAATGTAAACAGAAAACCAGACGAGAATATGAAAAATAATAAATGTACAAGAATAAGGAATTAAACAGACAGAATCCAGGATCATGACAGAGATCAAGCTATCATTAGATATCCATATGGCCATTGGTGAACATCTTTATAATGTACAGTATATGTTGCATTACCTAATATATTTGTCCTATAAACATTGTATAATTTGTTTTCGGCCTTGTTTTCAGCCTGGGGCGTAGTGGTTAAGGTAAATGACCTGGACACGTCGGTGGTTCTAATCCCGGGGTAGCCACAATAAGATCCGCACAGCCGTTGGGCCCCTGAGCAAGGCCCTTAACCCAGCATTGCTCCAGGGGAGGATTGTCTCCTGCTTAGTCTAATCAACTGTACGTTGCTCTGGATAAGAGCGTCTGCCAAATGCCAATAATGTAATGTTTTCAAATAGTTATGTTACGTATATATATGACAGCTATAATAAGCCAACTGTTAATTGTTATTGGAATCCTTAGCTATTAATAGCAAATTGAATACAGGCTTCATGGTCTCTTCATTCTTTCTGCTGTCAGTCAATAATATGGGTTGAGCATGTAAAGTTAGCAGTGGAGTGATAATATGGACAAGTCCAGGGGCCCCATTTTGAAAATGGTGTTACAATCCAATTTTAACTTAAAGACATACTGTGCAGGATTTCCACCTTGGAAATATTACATGCTCAGTCATTACTATGGTACACTGGCAACCGGCATCTGTGTTCACTTCAGCCCAATACCTTGCTTGTCTACTTGTATTTGTTATTCGAAAAACTGTTCGAAAATACATGTTTCTGGGTTTGGTCTTTTTTCCTCTTTTTCTTTGTACTGTATCTGAAAAACATGTGGCCAATGGAAGAAAAATGAGGAACGTAGGAGGAGTATGGATTAGCTACTACAGTTGTGTGTTAGCTGGGTTTGCAAAGAAAAGGCTAACCGTTAAGCAAGAGGCTGGCCAGCGTTCGGTAACATTACATACCTGCCTTATTAACTAAATTCAGTTTTGGCCATGATAGCTGGGTCCCGTGCACAGTTCTAATGCTTATTTTCTGTCGATTCTACTGGCTTATTCCACTCCAGAGACTTCCGGATATTCAGAAGACTTGATGTTTGATAAAAATAAAAGCGATAATTTATGTGTTTGTGAGTATGCATACTTATTTAACAAAATTTGGCAATCTTGAATCTGAATCTGAAAGCTTCACAGGAATCCCAAATTGGACTATGTTTGCTCTTTAAGAAATGCAATCTTATATAATCAATATGTTATGTAATTGGCCGCATTCACAAGGGGTAGGGGTAATTGTAAAACATGTTCAAACTTAATTAAATTTGAGATCATGTGTTTAAGACACAGACACGCCACTATGAACTCAGTCATATGAAGAATATTAAAGAAGCAGCACTGTGCTTAAACTTCTCAGTTTGTAAATTGAAACATGTAAAGCTTTAATTTACAGTACATGGAGGTTGAATGAGTATATGGTATGGCATTTAAGTTTAAATGTCAAGGAGTTATGCAACAAGCAATGTGAGTTGAATTTGCTTTGAAGTGAAACAGCTGGTTATATTTCTGAGGGATACAGCAGTAAGTTGTACTCACATTACTTATCATATACAACGGATGACAACAGCTTGGAATAGAGAGGGGAATGTGGTAGTAAGGAATTTCACAGAGCTACTGTACATCCTCCCTCTGGCTATGGTTTTTACCATCTCTGGCATGAACAGTTTCCCACTATTTTACAGAATGACATCATCACAGGCAGAAATGGTTGGCTAATTCACTTAAATGGATTTTAATAATTGAAAAAATAATTTCAGATATTTTGGGTAAGAATGTTCCCAATTTCCCGACCATACATTGGCCCTATATCATCCTCATTCTAAGCTAAAGTGAAAAATAGAAAGATTGATTGCAACCAGCACTGTCTTTAGATGAATCATTTACATGTTCTTTATCTAGATAGTCAATATAAACTGAAGGTTATTCAACAGGAAAGGAACATGACACAGGACATGAAAATAACATTGACGAGAGACATTTTCAATTATTTTAGCCTCTCAAATAGCAAAACTTTGCCCAGCAGCATCTCCAATCCCAATAAGATGACAGATGTTATGGTCATAAGTATATCTCATGAAATCAACAATAAACAAGTCAAAGCAAAAATGACCATTATAACCATATAACAGAAAAGTACAATAGAAAAGTACTTCTAAGTAGATAAAGTTATTATATGGGATGTAGAATGAATAATATTCCTTTGACAAAGTCAACAGCATTTATTTTATTGCAGACTATATCTATAAAATTATATATTGTGCATTGCTTTGCAACTGTATCCTAGTAAAGTGTATTTGACCTACAAAAGGTACCACTTCATAAAACAGTAAGCATCCAAACACAACACATCTGTGAATGAATTATTATCTAGGCTATACTGAATGTCCACAATATATTTACATTTCATGAAGTTCATAATGTCATTGTAACATACACATTTGACAAAAAAATGTGTTGCCCTTGGGGGAAACATGGCTGTATTGAGTATCACATTGGCCATGGTGGTAGCACAGAATTCCAACTGTACATTCAGAACAAAATGGCATAAGTAATTTGTGGTGCTAGAATGTGATATATGTTCCATGGAAGTAGCGCAATAAAATAAAATCCATGAAAAAGCTGTTTAGAGGATTTATAATCTTGCTATCCCAAGTAGTACACAAGTTATTTTAACACATAAACTTTGACTTTGTCTCCTCATATCTAAGAGAAAGCATTTAGCAGTTGATCTTTATTACATTAAGGCCACACATTACCCACGCCTCCCAAATAACAGCACATCTTCATTTAAATTAAGGCATGCTGAGATAATGACACACTGTCATTGTAATCTGAATCCATTGTTGCAGGAAAACCACTTTGCTGCTCTCACATGGCTCCCTCAGTGTTCCATTATCCGCACTTATCTCTTGCTAAGTCCAGATCAAGTCTGAGAAATGGCCGCATCGTTGCTCAGGAGGGGTTAAGACGAACTTCGCAACCTAAATGCACCAAACAGATGTGACCATTACAATATCTCCTTTGACGTCTTTGGGAGGGTGTGGGGGAGAAGTGGCCTTAAATATTAGAAAGATAACAGCTGGTTGTTGATCCTAACTTGAGTGCATTAACCTCTTTAGCCCTTTATATTCCAAGAGAAGGAGGCTCACTGTCATCTGTGGAGCTGGAAGCTTAGCTGGGCTGGCACCATGACAGGATCCAAAGTCCCACACTGCAAGTAAACATGGATGACAGTGCACCCAGATAGAGACCATCCACTTAGGGCATCGGCACCTGCTTGCACAAGAAAAGCAAAGGTTAGTGTCACCAAGGGCCAAAAAATCACTCCAACTCCTTCTGCTTATTTGGCCATTTGGGAGCAAGGGCGAAGATCAAGATGGGCCCCACCACCAACAGCAATATGAAAGACAAAAAAAACCCAAAGAAAAAATGTTTGAACTGCCCTTGAGTTATGAAGTACTGAAGAGCAACTTTAGTTTGCATAATGAAACATGGCGAAACAGAAAGTATTCAGACCACTTCACTTCTTGCAGACTTTATTGTGTTGTAGATTTAATTTTGCCCATCAATCCACACTCAGTAACCCATAATGACAAAGTCATTTTAGAAAATTTAGCAAATTTATTAACAATCAAAAACTCATTTACATAAGTATTCAGACCCTTTGCTATGGCACTCCAAATTATGGTCATGTGCATCCTGTTTGCTTAAATTTTCCTTGAGATTGAACTTGATTGGAGTCCACCTGTGGCAAATTGAATTTATTGCACATAGTTTAGAAAGGCACACACCTGTGTATAAGGTCCCACAATTCACACGGCAAGTCAGGACAAAAACCAAGTCCAAGGAACTCTCTGTAGACCTCCACGATAAAATTGTGTGGAGGCATATATCAGGGCATAAAGGGTATAAAACCATGTATAAAGCTTTGAGTGTTCCCAGGAGCACAGTGCCCTCAATAATAAGAAGTTTGGAACCACCAGGACTCTTCCTAGCGTTGGCCGTCCAGCCAACCAGGCAAGAAGGGTCTTTTGTCTCTTGAGCAAAAGGCATATGACAGCCTGCTTAAAGGCAGATTATCTGGTCCGATGAGGCAAAAATGTAACTCTTTGGGCATAACTCCATCATGGGCCTGAGTAAAAAGAAAAAAGAGTTTTGGAACAAACTCTTGTGGACTGAGGAGATGAACATTAACCTCTACTAACCTCTACTAAAGGTATGGAAAGTGTGAAAAAAAGGAATGATCCAAACCATACCACCTCATCTTTGAAACATGGTGGAGGTAGTGCTACGGTTTGGGCATGTATGGCTGCCACTGGAACTGGTTAATTTGCAGCAGTATTAATTCTGAGAGTACAGAAACATCTGCTCAGATCCAACCAAATGCTCAAAACTCATCAGATGGTACTTTACATTGTAGCAGGACAATGACAGCTCACAAACATACTGCTTAACCCTTTGAGACCTAGGGGGATTTTGATGTTCACAAGAACTGGCTGTCCCTGTCAGAAAATATTGTGTAGGCCTGGATATGATCTGGTTTAGTTGGTGAGCCCCGTTATATGAGAAACAAAAGATTTTCACTTACTAAAAGAATATGTATATTTACAAAAGTGTCAGTTCAGGTAAATCATCCTACATTACAACAATATGTTATATGGAGTGACCACATCACACAGTCATGTCAAAAGGACATCAGCAGATTACCTGGCAAAAATATGCTCAGAGAACTGAAAGGGTCAGATATTATTTTTTCTTTTAAAAATTTGTTTTGACGACGCTGCAACCAATTAAACAAGCAATAAATATGTCCAGCAATAACAATAAATTACCACTATATTTTATATTATAAAAACTAAAATAAATAGGTATTCATTAATGTGTTCATGTATTAACTCCTAATTATTATTATTTTGCAACAAGCTGAATGATTACAAGCTACTGAAGCAGGTGACAAACTGCCTAGTAGGTTCTGTATTGCCTTGAAAAGCAATGGTTATATTCCAATAGTTATGATGGTAAATACAGTAGTAGAATACAGTGGGCTGTAGAATAAGTGATTCAATGAAATCAACCAAAGTCTTACATTTTTCAAATAAAAATGTATTTCCCAAAATTCCACAATTATATGATTTGTACAAACACCCCTGACAGAGATGACAGCCATGAGTCTTTTCCTATAATTTGTGATAAGTTTAGAGAACACATTTGGAGGGTTTTTTTTTTTCCCCAGGCAGAATGCTTCAGAACCAATCATCAATAACCCATCACACTTGACAGTAGGTATGAGGTGCTTCTCCTTGTATGCATTCAATTTTGCCACCAAACATGTTGATGGTGTTTATCGCTGAAAGATTCAATTTTGGTCTCATCTGTCAATAGCACTCTTTTCCAATCATGCCAATGCTGTTTGACAAACCCAAGATGCTTGGTTTTGTTTATTGTGCTCTGTAAGGGCTGTCATCATGCCACCCTTTGAAAGAATTTGTTGGTATGGAGGTGCCATTTTTTTGCAATTCACAATCTCTGCAATTCTTAAATTGTGATCCTTGGGTTACTTAGGGCCTCCCTCACCATCTTCCTAACCATCCGTGGGGATAACATACACTTGCATCCTCTTCCTGGCAAATGTGCAACCATTCCATATGTTTTACGCCTTTTTATTATTGCTGTTATAGTGCTAAGTGGTATATTTAACCATTTTTTGTAGCAATTACCCGACTATTTGACTTTTTCCATGCTGATGATTAACAGGGATTTTGCATGCTTGTTACCTGATTTTTATACTCTAGTGAAGCATTGACAATTTCACTTTGTTTGATTTTATCTACAAACATTAAGGGTGCCAATCATTTTGGCACCTATGTTTTTCAGAACAAATTAGATTACTCAATGAAAAATATTGAAACATGACAGTAAATGTATTTAAATAAAAGTAGATTTATAAAATATAGATTATTATTTTTATTTTATGCAGCCTTTTTTCTGTATATTTATTAAGGGTGGCAATAATTCTGGAGCCCACTCTATATAGATATTTAGATCTGTATTGCACTGCACAAACAGTAAAAACAACAAAAAGCTGATTTATTTTTACCGCTTTTACTGTCCGTCAATTCAACATATTTTACAGTCATAAGTCTCTCCTGCATAACAAAAAAAGGAACCAGATCGTAATTTAAGAAATAATTTGAGAGTTATTCGAAGGGAGAGCTTTTTGACGCAAATTGTGTCATACGGCATCAAAGGGTTAAGCAACCAAGGAACTTTTCAGAGCTAGAAAGTGGAATGTTCTTGACTGGTCAAGTTAATCACCTGACCTCAATCTATACATTTCACTTGCTGAAAACTAAATGGAAGGCGAAAATCTCCCAGAACAAACAGAAACTGAAGATGACTGGAGTAAAGGCCAGGCTGAAAATCATCAGGCAAGATACCAAGCATCTGGTGATGTCTACGGGTCACAGACTACAGGCATTCATCGGATTCAAAGGATTTGCAATCATGTACTAAAAATAGCAACTTCAAGAATATGTTAATTTGTCCAATTAAATTTGGTCCCCTAAATGGGGGGACTAGGTTCCGGAACTAAGGGGTTTACAGTCATATTATCAACCCAGTTATGCCCATAACAAGGATGAGGCTCATAGTTTTCAAGCAATTCTTCAACATATTCGAATCAGTCTGCTGTTGAACCGTTATTAATTATGCCATTATTTCTGGTCAATGGCTTGCATAGTTTTTGCCGGGTTACATTATAATTATGCATGTTATAACTTAGTAAAGATTTACATTACAACTAGGCTTTGTTCTTTCTTATGCTGGAGGTTTGAGGGGAAGAATACATATAATACCAGTAAAAGCACATACAGAGAGATACATGTAATAAAGGAAAAAATAAAGGAGAACCATTCATGTTTTGCCTTCTGACTTTGACACACAGTAAGGTAATACAGTATGTTGGACAACTGTGACTATCACAGCAAATCAATATATGGATACAGTACTATGGAGCAAGAACTAGATATTTGCATTCCATGAAATAGCAAATTTTATTTTATTGACACTGATAGTGTTAATACATATAGTGAAATATAGTGAAATAGTCAACGATGCTATTTCAGTTATTTTAATTTCAGCATGGGGGTGGAAGTGTGACTCACCACTGGTTACCTTAAGCTTGGCCACACCTACTCTCATACATTAATACTGTATGCTCTACCAGGCAAAGCAGGGCATGTTTATGAACACTCGGCACCTTTGTTTTGAGGCTTTGAATGAAGCCCTACATGACAAAAATCTTTCCTTCATTTTTTTGCGCTTTAATGACTTCACTTCACTATATTGTAACTCTCATTATTGTAGTATGCCTTCAATCTCATTAAGGATCGTTGTGAAGCTTTCTACAAGCTGCAATAACAACACTTAAACAGATACGGAAAGAGGTAGGCACCACATCCATAATGCACAATTGGTCATACCCTCCAAAAGAAGTGGAAACTATGCTATTTGAACCCCTGAGCAGCTCATCTTAAGCAAACAGCTCTTGTTTGCTTCAGTTCCCTCTAATTTAAGGCCCTTTTTAGACCATAACAATCAGGCTGAAAAGAAGAAACAAACAAGGCCAGTGAATAATACCCGGACTTGACTGTACAATAATATGAGGATTTCATTAAGGCTGAGAGACAGAAAGAGACACCTGAATGGGAGCCTTGACTTTATGCCGATGACCTTTTTCCCCATCTTTGCTTAGTATTAGGTGATGTGTGCTCAGTTGACTCCTGTGCACGGAGGATAATAGAGCAGGTGTTTCTGGTTTACCTTCAGAGACAGCTGTGCGCAGTGTCTGTTCTCTCAAGGAGATCACTTTTTTTAATTAACTCATAGCCCATAGCAGACACCATGTTCTTTTATTTTCTAAGCAATGCAATAATCAAAATAATGCAGAACAATCAAGTGGCACTGATCACATTTGTGAGGTATCATTTCATTATAGTGTATACTGTATATTTGTACCTCTCTAACCACTTTCGGCAAAAATACACAAGTATTATTCATGCTCAATGAAGTATAATGCATGTGTAAAATACTCAGGCGTATTAATTTCACCTTTTTCTTTGCTTCCTTAGGAGACATAGAAATGATCTAAAATATTTAAAACTGTATTATGTTAACCAGATAACTGCACTGAATGAAACCTGGAACCCCCCAAATCTGGACTGAAGTGAAAAGACTGGGTTTTACTCAGTGTACTTATCCAGCTAACTCAGTAATCCTGCCTTGTGGCCAGGGTACTTGGTATATATCTGAATATATGTATCTTGACATTATAGTCTTAAAAATCAAGTACAATGATTACAATATGTTTTATTACAAACCGTTGACTACTCAACATTAATTGTACGAAAATACCATATAAACACAAATCTATACAGTCAAGATGGTGGAGGAATAGGATTGTTTGACGTGACACAGATGCATAAGCCACAGGAACCCTTATAACATATTAAATTACATGCAAATATGTATTTAAAATGTATTTATTAGAAATTTTGCCCATACCTGTTCATATTTTGAATGTTGAACAAAGGGTGTGGTGCTTGGATCGAACTGAGGCCTTCTGTATTTCATGCTGAATCGGACTTGTGTGTGTCATCTGTGAAGTTGTGAGGCCGTTTTTTTTGGCCGACTAGAAGCAAAACCCGAAGCCACAGGGCGGCTTCACACAGAGCTCGTCTCATACGGCAGCACAGCGAGAAATTAATTAAAAACGGAGAGTCGGACATGAGACAGGCACATGTGCTACCTCTCTGCCACGTTCAGCCCCTTACAAGAGGCTTTGTGCAGCTCAAATCTCATGGAAGGGTCCTTGAGCACCGTTCACCGTTGAGGAGGCAAGGCACGGTTTGTTTTCCAACACTCTAAGCAGTCCTTCAGTGGAATGTGGCAAAGCAAGAGAAGCACAAGTCGTTTTTACACTATTAGTGAAAGACAATAGGGGCATGCGCGGATTCACATAAAAGGATTGTGGGCTAAGCTTATACTGTAGTGGATCAGTTGCAAGCCAAGAAGAATGCACTACAGTGTGCCTACAATGGTTTTTTTGGGGGTCCTCTTACCACACTTGGTTCAGGCCTGCTCTTATCTTTCCTTTAACTCCTGGGAAACAAAAGCTTTGGACACATGTCCCTGATTGTTACAACAAATACCACAATGTAAAGAGCTTTGGATACACAGGGATATATATCTACATCCAACACTTGCACACAGAGGATGGATTTTTTAATTTCTTTGTTTCAAAAGCTTTCAGTTCAAATTAATACATTTTTACAAAGCCCCTAATGTACTGAATTAAATGCTTAGGCAACACCATGTTTAATGCTTGCAATAGGCTTGTCTTTTGGACCAATGTGTTAATACATTTTATGAAAAGAATACAAGATGCTAGACCCTGTTTATTTATTTGTTTATTTATTGGTTATGGTCAGTATAATGAAATTTTGAATCATGCTAATGCACACTTGCAATCACAACAACGTTACAAGCGACCACTGGGAGAAGCTAAGATGTTTTCTTTTAAATCTCCCTGTAATTTCATTCATTTCATTCATTCAAGTGTTAAATGAGCAGCACTTGTACAACTGGCACAAATACAATATCAAGTCACATTTTAATTGTCTTTGAGTCATTCCCAAGTTGAGGAAAAATCTAAAACAAGTGTAAGCACAGAAAGTACTGTCTGTAATTCAGTGCCGTCTTGAAGCACAATTGAATTAAAATCAACTTGCACCCTTTCGCTGGCTTCCTTCCCGAGCCAAGTTGGATTCCTGAAGCTGGAGGAATTTTGCTGTGAGGCCCTTGTACCTCACTCTCTTAACCTTGTGGCTCACTCTCTTAACCTTATGAGAGCACTATTTTACCCATATGGTTAGTGAATATTTCACTATGAAAAGATAGTTTATAGTTTTTTTGCAAGAGTAATTAGTAATTAAGGTAAAGTAGGCCTACCTTACTTAAAGATACAGCAGTAATGTGTCTTCCTAAGATTCCAACCCACTATCATTGATGTAAAAGTGAGACTGATTTATAATTATTTAAATTAATGGATTCATTAGAACCATTAATATTCAAGAACCTTATTCAAGCCCACTTGGAAACCATTTTTTCTAGTTTGGGTAATTTGGATTCCATGAAACTCAGTTGTTTGTTTCAGTCCACTGCATATATCATGGTGTTTCTGTAAACATGAACACATGCTGCTTTGGAACTGGGTGTAAGATGTAAAGCACACAAGAGCAGGAAATTCAGTTCAGGTAAGTATAGCCATTGTTCTCATGACAGTAATACATACAGGTGTAGTCAGCCAAAGCAAAATTAATTCCTCTATGTTGTCATTGTGTATTGTGATCTTTCAGGAACCTGTGGTTCCATATTTCTTTTAACTGCAGTGTGAAACAGTCATCACTTGTCACCTGTAACTAGTTTTTATCCACTTATCATTATATCATTATATAAACACCCAAAGCTCAGACAAATCACTTTGTCATTGATGTAATTTAATAGACATACACTCAATGAGCACTTTATTAGGTATTTATTACTCTTATTTAGTCTTCTGCTGCTGTAGCCTATCCACTTAGAGGTTTGACACATTGTATGTTCTGCATACCACTGTTGTAATGCCTGCTTATTTGTGTTACTGTCACCTTTGACAAATCTGGCCCTTCTCCACTGACCTCTCTATTTAACAACACAGAACTGCTGCTCACTGAATGTTTTTTGTTTTTCATACCATTCCCTGCACACTCTAGAGACTGTTGTGCCTGCAATCCCAGGAGATCAACAGTGAGATACTCAAACCACCCTGTCAGGCACTAACAATCATTCCACGGTCAACTTAGATCACATTTCTTTCCA
Organism: Conger conger; assembly: GCF_963514075.1. Classification (NCBI taxonomy): domain Eukaryota; kingdom Metazoa; phylum Chordata; class Actinopteri; order Anguilliformes; family Congridae; genus Conger; species Conger conger. The sequence continues at coordinate 35,054,761 of NC_083764.1, forward strand.
AATTCTGACATTTGGTCTGAAAAACTGCAGAACCTCTTGACCATGCTTTTATGCATTTAGTTGCTGCCACATGACAGGCTGATTAAATATTTGCATTAATAGGTTGGTGTACAGGTCTACCTAATAACGTGGTCATAGAGTGTATACTTGATCGCGGCTAATTCCAAGACAGTAATAAAATTCAAACATCAAACAGCCATCATTCTATAAAAATGCAACATTTACTGCCGATTGAACTTGGACCTTGAAAATAAAGATTCCTTTCCAACCAGTTCTGAGTCTGCACTTGGTTCAACATGAACCTGAATCTCTGCCAGATATTCAGGTCCTGGTATTGGACAGCCGAATAATACACTGATTGTGCATTTCAATACAAAACGGAACCTCTAGAATTCACAATAGCTAAAACTAACAATATGTATTTCGTATTTTTACATTCTTTTCTGCAAAACCATCAATCACTAATTTATAAGTAGCTTTAATGCAGTTCTTCTGGACATTTACATGAAAGGTAAAGGTTATGTTGACTGTGTACAGTACAGTATGCAGTTTTCTGAAAACATCTATCATAATCCATCAGGGAATATAAAACTGGGAGTAATCATTTCAGTTAGGAAAATAAATCAACTTTTTAAAACTTACACAACCATGACAGTGTTCAATTCACATAAAGACAATGTTTTCAGAAAATTCAGATGGAAAGCATATTAACTCTTTCCACTTTGCCCCCCTGAAGGACAATTTCCACCTATTTTGTACTAGTCCTATAAAAGTTTAAATATCTCAAAAACTATTTACTGCGCACACAGGAAGAGGAAGAGTCTTGTATCATTCAGAAACATGAATGTCAGCGCATGTGCATACAGTCCAAAAAGCTCTCCAAAAAGAATGACTCCGCCTAATGCTTTCTAACCAAACTGCATCACATTTAAAATTGAACTTTATTTCAAAATTAGGTTAACCAGAGCCCTTTTAGCCCTCTTAGTTAATACAATTACAGGTTGTAACGTAAACGCTCATAGAATGGCTAGTCAGGTCTGTACATTCATTCTGAATATGACATATGAATATGACACATTATACCTTGTTGGAAAGGGTAGGAAACCCTGTAAAAGAAGCTTAACATGTTTTACATGAGTTTGGTACGGAAGTGACCTAGCAATGCATTTATGCAGCAATAAGTAGTTCAAGATTATATTTGCTAAGGTATATAGATAGTTTTCTTGAAAATGGCTTAACAGATTATGAAATAAACTTCAATGTTAGTCAGAAAACAGTCGTAGCTTCAGAACCAAGTTGGATATTTGGTTCCATAAATATGTCTGTAACAAACATATATTTCTTCCAATGTAGACACATAGAGAAATGTTTGAATGTGCCTTTTATTATCGGAGTAAGTGGCAAGGTGAGGGCTGTAAACTGTGAGTGTGGCGAGGGGAAGACTGGGGTTTTATTGCCCTGCTTTGGAAATAAGAGGCTGATAAGCTTGCTGTTCTCGCTAGCGGAGAGTCTTTTTAACAATCTGGCACTGCAAAGTTGATAGGGTTCAGCACACGATTATGAGAACATACAACTCATTATCATTGGTCTTTTTTTTAGTTCAAAACATCGCTGGGCAGCATGAGGCAGTAGTTTTCCTTACTTATTAATTTCCTGGGCACCTCTAACTATGCGAATATACAGAACACATAACACACAGAACACACAGTTGCACTCCCAAGTAGTAATGGTTGTGGTGGAGAACTGGACTACTGAGCAAACTACCAAACTACAAAATATCAGGTGTTTGCTTGACTGTGGCCTTGTTTATACTCACATCCAATACAAATGGGTGTCTGTATATCCAATATATGTGGTCATCTGTTCATCTACAATGGGCTGTACATCTTATCCATTTAGCCTGAAATTTCCCCTAGTTGCAGCACTGTGTTCAAACATACTACCATATCGGCTACAGGGTATCTTGTTACTCCCTCATCCTTGTTATTTGTCAGCTGAATGTTGGCAGCAAAGGACGACTGCATGCTGTGATGTCTATATTCAAATCTGATAACAGGGGAAGCTGATCCAGACCACCTCCAGATAGTCCATATCTGATACATATCCAATTTCTTGCATTCAGACCATAGTGATAAAAATGTGACACATCTGTCAAGAAAATGGATATACATCAAAACTCTAGTGAAAACAATGCCAGCAACAGACCCTTGGGTACTCCTCCTTTTGGTGCTGGTCTAGAATCTTACTGTATGATCAGTTCTGACCACCCCATATCAGTATCTTCATCAAGGATGTGAAACTCCAGTCCTTGGGGGCATCGCTGTTTGCATGTTTCCTTTCAACCAGCAGCCTGGGAAACAAGGTGTGTGTCTTCTTTACCCTGCTGAAAAAAACAGCTCAAGCTAGGTTAAACAGCTAGTAGCTGCTTGACCAATTCAGACCAGCTCCCCATTCAACATGGTTTAGCTGGTTGACCAGAACAGACCATGGTTTGTCCAGGTCAAGCTATGTTTGGAAACAGCTATTCGGTCAAGCTACCAGAACTAGCTGGTTGACCAGCTCATACCCAGCTAGACTAGCTTATAACCAGTTTGTCCAGCTCAATTTTCAAGATGGAAAAGCTGGATTTTACAGCAGGGTAGCCAACTGGCTTAGTTACACAGAAAAGCAGAAGATACTGCGGCCCTCCAGGACGGCAGTTAGAGATCCCTCATATTTTTAAACATATTTGCATGTGTGATTCTTTTGCCTGGTGTGATCCACAGGCACAGCTCACTTCATAGAGGCTGAGAGGGATTGGTAGCATGTGAACCCTTCACCATATGCATCAGAGCACAGTAGAGTGCATTACAGCGAGATACAGGGGGACATTGGGATCAAGCGAAACCCATGGTTCTCTACACTCTTCCTCAGCACAACCTTACAGAATGTTTCTCTCCACCAACAAGCAGAGAGCTGCATTCTCTATGCTTCAATTAGACCTGAGCAGGAAAAAAGGAAGACAACAAAACATTTGTTCTGTTTCCTGTTCTGCCAAGAGAACGAATGTGTGTGCATGTGTGTGTGTGTGCGTGTGTGTGTGCATGTGCTTGGTGTATTCAATTTTCTTCCCTCTCAGAAGTGGCCATTAAAACTGTTCAGCTCGTGTGGCCCTCTGCCTCTCATGGCACGGGGAAGTACATCAATCAGGAACAGAAGAAACCAGGGGGGAGGGAAGGCTGGGGGGTAGGGGAAGGGGTGAATATCTCAGCATAAGCCATATTAATGTAGCTTTTCTCTGGACAGTTAGGGAATGGAAATAGGTGCACTTTGAGAGGGAGGGAGAGAAAATAACTAAGTAGTTTTAGCCTTAATCCCAACTCTTAGCACATAAGTCAGTCCGGTCTATCTTCACTTATCGGTATCGATATCGGCCTTAAGGCTCTTAGCGTTTGATTAAACCTTCTGAGCACTTGCGTAAGATTATTGTAAACCTTGTGGTATTGACAGTGGGAAATGTGGGACGAGGATAGTGTGGTTTATTAAGCCTCCGGCCCCGGCTGAATAGAATTTGTCTCAGTGATGCCGCAAACAAGTATTTAATTGGAGATAATTAAATGTAAGCATGTCGTCAGTTCATTGTGATTTCAGAGCCATGGAGAGCTTTGCTCAATGCATTCTTGTCATCCAAGTGCTAATTGTGTTTTTTACAGAAGCTCTCTCTCTGAATGGAGAATTCATTGGTTTACCATGTCCTTGGATGAGGTCAGCTTTTACAATAGTGCTATTAAACAGACTGGAAATAAAAAAAATAAAAAAACACAAATTTCATTATTTGATGCTTATATTATTGCAAGATTACAAATTGTGAATGTGACGGTTCCAATAGAATTACAAAGAGTCTATTATACAGTAGTAATCATTTTTGCACCAATATGAATATGATGTCAAATATAATCATAGCCTGTTATTTCCTATAGTGAGATTAATTACATTGTGGGAGCATACAAAGGGTTAAGCTGAGTATTGTAGCTCCATCTTGTTGGAACCGCAGAGACTGTGGATGCCTCTTCCGTAAGAGCACTAAGTAGCAGATGCTCACCTGGCGGAGAAAGGCCATTTGGAAGCAAAGACGCCCCATATGCTAAGAGGAGAAGGCATGTGATCCAACTCCTGGAGAGGTTCACATGCCTTGCTGGTTAAAAATCAGCAGAGAGGAGAGGATAGCAGCAGATCGGCAAGGCAAGCAGGAAATGAGTCCAGTCAGAGACAAGACGCAGTTTAGTCTCTCATAGCTAAAGCCTTTTTACACAAGCACATGCATAATTATGGATGTACAGTTTAGAAACCAAGCTGAAAAAGCATTTGATTATTACTATCCATTCAGTTCAGAAATAATTGTACGTATGCTATACATTTTATCTAAAGAAAAGGGTTGTGTAGAAGAAAAACACAACAGAAATGACTGATATACACAGTCTGAGTATACGTACACTCACTGAGCACTTTATTAGGAACACCTGTACACCTACTTATTCATGCGATTATCTAATCAGCCAATCGTGTGGCAGCAGTGCAATGCATAAAATCATGTAGATGCAAGTCAGGAGCTTCAGTTAATGTTCATATCAACCATCAGAATGGGAAAAAATGTGATCTAAGTGACTTTGACCGTGGAATGATTGTTGGTGCCAAACAGGGTGGTTTGAGTTTCTCAGAAACTTTTGGTATCGTGCGATTTTCACACAGAATAGTCTCTAGAGTTTGAAGAAAATGGTGTGGAAAAAAAAACATCCAGTGAGCAGCAGTTATGCAGGCAGAAAGCCTGAGAGGTCAGAGGAGAATGGCCAGACTGGTCACAGCTAACAGGGAGGTGACTGTAATGCAAATAACCACACATTACAACAATGGTATGCACTGTGAACACACAACACGTCAAACCTCTAAGTGGATAGGCAACAGCAGCAGGAGACTTAACAAGTCTATAAAATAAGTCTAATAAATACCTAATAAAATGTATATATAAATATACTGAGTCTGATATACACTGCAGAGCTTTGATGAATGACAGCAATACATCACATCATCATTGCTCTTTTAGTGTCACTTCCATTCCATAATTCCCCACAAAAAGACTTATTCAGCACTGTCATCATTTCCCTTCTCCTGCTTGCTACATGCAAGGCGATGAGAAAGTCTGTCCTACGATCTGGTACGTTTTATCATTGTTATATGTGCAGCCATTAATTATAGTTAAACTACTTCTAATAGTAAGCAAAGAGATATTACATTAAAACTGATCAGAAGCAGGGGATATGACATTTTTATTTGTTGTATATTTATTGTATGCCTTGGGTAAACTTGAAAAAAAAGGCTTCAGATATATGAAATTCACTATGAGGAAAATTATATTGTGAGTAAAGCATTTTTGCTTTGCAATTAACTGATGGATGATAGGTTGATTTCAGTAGACACTAATAGGTCAAGCTATTTTTATATATAAAAAGCATCCGTACTTTATTGTGCTCCTGACATCTTAAAAATACAGTGTAAAAGACAACCCTAGCCTAAAGGAACTGTTAGAAGTGCCTGTGTGGCATGATTCCACTTCTTTTGCATGCCACTGTCTTGCATTAGCTGTTTCCCCTGCATTTCCTTAAAATTGAAGAGATGGACACACAATCACATTCCAGAAGGTTATGCACCATTAATAGCTTAGACTTGTTAAGACAAAAGCAAATGTTTTGTTGAAAATAATTCTGTGGGCTGAACTTGATACATAACATTTGTGAAATCTTGCATGACACTGTGCCAGGTCCATTCCATGTTCCGCATCACAGAGGGTTAAAACAAAGTGAAAATGGGAGAAGTATTTACCAGACTTCTGGGGAAAAAATGATGAATTCACCTCATGTATGTACAGGAGTTTTTTTGTCTGTATTTTGATTTTCATTTGTTTTAATGAACTGTGAAATTGAACAAACTGACGCACAATGTGCTGTGGACTAAATTATAGTTAGACTAAAGGTATTTGGATTCTCTACAAAAATCAAATGACAAAAGCGCAATGGCTCAGCTGAAAACAGTTTGCATTATTGATAAGTTAATGTAATTGAGCCCATAGCAATCCAGTAATAATAAATTACAAAGGCTTTTATCTGTTTTAGAAGTCCAAGACAAGCTATTTGTTTCACAAGTGTTTGCTTAACAAGACTGCAAGGCCGCTAACAGTGTTTAGACAACTATAATTCACTGTCTGTCATACAGCCCAGCAGATTTAGTTTTTTAACAGTTAGCGGCATTCTGAGTGGCAGGTGGGCATGCAAATGAGAGAGCAGATTCTTTCTGGGAACAAAAGGAACATTATTTCATGTTCAAATTCCCACCTCTGAACCAGTACTGTCCTCAGCATGACTTTACTGTCACGTGTGACGGCATGAATGTGAAAGCAGATTTGCTTACAATTATTTCACTAATCTCCCCCCAAATGATTATCTAGGTCTTTTTTAGTCCTGGTGTAATCATTTTGTGTAGCTATAAGAAACAGAGTTTTTAATTTTAATGTTTCTTTGAGGGTGTTTTCTGTTTAACTGAAATTGCTACAAAGGTCCTTTTTTTCATAATTACCCCTGATGTTTGATTATTCACTGAATTTGGCATTCTGTCATACCCTGTCATATGTTGTTTCCTCAAATATATTTGGTATATATCAAGCTGCAAATCACTGTACCTAACCTGGTCTTATGTATACATCCATATATGAAACATATTATCAATATACTATATTTAATAGTTAACCTTTTGTTGCCACTCTTAAATTGTAATTACCATAGCCATGGGAATAATGAACATTAATCCAGAGACACATGTAATGTAGAAAAGTTAGAGAAATCACTATAGTACAGGTCTAAGTTAAATGAATAAAAAGTATCTGGCTCTCTCTCTCTCCAGCAGCTCCCTAGAGAGATTGAGAGTTGGAACTGAAGCTACTCAAAGCTATTCCCTTTAACCTCTAAGCTGCATGGCTCCAGCACTGGCTTTTCATTGCCCACTGCAGAGGTCTTCTCTCTGCATATTTTTTTTAAATGCAAGTTGCCATGAAAAATTTGTTAACAAAATATTTGCTCAGAAGTGTGTGCTGGGCAAGGCAGATAACCAATCTCTGTTTGAGTTTAGCGTCCCATGTTCTAAATATTCATCTTCTGCCTGTTTGGCTTATTGATTGGTTTGGCATGAAACTAGGCCTCTTCAGCAATGACCAAGGTCAAATGACACACACACACACACACACACACACACACATACGCACACACAAAGAACAGAACAGAACAGAAACAACATGTAATTTAGCTACTTGAAACAATAAGATGTGGAAGTTCTAGGAAATATACAATCAAGTATTTTAAGCAAGTTGTTTTTTTTTTCTTATGTATTTTCTTTTGCTTTGTTTAAGTTTGATATTTACTGAAGGTAAGAGCATTTCATTTCAAGAACTGCTACGCTTCAGAAAAATTCCAAAATTGTTGGAATGTATAATTATTTTATTTTCAGAATTAATAGGCGTATAGTGATACATGTCAATTACTTGATATATGTCTGTGTGTGTGCAAGCTTTCATGTGGGTGTGTCCAAGGGTGTGCGTATGCGAGTATGTGCATATGCGCTTGCATGCGTGTGTTTGGGGGGCGGTGGGGGTGCGTATGCAAGCGTGGGAATTGTTCTCTGTCCGTTTCTGTACATTTTCCATTAGATCTGATATCCTTTCATCAGGGTGCTGTGGCCTACTTAGTAAGCATTAAGAAGATGACATTGTAATAACAGTGGGTAAACTGAGGCCTCCCTATCTAATATGACACATTACGATGGGATTGTTTAAATTTGACTGAAACCACTGTAGCATATTACACACATAATACATTGAACATATTATACACATAAGAGTAGCTAATGTTTTGCATCAGCTAATGGGGACCCTAATAAATCTTAAATCTTAAAATGTGTTCAATCTCTCTGCCTTACCTATAAGCAGAACACAGATTGAAAACTTACTGAGACCAAAAGAAACAAGACTTAGTCTCTCATATGAAGAGAGACCTCCAGGATGTTTGTTCCTGTCATTACAGAGAGCAGCTTGGGCAAATGGGATGTGCAATTAAAACGGATCGTTAGAATGTTCCTTCTGGCGCTGGCCTTGTCCGGGCGCAGCCACATGCCCTCCTCCGTGTCCCGCACGGAAACAATGCCACTTTGAAAGATTTAAGGTTCCTGCCAATCACAGAGACAGAAAGAGGGGTGGTGGGGGTGCGGTGGGGGGGCGTCCAAATTGCATGACCGATTAACAAGTTCTCCTAATTAGGCGGGGTGGAGTTCGGGGGCAGAAGCCTTCTACTTCTCACCGCGATCAATGATATTGAAATCTGAAGGTTCTTTGAGGGACACGGGCCCAGACTGTCGATACACGTTCCCATCACACGCGCATCACCCTCTGGCCTGTTTTTAAGTGTCACAGAGTAGTGGATAGTGTTCCTAATCCTTCGTACGTTGATTCATGTTTTCCAGCCAGGGCTGCATTCCTGACCGCCATGAAGCGAGAGTGCCGATTATTCATTTACGTGGAGCTATACTACCCATACATTTCCCCTTCCCCATACACATAACTGTACACGTGTAAACACAAATATACATGCACGGATACACACATTCCCATATCTGGCTACTTGCACAGCGCAGAGACAGGAGCATTGAAGACACTTGCTGACATTTCTGACTTTTAAGTGCACGCAGCCGACCATTAATCAATAGGCTGCATCTGCTCTGGAAAGAGCCAGAGTGGGACCGACACAAGGTAAACACACAGCGTAATCCTTAAGCAAATGAGGAAGATCCGAGGGCTCATTTGCCTCTGACAGGCAGGGTCTGCCGAAGCCCAGTCCAGGCTTTATCTCATCAGCTCAGTATTAGCACATGGAATTTTCTACTCAAGTGCTTAACATCTATGCAAATTTCATAGCAGTTATCCTGTTTTTGTTTTTTTTTCCTTTCTTTTTCACTGTGTGTGCGTGTGTGTGTGTGTGTGTGTGTGTGTGTGTGTGTGCGCACGTGTGTGTGTGTGTAGGAGGGAGGGCGAAAGAGGGTGAGAGTGAGACCAAAAGAGAGTGGTGTTGAAAAGGAGAGAGTAAAGCACCCCATCTTACACCTTCAAACCTCTATGCCTGCACTCCCTAACTAAATAAAAAACAGCTAACAGTTCTTTGGAATAATAAAAAAAATATATACGTATGATCACAAAACAAGTATACAAAAGGTTGCTTATTGCGAAAAACAGGAAAACATGTTTCTCTCTCTCTGAACAATGTCAGACACAAGTGATCCTCGTGGTGTGCTGAGCACACCCCCCTATTTTGTCCCTTTCCTGAGGATTAACCCAACAATGTTGGCCCTCTCCTGGATAAGTCCAGGGGCACTGCAAGGGCTTACCCGAAGGAGTGAAATTATTTATGCGGTGACCTTTCTCTGATAGGTTGAGTGATATATGATGAAGATTGTGGAATGATCTGTGCTGCTCTTTGCGTGCTGCAGGAGAGAGGCATGTTTATCCTCCTCTAAAAAGCCTCCTCCTACTGTTTGCTGAATTGTTTCTATATTAAGGCAAATATGACATTCTATTTTTGCACCCGCTTAGGTTTACACCCTCATTCATCTTCAAACTTTTAATGACCCTTTTGAAGGACTTGTACTTGGGAAACAACAAAAGCATTGTGACAGCAGCCCACGACAAAGAAAAAAACCTTTCCTTCTTCTGTTGTGTTGTAATAGCTGTCTTTAGCTGTTTATCTCTGGTCAAGAGCCAGATAAAGTGTGAATATTTTGGAAGTGCACAAGATATTCTCAGGGGCATGATTATCATTATGCAATGTACAATAGACTCATTTTTTATTCACAATCGTGATGAATTAAAAGAAAGTATACAAGTACTGAGGTGTACTTTGTTAAAATAATTCAGAAGATTCCAAACCTACAATGCTAATACAACTGTTCAGAAAAACATATGTTGCATTAACATTTTTCTTTCAGAAAACACCATGATCATAATTATTCATACCCAAACAATTATTTTAAACACAATCTCCCCAAAACAAATCTTCAAATACAACTTCTTTCAAGTTCATTGGAAGGTTAGAGAACCATACAGTGTCCAATAATGGTTCCCTTTACAGAGTAACAGAAGGGAAGAAAAATGGGAAATACCTGCCCTGAGCCCGCATATTCAAAAAATTCCCTTGTGGGGAGAAAAATCCTCAAACAGTGGCAAGAAAAAACTCCCTGATGGAAAGAATTCTTGGGAGAAACCTGACTATGGGGGGGTGCCCATTCTCTGCTGGCCTATAGGAATTTAAGGCCACTCGAACAAGCTAAGCTGCCAGGTAAGTCTATCTTGCCCCCACATGTAGCAAGATGGATGATTCAAGAGGCAAAAAGAAGCTCATGGGGCGCAGTTCAACATCACCAAATTAACCCGGCATCTTGGGATTACCAGTGGTTTCAAACAGTCATATGACAATGCTACATGACAATGGCCTTCCTGGTACAGTCGCAAAAAGGAAGCCTCTTTTGAAGACAATTTACTGTAGAAGGACATTCGCAAAAAAGGTGCTCAGAGTGGTTCAATTTGAACAGGAAATAGTTCAATGATTTAGAGGGGAAATATGCTGATTTTAAACACACACACACACACACACACACACACACACACATGCACACACACATTCAGAGAGAGAGAGAGAGAGAAAGAGAGAGCTTTGTGATTATGCAGATATCATTAATGATTATTGTGAGAGCAGGGCTCTAAAATACATATAAATAGATCTATTAGCACATTAGATGTTAAATATATTCTGCTGCTTTGCATTGGTGAGTATGCTTGTAAAACACACACAGTTTGAGAGGGGTTCATTACTTTTGTTTTTGACTGAATTGTGCTGACAGAAAAGGGGATTAACCCAGTCTTATACTTCAACTTCAAATGGCACATGTGTAAGTAGCAATAGCAGTATGTTAATACCACTCCCGACTTGACTTCACACTGTCATGAAAATCTGCAAAGGGAATTCAGAGCTGAAATCAATTACAGGGAGAGATGTATTGCAAGAAAAAGGCTTGCCGAAGGCTAAGAATACCCATCGTTTCCAAGTGATTCTTTTTCACTGTTTAAATGAATACTGAAGGATTGCCGTGAAAGTAAATAGAGGATTGCAGCTTTCCTCAGTCATTTTGTTCCTCAAGTGGCACCACTTGGGCTGCACTTGAGCCTCCTGATGTACAGTACAGCATGCATGCTGTCAGCCCTTCTGCCATTTCCTTAACATCCACAATGAAACTGCACAGGCACCTCAGAAAATGCCACATGTACTGGCCTTCATATCCACATGACATTTACTCAATGACACGAGACAAACACACGCATATAAATGTTAGAGCACTGGTTATTTTCACTTTCTCTGTGGACGAACCGTGAGGTCAAAACAATCTTCGTGCATATTCACAAGTAGTATGTGGGTACTTTTTGTTTAATTTGTCTTTATCGTTCGCCTGTGGATATTTTTGAGAAGTGTAGTGCATCAATGGTCAAGAGGTTTCCCGTCGAATGCAATACCATGTTTGATTAAGATGATTAAATATCTATTTTACTACAGAGCTATAATAATAAAGAAATCTGTTTCTTAAAACATGAAAACAAGCCAAGGCATCTCAGTGTAGAAGACCTTGAGTATTTCCCCAGCAGACACATCATAGAATAGTCAGTAAATCTTGTCTCTGTCATTCAAGAGCTCTACTTTCCCTGAATTCTGGTCCCATCTTTCTCTTTGTTGGCTTCAAGTGACAACAAGCCTTGGGATAATGCAAAGAAGTTTTAGAACACTTGGATTGAACAGAATTCAAAATTTCCAATATGTTTGGAACAACCTACCAGCTGAGTTTCTTATAAAACTGCAGGATAATTAATGTAGTACTTTTTCACAGTACTGTACTTGGAATTATTTTCATGGAATGTTCACAAGGGCATATTTTCATGCCAAAGAAACTTATTTTCCGAATATATATCAAAATGGGATTGAGCATTTTTTTAAACATTATTTTCCAATTAATTCCAGGATTCAACATATCCTAAAGCATATGATAAGATAACCTTTCCTTAAGCTCTTATAGGTACTATTTACACAGCCTTTTAAAAATAATGTTTCAATATAAACATTGAAATGGTTCAAAATGTGCAGGAAAATTTGATTGTCAGGAGTCCATATTTGGATGGGGGTGTAAACCTATTCTTATATTTATACATTTTTCTTTCTGAGATATCAATAGAAATTACAACCAGATTTAAAGTGTATGAAGAACATTATTTGAGTTTTATCCTTATATTTTTGTCCATCTCTTCAAAATGAAAATTCTTTGGCCTTTTCTGTTTCCATTGGTCAACATTACAGTAAATTACAGATTTGTGACAAATGTTCTGGTCACGGTGTGACAGGGTAATTTTCTGCAAGCTGATTACGTTGCAGGAGTAATCGCACTCTTGGGTAAAGCCATCTTAAATAACACTCCCACTCCCGGTGTCTCTGTGGGTGCTGAACGCTCTCTGCGGGGTCTGCTGCTGGATGACTCAGCACCTGCTGGAGAGGGGGGAGGCTGCAAGTCAATGACAGAGACTTCATGCACAAGAAAGCTAATGAAAGGTCAAAAGCTGATTCTACAGTAGGCATGGAATTTGCATTGTGAGTCTGTTGTTACTGTCTCAACACAAGCACCAAAAAAGTATCATTGGCAAGCCATCACGAAATTCTGAATAAATCAATCAGATTCAGCTTAGCCAGTGGTGTCTCTACATTAGGGGCCAATGGGGCCCGGCCCCACCACTAGTTTGCAATATTGCGTTCGTATCGCTCATTGACTTCCTTATCTCTGAAGCACCGCAGTTCAATTAAATTTGCTCTGATCAAACTCAATTCCTCTTTTAAAATGCACTCAAAGTAAAATAAATTAATATGTACTGTAGCATATGGCGCTTGATGCAGGCAATAATCTGTCTGTAGGGCTGCCACAGTATGTCAAGGAACCCCTTCTATGCGTGTCTTAACCATTTTTACTAGATGAGCGAAATGTACATTTCGACACAGAAAGTAACATTGATTAAAAATTATCAGAACAAAACATGTTGTATTATTGCGAAGTAGTTTGCAGCGTTATTGTAAAATTAATTTAAATGGTTGGCATAGCCTACACAAAATTTCAGGGAAATATTTAACAATTACTTTGCTGTTCTTTCTCTGTGTGGTAGCCTAATATTTGACTGTTATAAAGCTTACTGAAATGACCGCTCATCCATTTGAATTATCCATGTTTATTTAACCTTTTGGGCGGCACGGATGGTGCAGTGGGTAGCACTGCCGCCTCACAGCAAGGAGGTCCTGGGTTCGAATCCCCGTCGGCCGGGGCCTCTCTGTGCGGAGTTTGCATGTTCTCCCCGTGTCTGCGTGGGTTTCCTCCGGGTACTCTGGTTTCCTCCCACAGTCCAAAGACATGCACGTTAGGCTGATTGGAGAGTCTAAATTGCCCGTAGGTATGAGGGTGTGAGTGAATGGTGTGTGTGCCCTGCGATGGACTGGCGACCTGTCCAGGGTGTATTCCTGCCTTTCGCCCAATGTATGCTGGGATAGGCTCCAGCCCCCCTGCGACCCTGATCAGGATAAGCGGGTTCAGATAATGGATGGATGGATGGATGGATGGATTTAACCTTTTCCTCAATGCTTAGTGCAGTTGGGTGGGTTGCTGGTTTGATCCTGCCATGGGTGTGTCGAGGTGTCACTGAACAAGACACCTAACCCTCAAATGCTCCTTATGAACTGGGGTGTATTTCCCAAAGCCTTCTTAACGCTATGTCATTTGTAAGTTGTACCTTAAGCTCTTCCTTAATGTTTCAGCGTTTTTCCCCAAAACGTTCTTAGCTAGGTATACCTTCTGTAAGTGGTAAGGTTGTAAGGTTGGTCTGGACCACTCTTAGCTATACCTTAGCGATGTTGTCAGCTCACTCCGCTAGTGGCCACCACTGTTACGACCACAAGCCTCTCAAATCAGCTGTTGCTCTTAGTTATATCTCAATCTGTTAAACAATATGTACACTAATAATTCTACAGTTGTAGTTAGCTAATAATATTACTAATATACCATATTAATGGGACTGTTTATATGCAAAGATTAAAATTGTACATTACAAAGGATGCATGTTGCACTTTATTGAACATGTTGCCTAACTGAATTTAAATGATATTCATAAACTGATAATGTTTCTTTATTCAGCGCCACATCTAATATCGCCAATTAATTTGTTGTGAAGCTGTTGGACCACTTGTTTTTTTTCCCCTTCCATATCTTAAGATGTTTTCGTGTTGGTGCATTTTGCATGTTGGTGCGCTTTTATTGAAAACGTCAGCTAATCAGAGGAAATAGTGAATTACACCAGTAATGTGATGGTGCTTCTGCCAAATCAACCCTGATTGCAAAGTAATTTAAAGCACCATGACAAAGATATTAAAATAATGTAAATAAAACATGACATACCAAAGAAGGTGTATTGCTAGATGGCGTAGCCACAAACTCTATCCCTAACCGTATATATAATTTGGCAAAAATTATATACAGTGGTGTGAAAAAGTGTTTGCCCCCTTCCTGATTTCTTATTTTTTTTGCATGTTTGTCACACTTAAATGTTTCAGATCAAACTAATTTAAATATTAGTCAAAGACAACACAAGTAAACACAAAATGCAGTTTTTAAATGAAGGTTTTTATTATTAAGGGAGAAAAAAAATCCAAACCTACATGGCCCTGTTTGAAAAAGTGATTGCCCCCTAAACCTAATAACTGGTTGGGCCACCCTTAGCAGCAACAACTGCAATCAAGCATTTGCGATAACTTGCAATGAGTCTCTTACAGCGCTGTGGAGGAATTTTGGCCCACTCATCTCTGCAGAATTGTTGTAATTCAGCCACATTGGAGGGTTTTCGAGCATGAACCGCCTTTTTAAGGTCATGTCACAGCATCTCAACGGGATTCAGGTGAGGACTTTGACCAGGTCACTCCAAAGTCTTCAGCCATTCAGAGGTGGACTTGCTGGTGTGTTTTGGATCATTGTCCTGCTGCAGAACCCAAGTTCGTTTCAGCTTGAGGTCACGAACAGATGGCCGGACATTCTCCTTCAGGATTTTTTGGTAGACAGCAGAGTTCATGGTTCCATTTATCACAGCAAGTCTTCCAGGTCCTGAAGCAGCAAAACAGCCCCAGACCATCACACTACCACCACCATATTTTACTGTTGGTATGATGTTCTTTTTCTGAAATGCGGTGTTACTTTTATGCCAGATGTAATGGGACACACACCTTCCAAAATGTTCAACTTTTGTCTCGTCAGACCACAGAGTATTTTCCCAAAAGTCTTGGGGATCATCAAGATGTTTTCTGGCAAAATTGAGACGAGCCTTAATGTTCTTTTTGCTCAGCAGTGGTTTTCGTCTTGGAACTCTGCCATGCAGGCAATTTTTGCCCAGTCTCTTTCTTATGGTGGAGTCATGAACACTGACCTTAACTCAGGCAAGTGAGGCCTGCAGTTCTTTGGATGTTGTTGTGGGGTCTTTTGTGACCTCTTGGATGAGTCGTCGCTGCGCTCTTGGGGTAATTTTGGTCGGCTGGCCACTCCTGGGAAGATTGACCACTGTTCCATGTTTTCGACATTTGTGGATAATGGCTCTCACTGTGGTTCCCTGGAGTCCCAAAGCTTTAGAAATGGCTTTATAACCTTTTCCAGACTGATAGATCTCAATTACATTCTTTCTCATTTGTTCCTGAATTTCTTTAGATCTCGGCATGATGTCTAGCTTTTGAGGATCATTTGGTCTACTTCCCTTTGTCAGGCAGGTCCTATTTAGGTGATTTCTTGATTGAGAACAGGTGTGGCAGTAATCAGGCCTGGGTGTGGCTAGAGAAATTGAACTCAGGTTTGATAAACCACAGTTAAGTTATGTTTTAACAGGGGGGGCAATCACCTTTTCACACAGGGCCATGTAGGTTTGGATTTTTTTTTTTTTTTTACTTGTGTTGTCTGTGACTAATATTTAAATTTGTTTGATGATCTGAAACATTTAAGTGTGACAAACATGCAAAAAAATAAGAAATCAGGAAGGGGGCAAACACTTTTTCACACCACTGTATACGGTTGGATCATTTTGTTTGTAAGTTTTTAATTCTATGAATACATTCCCAGCAGTCATGATAAATGCAATATTATTAAGTATTCCTGAAGTGTTTTATTCATAAATAACACTACTTTCTCTCATAATGCAGTCAAACAGTCACTGCATGGAGTGCATGATCGATCTTAGAGCGAGTCGAGTCGGGCTAACGTCGCACGTAGAAGCTATTGCTTAAGCAACCGCCTGAGTGATAGTTTGGGGAACACACGTAGAAAAGTAAACAACTTTATTAAGGATACCTTTAGAGTCTTCGTAAAGTGACACCGTTATTGGGAAACGCACCCCTGGTCGGTACCTAGCATCAATTGTAGAGTGCTTTGGATAAAGGCGCTATATAAATGCCATCCATTTAACTGTCGGGGTTTTTAACCAGTGGGAGGTTCAATTTAGCGCTAATTTTGCACTACATGGATAAAAATAAAAATAAAAACTTAAAGGGCCAGTTCACCCACAAATGAAATTGAAGTACAGTGGGCTCCAGAATATATTGCCACCTGCAATAAAAATGGGGAATGCACACAGTGGCATCAGAAAGTATTCAGACCCCTTCACATTTTGCACACTTCGTGTTGTAGATTTAATTTTAAATGGATAAAGTTGTTACCCATCAATCTACACTCAATAACAAAGTGAAACCATGTTTTAGAAATTTTAAAATAAATAAAAATATCACACTGAAATCTCTCATTAATATAAGTATTCTGACCCTTAATGAGACTAGACTTGAGATGTGTCTAGAACTTTATTGGAGTCCACCTGTGGCAAATTGAATTGATTGGACATAGTTTAGAAAGGCAAACACCTGTGTATACAAGTTCCCACAATCCACACTGGAACCACCAGGACTCTTCCTAGAGTTGGCCGTCCAGCCAAACTGAATAACTGGGCAAGAAGGGCCTTGGTCGGAGAGGTGACCAAGAACCCAACGGTCACTGTAACAGAGGCTTGGAAGTCCTCTGCAGAGATGGGAGAACCTTGGCAGCACTCCATCAATCAGGCCATGAACAATTCTTCTGTTTTTAATCCTGTTAGCTGCTGTTTATTACATTTGTGTTTCAGGAAGGAAAGATTCTTATTGAATTTGATGGTGAAAGACAAAGTTTAGCTCTTTATTTCTTAGTTACAAATCTGTGTGGTCTTATGAGCGTCTCCAGTCTAACACAAATTATCATCGCCTGTAGTAATTCACTACCTCAGACAAAGACAAAATAACAAAATTCATACTTGTTACGCTCCTGGCTAGATCAATGACTTTTCACATATCACAATTTCTATTCAATCAAGGCTTCCTTCCATTGGCTCTAGACTTGAGACTCGAGATTTGCATTTGAAAAAAGGAACACAAACTGCAGACAGGAACAGGATGAATGTGGGGGCTCTTAAACACAGATCGCAACTTTTTGAACTCAAATAAGAAACAAATAAAAATATCCTAAAAAATACCTAAATCCAGCAGCCTTTATGGTAGAGTGGCTAGACGGAAGCCACTCATGAGTAAAAGGCATATGATAGGTGGCTTGGAGTTTGCCAAATGGCATTTAAAGGACTCTGAGAGCATGAGGAAAAAGATTATCTAGTCTGATGAGACAAAAATTGAATTCTTTGGGCCAAACTCCAAGCACTACAGTATGCCTGGCGAACACCAGGCACTGCTCATCACCTGGCTAATACCATCCCTATGGTGGTGGCAGCATCATGCTATGGGGGTGCTTCTCAGCAGCAGGGACAAGGAGACTAGTCAGAAATGAGGGAAGGATGAATGCAGCCAAATACAGTCCTTGAAGAAACCTGCTTCACCGAGCATGTGACCTAGGCGATGGTTCACCTTTCAGCAGGACAGTGACCCGAAGTATACAGCCAAGACACCACTGGAGTGGCTTTGGGACAAGTCTTGGACTGTCCTTGAGTGGCTCAGCCAAAGCCAAAGTCAAAGGTCAAAGTTCACAGATGCTTCCCATCCAATCTGACGAATCTGCCAGGAAGAATGGGATACACTGCCCAAATCCAGGTGTGCAAAGACTTACCCAAGAATACTCAAAGCTGTAATTGCTGCCAAAGGGGCTTCTACAAAGTACTGAATTACTGGCCGGAATACTTATTAATTCGAGATTTCAGTTTTATTTTTTATTTTTTTTAATTTGCCAAATTTTCTGAAACATGTTTTCACTTTGTTATTGAGTGTAGATTGAATGTAGATTGATGAGCAAAAATGGCAATTTAAAAATTAAATCTACAATGCAATAAAGTATGCAAAACGTGAAGGGGTCTGAATACCTTCTGAAGCCACTATTTAATAAACAATATGGATAATGATCTAAATGGTAAATGGTAAGTGATCTAACATATAAACATATGGGAAAACTATGAACTTTTATTTCAGTACATTTACTCACATGTCAATACATTTTTTATTTATTTAGCAATCTTATTTTTTCTGAAAAAAGGGCCCTGTGTAAAAGTTTTTTAGATTATTCTTTGTTTTAAAAAGATGATTTCTAAGGCCCAGACCCAAGTGATTTACTTGTTAGCGCTTCAATGAGTCAGGTGACTATAATTCAAGTAAAAAATAAACTATCAAAAATGGCAGCCAATTACCTTCCTATTGAAGGTACTAATCACGGAAGAAAAGATATTTGAGAAAGAACTGTGATTCTTTTGATATTTACAGCACCTCTATGTGTTTGGATTTGGGCAAAACTGTAAAGTTCGAGTTTGTGTTCCTGTCAAGCATGGTGTGGCTATGGGTACCAAGGTTGTCTAGCCACCCTTCAGAGACCTGAGAGTAGGTAAATCAGCTATGTGCACCATAGGTAGAGGTGAAGTTGAGAAAAGTGAATTGGTAAATGGTAAATGGTTGGCATTTATAGAGCGCCTTTATCCAAAGCGCTGTACAATTGATGCTTCTCATTCACCCATTCATACACACACTCACACACCGACGGCGATTGGCTGCCATGCAAGGCGCCGACCAGCTCGTCAGGAGCATTCGGGGGTTAGGTGTCTTGCTCAGGGACACTACGACACAGCCCGGGCGGGGGATCGAACCGGCAACCCTCCGACTGCCAGACGACTGCTCTTACTGCCTGAGCCATGTCGCCCCGAATTGATGGAGATGGACAATCAAAAATGCATTGCGTACCATGTGTTTCGAAGATAGCTTGTTATGAACTACAAAGGTAATACACACTACTAAAATATCATGTGCTAAGGTTAAGTGCCAAAGATAAAAGGTATACAAAAGGAAATATTATTTCCTTTTATTTCCACTAATCCTTAATAGTATATAGTAGATATCCACAGCGCAGTACTATTGTAGCCTCTCACCCAGTGTATGCTGGGATCAGCTCCCCCAACAGCACGTCCCACAACCCTGACTAGGAATAAGCAGGTTAGATAATGGACAGATGGTGGGACAGTACTATTGCAATTTTGCAATTTGTACTATTGCAGTACATTGGAATTACTATGTAACAGATCAAGTTAGTGCAAGGCAGTGTATTTTTGTACTACTCTTCACAGCCATGGTTTCAAGATGACAGACCACCTCTGGAATGGTAAAATAGTTTATGGTTGTGTGTTTTTTTTCATGGCTTTATCATATTTATTAAGAGACAAGCTTCATGTCAACTGAGGTGATCATTGATGATACTGTCTTACCTTTATACCAGAGATAATTTGTTGAGGCTAAACTGGAGGAGGATATGTTCTGCAGCTTTGAAAAAGAAATGGTGAGAAGACCTTTATTTCAAGATTTTTTTCTGTGAGGACAACTTGGTGAAGGTGGTTCTCAGAGCTCCTCTAGGCAACCGGCACCCTCCCTGGAAGAGGCTCAGCAGTAGAATCTTCTGGACAGCCGCAGAGCAAAGCCGACAGAGGGCCTAATTAAGGCTGTTGTCAGACCCGCTGTGGGAGAGAGCGCTAAATCACACTGGGAGAGAATGTGGGGGCCACTGCCCAGACAGGAGAAAACCAATTGATTCTTTGTGGAAACTGACCCCCCAACCTCCTACCTCTCCGTTACATGGAGGACTAGTGAACATGCCCCTCTTTCTGGAACCAGGCTGCTTCTTTCCTGTGGTCCTGTCAGCCCCCTACATTATCAACTCTTGACATCATTTTTTTAAAAACCTTGTGGAGACCGCAGGGTGTATCTCGTTCAATGGATTGAGGTGAGAGCAGGAAGACTCCCCTCTTCCCTCTGCTGAAGCCCATTGCAGTGATTTATGGCTCAATGTAACTCAAAGTTCATAAACTTCCCGACCCGCTGATAGTTTATACAAGCCCTGTGATTTATTTCTGCCATGCACCAGAGCGCTGTTCCATGTGACTGATATTCCTAGAGTCCTTGCTTTGGCTCCTGCTCAGCTGTAAGTGGGCGCACCAAAGTTTCATGTTGCTAATTTGAAAGGGCCTTGGACGTGTCACTTCTAAAAAGCAAATGTCACGCAGCCAAGAGGTTACCCTGACGTTGTCCAGCTTCAGTGCCACACATGGCATAAAGTTTTGGAGCTCTACGTGTGGCTCGTGGGCTTCGCCAGCTGTCTGAAGAGGCCAAGGTCAAGGAAGAAAACTGAGAATCATTTTAAGGCATTTTATGGGCCTGAAAATTAAAAACATTTTAAAGATCAATTATTGGTCATGATAAGCAGCAATTCCAAAAAGGGCTGAATGGAACTAAAATAGAACATTAAATTAGTAGTTCAAATCAAGAAAATGTTTATCAGTGGAGGAGGTAACACCTCCACTCAAGAAGCTCAGAGCTTTGAATTGCAATCGACAGCAGCGCTCAGCTAACAGGGTGAAGATTTTTTTAAACACATATGACCTGAACGTGCAAGGAGAGGAAAAACTGTAGGTTATTGAGGAAATGTGATACTGAGCCACCTGTAAATAGTACTGTGAACAATGCAGATTTAATTTGACCCCAATATATTACATAGTCTTTACAGCCCCTGTTTGTTTGATGCTCTGGAAGCTGGCCTCCTTGCACCACATGTTTACAATTTTTCCCCTTTGAATTGGCATTGGCGGTGGAGGAATCGGCAAACAGTTGTCTCGCAAGCGCTGCCATGCCAGCATGTGCTACATCACTGTCACACTGCCATCACCTGAATTCTTCACCTTATCCACAGCTCCTTCAATTCGTCAACATATTCAGATGCAATGCTTGACAAGGGCACATCCACCAGATAGCCAATACATCATGTTTATGTCTGAGCATCGACAAGATATAGGACATACAGGTTTTCATTTAGGCTTCCTTTAATAAAGCCTTGAACATAAGCAGTGTTTGTTTATATACAGTGAGCGCCTGAGATTAAAATTCACAAAAAGTGCTGTAAATGCTGTAAATAATACAATTATTTACATGAGCTTTATTTTCCAACATGCGTAAAGTAGTGTGCCTTATTAATGATTCAATGGAATCAACCAAGTCTTACATCTTTCAAATTAAAAAATATTTTCTGATAATTTGTGATAAGGTTAACACATTTGGAGGGATTGTTGAATTCATTGTCCCATTTATCTTAAATGGTGCTACTGGACCTTTGGCAGCAAAACATCTCCAAAACAACAATGACCCACCGCCAGATTTGACAGTAGGTATGAGGTGCTTCTCTTTGTATGCGTGCCATTTTGCCACCAAACATGTTGATGGTGTGTATGACCAAAATATTACTATTTTGGTCCATAGCATTCTCTTCCAGACCTCTCCCAGAGTTTGCCAAACCTCCAATGAGGTTTGGCAAACTCAAGATGCTTGATTTTATTTATTGTGCTTAGTAAGGGCTATCTTTGTGCCACCCTTCCAAAGAGTTTGCTGGTATGGAGGTGTCCATGTATATTTTTTCTAGACTTGGTGCCCCAAGCCACAACCAATCTCAGCGATTCTTAAACTGAAATCCTTGGGTTACTTATGGCCTTCCTCACCATCTTCCCAGTGAGTATCTGTGAGTGTAACACTGTTACATCTGTAACCCATGAAAAACCTTGCAGTTTCTATTGATTTCACCAAAAGCTAGCATCAGGAAATATGTCACTTTTTAGAGAACAAGTCAAGGACCATAACTATTTAATTTTATGGTCACATGAGCAGAATCTATGCAAAAACCCTGCAAAACAGATTTACTTTGAGATCTTGGGAGCGAAGCTCTGTAAATCTTTCACATTTCCCACACAGAAAGATGATACATAAGCTAATATGACATAAATTACATCTTTAGGCTGTTTTAACTGTACTGTTACAACTGTATGCAGTTTCCCATGAACATCCCACACAGTAAAGCATGGTTTCATAGCATTTTTTTTGTTTGTTTCTTTTGCAATTGTCAGTTTTTCATAACCACAACCTGTTGGTGTCTTTACCGATTTAAATCGTCATAGTTCTCCTCCTTGCTTATGATATGATCGAGGTATGAGATGAAAGCCACAGTAATGAATAGGTTAACTCGGGGTTGTAAAACTTTTTACATTGCCACATAAAAACTATTAATGGTAAACACCTTATTTTTTACATGTGCATCTTACATCTGTAAAGACAAGGACTAAATTTTGTCTTTGTGTCAGGGACAGTTGTAACAGTGGCATGGGACAGTTGTAGCACTAATTTAAACCTATTAGGATAGCATTGCATTGTCCTCCACAACAAATCTCCTCGGGTTAGTCTATTTCAATTGGGTTTGCTAATAAATATTGTTTTGCCGTTGCAGATGTATCAATCTCATGTAAACACACGCCGGCTGTAAAAGCTTTATGGGGAAATCCAGCGTTATGGATATTACATTTGGACACAAAATGACAAGCAAAATCCTTTTTATTGTCACATGATAAAAAATATAAATGCATATTATTATAGCACCCACTTTGCTCAGGGGAAGGGCCCAAAAAAATATATATATATATATTGTTCAGCCAGAAAAAATGTGACAACTAGCATTATGGATGTGACGCAAAAAGATGGGTATTTTGGGGAGACTATACACTTTCTAAAAGCTCTGTGAATTTTAAAGGCTTAATACAGAAAGTTTGATATGCATGTTATGTAGGAGGCTTGACTGAATATAAAAATATCAATTTTTAAAATATTTATGTCTTTGTCTTTTTTGAGGAGATACCAGAAGGTATACTCAATACTAGCAATGTCTTAGCAAATACTGACATAGGGGATAAAGAAATACTGGATAAATTACATAAACTAAAGACAAATAAGGCAGCAGGCCCGGATGGCATATTCCCAAGTTTGCTCAAAGAGTTAAGTGAGATAAATTTTAAACCACTGGCAAGTATTTTTAGACAGTATTTAGAAACATTATCATTAGGGACAAACTGGAATTATTTCTTGAAAATAATTATTTCATTTTCACGTCATGTTACGTTTCACGTTTAGTTCTTGATTTATTTTTTAGTCTTGTCATGTTATATAGTTTATTCATGTCACAGTTTTGCAAACTTGTTATGCCACGATTTATGTTTGCTTCATGTTATGTTGTGCCGTTCATTGATTAGCATACACTTTTTCGTGTCTTTCTGCAAACCTTGCATTCATGCTTTCTCTCTCTCCCTTTCTGTTGCTCACGCTTCCCTAATTGTTTAATTTTCTCTTGTCTTCTTCCTAATCTACTAACTTTAGATCAGGATTGGGTAATACTAACATTCTAACCATGTGTTCATGTTTACCTTACGTTTCTTGTGCATGTCATTTACGAATTTACTAACACTAGGGCGGGATAGGTTTATTACTAATTATCTTGTTAACTTGTCAACCCTCCACACCTGATTTCCATTTGCATGCTGCTCTCAAGCTAATTGTCTGCACCTGTCTACACCTGCATATAGCTCAATGTTCATGTCATGCCTTTGCAAAATTGTTGCCTCCTGTTTGTCAGTGCACTTTTGAGCGGTTTTGTCAAGCCATTGTCTACCTGTTCTGACCCAAGGCTGTTTATTGACCAAAGATTATTGACTTCTGTTTTGTTTACCACTGCCTGCCTGTACCACAAACTCTTGCCTGCTGTCTTTGTGCTTTTGCCCCATAATGTAAATACATCTAAACAGTTCTCTGTGTTGTCTGTAAGAGTTGTATTTGTTGTGGAATTGATGAGTCAGAGGAGAGAGAGAATGCATGTAGAAGAAGGATTGGGAAGGGAAGGGATTTGTGCTGAATTCACTTATTTAAAATATTTTACTTTGTATTTCTTTACCTACATCTTTCATTTTGTGTTTTGTCTTGTTTCGGGCATTTTAGTGCTTTTCTCAGTGTGCCAGTAATAGGCTATGACATGTTTTTGTCTTAGCCTTTAAAACAAAATCGAGATTATTTACAAATAAAAATGTTGAAATTGATTCCCTTGTGTCCTTTTTTTGAGGAAATAGTTTTGCAGTGGCCCTGGCCTTTCCAGTGTTCATTTGAAAAGAACAAACAAATAACATGATTTCATTGCGCCATGCAAATGGTTGACTTTTCAGCCCCAATAATCTTCATCAGAACATTAATTTCTTTTCTCACAGGTCAATTTAAACCTTGCACCCTCTGTATCCCATAGGTGCATGAAGTGTGCACCTTCGGTCTCACATAGGTGTGTTCCTGCCCTGTAAAATACAAGAGTGGTGTAAAAACCTAAACCGATACTGTACATGTGCTTTACTTTTTAAGTCAAAACAATGTTTTCTCACCATTGTGGCTCAGTTTTTTTACCTCTGTGGATACCCATGCTTTTACCTCTGTGCTCAACAGCAGCAAAGACATAGAAAAAACATTGCACATGTAGCCAACAAGCTCGCACTTTGTATAAATGAATGCTTATCATTTGCAGCTTTTGAGTGAGAAATAAACTTCTGGTTGATACAGTAGTATTGCATATTAACCTTTGGCAGTGTTATTTTGAATGCCCTTCTGCAGATGAAAAACGCTAAAGGTGTTTTGTCTGCACTTTAATTTGGATCGCATTGTGATGATGTGCATCTCACACTCCAAAGTGATTAGCCTTTGTTTCCACCATGACCCATTTAATAAATCAGTCAGAGCCCTGCCTCGGTTAGAGTGGCCAGCAAGGATGTACATTAATTACATTTTAATAGGCTCCCCCACTTAATGTAATAGAGATAGCACATGGTACACAACAGCATTGTCTCCCCATTATTTTTTCTTTTGTTGTTGTTATTGAGAGTGGGTTTGATGTCAGTACTCCTAAGTGCAGGTAAAGATGCAGTGTCTGGTAAGCATTGACTCAGCAATTGCAGCTGTTTCCACAGCAGTATAATCCTTGTTGATTTCTAATGTAAAATATATCAACACAAGCAGGACAACAAAAGCATAGTTGAAACAAGCTTCACAGCTCCAGTTTTCCTGATAATTCAGCTGAGTAGCTCTCAAAAAATAATAATTTGTGTCTCAATGCCGCAAAGGGTGTACCATCACGCAGTTCTGAACTTTACAAAAGTCTGAAAAACCATGACTTTCAAATGAATATGAGAAATATAATTAGATTTTGGTCAAAAATGATATAAGCACAGATCTGGAATCTTGAATCTGAAATATTAGTCTATCATTCAGCTATACATTTTTTTAAAAAAAGTCTAGCCGAGTCTGGTCACATTTCCTGTTGATCCACATTCTTCTTTGTAGGTGGAACAGCCTAGTCCACCCAAATTAATGCAAATGAAGTGGTGACGATGTCATTATTGTCACAGCCCTTTTTGACTTGCTGAATTAAATGGCTTGAAGATAGCTAGCTAGATGCTCACAAAAGTATAATAACCACTACTAAAAGACAATGTTCTATTATCAACTTACATGTGCATCTATAAAACTCATCAACTGAAATAAACTATTTTAATTATATTTCTGTTCCTATGAAGGTCATGGATGGCGCTTCATGGCCACAGCTACTCACCTATGGATTGTGGCAATAAAGTGTAATAATCTTTCATGATTTGAGTATTGTCACAAAAATGTCCTTATTATGTCAGCTAACAAACTGCCATTGTTAGGCACACAAATATTAAAATAGCAAGCTAGATACCTAGCTCTAAGGTCTTATTTAAGCGTGCTAGCCATCTGAGCAAAGGGACCATGGAGAATTGTGTCCCTTTTGGCAGTCTATACACAGCGTGCCACAATTGTGGATTGATAGCTACTTGTGTGTGGACTGGGCAGGAACTGCGGAAGGAAAGGCTTAAAATAAAAAAATAAAAAAGGAAACTTACAACTTATGTCACTGAATGCACGCGTGTCATTTCATCTGCAAATGCAGATTTTTACATTTGAGACTGGGTTATAGCAAGAAAAACACACAGAATTTTGATACATATTTTAGCACGTCATATGATCATGTTACGCGCATTTGTGAATAATATTGAGGCTAATCTGTCGCCATACTTTGTTTTTGTAAATCGTTACCATCCCATTTTGAAAATGGTTAACTGTGTAACCTATACTGCTTACGACCGTAAGGTGTATCTTATTTAAGATTTTTTATTTATTTTGGGCGACCTTGAAATTCTTTCATTTAAATGTCAACATTGTAAGTCAGATAATAGCCTAATTAAAGATTTACGTTTACATTGACAACATGCTCACAGATGTCCAGCAGTCTGTGTAGTTAAAGTTGTATAGGCTACTTCCAGGCATGCAGGTCAATCACGTGTCATTTTTTTAAATGCATTGGTTAAAATTATAATGTGTTGGAACTTTGTTACAGACAGGGTTGTGCACTCAAAATTCTGTGGTCACGTTAATGTCCAATATTTGCATGATATATACAGTAACATAACACCGTGTCACCGACACAATACATCTGGTCTATTTTAGTAAGGGAATCTGACGGAAACAGTGTAAGTATAAAACTGGGATTTTGTACAGATACCACAGTCGACTGGTCGAATGATTTTACATTTACTTTTATGCCAATGGTTTCTATACAACCAACCAGTTTTTCTATACAATTTTTATATAACAGTAAACTTCAAAATTGTTAAACTACATGGTACTCATGAATAGTGATTCCACCATTAGGCTAAGTAAGTTGGACTCAATCAATCAATGGATTTAATAAAATTATGAACAGTGGTTATGTAATTATAGCATGTATAACCACGCACTGGGAAGATAAAAGTAATATAATTATTATAATTATTATGAATAAAATCGTATACATTTATAACCAATACTTACCATAATGGGCAGGTGGTTAACCTCACAGGACATTTGGGAATGTTATGGAAATATTTATTTGTTTGTGATTATGCCATATAGCCCACGTCACATTTATGTATGAAATGAGAGGACAAATGAAGTTTATTGTATTAATCACTGGAGGTAACTGATTCCTTCATGACTAACTCGAAACCACTCAAGGTGAGAATCTGTGACAACATATTTAGAGTCAGACACACATATTTAACGAGCCATGTCTCCAAATCAGATTGGTCAATCCCAACAAGAGATACCTCATTCTGTAGCTCTAGTTTCACAAAAAATAAAATAGAAAAATTGAGATTGGCACAATGATACCCCTTTTACTGTGTTGTGTCACATTTTGGGATAAATGGTAAAAAATGAATGCAAACTCATTCACACGAACTCCTACCGTCCAAAGCAGTAACTGATGCCTTTAGAGAGCTCATTTTCCGCAGTAAGGCGGCACGGATAGCGCAGTGGGTAGCACTGCCGCCTCACAGCAAGGAGGTCCTGGGTTTGAATCCTGGGCAGTCGGCCAGGGCCTCTCTGTGTGGAGTTTGTATGATCTCCCTGTGTTTGCGTGGGTTTCCTCCAGGTACTCCGGTTTCCTCCCACAGTCCAAAGACATGCAGGTTAGGCTGATTGGAGAGTCTAAATTGCCTGTGGGTGTGAGTGAATGGTGTGTGTGCCCTGCGATGGACTGGCGACCTGTCCAGGGTGTATTCCTGCCTTTCGCCCAATGTGGGATAGGCTCCAGTGACCCTGTTCAGAATAAGCTGGTTAGGATAAGGAATGAATGAATGAATGAATTAATGATTGAATGAATGAATTAATGATTGAATTCATGAATTAATGAATGAATTAATGAATTTTCTGCGGTAGAGCTTCCTCCAGACTACTGCAAGTATTTTCTCCCTTTAGTGATCCATTATTTGTGGAAATGAAAATCTTCAGATATGAGATGTAGACATGCTTCATGGGCCTACTCATCCATACAGGACTTCATGTCCATTCTCTTTCTTCCAGAGTCTGGCTACAGAATGGAATTAGGCTCCTTCTTCAGCTCAGCAAGGAGGGTCTGGTCCAGGAGAGCAGTAAATTAAACATTCAAAACATAGCTTGAGCTGGTCAAACCATGTTGAGTATGGAACTGGTCTGAACTGGTCAACCAGCTACCAGCTGTTTCAAAACCTAGCTTGAGGTTTTTTTTTTTTTTTTGACAGACTTGCTTCTTTTAATATCATGTTTGATCTACACACACTGGGAAACAGGACTGTATTAAAGGAATCCCGCATCAAAGTAATCATATTCACTCAGAGAAATGACTTTTGTGCAATATCTATATTTTTGTGTAAACAAGTTTGTAGTAAAATATGTTATCCAATCAGCATTCACAAGAAATAGGAAATAATGGGCACAGGGCAATGTCTTTACTTGTTATTTACATGGGCATTATACAACTATGTATACACATTAAATAATTGAACTAAACTAAGTTGAACAGAAGTATTTTCAAAAGAACTGCACTTCTCCAGGAAAGCAACATATTTCATAATAGCAGAAATTTGGTCTTTCTGAGGGTGGAAGTGATATCTCAGGGTGAGCAACCCTTTTTTACAGCTTCCAAAGGACATGGCGTTGACATGGAAATAGTTTTCAGCATTTGAACTGGACCTTCCTTGCTGGACATGATCCAAGCCTAACTGCCGCTCGTCCAACACAGGGGAGCAGTGTTTTCATTGTTAGCAGCTTGACACCACACACCCTGTTACCGTGTCCAGTCCTCAAGAAAGGATGCAGCTGCTCTCAAGTTAATCGTAGTCTTTCAAAAGACAAAAAAATAAAGAAAATCACTCAGGATGTGTGTCATGCAAAGACAAAAATTGGGGTCTTAAAGGTTTTGCTCATAAACCTCACTGGGGCCAGAGCTCTGAGCAAAAGTGCAGGACAAGACAATGACAGATCGGTTCCACATAAACACCAGCAGGAAGAAAAAAATAGCAACCAAAAATGAAGGATGTGCAAGGGAAATAAGATTGACTTGATTACAAGAGAGCAAAAACACCATGACATCCTTTTCAGTAGAAATAATGCAAGAGGTACTTTTACCAACATATGCACTCATAAAATTACAGATGTACTGTTTAATAATATGGCCCATTTAACAATTTACTGTACTACTTTGAACTAGCACAGGAAGAGACATAAACACATCTATACCTGTATGTACTTAAGCACTACAGATGCATGTCCTAGTGAATGGTACAAGCATTTAAGCACTATGTACATATTCAGCTCACTCCTAAATTTAATATTGTGTAAAATCTTACTTTTGCAAGTCTTTTCAAACACTATATGTAGTATATTTGGATTAGGCTGCTCACTATAATGAGTGGTATGTGAATGTAGGGACAGAATCTTCCACAAATAATTATGTTGGTCACCAATGTAAGTGAATAAGGCAATGACCATAATCAAACCATTGAAGTTAAAATAACTCCTTCATCCAAGATAATCCCATCCAAATTACTGAGAAACAAAATATAAAAATTGTTCTGAATAACCTTTTAAAGTGCTTGTACCTTGGGTCAGTGAAATGAACAAGAAAATTCTGAGAAAGAAACTATAAAAAACATAACTATAGGCCAGAAGACACAGGTGGAATCCTGTGGTATTAATGAATGAATACATGAATAACTTAGGACTTCCAGGCCTCGCGAATGTAAACAATGTGACAGATTCAAGACTGTTTTCCTGTGTATAAGGAAGTGGAGTGCTGCCCCTGAACAGCTGCATATGTTGTGTGAGACTTTCGTGCTGACCATTGCTTGGTGGTTCCAAAGCACTGGAGGTGTTTCCGCCCTGTTCCTCTGGCTTTTGAGAGGGCCCACAGCTTGCCTGGAGGCATCTACTGCCCGGAGGAACTCAGCACCACACAACGGCTAAATAAAATATTGCAGAAGTGTCACTCCAAAAAGGCCCTGACCCCTGAATCAGGGGAAATACATCATTTAGTAGCAAACAAACAAGATGAATGCCAAACTAGAGGAAGGCCAGTTCTGGTTATTATGTCTTGGGTCTATATAAGAAGTGTGAACATTATATGTAAAATCTCTATGAAATTCATGACACGTTGTAGGGGAATGCAGTATGAACATGTGTCATTAATTAATTCACATATTTTTAATTGACATATTGTACTTTTATTATTATTTTATTACTCATTTATGCTTGGTATAAGTTTTAGCATACTGTACATACATTCAGATGATAAATTCAAAATAAAAACTAGTAACAAGACTCAATAAATATTTGTGCTTCATTTTGTTTTAATCTTCACCAACATATACTCTATCTCACACTTCAAACCCTATCTCACACTTTTATAGACTTCTAGTACTGGGAAGACTCCCCTTTTTCCCCTCAAACATTCTTTGCGGCGTGGATTCAAAAATGTGGTGGAAACACTCCTTAGGAATTTTGGGCTAACACATTCATGCTGCGAACCACCCGTTCCGTCCTCATTCCAAAGGTGCTGAATTGGATTGAGATCTGGGGGCCTTGCAGGCCATTGGAGTAAACTGAATTCATTGACATGTTTGTGGAACCAGCTTGAGGTGATGTATGCTTTGTGACATGATGCATTGTCCTGGTGGAAGTATTCATTTGTAAAAGGGAAGACAAGCCAAAAAGGCATGCACATAGTCAACAATGCTTAGGTGTGCTGTGGCATTAGAATGATGATCAGTTGGTATTAAGGCACTAATGTGTACCAAGAAAACATTCTCCACACCACCACCACCAGCCAGCACCGTTGGCGCAATGCAGGATGGATCCATGGATTCATGCTGTTTATGACTTTTCTGACTCCACCATCTGCATTTTGCAATAGAAATCAAGACCAGTCAAGATTTGTCAGACCAGTCAACATTTTTCCAATCTACAGACATCCAGTTATGGTGATCATATGCCCACTGTAGCCTCATCTACATTCACTCACTCTTAGCTGCCAGGAGTAGAGCCTGGTGTGCCACTGTAGCCCATCCACTTCAAGGTTCACCACATTTAGAGATGCTCTTCTGCACTGTTGTAAACGGCTGTTATTTGTGTATTTGTGATCTTTTTTGTTAGCTTGAACAGGTCCGCCCAGCGTCCTCTGACCTGGTTCTTAATCAAAGAACATTCTCTCATTACGTGGGTATCCTGGACACAGTCATGAGACAGACTCTTGAGAGGAACAAAATATTCCACCAAGTAGCTACACAGGTTTAATTACAAGTTCTAGTTCTTTGTAGAAATGTGAAAGATCTATTACATCAATGATGTTTATTTAGAACACACTGACTGTTTAAATTAAAGAAAAATGTGACAGGATGTGTGCTTTTTCGGTTTACCCACTCGGAGTGTCTCTGTACTTTTGACTGGCTACTAGCAAACTAGCATGCTATATCAAACCTGTGCAATGTCTTAGTCTCTAAATGATTGTTTACAATTAAAATGCATTTTAAGTCCTTGGCATACAAATAGTTTTATTTGGAGCATCTTTGAGAGAGATGCGTGCAGACGGCAGCAACAAGTGAAGGAGAAGAAACTGGAACATGTCACTACTGTATTTTGAATAAAAATGCAGCTGCTTACAAAATAAACCGTCAAGTAGATGGGAACATTTACTTATTTTTGAAAGCTAAAATATCATAGAGTTCAATGCAAACTACCTTTTATGGCTTAGAGTGTATCCACTTTTAGAAAGACCATGACTGGTGGTCAATACCATGTGCTGGTGCTAGCAGGGTGATATATGATATATTTCACATCTGACAAAAGAATATATATATTAAAGTAATTTTAAAGATTACCTCTGAAGGATAACAAGGGCATTTTCTTCTACATAACTAGGTACAGAGTCTTACCAATATTGTGGACAGCACTTTGTGACAGGACGGCTTGCTTTCGGCTTGAATGGTGTCTGATCTCCAGCAACAAACTATTATTTCTTTCAGTAGCTGGCTTAACGTAACGTTACATTACTCGTATGGTAACCTCACCATATTCAGAACAACAAGTTAGTTCACTATATTCCAAACAATGCAACTTTCATGACGAATAAATAACAAAAATACTTCCATATCAGCCTTGGTTTTTGTGTGTGTGTGTAAAGCCTTCCATTTTCTTAAAAACGTGGTGAAATGGTAATGCCGATCCACTGTGACATTGAGGTGGGGAAGCTGTTGCTAGCAAGAGACTACAAACCGGGCAGGCTTATATAGCTCAGTCTGCATAACAGTGAATAGAACAGAATTGTGCAGTTATTTGTACATATTCTGTAAAACTGAGAACTGTGTGATGTTACCCCCTTGGTCATGCGGCATCACATATATTAGACAACAAAACATAGATGTACCTATATGTAAATAAACCGACAAACAAGGAATCACAAACCATTGTGAAATTTTTTCACAAAGACAATACACAGCAAGACCTGTTTCCTCAGTTAATGAGGCAGTTAATAATTTAATTATGTTACACTATACCATAGTCTGGGTAAATACTCTATTCTGATTGGATGCTAGGTGGTCATTAAGATATAATGGTTTTGTGAAGTACATTAAGGTTACATTGAGATATTAGCCAGCTCTCGAAATGTCTTGCTCATTTGCTAACATCATGTGACTGACGTAGTTGTTTGTGAACAGACAACTCTCAATTAGCTATAATCTTTCCCTTTATTGGCTATCACCAGCACAAAATATAGACGTTAGCTATGTTGGCTACATTGTCTGTTATTTCTGTAATGTGTGGCCCAAGACAATTTCAGTGTCTATAAACTTTGCTATGAAATTGCAATAAGATGTTGCAAATAATAAACCAATTTAAGGCTTGTTTAAAAACCTTGAATTTAACCAAGATAAAAAATAATAACAAAATAATAATTTGGCTAGCTTCTCTATTTGGGGCAGGACATAACCAACATATGTAACCATAGCAACATGCTGAAAGAGTAGCCACCTTAACAGCTTGAAGTAGTTAGCATACTGACAGCAAAAAAGTTTTATTTTGAGGGTGAATTGCTTACATTTAAATCTTTGGTAAAAGACCAAGACCGTCTTATTGTTTTTACAAGTTTGTATCAACATGAAGTAACCTTGTTTACTACCTGGCAGGAAATATGTGGAGGGCAGGACAGGAAAGGAGGGTAGAAGATGAGTGCTAGGAATTGCTGCTCTAGCAAAGGCACAGGGTGGGAATCTATTGGCCAGGGTCACTAAAATGTGCACCCTGCATAGATTCTGGCAGCAGCCAATCGGTGTGGCACAAATACATCACCCAAAAGAGAAAACGCGCCCCTTCAATTGACCCATATGGGCTCAGTGCAAGTGCGCCCCAGGGCCAGAATCAAGAGGCATGCCCAGCCAAGACTGACACAAATGAGAGAAAAAAGGAAGAAAATTATGTTTTTAAGTATGTACACAATTTTATGTCTGGTAAGTAGGAAATTTAGCAGACAGAAAAGCCAATGTTAGATGTTACAATTTTTTTTTTTTTTTTTTTTTTTTTCTGCACTGACAGATCCGGATTGGGCCGGTGCCCTATGCGCCCTATTGACTGGTCATCACAGAGAACTAAACTACACAGTGTTTCCAATTTGTTCCAAACTGTATGTTCAAGCTACATGCAGTTAAATGCAAGAGACATGAAGTAGGAACTATTGGAGACGCACAAGCGTCATGCTCTGCTGCTTCTGCTTCTATGTAATTGAGAGAAACAGACTAAAAGTTTCCACTTTGTAGCAGAGGTCAAGAAAAAAGTCCAGGCAAGGACATTTCCTTCTCATACTCCCAGTGATTTGTCAGGGTTTCCTGACCTTGAGAAAAAAAAAACTATTTAGAAAAAAAGTTTAAAAAAAAAACTTCCTTAATTTTTGCTGACATAAAAAACCCATTGAAATGGGAAAAAAATGTTGCAGGGTCCATTTGCCCTTCAGCCTGACCAGTTCCACATGCAGAATCTCGTTTCTGTCGCCAAAGAGCCTTGGTGTTCAGGACCATCGAACTCAAGAGATCTGTTTCACGCGTCTGTGCTCAATCAACTCCGATCTCCACCATTAAGGTGTAAGGTGCATGAGCTTGCCTTCCTTACCCTGCTGCTTAGCTGCAGTTAAACAACTGCCTCACTCCAAGTGCCTTAATTATTCCTGTCCTTTACAAATGAACAAACTAATTTCCTTCACAGCATAATTACTGTACAGCCAGTGTGTGTGTCTGTGTCACCTCAATTCAGTTCTAACCATCTCGATTTCATCATAAATTATTTTTATGGCCTGCAGTAAAACACTGCTGCTCAGCCTGGGGCCATTACTCATCACACCACAACAATATACAGCAGGCTATTTGCCATTTTTTCAGAAAGAAACAAGATTTTGATTCCTTACTCTCAAGTAGGATACAATTTCTGTTCATTATTAACAAGAAAAATGTAAAAATAACAGTTTTATAGGATATAGGGTTTCATGCAAGCTACTAACACTGAAAATATGTCAACATTTAAACCGGGAGACAATGGTTCCTTTGCACAATGAGTGCAGTTTACTCTAACTTACTCATTTAGACACTTCAGCGTTCAAAAGTCTTATACTTGTAATATCATTTTTATGTTTGGCCTATGGCAACCAATGAAATAATAACACAAATACAACATTGCTTCAACCTTGCCAATGAAAATAGGTTACCTTGATACATTTGTGCCCTGGGGTTAGTTTTGCTGGTTGTAAATTTTCTTTGTTCTGTGAATATTTCTTGGTGAACATCTACTGGGTAGCAAGACAAATAAACAGTATGTGGCTCACCTTCCCTGAGCAGTATAACATAAAGAACAAAAATATTACCTGTGGATTATGCAGCTCCACAGTTGTTATGTTATTGCGTGTTATTATTTTCTTTTAATTTAAATTTTATTCACAAATAAAACTAAACAAAAGCAATACAATGCCATGAAAAGGAATTCCCTTCCTGATTTCCTGTTATCAAACACCCATTCTCATAATTTCATACCAGTCTTTCACATCGCTGTGGATGAATTTTAGCCCACTGTTCTTGCATGAATTCAGAAAAATTGGTAGGTTTTCGAGCTTGCGCTGTTCGTTTCATGTCCTGCAACAGCATCTATATTGGGTTCAAGTAAAGATTTTGACTAGGCCACTTCTAAGGCTCTGGGACTCCACTGAATCACAATCAGAGCCATTATCTATAATGGAGAGCACTTGGAACAGTGGTAAATCTTTCCAGGAGTGGCAAGCTTGCCAGAATTTCTGCAAAGGTGCAGCAACAACTCATTCAGGAAGATCCCAGAAGAACATCCAAAGAACTGCAGACTTCCCTATAGGTCAGTGTTCACGGCAGTAAGAAAGAGACTGGGCAACAATGTGTTCCATGAGAGAGTAGCAAGGTGGAAACCACTGCTAACCAAAAGAAACATCAATGCTCATCTCATAATTGCAAAAATGAACACCTAGAAGATCCACAAACATTTTGGGATAATGTTCAAAGGACAGAGTCAAAAGTAAAACATTTTGGACAATATTGGTTTCATTACGTTTGGTGTAAAGCAAATACAGCATTTCACAGTAAGAACATCATACCAACAGTCAAACACGGTGGTAATGCAATGGATGCTTTGCTCCTTTGGGACCTGGACAACTTGCCATTATTGTAGGCATGAATTCTGCACCTGAAAATTGTCAAGGAGATCTTTTTGATTTTCTGTCTGTGAGCTGTTTCTGAAATGTAATTATGGTTATGTAGCCAGACAATGAGCCAAAACAGACAAGTCTGAATCCAAATAGCTGAAAAGAAACAAACTTTAAAGTTTTGGAGTGGTCCAGTCAAAGTCCTGACTTGAAAGAGTTTACTCAGGTTTCATTTGTATAAAATTACATCTTGTCAAAGGATCTTAAAATATTAATGTGACAAATCTGAGGAAATCAGGAATGGGTTTAATACTATTTTGTGTCACTGTGTGCCAAAATACATTTGCTCTTGTAAGAAAAGTCAGTGGTTTCATGACAGTGGTAGTTCTGGACCACACTGGTCAGAATATTTTTTATAAATACAGAGAGACATTTTTATA
Source organism: Conger conger (assembly GCF_963514075.1). NCBI lineage: Eukaryota > Metazoa > Chordata > Actinopteri > Anguilliformes > Congridae > Conger > Conger conger. Next base: position 35,091,345 of record NC_083764.1, read on the forward strand.
TGAAAGATGATGCCTCAGTGTGTATTTCTGCAGCCACCCCCCATTTGTCTGTCTCAGTGGTTGTAGAGCGTATTTTATCTTTTTCTCGGCAGTCTTGCATTGAGTACGTGCTGTTCCTGTCCTGTGGAGTTACAAAAGAAAAATAAGCTAGATATTTATAACAATTTTTAAATAAAAATGAACTGAAACTTCACTTTGGTTGGACACCAGCTGCACAAACAAAGCCTTGGCATCCAATTTCTAACATAGGCAATTACCTCCAAGGTATGTTCAAGCCATCCAGGTATTCAATGTAGACAAAAATAGTCTGTGCATGAACATTATTATAATTGTTGCTGTTGTTGTTGTTGATTATGATGTTGTTGCTGAATAACTACTGTTCTTCATAACTGACGTTTCTTGAGTATGTTGCATAACAGATATTAAGACAATGCACTTCCATTTACAGTACGTATGTGGAATTGCATTGTCTCTGTACTGCTGGGTTTCTTCCCTTCACAGTTAGGAAAATGGAAAGGTGAAGGTGAGGAGTTTCAGATGGCTGTCTTGGGACTTGGTGAGTGTTATTGTCAGCAACACACAAAGGCCTTCTTTAAAAATGCATTTGCTCAGTGGATTAAGGACTCTCGGCTTGGACAGAAACCCAAAATCTCCAGAACAACAGTGACGGCCCTGCATCAGCACGTTTCCCAGGTGGCCATTTGAAATACCTAATTAGGATGACTACTTGAATGAGCAGCTCCAATTCTTGTTCTAGTGACTCTGCTCCCTGTGAAGCAAGACGTCCGGTCCTATTAAGTGGTTTTCTACAAGTAATTGTCTGTCATAAGCATTCTCCAAGCGATATTTGAAAGGCGTATTGTTTTCCATCTCTAAAGGACATTTAACACAGAGGCCTAAGCAACACAGAAATAATCTGTTTCTCAGCAAAGATCCTTGTGTATTTTATGTGTCATTAATTAATCCTTGCTATAATAATGCAAATCTTCCTCCATTCCTTAATTGTTTCAATTTTTTCTTTGTAGGAATTACAAGTATTTGTTGCATTTGTTCCTCTTCCCCACTGGTGCTGTCCACATTGTTAGCTAAGCTGTAACATGTGACTAACCCACTACTTCAAAAACAAGTGGCTGGAATCCATTTTTCATTCTAATAAATGGGAAAACAGCTGTTTCACAGAACACTTTTTTTTCCCGATGTCTCTTTAATACAAGGAGGGGTTCTCTCACATAGGTGATTGTTCAAAATTACTATACAGTCTAATGATATCATATAGTGTGTATGCTAGCCAGCCTGGAATGCAATAAATATTTTAAGAAATACACAAAAATTGATCATTTTTTCAATTAGTTAGTGACATTGATGCATTCATGTATGTTTACACTGGTTAGCTCTCCACTGCATACCAGTGATTTTTTAACCTCGTTTTTTCAAAACTAATCTCAGCGCCTCTTAATATGTCTTTCTTTATTTTCCACAGCAGATGTATTGGGCCTGTTTCACAAAGCAGGATTGCTGAGTTAGCTGGATAACTGCACTGAGTAAAATCAAGAACCTTCCCAAATCTCTATAATAACTCTATATATAACTATATAATACTATAATGAAACTGCTCTTTGACATACATTGAAAATAGCATTAATAACCCTTCACTGAAACAATTTCAGTTAGCAATGTTTTATATTATTTCTGCTAAATTATTATGATTAATTTTGTTGAAAAGCCTCTAAATATCATCAAATGATGATTGGATCAACCTATTTATCTTTTGTTGAGTCTTTTTTGTACAGTGGATTTTCTTTTAGTATTGCCTTTGACTTTGAACCTATTCACACCAAGACAGTCCCATAGACCATAACCAGTAATACAATCCGACTTTTTGATAAATTCATTGATTCATTCAGAAAGGAGATTATAATAATTTAAGATAAATTGTGCACTATTCAATTGAAAATATTTTCAGTAATTACTAAATTAATCACTGGGTTAGCCTTACTCTAAACAAGCACAGAGCGTAGAATAGGAAAAAACACTTAGACACCAGTGCAAGATGCTATACCTATCCTTGCTATTGCAAGTGTTGTCACCAGACAGTAAGACAAGTGCCTTGAAATCTCATAAGATCTGACCATCTGAGTTCTGAGACTATACATGTAACTAAACAATGCACCTATATTGTGACTATTTCATCCAGCTAAGCATTTATCAAAATCTTTACAAGGCTGAAATACATTGCTTTTAAATTTGGTTTGTTTAATTAAAAATTAACTTCTGTGCAGCTCAAACAGAACTAATCAAGAAGCTCATAAACGAGGTATGTAAAACAACATTCCTTCTGCTTACTGGGCAATTTGACTAATTTATTGGTGGCCTCAGTTTTAAGAATGTGCAGCAAGCTTAGACAATATGCTTCCCTAATTTTAATTGGAGAAACGCAACACTAAATCTTGACCAGTAATAGATTATTAAATGTAGGAGCTGACGTAAGAAAATACTAATGCTTTGGCCATACTTTAATGAATTTTATTTGGAGTACAGCGGTTTGACATGTTCATTATTGCATGTACCCATCACTTTTACTAAAGCAGTGCCTTATAAATGATTACAGAAGGTTATCCCTTTAATGTGACCAATAAAAACGATTTAAGATGTTATTTTGAAAACAATAATAAAAAATGGCCATATTCCATATTTAAATGCATGCATTGTATATCATTAATGAACATCTTCACATAAACTTGGGGTTGAGTTCACATGGCTTTGTTTTGTTAATTAGACAATGATTAAGTATCTCTTGAGACCTCATTGTTCTCATGCACATTTTTTCCCTCAAAGTGAGCCAGGCCTTTTCATCCAAACTCAAGCACAAGATTTGAAAGTATGACATGATCAATTAGAATAAATGGATGTCCTTATAGTTCTCAAGCGGAACCCAATGATTTTTTAAGTGATTTTATTATTTTACAGCCGTGGGTTTTGAAAATCAAACTGCAGCTCAAGATGATCTGATTTCCGAGAGATGCTCATTAGCCCATCTTCCTTGTTGTTCAAGGAGGCCTGTGTAATGCTTTGCAAGATCTTAATGCACAGGCACATTATTGTTTGGTCTGGGGACACATTAGCAAGCGTTCAGAGCAAACATATAATAGGAGATGGAAAAGGAGAAAGTGATATGAAACAAAGCGAACAAGGCGCTTCTATCTAGCTAGTAATTTGCTTGGGGTAACTAAACTGGCCTTAGTGGTACATTTGACCATTGTTCAGTACAAAGACTCTCTAAAATTACCCACTGAAGCATTATGCATAATAATACCTGTGTAATAGTTACATAATAACAGAATAAGACCCATCAAAGTCACTAATATGTCCTAGACAGAGAATTATAGAACTAATTCATGACAAATAATTATGCTTCATACAAAGTGCAATGGCCCATATTCAGTCTAAAATTCATTAGGTGCAGCATATTCTTAACTTTTAAAAAGATATACAGTATGAGCAGGTGTGACAAAACAACAAGAATATTTTCTGTGTTTCTCTGTCAACATATTGAATACCTTGCCCAAACTTGGGATTAGTCTCAGACAATGAATCAAACAATAAACACATTTTTGGTGGATTTACATTTTATACTGGATATGCCATTTGCTTTTCTACTGTAAATACATATGTGAGTGTAACCTGGTATATTCTACTTCAACAGGAAGATAATACTAAATAGTGCAGCCATGTAAATCCATTTCTCAAAGATAGGCACAAGGTGCAATGCAGTCTGAATTATTCTAGACTTTTGTGACATAGTGTAATTAATAGTAAAGATTGCCAGAGTGTCCAAATGCGACTCTGGAACTTTACAACTGTCATAAGAAATATTACACTCAGTCGCAGTAATCACGATTACATAGCTTTTGATATGCCTTTTGAGAAGACCATAATGCTCCAAAAAATGCTGGAGGCAGTCAAAGCACATTTGAGACATGCCATGGATTCACAGGATGAGCATGGGTTACTTTTAGCTAAAAACCTTGATTAAGGCATCTGATTATTTTTTTCCTTTTTCAGCAGGATTTCTCAGAACAGAGCAGCTCTAAAAGGCTTTTGGATTTTTTTCTAATTCTATTTCCACTGCATTTTTGGTTCTGATTACACTGGATACTTTGAGCAAGGGCATTATTATTTCAGAACGGAAGATGATTTTTGCATTTTGTCTTCTCAAGCCATGGCATTGTGGACTGTGACGATGTTAGTTGGGGGGGAAATGATCGTTAGTAACCATAGGCTTTTTCGAGAAAGCCCACATCAGCTTTGGTCAGATTTCACTAATCCCTGACTTGTACCTTATTTTACTGGACTATGCATGCCAAATAGAGATTGATATAAGCAAACATTTTCTAGACAGTCATCTCTCAAATCTCTGAAATGCTTGTGGAAGATACCTTCAAAGCCCCAGATTAAGTCAAGGGATCTGGTGCCTTAGCCCTTCTTACTGTATATATTAGCACTACCATTTTTAATTCCTTTGCATAATGCTGCTTGAAGCAACATCATCTGCGTGCTGGGCAATCTGCCTTGAATGGATGAAACAATATCATATATCCATATTGAATACCCTGTAATCTACAGTATATCTACATAGGGTATGTGGTCATCCTTCAAGGTCAAGTATTCTACGGAGAGCAACCTTCTGTGAACATTCATATGGGCTGATGCAATAGTTCTCTATTTAAATCTAACGGATTGCAACAAAAGACCCCTCATTCTGTCTGTCATTTTAAAACATGCATGTTTTCATACTTTCATTATTAAATTTGAATGAGACCTTGAAATTTGAAATTTAAATGATGAATCCAACAAAGTGCCATTAAACGTATAAATCAGGTTAGCTTCTCGTTCTTGCTGCAAGTTTGAATCAATCTAAATTGCAATTGTTAGAACAAGAGGTACAGCAACGTTGTCACAGGCAGGTAGCAGATAGCAGACCAACAGCAGCAACAGCAGCCATTCACACTTGCAAGCACTGAAATTGTAATGTGTCAGGTCAGGTAAAGCGAGGGTGGCACAAATCACACTTATTGCAGTGCAGGATGGCCTATTGTGAGCTGCATTCCGTCGTCAGAAGTTTATACCTTAACTAATGTAGGTAGCCAAGTTGACTAGCTACCATTAGCTAGTAGAACATTTTGCATTTGATGACATACACAAAGAGTAGTTGCACAGATGTGTTTGAGAGTAAAACTACTCAACCGAAAACAACATAATCAATTCTGACTTATAATATAATTGGGACAATTGTTACATTACTTTACAGGCATTTAGCAGATGCTCTTATCCAGAGCAATGTACAATGAAGTGCAAATCAAACCGAAGGACATGTGCAATGAGGACCCTAGAGGACAGCATGGTTCCAAGTCCTAGCGTGACCACATAGATACAAATTGAACCCTTGAAGAACACATCCATTTACCAACTAGTTGGCAGCTAGAATACCCAGAGTACAGGAATAACTATATAAAAGTGCTATTATAATGACATACAGAAGGTGAATCATGGTAGTGAGGTAGGGAGATGAGTCTTCAGCCTGCGCTTGAAAATGGTCAAAGACTCTATTGTTCTGACATTCACAGGAAGGTCATTCCACCACCATGGGGCAAGAACAGACAGCAGTCATGACCAAGAAGTGCAGGTGCAGCAAGGGGGAGGTGCCAGGCTTGCTGAAGTAGCGGAACGGAGGGGTCTGACTTGTGTATAGGTTCTGATAAGTGATTGAATATATGCAGGGGCTGATCCCTTTACAGCCTGGTATGTGAGTACCAAAGTTTTCAATTTGATGCAGTAGTCCAGGTGGGACAGGACCATTGCTTGGACAAGGAGCTGAGTGGAGTAGGTGGTGAGGAAGGGATGTATCCTCCAGATGTTGTACAGGAAGAACCTGCATGCCCGGGTCACTGCTCCAATGTTCTTGGAGAAGGACAGCCTGTTGTCCATCACCACTCCGAGGTTTCTTGCACTGGGAGATGAGATCACTGTGGTATCCCCTAGTGAAATGGAAAAATCAGAGAAGGGAGAGGTTAGAGCAGGGATGAAGATTAGCTCTGTCCTACCTGGTTTGAGCTTTAGATGGTGGTTGTCCATCCAGCTCTGGATGTTTCTAAGGGAGGCAGAGATACGTGTAGAGACCAGTGTGTTGGATGGGGGGAAGGAGAGAAAGAGTTTGGTGTCATCAGCATAACAATGATATGACATGGCATTAACAGAGATAACAGGGCCAAGGGATCTGGTGTAAATGGAGAAGAGGAGGGGACCGAATCCTGTAATAAGTGGATGAGGGGTTGATACTCTACCAGCCCAGGTCACCTGGGAAGACCAGTCAGAGAGATAGGATTTAATCCAGACTAGGGCTGTGCCACAGATCCCTGTAGATGCCAGGGAGAATAGGAGGAAAGAGTGATTGACCGTGTCAAATGCTGCAGAGTGGTCAAGAAGGATCAGGATAGAGGAGAGGGAGGCCGCTCGTGCAGCCTGAAGGGATTTATTGATGGAGAGGAGTGCTCTCTCCTTTGAGTGGCCGGGTCTGAAGCCGGACTGGTGGGGGTCCAGCAAGTTATTCTGTGAGAAGAAGGAAGAAAGTTGGTTAAAGGCAGCCTGTTCAATTAATTTGGATGGAAAAGGAAGGAGAGATACAGAACAGTTCTAAATGCAGGAGGGGTCCAGAGTGGGTTTCTTCAGGAGTGGGGTAATGTAGACCATCTTGAAGGATGAGGGAAAGCATCCAGAAGACAGGGAGGAGTTCACAAAGGAGGTGACAAATGGGAGGATGTGATTGCCTGAAAGAGGGTTGAGGGAATAGGGTCAAGGGCACAAGTAGTAGGGCGGTGGGAGAGCAGGAGTTGAAACACATCTGCTGTAAGGGGAGAGAAAGACGAGAAACAGGGGGAACGCACAGAAAGGGAGGCAGGCATAGAGTTGGTGGTGGTTGTGAAGGTCCTGCAGATGTCTATAATCTTCTCCTTGAAAAACACTGCAAAGTCATCAGCAGTGAGGGAGGACTGAGATGGTGGGGGAGGTGTGCTGATGAGAGGGGTGGAAATTGAAGAATAGTTGACGAGGGTTAGAAGTGGACTAGAATTTGAATTAAATTTTAGTTTGTTAGTAATTTCTTTTGGCGGTGGTGATAGCAGAAGAGAACGCTGCCAGGAGAGACTGGTAGGAACAGAGGTCCAATGGGTCCTCTGATTTCCCCCACTTCCTCTCAGCTTTATAATTTCTGTAAATTAGCATAAATCTGTTTTGAGAATGTGCATTGTCATTCAATTGGGCCAAAGCAATTGCGAAAAACTAACTGACGTTGAAAAGTGGGCACACTGGTTCTTAACCACAGAATTCACCACAGAATTAACCACAGAATTTATTTTTTAATGCATAGGTACAATGACTTATGAAGTATTCATTGAACCTCCAGGAGTAAAAACTAATTAAATTAATCACAAAAATGTTTTAAGTGAAATGTTTACATTTTCTGAAAGCCTCAAAAGACAGGAAGTTAAATTGATCTGCCCAAACGCTAACATCAGCCTGCTCTCCATCAAAGTATCAGCACAGATCCTTGACAACATGCTACAACCCTGTAGTTTATATTCAGTGTGTGCAGACTTGTGTAGACTTTCTAATTTACATCCAATTATTTGCATAACATTAACATGGCAGCATATTATTATTTTGATAAATTCAACAGGTACAAAATTAATTGTATACATTACATACAACATTATATCATTTATTCTTACAGTGAAAAAAAAGGTTTGTGCGTGACACTATCTTTGAGTGACTGAATGCACAGTAGTTAGCTATGCCTTTGTTTAATTGGACAATTACTTTTGGGCAAATATGAATAATTATGTATAAGCCCATATATGTTCATACTGTAGGCTATATATCTGCTTCTACGCATTTATCCAGAATGACAGAGTAGGCCAGTATGAATGAGACCGTAGCAATATGCTGTACACTCTATGCTCTACAACATACACTTTAATGCAGGCTCAATCTATTAATCACACTAGTTTAAAAATTGTATGCTAAGTATTGACAGTTTGTTGGCAAGCTATGTTGAAAAGGTGATACAAGATATGTGGTACCAAATGGGACACATTGGACATGCTTTGGAAAAGTTATAAATAAGCATATTGCCTCTTGCTTTAATAAACAAAATTGACAATACACTTTACAGTGCACAATTGTGAATTCTTTGAGAAGTTTGAATCTTGAACAATCTGGTGAGCACATGTTTGACAGAGTAGGCATTATACATTCGTATGCAAAAATTTGGGCAGCCCTGGACAAAAAACCTTTTACAATTAATATATCAGTGAACAGAAGCGAGCCTGGTGCTCAAAGCTTCACAAAAGCGATTAGGCTGTTACAAATAACTAAACACCTAACATTACTATAATATATATACCATAACAATGCTACCAAATATTAAGTGTTATTTAGTTTCATTTACTTAAATATTTTCTCTTCCAATACTTTTGCTCACCTAAAAATTGCGTGGTCTGATACCAAAGGTGCTATGTTTGAAGTAGTGGTGTAGCCACAATAAGATCCGCACAGCCATTGGGCTCTTGAGCAAGGCCCTTAACCCTGCATTGCTCCAGGGGAGGATTGTCTCCTGCTTAGTCTAATCAACTGTATGTCGCTCTGGATAACAGCGTCTGCCAAAATGCCAATAATAATGAATAATGAACTCTTGACCTTGCTGTTGCAATACTTTTCCAGGGGACTGTAGTCCTATTTCCAGACTGCAGGGCCAATACGCTACTGGGGCAAACACCTGCTGATCAAGACACTCAAGATCCTCTTTTTGCCTGCTCAAAATGATAGGCTAATTATACTACTAGCTGTTTAATAGCGTTTAATCTGAAAAATGTATATGACCAAGGCATCTTAGTAGGTAGACTTTTGTGATGCCTATGAATTGGAACAGCATTTATAAGTGGAAGTTCTACTTCTTTCCTTAAACACTGACACTGCCTTATAAGTCAGACAGAAGGCAGCCTATATTTCACATAATCAGCAATGCTTATTTCACATGCATTGACATGTGACTAGTGTGTATCTGGGTGCCCCTAGGTTGCTCTCTGTGGCTTCCGACTATGGTGCGAAAAGAAGCAGTTGGTGACAGGTGTCTGTCTCAGGAGCACTCTGCTGAACTGGCAGCAGGGCCGATTTGGGTGGGACTGGAGATGCTAAATAAATAAAGAAATAAAGAAATAAAGCCTTGCCTCAGTAAAATAAAAAGCATTGGATTCAAACAAACACTGAAATAAATGGAGAGTTTTAAATCAGATTCAAAATTAGAATTGAATTGGTACATGCCATGCTTGCAGCATTGTCTAATTGGTGGACGAACGACAATTGCAAAAGTCAGAAACGTATTTCTCATTACATTACATTACAAGGCATTTAGCAGACGCTGTTATCCAGAGCGACGTACAACGAAGTGCAGAGTACAAGTGCGAAGAGGACCTGAGAGGACAGTACAGTTCCGAGTCCTAGTGTAACTATACAGATACAATCGGAACCCTTGAAGAATACATCAACTTCCAAACTAGCATAACACAGTTGGCAGCTAGAATACCCAAAGTACAACAATACAATAGCAAATACAAAAACAACAACAATATCTATACAACAAATAAGTGCCATTACAGTCTATGGCATATATAAGGCTAATCATGGTGGTGGGTTAGGGAGGGAAAGGTGTAGCCTGAAGAGATGAGTCTTCAGTCTGCGCTTGAAAGAGGTCAGAGACTACTGTTCTGACATCAACCGGGAGGTCATTCCACCACCGTGGGGCCAGGACAGACAGCAGTCGTAATACAGTACTCTGTATATTGTATTAAATATGGATAGCAATGTTATAAAAGAGTGATATTCATTTGCCGATTGCTGAACCTGACTTGGCGGCACAGATGGTGCAGTGGGTAGCACTGCCGCCTCACAGCAAGGTGGTCCTGGGTTCGAATCCCCTTCGGCCGGGGCCTCTCTGTGTGGAGTTTGCATGTTCTCCCCGTGTCTGCGTGGGTTTCCTCCAGGTACTCCGGTTTCCTCCCACAGTCCAAAGACGTGCAGGTTAGGCTGATTGGAGACTCTAAATTGCCCGTAGGTATGAGTGTATGAGTGTGTGTGAGTAAATGGTGTGTGTGCCCTGTGATGGACTAGCGACCTGTCCAGGGTGTATTCCTGCCTTTCGCCCAATGTATGCTGGGATAGGCTCCAGCCCCCTTGCGACCCTGTTCCGGATAAGCGGGTTAAGATAATGGATGGATGGATGAATGAACTTGCCAATGCATGTTTGAAAAAAACATTGATTTGTATGCAAAAGTGTTGACTGAATCCAGGACTTAACTGAAGATTGAGATGAACTCGAGTTAAATAATCTATTTGTAGACTCAACATTGAGAGCAGACCAGATCACATCACCTACAGGAGGGCAGGGGTTCCAATCTCTATAGGGTCAGTTTGATTTTATGGTCTATGATCTGTAACTCCAGCAAAGCATAACAAAGCACTTTGTGACACACATGGATATAGCTTTCAACAGGGCTTGTCTGATGGTTCTTCGAAAAGTTAGAAAAGTCCTTTCAATAAGTAGTCCTTCACAATTCATTCTTAATTAAGCTCATAATTAAGCTGAGACCAGTTATCAGGTTCTTACTTATATCACCTATACCTTTGATATTATCACTGTTATACCACTGATTCTGATCACATTCCCATCAATTCCTGTATTGGATCCCAGACAGAAAACGTCTAGCACTTTGTGTAACTTGTATGAAGCCAGACCACCTGACCACTGTGACTAAACAAACCTGAGTAGGACCCTGAATAACTCATAGCTTCGGTGATCACAGTCTGGCCATCAAGCTTTGCCAACAAAACAAAGACGCTCCTCCCCAGAGCTCAAGACACATCTGCAATTTCTATTAAAAACGAGGACAATGGAAAATATCTATTTCTCTACGATAAATAAATGATTTTCCTTATTCCAAATCTGCCGGATTTGGAGGATTTCCCAATACTCCGAGGGTAAGAACAGAAGCATGTAATATTGGCATCTCAATACACAGCTGCCTGCCTAGGGTAGAAAGTGACCACTCATGTATTACAACAAACAGGAGGAAGGGGGAAGGCAAACTGTGGACAGAGTTGTCTGATTATGATAGGCATGTGTGATGTACTATTATTAAGGCTGGCTGTTTGTCACGGAAGTCACAGGGGTTGTGGATTCCCAGATCTCTGACATTATTTAGCAGTTCTGTGACTCTCATCGCATTTGACATTTCCTAAATTTTTGGTGTTTTAAAGAAACATAAATGTACACACAGTAACCACGTTTTAATTTCATAAGGCAATTCGAGCACCCTTTGCTCATTTCTAACAATGTTTTGTTAAATTAAAGGGATTAATTGATAAATAAATACAATTTAAACTGTGATTTCCTTTTGTCAATCAACTTTGCTCCATGACTTCAGCCAAAATGTTCCATGACAATCACCCACCCTTAATTATTTTAACTTCAATAGTAGAAATTCAATAGTTTATGCTGTTCATTATTAGTCCAGGATTCGTTGACACCTATCACAATGCAGAACTTTTCATATTGTAAAGAAAATGAAACAGTTTGAATCGTACATTATTAAAAATGTTTCCTCTTTTTTCACTCCTGGCTGATATATTTTATGTATTTTCAAAAAGGGGTATTTAACGTATGAATATCTGTATACCATTCGTATCCATTACCTGTATTTACCTTTAAATGGAAATATTTTTGGTTAGAAAAAAATATTTAAATCCTGCTCCACCACAATTGTGCATGGGTTCTTCGGACATTTTGTGGGAAGGAAAAGACATTGTGTTTTCCAAACCAACATATTTCATATATCCAGTATTCGTATCTGCAGGGCCCAGGATTTCAAAACTTTTAATCTAGATCAGAATTATCCAAATTTTGTAATCCCTTTTTTTTCTATCCCAGATCAAATCAATCTCATTGGTTTTGTCCTGGTTTGTCAAAGAATTTTCTGATAGGATCATTCTGATCCAGATACCACAAGATCAGGATTACAGAACCTAGATTTAAGACAAACATTTTTCCATGCATGTTGGAAAATGTGTAATTCAGTTTGCATATTAGTCCTATTCATAGTAGGATGCAATACATCGGTCAAGGTCAGTCTAATTTCAAAATTCAATGTCTCACTGAATAATACAAATAAAAAAACACTTAACTTTAAAAACGAATAAAAAATAACTGCCAAACACAACCGTTTTAAGAGCATAATGTTTTTACTGATTAATCGACCCTAGTTAAAATAATGGTTCACTAGAGTGTGTCTCTGACTGTCCAACTGGTCCATCTAGATTCTGTCATTCTTCTGATGAAGAACTATGATATTGCACTGTTTTTGCACTGACCCATTAGGCAATTATTTTAGAATAGATAACAGAATATATTTTCAAATAATATCCCTAAGCATTTACAATTTTCAAGGCTTTCTTTAAACCACTTCTAGTGTTGTGGATTTTTGAATGGATATTTTATTGGAAGGGTTTGTGTTAATTACTGTGCTATCGCTGGATAAAACTATTTATTAAATATGTGCCCTACATGTCCCTACATCAACCTTGGATCCATCCTGAATCTACCCTTTCAGTGGCATCAAGATTATCCTGATTTTCAGTATCAAACCAATCCTAATCTCCACCTGAGAATTGTTAAATACCCAAAACCAACATTTGATCTAGATTCTAGGTAGGATTGGATTACAAAATCCTTACTCAAATTTTTAGGATCAGTATCACAGCTTCTTGTTTTAAAATATCCAATTTTGAGATGTCATCCTATCCGATTACTGAAATCCTATCCAAAAAAGTTTTCAAATATTGATACTATATATATAGTCTTAATTGACAAAAACGAATAAGTATATATACACAATTATTTAATTCATAAAAAATTATATTCTTGGATTGCTCAAGAAGCAAACATTTAATCCTGTACTAAACGGTTATGAACCATTTGCCTTTTCTGTAACACCAGTTTTTTATGACATTTCTTTATTAATTTGGGAGAATATCCTTATCAAAGGTGACCTGTGCCTGTAGCATACACTTCACAAGTTACCAATTCCAGCAGCTGAAAATCACTGAAGCACCTCATGTTAAGTATCTTGTTCAAGGCACACCACCAAGGTTCTATCCTGCATTCAAATCCTATCTATCCTGTACCTGTTAAATAACTACTTGTTACGGCAGGGAGGACAGAGGAACCAGAAGCAGACACAGGGGTGTGGAAAATGGCAAGTTTACTCACAGGTGATGGGACAGACAGAGCGTAGTCACAAAACAAGCCACGGTCAAAATCCAGGGGGTCAGTCCAAACAGGCAGAGGTACAGAAATCCACAAAACACAAAGAATAGTCCAGGGAAGCAGGCAGGGGTCAAAACAGGAAAACCAGATAAACAAGGGCAAGGACTCAGGAGCAAGGGCAAGGGCAAGGGCAAGGGCAAGGGCAAGGGCAAGGGCAAGGGCAAGGGCAAAGGCAAGGGCAAGGGCAAGGGCAAGGGCAAGGGCAAGAAAACAAGGAGGCTAGAACTGGGGAAGGAATCAAGGGCTCGGGAACAGAAACAGGACAAGGCGAACTAGCAGTGTGCAACTGAAAAGGACAGGTATAAATACACAGGGGAATGAGACAAACTAGGCGGGGCATGGGAGTGAGGGCGGTCTAACAAATAAACATCAGGTGAGACACATGAAAGGGTAATGGGACAATAACGAGGGGGAAACAAAAACGCGGACTGGAATCACAAAGACACACATGTAATACAAACGGCTCCGGACTAGGGAGTAGACAATTTGCAGAGAATCAGGAGATACAGAGATACAGAGAGACAGGTGCGAATACTTCGCTGAAAACTAAGCAAGTAATCAGTGATAGAATAGGGAGGTGGAGTTACAGAACAGAATTGAAACTGGAGATGCATTAGTAAGTTAGTTAAGTGCTTTAAATTACAAATACCCAAAACTAGTGAATGTTAGTTTGACAAACATATTAGTGTGTTAGTATAATTAGTACTGTACAAATTCTATGTTAGTTGGGATTAGTATATTAGTGCTATGTACAAACATGAAATGGAGAGAAAGCAGGAAGTAAGTAATGTAAGATTGGAAGGAAGACTGAACCCCGGAACTACCGTAAACACCCGAATAGTGGGGCACGCAGACAAGGGAGTGACTGGACTAGAAAACATTCACACTCAGACATCACAGGGGAAGACGAGTGCAAAGACAAACAAATATAAACAGAACCAGACATGAAATATGAAAAATAATAAATTACAAGAATAAATAATACTAAACAATGATACACTAACACACAGAACACAGGAACATAACACTACTGGGAATAAGTGTGCATCTAGTACTGCTTGCCTTTCCAGAAAAAGAGGGATGTCAAAGCCTGTGGTATGTAGACCTTCACTTTGCCATTGTGTCATGTACTGCAAAATATATTTAAATATATATAAGAAAACAGCAACAGTGTAGACTGCCGTATTAACACATGTATGCAATACAATAAACTCATTTAGCAATTATCTGATATGCAGTTACAGGGACTTGACGCTATCTTTAATCATTATTGCAATTACCATGGTCTAATTACAACACAGCTGAGCTATAGTCACAACAAATAATGAACAGTGAATATTGCAGGGCTGAAATCTCTTTCTCCAAAGATTTGCAAAAACTATATAAAAAAATATATAGTCTGGCAACACATATACATCAGTAGTGGTTGGTGGGTTGGAAGGAGGCAGGGAGAGGAAGTAAAAGAGTCCAAGGGTATGCTCTAATCATTGTAAAATGGTTAATTTTGGTGAATAGGGGAGAATACAAGTTCATTATACCATTAGTTGGGCAGCAAATGCAATATAATATAGGCTAAATAAAAGTAAAATGAAGTTGAGCCGCTCATATTTTGAGAAAATAGTAAAAATGGGCCTGTAGCAGGAATAAAGCACCTATTGAACGAGCAGGCAGTAGCCTATAGCTCTGAGCTACATTGGCTCAAGTCAGTTTCAGGCACTCAGGTTTTAAGTTGACTTTTCACAAATATTTTTCCTAACACTAATATAAATTTTCAGATATGATAATCATAGATCTCATGGTGTCATAAGATAAGTGTGATCATGCATGTGGTTGTATCACTAGCTTTTTTTTCAATGCACAGATTTTTCTTTAGTTGTAATGTCACATTTCAGTACATGTGGATGACTATGCAAACAAATTAAATAGCATTTATCATCTGTTTCTTTTTTCTGTCAATGTCTTTTGGAGGCACATTTGGGACAGGCTGGATGCAAACATTTCCTTTAATCAGAAAACATGTCTTATTGCATAAGGTTTGGCAGTTTTCCAGAATAAAAAATGTCCTCAAACCTACATGTCCAAATCGTTTTCCACAACAGGGAGCTTGGCTACTGAATAATGCCATGGTTGTCCATATTTGTGACTGGATTGGTAATATGAAGAGCTATGTGCTAATATTTGTCCCAAAAATGTTAAAAGAAGATTGTTAATGTTTGAAGGTTTATAGTAGGGCTGTAAAGAAACATTGATGCATTGATGCTTTGCAATGCAAACGTCATGCTACAACTGCATTGATATGAATTGTGTGAATGGTGATGGATCGTGGTGAATCGTGACGAATTCTTAACTTATATTATATTTATTTTTAAATGTAATTTTAATGATTCACATGGAAATTGTGATTTTAAAAAGGCAATGTACTTTTAATAAAACAGGCGACAGCCTAGGCTACTCAACGAATGTGCAAGTCAAAATGTCATAACATCATGGCCAGCCTAGAAGAAATATACGATGCTCCTTTCAAGTTTTTCCATTTTTTTGTCCAGCTTTAAAAGCATTTTGGCATTCAATCATAACAAACATCATGGGTATTTTTAAAATAAAAAAACAATTGACCCTATATGTATTATTCTTTGAAAATCACCAACAGAGCTAACGCAGGAAATAGATCAATTCCTATATAGAATACTCAGCATCCCAGCCTTGAAACAAATAACTTCAAGTCCATCCGTTCAAAAATGGAAGGAAACAATACAGGAAATCTCAGAAATGGAGAGAATCACATGCGGAATCTGAAATCAAGAGACTGTGTATAAGAAGTGTTGGTCAAAATGGACGAGTTCTGACAAGATGTACTAATTTATGACATATAAGGACAGAGGCAGATTTAGGGAAAACATAAATATAGAGACATTATGTAAGGTTGAGGAGATTGTACGCATTACGGAGGTCGAGTTTGGTAAAAACAGATGCAGATTGCAGGCGCTCGAACGGGGAGTTCATTAGCGGTAGGGGATACCTATTTTTAATGGTTATAGTATTTAACCCTCTATAATCTATGCAAGGTCTCAGGCCCCCGTCCTTTTTTCTCACAAAAAAGAACCCGGCCCCCGCTGGTGATGTAGATGGTCTAATAAATCCATTAGCTAATGCATCGCAAATGTATTCGTTCATAGCCTTGCTTTCCGGTGCTGACAACGAATACAGCGACCCCCTAGGTGGAGACGTTCCAGGGAATAACTCGATGGCACAGTCATAGGGTCGGTGCGGAGGTAACGTAGTGGCTCGCTGTTTGCTAAACACCTCCGCTACCTCCCTATATTCCCTGGGAACGTTCTGCGGGAGAGGAAACGTAACCGCCCCTATCATCCGCCCCTCCTCTCCACTGTCAGAGTCCTGCAAGCATCCCTCAGAGTCCCGGTCAGTGACGTCACTGACCTCCCCCTCGTCACAGACGGAGTCCCACTCCAGACTCTCCGCCTGCTCATCTGACACCTGAGAACTAGCCCGAGGGCTGGGGAACCCCCTAGCCTCCTCCTCGTCCCCCTCAGAGTCTAGATCGGTCTCTACGGGTGGGGCTGCGGGAGTGTGCGTCTGCTCAGAGTGATTGGCGCACTGCGGACCCCACCGGGACACCGGATTGCTCCGGTCTCCCCAGTTTATTCGGGGTTGATGTTTTACTAGCCACACGTGACCTAGTACAATAGGGTACACCGGAGACTCCACCAAAAAAAAAAAAATGCGCTCCCGGTGCCCCAGAAACGGAATCCGCATTACCACCCGCTCAGTCATCTGACGCACAACCCCGGATCCCAACGGGCGACCGTCCAGCGCCGTGATGGATTGGGGCTGTGGCAAAGACCGAACCGGCAGGCTCTGGTGTTTTGCCCACTGTCGGTCGATAAAATTGTCAACTGCCCCGGAATCAATAAAGGCGTCTGCCCGAGCCTCACCCCCCTTCCACGTCAAGTTGACGGGGAGAAACGTGCGCTCCACTAGTGGGACTGCGCTTTTCCCTTCAGGTCGGGGCAGTTTCTAATTAGACGCCCCGGTCGCCTACAAAAGAAACACAATCCCTCTTTCCAGGGACGTTTCTTAGGGCGCACCAGATTAGCGCTGTCCACCTGCATAGGTTCCTCCCCTGTGTGTGTGTCTTGTGCCCCCACGGTACTGACAGCCTTGCCTGGAGGGAGCGGAATAGGCCAGTTGGACCGACCTCCCCTGCCCACTCTCTCCCGTTCACGAACCCGGTTGTCAATGCGGATAGCCGCGGATATTAGCGCACCTAAACTCCCCGGTGGCTCCATGGTAGCCAGGGCATCCCGGACTGGGTCTGATAAGGCGCTAGTGAACAAGGTTATGAGTGGGTCGTCCGCCCACCCTGTCTCACCTGCCAGAGCCTGAAACTCAACAGAAAACTCGGCAACACTCCGGGCACCCTGCTTTATCCATGTTAACCGAGATGCCGCCTCTCTACCCGTGACGTCGTGGTCGAATACACGCGTCATCTCCTGCATTAGGAGCTGGGAGTCATTCATGAGGGGAGCCTGACCACGAATCAGCGGGTCTGCCCAGGCCCCCGTCAATAGAGATAGAATGAACGCTACCCGAGCATCCTCCGTGGTGAAACGTGAGGGTTGAGATTTAAAAAAAATTAGGCACTGGGAGAGGAACCCCCTACATTTCCCTGCCTCTCCACCATACCGCAAAGGGAGCTGGAGCTTGGGCTCCCTAACCACCGGTGTAATGGGTTGATAAGTAGGGGGGGAAAGGGACGATTCGGAGGTGTCAGAGATGGGTGCAGGTGTAGGAGAAGACCGAAACTCGCTGGCTAATTGCCGGAACGTCTCGGCGAGTCCGAACAATACCTCCTGCTGTTGGTCTAACCTAGTTAATATCTCCTCCTGCCGTTGAAATACCCTGGTTTGCTGCTCGGCAGTGGCAGTTTGTTGTGCACGCAACACCAGTAACTCCTGCTCCTGCCTAACTAGAGCAGCCTGCTGGGCGGATACAACCGCCTCCAGAGGAGAATCCCCTCCCACACTAGTCGCTGGCCTCTCCATGCTGGCTTCGGTATTCTGTAAGGTTGAGGAGGTGCGGAGAGCCAGGTGCGACTAAGGGGTAATCCCTTTTAAGCGGACACACAAACGTGCCCGCCACTAAGACCCCGGGGGGTAGGGGAGGCAGCTCTGAGACACGGAGACAACTCCGCACAAATAAAAGGAAGAGCCCCAAATAACGGCTCTGAAAATAAAACTACCCTACAAAACTAGGGCGAAAATCACAAACCAAAAATAAGGACCGGGGAAAACCCAAAGTAAAAGTACAACCCAGTATAAAAGACTGGGCGAAACAAAAATAAAGATACAGGAGACGCAGCTCCGAAATAACACAAATCAAAATACAAAATACCGGGGACAACGTCCCTCACCCACGGACTCACACGAGCCGAAAATAAAGAGAAACAAAGAACCAAAAGAACCAAACGGAAGGCGGTCGCAGTGTACACACACTTCGCACGCAGACCCCTTCCTTACCCTTCTTTTTTGGAAAACGAGCGAACCAGCACAATACCCGACTCGTAGCTTTGAGTCTACCATGTGCCAAATACCGGCTTTAGGTGGCAGAGCGAACAGTGACACCGAAGCGAAGACTGAGGGGAAATGCGGGCTTTAAGTACCTTCAGGAGGTAGACATCACGTAAGCACTAATGACCACCAGGTGAAAGTAATAAGCCCCCTGATGGCCACAACCAGTACTACCTCCAACCCTGACACATTACTCACTACACACTAAGAGGAGAAGTAGATAAACACATGGCGACACCCCCTTCCCCACCCAACCACTATCAGTATGATTAGTGCTTGTCTTTTATTTATTATTTTCATTTTTATTTTCTTCTTTTTTTTGTTTTTGTATTGTATTGTATTTCGATGGATGAAACGTGTATAGCATATTTGAGTCATCTTATAATATGACTATTGTAGTGCTGTCTAAACACAACACCAGGTGTATCAAAAAGAAAAATAATAATAATAATTTTGCGCAGCACCCGAGCCAAATGAATGGGAAATATGAAGGAAAAAACGTTTCTGCAACAGTAATCGCATACTATCTTACAATTTAGGATGTCAAAATAGTATTAGTATGTCCGAAACCATAGCTGTATAAAAGAGTGTGCTAAAGCTACCGGGGTGACACACTACATTTGGTGAAAATATCAGTGTGCATTGCACTGGGTCACGACCCAAACAAACAGGAGGGCAGTGTTCAAACCAAAGCGGTGAAAGAGTTTAAACGTAAGTGTCTTTAACTTTGCTTAGCGGAATGTATATCAATGGATGTATTTACATTTAAAAGTCACAGCAACTAGCTGCCATCATCAACGTGCACTGCATTTAAAGTTGTGCCGTTCTATGACGACACGTGTCCAAAAATCTATCTTACTTTTTGCTTGTATACTAAAACCGCCTTATGTACACCAAGTGATAACATATAGGGCCTCATTTATCAAAAGTGAGCCCAACAAAATTAACCGTAAATCCTTCAGAAATGCATTTGCACAAATAATGTGGGATTTATCCGTTTTCAGATGTCAGTTTTTTGTATGAACTTCACGAGTGGTCTCAGCTGTTTGATTTAGAGTGGCTAAATTATTTTAATATGCCAATTGAATATTAGAATTATTCATATGATATAAAAACACAACAGGATTCAACATTAAGATGGGTGATGTTTGATTCTGGTAATCCTTATTAATAAATGCTTAAATGGAGTTGAATTTGAATTCCATAAAACACATTTTTAAAAGTTTGCTATAAATAGGGCATAGCGTAGTCATGCTTAGACCATTGTTTATATGGCTGGCCTATCTTGACATTACATGTACCTTTATTGCTTTATTAGAAGATTTGGGGCATGGCGCTTCAGAAAGGCCGCATCTTCAAAGACCAAGCCAATTTCATTTGTGAAACAACAAACAATAATGCCAAATTCAAGTTCAAGTTCCTGCAAAAATCATGGCATAGAAGTGGCATGGCATGTGGTTGATGCGCTTAATTTGTTTACAAGATTCGTTTTTCGCATTTAATGTCAGAGGTGAACTGTTTTTCCCAGTCGGAAGGTGGTAATTCGGTCATTCTGATCACATTTGAATGCAATATTAGGCTTTGTTGCTATGGCTGACCTCTCTTCACATTATATTTACTGCTGTATTACAAGATTTGAAGCATGACCACATAACCACTTTTTGAGGCAGATAGTGACGTCTCTCCTATAATTTGCCAATGTGTGCCTCTACCCTAAAGTACTTTCCTTCCTTCAGTGAAGCCTGGAAGGCAGCAGCTTGTAGAACTAGTAAACTAATCGCAACAGGTTTAGCAAATTAGCTAGTTCAGTAACATAGATACAGATACAATTATTAAAAATACATTAAAGGAAAATGGCCTGCAAAGTAATAATATGTAAATATAATCTGCATAGTGCGTGTTACTTCAGAAAGAGTTTACAACAGCTAGGCTATATTGCCAGGCTTTAGTTTTCCCCAGCTCTGACAATTCACTGCTTACACTATGGAATAAAATATGTTTTTGGCTTGTACTTCAATCTCAATCTTCAATCTCCGTATCAGAGAAACTTTTTTCTTTTTTTCGGGCTACCTCTTTAAATGGCAGAAATTCCATATATTTTAATTCCAACCATTTTAGAGGCATCAATTTATGCATCAATTTTACCCCACGAGGAGGTGTCTCGGAGACGAACTCTCTTTTCCTTTAAGTACTTTCGAACGTCCTGAAGAACTGGTAAGTTCTACTGAAGTCTTCGAACACGTCGGGGGGGTTGCAGTGCAGCCGCAGCATGTGCCTCTCTTCACTGACACTGAGGTTAGGGGGGGGAAGCTTCAGGTTCTTGCGTGGGTCCAGCAGGAAGGTGTTCTGTAGCGTGGAGGGACCCTGCCTCCCGTCTGTTGGCCACCAGGTGCAGTTCATGGCTCCAAGCATGTCGTAAAAGCACTTAAACTCTTTCACCAGCTTTTCTGTACGATAAGGGATGCGCATGAACACCTCTTCGCTATCAGTCCTGTTGCCACAACTCTTGGGCTGAGTCCACACCGCGTACGTCACTCCGTTCTCCATATCCAGACATTCTTGGTAATGCACAGATTCCTCCGTACGGGACTCCGGGTCGCCAGCCTGCCCAGCTGTTACTGTACTGTGGTATTGAACGCTACATGTACTGCTGTTCAATTTCTCCGGTGGGCTCCAGGTCAAGTTCACGCAGAAGTCGTTGGGGAATTGCAGATACACATCACTAGGCAGAGGGAGCGCGCCACTCCAGCTTGATTATAGTTGTCCTGTGTTGCTCTCTCCTCAACAGCCCATAGATATCTTGTTAAGCGAAATCCTAAGAGGCTTTTTTAACGTCTAAAAGCTCACTCTTTATATATTCTGTGTGTAGGCATTTTTAAGATCACCGTCAGTGTAGCCATTTCCTAGATATGGGACAAAACAAACACGTCCAGTAACGTCACTGGATGTGTTTGGCTTGACTCTCCAGCCCGTGTTTCTTAGAAGGCATATCGCTCAGGCTTGCCAAGTTAGGTTCCATGATATTTGTATTTCTACGGGTGGGCGTCCATAAACCAGTCTCTGCGTTCAAGGGCAGAGTTTGAGTGCCCGTTACCTTCTGGGTAACACAGGGTGGAGATTCAAGCTTGTTTTGATAAGTTTTGCCCCATATCTAGGAAATGGCTCACTGACGGTGATTGAAAAAATGCCTACACACATAATTTAAGCCTTTAACACAAATAAGCTCAAATTAAAAAAGCGCTCCTTTAATATAAAGTACGGTATAGAAGCGGTGTATTAAATTAACGAGTTCTGTAGGCACACCTTCAGCAATAGTACGGCAGGATCACCCATTTTAACATCAAAAGTGTGGTGAGGTCTGGCAAGCTGCTGCCCGGATACATTTGGGAAAGGTAAACATTGATATTGTTTTTGAGTTCGGCATTGGCATGGCACCTGAACTGGGCCTTAGCCACTTACATGAAATACCTTATTCAGCTTCAAATCTTTCTGGTGACCTCTTTCAGCATGGTTACCTGTAGAATTGGCCATCCAGCAGTCTTCATCATCACTTTTGCATCATCCAAAGTATGGCATGGTTGTGACAATAAATAGCTAATCCACATCTGAGCTCCATTGTAAAAATCAGCTGACCAGCTAACTTGCCTCAGCAGTTCACTAAATTAATAGCTAGCAAGCTAGTTAGCACAGCAACACCACTTTCCCCTCTTGTCTGTGGGTGTCACTGTTGAGGCTTTCAATAGTGGATTTTTTCCAAAGATTAAAAATAATTTAATATAACACTGAGTTTTTTAAATTGTTTATGAATTCTAAACCATTTACTTTGTTCTTATGTTGATGTCTCGCTTGCCTCTTATTAGAGGAGGAGCAGCCATACATCTGGACAAATCCCTCAATGTACAATCTTAAATTAGTGCACTGCTGTTCTTTTTACAAAATATCATTTTATGTGATGCCCACCAATCCAAAACACGCACACAAAACATGATACATTTAGTGTGAAATGTCATGACCCCAACAGTGAATACTATTTCCATTTGCAATTAAGTTATGACACTGTTATGTCATTAATTAATCTTCAGAGGTAATTACCTATGAACATGATAAAGGAGTATAACTATTTTTTGCCAGGTTCACAGCCAGATTAATCTTAATATAACAATTCCTCAAATTATTTATGTAACGGTGGTTAGGGACAAAGCACTGTACAAAAGGAAAATAAATGAAGATATAACTCAGAATCCCCTGACACATTAGTGAATATATCCACACTGTCACAAGCTATGCCTGAATCTTGCATTCACTGTGATTATTACTGTCTTTGAATGGTGACTCTCGCATTGTGCATTCCGAGTAACAGCACCAGCTATTTGTGAGCTTATAACTATCAAGTTTGATATGCAGATCGATAGTATTTATCAAGTCCAATATTGTAGTTTTGGGCCTCTGTTGTTTGCCAATTAAAAAAAAAATTCCCATGCAAATAACTTCCACAAAACTATGTCGGATAAATATAATTCTCAGTTCTCCAATTTTTAGGTTTGTCCTGCAAACCCTGATTCCTGATTTTTGAATGCATTAATCCTGCCCATTATTCTGGTGTATTTCTATTCTGTGACTACAATACTGCACAAATGCAGTACAGGTGAGCGGGGCTGGGGGAGATGGGGTGGGAGTGCTTAGAATTATGTTCTGTGTTAAAGTAAATAATTGCATAAACTCAATTTGGCAAGTTGGCAAACTCATGCTAGGCTGTGTTTTCACCTCCATGCTGAAATACTTTGAGGCTGCATCCCCCAACACCAGGCTGGTCTTGTCATGCTGGAGAGCCCTTGAGTGAGTTATTAGCTGGGTGTTCAGCTTGCCATTCTCCACCCGAGGCAGATGGGTAATTACCAAACTAATAGTCTGATTGAGAGAAATCAGATGCAGTGGCTTGCCCAATTAGATGATACATTAGCTTTCTTTCTTTGTAACCAGCTAATGTGTGAAGCAAAGTGGAATTTCTGAGGGGCAGAATCCTCAAACAAGCGACGAGATGCATATTATTGCGCTGTTTTTATTTCTTCCAAGGTGTGAATTTGTCATTACTGAAAGTAACTACCCCTCCATCCCCCCCCACCCCTCACCCCCGGCCCCCCCAAACAAGTAGAGGAGACTGCCTGGGATATTCATGTCTGATGTGTCAACCTACAACATCAATTACATTAAAATGCATGGGAGCTAATGAAGGACAGTATAATGATTGTGTTGGTCTTTTGTTTGAGGAGTGCTCCTGTTGTTGTGCCTGACAGTCATTTGGGTCCCCCTATTATCAGCTAGGATATGAGGGGAGAAAAACCCAGTGTGAGGAATTGGCAACATAATAGGTTTGATCAATGTTTTCTTTTTTTCTCCTTGGCACCATTCACACACACACATAGATACATACACAGACACACACACATACAAACACACACACATTCTCATGCGCACACACACACTTACTGGAGAGTTACGTTGCTCAGAAGGGTCTCTTTGTTATACATTGCTTCTTCTATCCATTGCCTTTTTAGACTATTTCAGCCATTGTAATCAGCACACTGATTATAACAGCATCATGTTGTGGGCTGACCATATCCCCTTACCTTTGTTTTCAAGTGTGTCTCTGTGGGTGCACCCAGGCCGTTGAGCCAATTCCAAAACACATTAGAGCACATCTGTCCTCTCCGATCTTCCTTTGCATCCAATTGCCATTTGTTACATTTTCAAAGGCTCTCAAGGCCATAATTGTTCAGTTTTTGAAAGCATTCACATTTTCTACCAGTATTACTGCACAATTTCCATGGACTGGACATATATTTTTATTCACACTTTTCTACATAGCGAAAATGCTTTTAATAAATAAGTAAGATGGTCAAAATGTTCAATAATCATAAAACAAATAAATCTTAATGTAAAACATTTTCAGATTTTGAGAAAATGTTATGCCAATCTAAAACACAGTAACTTGAACACTGCCATATATGGCATAACCTGCAATGCCAAATAAGTAAAAATCTTTTGCAAAAATAAACATAATCCTGAAGCATCTGATGGACAACTGCTTATTTTGTCTTGTCTCCACCAATCTTAAAAATACATCAACTTTCTTCATGTAGCCATGGTATCTGCTTTGTGCTTCTTTTTTAATCATGTGTTTCTGTTTTTCTATTGCATTTTTTTTAAACAGGAATCAATGTTTCCTGCTGGAACATCTTGTCAAAAATGGATCAAGTACAAACAGGCAGTGCATTGCAGCCCATCTGCTGGTGTATTGTGCATTATTCTGGAAATAACGCCCATACCATCAAAAAGAATGCCTTTGCAGGAGCCTACAAAATTAACAAGACTCCTTCATCTAACTTATATTCCATAGTTGCAAGATCGTTTACGCAACATAAGTTTAATATCGAGCTAGCATTATTTATCTACCCTCTGCCACCTCGAGTTCAACCAATCTGAATAGGTATAAAGTTTTAGCTGCCCGATGCTAACTACATTACATTACATTGTTGGCATTGGGCAGACGCTCTTATCCAGAGCGACGTACAGTTGATTAGATTAAGCAGGAGACAATCCCCCCTGGAGCAATGCAGGGTTAAGGGCCTTGCTCAAGAGCCCAACGGCTGTGCGGATCTTATTGTGGCTACACCGGGCTACAACATACAGTTGGCTACAACTAGCTACTACATGAAGAGCTGGTTTACTTGCTGGTACAGTTGAGTAATTAATACCAGATAGCTATTATTGTATGTTTCTGTATTTTACTACTTTACTACTAATGAGAAACCACAAATAATAAATAATAATAAACAAATAATAATCAAGAAACGATGTGCAAATTTCAAAACACATACAAAAAGCAACAAGTAATGTTGCAAAACCATACAATAGAAGTGCTCCATGCCACTGGAACTCAAATGTTACTGCCCATTTTTCCAGCGGCCCTAGTTTTAGAATGTCTCATTTATTTTCTCGATAGACATTTCCAAAAATTCCTAGAAAAAGTGTTTTAAGCCCATCCAGTTATGAGATGAGTCATGACATTATAAAAACTGATTTAGACCAAAAAGCTCTTTGGGAAATGGAAAAAGGACAAAGACAGAAGACTGTGTACTCAACGTTTTTGAGAGGGAATGAACTACTCATTCCATAAAGCATTGAAATGATGCAATCAAATCGCTTTCCACTCACTTTAAACTCTGTTTATCCATATAACAATCACATACAATTTATTTTTAGGTTTCAACAAATATTACATGAATGCTTATTTATTCTAATTAGGGATGTACAGTGGGCACCAGAATTATTTGCACCCTTGATAAATAGGAACAAAAAGTGCTGTAAAGTAAGAAATAATAGTTATTGGCTTTATGTATGTGTAAAGTTATGCACTGTATTAATGGTTCAATTGAATCAAAGTCTTACATTTTTCAAATAAAAAAAATATCTTGAATAAAAAAAATATCTGTTAAACCAATGGGCAACATGGGCTGCTGCCCAGGATCTCCACTGCCGAAGGGGCCTCCTCGATTGATGAATCGTTTTTTCATCAATCATAGGGTTTCTTCTAATGTTATTTATTGTTCAACAAATACGGGTTCATGTAGTAAAACAAATAAAACTACATTTAATAAAATAAACAAAACCTTACACAAAATGTCGGCTTATTTGCGTGCGCTCCTCCTCCCCACCACGCTGTCTCATTCACATAGGCTTAAGGAACTGCAACTAAAGCGAACACATTTGATTGGCCTTTTAGGCAAGCCGTAGTTTTCAGTTATTTAGTTGTAAGTCACATAAGCTAGCATACATTCACAACATACTTAAACTATTTGAGAAATGTCGTTTAACGTCAGGAACAACTTGTATCCTCTTCCTGGCTAGTTTGCAACCATTCTTTATGTTACAGTGCTAAGTGGTATGTTTAACCAGTTATGGGCTTTTTTCCTAACCATTACCCGACTTGATGGTCAATTACGATCTGTGTCTTCTGAATAGACAGTTCTTTGGCCTTTTCCCATACTGATGGTTGGCAACGGGATTTTGCATGCTTGCTTGCTTTTTTATACTCTAATGAAACCGTAAGTGATAGAATGACCCAATATAGTTCCTTTAGACTGAGATTAACGAAATTAAAGTCAAGTTGTATTGCCAATTTCACTTTTTGATTTTATTCACAATAATTGTTTGGGGAGCCAATAATTTTGGCACCTGTGGTTTTCAGAAAAGAGTAAAGCGAACGTTTTCTAGCAACTAGGACGTAGCCATGTATCCTAGTAAACCCTGAGCTGTATTGGGGCTAAGCATGTCAGAACGTCTCTCAACTTCTTACATTCCATGTCATTTGGCTGACGCTTTTAACCAAAGTGACTTACAGTTGTTTTTGACTAAGCAGGAGACAATCCTCCACTGGAGCAATGCAGGGTTAAGGGCCTTGCTCAAGTGCCCAATGGTTGTGTGGCTCTTATCGTGGCTACACTGGGGATAGAACCATGGACCTTGTGGGTCCCAGTCATGTACCTTAACCACTACACTACTGAATACTAAATTGGTTTGTTCAATTGCTGGACCGGTTTTTGCTGTGAACTCAGCGTTCCACCAATGTTAATTCAGGAGGCTGTTTAAAAAAAAATTATGAGACATAAAGTATACATTCTATTGCTTAATAAAGAGGAAGCAGCCAAATAGGTGTGTGGACGTTTGATTGGAAAGTTTTGTATGTTAGTTTTATCAACTGCAGGAGGAGTTACATCCATAATAAGAAATAAGACTAATAAGTACCTGCAATAAATATTAATGATTTATTGTGGATTGTTATTTTTTAAATACTAACGGAAAAGACAAATTGAAAGATAAAACTAAAGCTAAGAAAATAACTGATTTTAAAATGTGTTCCAAACAATGTAGCCTGTCCCAATAATCAAAGTAACTAATGAGCCAAATAAAATCCAAAGTATTGTCTGTAAAATATCTCTCTAATGGTGCTGTGAGTGTGTGTGTATGTGTGTGTTTGTCCGTGTGCATGTGTTGGTTATATGTGTTTGCGTGCCTGCGTCTTAGGGTGAGGAAGGGGCCATAACAAATTTTGCACCGGTCTTGCACCATCTCCTTGGTAACGGTAACGTCGATGCCTGGTGGAACTCGCTTTATGATTGTAGTAGGGTAGTAATGTTACTACTGCAACTACTGTAGCTTTCAGATTAAAACAGGATAACTTTTGAATTCAGTTTAATTCAGACTGATATATATATACAATTTCACAATGGGGAAGGTGCAATGATTATTACTTGTTAGATTACATACCCAAAATAAAATGGATACTATTCTTGAACCCTTTTGACTACAGGCATAATCCTAGTGTCTTCTGAAAGGTAACCCTTTGGAGTTTTCCAAGAGTAAGAATTACTGTAAGTATTACTAACACGAAGTTAAAAAAATCAATGGGTTAACCAGGTATTTGCAGCATCTTATAACTCTAAGAAAAGAGTTGTGGCAATATTAATAAACAAAAACACACTTCATACTAACTATTCAGTTACGGGAGACCCTGAAGGATGTTACATAATAATCAGTGGTTCCATTAGAGATGTCAAGTTAACAATAGCAAACATATATGCACCCAATGAGGACAGCCCACATTCCCTCAGCTAATGAACTTCTTTGACTATCATCCTTGGAGATGATTTTAAAACAATTATGGACTTGAACTTCGACTGCTCAAACACTACAACATTTTCCAGACCAATGAAATCCACAGTAACTTTACACTCAGTGACAACTGGTGACTACATAAACCCACTAGCATAGAATATACTTATTACTCTCCACACCACAATTCACCATCCCAGATTGATTACTTCTTATTAAGCACTTATATTATATCTAAGACAGAAAATTCAAAGATCCACCCAATTATTATTTCTGACCACGCCTAAATCAGCTTCAATCTCATTAACAGAATCACATTAAAACCACAGACAAGATGGCACCTTAATACATCATTACTGACAGATTCAGAATTCAATACATTCCTGCTCCAAGAGTGGACATCCTTCATTGAACTGAATGACTCCCCAACAACCTCATCTAAATTATTATGGGAAACATCTCAGGCAGTAAGAGGAAAAATCATCTCATATTCCTGCCATGGAAAAAATAAAGAAGAAGAACTGGAAAAAAGCTTGAGCAGAGAGTTGGTAAGCTTACTCTGCTAATAGCCGAAAATCCATGAGATGACCTTCGTAAAGAATTCATTGAAGCCAAATATGAAATTGATACCATCATAAATAAATTCCTTATACAGAGGCAAATCAACTAAAAAAAACAACAAGAAAAAACAATCAAACCAGTCATTAAAAACAATGAAGGGAATACCAGGTCTATGCCAAATAATATCTTTCCAATCCTTTTATAATCCATCTGTCACATTTTATGCTTGTCACGTCATGTTTAGTTATTGTCTTAGTTACGTTATTGTCATGTCATGTATTATGTTAGTCTAGTCTCGCCACGTTTTTATGTTTTATTTCCTGTTACGTTTAATTGTCATGTCATGTTATGTTTCATGTTTAGTTTTTACGATTTAAATGTCATGTCACATTATGTAGTTTATTCATGTCACAGTTCGCAGTTGTTATGTCACGATTTATGTTGTTTCATGTTATGTTGTTCCGTTCATTGTTTAGCATACACTTTTTTGTGTCTTTCTGCAAACCTTGCATTCATGCTTTCTCTCTCTCCCTTTCTGTCACTCACGCTTCACTAATTGTTTCCATTTCCCTTGTCTTCTTACTAATCTACTAACTCGAGATCAGGATCGCGTAATACTAACATTCTAACCATGTGCTCATGTTTACCTTACATTTCTTGTGCATGTTATTTACTAATTTACTAACGCTAGGGCAGGATGGGTTCATTACTAACGATTACTAATTCTCTTGTTAACTTGTCAATCCTCCACACCTGATTTAAATTCTCATGCTGCTCTCAAGCTAATTGTCTGCACATGTCTACACCTGCATATAAGCTCAGTGTCACGCCATGACTTTGCAAAATTGTTGCCTCCTGTTCGTCAGTGCACTTTTAAGTGGTTTTTCAAGCTATTGTCTACCTGTTATGAGCCAAGCCTGTTTATTAACCAAAGATTATTGACTTCTGTTTTGTTGACCATTGTCTGCCTGTACCACAAACTCTGCCTGCTGTCTTTGTGCTTTTGCCCCGCAGAGCGGACTTTGGTATTGACTCTTGCGCCATCATCGACCCCAAGCCTGCCTGCCGTCCGTCTGCACTACTGCCCTGCTGACAGCTTTCCTGGTTACTGGACTTTTTGCCTGGTTTACCGATTTCGAGACTGCCTTCTCCCTCGGTACTGTACTTTGGTTTTGGCTGGATTTCACGTGTATTAACTTTGCTTGTTTTTTGACTACGCTCACTGGAAATTCCCTGAATAAAGCCCTGACGGGACTATTACATCTCTGTAGTCTGAGTCATGCATTTTGGGTCCAACCCCCCACCGGCCCAGTCTGTTGAGAGGGGTTAACACAAATGCTAATTATTTCCTGTACTGTATATCTTTATATTCACAGTGTTATGCCATTTGCACTCAAATATACCTATGTAGCATTCAAAGATGTTCTTGCTGTTTAAGTATTTTCATATCAGCTAGTGTGACACAGGCACTTGTTGAATAATGCATTAAGAAGAGATTGAGAGGTTTATGTCCTGTACTGATGAACATAGTCAGAAATAATATTACAAAACCTCTTGCATCAAAAAGTGACCCCAACTCATTGTTATTTTAATATCCCCTTCATTGGAAGAAATATCAAAACTATTTTGGTTTTCTATAAGTTTTCCTCACTTTCAATCAAATCAATCAATCATATGCTTCTCTATCCACACAAGGACAATTGTTCTGTTTCCTCTCCCAAAGAAATTCACAAAAATCATGCCAGCACTTCATCAACAATGTCCGAATGAAGTGGGCTCCATTGTGTGAGACCTGGGTTTGTCACATAGAAAATGGCCCTCACTGCCTATTACACAAAGAGGGTCTGAGTGTGGAGACCAACAACATACTCAACATGTTTATTGTGTAGGCTTCATAATGAATGGTCAACTACAGGGGACGCTTGTCTGGCACTCCAGACAGCAAGGTTGACAGAGTCATGGATGGTATCAAGTGAAAGGACAAGGCTGCACAGCCCATAACATTGGGAAATGTTTGCAAATGACATGAAACTACTATTTTAATAATTAACTGGAAACCTAGACTTTCATTATGATCTGCTTTAATTTTGCAGCTACTGTCCTTAGTCTAAGTAACAAATAATCAGACTACCCATAACTAGAAAATTTTTATAATGTGTTATAACAAGCTATGAAAATTGCCATACTATGGAGCCCGTTAAAAAAACAAAAACAAACGTAAAGTAACTTGTGTGCATGAGAAACCTTTTGTGCTGGGTAATTTAAAATGATTAAATACACACATTAAATGCACGCACCCATTGACATCAATATCCACCGGATGTAGTCTAATCTCCACCAAATTTGGCACTGATGATGTTCAGATCAAGATCAAGATTCTTTATTGTCATTGTACAGACATACAATGGAAATCAGGTGCACTCTAGAACCGAACTCATCAATAAGTATAAAGGATTTAAAAGAAAAAGTACTTCCATTCATTCACTTCCACTCATTCTACACACCACATGTATACCATGCGCTCAGTACCAACGTATGCAGTTAAAAGGATTAAAAGTCAATTTCTCATCAATGAGAATAGTCCATATTGCACATGGTTTTCAGTTCGGAGTTCAGTATGGAAATGGCCTTGGGATAGAAACTGTTTATAAATCTGGTGGTGCGTGTTTTAATGGACCTGTAGCGTCTTCCGGAGGGCAACAGTTCAAACATGTGATGGGCGGGGTGGAATGAGTCCTTCAGGATGTTGTGTGTCTTTTTCAGGCAAAGGGAGGTGAAGATGTCGACCAGGGCAGGTAGCTGTTGGTTAATGATGTTCTGTGCAGTCTTAATGACTCTTTGTAGGGACTTTTTGCCTGCTGCAGAGCTGCTACCATACCACACCAGGATGCTGTGTGTGAGGACACTCAATGGAGCAGCGGTAGAATGACACCAAGAGCTTCTTTGCCAGGTTTACCTTCCTGAGCATTCTCAGGAAGTACAGCCGCTTTTGTGCCTTCTTGAAAAGCACCGTGGTGTTTGTCTTCCATGAGAGGTCCTCTGAAATGTGTGTGCCCAGAAATTTGTAGCTGGACACTCTCTCCACTTTCTCCCCGTTGATGTGCAGTGGTAAATGTACATCCTGCTTCTTCCTGAAATCCATTATTAGTTCTTTTGTTTTTTTGATGTTAAGTGTCAGATTATTTTCTGTGCACCACTCTGTCAGCCTCTGTACCTCCTCTCTGTAGGCAGACTCATCGCCTTTGGTGATCAGCCCCACCACTGTTGTGTCGTCTGAAAATTTGACTATGTTGTTGGTGTTGTGAGATGAAGCACAGTCATGGGTGTACAGGGAGTAGAGGAACGGACTCAGCACGCAACCCTGTGGGGCTCCTGTGCTGAGTGTCAGAGTGGAGGAGCGATGTGGCCCCATCATGACTGACTGTGGTCGGTTTGTCAGAAACTCCTTTATCCACAGGCAGGTGTTGTACTGTATGCCCAGGTCGCACATCTTGGAGAACAGTCTACTGGGTAAGATGGAATTAAATGCAGAGCTGTAGTCCACAAACAGCAGCCGTGCATATGCCCCTTGTCGTTCCAGGTGGCGCAGTACAGTGTGGAGGGCAATAGAGATGGCATCGTCTGTTGACCTGTTGGTTCTATATGCATACTGGTGGGGGTCCAGGGTGGGTGGCAGAGCAGCCTTGATGTGTTGTAGAACCAGTCTCTCCAGGCACTTCATGATCACAGGTGTCAATGCCACAGGCCTGTAATCATTGAAGGATGTTATGGCAGCCTGCTGGCACTATTGTGGATGTCTTCAGGCAGGTGGGGACAGTGCACTGTAACAGAGAAAGGTTAAAGATGTTTGTGAGTACTTCACCTAGCTCTGCAGCACAGTCTCTGAGAACCCGCCCTGAGATGCCATCTGGGCCAGCTGCTTTCCCTGTGTTGGTTTTGCAGAGTGTGCGTATCACATCAGCAGACTGGATGACGAGTGCCTGGCCTGCAACTAAAACAGTCCTGTAGCTGCTCCGAAGCCCCCTCTGGCCACACTTGTATTTCTCTAGCAGTTGGTTTGACCGTGTTGATAAGTGGTCTGTATGCTGGAGTCAGGAACAAGGAGATGTGGTCAGACTGGCCCAGATGGGGGAGAGGTGATGCCTTAAAACCATGCTTGATGTTACTGTAAACATGGTTAAGTGTATTTTTACCTCTCGTAGGACACTGGACATGCTGGTAAAATTTGGGGAGGACAGACTTTAAGTTGGCTTTATTAAAATCACCTGCTATCACAAAAACTCCGTCAGGATGGGCCCGCTGTTGTTTGCTAATGGCAGTTAGCAAGTAGCCCAAGGCTGTTGTGGTGTTAGCATCAGGAGCTATGTAAACAGCAGTTATTATGACGACAGTAAACTCTCGTGGCAGATAGAAGGGGCGACATCTCACTGATAAATACTCCAAGTCCGGGGAGCAGTAAGTGTCAGTTATCACAGCGTTTGTGCACGAGTTGTAATTTGTGTAAACACAGAGCCCCCCTCCTCTGCTCTTACCGGAGTCTGTTGTCCTGTCGGCTCGGTGTGCTGAGCGGCCGGTAGCTCAATAGCCTCTGCCGGAATAGTTGGGCTGAGCCACGTCTCCGTGATTACCATTACACAGCAGTCCTGGATGTTTTTCTGCGTGGATATGGTAACTTCCAGCTCCTCGATCTTGTTAGAAAGTGATCTTGCATTTGTAACGAAGAGGCTCGGCAGTGAAGGCTTGTGCGGGTCTCTGCTTAGCCTAGTTCGTATCCCGGCTCAACAGCCTCGCTTCTGCTTCCTCTCTCTGCGCCGTCTCCGTCGCTTTCCGGCTGGGAGAGTAGTCCACGGAGACCCCGGTGGTCTGACGAGCTCCGATGGAATGTCGTCCTGATTTAGAATACAGCTTCTAGGCAGCAAACCGATGTCAAGCAGTTCGTGCCGGCTGTATTTTACATATGCCTGTACATACGTGGCCTTTAATAGAAGGAAAACGAACAGTAAACTGTATCTAGAGCACTGAGCCGCTACACATATGTGCGCATACGCATACAGTAACACTGTAACACAGACCAAACCACAGAAACATTATCAAATGGATTTTTGAGTTTTGAAAGCATTTGTCCATCACAGCCAAACAAAATTGGCAGCAAAGTCACCAAACAGGAAGTGAGCTCTTATTTCAGCAATGCTTTCATGCATCAACACCAAACTTGGTACACAGACTCAGAACCCATTCCTTGTCATTGTAACAGTAATTTAATTACTGGGGGGCGCCGCAATCTGTGAAAATGTGTTTTTCCCAACAACTGTTAATGTGTCTGCCTTAAAAAAGTCATTCTTATGTGTGCTTGTACCGTGGGAGATGCCAAGGCAGAGACAAAAACCTTTGTCCATCATAGTCAATTGAAAAAGTCGTCAAGGTCGCCAAACAGGAAGGGACATCATAACTCAGCAACGCTTTGATGTATCAAAACCAGATTTGATACATGGACTCGGGACCCAATTTTGAGAGAGTACCAAAAATGTCCTGTCATTTGACCACTGGAGGGTGCTGCAATAAGCACAAATATGTTTTGGCTAATAACTGGTGATGTGTCTGCTTAAAAAAAAAAAGATTTGTGTCTGGTGATACCGTGAGGGATCCCAAGGCGAAGAGACATGGCAACTTTTCATGTCAACCTAATTGATGCGGCCACCATATTATATTTTATCAAAAGATTTAAAGCAGTTTGCCCAATCTTAACCAAATTTGGCACAGATGATCTTCGGACCACGCCTCACAAAAGTTATCAGATAGATTTTTGAGTTATGAAATGGACTGCTTGGCCTTGGTTGTTGTTTATTTCAGGCAGTTTTTCTATATTGCTGCTCAGTAAGTCTTCTTTGAACGATAGATTGAGATACCTTCACCCCTGCCCTGTGGAGATTGTTGCTAAGTACAGCAGCGGTTCCTTTCTTTTTCAGGACATTCCAAGTTGTTGTACAAACTATCCCAAATGCTTGTGCAATCTTTTCTAAGCTCCAAAATGGCTTGCTTTTCTCCCAAAGACAGCTCTCTGGTCTTCATGTTGGTTTATCTTTTATAAGACAAATGTAGTCTTAACAGGCAAAACCCAAGGCTAAAACCAAGAGTAGACATTCAGAACCATTTGTTCTTTAACCAATCAATCTAACAGGACACATCTGGGCAACAAGAAACACTTGTCAGTCAC
This sequence comes from Conger conger, assembly GCF_963514075.1. Lineage (NCBI taxonomy): Eukaryota > Metazoa > Chordata > Actinopteri > Anguilliformes > Congridae > Conger > Conger conger. The sequence goes on from NC_083764.1 coordinate 35,126,812, forward strand.
ATGCTCCAATACCTTTGCTCACCTAAAAATTAGGTGGTCTGCTACAAAAGGTGATATGTTCTAAGTTGTTTAGCAAATCTAGATAAAAATGCTGAAATTCGGATCTGTCATTTCATGTACATGTTTTGACCTCAAACTCAATTGTCTTCAGTGTATAGCAAAACCAAAGGAAATAGCTTTGCTCTTCCAATACTTTTGGAGGGTACTGTATGCTATATTGCAAACATATACATAAAAAGAGATAACACAATTATTTCACTGATAAAATTAAAGACTGTGGTGAACAAGTTGTTAATTGATGAATACATGGCCACTAAAACAAACTAGGGGTGCCTGATTTATTTCCAAAATACACAGAAAAAAAACAAGGGTAGCCTAATTGTGGACGCCACCTATAGATTAATTTTTTTTATCGTGATATACAATTACCACAGCTGTTACCAATTTTACAATGCCATTAATCCACAAATTGAACATTGCAATGAGACAAAACAGAAACTTTGTTCCAGCCTATATACTCTCTATCTATATACTCTCTCACTCGCTGGCCATTTTCCGCTGCAGTCTGAAAACTCATCTCTTCACGCTGTACCTTAACTACTTCATGCAAGTCCCCTAATCTACTGTCAATTGTTTTTCACCCATCTATCTTTATTGTATTTCGTACCTTAATCTAGGACTTGTGAATTTGTATTTGTCTCGGTACTGTAGTTTCTGAAGTTGTAGATGTTTATTATTTTAGGAACTATCAACCAGTATCGCCACTTCCCTTCCTGTCCAAAGCTCTGGAATGAGGTGTACTTAAACAACTCTCTTCTTTTTTCCAACAGCACAATCTGCTTGACCATCACCAGTCCGGCTTTTGATCCGGGCACTCGATGGAGACTGCTCTCCTGGCTGTGACGGAGGCACTTTCCACTGCAAGAGCCTCATCCCTTTCCTCTGTCCTGTTCCTCCTTGACCTGTCTCAGCATTTGACATGGTCAACCACCAACTCCTGATTTCCACCCTGGCATTACTGGGACTGCCCCCTCTTGGTTTGCGTCCTTTTTTGCAGATAGGGCATGCGATAGCTCTGTACTGGGGCCTCTGTTGTTTTCCCTTCACACAAAATCTCTTGGCTCAGTAATTACATCACATGGATCCTCATATCACTGCTAGACTGATGATACTCAACTGTTCCTGTCTTTCCTTCCCTCTGCTACACAGGTCAATGAGAAAATATCTGCCTGGCTTCACCTAAAGCTCAGCAAGACGGAGCTGTTCTTCATCCCTCACAGAGCCTCCCTACTATAAGAACTCTCCATCACCATTGATGGTGCTACAGTGATTGCCTCCCGCTCTGCTAGGAACCTGGGGGTGGTCCTGGACAATGAGCAAAGAGCACGTAAAAACAACATCACGGTCCTGTAGATTCCTTCCCTATACGTGGATTTGCCCATACCTGACCACTCCACACAGCTACTCATCCAGGCTATCGGTAATCTCCCGACTAGATTGCTGCAACTCCAAAATTGCAAGTCTGCCAGCCTATGCTATCCAGTTGCTACAGCTGATCCACAATGCGGTGGCCCGACTCATCTTCAACCTTCCAAAGTTTTCACATGTCATGCCCCTGCAAAAGTCACTCCACTGGCTACCAGTTGTCACCAGGATCAGATTCAATGTTCTGACTCTGGCATATGCTGCAGCCAACAGGGCATAATTCAGCCCTACACACCAGCTTCCCCACTTCACTCTGCTGCCACAGGCTGACTTGCCCATCTTGCCAGCCGCGTGAATGGCTCTTGCCTTTTCCCGACTGTGGAGCTTCTCCACCCTAGCTCCCCATCCCCATACGAACTGCTCACTCACTGCCAATTTTCTGCCTGTTTATCTTTAGCCCCTTGCATTTTGTATCTTAATCTAGGACTTTTTCATTTGTATTTGTCTGTAGTTCCTGAAATTATAGATGCCCTCATGTGGTAGTTACAGACTTGGCCTATCTACCTTGTGTACTGGACTTACATTCACCAATCGCATATCAATTGTACCTTATCTGACATGTTTGATTGTTTGTTCTATGACCTTGATATGCTCAGTTTTGTATGTCGCTTTGGATAAAAGCATCTGCTAAATAAAATGTAACGTAATGGGTGGCCAAAGAGGAGCAAGGGATTTTTAGGGGGTAGCACGCAGTAAAATACTAAATAGGTAACTACATGCCCTAAAACTACTCCCCAACACTGACTATTTGAACGTTAGTTTTCAAAAGCTTCAAATGTCTCGGTCTTTTTCTTGTTAATCTTATTGTTGGAAGGAGGGTGATGAGTTTGATAAGGCATAAGTCTGTTGGCTCTGATAATATACTTACTTGTTTAACCAGTCAGTTTGTAACTCAGAGGTTTATATTTAGGTTGTGTGCACTGAGAAAAGTACAGAGATGTAGCAAACAGTGTTGTTGAATTGGTATATCTGCACAGTGTGGCTTAACACCTCCGCGCCTTACCACAAGCTTGAAAATATCATACCCAAAATAAAATTCTTGAGTCAGAATTACTAAAGCAAATACCAGTATTACTAAAGCAAAGTTACAGAACCTCAAACACAGTGGAAGTGGAAGATTTATTTTCTCACTGAACATCTGTTCTGTTTTTGAGTGGATACAGATTATTATAGCTGTGCTTGATGCACTTAGAAACAACATTCCCCTGTCGTAGCGTTTTTCGGTTTCCTGCCTTCGCTTTACGTAGTCATTTATTCACCTGTGCCTTCTTACCCATCTCCCTGCACTCACACCTGTTTGTCATCTCACTTAATCTGTGTGTTTATACCCGTCTGTTTACCAAGTTTCTTTGCCAGATATGTGTCTTGACCGTACTATCCAGCATTTTTCTGCCTGCTTGCTCTGTGTTCCAATCTTTGTGTATCCCAACCTTTGCTTCTTGGATTATCCTTCTATTCTGATTCTGATTCTAATCACCTGTTACCAAATTTAGTTTGGCTTTTTGAAGTTTTCAGTGGACCAGCTCTTTACCTTGGCGGGGTTGCTGGCGGGGTCATGGGAGTTTGCCGATCCAGTCCACATGTGCTTTGTGGACTTGGAGAAGGCTCTCGACCATGTCCCCCGGGGAACCCTGTGGGGGTACTGCGGGAGTATGGGGTACTGAGGCCGTTGTTTTGAGCCATCCGGTCCCTGTATAACCAAAGTGAGTGTCCGGTTTGGTGACCTCAGAATTGCATCTCTGCTTCTTGCGGACGACGTGCTTCTGCTGGCTTCATCGGACCATGACCTTCAGCACACACTGGAGTGGTTTGCAGCCGAGTGTGAAGCGGCCGGGAAGAGAGTCAGCACCTCCAAGTCCGAGGCCATGGTTCTCTGCCGGAAAACGGTGGATTGCCCCCCCCTGGGTTGGGAACAAGCCATTGCTCCAAGTGAAGAAGTTCAAGTATCTCGGGGTCTTGTTCACAAGTGAGGGTAGAAGGGAGGGTAAGATCGACAGGCGGATCGGTGCAGCGTCAGCAGTAATGCAGGAGTTGCACCGGACCGTCGTGGTGAAGATAGAACTGAGCCGAAAGGCAAAGCTCTCGATTTACCGGTCAATCTACGTCCCAAACCTCACCTACGGTCACAAGATTTGGGTAGTGACCGAAAGAACGAGATTTCGGAAACAAGCAGGCGAAATGAGCTTCCTCCGTAGGGTCGCTGGGCTCAGCCTTAGAGATAGGGTGAGGAGCTTGGACATCCGGAGGGAGCTCGGAGTAGAGCCGCTGCTCCTTCGCGTTGAAAGGAGCCAATTGAAGTGGTTCGGGCATCTGATCAGGATGCCTCCCGGGCGCCTCCCTTTGGAGGCTTTCCGGGCTCGTCCAACTGGGCGGAGACCCAGAACCTGCTGGAGAGATTATATATTTCTCCTGGGCTGGGGACGCCTCGGGATCCCCCAGGAGGAGCTGGAATGCGTTGCTGGAGAGAGGGACGCCTGGATTACCCAGTTTAGCCTACTGCCACCGCGACCCGATAAGCGGGTGAAAATGGATGGATGGATAGATGGATGGAAGTTTGATTTTTGATTATGATCTGTACTGCCGCCTGTGTAACAGGTTGCAAGTTACCGATTACTAAACACCCAAACTAGCGAATAGGCTAGCTTAACATGCATTCAGGTATCTGGTTTGCTGACACGCATATCAGTAATTTCTGGAGGCCAATAAATAGGCTGCAGTAACTAAGTCCAGAGAAATGCCTTACCTGTTTGGGGTTCTTGTTCCTCCCTGTTCCTGTATGCAAGTTCCTGTCTGACTTCAAGGTATGTTGCAGTTTGCTCTGTGTTACTTGCAGCCCACGTCAAGTTCCATGTAAGCCTGATGAAAATTGTTATTGCAGGTCACCATAGACCAGGGGTGTGCTGGCTTTCGTCTCCACCTTAAAATGAGCAACCGATTCAGACCCAAGAAACCAGGTGAGGTGAGTTAACTGTGTAATCAACTGCTTTCATTGATCAATTAATGCCAAGTAACAACTAAAGCCAGCACACCCTGTGGCTCTCAAGGACCTGGGTTGCTGACCCCTGCCATAAACGAAGTGATGGAGCTTGAGTACTCTACACATGCATAGCCTATTGAGGTATTTCTTTTAATCTTTATATTTTGTTAATGGTATGAGTAGGAAAGCATTTAGCTTCCAAGGTAATATCATGGTTAAAATGCACTAAAACATAGCGTACAAGAATGCCACACTGCATGTGGACTAACAAATATTTTCTGCCATTATAGGACATTGCTAGCTGCTGTTTTGCCAACATTAGTAATTTGCGTTGATCTCTCAGTCTCCTTAAAGAGCTAAGGAACGTAGATACCGGGGCTCCAGTCTATGAAAACTGTCTACGTGGAGCTCCGGCCGTTTGTGTTTTAAACTGGGTTGCACCCGCCTTTTCCCTGGGGTTCCGTATTTATTTGTATGTTTAGTATTCCTAATATTCCAGCAGGTAAGCAGTATTTGGATAGTTAAGTTTGGTCACTTTTGCTTTGTTGTTTGTTTGTTTATTAGTTCGTTAAAAAAAAAAAGAAAAAAGAAAAAAAAAGGCCCTGGTCCTTATCTTTGTTGTACAGGTAGCATTGTACTTCCCTCTAGGGTCTTTCAGCGCACTTATCCCTGGTTATGGGTATGCACTTTGTTGTACGTTGCTCTGGATAAGAGCGTCTGCCAAATGCCATTAATGTAATGTAATGTAATGTATTCCTACTACTGATCGAGTTGGAGCTCTGGGGCTGCTTACTGTCTACGTTGCAGTGCGTGGTTTAGGATCTGGTTTGGCGTGGAGGTCATTGCGGCGCCATCTGAAGTGGTGCCATTCTTTTCACTGCATGCTATAGTGTGTGTGTAGAAGTAGAATATTTTGTGATATATTCACCGTGTCCGTACCTCACCACTTTACAGTGCGTGTGTGTATGTGTATGTCTGCTGGCACCTTCACGAGTGAGTGACCTTTTGGTTCCACTTCCGGTAAGTCCTCCACCCTCCATGGACTCGTACCTGCACGCACCCAGTAGTGCCCCTAATGGCAGGGAAGACCTACCGCCTAATTTTGTATTTTTGGGGATCCTGTGGGTTTTTTTGTGTTTTTAGGATTGTAATGAATAAACTGGATGTTTTTATTATTGAATCCACATCTCTGCTTGTTCATTTAGTCGAACGTACCCATGTGGGGATTGATCATAAATCCTTGATTCGTACGAACTATTTCTTTGGGGCGTAATTCCCAAGGTGGCGTAATCAGGTGGTGTTATGCCAGGTCACACCTGTTTGGACTGCCTTCATGTGTTTCGATTTTTGTCTGTGACCTGTGATTGGTTCTTCGGTCCCGAGACCTGATAAATGGAGCCATAGCCACAACACTGGACAAATCCCCTTTCGAAGTGATGACAATATCACCAAACATTAGCATTCTGCATTGTTTTGAGACTCCAAAAGGACACATGTAAATGAAATTATGTAATGGGTCTTATGAGGTGTAAAATTATGCCTTGTGCTTACTAAACTATATAACAGTTTTTATCCTGAAAAAAAGTGTTTGCCATTTCCCCCACCTTTCACCCTCCCCCTACTTGTCTGTTTCAATCTCCCTCTCCTTGCAGCTCTCCTCTGACAGCAACAGGTTGAGAAGGTAATAAAAAGTACAATAATCACAATAATGCCATCTTGTATACTAATATATTCACTGAGATCCATCCATTGAAGTTTTCCCAAAAGTTTTTTTTCTTCAATTACCCAACCCCCATGAACAAGTCAAACACATTCCACAATTCCACATGCTATTTATTATTCAAAAGCAGGCTGCTCCTTATGTATAAGAATACTGAATAATAATAAAATATTTTGTGAACGTATTTCGATGCTCACTGATATAAAATAGGGTCATTAGGGGTGAGTGAGTAGTGCATTACTCGTATCCGTTTCCGTATACGAGTAAACCAATTCAATTATCCGTTACTAGTTACTGGTACTCGGAAGTGGGCTTGGGATAACCTGGAATTGGTGTCATTTAAACAGTCCCCCGTAGACATTGCAATTTGCATTACATTGAAACCAAGATTTTCTCCTGAAGCGCAACTACTACTCTGTTATGCAGGTAAATCTCTATTAAATATTCATCTGGCTAATTGTAACTTAAATTAAAAACCGAAACGGTCTATAAACCGTTCATATCAGGAACACTATCCGCGTTGCTGTCACTCGCCTCTTTAAACACACACCCATGTTTTCCTAAAGCATTATACTCTTAAGGAACACATCCGTCACAGTTTGTTATATAAAATAATGCACATACAAATTCCAGCCAGAATCAGAGAAGTGAGGAAAATAAGCAGGCAGTAGTTTTACTTAAACTTGTGCATCTTTTGACCTCAAACTCAATTGTCTTCCGTGTATAGCAAAAACAAAGGAATAGACCTTGCTGTTCCAATACTTTTTGAAGGGACTGTATATTTTTTTCCTCACTAACAGATCTGGTGTGAGTGTTCACCACTGTTTGTACCTATCATTGATATCCTGATAACATTAGAAAATCATTTGTTGATTTTCCAGTATCTCACTGCACAAATACCAAAGTGTTTATAAAATGTATAAAATATAAGCTCTGGAAATAATGTAGTAATGAAGTAATAAAGTACCTATTTTCACATGTATGTAATTTTTATTAGCTTCATCTGTTGACTGGTGTATACAGGCCCCTTACACTATCAATCTCAATGCATGCAAATAAACAATGAGAAACAATGAGTCATGAATTAGAATTCACCATTTGCAGAACCACAGCTTGCTCATCCAAAGGATGTCACCGTCGATTATTTTGTTTGAACACAATTAAATGAAACAGCTAACTGGCACAAAAGCGTGAACCAAAGACTTCAAGCACAAAAAAAGTTGTTAGGAGAAAGTGCGGCAGAGGTGTTATCATGTCCCAAATGGCCTTTGTGCTAATGATTCTTCACAAAAGAGAGAGACCCTCAGGCCCCACTCGAATACAGTTACCGAGAAATGCTCCAGAGTGTCTCCTCACCATCAAAATGTCAACACTCACACTTGGAAACATATGTCTGTTTTGTACTGACGTTCAGCGCTACATAAAGAACAATTATTAATGCAATCTCCACACAGGCGAGATGGAAATAAGTACTGTATTCTTCACTGCCATAAAAAAGAGCCCTCATTATCACACACAAAGGATCTGTTACAAATATAATTTCTGCGTATAAAAAGAAGAAGCCCAATTGGGTGTTACATGGTTGTGTTTTACATTTTTATTAATGTTGGGGCTTTTATCAAGGTCATCTTCAATATTTACCGAAATGGTGAAGAAAACTTTTAAAAGGAGCTGAAAGATAAGGACTCAGCCCTGTTGTGGAGGAATAATTAGGGATAATGGCAGAGTATTACTGTCTACGGCTGTGTTATATGATGGATGATTATTGATAATGGTGATATCATAGCGGTTCATTGTGCAACTCCCACTGTACCCAAGAGGACAGGATGCAACTTCATAGGTAAAATGGTTTGTATTTTCTGAAATAATCACGATTTAAATGTGAGACCCACTTCAGCAGGTCTGGTAGACCATGGAAAGAAAAGCACCGGACAGCTTTAGCACCATCAAATTTCACCTCACACTGAAATATTTTGAAAATCACAAATGTTTTGATTTGTAACTAGAAAACAATATGAACTGTGTCTTTCTTCTCAAGAGAAAGTATCGAATAAAAAATATCAACGATAATCACATCAAATAGCCCTCTCTCTTCAATGTTTGAAAAGAAAAATGTAGTCATCAAAATATATGTATGTCATGAGTGGAATCTAAAACAGTCGCAGCATATAAAATGTTAGTGATATATCTCAAGTGTGTTTCAGAAAAAACTCACGGCTGGTACAATAGCTGGTGATTGAAATAACGTGAAAGGTTGGGAATACGTCCACACCTATCGGCCACTTCATTCCCACAACAACCTGGGGTCAATATTCTCATGTTCTGGCTTGAGAGGAAATCAATAAACACTTTTCTCCCTCTGGTGTAATAAATGCAGACAGCGGTGTGCCACTGGGGAGTTCAGTGTTCATGAGTCAGGTAAAGAGATGGGTTTTCCTGCATGGGGTGGTATTGAGCTGAATGTCTTATCCATAGCAACTCAGTATGTTATGTTACATTTTACTCACTGACAGAGCTCACATGCATTTCTTTAGCTCCCCATAGAGATGGAGAAAAGTTCTGCCCTTAACCATGCATTGAAATGTTTCTTTAAGCAATATTCATATTTTCAAATACATTTCACTCTCTGTATTTATGGTATACCAAAATATTAGATATGTTTTAAATGATTAATTTCATTTTTTTTTTTATCCCATCATTATTCAAACCATATAAATTATTCCTATTAAAATATAATTGAAGTGCATGCAGATAGAAGGCATTTCACAATGTGTGCAAGACTATACAATATGCACAATAATTTATAGATAATTCATATACAGACATTGAAATATGTACAGTAATTATTAATAAATATTGTATATATTTATAATATAAATGGCAATGAGGGTGATGTATTGTTTTTTTAAATTGATGCAATAAAACATTAACCTTACTCAAATAGTATTTGAAGAAAATATTGATTATTTTTGGTCAGAATTATCAGCCTTTTTAAAGGACTGAGGAAATGGTAGTCTTTGGCTGAACATATATAACACTTTATTGGGTTTAAAAATAAATAAATAAATCTTTAGAAAAAACATAATGGATCTTAGATGTAATTCTCAAGGTCTCAGAAATACTATGTAATTGCTCATTGGAAAGTGGACCCAGGCAAGCTGAGTGCTTTTTATGGGAAATAAGTACTACAGATAAGCTGTTGTGACATGTCCCTTGCCTTGCATAAAAAGGAATTTAATTAAAAGCCTTGAAGGAACATGGCAATAATGATAATCCTAATAAGTAATACCATGTCCATTTGTTGTTTAAATGTCTGTAAATGGGTTATTTAAAATATGAGTTTTCAAGGCTTTTAATTCACAGTCCCAGTTGTAATTAGGGGCAGTGCGGTCCACTATTCCTCCTTTTGTGCTTGTCTTTTCTTTTCAGCTATTTACCAGGAATGAAACCTTCAGATAAGAGTATTCAACTAAGAGAAATCTTTAACTAAACATTTAGCTATATCTGGGTTTTGGATGAGGTCCTGGTATTTGTATAGTGACCGCATTGCTGACCACAGAAAAGGAATATAGCATCAGTCTCTACTCTAAGGAGTCGGACATATTTTAGATTTTTTATCATGTACAACTTCCCAGGGTAAGTAAATCTATATTTGGTGATCTGTGTAGGAATTACAGCCCTTTTTATACATACAGTGGTTTTGTGTTTCATTTGGTGCTGCTGCATCGAGCGATCTGCCAGGCGGTGGCAAATTTGTTTTTCCAGAGTAACTCCTTGTTGTTCGCACAACCACCACAAGGTGGCAACTGTGAGCACACAGTAAGTTTCTTATTGTAACCGCATTAGCCATGACAAAAATCTAATGATAATTCAACTGCCCTTTTATAATTTAATGTTTTGGTTAAAAATCTAATTGGTATTGAAAATTCTCCTTTGCATTTTCACTTTCAAAGTTAACAGACCTGTTAGTGATGGGAGTGTTACAGGGGCGGTTCAAAACGAACTAAGAACATGGTATTTTCCCTGCTTTTGTGTACACTATGATTCCACATATTTGTCTGAACGTAAAACAAATGATTCATTGTACCATCAAAACGCAGTGCCATGTATGGGTTTGCATCGGCAAATGTATGGTTATTTCTCTTTCATAACTAAGTTAACTGAAACCAAGTTCTCGTGTGTAACGATCAATACAAATTTAAAGCTTTGATGTAGGCCTAGCTGGCAAATCAATAAATCAACCATTCTGCAAGAGATGGTAGTATAATAGTCTAACAGTGCCATTCCTGGCAGTCTGTTGCCAATTTTCAACATTGGCCACCCCTTTCACCGTGGGCATTTCTATCATAATCTCTAGCTAAGTCTACGGACAGGCTGAGAGTGATTGGGACAGTCATGGGACCTACAGCTTAGCCAAATGAGAATTGCTTTGTATTTTTTTAATATGATGTATAACAAAATAAAAGAATGATGTCAGTTTGTTTTAATCTTGTTGATCCAGGCCTCTACCCACATTCTGTGGATCCATAAAAGGCAGCTAGCCACAAGCTATATACAAGTCACTGAGATCACAGTGGAAAATAATTACTGCCTCCCACTAAATATAGGTGCTAATGCAAGATAACTAGCTAACAAAGTAATCAAATTTAACATAATTTCCCATTTGCCGCTGGTTGGTATTTACAGCATTAGACTAATGAAACTGGAATGTAGCTAGTTAGGTTTGCATTATCAATGAAATTTGTGGCAGGTTTTTTTGTGTCATCGTGTGAAAATGATAATGCAGAGGTAAACAATGTAATTTCATTTGAATTAAGTCACACTTGGGCCGTGAACATGAACATTAAATGATAAAGGGCCAATTCAATTTTCATTTGATCTTTGTCATGGATAATGCGGTTACAATTAGAAACTGTTATTTAAAATGCGTTCATTTGTCATTTTCATTTAAATAATGATAGGGTTTTGTCATAGATGTTGATAAAAACTGAATATGAAATGACTTTGCATTTACGTTTTAATGTTGTCACAAAGTGCGTACATCAACTTGAAAATGAAAATACAAAGCAGGCTTAATTATGACATGGTTTTGGCATGGATATGCTTCTGTATATGTATGCTTATATTAATTTATAATTATGCATTTTTACAATAGCCTATTTCCAAATGCTAGCCTATGTGCAGGGATCATGATTCTTGTTCTTTCATTTGTGCAGATGTTTGACAGCCTCTGTAAAATGTGTTGATATTCAGCACTTCTCCCCCTGTAATGGTAACACAAATTTGAGCATGCTCTGTTTATAATAACAACATTCTCTAAAATTAAAGGCCTAAAGTAAGTAGGCTATGATCCATCTTTCTGTGATGCGCTGAATTAAGTGATTAATACATTAATGTATTTCACTCTGTTCCTATAGCAGCCAACAACGTCCCATTGATTTTCTTTATTTTCAGTAATCCAGTAATTCAGTATTTTCCCCTTAAAATTCACCAGAAATGGCCATACCACAGCAAGACCCTGGACCCTGAACAATTGCCGTTCTTGGCCTCTATGTATTTCTACCACCCTATAGTCAAACTAATGTTAAGCCCTTGGTTTGTGAAAATGACAAATTCACAAGCACATGTTGAGGGACAGGAAAGGTCATTAAGAATTTAAAATTTAAATTTGTCAGATACTAGCTTACATGTTTTTCTGATTGTGTTTTCACAAACTCAGCTTACTCGAGGGAAGATGGCAAGGGATGGGAATGTGTTAAATAGAATCCAGCCATTATTTCAGGCCAGTTAGAAGCTTAGAAGGTTAGTAGTTAGAAGGTCTTGATACCCTAGTGCAAATTTGTTCGACCCTCTGTTCAATTAAGCAACTGAACAAGAGACCTAGGATGTGGTTTGAAACAATGATAATTCCCATAGAGCAGACATCCCAAGTCTCCCGGAACTTCCGGGAGTCTCCCGGAAATAAGTACTCTCTCCCGGACTCCCGGAGAGGAGTGAGAATCTCCCGGATTTGCTTCGCATCGTCTAGCTATTTATTCCCTAAGATCAATTATCATAATCATCAGATCATGTTAAGGGTAGGATTCGAAATACGCGCCCCACACACAGTTAATTCATGGCAATGGAAAAACCCACATGCAAATCCACCGCTAGTGTAAGTGAAAATATAGGCTACTCCAAAATATACTCCATGTTTGAAACCAGTTAAAACCAAGCTGACCCTGGCACAAAAATACTATTCTTCAGTTAGTTACCACTGAAGTGGTAAAGAATATACCTCCATAGCTAAAAACCTTTTTGTGTTTGTTTGTGTATTGATTCATTTTACAATGGACTGGTGAACTGAAAAAACAGACACAGAGATGGATGGAATCATTTGCTTCTCATTTGCACATGCAACTGCAAAACGATGCAAACCCTGCAGATACTGTATTTTGCTGAAACGGGCACATTTTTAAATGCTCTTGGTGACGCAGAAAATATAATAGACTCCAATATCTGTCCACTCGTTCCATACATACATGTAGCATACAGTGCATAATCACTAACAAATAAATGTTTCCATAGTGTTCCCAAATATCCTGTGAGGTTAACCACTTGTCCTATAAGCTGTATTAGTTCTTGGTTATGATTTTATTCATACAACTTATCCCTGGATATGGGTATGCACATTGCACTTTGTTGTACGTTGCTTTGGATAAGAGCGTCTGTCAAATGGCATGACTGTAATGTAATGCCACTGCCATGATAAACTATATAATTTAATGTTTCATTGTACTGACATTATTAGAAAGCAAATAAATCAAGGTCTTAGCATTAGCATACAGGGGATACAATACTCAAAGTGCACAGACAACAAAATGTGACTGACATTTTAGTAACATAGATGCTTGGCAGGATATAGGCCTATTACTCTGAAAAAGTTTTCAGACTAAACTATTAGTCTGAAACTTCCAGTGTCATTGTAAAGGTCAAGCAGCAGGGATATGCTAAATTCAGCTGCCACATGAAAAATGAGTATTTTGTCTTATCACATATTCAAATGATTTGTGTGTGTCAGTATTGTCTGGTGTAACGTAAACTAGCAAGCTAGCTAACATTAATGCAGTGGGGATACATTATTCCTACTAACATTAGCTAATGTTAGTACCATTGCTTTGATAGTGGAGTGGGGATACATTATTGATAGCTGACGTTCACAATACCATTGCTGGGGTCATATTCAAATCACATATTCAAGAGCTGTGGTAAATAGGGTTATACTAGTGATAATAAGTGATAAAAAGCATATTGGAGCAGTTTTTGTTTAATTGAGACTGCAGTGATGGTGACAGCAGTCCTCAGTTGGTTTGCTGCGTCCATGACACGTCTCTTCCTGAAACGCCCTCTGCATCTCCTTGAAATCCGTTTTGTCAACTTGGGATGTCTGCACAGAGGATTTTTTTTGTTTTGTATCTTCGTATGAGTAAACAATTTCACAACCTTGTTCTCCAGACCATCTTTTGCAAATCAATTCATTGTAATAAACTACAGCCTATAATGTTCATTTTTTACCCATAAATACACAAAATTATTGAGAAAGCTACACAACAAACTGTCTGTCACCATGCTCTCATGAGGCAGGTCTTTCTGTTGTGTAGTTTTTTTGATGACATTGATATCTGTGCGTGAAATAACACTGATAAGACTGTAGGTCAGCTATCATTCTACCGTGTATAAATTGACATAGTTTTGCTCAAACCAAGATATTTCAGGAAATTGTTTTAATGTTAGGCTAATGTTTAAACAGCAAAAACAGAATAGCACAGATAATGTAGCCTACGAAGCAGTAGGCTCACGAAAACTGTGGAATTGAGTTTCACATTTTTCACCTGGTGGTGGTTGTGCAAAAAACAAACCCTAAACAACTAAGGATTGTTGGTAATCTTGCTACAAATACCTGTTACCGGCCAAAAACTGTCAACTTAATTTAACCTTACATTTTTATTCCTCTTTTTCTTCTTCTTTGTGCATGAAAAAATGTAATGTATATGGTGAATCAAGAGGCATAACAACAAATATTTTCCCAGCAAAAAAGAGCAATGGCTGTTTTCCTCAAATACAAATGACACATTGCCAAATGCCCCCTACTGTAGGAACCTCACAAGTATGTTTTCCCGGGCGACGGCATTCTTGCGACTGTCTCCCGGAACATTCCCGGAATATTCTCAACGAATGTTTTCTGCCGGGTCATATTCGACCCATAACAATTTTAAAAAAAATTTATGAAATGGTGATTATTGGTTTTATTGTGTATATATAGTTTTTGAGGATGTCAAGAAGCCTTGTTCAAAAAAAAAAAAAAAAAGTATTTATTACATATATTAACCATAACACTATAGAAGGGATACAGGGAATCATTTCATGGTATATTAGGATGCAGTTTTAGTAGAATTTTTTCAGGCTAGCTAATGTTAACTAGCTACATAATCAGCTTGGTGCAGCCAGAAAATTGGCCAGTGCAGGAAAATGTCACATGGATTGGATTGCTTGGATTTCATATTAGGTTGCTTGCCTGTCTTATGTTTTATACTTATGTGCCATCAGCAAAGCAATCTATGCATATACAATTTTCTTTGAAGTTCATTAAGGGTAAATATTTACTATTTATTAATAAATGTTTTGTCAATAGTTTTCTAGCTTTGTCTTTTTTCAGAATAGACCTTGAGGTATTGGTTTAAGCTTGCTGTCTTATGCAATTCATTACATGTTTTGAACAAACTCATTGTCAATGTTATGGTGTAGCGCACTGCATATTTTATTTCTGAGTGCAACACAGAAACACAGGACACTTTAAACTCACTCATTTTATTTTACTTTGGTAGGCTACTAGCGGTGGTGATAACGGTGATCTACAAATGCGGAGTCATTTTAAAAGATGTGTGAAAATTCCATTTAGCCGTGCGTATATCGTGGATATTGACACGGCTGGAACACAAACTGACCAATAGAGACAATAGACCAGACCTATCCGTTGTATAATTCAGATTATATGAATTTGTCCTATTACTTTTTCTTTCCTAAAATGGGGGACTGTGTATAAAAATGGCTATAATTCCTAGTAAATACCTTAAATGAGAAAAGTTTAAAATGACCGTCTGCACTTTCTGGGGTACAGAGCCAAAACATAATTATTGTCACTGTCCCAATACTTTTGAATTTAACTAACTCAGGCAGGTAGTCACAATATGGTTGCCATATCTAGAGCATTCTGTAATTTATTGTGTAATTAATCAAAAAGTGAAATGTTTTCATTTGCTGAAAAGTCTCAAAAGACTGTGATCAGCCCTAATGCTAACATCAGTCTGCTCTCCATCAAGGTGTATCAGCACAGATCTCTGACAACATGCTACAGCCATGTCTACGCTACGTCAAACAACATGTGCTCACCTCTGGGCAGATTGTTTAATCCCATCCATGCTGTTGAGACATCAACGTCACAAATTAAACGTTCATATATATAAGATAATAAAAACTGTGACATAATGAAACCGCAAAACTGCACTTGATAGATTGATAGATCCAATGAAGTGTATACTGTACATTATAGTGTATATCGTTATGATCTCATTCATTACATTACATTACATTATTGGCATTTGGCAGACGCTCTTATCCAGAGCGACGTACAACAAAGTGCATACCCATTCATATAGGAGGCCTAGTGTATGTTGTTCAGGATAAAAGTGTAGCAGCGGATATATAGCTGACAGTATGTATGCATATTGGCCTGTACATAATTATAAAAATTTTTGGCTAACTACTGTGCATTCATAGTCACTCAATGATAGTGTCACCCACAAATTGCTCTCACTCTCTCTCCCTTCCCCTGCTCCCGGGTTTCGGCACAAAATTGTCACATGCCGTGGCACACCCCTGGGTGGACAGAAGAGATTGACACAGGGAGGTAGAGTGAATTTTGGTTTTCACCTGTGTTTTATTCAGTCTTCGGGGAGCAGGGGAACAGAGAGAGAGAGACAGAGCAAACTCGTCCATCAGCCTCCCAGGATCAGGTTCATACCGCAAACGAAAACAATAATAACAAATAAAAGCTTTCGCTCTGCAGCTTCCGCTCTGTCATTTGTCAGATCTTTGGCTTTCCGCCCCGGCTCTCTCATATAACATACAGCTCTCTGTCGTCTGTACTTCCCCAGTCTCAGGGAAAGAGCACACATTTAATTCCTCGGATTGCCCCTGCCTCTTTCCTGCAAACCAAGCCCCACCTGCCACAGGGGGGATCCCAAGTATGTAACTGATTCTGAAGTTCTGCATGAAGGAATTATAAAATAATCCCTCCAAATGTGTTCTCTAACCTTATCACAAATTATAGAAAAAGATCTTTGCCAGGGGTGTTTGTACAATGCAACCCAGGGGTACCAATCATTTTGGAAGAAGAAAAATGCCATTTTAAAAATGTAAGACTTTCGTTGATTCCTTTACGCATATTGGGAAATATGTCAATAACTAGTTTTTATCCAAATTCATCAAGGGTGCCAATAGTTTTGGAGCCCACTGTACATAATACAAATTATGTGGCCATTTTGTTTTCTTTCCATGTTGTTGTAGCCATTCCTTTGTGAGTGACACTGGCTTTGGGGTGGCTTGCAGCGACCCTCGTCCCTTCCTCACCTTGTAGAGTTTGCTGTAGGCAATCACACTCCCCCTGACTACTAATGAATGTTGGCGAGGGGGGGGGGGGGTCTGCCAGAACATGGAACTCACCATTGTTTCCACAGGACACTAGTAAGCCCTGAAGTGGACTACTAAAACATGTGTGCACATTCACACACACACTCACACACACACACACACACACTCAAGCACAAGCACATGAGCATGTGTGTTGTGTGTTTAATTAGAGTGATTTTTTGGTATTTTATCTTATTATGTTTCACATGCTGTACCGATGATTAACTGTACCTAACACTGATACATATTTTAAATACTATTTTACTGATAAATTGAGCTCCATAGTGTTTGGGATTACATATACATATTATTTGGCTCTGAACATCACAATTTTTAACAGTCACAGATGCAGGCCAAGCATTAGATTGTTTCCAACGTCATTAAGAGAGCACTGGTGAGTTCAGAAATCGCAAAGGACCTGGTAGGTCAAGATCTCTATAATTGATGACCAAATAATTGTCACCATAATGAAGAAAACCCTCAAACACCTGTCCAACAGGTCAGAAACACACTTCAGGAGGCAGGCGTGGATATGTACTGTCTGCTGTACCCAATTCAGCGTTCTGGAAAAAGGTAATTTTTTTAGAAAAGGTCATTTCTACATGGTGAAGCCAAAGTGTATATACCTTAAACACCCATAAATACAAGCTAGGAATGTGCAGTTTGACCACATGTGAATTGTCCAATTACAAACATTGTGGAGTACAGAGCCAAATCAAGGAAAAATATGTCTTTGTCCCAAACATTATGGAGCTCACTTTATGTTTCTATGCATAAAGTGTGTAACATAAATATTTTGTAGACTTTGTCTGGGGTTTGGTTCAAATTGTTTAATTGTTCTAATGATCGAACCACATGTTGGTCCTTTTATATAGCATTGCAGGTTTAAGCCACACTTTCCACAAATTAGGATTTGCAACTCACAACACTGCTTATTTGTTGTACAGCAAGAGATACAGGGGAAACATGCATGTAAAAGAGCTTCAGGACTGTGCATAAAATCTAGTCTGCTTTGTGCTGGGATTGGCATTTCCAAAGCAGGCCAGTTTTACCGTAATAGCCAGGAGAGGTCAGGATTACTGACGACACATTGAGATGTGGATTCTCAGCCCAGCACTAGTGCATTAAATGTCATTTTTGGTCCACTCTTCACTGCAGTGAGGGCCTGCTGACTTTCTGTCAATTTCTGCTGGCTTGCTGGCGTCGACATTGAGCTAAACCAGCAGCACTTCTGTTGTTGCCGGGGTGCAAGATCACATTTTCAGGTTTCATTGCTAGCACTTAAAAGCAAGATCCAGGCTGATTTCTTGACAATCAAAGGTTTCATCTTTAATGAATACTCAATTAGCTGAAAGAAAAAATCAATTTATGTTACTTGTTATTTAACAGAGAAAATAATACAAAAGCATTTTGCTGTTTTTGTCATGGGCATGTACAGAAGAATGGACTTGGAATACCCTGAGTAATGCACAGATGGATGTATAAAGCTAAAAAAAATGTTAAATAATGTTGAGAACGTGTGTTTAGAAGTGCTAGCGACATATCTTGTTGTGCATGCATGTTGGCAAGTTCAGAATAACTTAATGGAGGCAACAAAATGTTGACATTTTAATGAAATTGGATTTTCCAATTTTGTATGTTATGTAATGACAGAAAAAAGCAGTTGCCAAGGAAGGCAACCAGAGGGCACAAAATTAGCTAATTTCGGAAATTTTGTTGCCAAGGGTAACTGGGCAACCCTTAATGTCGAGCCTGTTAACCTGACCTTAGAAACGGCTTTCAACTCAAAAAGGTGAGGAACATTTTGCCAGTATATTTGTACCATTAAAATGACATCCAACATTCCAAGACACTGTTTTAAACAGAGAGTCTGCTTGATCCCTCATTACTGCTTGAAGCAAAGAATGCGATGCTGTTTTCTACTTGTTGCTAAAACCCCCTGTAGAAGAGCGACCTCATCGCACAAGGGTGGCTGCAGGCATATAACCCCATGCAATAGCAAACTCATTAGTAGGGTTCCTAATGAAACCAACCCCTTTTCCTTTGGTGAACACCAGAGGCTGGGGCCTGGGGGAGCCCACTCCGACCCCAAGTGCACAGAAAGATAAAGAACTCAGTGCCTCTCGGTCCTATGTAGGATATCTGCTTGCAAAGCACCCTGAGTATGACCGTCCTTCACCATTAACATCAGTGAGAATGATTACTCCAATGACGGCTCTTGAATGATTCAATTACATTCAGCTATGTGAAATATATTCAGAAACCCTTCAGCTCCCCCTCCCCAGGTGTTGGAACAAGGCCCCACCTCCCCATCTTTACCCATATGATGAGACACTTCTCATTGCAGCCTGTAAATAATTGGTCTTTAAGCACATGCCCATGGCTGCATGTCTGGGCGCTCACGTTCAAGTCGGCTGTGAACATATGACCTCATCTGGTGAGCCGTGGCACCAAAGAACCGTGTGCTTTGGTCCATAAGGAGAGGTCACGTTGAAGCCTGTGAAAGCTGTTTAGAACATCTTTCATTAAGAAGACATACATATTACTGGGCTATCAGTACTAACTGGGCTATGTTGTACTAAGTATAACAAACAGATAACTGGAATTAGTACATGTAGCAGATGTCAGATCATGGATGTATGCTAATTGTGCAATATGGTGATGGCCTAGCAGTTCACAGCAGGTCCTAATCGTGTTCAGAATTTCCTCACAACTGCAACAAACTCAGACTAAAGTCATCTTTGACGTTAGGACTGTACTTCCTATTACTGCATTGCCCTTTGTTCTCAAAAAAGAAATAAAATAAGGTCAATTTTTCAAATTACATTAGTATTACAGTGACTGCTAAATAAATTCTGAGCACAATATACAAATACCAAGCCTAGTCAAAAATGACATCCAACTCATCTAACAGAATAGCAAGCAGGGTTGAAGGGGGCCAAGCAGTCTAGCAGGGCAGGGTTGCCATGACACCAAATTTCAGGAAGAAGTCCTGAGTCCATATACCAAGTTGGCATCAACACATCAAAGCGTTGCTGAGCTCCTATTTGGTGACTTTGCCACCAATTTCGATTGTCTGTGACAGACAAACGCTTTGGAAAAAATCTAAAATCCATCTGATAATTTTTATTAGGCTTGGCCTGAAGATCATCTGTGCCTACTTTGGTGAAGATTGGGCAAACTTTCTGGCCTGTGAAAATGTTTTAAACCATTCAATAAAATCAAATATGGCGGCTGCATCAATTAGGTTGACATGAAAAGTTGCCACCTTTTGGCCTTGGGATCTTTCATGGTATCACCCAACATGAGAATTATTTTTTTATTGAGTTTTTTATTCAGTTATTAGCCAAAACAAATTTTTGCATATTGACCATTGCAGTGGTGAAATAACAGAATACATTTTCAATACCCGACTCCAAAGGCAATCAAAATCCTAGAATCAAGACTGGACACTGTCAGCTTTCTTATACCTGCCCTAAGGAAGTGATTGAATATACCTGACTAATCAGAAAGAGCCAAGAAGCCAACTGTCCACTTACTTCTGGTCTCATAAAATGGGGGCACTATCTATAAAATGGGATGTAATTCCTAAATAGATCAACCAATATGGATGTACCCTCAAAAATACCCTCAAATAAAAGGTGGAAGTCTGCAGTTAAACTCATATGCATTGTTTCATTTGAAATCCAATGTGTTGGACTACACAGAACCAAAAGAACAGAATTTGTACCACTGTCCAAATACTTACGGACTGCACTGTATCTGCTTGATTGCAATATGTGACTTTTATTGCCAGTTTCACAGACAAAAATACATTTTGAATAGAGATTCTTCATACACTATTTAGTCCAAGACTAAATCTATGTCCATGAAACCAACCCTTAAATATATAAATCAGTTCTATATTGGGAATTTTATCAAGGGTGACCTTAGTTTTGCTGCCACTGGCCATAACTGAACATTTTCTCTTTGAACATTTGATTGAAGTATGAATATTATATTTATTTATTGGCTAGTACAGCTAGTTTGTACAAGTTATTGTGACTTTGACCTTCACTGAAGCAAATTAAAAAAACAAATAACGAAACAAACAAAAACACATTTTTGTTGTATTATCACCCTTGTGCGTGCGCACTTGTCTACTTTCTACCACCACCGATCCACCAAAATGATTTGGAGAAAAAACACATTTCTAAAATATTACTTCCATTAAAAAAATAAAATAATTATAGTTCAGGACAAATGTTGAATCCATGACTAGGAAGTGTACAAAATGTACCATTTTCCACTCATCTTCATGGTCTCGTCAGGAGGGAAATTAATATTCCAGAAACAAAGAAAAACTAAGATATTGTCAGCTGACCATGTAGCTATGCTGTGTGCTTCTTGTCTTGGTTTCCTTGCGGTAATTACAATAAACAAATTAATCTTCCTACAGTATTTGGAGGCCTTTTGGAGAATAGCGTACAATATTTCAACTGTCTTGAAATACTTTCAGTATGTTTACTGTTTTCTCCAATGCAGTTTCAAGCATCTCATTTCCCCCGTATTATTGTTACCCTCACTGTCCACTCCATCAGCACAAAGACCTGGTCATATATGTGTCTGACAATGAGCTCCACTCCACACACTCAGCACCTTTGAGCTTAACGCGTCTGTCCTCAGTGTGGAATCGTAGAGTGCACCGCAAATACAAAAGCCCTCCGAGACGCCACCGTGCTGGTCTTGGACACATTGAAGACGTGGGACAAAAAGGTGGTGGTGGTGGGGGGTGTTGGAGGAGGTTTGGATGACTTGCAAACAAATGCAAATGAGCACCGTGGCTCTTGAGTGGCACCCGCGATGGAACGCAGGGGCCTCAATACCCCTGAGCCGTGTGTACAGCTCCTCAGGATTACCCCTATGCGTCCCCTATTACAAGGCCTCCTCACGCTCCTGCCTCTTCCATTGTGCCAGCTCTCCTCACACACACCACATACCCCCCCTCCTCAGACTCCAGACTGGCCCCTCTTGTCTTGCACTGTGTGAGGACCTTCCACAAGACTGGCTTATTCTCCATTTCCCAGTGGCTCCCTTTTCTGAGGGCTCTCCAGTGTTTACTGAGAGTAGGAGATGAGTGGCTGGAGGAACCAAAAATGAGCTGTGTGAGACACGCTGCCCACAATGAGTTCACAGGAAACATAGACGCCTCCACACTTCAACTACGGGTGGGCGGCTCTCCCACGCTGCTCCCGTTCCCCGCTGATTTTATGAGATTACTTTAATGGACCTTTCTTGTGGGCAGGACTGCGCTTTTATATCTGCTGTTTGTTTTCTAGGGTTTTTTTCTCATGACACTTTGGCGTACCTGTATATTGAAGAGGTCTCGAATGTATTTTTATCACTCAGTTTGTAAGAAGAGAGAGAACGTGTTGGGTGGTTCAGCCTTGCATAAGGAAGAAAACAGGAGCTAATGGATCTTTTACTTGCCCTGCCAACAGTTGTGCCTTAAATTAATTATAGGAAATGTCTAGCATGCAAATAATAGTTCCGTTTTTTATATAATAAAATACGTTTTGAAATGGCAAAGTTTTTGATGTTTCATTTAGGCATGTTGCATCGCAGGCAAACAGCCGAAGCAGGACATTTTCATTTCTCTTATTGTATCCTTTTATTGAAAGATCAAAGACATTGTTGAGGAAATAAGAGCCCATTATATAACTGCAAGCTGTGTTCCCATTTTTATCTTTCCTTACTTTTATGATTAAACTGCAGCTTGTTGAAATCTTTGATTCTTTGATGAAAAATTACCTGGTTAGAATTAGATGCACAAAAGAGTAGGTTTTTAAAGTCACTCCCAGTCATGTTCCTGTATTTCAGAAAACTTTCCTGACTGAGGTATTTACTTGGAAGTCTAGATAAAAAGTCTCATTGAACTAATACAGCTTGATCTTCATAACATACTTTTTTATGTCCCATTTCACAGTAGCACATTTAATGGTTTCAACAGTGTGTAAACATTGATGTTACACGCTATAATCTTCAGTGTGGAATCCTTACATAGTAATGCAGGGGAGAAGACCTGCTAATCTGTGGTTATAGGGATATAGGTTACCACCCATCAGCAATCATTGAAGTCAATAATTTTCAGGAGGAAAATTTACAGGGAGCCTTTTTTGATAAAAGCTAGAATTCTAGTTGGCAGGTCCATTCTACAGCAGTGAACTAATAAAGTTATGGAATCTTTGCTGCTTGGATCAATCACATTCGGCATAATACAATTTTCTGTTGTTCCTGAAGAGCAAATAGTCTCTGATAGTCCTGCTGCAATCATCCATCCATCCATCCATTATCTTAACCCGCTTATCCGGAACAGGGTCGTAGGGGGGCTGGAGCCTATCCCAGCATACATTGGGCGAAAGGCAGGAATACACCCTGGACAGGTCGCTAGTCCATCACAGGGCACACACACCATTTACTCACACACACTCATACACTCATACCTATGGGCAATTTAGACTCTCTTTGGACTGTGGGAGGAAACCGGAGTACCCGGAGGAAACCCATGCAGACACGGGGAGAACATGCAAACTCCGCACAGAGAGGCCCCGGCCGACGGGGATTCGAACCCAGGACGCTCTCTGCCTCCCTCTCCTCTCTAAAAGATTGTAAAAAAGCAGCTACAATAATTACATAGAATTTACTCATCTATTGATTGAGGTCCATTGATTTACGTCTATGTAAAATTCCCAACCCTATCAACATGTCAAGCACTTTCCACAATGTCACATGCCAATTATTATTCAAAATCAGAACTACTCTTTATTTATATGTGTACTAAATAATAGTAAAAATATTTTGATGCTAACTGATATAAAATTGGATCAAGTCACTGCACATGCCCTCTGCTGTAAAGTCAAATTTGTTTTCACTGTCCTCCTTTTTGTATTCACTCATTTCTTCCAAGGCCTCCAAATATTGAGTCTTTCATTTTGCCTTGCAAAATACTTTTTTTTGCAGTAAAACAACCTTTTTATGCATACATTTTTCAGGCATTTAGGTTTTTTTGCCAGTGCGTGTGTACTGAAAAGGTTTGTTCATACAGGCAAAATGTGTGTTGTTTTATGCAAGCCTAGTAAACTATTTGGTAGACTATAAGACTATATGAGACGTAGTTTCATGAGATCATCAGTTGTCACTATAATACTACATAATTGGCTGGCTGTATACTGAGGATAAGTTGAAGTTGCTTGCATGCAGAGGGGGGTATTGCCCATGCCTAGAAATTGCTTTGCCAGTACCAGTCAGAGAAGCTTTTACGTATGTGGACTCATCTTTTTCCAGAGAGCCAATACAAAATGTAGACAATCATGCATTCCTGCGTAAATTAAATTTTGTGTAAGTATGCAAGAGCGAGACAAACATCACAAATCTATTAATGTTTCTCTAAGTCAGCAAAGTTTTGGAAAGTAAACCTACTTTGGATTTGGTTCGCTGGACCCATTCGGTGATAATGATACCGACTGTACCATGCTTCATGTCATCCATGTATTTACAAGCTGCATGGAAGGTGAGGACCCCCCAAGCCTGTTTAAGCTCCCCACCTGTTACATCATAAGGACCATTGTAGCTAACATAAAGGTATTGTAAAATAGTTTATACAGATAGATCCGGAAGTTTAACAATTCAAACAGTAAACTGTGACCAGATTGATTGAATTTTTACTGTGAAAAAAGGAATGAAAGAAAATAACTCCATATTCAATATCATTTAACATAAGGGCCTGAGATTAAATAATTAAAAAGCAAATGCTAATTTGATAAACCCAATGTTCATTTTAATTTTAAAACTGATGAACTAATGAATCTTCGCTGCCACAACTCAGATGATATCTCATTCATTTTTCAGTCACATATCAGTCATCATTCTCTGGGGGCATGGTTTTTTAGGACAAGAGGAGCAGACCATTTAATTGTAGTCAACTAGTTACACTAGCTGGCAAACATCTAATGAATTTTCTCATCTGTAAATCAGATAATCTGATGATAAATCAGATATATTATAAGAGATATCTACATTTAAGACAAAGTTTTGACTTTGCATTTAGTTAATGCACCTGCTCTTCTCTTTACATTTCCATACTGCTGAAACCAGAAGAGACACTGTTTTGTCTTTGTTTATTATTTTCATATATTTGTGTGTGTGTTTGCTTGTGTGCGTGCGTGCATGCACTTTTATACATGGTTGTGGTATTTTTTATTAATTAAGTTTTACTGGTTCAGCTGTGTTACCAAGATGTGCAGAACATTCCAGAATGAGCCCACACCTCCTACACTCACTGCTCTCAGCATGAGATCGGATATCGCCTCACAAAAATCATGCGGCCCATTTGCCGTCACCCACTATTTGTCACCCTTAATAAGTGTTTACCATGAGCTCAAAGAGGAAATTGAGTGAAAGTGGCTGAAAATGTGACATCAAGTGTGAAGATGCAGAACAGAGTGCTGGCTCTAGCACAGCAAGTCAAAACATTGGAGGGAGACCCCACATGGAAGCATTATTGTCATAGCAAGTCCATCATCAATTAACAGTAAAGGTTGGAAGCAAGATTAAATCTCATTGAAGGTATTGTAATGACTCATTTATTATAGTGAGTGTAGTAGTGTTGGTTGGCACTTCCATTCAAAATGGCAAATTTTGAACCTCAATATCTCACCCGTTTCAAAACCAATCTCAATGCCATTTCGCAGGTCTACTACAATGGCAAGGGCTCGCCACCTCCTGATTTTGGTATTGCTAAATTTTGCCATTTCTGTGTTTCATAAACACCAACAGAGTGAGTTCCCTAGGCTAGCCAGCAAGCTCTTGCTACACAGAAAAATGACAGTGACAGCGTTAATGCCAGCTAGTTAAGTGGCTTATAAAAGTAGTTATACCTTGCGAGCTAGCAAGGCTGGCTGGCTGATATGGAATATTTCTCATTGCACATAAGAGAATATGCAATCTCACAAGCAAAATGGAACTACCATGTTGATGACAAATAGTTGCCGTCTCCTTGCGATTTGACTGAAGAAATGTGTTTCAGAAAGCGGAATTATTGTTGAAATAGAAAAGAATGGCGATAACTAGCTATATGAAATCTTTGTATGAGTTCAATGAACAGCAAATTCCTCTTTTTGGCAGTAGATGGCAATCATGTATAATAATTGAGGAGGAAGGGCTTGCAAGACTAGATTTTGTTTCTAGTATTTCTCAAACGTTTGGCCCATTTCATGCATAGCTACTGCTCAACTTTATGTCCCTTTATCATTGTTTGAAATCAAAACAGTCCAAAAATTCAGACATATTGTCTTTAGGACAGTGCACCCTGGAAGAACGTTTGTTACAGTAACTTCAAATCAGTCTCCAAACCAGTCTCCTGTAAAATTGTTGAGAATAAATTTTATAAGATACTGTGACACAGTACAATACAGTAAAAGAGAACACAACAATGCAGGGGAATCAGTTGAAAATCAACAACACATCAGAGTGTAGCTTTTGTATTGTTTATGAACTTCAACCATGTATTTACTGTAAACTGACATAGCATGAATAATTACAATATTGCACAGTTGCGCACCTGTTTTATTCAAGATTCACCTGACAAGCAATTCATCAATTTAGCTGACATTACATCAATACCATGTCACTAAAATAGAGAGTACCTACTTGGCATATTATGATGGTTGGAATGTTTTGCATATGATGACAACACAAGAAGTAGTTGAGAGTAAAACTATTCAACAGAAAACAACGTAATCTATTCTTATCAGTAAGACTTATGCGATTAATAACTGGGCCATATATGCAATTTGTAGAATGCAATGACAAATGGCGTTCTGCTGTGAACAAGTGATGTTATGGTGTGGAGGATTTCACATATTGTTTTATGAAAGTGAATTGACATTCGACAATTTGGCAATTGGGACAATTGAGCGATTGAGAAAAACTGTAACTCTAGTTAACGTTGGCAAGTGGGCTGAATGGATTCTTTAATTTAAGTCAAGTTCTCAACCAAGGATTTTATTTTTAATGCATATTTACAATGACCTATCAAGTATTTATTTAACCTCCCGGTGTAAACACTTAAGGAAATGAATCATGTTTTCAGTGAAATGTTTGCATTTGCTGAAAGGCTCAAAAGACAACTAACATCAGCCTGCTCCCCATCAAGGTATCAGCACAGATCTTTGACAACATGCTACAGCCCTGTTGGTTATATTCAGTTTGTGCAGAACATGTTTCTCATTTATACCCAATTATTTACATCGCATTAACATTTATTCCTACAGTGAGAATACAAGTGATTTCTGGGTGACACTGTCATTGAGTGACTATGAATGCATAGCTATGACTAATATTAATAATGATATATAGGCCCATATATATAGTGTAGGCTATATGATTGAGATCATAGCAATACACACTGTATACTCTACAATATACACTTTAATGCAGGATCAATGAATCACACTAGTTTAAAATAGTATGCTATGCACTGCCACAGTTTGTGGACAAGCTATGTTGAAGGAGTGATACAAGATATGTCATACCAAATAGGACACATTGGACATGTTGGAAATAAAGCATGGTTTAGAAAAGTACAAAATAAATACTTTTAAATAGCTAATACAGTGCGCTACTCTAAGATTATGAATTCTTTGAGAGGTCTGAATCTTAAACAATCTACCCAGTGGTGAGCACATGTTGTTTGACATACAGTAGGTATTATACATATAATAGTTGTCAGAGATCTGTTCTGATACCTTGATGGAGAGCAGGCTGATGTTAGCGCTCGGGTTGAGCAATATAATTTCCTGTCTTTTAAGGCTTTCTGCAAATGCAAACATTTCACTTAAAATGTAGGTTTTTATGATTAATTGAATATATTCGTGATATTATGTTTTGTGGAACCTGTATATTTCTCTTCACCCTTTGGTGTGACTTTTGCATTTAAAAAAAATTAATTGTACCATTTTTATCAAACATTGACTATTCCATCCTTAGAGTAATAAAATTTTGTAATTTGTGTAAAAATAATGTAAAGTGTAAGGTATTGCTGCACTCATCTTATTTTTCTTGCGGCACAAACGCTGTTATTAAGTGTATGCACTTCAGAATGTGTTAATGGCCACAGTAACAATACTATCACATTGTACATTGCATATTAAATCGATGAGCATTAAACCCAGTGAGTGCAAAATTATGACTTGCAGACTGCATAATGTAAATAAAGCATGATCCCAACACAGAAATATCAGCACCATGTTGAGCACAATTTTAAGTATTCACAGTTTGTTGTTCTGCTTGATAATTGCAGTGAATTTAATTATCAATTATTTCTGCATACCTACTGGTGCAAATCAAGTAGCATGTATGTTTTCAGAGGTCACGCTTCATGCTTTCAGGAACACCAAAAAAAGAGACTATGTACATATAAGACTTTAATTG
Organism: Conger conger; assembly: GCF_963514075.1. Classification (NCBI taxonomy): domain Eukaryota; kingdom Metazoa; phylum Chordata; class Actinopteri; order Anguilliformes; family Congridae; genus Conger; species Conger conger. The sequence goes on from NC_083764.1 coordinate 35,155,191, forward strand.
CTATGTAATACAATATTTTTTATTTATGCTATTATATAACACACACATTATATGGCAAATAAAATATGTAAATATGTAAATTAGTACATAGCACATGCTTTACCAAAAGGACTGTGACGCTCTGTAGTTATTGGTTTTCTCATGGCTTCACAATGGATTAGACAGATTCCCTTTGAGATGGAGCTGAACGTGTCCTCTGTCAAGCTTGTTGAGTGGGTCCTGCCCCATTAGTGGAGCATTAAAACAGCCCTGCTCCTCCTGTCCTTGAGAGCAAGGGGCAGCCGGAAGTGGCAACCTCAATGCATCTGCCTCGCAGACACAATGCAGTTAAAAACAGGGAAATATTAGGATCGCAACCCAACACCGCAATAAAATATTTTTTTTCCCGGACTCTCTATTGTGGACTTTGCATCAAAGCAGAGAGGAACAAAAGACCAGCGATGGCTGACAAAGACAAGAATGGGTGGCATGCAGAGCCATCTGTTTTGGATGACACCCAGATCTTGTGTATGGCCATACTTTTGCTATCCCACAAGCCCCCGGTTCCAGGAGTACTCTACCTCCCATTCACACACAGAGCCATATACTGCCCAGCTCCTGGCTGGTGATTTTTTTTTTTTGCAATTAAGTAATTTATTCCTTTCTTCGCCCCCCTTTTTTATAATGAATCCAAGCCACAAACAAGCCCCAGTTGCTTCTATTCAAGGCTTGTGATTGCATCTGGCAGTAATTGCTGGGAAGGTTGAAGTGGGAACGGGATGGAAGCACATTGTTTTGGGGGTAATAGGTGAAGACCTGCCTCTCTTGACCTGTAATACATTAGTGTCAGCGAACATTTGGCAGCCCTCAAATGATTAGCAATGAAGATGAATTGAGCAAAAAAAGAGGTAGAAATCTGCCTCATCTGAAACACTGGAGCTGCATAAATTTGCATGCTGATCAGTCATCCTTTTGTCTGCATCCTTAATTATTATGACACATTATGTCTTCATCATGCAAGATTCAGATCTGTCTTGTTCAGAATTCACGTCGGGAAAATGCTTATTGATTCTACATGGAAGTGGTTTTTGTTGCCGCTGAATTTTTATGTCTGCTTTAATTGAGGACAAATTTGATCGCCTTTGACTGTCACTCTCCAGGCAAGTTTAAAATCATCTTTATTTGCTCTTGTTGACAAACACACAGGTAACCTCCGTATATCCTGGTTGCCATGGAAAAATGCTGGGATCTCTTTTTTTCCAGTTCCCCTTCTATAACAAAATTATGCTGGCAGGGGCTTCCGGCCAAAGCTTCAGAGAGGTAAAGTTCCAGGAGGCGATGGGCACCCGCAATAAAATCAGTTATCTTGTCTGAGTGATTGTGCATTATGTAGCCATCTGCAAGTCTGTCTTCGTGAAGCCTTAATAACATATTTTGGATAAATGTGTTCTGAAATACTCACAGATTGGTCCATTTACAGATATGGAAGAATAAATCTCCAGATTAGAGATTAACGCGAGTGCCAGCTCTCTGCACGTCTGCTATAAAGGACAGTGTGCTTATGCATCTGCCTCAGACTGGCACAGTAAGTAGATTGCAGTTGCTGAAGACAAAAGGTTGCGAGGTTTACTCTAAATAAGTCCTCAAAGGGATTGCTGACCCTGACTGGTTGGTGGGTGCACACGCAGATTTCGACCTGAAACCCGGCACACAGTCTCCAGAAAAAAAGCTCCCTGTTAAAGGGCAGATCAGAGCAGTGTTTAAGCACAGCAACTGTTCTGTTTTGTGTTTTACATATTTGGAATATTACCGTGTGAAGACTACATGAATGTGTGCCAAAGCCATAGTGTTCCCCTGATGATAATCTATGGGGCATTTCAAGCCTAAGAACTTATTATTAGGGACTAATTCCCATTTTACATGCGTGTAAGTAATCACCAGCATAATTCATACATAAATAAATAAATAAATAAAGTATGGGGCTTTTTTGAGAGCAGTTTTTGTTCATCATTGACCTGTAAACTCCAGCTCACTGGCAAAAGAGAAATGGCCATATAGGCCAATAGGAAACATATTGTTTGAAGATTTCTACATTCTACAAATACATTCTTCCATGTATCCTTTCATCCCATCAAGCTCATTTCTTGGAGTGCTGTAATGTCTGTTGGCTTTTGCTGTACATCAGCACTCAAGTGCTGATTGAAGGGCAATCCGTGAGTGGTTTGGGAGTTTGAGATCCCTGTCCCCATGACACAAGAACAACAGGGTTTGGATCAAAGGAATCGATGGTCCCATGAAGTTTCTCCTTGTATTGTTTCATTGACCTAGCAGAGGGTACTGCTCCCCTGTTACTGCTCACCTATAGGTTAATGATGGTGCATCACGCTTCAGCCCCTGGGGCTTCCTAGCTTATGGAGTCGGGCATCACTGTGGAGGCTCACAGACCAAAGCACAGACTCATCTCCTGCCACTGACATAAGAAAGCAACAGACACAGAGGAACAGCTGAAACTGTGAGAAACCAGCTCAGAACCTCCAGGCTTAGGAGGCCACACATGGGCTTCCCATGGAAATTTGGAACAATAATCTTGGAGAGCAGTGACTTGGCCCAGCAGTGGGAAACCAGCTGCTGGTGGACTCTGTGAATGAAGATTTCAAAATGAATATAAAAAGGGAAGAGACAATCAGAAATCATGGGTCTTTTATGCAGCATCCAAAAGCTTGGTCGAATTCCTGTTGGGTGCATGCTCTTGGCTTTATGTTTTACAGAAGCATTTACTAAAGCCAATTGTTTCAACCCCCAGACAGGAATCTCAAATGATTCTTAGCATATTTAAATACAATTTGTCATTTGTGTTTTAGGTTCTAAGTTGTGATCCCTCTGGGTCAAAATTACTTTTTTGTTTGAAACAAAAAATGAATTAGCATCAGTCAAATAAGACTCGGCATTGTGTCTTGCTTTTTCACAAAATGAATATCTACCTCAGTGAAGAAAAACTTTGCCACCGGGTAGCTCACTTGGAAGAAACACCACTTGCGTCTGCTGGGAGAGAGACAGAGAAAGACGCCAAGTAAGCACTTAATTCAGAAAGTGGTCTAATAGTAATAAGGATTATCACTAAAAGGTTATTTGTAATCATGTGATTGTCTTTATGTTAACAAACATTGTCAATTAAGAATCAATTAAGAAAAATACCCTTACACAAGTGAGCACCACGGTCTCGGATCGAATTCGGTCCGTGCCATTACCTACTGTGTCCGGCAGCCCAATGGGAGCAGCACATAAATGGCTTTGTGCTGCTCAGAGATATGGGAGGTAGGGATAGCAATATTTATTGGTTAAGCAACTCCTACTGGCTGCTTGGGTGCCTGTTGATAGCTCTATGAGCAAGCACAGCCCCCGCCCTCATTCTGTGTGCGTGAGGATTGCGATGTGATAAGAAGAAGCGCAATTTTTGGAGGAGGACCTTTTCAAAGATCATCATGTATGAAATGTGAATGAAAGAAATGAAATTATATGAATATATTAAATAGTAGAAATCACATATACACATGGGATCACTAAATAGTGGCTGACATACCACATAAAGAGATTTACAGGTGTAATTTAGCTATTAGCCATAACGAATGCAGCATTATTGAGGCATCTCTTGGGGGAAATTTGGGAAAACAGCTTCCAGTTTCTTTGCAAGATACATAGCTAAAACATCAGTAAGTAAATGCATGGCTTTGACAGTATTTTCAGTTTTGTTTTGTTTTTTCAATTTGCATCAGTGATTATAAGATGTCATAATGCAAAAACTGTCCAACAGTGGTGCAATTTGTCAGTTGATAAGCCAATCATCATACTTTCATCACACCTCAATCTTGTTTTTTGTATTGTACATCTCAACCTTGGACTAGGCTCTTTTGTTTCCGCCTCTAAGACACTGGAAAGGAGTAATCGTATTTCTATGGGCTGCTGTTCAAAGACCTTGTGGTAAGCAGCAGCGCTGATGCGGACTGTGGCACAAAATGAAGCAAAACACGGAGCCTTCGAAGTACGGCCATGATGACTCATGTCACCTGGTTAGTGCTTTTGCACACAATGAGCCAAAATTAATTACAGGAAGCTTGGCAGAATGCTAACAAGCCCACAGTGCTACCTGGTCTTGTTAATTACAAGTGATAAGTGCATTGGGTTTAGTTTGCATTTTCCTTGCAACAGGATCATTATCGTTACGTTCACTTCACAACCAGGGTATCTGTTTGAATCACAATGTCAATTTGCCGCAAAAGAGATCTGCTTGTGGAAAATTAAATAAACGACATAAGAGAATGGCTGGATTATTGGGCCACAATATGGTTTAATAATGTCAGTCAAAGTAACAGTATACAATGATTTGGTGTTTATTTTACATTTGCCAGTTAAAGCACAGTGGTTCAGCTCCCTAAAATCCCATCTGGACTCACATTACTCCAGTGCGAGTGTGTTAACCCAGAAGAGGTGGGGGGGAAGCTCAAACTCACAGAAAGATTAAACCAGGCCTGCTCATTTGTGCAGGGTTCCAGGTTTCGGTCACGTAAGGCTGTCAGGCACCTGAACACTCGGTAAGACTGTAGTTATCTGGACCACTGGAGGACAAATGTGTTGAAATCCCAGATCGTTGTCTGTCCATGGTTGTTTACTGTCCAATAGGTACTTATTTTATTCTACTTCAAAAACCTAGCATGCTCTCAGAGGGCCTGCAAGAGGGTCGTGTCGCGTTAGCGTTCCGGGAAACATGCTTTATTTGATTACTCTCTTCACTGGCTTCATTTGCCCATGTGGCTCGTGTTGTTCCCACATTAATGTTTTGAAGTGTGTGGATTCAGCGGCCTTCTAATGTACATATTCACCGCATGATTATGACAATAATAATGCCTCAACACACACTGGATTATCCTCAGAAGCCGATGTGATTCAGATGCAGTTCTCAATAGGAGAGTGAAAGTATGAAGATACTTGAATTTTTATCTTCAAATCTTTTAGTTGTTAATTTCTTGCACTACATTCATTTTGTGCTACATTTTTTTTTTTTTAAAGAATCCCTTTCTATCCTATATACCTTGTTCTTATACTGTACATTTCAAAGTCATTAAAAGCCCTCCAGTGAAGATGGACACCTCCCTAGTGGTAGGCTATTTACATTAAAGGAGGAAACTAAAAGGGTAGAGAAAGTTTTAATAGAGGCTGGAGTATAATTGAGATGATTATTTAAATGACCCTTTTAACACAAAACTGCTATTCATATAACAGTACAATCACTTCTTAAAACCTCTAGAGTTGATCAACAGGTAACAAATTAATTGGATAACATTACATTGATCTAGACTTCTGAAAATAAGGCTTTTAAATACTACAGTATCTGAGAAGTGCTTATGGTTTTCTATAAGTTTTGCAAAGGCTAACTAATCAATCGCTCTCCTTAATTTCAGGTAATTATAATAATTTCCCTCATCTGCTCTGTTAACTAATTGCAAATATGAGCATTGTGAAAAATCATCTCAGGAACTTCTCTGAGAAATCATTTGATGTTTTACAGTTTTCATTTCAGAAATTCTTTATACGGTAATTACATTTGATTTATCACCAAATTGAGGAGAAAAACAATAATACATTAAAGTCCATCATAGGGTTCAGTTATTTCTCTCATCTCCTGGGATTTTGATAAACAGCTCATGCAGAAGTACAATAACATGTCAGGCTGTTAAATGTGACGAACTCTGAGGTGCACAGACCCAGAATTCCTACATGGAGCATTAAGAGGCATGGATGCAGAGAAACTCCATTAACAATATGCTAAACTGCATGAGTCCATCAATAATACTGTGGTCCACAAATATAGATTGAAAGGCTTTAAAGGCACTTACAGCAAATACCTTTGCTGAGACCTTAGCTTTTAGATGTTGGCATATAATAGTTCTCTGCAGTTATACTATTGTACCTACCTTCAACAAAAATGTTCGCACTTACAGTTCGCACTGTAAGGTTATTACTGTTATTACAATTACTGTTATTATTAAATTACAGTCATTTACTCACACAAACACGTTTTACTTTCATTGATGGTGTGCAGCATTGAAAGTGAAATAACTATCGCCACATGGACTAAGATCTATTTAGGGTTATTAATTGTTTTAACATTTATTTTATTAGAATTATTTGATCAATTTATGTATTTATTGTATATTTTACACGGCACATGTAGATGATGACATAGCATACACAGTGGAATATATTAAGTATTTGTGTGAGCTGGTGATTATGCTGGGGTAAAATGGGAATTAGTCCCTAATAATAAGTGCTTGTGTTGTCTTTCCCTCTGGTCTGTACTTCTAATAATGTAAATTGTAAGTACATGCAGACATCCAAGGTTAGGGACTACAGATGAAAATGAGCTCATTAGATAACTCTGGCACATTTACATTGATGTGGAAACTAAAAATGTTGATTAATGTGCACTGTCCCTGGTAAATAAATAAAGAAAGACATTCCCACTCCCTTTCATTACATAAAGATGTATAACATTATCACTTTGTATTACTGGTCAAAAGACAGATTTATTTATTTCTAGGAACAGAAAACTTAATATTCAATGCAGATTTAGGAATGGAATATATTTGCTTTTTTCTGTTGTATGCACTGATGTTGAGTGTGTGGAGTAATCGTACTCTATATGGTATGTTAGATGTATTGTCCTGTACCATTTGATGAACATTTGCTAAATATTACAAAATACTTGTGGCACTGATGGCTCTATTGATGCAGGAGTTAGGTTCAATACATGTTTTTTCAGTCTATTCAATCTTTGCTATCTGTCAAAATGCAAGACAATTCAATCTAATTTGAATGTGGTGTGCAGTGTTGAATCAGCATTGATACAGTGCATTAAAATCTTACATTTCCAGTATTCATATATCACTTGTTAGCAATCCATAGCAATTGTTAGAGATTAATTCATAAGAAAGTGTTTATATAATGCACAACACTTTCCATGTAGAGTCTTCCTGTGGAATTTTTGTAGCTTTGGCTACTGACACTACACAAGTAGGTGCTGCGAGAATATGCGTATGCAGTCTGGCAGAATGTATCGATGGGTAGCACAAAAGGACGCCTCAGCAGCTGTAGGAAGACACAGGCAGTGCAGCTGCACGGGACAGGAAGAGGGAGTTAATGAGTGGTCAACGCTGTGAAGCCTACAGGAAGATCCGGAGCTGTGTGCCGGACTCTCCCAAAGAGCACCGAAAAGGTTAGAAGTGTGTCCTGATGCTGACCATGTGACAGGGGAAAAAGTGAGACAATGACTGCCCCTCAAAGCCCACCCCTCCCTTCTTCTCCTTCCTTTTCCTATTTCCCAAATGAGCTTAACTGTCAAATGTCTGGCCCTCATAAATTAGGTCCAGAATGAACAAAATATTGAAAGAAGACGTAGGTAAACCATTGACCATCATGATTGTCAGGGCATCCTGCCCACATCAAGGCCGTCTAACTCACATCAGGAACAGAGAACACCTGCACAACATTTACCAGCAAATTTGTATTGGCGTGTTGTGTGTGCAAACGACCTGAAAGCCTTGTTATTCTTCTTGACAGGCATAAGAATCATAATAGTGGGAATAAGTACCTTTTATTCCTTTTGGTTTTTTCTTTTTTTTTTGTCTCCACACACAATATTTTTACAGAAAAAAATTAGTAAAACATGTTTCCTATCAGGAGGTCTGAAAATGGATTCATTTCAGGCCATAACTGGCATATCATTTTCATTATCTCCAATCTGCAAGAATGCTGTATTAACACTAATGCAAACTCAGGTAAGGTAATTGGCACTAATGGATGTGAAGTGCGTCAAAATTGGATGTTATTAAAGCCGTCAACACATTCTCTGGATAGTTCAAATTGTATGGCTATGCAGGGAGAGAGAAAAAAAGCATATATGTATTTCTAAAAACACAAGGCATCGTTGAGAAAGGGAGTCCGCTCAGGCAAATTGAGGTCACCCATGGAAGGAACTTACAGCAACAAATAACCTGTAATAAGGTGCTTTATCCTAGTACTAATCTATGCGTTTTAAGGCAATTTAATGCATCTTTTTGCACAGGACAGGGTACTGATGATGGCATAGCATGCAGGTTGTGTACCACCATTAGTGACTTACCAGGTCCTATTAACCGTGACAATAAGTACTAAATTGCAGACAATAATGGAAAAGGATAATGGGTACTACCGAGTGCCAGAGGTACTTTCTGAAAATGAGTTGAAATGGTAAAGAAGGGGAGGGGGGGGAGAAGTATAACTTCAATGTGAGAGAAAGTGTCTTTTGGCTGCCTTTACTTCTGAAGACTGTGTATGGTAAGCCACCTACGACATTGTTTCAATTAGTCACGTATGTTCCGGTTGTCTTCAAAGCATCTGTTTGTTTTCTGAGTACTGTCTGGTCAGTATCAGAGATTATACTTTATATTTTATTGAGTAAAACTGATACGGTCAGTGGCCACTTTATTAGATACACCACTCTAGTACTTCAAACCTGAATTCTTCATGGCATGGATTCAATAAGGTCCTACATAGAAACATTCCTTTTTGTCTTGGACGTGATAGTGTCACTTAGTTGCAACATGGAGATTTATCCTCCGGGAAGTATCCATTTGAAAGGTCAATAAATAGGGCGACACAGTATTGTTTTTATCAAGGGCTTGAACAATGTAATTTACTTCGAATCAGTAGTAATTGTGCTATAAGTAGATCTGCACTTTACTACAATATGGATATTATCATATAAATACTTTTCTTTGGAACATGAATATTCTATGATAAGAATGGAAATTATTTGTTAGACTGGCCACCACCTTTTAACAGGAGGCACACATAATCTTCTGAATCATTTGGAATATAGAGATACAGAATTTAAAATGCAGCTAAAGAGATTCTGCATTTAGATATCTAAAACATTTCAGAAGACTTGGGACTAAAAGATCAGGACCAGGCAATTTTCCAGGATCAAATTTTCTGTTAAACCAGAAGACTCAATTCCTGCAGAAGGTAGTGAGACTTCAGTCCTAGTGATGCCTGATGATACTTTATTTAGCCAGCAGATAATAAAAAAAAAGATCTATATCTAGATCTATATATATAGATAGAAGGACAAGGCATACAGCCTGAACTAAATCCATCCATCCATCCATCCATTATCTTAACCCGCTTATCCTGAACAGGGTCGCAGGGGGGCTGGTGCCTATCCCAGCATACATTGGGCGAAAGGCAGGAATACACCCTGGACAGGTCGCCAGTCCATCGCAGGGCACGCACACCATTCACTCACACACTCATACCTATGGGCAATTTAGACTCTCCAATCAGCCTAACCTGCATGTCTTTGGACTGTGGGAGGAAACCCACGCAGACACGGGGAGAACATGCAAACTCCGCACAGGGAGGCCCTGGCCGACGGGGATTCGAACCCAGGACCTCCTTGCTGTGAGGCGGCAGTGCTACCCACTGCACCATCCGTGCCGCTTCTGAACTAAATAACTAAATGTAAATAGAGAATAAAAGATTGTAACAAGTGTAACCTCAAAATTTTGACTCAAATAATTTATCTCTCATAGAATGACAGTCGCTGCACTTATTTTGCATCAGTTTGTTTTTGATTGTTGGTTTGTACAAGATCGACACTTGAATTGATAAGTGATAGGGGAGGTGTTTCTAAACATTTCAGTTTTAGTTTCTCAGTATTTACCAGTTTCTAACCAGTGGTAATTACCCAATGATATGCTATTCTTACCACATCTTTACCTGGTAAATTGCTAGTACTTAGGGGGACTGTAATAGGAAACATTTCCAGCTTCAGAAGCCTGAGAGCAGCAATCAGCATGGCAATAGAAACACTGACACACACACGTACACTCACGGAGACACATGATGCAATTTTTGTGCAGCCTAGATCTGAATGGGAATCCAGAGGTGTGGTCAAGACAGCGAACGTTCATGGCAAACTATGTTTGCAGCAAACAGTTACTGTTGGACGATTTTAAAATGAACATTCCATTTAGTTCACCACTAACGCATTTTTAATACAAATGCGATTTAGATTTAACACTGCCAGCTAACTGATTCTTTGCGTATCTGTAAAAAAAATTTTAAGGTAAGAACAAATATTACATTGATTAAAGTGTATTATAACAGACAAATAATTGTCCTGCCCTGTCGGCATCCATTTCTGTTCACAGCACACTACCTTTTCAAATTGTTAGATAACATTATCTCACGTTTGAGATCTTGAATGCACCTCAGGTAACTGAGATGATAATCCTTCAAAGATCCTTTCTGAATGAAGGACTCCCGAGGACCGGGAAGCCATCCCATTCCCTTCTTCCTGGTGCAGGAATAGACTAAATTCTCTAAGACTGAGAGACAGACAGACAGCTGACTGTTTCACACCATACTGGGAAGTGTATCAAGAAACATTCCTAAGAAACAGCATGGCTGGAAAAGGTGTGTAAATGTAATGTGGAAGGAAATGTAATGTCTCCAAGTATACCACCATCTATGTGCTCCTGATCAAGATTTGTTGATGTATTTGTTTGTTTGAAATGACTGTACCCCTATTTCATGTCAGATATATCAAATTCTCTGAAAGATCTGAATGTGTTCATGAATCCCAGGTGATCATATAAATAGTGAGCCATTACAAATGCTTTGTTCATACCCACAAAATCTGTTGTGAAAAATATGCGCAAAAAGAACATTCTACAAATTATTTTAACTAAGCTGTTGGTGATTAAATGCGGTTACTGAGGTGGTGATGATTAAATGTGGTTAGTAGAGGAGCACACACATTTTTTCCAATTCCAATACCATTGGGTTTTTTTACAGGAGAAAGTATGCAGATATATTGACTGATATTGCAAATACAATGCAGCCTATAAGTACTTTGACAATGACACAATTTTTGGTAATTTTAGCTTGGGTTACAAATGAAGTGAATATGAGGTTGTGCATACAGCCAAATTCACTTTAAGGGTATCTACATACATATCAACTGAGCCTTGTAGGAATTTCAGCCCTTTTATTAATTTGAATCTTGAGAAATTCTAAATTTTCTCAAGAAATATATTTCTTGAGGATAGCATAATCCTCTGTTCATCCACTATAGGCAAAGTTGAGAAGGAAGTGGCATTGATGCAGAGAGAAGCAGCTCTGATGCAGAGAGAAGCAGCACTGAGACAGAGAGAAGCGGCTCTGAGACAGAGAGAAGCAGCTCTGAGACAGAGAGAAGCGGCTCTGAGACAGAGAGAAGCAGATCTGAGACAGAGAGAAGCGGCTCTGAGACAGAGAGAAGCGGCTCTGAGACAGAGAGAAGCAGCTCTGAGACAGAGAGAAGCGGCTCTGAGACAGAGAGAAGCAGATCTGAGACAGAGAGAAGCGGCTCTGAGACAGAGAGAAGCAGCTCTGATGCAGAGAGAAGGGGCTCTGAGACAGAGAGAAGTGGCTCTGAGACAGAGAGAAGCGGCTCTGAGACAGAGAGAAGCAGATCTGAGACAGAGAGAAGCGGCTCTGATGCAGAGAGAAGGGGCTCTGAGACAGAGAGAAGCAGCTCTGAGGTAGACAGAAGTGACTCTGAGACAGCGAGAAACGCTTTAGCACTCCCTTTCCAACGAGAACATGAAGCAGATGGCCCAAGGACTTGAGCTGCAAACATCCAGTTACAAGCTGTCCCCTGGCTCGCTACCGCAGATGGCCTTCCTCAGGTCAGGTGGCAGTGGGCAGCATAGGTACACCACACTGCATCCAGTTCAGTGGCATGGCACAAGAGCAGTGATGCTTCCAGCCTGGGAGAAGATTAAAGTTTCGTTTTCAGTGCCTACCAGCACAGAGCAAAAATGTAAATAGAATGTATGATCTAACAGATACTAGCTTGGTACTCTTTCGAGATTTAGACTTTCAATAATACATTTGAGGTATTTATATAAGTAATATATATTCACTGTATATTGTGTGTATACAGTTTTAGAATGGGATACAGTATATCCTTAAAGTGTCAATCTGCAATTTTCTGGTATTAAAAAACAACACAATTTGACTATTCTCACGACGGCATTTTTGTAGAAATATTGATTCAATGTTTGTGTTTGTAAATTTCTAATTGAAATGCCGTTTTAAACATGTTGTGTGTGGTGCAACATTCCTGCCATGTATTCAAATGTGATGACATGTAACAAGCTAGAGAACTAGAGTTTTGAGGTCCTACACATTCCATGGGGAATGCAAAAAAGCAAGCTCTAAAATCCAAAACGCATCTTTACAATTAGGTTTGATACATTGCTTAATATTATTGTGTTAGACAACATTGTTGGTTATCTCTAGGCAGTTCATTCTCCAAATATGGTACCGCTAAGAAATATAAAGCACTTGTTGTGCTCCTAATAAATAGCTTTGTTTAGAATGGAACTTTGTTTACAGATGTCACAAAATCCAAAGATTACGGTTATACACTTAAAGTATGATAGCTGTTGTACTTTCAGTTTCAGATATTAAGAAACACTGGCCATTTCTATGCATTTTCTTACGTCCGTTATTAATTTCTTTCGATCCCTATTGTACTTTTCCTTTCCGAATTGTCAATCCTGGTTGTCTCGTCATAGTAAAGCCAGAACAGGCTCAATAATAAGCGAAAGTTTCAGCTTTTCACCCTACAGTCCATTGGCTGAGGTACACAGATATTGCCCCAGCTGAGTTGTGTACCTACCACCCAGCAGGCAGGGGGTGCTGTAGAAGGATAAGGGAATATCTGCTGATTGAATCCTTCTCTCCCAATGATACATTTATTCTCCAGCAAAGTTGAATGTCATTTTTTAGGAATTATACATTTTGACACAGAACGAGACAATGGCTTGATTAAATCAGCATTTTGTCTTTCACTTTGATTCACCTGCATGGGTGAAGAAAAAAATTATCTTGGTTTTAAATGTAAATCAATAATCAATAATGTGAACATGATGTTTAGGGCAAACTGCCGATTGAAAATTTGGAACACCAGAACACTTTCTCCACAGAGACAACCTTGTGGTGCTTTTCCTTGTTTTTGTGTCCAGGCTATGATAAGTCATAGGAATTGACATATAAATAGGGCGACACACCATTCATACCAGTGGTGGAAAAAATATAAACCTGTAGCATTCTCAAACATTTGTTTCACAAGTTTCGCCTACAGTAGAAAACATACAGCAAAACATGGTATAGTCTGCATAAATGCTTGTTAATGTAATATTAAACTATTTTGGTTACACTCCTTCAAATCCGAAATATACACTCAGCGGCCACTTTATTCCGTTGACCTGTACACCAGCTTGTTAATGCAAATATCTAACTAGCCAATCATGTGGGAGCAACACAACGCATAAAAGCATGCAGACATGGTCAAGAGATTCAGTTGTTGTTCATACCAAACAACAGAAATGTTATCGAAGTGACTTTGACTGTGGAGTGATTATTTTTGCCTGACGTGGTGATTTGAGTATCTCAGAAGCTGCTGATCTCTTGGGATTTTCATGTACAACAGTCTCTAGAGTTTACAGAGATTGGTGTGAAAAACAGCAGCAGTTCTATGGGTGGAAATGCCTTGTTAATGAGAGGTGAGAGGAGAATGGCCAGACTGGTTCAAGCTCACAGGTGACAGTAACTGAAATAGTTGCAACAGTGGAATGCAGAAGAGCATCTCTGAACACAACACGTTGAAGCATGAAGTGGATGGGCTACTGCAACAGAAGAGCAAAAAAAGTCCAAAAAATAAGTCTAACAAATAACTAAAGTGGTCACTGAGTGTGTATCTATTGTTAAACATTTATATTTTTAGAGAGAACAACAATGAAAGATGGATAAGAATAAACATAGGCTATAGTGTGGACTGCATTGTTCCAGCAGCTAAGTACACATCATGGAATATCATCCAAAACCTGTAACATTTTCATCTTCCCAACAGATTTGGCACAGACTGCTGTTTGCTAACCCTGCCCCCGGCCTGCTTGTAGCCAGGCCAGAACTAGATGTGCCATGGAGCCAAAGTCTTCAAATTATAATGTAAAACCAGGCAGAGACATGCCTGATTTTGCCATGACAGTGGAAAAGGGTAGAGCTGTCATTTGTATTCATTTTTGTTTGTTTTTAATTCTCGTGAAACTCAGAAAATGGACTGTCCACCCCATAGATGTGTACAGAAAATGTGCCAGACAATATACTCTACCGATATATATATATGAATATATGATTTTGATCAATAATATTCCATCTTTAATATTTTTAACTTTGTCTACACATATTGAAGCTACATGATGAAATGTGACCTACAGTAGGCCTAATGTATAGAAAAATATCCCTTATATGGAAATTAGTTCTATCCACTGTTGACTTTGGATACAAGAGAGAAAATTGTGTTTCAGTTTCAGCAAACTGATTAATGACCAAGAATGTATGATACATTGAGACGTTACTGCAGCAGTCACCTGAGACAGCGAAAATGAATAATGCCTCTGTTCGGAGCAAGCACCTTCAAAAGTGTTAGATTCGCCACACGGTCAACTTTAACTCCATGAACTTAAATGAGGGAAAAACAATCACACAATAAACATGACGTAATAAACAATCCAACAAGGTTGTGTTCAGTCCACTAGGCATTTGCCTCAGAAAATAGTTAAGATATTTTTGCTGACTTGATGGTCATGAAATTAGCATCTGAAACCATTTATCAGTGTTTTTAGTTGCCATCGCCTGACCACAGTTATTTATATTTTGAAGATGAATTAATATGGATATCTTGGATGGCACTGGCAAAATCCTTCAAACACAATCACCTGGTCAGAATGTGAAGACTGCATTTAATTTCTCCTCTTTTAAACCCTGTTGAAGAGGTCTCTGGGTCACCCATGTACAAGAACCATTTTTTAATGACATTAAGCTACTCCTGTTTTCAATTAGGTATGCAGAAGTACAACTGCAAACCTGCCCCAGCACTGCAGTATCTTTGGACCAATAAGGGAACACTACCACATGCCCCTAAAGCACAACGTCTTTAATACCCGACAAACTTTAGCAAAATTTGAAGCCCAAACCAGATAGAGCCTGATAGCTGAAATAACAAAGAGTACAATAAAAAATAATGCAGTGGAGAGCTACAGGGAGAGCAACACTTCCACCATCTACACAGAATCTAAGTGTGTTGTGTCATAGACATGGATAAAAACTTTGTATTAAATTGAATTGAATTTAGCCCTTGGATTCCAATGTCTCTGGGGAGAATATTGCTGGAAGTTTAGTCTGTGTGTGGGCATCAATCCTACCACAGCCAAACAAATCAGGTATTTTGTCACCTTTCGTACATGCTGACTTTATTTGTACTTAAGTCACCATGCCATGCACAAAATAAAGGAAACAACTTTGATCCAAATAGTCTGTATACCCAGAACTGGTTCCCTTGTCTGTTTAGCTACTCACTTGCTTGACAAACTAATCTGTGCCTCTGTGTCCCACTTAACGTCAAAGCAGCACAAACATTTGAATCAGTCATTAACCCGCCCAATGTCAGCCCCTAAGCCCCCCCATTAAAAATAACTGGCCCTGTCAGCCATCTCATTTCCGAAGGACATCGTCTCAAGCCCCCGCTCAGGAGCCCAGACAATCCCCTTCATTAAGAGAGCTTCGCAGGCTGGTGCCAGAGCCGCCATCTACACCATAACTAAGGCTGTTAGCATCTGTTTTACTCCAAGCAAAGTCAAAAGGTGCCAAGCTTTGAGGAACTCCTCGGCTCCCGCAAGACTTCCGCCTGCTACTTTGCGTGCTCGGAAATGTCACCTTATTCCAGCAAGCTGTTACAGCACTTCCTCCTTGCCAAAAACGTGGGGGGAGGACCCTCGGAGGAACGCAAATTAATCCTGCGTTTTTAGGGGACGGGCTCTTAAAAGGCGTCAGATGCCCGGGGCACCTGGAACTGAAGCGGAGGAAGGAGGAGAAGTGATATAATGGTGCTGGAACCAAGGACTGTGCCTCAAAGTCAAGCCCTGCTCTCAGCAGTGAGGGGGGAGGGGACACATTCCCTGCTGTTGACATCTTGGCTGTGGCTAGGAGCACATTAGGATGAGGAGGACAAATGCAGGCTTTAGAAGGTGGATTTATCACAAGAGAGAAAAAACTGTTCGGACAGCTGAAACAACCTAGCCAGCTATTGCCCCAGTGTTGGTTGCTCAAGGCCTGCCTGGATTCCCTGAGTTTAAACAACACATGATAAATAAGATATAAAATATAAAAATGAGTGTTTGTTATTTCTTTTGGATACATAATAGACAATGGAGCTATCATAGCTAAAGGTACAGTACTATGCACTTCTCATTTTAGTGCAAGTAGTCAATAACATCTGTAAAGAATTAGCTCAAGAAAATTAAATATTGAATGCAGGAAAAGAACAGGCCAATATAATACACATAAAAAGCATGATCTTACTTTATTTTAACTTAAAAATGTATGTTCGTATTGCTATGAAAAAGCTATATATCACCTCAAATCATACCAAATATTCCAGCAATATAGCATGTCTGCAAGTATTTTGCCTGTATTACATTTTAAAATGCCTATATTTTGTGTTGTTATGTTAAACTTTATTTTCAGGCTTAACCTTTTCAGCCATTTTTTGAAACTATTTAAGACAAAATTGGGTGAGCCTGAAATTCCCAAATGCTCACAATACCACTGACTTTTTAAATCAGAATTGAGCCCACATATGATACTGCACACAAGCTAGTGAAGCAGTGTGCATGAAACCCTTGTCAAACAAGGTGCTGCAAAACCCAAGTGATATCATACAATTTTGGCCAAGCGAAAATGTTGAGGATACATTGATGAAATGTCAGTGGCGAAAAACGCAAGTCAATTTCTGGCACGAAATATCAACAATCTTTTCTTATTTTCCCTTTTTTTGCATTTTTATTGCTCTTACAGTACTCTCACAATTTGTAAATAAACCTATGTACACTCTATGTTCCACTTCCATTCTATTTCATTCTATTTTGATCCATTCTGAGCATTTCTACTATCTGTAAATATTTTAAGATATCTCTCAACAGTTTAAGATCTCTATCAGCAATACAAAGCACCAGATGTAATATCTCAAATTCAATTTCAGATACCTTAAATGAGTTTAAGATAAAGCGCTCAGGGAAAAATAAAAACATGAACAAATCTTTCCTAGATATCTTCAAAGGGCAATGGCAGGCCACAGAAAAGTTTTTATTTCAACCTTTTAAAATATTGGTGCAGCTATAAGATATTAACTTTAAAATAACTGCATTTTCTGACCAAGAAAAAGAACCAGATAAACCATAAATCTAATGTTCATTTTGGCAAATCAGTAATTGTATGCATATAGAACATAATTTAATATATTATTTTATACATTGCATTAAATCTATGTATTAGATTTAATCAAAATTTGTCCATCAATGAATTTGAATTTGTCCATATTTTTTTACCTGAAGTAAACCACCAATGTTGATTAATCCAGACCAATGTAATATACAGTACACAGTGCAGTCCATAACTATTTGGACAGTGGTATAATTTCTGTTCTTTTGGCTCTCCAGCACATTGGATTTGAAATTAAACCATGAAATATCAGGTCTAAGTGCAGACTAGTGGTTTGCATCTTGCAGTATAGCCTCTGTTTCCTTTGTGATTACGACATGTCACACATTCAAGCGCTCTTGGTCAGAAATAAACAAAAAAATTATGGATACACTATGGAAGTAAGTTTTTTTTGTGGCTAGTATTTTATTCACTGATATAAAAAGTACTGTGCACATTTTTTCTATCAACATCTCATGCATTTGTGCTAGCTGAAACATGAGAACGAAGTATACACCGTATTTCCGGTATTCACTAGTGTTGTCACGATATCAAACTTTTGATGTCGATACCAATACCCGGTTTTGTATCAGGATACTTGATACTGAAACATACTGATTTGATACTACATCTCTAACACTGCTAAAATAAGCATAATAGTTCAGAAACAGAATGCCCTGCACAATGTGAATTCTGTTTAGCTGTGCATCATTCCATTTAATTTAATTGAGCTGGTCTCTCCCTAGCTATGCATCCCAGTGTGAATGGCACTCAAACTCATAACCATGGTTATACTTAAGCAATAACTCATGACAGGCCATGGTATATTGTCATTTTATGTGATAAAATTACAATATGCCACATGCTTTCATAAAATAAGAAGATATTATAGACACAATCCAATTAAAAGCATTTTTTATTAACAATGTCATTACAATTATAATTTACAAGAAAATAATTCCCTGTTAATCCAGATAGTGCTGGGCGGTTGCTATGCAACGTTAGTAAACTGTAACGTTGTTCAGTCAAACTCGCTAGCTAGCTAGATAGAGAGAGCAAACAAGAGCATATGACTTTTTGATTTTTATTCGTATGTTCCCATTGTGCAAAGACTGAAAAACTGTCCAAAATCAGTGGGATCATGTTGTGTAAGTCTACTCATTTTATTATTTTGGGAAGGTGCATTTCTCGGTGTGGTGAGTGCTGCTCTACCTTCTCTGGTCCACAACTTTCGGTCACCCGACAGAACTTTAGCAGTTCTGCCCACTAACAGTCATAAATCTCTCTTACAAATCAAGACCTGCATCAGATAGTTTCTGAATTATGTGGAAGCGGAGGCAGTCTGCTCTGCGTCCCTGCTTGCTTACAAATCCTGTGCAACATTGCTGCAATGTGATTGACATGCATAGGCTTGCATGTAATGGTTCTCCATTTTGACTTGAATGACTGCTTCGGCATGGAGTGATAATAGAAATATAACTGCAAACAAGCATTAGAACTGGCATGGTATATTAGTTATTTTATCATTGCTATTAACCAATCAGATTCTGAAATGTGTCATGCCCAAGGCAGATTTGACCTACTGTATAACTATCGAGCGTTGGAAAATCCGAAAATACCGAGCAGTTTGTAAAAATAAAAGTAAGTAGAGAAAGTACCAAGGTTTCAGTGTAACACTAGTATACTATAGACTGATTTGCTGCCATGAGTCAGCTGGTTATAAGTACTGGTCAAAGGTTTCCTCTCCCTACTGGCCCAGCAGTAAAGAACAGGGGAAGGTATGCTCAAAACATGTGCAGAACTGAAACAAAAAGATAATTTTGCCATGCTAGAATAGATTACAGTACAATGTCTGCGACTTCATTTTGATCTGTTTCCTGTGACTCAGCTGGTGGGTTGCAAATTTAAAATATGCTCCATTTTGGTCAGTTGCACAGCAAAAAGTCACTGAAGTAAACAACACCCCAGGAGGAGTAGAGTTGTGCATGTAGCGATGCCAAGCTGGCCAATTTTGACTACTTTGCTAAAATAAGAAATAAATGAAATTCTGGACATGCTTTAGAAATACAGAACAAAATCCAAACATCATCCCCCATCATCCCAATTTCAATGGCAATTTGTCATTTATTATGAGCCCCCATTAATTTCCGTCCCTTGTCCCAAATGTCTTAGTCATAATCATAATGTTTTCTGAGAAAGCTGGGTTGAATACAGGATGTTCATTGAAACACTGCAGCCTCTCCAAGTTTGCAACATGAGCTTCACTGGAAATGCCTTGAAGACCTGGCTTCACTGAGGAAGGCCGTCTCCTTTCTTTCCATTGGCAAAGAAAGAAGGGGCTTGTAGGTAAGGGTCCACAATGGCCTTAGTCAGCATCTCCACATCAGTTGCCGCTGAAAGAATACCTGTCTGGGGCACACCTGGTTTTTCGGGAGAAGAAGGGGAGGGCACCTGTCCATCCACTCTCTGATTTCTTTGACCCCACTGTCTTCCCTCCAGCCAAGCTGTCAGACGTCCATCACTAACCTAAAAATACGCTTACAAAGAAAAGAAGGAAACAAAATGGGCCTTTGTATGCATGTCTTCATTACGCCACTGACAGTGGCTGGAGACAATGGCAAAGTTTTTATTTTATGAACTGCAGAACTCTATCCTATC
Organism: Conger conger; assembly: GCF_963514075.1. NCBI lineage: Eukaryota > Metazoa > Chordata > Actinopteri > Anguilliformes > Congridae > Conger > Conger conger. The sequence continues at coordinate 35,175,234 of NC_083764.1, forward strand.
CCTAGGCTATAGATGTATGTAGGACATTTGAGACAAAAACAAAACAAAAAAAACCTAACCATGAGCATTATAATGTAGAGGTCATACATTTTGCTTGTGTGTGTGTGTGAGAGAGGGATGGGTGGGGGGACGGAGAGGCTAGATGAATCACAAGTTTCTACAAAGAGGTAGTGAACAAGGTCGCTTGTGTGACACCTGCCCCAGGACCCAGTTATGCTCTCAGGCTCGACCTTGCCACATTGCTCGGATCATAAGAGCCCTTCATCTGCCCGCCAGACTGCTAGCATCATGATAGTCCTTCACAGCGAGGAGCATGCTGTTTGGCGCTAGGCTGCTGTTTATGGGACAGATCATTTGCTGAGTAAGGGCAGTGATCAATTCTTAAAAGGAAATGATCCATTCTTAAAATGGCGGCCCGGCAGTATTTTTGCCTGGATTGTTCTTCCAACCAGAGCTGGGTCAAATATCCCATAGTTTTGGATTCAAATACGTTTCTGTGCTCGATTGATCTTGCCTGGTGCAGTTTAGCCGACCAAAAGGACCAAAATGCGAGGTTTTCACTTTTTTACAGTATTTCATTGGTTCCAATACACCAGACCAGCTCAACAAAATGGCCATGTTAGCATATGACTACTCTTCTTAGGTTCATGAAGATGCACTGGAAGACCATCAAGCTCTGCATCTCAGAAATTGATATGGCACGTTTCACCTCCAAATAACTAAGGAAAATTTTTACGTATGTTATTTTTGCATTATAAAAGCGTGCAAGCTCTTGGTGAGTAATGAACAGTTTCTCAAATGTTTTTGAGGTCTACAATATCTACAAAACACTGGCTGCCACGAACTTAATACAGCAGCATGTAACGTGTCATTAAGTGGCAACATGTGTTCTCTTGTACAGTACATTACTTGCAGTTTCCACTTTGAGTCTGTAATGTAGTAACAGCTTGCCAATCTGTATATTAATATTTAAGCCATGGGATTTAAAATTCTAAACATACTGAAATATATACCCATTTGTACAAAAGTACACCAATGATTCATGAAATAGCAGTGAATCCTGCCAGGCTTAGTCCACAGAGGAGCAGGTGGTATATTTTCCATAGCACAATCATTTTATGAATTGTCCTAATGAAACTCAAATATCAAAGTAAGTTGGTTCAGATAGCATTACAGGTGGCCATGGTAACATTATAAAACTCAAAGAAACTGTTGATGAATCACAAAAGAAGAAGTCACCAGAAAGACACTGGCAGATATTTTATGGATAACCAGAATGCATGTGTTTATGTTTGCTTAAATTAATGTAACATTTATTTTTGTTCATTTTAATGCAAAACCCAGGATTTCCCCAACGGAAATGGAACCATCAAATCAGAGATAGAGGTAGATCAAGGCTATTCAAATGCTAACCTTTTTTACTGTATTGTAGTGATTTATGTGCACCATATTTGCCTTTAATAGAGTATGATGACAGTATGCCACGTAAGAATCAAAAGCTGATTTGTATAAGAAATTTAGTGGAATGCAGTCCTGTTCAAATAGAATTTCATGAAAGGAAACGTTCAAGGAATGGGGAAAATATTTGCAACCACTAACGGATTTTCAAATGGATATACTATTTTCAATGAAAATCAATCATTTCCTAATTAAATAGACTAATACCACATAAGCAAATGGTACAGTTACCAATTAAAGTCCAAGACATTCCCATTTTCAGAATGATTAACAGGTGTGCCACTTTGTATTACGCACTCAAACTGCGCTTCTCAATCCACAAACGCATCGTGAGCAGGTGACCTGTGGGTGCATTTAGAGTAATGAAGAGATTAAAGGCAGAATCCCATGTGATTGACAGGTCACTTGTGAGAGATACAGCTGCGGAGTGGGAACCCTTCCTCAACCTCGATGGTCCTCAACAGGAGTCAGAGTATTAATAAGCCCATCTGCAGCTCTAATCAGCGCGCTAACTGGAGATGGAATTCAGTGTCATCATACTTGACTTCAAGAGAAACATTGCGTCAATGCTAAGTACTTCCTCTTGTGACCTTTTAGTCGTACCACAGGTGAAATAATCTCCCCACATTTTATGAAATTTCATACACTGTCATTTCTTCCAAGAAGTCAAATCAATTATGACGTGGTTCCAGGTAATCCGGTTCTCTGAAATCCAACGTGCATATTTTATATCCCTCCTAAGAACTACAGGTGAAACTGTCTGAAATTTCTATGCCACTTTTAAATTGACTATCTTAAAAGTATCCCCTACTTTTACTCTTTTCCCTACTTGGAAGTGCCCTATTGTATTTGTAGCTCTGTCACATCACTGAACACACATTCAGCAAAGGATTGCCAACAATTTATTCATTTCACTATGAAGCTCCCAAGCAAAGCTGTGCACTCACTTTATATAAGGGCACAGATGGCACAGGCAGACCACAGGCACCTGAGGAGGCAACAGAGAAAAGAGCGGGGTCATGGGGCATCTCCACACTGAGGGCTAGTGCTTCAGCTCAGGCTCAGGAATCTCAAAATCCATCTCTGATGGTAAATGGTCTGCATTTATATAGCGCCTTTATCCAAAGCGCTGTACAATTCATGCTTCTTATTCACCCATTCACACACACACACACACACACACACACACTTGCGAGGCTCGTCAGGAGCAGTGGAGAAAACTCCACGATTGGGCACATTTCCTGCAGATTCCTGTGGTTTCCTTTCCATCAGCAGCCAATTTAGGTCTTGGTAAACAAGATATGTGGACTGAAAGACACCAAAAACTAGCAGTGTTCCAAGAGCTTAGCTTCAGATCCCTGCTTTAGCTAGGTAGGCCTGTTAATGCCTAATGTGTGTTGGATGTATTTTTTCACATCCAAAATATAGTTTTCAGAACAGAAGGCTAATGCTTTAGGTGGATATTTCTGTGTTCTGGATATTAGTGTTTCTGCAAAATGGTAAAACATATGTACCATGAAATAAAAGCTGATTGTCTGTACTTTTGCCTCATATGGATGTTTTGACCTCAAATACCTCAAGTATACAGCAAAAATAACACATTTCACTCTACTGTTACCTTACTTTTAGAGGGCACATATTCACAGTGCACAGGAACACAGTGAGTTACCAAATTATGAAATGTGATGGATGATGCCACTATTTGGCAGACAAACCGTGTTTATTTGCTGTTGCCACCTGCTATGCGGTCAATGTCTAGATCCTAGTGAGGCACAGCATGCTCTGCAATCTGCAAGCGCAGCAGGGATTTTGTTGCAATTGATTTTGTTGCGACTGCCGACTTCCGGGTAATCTTTCACAGATCTTTCATAGGCACATCTGAACCTACAGTGCAAGAATTTGGGCACCCCTGGACAAAAAGCCTTCTACAATTAATATCTAAGTAAACAGAAGCTAACCTGACCTCTAAACGGTACAATGTTAAACAAAGGACAGCACATTTCTTCACATTTTAAAGCAAGATTACTTTTTATTTTTATTTTTTACAGTTTCAAAATATTAAAAAAAGGAAAAAGGCCCTGTGCAAAATTTTGGGAACCCGGTCAATTAGAATTTTGTAACTCCTCCACAGGCAACTATAACAACTTGCAAAAAAGAAAGAAACAATTTCTGTTTCATTCATACAAAGCACATTGTTCCAAAAGGCTTCTGGCTTCAGATCATTTCTCACCACTTCTCAGGCCATTCTATCTGAAATCCTTCTTGGTCTTCCAGACCCTGCAACTGTTCTATTTATCTTCCATTTTGTAAATGGTAAATGGTCGGCGCCTTTATCCAAAGCGCTTGATGCTTCTCATTCACCCATTCATACACACACTCACACACTGACGGCGATTGGCTGCCATGCAAGGCACCGACCAGCTCATCAGGAGCATTTGGGGGTTAGGTGTCTTGCTCAGGGACACTTCGACACAGCCCGGGCGGGGGGATCGAACCGGCGACCCTCCGACTGCCAGACGACTGCTCTTACTGCCTGAGCCATGTCACCCCTGTAAACAGTATTTTGTAATACTGTTTCTGATGCTGTGGTCTTAGCATTTGGCTACCAAAATGGTTATTTTGGTTGGAAAGCAGCATTGGAATCCAGTGCTTAAGAGAGAAATGAGTCCAGATAAAAACTGCCAAATATTAAACACCATCTTAAATTAGACAGTGACAGTTATGTGAAAAGGCCATTCATTTTTTCCATAGAGATATTGTGCTTTTATCTGGAAATCCATATATTGGCAATGGTTTTGCTCTGGGTCAGACTTCCAAGCCCTATGAACCATCTTCATTCTGAAATCCTTGTACAACAGTTTAGAGGAACCTATGGTTGTTAATAACAGACAGAACAGCCACTGCACTTGGCATGGAGTAACTTCAGAATTAAAAATTTCAGCCCTGGAATTATACTCACCTGATTCATTGAAGCCCTAACAAGTAAATCACCTGGGTCTGGGCCTTATCTTCTTCATCTTTTTAAAAAGTAACAAGAATAATCCAAAAGGGTTCCCAAGGGTCTCATGTTTAACTCAACATTCATTGTAACATACATTTAAACCAGGGGTGCCCAAATATTTGCACCCCATTGTAGGTCCGTAGAACTGTTCTCTTGTACCTGTTGTCCTAGCTTGTTCTTTTTGTAGATTCTTTCATTTTAATTGTCTAGTTAAGCACCCTGGTATGTTTCATGATACAAGCTATACAAAATGATTATTGTGCATTGTATGTTATTGGTCTCTATGTGTCATGCTCATGTAGTCATCCAGTCCATAGCATGTGGAGGGCTTGCTAGAGGCAGAAATGAATGGGGTCTGAATGGTATTTTTGGTACAACAACTTTTGGTCTGCCCCACAAATAGCCACAACAAATTTGGTGAGATACATGCTGTAGCTGCGTAGGTGCTAAGTGCTACTTTCTTTCTGGTTAGTAGGTGTCCATGCACCCAGAAACAGGGGTTTTCTGATGTACCTGTAGGAGATGGCACACTGAACAGAACACCATCTACTGATTGTTTTATGAAAATAGATTATTACAATGTGACTAAGCCTCCAGTTTGCACAGTTCTTTCTCTTGTGTCTTTTAAAAGCATAATTACGGAACTTAATGGACGTATTATCCAAGCCATCATATAATACTATGCATGAATTTCAAAAGGCTCAAAAGCACACAACCAATGCATGGTAAATGCAACAAATGTACATTTCCTCACCTTTCATATCGCCTGGGACTTTTATGGCAGAGCAAAACAAGTTAGACATCTATTAGCTGATTGAATTAAATAACTATATGACACCAAACTTTTTTTTTTTTTTTTTAAACCCAAATGTCATCATCACCAGACCTGCAAGAGTACTAGGAACTCTTATGTACTGCACACTTAAGCAGTCAGTACTAAATACATAGAAATGGGACGTACATTTTTAGTGATACATCAAATTCATGTTTTCATTGCTTCATATTTTTAATGTCATGGCTAAACTAGCCTTTTAAAACCATTTAATTTTCAAATAAAATTTAAATTAGCCTCACTCCCGTAAAAATAATTTTCTTAAAATGATTGTCCAAATTAAAGAGGGACTAAATCTACTTAATAATGTTCAAACTGCAATCAACTGGTGGTGAAACCAGGCCATTTTGCAACCAAATGACATGCTTAATTTGACTGACAGATCAAATGGTCATACTCACTGTGAACTAGGGTGACAGCCCTCACAGGACCCCATAAGGGAGACCTGCCTCACATACAGTACTTTCACACCAATTATAGGAAAAATCCCCCAAGGCCTGTGACATCATTATTGGTCCTCAAAACACTTACAAGTTCCTAAATGAGGGTTTACCTGTGTCAGCTTCGTGAAGTGCCTACAGCTGAGTTGCTAAGACTTCACATTATTTAGATCTGAGAGGAAACGAAAAAGCCTCCACCTTTGCAGTCAGGAGCACAGGAAAGGTTCAGCTGTATGCCATTACAGACTAATGCATAAACTTACACCAGCAGTAGACAGTTACAGTTAGTATAAAAACCCCTCAAGATCCTGAAGACTCAGGCCTTCTCAACAGCAGACCATGGCCTCAGGCCTCTGGCTGCACGTTACAAGAGATTTGCACGCCATGCATCATCGCAGGCCGAGGCTGCTGACAGGAGCCAATGGGTGGCTGGCTTCAGGGAAGGTGGGGGGTAAGGGAGGGGGCTATCGTTAGCCCAGTGCTGCCTCGAGTACGCAGCAACACGGGCCAGAGCACGCCTCCCCCTGAACTGAGGGAGCAATGATACTCCAAAGTGCTGCTGTCAACCGCGCTTAGCGTCAGCACAGTCCCTGGGGCCACCTGGCAGACCCTCCCCTCCTCACTGCCGCTCCTGCTTCCTGTCACATGACCACAGAGGGTCTGTAGCCGTCAGCCGGACTGCCCAATCACTAGTTAAAAAAAAGGAGTGACAGTCCCCATCATTGCTCATTCAAAAATGTATTGAAATGTAGTTAAGATATTACAGTATATTAGTGTCTCTCAACTCACAGGCGAAGCCACATAATGGTGTGGCCCAATTTAGATGGCACATCAAGGTAAAGCATGACAATGGATCAGCGCACTTGAGTAACATTACAGCCAGCTCTGGTAGTAAATTAACTGAAATATGAATTACAACAATTCAAATATGCAACATTTACAAAAGTTATTACGATGATGTATTGTATTGAGCAATGTTCACTTCAAAATAATTAGGCAAGTGACAATAGTATCTATTGATCATAATATTTAGGCTAGCCTAAATATTTAATTTGAATGAAAAGTCAAAAAATTACATCAAGCACTAGCTTGTTAACCCCTTAATTATCACCCCTTATCTTAAAACAAGTTTGAAAATTACATACCCAAAATAAAATGCCTACTTTACTTGAACCCTTTTGACTCACAAGTCTGCTGAAAGCTAACCCTTTGGGGTTTGTTTTTTAAGAGTCAGAATTACTAAAACAAAGTTTCAGAAGCTCAAACAATAGAAGTGGAAGATTTTTTTTATCACTGAAAAGATTTTTCGGTTTGTGAGTGCATACAGATTATTGTGGCAGTTCCTGGTGTGCGCAGTCAAAACACTGGACAAATTCCCTTTCAATTTTGATGACAATATCACCAAAAATGAGCATTCAGCATTGTTTTTTCTAAGCTATGTCCTTTTTCTTTTTCAAAAAGGACATTTGGAAACACATGGGAACTAAATGATGTTATGGGTCTTACGTAAAATACTGTATTTTGCTTACTAAAGTATTGCATTTTATCCCCTTGCCTGTCACTTTCCCCCTAAAAAAAAGGTCCATTAATTGATGTCAAATACCCAACCTCCATCAACAAGTCAAACACATTCCACAATTTCACTAGTACATTGTGAGAGTGAACTTAGAAGCTGATATAAATTGGGGTTACATCGATGAAAATGTCCTTTATTGCGGAGCCGAAGGTTTTTTCCCTGTCTTCCTCATAAATATTTACTCAAGAATACTCGAGAGGTTAGAGAAACAAGAGATACCTTGGAAGACCCCCCAAAGGAAGTCCTCTATTTAGACGTAGGCATCGCAAATTTGTTGTAAAACGTCAACATTTTTGGCCATAATTGAAATAATTTGTGCATACTGAAAATCGTACGGTGTCATTACGCAGGAAAAAAAATTTTTTTAAGGGGTTAAACAAAAGTTAATTAAAACAGAAATCAGAGCTAGGGCTTTTTTATATTAGCCTGTGTGTAAAAATTATTTTCATTTTGACAAAAAAATCATGTAGGCTAGCTATTTTATCTTATTCTCATGACACTAATCCCGCAAATTGTACCCAGCTCCTATCATAAATAAAATTATGAACAACATACTTTACGATTGTGTTATTATTGTGAGTTGGAATTATTACCAGTCCATGATTGCCATTTAAATTACCCCATCAACAAAGAGTGGCTTTACCCCAGTTGCCCATATGCAACACCTCATGCTACCACAGATGACCTGCAAACAGTGGCAACTGGTGGCCATTTACCTGGGTGGGGCGCCATGCAACCTTACAACAATAATTACATCTGTATAATTACAAAGGAAAGCAAAAACAATGCCATGCCAAAAGAGAAGAGGGGCAAATTGTATTTACTTAATGAACTATATTCACATCCACCGAAATGATGGTGGTTTATATCTTTGCAGAAGTAGATTGCTTACAACCGTCTGCCATCAATATGGCGACCACAACTATTTGGCCACTTGATTGAAACCCATGAATGGTTCAGCTGTAATTCATATATACCTTTTTCTTCTGTGACAGGAGAACTGGAGTAAATGAAGCACTGTACACAGATAGAGTCATAACAAAATGCACTTATCCTTGTCTGAGGTCACATCATTCACTCCCCAAAATGTGTGAATGACGTGCACTTCATATTTCATAACTACAATATAAAAGTGAGTCTGACTCTCAAACAACACTGGGCGGCAGAGGACCAGAGTTCAGGAAACCAGCTTTGACTTTAGATTTTTTTCTTTGGCAATGTGCTTTTGAATCAGTTAATCACCATTAATCACAACGGACACAGAAAAAAATTGATGCTGACCACCTTCGGCTCCAGAAAATTGACACACATTTTATTCATAATTTCAGTCCTTTCAAATCACTCATAAATATACTGCAGCGGTATATTGCAGTGGGGGTGTTTGCAGTGGTTTTCCCACGCAACGCTGAAACGTTTCACTCATGTTATGTTCTGTCATGCATGTGGCTTTAAGCTTAAAATAATTCAATTAATCATATGCAGTCTCTTGTTTTAAACCAATGGATAGACAAATCACGAAGGTGACAGGATTGACATTGCAGGAGAACACCAAGGTTTCCAATACAAGCGGCATCCTACATAAAAGTGAGCCCAACATTCATTTTATCATACACCACTTTATGGAGTTATAAAATCAAATTTTTACTTAAATGATTTCCAAGGATAATCTCTCTGTCTCTGTCACACACACGCGCGCACGCTTGCAGACACACACACACCTCTTTTGTCATGCGTCCTTTCATAACACTTTAAAATCACACTCAATGCTCGGTTTGTTTCATTTAGTTCTTTAAAGGGTCTTTATTCAACACACAAATTTTCATAACCCTAATTTCAGCTGAAGAGCTAAAGAGGATTCAAAACCTTGAGGAAATAAAAAACATTTAAAATGCAATTACTACATTTCAGTATTTCAGACTTCTTTCAACCACAATATGTGCACCAAATGTTCTGGCATGCAGTTTTTTCTGCAATGTCTGCAATCACCTCTCATTAAATGTAAATATTGGCACAGAGACACTATCCTATATTTTTAAATATTCATAAATATCTAAGATTCGACTATTTCTGTTCTGAAGTGCAAGTATATGCATTGCTTTTACCACACACAATTCTGTTCATACAGTCTAATAGAATGTTTCATCACGCTACCAAAATAATTGTAAAATATACATTATAAAACAGGTTTTACAGCTTCTTTCATAACATTTTAATCTTTCTATATCACAATTTCAGCTTTAACCAACAGAAATAGTTTACGTTTTTCATTTCACATATTAGTGCACACTGGCCTGGGATTAGCCTGTGGTATCTGTAGGCTATGGAACCAGTAATGGTGGAAATTCACTAGGTGCAGGCATACATGAGACTGCGCAGTACAATTTGAAATACTGAGCAATTCTCTTCCCCTGAAAAAGTGTGATGCAGACATATTACACATTTTTCATCTTTTAAAAAAGGTGGCTTCAATAAAAATGTGTGATGCCTACCATCTCTGCCAGTTTTGGCAACATGCACCAGCTAAATGTTGTCTTGCAGACAGACTTGTCTGTAACAGATGCTTTACTTTTGCCGTTGCACACTCTGAGATCTAAAACAAAATAAAATGACAACAACAATGATATGCTAAACAGTCTGTTCTGCCTCTCATCTGAAATACTGCCTTCACTCTACATTTTATTTGATTTGTTCAATGGAACAATTAAACTCTTTTGCATAATTTTGCACCTCAGTAGCCCCCTGCACCACCCAAGATCCACACATCCAACAGGGATAAAATGCATGCCCCAGTCAAGCAATGTGAGATTAAAGAAATAGCTAAATAACCACCTAATGTAATTACTGTCAATGTCAAAATGGCAATAACACCTCCAGCTAATGGGCATTTTACAGAAGGTGTTCCTCCACAAGACATCAGTCTCAGTTCCAGCATTTTTTCCCCCAGTAAAAATAAATACCTAGCTATTTTTAAAACGGGTTTATAAGTGTGGCATGTAGCATTTGTTTATTGGGCAATTCTGGTGATTGAATGCCGGACCTCAAATCTCAGGTCTATTCAGTCAAACTGCAGCCTTCACATTGACAATCGAACCGAAGGCTGCTAGCTTTCTTTCTTCATTATACAGCCTTATTAATTCCTTTTGCTATTCACCAAGGAATTACATTTCTAAGAAAAGGACATGGTGAGATTTGTTACTCAAAAGACAAAGCATGTGACAGAATGTGTTTTGGAAAGGGCGTTGAAGTGCCAAAGGAGCAAGCACAAATTCCCCGGGTGAAAGTAATATGCATACCGCATCCACCAGCTTTTACAATATGCATACACCTTGTTCAACATGATGCGTGTAGAATTGTTGCCACTACTAATGAGCAGATAATAACTCAATAACGTGTCTAGCAGAGTTAGTCTGTGCACAATGCGTCTGCCCTGATAAATCAGACAAATATTGACACGTAGCATGACAACTTTACTATAGTTCACTTAAACATAATATTGCACTTATGTTACAGGCATATACAGGTGTGAAACGTGCACTGTAGGTGCAAACTGATGTGAAATTTGCAGGCATACAGATGGTAAAGGTGTAGGCATATACAGGTGTGAAAAGGCATATGTGCAAACAGGTGTTAAAGGGGTTTGTGATGTGTCTGCATGTATGTGCCCGCATGTATATGTAAAAGCATATATGCATAGAGGTAAATGTGTATACAAGTGCCAATAATGTACATGCATACAGGTGAGCAGAAGCAAGCCCCTCCTGTCTTTATTTCCATCTTTGGTCTCGTCACGTTTCTCCCCATTTTAGGCAAAGTTATATGAAGGTAATTCATTGGCTAATGTTTTTGTAAACCATACCACCAACAGACTTATCTTGCAACTGGGGGAAAAAATGACCAAAAGATCAAGAATAACTTGCATAAACAAAACAAACAAACAAACAAACAAACAAAAAAGTGTAAGTGTACTTAAGTTCTGGTTCACTTCTCGAAATAGCTCATAATGATGTTAATTGAATATGGCTTGCCATTTACAATATCATAGGACGATGCAATTTCATATCAATGCCGCGCAGTTTATTTATTGGTGTGGAGATCTGTTCCCAGTATAGTTTGTGGAGTAGTGTGGGGGTCTGCCTCTGTGAAAAGTTCCACTTTGTTGGCATTGAGAATCCCTTTCAGCTATCACAGTGCCCTGGAAGACCCGCATACCCTGTGTGGTGCGCCGGGGCTGCCACTTCAGGTACAGAGACCCAGGCGTCCTCACGCTATTTTGGCCAGTTCACTTTGGCGAAGAACGGGTGGGATTTAATGTCCTCCACTCCAGCTACCCCCGCCCCAAGTCTCTCGAGAGGATTGAACTGCAGAAGCTATGAACGACACAGAAACAAATCAAATCATTGTAATTGTGATACTAAAGAGACAGACTGGAAATGTTATCCCTATTGCTCTGTAACACATACAAATTTGGGTTTCCTAAGCTATAATAAAACCTCCAGCTATCATGAAATGCCCAGGCCCTCTGTGCTTGCAGCACAAGTGCATTAGTTAAATGTAGCTGAAGGTGAGAGGCATTAATTGTAAAGTGCTTTGTGTAGCCCTAGTTTGCTGGAAAAAGCGCTATATAAATGCAGTCCATTTACCATTTAGACAAAAAGTAATATTAGACAAAGGGAACCAGAGTAAACACAAATCACACTTTAAAAATTACCATTCCATTTATTTTATGAAAAAGTTATCAAACACCCAAAACACCACTGTGAAAAAGTAATTGCCCCTTAATAACTGGTTACACCACCTTTAGCAGCAATAAATGCAACCAAATCCGACCTAGAATTTTTTCTTTCACATCCCTGTGGAGACATTTTAGCCCACTTGTGTTTGCAGAATTGCATGAATTCAGACAAATTGGTTTTCATGTATGAACTGCTCCTTTCAGGCCCTGCCTCAGCATCTCTATTGGGTTCATGTGTAAGATTTTGACTAGGCCTCTCCATGTAGAACACTTGGAACTCCTACAGAAAGTCACAAATGATCCCAAAAGAACATCCAAATAACTGCAGGCCTCTCTAGCCTCAGCTAGGTTCATTGTTCATGACTCCCAATAAGAAAGAGATGGGGCAAAAATATGATTCATGGTAGAGTAGCAAGGCAGAAACCACTGCTACTCACGAGAAACACCAATGCTCGTCTCACCTGGATGACCTAAAAGCTACTTTGGATAATGTTCTATGGACAGATGAGTCAAAAAGCAGAACTATTCAGAAGACACAGGTCCCATTATGCTTGGCATTAAGGAAATAAGGCTGATATTAAATTATAGGAAGCATTTGGTTGCAACCAGTTATTAAGTTCAAGGGAGCAATTCTTTTTTATTCATTTTTTTTACAGGGGTGAGGTTGGGCGTTTTCCCTTGGTCTGACATTACACTTTGTCTAAAGATCAGAGGGCAAATACTGGCACTGTAAGCCAGACACCCTGCACATCATTTATTCTGTACAAATAAATGGAAGCATGAAATTCACTTTTCATTATTTAATGTATTAACTACTAACTAATGTAATAATTGCATTACTATTTGTACATTAGCAAACCATAGGTCAAACATGTAATTAGTAAAGCATTCACAAATACACTAGCTGTTTTTTCATTTCAATAGAAATAGGCATTAACTAACATAGTTTATAACATGAATTCATGATGTTCAAATACAACACAGCAGTAGAGATAAACTCATCAGCAGTTAGTGAGACTACATTAGTTCATTCCAATTCATGAAACCTTATTAAGTGTTACCAAATGGTGATCAATGAGAGATTACAAAATCCAAGTATGTGGCACTTTCAATGAGTAATTACTACAACTATACACAGCATGCAGAATTTGCCATGGTGATCCCTAACACTGAGATTCTGCTTCCTAGCCTTTCTTCTTCACCAACCTTGAAATACAGCTTGAAATGCCAGACAGAGAAGCTAGTTTATTAAAATATCCGCCCTGCTCCTTCATTACGAAGTGTTTTCATGACATCCAATTAACGACATACCATTCTTGTAATAAGTAAATCTTTCTCTCATTAAAGAAACCATTTTCAATACCTGAATGCCAGCTTCTGTGAGGCGTAAAAGTCGAAACCATCAAAAATCCATTCATAGTGCTCTGTGCTTTTAGAGACACATTTGGAGTGCTTACGCAAATGTCTGTCATTTTCATCTTCAGTTTGGGCATCAAACTCTTCAATCCTGGATCACAGTCTTGGGAAGCAACATTCCCCCTTTCCCTTATTATAGCCTCATTCATGTTCGCGTCCTGTTTCCTTTGACTGACTCATCCAAACCCACTACAATGCAAGGGACTGGTCAGGCAATCTAAATGCCATAGAGGGATGAAATATATGGAGGTAAGCAGCAACTTTAAAGGGCAAATTGACAGTGTGCATGCAAACACATGCCTGCTGCAATGGTAACTGGGGGTAATTACTACATTTCCATGTGGATGTCCCATATAGCGCTCGTCTTTCCTATGCCTTCTACACAAACAATATTTGATCATCTTATTCACCAGAATGGAAAAATATTTTGTCATACAGCCCCGAAGAAAATGGGGAAAGGAGCAGCACGCTTCCCCCACCTACCTGCTGCAACAAGGACCTGGCTTCTTCGGACAGGAAGTCGGGCAGGTTGAGCGATGAATGGCGACTGATTCCGGCTGGGTGACACTGGCAGAGGGACTGGAAAAAGGACACAAAGAGAGAGAATCCGTTCACAGTTCACAAAACCAGGCAAAAATGAGATTTTGTGCGTATCCCAGTTGTATCAGATGATGAATTTCAATTGTTCGTAAAGTTGGACGCATGTGCCTTTTGATGTTCATTAGCACAAAGAAACACCTTAACAGCCCCCATAAAGGGCTTTCCGGCTTAAGGGATGTGTTCAAACATCAGCCATGTGGATATACCATTATCAACTATCAATATTAATAATTTTTATCAATAAATGAAATTCCAGACAAGTTATCAGTGAAACTCCAGGCGAAATTATCCAGGCGAAGACTACATATCTAGTTATAAAACAATACCAGTTCACTATCGGTAGCAACAAGCAAATTAGCCATAGTTAGCTCGACGAATTTACAAATATCAACCTGCGGCAACACGAACATAAATTGCAAGTGTTGCGAGCCTCAGGTGGATATTTGTAAATTTGGCAAGCTAACTAATAGCTAGCTCAATTGCTTGATATTACCCATAATTAACTGGTATCGCTTTATAACTAGATATGTATAATATGTATAATATGATATGTATGTATGTATAATAATGGATAATAAGCAATAGTAGCCTATACACAGTTTCAGTGATCGCTTGTCTGGAGTGCAATTTGGGCAGCTCCTTTTATCTCTTTACATGTTCAATCATGCGTGTTTACCTAAACCTTTGTCTCAAACTGTAAGTTGCAGTTGAATCGTTTGTGGTACACTATCATATCCATAGCCAAATAAGTTGCTTGCTCATAATATAGTTGGTTAGCTAAAATGAAAACTTCAAAGAGACAAAACATTTCATAAAGTCACCTGTTCTGTGAACATTTTCTTCCTAGAATACTACGAAAATATAGCAGTCACGTTTGTCCCTGTCAACTTTCCAAAACAGTGCATGTTGTGGTTTGAGGGTGTTTGTTGCTGTAATTCCTCTCTTGACCGTTAGGAGTCAGAAATTACTTATTGTACCTTTAAGTCATTGATATTCATGTTTTGAAGACATATGAAAATAATCAATCTGACCCAAACAGGTCAAATCGCTGAGGCTTGCTAGCAGGTTATTGATAGAATTAACAGCAGTATACGATTTCAGCTTAGCTTTATAGCTACATAGTAGTTTTAGTAAGTTCATATTATCTTGTTAGCTAAAACTATGGCAAACTGAACTGGGTAGATGTGTGACAGAGAATGGATGGAGTGTTAGCCAGCTAATGAGAAATACTTTTGTGTACCACGGCTAAAATCTCAGAGAAAGAACACACAAATTTCCATAAGAATGATTGATATAAGAATGATTTTCTTAAGAAAAATTTACATAGAATTGGCAGCTGAACGGCTTACCTTGCTGCCGTTTAGCTAACAAGCTACAGGCTATGCAGTAAACACAGTCTATTATAAAGCTAACATGATATTGTGTTTGTCATATTATTAACTAGCTAGCTATAGCAAGCCTCAGTATTTTTATTACACATTTTATTCTTCCAGGCCTCAGACAAGAGATTGGAGACAGGTCCAAAACTTTTTTTTTGGTTCGTAAATCAGTTTTTTTTTTTTACAATGAAGTCAATGGGCAGAAAGCATTTTTGCACACAGCAGCCATACTTCCACGTGCTCCACTGCTTAGGTTGGCTGAGGGCATGCTTTCCTGTAGAGTTACATATGGTATGCATGTCTATGGATTGTAAACATGCCACTGCTTTATTGAATAAATTACTCATCGCATCAAATCACAACTTCAATCAATCTTAAAGCATCCTTGGGAAGGAAATTATTCTTAATTATCACAATTCCGCAAACGTAGGCTAGAACTAGCACAAATACTGTAATTAAGTGCATACTGGATTCCTCTCTAGTGAATGTCTCTGTGTGCACACTGAGTGGTGCACCTGGCAAAACCACCAGTGGTCAATCCCAGGGAAAATATGCATTATAATCTACAGATTTTAACGTCTAGATTTTTTATTTAGGTGTAGCATGCTTCCCATTACATGAGCACTAGTGGGCAACACAGGACAGGTAGAATGGCAGGCTTGGTCAGCAGTAGACCATGGGGGAAACATTGCCAACTTTTTCTCCAGAGGGGCAAATGTGCTGGAGCCCCGAAAATATTTATGACCTTATGTGTGCATGTGCCAGTATGGCAGTCCTGGACCTTGCACACTGCTCGTTTCCCTCTCCCATTGCAGCACGCAGTGCACCCCAATAACATATCTGTGGTATGAAGGCAACTAAATTGTTACACAATTTCTTTCTGTGATTGTAGAAACCTTGGTCTGTTGCTCTGTCGCACCCTTGTTGCTCCTGAAAAACACAAAAAACTTACTGTACTGTACCTGCAATTAATGTTACATTTAGTGTGTACCATCTGTAGTCCCTAACTTAATTGTGAAGCAATAGTTAATCAAATTTACCTATTTGGGTGTGTCCATTAAAATTACTGCAATTACGGACATGGCCTTTGGCCTTGAAATTCTAAATAAAAGGCCATTATTCCATCTGAAATAAAAACTGGAAAGAGGTATTCTACTTAAGTCTTCTGCTGAAGTAGCCTATCCACTGGTTTGATGCATTGTGTGTTCAGAGATGATCTTCTGCATACCACTGTTGTCATGTGTGGTTATTGTCACCTTCCTGTCAGCTTCGACGAGTCTGGCCCTTCTCCTCTGACCTCTCCGTTAACAACGCGTTTCTGCCCACAGAACCATTGCTTCCAGGATGTTTTTTGTTTTGTAAACTCTAGAGACTGTTGTGCATGAAAATCCCAGGAGATCAGCAGTTACAGAAATACTCCAACCACCCTTGTCCGGGACAAACAATCATGCCACGGTCAAAATCACTGAGATCACATTTTTTCCCCATTCTGAGGGTTGATGTGAACATTAACTGAAGCTCCTTGACCTGTATCTGCATGATTGTATGCATTGCACTGTTTCCACACGATTACCCAATTAGATAATCGCATTAATAAGTAGGTGGACAGGAGTATTACGGTTCCTAATAAAGTGCTCAGTGAGTGCATGATCCTCCCATGATCAGCAGAAAAATCTATTACAGCATGATCCTAGGCATTTACTAACACCTTTACACAAGTAGACAAAAGCTTAGCAGAAAAAGAAAGAAAGAGGATAAACTGGAAATCTATATTTCAGGCCATTTTGTTAGAACAAAAAGAAGACTTGGTTGTGAACCCAGTCCAGCACAGCTGATAATTGCTTGCCTTAAAGTGTGTTTGAGGAGGGGCGGTCTAGGACAGCCGCTGAGGGCAGCGACAAGCTGTGTTAGCAAAGTGACAGCTGACAGGCCAGCCTGCAGGCCTTGGACACAAACCCCAGTCTGCCTGGGTCTCTGCAAGCTAGTAGCACAGTGACGACGCTCAGGAGATTATTCAAAAAAGATTCAATTGGGAGCATGATGCTGCTGAATTGCGAAGGAATATCCTCACACACACACAAACCAAAACATACACAAACACAAACCCACTGCTTGTGATGCGAACATGTGCCTAACATGACTTTTGTATGCAAAAGTCAACCAGCCAGAGCACATCAACCAGAGGTGATGATTTTTTTCTCATTTAATTGCAAAGAATTCAGGCAAAAGACCCAATCCATTTTCTGACATTTGACCTGAAAAACAGATGAACCTCTTGACCACCCCTCATTCTATGCATTGGGTTGCTGCCACTTGATTGGCTGATATTTGCATTAACAAGCTGGTGTACAGTTCTACCTAATACAGTTATCACTGGGTGTTTTAAGACCCTTTGAGATGTACCGGTTTTTGGTTGGCAAGCAAATCGCGTACAGCAAACTTTCACTCATTGTATGAGTCTTCATTTTGCATATACTGTCCATTTCAATGTGTATGTAGATTAAAAAAGAGTTTTTTTTCCCCTGCAGATCCGTTACTTATTTCATATGAAAGTTCTTACTTCTTTTGTCATATTACACATTCACAATGTCCCAAATATTTACCTTGTTGCCTTTATTAGCAGATATACAGTACTGTGCAAAAGTCTTAGGCATGTGTATAACATTCTGTACAGATAAGATTCTTTCAAAAAATAATTAAATGAAAGGTCCTAAATAAACGTACCATACATTTTACATTACATTTTTAGTAATTTGGCAGAATAGTTCAAAACTGAATCAAATCTACATTTTCTGGGACCACCCTTCGGCATTAAAACTGCATCACTTCTCTGATATAGCCAACGCTGTCTTGCAGTTCTATAAGACAATCAGCAGGTCGTTCCAAGCATGTTGGAGAAGTCACAGTAAATAAACATATATAAAATAAAGTCTAGGGGGCCTAAGACTTCTGCACAGTGCTGTATTTGTGGATTACTTACTTTATTTGGCAGGAGTTGAGAGAAAAATATCCCTTCCCACCATGTTAAGACACACAACTGTCCTCAATGTCAAAGAAAACAGATTGTCAAGAAAATGTCAAGAAAGAAAATTATGCGAATATACAGCATAACATAGAGCACTGACCACATAACTTTCTAATTACTCACAACAGCCATGTTCCAGCTAACATTTCTCAAAGTGTAGTGCAATATGATAAAATGTAGAGCATGTGCTTTATTTACAGAAGGCCAGATGGTATCTTAAAGTTAAACTCTAAATGCATGAATTTCACAATATTTTTGTTTGACATGACATATGAAAACCTAAAAGAAAAGGCAACTGTAGTACTGAAGAACGAAACGGCCTGAAAAGAGCGAACAGCTCTAAAACACTGGGCTAGTAGATCTGTTAGATCATGTTCTGGGCTATTACACATGCTTTTGAGGAGATGGCTGGATTCCCAGTAGCAGTTAAGATTGCTCCGGGCAGGGTGGCTCATCTTATGACGCTGGAAATGCGTCTTTGTAAACACTGGCAAAGTCTGGGGTGCAGAAGGAGCTCATAATGTGAGCACTTACCACATGGTTAGAGGGATATTTGGAAGGCTCATTCGACATAAAAATCTGGATAGACACAAGAAGTCAAAATAATACAGCAATAATGGCATGGGTGGTATAGCCCAGAGGAGTACCATATGGATTAATAATGTATGGATTTATCTGCATATACATACACTCACCAAGCACTTTATTAGATATTTATTAAACTTAATGTTATTACTTATTTTTCTTCTGCTGCTGTACCCTATCCACTTAGAGGTTTGATGCATTGTGTGTTCAGAGATGCTGTCTCTCAGGTCTACCTAAATAAGTCTAATAAATACCTAATAACTGCTCACTGTGCGTGTATATATATACACTCACCAAACACTTTATTAGGAACATTTTTACTATATTATACCTACTTATTAATGTGATTATCTAATCAGCCAATAGTGTGGCAGCAGAGCAATGCATACAATCATGTAGATAGGGGTCAGGAGCTTCAGTTAATGTTCACATCAACCATCAGAATGGGGTGAAAATGTGACTTTGACCATGGAATGATTGGGTGACAGGGTGGTTTGAGTATCTTAGTCTCTAGACAAAAAGAAAAAAGAAAAAATCCAGTGAGCAGCAGTTCTGCAGACAGAAACACCTTGTTAATGAGAGACGTCAGAGGAGAATGGCCAGACTGGTCAAAGCTGACAGTAACACAAATAACCTTACATTACAACAGTGGTATGCAGAAGAGCATCTCTGATGCATCACAATGCATCATAACTCTAAGTGGATAGGCTACAGTAGTAGAAGTATAAAAAATAAGTAATAAATACCTAATGAAGTGCTCACTGAGTGTGTATATATATATATACATACACTCACTGAACACTTTATTAGGAATACTATAATAATACTGGGTAGGGCATCCCTTTGCTCTCAATACAGCCTCAATTCTTTGTGGCACGGATTCAACAAGATATTGAAAACATTCCTTTGAGATTCTGTTCCATGTTGACATGATCGCATTGCGCAATTTCTGCAGATTTGTCAGCTGCATATTCATGCTACCCATCTCCCGTTCTACCATATCCCAAAGGTGTTCTATTGGATTCAGATCCCGTGACTGAGTAGGCCAGTGAAGAACATTGAACACATTGCCATGTTCATGAAACCATCATGCTGGAAGTAGCCATTAGAAGATGGGTATGTTGTGGCAGTGAATGGATGCACACGGGCAGCAACAATACTCAAATAGGCTGTGCCAAGAAAACATTCCCCACACCATTACACCACCACCACCACCACCAGCCTGGACT
Organism: Conger conger; assembly: GCF_963514075.1. Taxonomy (NCBI): domain Eukaryota; kingdom Metazoa; phylum Chordata; class Actinopteri; order Anguilliformes; family Congridae; genus Conger; species Conger conger. Next base: position 35,195,507 of record NC_083764.1, read on the forward strand.
GTTGACACAAGGTTGGTTGGGTCCATGGAGCCAAGTTCTGACCCTACCATCAGAATGCCTCAGCAGAAATCGAGATTCATCAGACCAGGCTACGTTTTTCCAGTCTTCAACTGTCCAGTTTTGGTGAGCCTGTGCCCACTGCAGCCTCAGCTTTCTGTTCTTGGCTGACAGAAGTGGAACCCAACGTGGTCTTCTGTTGTTGTAGCCCATCCGCTTCAAGGTTCGACGTGTTGTGCATTCTGAGATGCTTTTCTGCTCACCACAATTGAACAGAGTGATTATCTGAGTTACCGTAGCCTTTCTGTCAGCTCGAATCAGTCTGGCCATTCTCCATTGACCTCTCTCATCAACAAGGTGCTTCCATCCGCAGAACTGCCACATACTGGATGTTTTTTGCACAATTCTGAGACTGTTGTACATGAAAATCCCAGGAGATCAGCAGTTACAGAAATACTCAAACCTGATATACTCAGAAATACTCAAGTCTGGCACCAACAATTGAGCCATGGTCAAAATCACTGACATCACATTTTTCCCCATTCTGATGGTTGACGTGAACATTAACTGAGGCTCCTTACCCATATCTGCATGATGTTATGCATTGCACTGCTGCCACATGATTGGCTGATTAGAAAATGGCATGAATAAGGAGGTGCATAGGCGTTCCTAATAAAGTGCTCAGTTATATACATTGGGACAGTGGTACAATTTTTGTTCTTTTGGCTCTGTGCTCCAGCACATTGGATTTGAAATTTTTAATTTGAGGATATTTACATCCATATCGAGAGATCCATGTTGGAATTACATGGCTATTTATACATAGTCCCTCCATTTTAGGGGACCAGAAGTTATTGGAGTCTCAGCTGTTTCTGTAGCGATGCCACATATCTATAAACAAAGAATGTCCATGGCCCCAAAACACCCTTTTTGCACCTTTTTCTTGGTCCCAAACAAGGGACTTCATTGCCATACTTCTGCCTTTGCTCCAGGAATAACCCAGAGATCCGGCCCTTCCCCTCGACCCCTTGGCTCTACCAGATGGAGGAGGGGGCAGAGAGGGCTGGCGCAGGGACACCTTGGCACAACTGGAAAGGGCCAAGCCGGCGTGGTAAGCCAAGACGCGCATCCTCTTGGTCTTCTACACCCTTGCCACTCAAACTTTCCGGGTGACTTTCAACCTTCATTCCACTTTCTCTGCCAAAACTAACCTGTATGTAACACCAGTGAGATTTTTAGTAAAACCGATTCCCTCTTTGTTATATTAAATTTTTCCAACTTTTGTGTAATTACAATGACATATTTTGATTACGTTTATTCATAGATGTATTTGTTCACAGTGTGTAATATTACTGATGTTTCAGTGGCAGAAAGGTTCAACAAAAGAGCATGAAAAAAAAAATCTGACTTGCAGTTTTTAAGTGTATGACAAACTCTTCTCATTGTTATTTTAAATATTATTTGCACTGAAAAGAACAGAAAGCTGCAAAATCTGATAATGAGATTAATTACTTTTTAATTATCCAGGTTTTTGTTTTGACTGGGCTAGAAGTAGCAATGGAAAACTGGCACGGGCTGACAATTAAATTCATTGAAAGAGATGCTGAACAAAAAATCCTGCCACAACCAGAATAGAAAATCTCCTGAGGGAATGTTACAACCTCATAGCAAAATAGAAAGAGGCTGCAACTCTAATAGAAAGAACAGTGATGCTGCCCGCTAAAGGGTTCTGTTGCAGAAAGAGACAGTACTTCCTTCATTTCAGCAATGCATTAGCCCCCTTTAGCACTTTGTGGATGCATTAGCCACCTTTTGCACTTAGGCCATTAGTAAATTGGGATGTCCATTCACATTTATCTGCCAATCAAGGGGGAGAAAGCTTTACCAATCCCCCACCATGATTGGCTGACGTAGCGTGAGAGCTTTTGGATTGGATATGTGGGAGAAGCACCGGAGCAGACATGGCCTTGGAAGGAACCTTCTCTTTTAAACCTCTCCTTACCTTCCCCGTGAGCAATTCAAACAGGATGGCACCCAAACTCCACCAATCACAGGCAGTGGTCTCCTCACATATGCTTCCAACTTCTATATGAAGAAAAATGAGAAGAGAAAGAGAATGTGAATGTTACACAACTGACATTTCATTTACTTCATAGATACCTTTATTCAGAGGGACTCATTTATTTATAAAGGCAGACTGATCATCACTGATCTTGATCTTCAGACGCATCGCATTTTAAACAAAACTTAAATCGCCAGTCAAAAATCTGATATATACTACATGTTTACGACTCCAGCATACATAAAAGTTGACAACAATATGTGTACATACGAAAGTGCTGAATACTACACTACAGTTTACTATAGCACAGAACCATATTTGTTCAAGTCCAATTAATTTTACAGTCTTTAGGCTCCAAGGAGAAACCTTAATCCTCAGACTGCACAAGGAGAGAGCACACATTTTATGTTTTATGTTGTGCAAAATTATTTGGGTGCCAAACAAAGACAGTTCTGGGACACAAAAGCTTGATTCTACCGCAGGTTTACGGTAACCGCCCCACTTGAAATGGAAGAGGAACAACGTGACAAAGAAAGCATTACAATCGAGAATGTCCGATCAATGAGAGGGTTCTGAGACGTTTCATCTTCACCTAATCATGCGGAAAAAAAACATTTGTACCGCAATATCAACGGGATGCGGATATTCACTCCACAGCCTGGTTCAACCTCTCCCAGGGAAATTAGTGGCAATCAGCTTCCCTTTCTGGGAAATTGGAGTTGTTTAGATAATTACAGCAACACCTGCCAAAGAATCAGTCACGGCCAGCCATCGAGGTACGAAGAGGTAGAAGATGTACGCGATGAGTAACCAGCAAGTTTACGGGAAGCTGTACAAAGTTGAAAGGGCAGCTATGCAGAATTCTAAGTTAACACGACCTCGAGTTCAAACCACAGGATTTTAATGGGATTTAAGTCTGGAGATTGCCAAGGCCATGGCAGAACATGGATCCATCTTGATCTTAAATAGTTCACAGGCAGCAACATATCTCCAAAACATCAATGACCCACCTCCATATTTGACCTCCATTGTTGCCTCTCCTTGTATGCATTCCTCTTTTGCCATCAAATATGTTTATGGAGTGTATGGCCAATTATTCATTTTGGTCTCATCTGACCATAGCACTCCCTTCAGTCATAATTCCAAGATGCTTGGTTTTCTTTACTGTGCTCAATAAGGGCTTTGTTCCACTCTTCCAGAGTTTGTTGGTATGTAAATGGCATCCTATGGTACCCCAAGATGCAACCAACCTCTGTAGTTCTTGAACGAGGATGCTTGGGTTCTTTACTGCCTCTCTCACCATCTCCTCACCATCCGTGGGACAACATTACATTACATTACATTACATTATCGGCATTTGGCAGACGCTCTTATCCAGAGTGACGTACAGGTGATTAGACTAAGCAGGAGAAAATCCTCCCCTGGAGCAATGCAGGGTTAAGGGCCTTGCTCAAGGATTACTCAAGTAAGATTAAAACTAGTCATCCAAGGAACTACAGTAAGAGTAAGAAAGTATCTACATAAAAAAGTACTCAAGTGCCGGGTTACTTTAGGCTACAGGATCTGATTTAATATTCAATAGAACAAGCAGTGCAATGGCTACAGAACTGGATAATCACAGCCTGGTATAGTGTACATACAGCAAGATCAACATAAAAGAAATGTAAAATAAATATTACATTTAAAAACGCACTTCCAATAAAATGCTTTGTTGTATCAAAGCCTGTTCACTTTGGACTTTGGATCTTATTACTCTTTTTCCTAAAATTAAGCTTTTGGAATGCGGCTCAGTGTTTTTTATTTTTATTTTATTTTCTTTATGCATGGTAGGTTTGATATGCAGCAACATGTGACCTTGTGACCTACTCTTAAAGCATTCCATCATATCCCTTCCTCAAATTTAAGCTAGCATGAAACAGTGAGATAAAAAAATACCTAGGTCCATTTGCACCACGTGTAAAGTCCAAACTAGAGGCTAGCTTAGCTTCTTTTTACTTCCATCATCAGCTAATAAATTGAGTCACCGTGATTACTTGCTGGTTTGGATGTACAGAGCTAATTGCGGGCCTCCAAACCAAGCATTGAGTAGCTCTCCAAAACCAGGGTTAACAACAGCTCCCTATAACTAAGACATCAACACTGGGCTCATGGTGGCGCTAACAAGGAGCGCACGTACACAGCATGACTGCGACCACTCATGCACAAAAATGTCTTCATGCCATGAAATACCATAAGACTGCACTGCATAACCATACGACCACTAGCAAAACTGTTTAAGGCACGGTTGTAAGCTAACCAAGACACCAGGCACGATGCAACTAGCCCCTGCATGCTCCTGCATGTGCAATGTCTCTTTGAATTTGAGTGTACCCTGTTAATTTCGCTCTACGTCATTGGAGTTTTGAATAAGCCGTAAGCCACAACATTAAGCTTAATATCCTGGCTTCAGAAAATGTACTCATTACTTCTACAGCAAGTCCCACAGAACTCACATACCTATTATTAATGCATTCAATTTTACCACACAGCAGAAGGAATCTCTTTGATCCTCACAACTTTAGCTGCTTATAACTGCAAATACATGTTGTATACAAGTTGCTTGACATACTGTATGGACTTCATAAAGTAAGTTCACTCTTGTAAAGCCCTAAAATAAATGCTGACACACTCCAAAGGGAGTGGCTTGTTGTAGGAAGAGGTGATTAAATGAAAAATAAATTCTCAGATGTTCCTCCATTTCTATCAGATTAATCCCACATCTCCACCTGCATTTGCCTTCTTTTCATAACTTCAAACAGGACGGGAGGAGGAGGCCTCCTGTCTCTTAAAACGACTTTAACGGCAAATGCAGTTACCCAAATGAATCTTTTTTGGCATGATCTCCTTCCCCACACAAATAAGCGCGGACCACAGTGGCAAGGAATAAAGTGGCAGTCTTGTAAATGAATCATTTGCATGATAAAATGTAGTCAAATTGCAGGAAAACGCTCACCATCTGCGTGACCTGCCCAGACTTCTTAATGGCCAACCCACACCCCAACCCCCCCACACCGACTGCATTTTTGTAGCTTTCTCTTTGCTATATCCTTTGTTGCTCTTAATAAATTTAACAGAAAACGCTTCCAGCCAGGCTACAGTTACTTAGGAAGGACAATTCCTTGCAGGCTTTTCTCCTTGGATGACAACAAACATCCCCCACCACCCATTTGTTTTTTATTTTGGTTTTTAGAGGGTATAAGTCTACCCACGGATCTGGCAGGTCTGTGGGACCAAGTTGTAATGTTCTCAAGGTGAAAGGACGCACTTCCCCCTGGCTTCCCCCTTGTACCCCCGCCGAAGAGCGCCAATGTGCCCCAGCCTAGCACACCCGTTTAGAGAGAAGGGATGGACAGCAAGAGTGACAGGGAGGTCAGCTCCGAAGGCTCCTGGGGCCACCAGATGGCCCCCATTGCTTTTTTTTTGTTTTATGTCTTTCCTCTTTGTTTCCAGAGGAGCGAGGTGGGTGCGCGGGTATAATGAAGAGACAATGGCCCCGAGTCCTTGATTGGCGGCTCTGGGGGCAGTAGCAACGCGTGGCTAACGCAGGGCCTGTCCAGCTGACTGGAGATCGGGTATGAAGTCCTTCACCCTGGGGGGCCGTGGCTCTTTTGCAGCCAAGGTTGCAAGACAATCCAAAGGGCAGACCACTGTTATTTCACCCCCAAGTACAACAGACTGGTACAGGAAGGGGGAGGAAAAAAAGAATGAAAAAAAGAGTTACCATTCTTCAAGGGGTATCTGGTGTGTGTTGTGACAGCGTTATCTCTGATATAATCATTAGACAAGACTTGCGATACCTGCGTGTGCACGCGTGCCGTTTTATTTCCCCCCTGCCTTGGGTTAAAGCAGATATGTTTATGTCTCTTTCAGCAAGGTCAGTTGTCATCACGAAGGAGTTTATTCTTTGGAGGGCTTCAGGGTGAAACCACCACTAACCAAGAAAAAAGATAAAATAACTGGTGGCTTAATTTTCTGCCTCATCAAAACCATCAGGGCACCGCAGAGAGACTTGCAGGAACAGAAACCGAGCGAGCCCCACAGGCGATGTCTTCCCGGTCCAACTCATAATGCCAGGCCTGTCCACGCACCTTGGAAACCACCAACAGCGCAGCTGCCCTTGTATGGGGGGAGAGAGGGGCGGGCATTAACCGACGCGCAAGGCGTTTGTGCAGAACAAACGTGCTGCTGCTCTATTTCTCTCCATCCATCAAAGGCACCATTGGGGAAAAAAAGAGGGAAACAAGCACGGTGCTTTTTACACCTTTCACGTGAAGCGATTCGTTCAGGTCTGCTAATGATTGCCCCTGTTCTTCCCCTTTCTCGATTGAAGGAGTTCCCCTGTCTCTTAAGAAAAATGGCTTTAAGTAATGAAGGGAAGCATTGCTCTTCCCCTAAAAGGAACAAAGTACTTCCCCAAAAGACACCAAGAGGCATTGTTCGCAAAGAAAACAGGTGATGTTATCAGTTGTGCGAGAACAACGGCAGAACATCACAGTTTCACGCAAAGGCTCAGGCAACTAGGGCAAAGTCATGACTCATTACTGTCTGCACATCCTTCTAACCGACCCAATACTAAAATGAGTGAAACTTTATTTCGTTAAAAAAAAGGGCAAGCTCATTCTCCCAAGAATGTAATTTAAGACGTTGCAGAGCTGTTAAAATTGGATGCTTCTTGGGGAAAGTACTGTGTGAGGAGCCATGTTTCACACCCTGAGTGCTTAAGGCAGCCTGATGAAAGAATTTGAAATAAAGACATGAACAATACATGAAACTTATCCGACTGACTGTAAAGTAACATTAAAAGTAATATTATTTTAAATGTTCTTACCTTGAGAAATGTATTTTGTACTGTCCAAGACAGCTCTCTATAGCATCTGCCCAAAAATTGGATAAGGCCAAAAGTGAATGGAAGTCTATTGATAATGAAAATTTTAAAAGTTTTAAATACCAAAAATAATTGTTTGGTGAAATGACATTCCTTGAGGTAAGAAAATGAATAACATTTTATAATTGTACATGCCAGGACTCAAACCAACAATTTTTATCGATATTGCCTGACTCATTGTGCTACTCCCTATCCACAGTGTCTGGCTCATACTGTAGTACTAGTCCTTATAAACAATAACTATATGAAGGGCTGTAAGAAGACTGCTTTCATCAGGGTTATGCTATCAAATCTAATTCTAAAAATGGTGCATGTGAACCAAACAGCCAAACATAGTAGGTATAGGAATGCAGATCTTGAAAAATATTTCTTTATGCTAACCTTACCCAGTGCTCCTAGAATACTATGTGATGGTTATATATGTGTATGTGTGTATATATGAGCACTTTATTTGGTATATATTAGACATGTTTTTGACTTATTGGTCATCTGCTGCTGTAGCCTATCCACATAGGTTTGACCACTGTTGTAATGTGTGGTTATTTGCTTTACTGTCACATTCCTGTCAGCTTGACCAGTCTGGCCATTCTCAGATGTCTCTCATCAACGCCCAAAGAACCGATGCTCACTGGATATTTTTAGTTTTTCACACTACTCTCCGCAAACTCCCAAATCCCAGGAGATCAGCCGTTTCTGAGCTACTCAAACCACCCTTTGTGGCACTATTAATCATGCCATGGTCAAAGTTACTTAGATCACATTTCTTCCCCATTCTGACATTTGTTCTGAAAAACATCTGAACCTCTTGACCATATCTGCAGGCTTTTATGCATTTAGTTGCGGACATATGATTGGCTAGATAAATATTAGCATTAACAAGCAGGTGTACAGATCTACCTAATAAAGTCCTCACAGAGTAAAAAAGAAGCCTAATAAAGTGTTCACTGAGTGTAAATATATGTGTGTCTATATGTGCATATATACATACATACATACATACATACATACATACATATTATATACAGTGCCATGAAAAAGTATTTGCCCTTTACAGATCTCTTCTATTACTGCATATTTGTCAGACTCAATTCAGTTCAATTTTATTAGGATAGCGCATTTCACAACAGACTGTCACAAAGATGCTTTACAGAGTAACAGAAGGGACACTGAATGGTTTTGGATCTATGTAATATTAGAAAAAGGTAAACTGAGTAAATACAAAACACATTTTTTTAATTATTATTTCATTTATTTAATGAATGAAAGTTATCAAACACGAAAATCACCCATGTGAAAAAGTAATTGCCCCCTTAGTTACTCAAGCAACCAATTAACCAAATTTAATTGGTAATTAGATCTAGCTGATTGAACACAGCCAGGCTTGATTGCAGCCAGCCTTGTTGAATCTAAACCACGCTCATGTTGAACCTAACCATCAGAGTGAAGTAGTCACCATAATGTTTCAGCAAGCCCACTATGCAATGATCCAATGAAATTTCAAGAGATTCATTTTTTGGGAGAACTCGTAAAAAAAAAAAAAAATCGTAATTTGTTATGTTCCATTTTACCAGAACTATTTAATGAATCAAAACCAAATATTTTATCTGTATCTGCAAGAAAGACTATTTGAAGTGATGATATCACTCATATAGTATAACCTTTCCTCTCACAATTTATTTTAATGGTATCTTTTGAATTACTGTATAATAGTGACAAATCTATTTCTGCAGGTGCCCGAAGCCACAATTTCTCAATATTTAAGATACTGTAACCAAAGATTTGGAGTCTTGTTTTTGCTTCATCTAAACTACAGCCTTCTGGATCCACTATCTTATGGTGGAAAGGATGCAGCTCTGTATATTTCTTTGTTATGAGCTGAAATGTGTGTTACCACAGAAATGAGAGATATATACTTAATGTGAGGATGAACATACTTAATAAAGATTTTTGGCTGGATTTTATCTTTAATCTGCAAAGCGAATGGCAGCCAGCAGCCAAAATGAAACAGAACATAAATAGGCCGATTAAAAATTCATATCGTTTTGCATGGCAAACTACTGTATGTAGTGAAGAAAAGTATGCAGAACACAAATTACAACAAAGGGCTGACTACAATAATATAAATTGCTGAAACATTATAGCATGAAATGGGAACCGAGAAATCTGGGAAATGTAATTCAACTCAGTGCAATGAATTTCCCTAGCAAGGCCTTGTTGAGAAAAAACAAGCGTCTCGCACTGAAAAGAGGAAAGAGTGATACATTGAGCCGCATCACTGGAGGACAGTTGACGAGCTGGATGAAACTTCAATAAATTTCCATATGCGGTGCAAATTTCCACAAATAAAACAAATGCCACGTCATGATCCTGACTGGTGCAGAGCAGCAGAAAGCCACTCACACACACCATTTGAACGGTTCTCAAATGGCAGTTTGGGTAAACAAGGAAAAAGGCAAAACTATAATCTTGTCATTCCAGCATGTCTTAGTTTCCAAGCCCCTTTTGTTGAAAACATGTTGTTTCATCCCTTCTATATTTATAGACCCACAGCAACTGGCACCCTGCTAGCTTTTGGCCCGGGTTCATAAATCTGTCATCAGAAATGAAGCTGTTGCAGCACTTTTTTTTTTCCTTGAAAAATACAGGAGGGCGTTAAAACGGAGGGAGATAAGGAGATGGGCTGTTGATAATACAAAGATCAGAACAGGTGGGGAATGTTTTTTTTATTTTGGGGAGGGGGGGGGTATTTTTTTAATCCCCGGGGATGGGGAAGACAGACAATAATTTTGGCGACACGGCAAATGAGGACTGTTAAAAATGTTCAGTCTGCAGTCCAGACAAGTACGCACATGGAAAAATTCTGGCTAACAGGGGAAAGAAAGATTCTCTCTCATCTACCTTGTCCTCTTGGGACATCATTGATTTCATGTGATGTCACTTCCTGTATTTTCCATTGGGCCCATGCACCTGATTTTGTAATGTTGGCTGGGTGAAACCTATGATTACATGAGGCAAAAAAAGACAATGCATGCATTATATGTTTACTAAATTAATCTTCAGCTCCCAGTTCTGCCTTTTGCATTTGCTGGGCTCTCTTTGGTCTCCATTATATGCACTCCAGATATCCTTCAATTTTCCAGTTGATAATGCATGTGGCTAAGCACTAATAGGCAGGTTCCCAGTAACAGTATAGACCAATAAGTGGTTTTGTTTACATGTACTTTCCGTAGTCAACGATAGTGCAAAGCATAAGCCATCACATTTTTCCATGTGACTGTGAGAAACTTCAAAAATAACTAGATTTCAGAAGAAACTCTGAGTTTGTCAGTGATTGCACTATTCATGGTATAATGTGATGTATATTTATGCATTGTCATGTGTGGCACTCTTTAAGACACAAATTCCTCAGAGAAAGAAAAATGGTAGACTATGATGACCATGTATGGAATTGTCAAAGTGACTAAGTGTCAGTATGGTTAGGGTTACTTCAGTTGGCAGAACTATTAAATAAACTATTAATACATGAATAAAACACTTTTCATACATTTGGTCTTGGTTGAAGTGAGCCGACACTGCCAGAAGGCTGGGTGCTTAGGAGAAACCATAGCAACAGCTGATATATGTTGATTCACAAAACCAATATCTCAAGTTAAATATGTGGATAAAAATGTTGCGAATATAGGTGAGTCAGGCAAATCTATTATTGGCAAGAAGTTACACATAGCAAAGCATTTTTGTGGTCATTGGTGCAGTATTTATGAAGTTTGGAAATATTCACGTAACATAGTTGTGCATAGCGAGCAATGCTGAGCATGTAGCCTAGTTCATGTAAATTTAGCAGGCTGCTGTAGCATGTCGTGATACCAGTAGAAGCACTTTTCAAACAACCGTATGCTAATTTGCATCATACATTAAAAAAAAGTATGATGCCTGTCTGTTGTGACATTATTATAAAATTAGCACTATTAAAATGTTTTGCATATTATTAATCTGCTTGCTAGCACAAAAATATTGTGGCAATTCATTTTTGTTCTGTGCGTCCTATTGGGTGAAATGTATGAGGATAAATCATCCTGACTGGCCAAAAGTATTTTGTATGGGTAGAATAAAAACTGTAAGACTGGATAGCTTGACTTGGTTATGAGTCAGGGTAACCAGTGCACTGAAATAATTGCAATGATCTCCAGCCTTCATGACTGCAATATTTACAGAGTAAGCTTGAGGAGCAATAGATTGAAAAGAGTTGAGCTGACCAATATTAGTTGACACTGATAAATGTCAGACATGTTTATCTAGCCAGCTACTAAAACTTACATTACGTTCAAATGTGTTTCTGTTATTCCACTAGTGCAGGTTACCACAAAGTATATAAGAAACAAGCTAAGGAGTGGTAGCTATCTAACTTTGTCTCTAATCAACAGCTCTCATTCTATGCAATTGACTGATCCAGACTAAAGTGTATTTTTCGAGGGCGGGTCTATAAAATTCAACCAATTGGATAATAGACTCAGATTGAATCATTTCAGAGTGCACAAAAGCCAATCCTGAAATAATTAATGAGGAAATTATTAATTAAATGTCGAAGCAAATAATCATATGAGGATATAAATAATTTAATATAGAAACAAATTTTGCATTTAATTTGCAGACACTGCGTAAATGACTTGTTGGTAACAGAGTGAGTGACTATCTCTCTCTTTTTATGGCAACAGTAGTCATCCATACTCTCCTCGCCTCCATCTGAATAAATTAAAAATCCCCTTTAAATGCCTCCATCTGCAAAGGCTCCAGGTTGGCATGGTAGACCCCACCTACACCTAAGGTTCCAGTCAAATTACATCTAGGCATAATTACACCACAGGCATAATATTACAATTTTGAGTGCAGAAGGCACACAATCCATTACAATACAATGACACCGTTTTATTATATATATTTTTTGCATTCAATGTGTTTTCAGCTTTTCAGGTTTCCTGCAGTCTCAATTACAAAGCGTTGACCAGAAATTAACTACATGAGCAAAACATGATAAACAAATTTTGCCACATAATTAAATTTGCCATTGTTTGGTACATAGCTAGCAAGCTACATTATAGGACCCAAAACACCCAAAAGCTTAACAATGACATGTAGTCTGAAACAAATATGGCTAATTCTTCAAAAAGCACAAATAAACGTTATATTCAGCTGATGTATCGACTTTCCAGTTTTACATAAGCTGTTGAACTAATTCCAAGATTTCAGGAGATGAACTCCACTGTGAAACTTGGGCTCGGCCGCTATGTTCGCAAAGACCTCAGAACGAAAATAAATAAACAAAAGGAAAGTTTGCTCAGCAGACACAGTTTGAAGTGTTTACCTCCAGATTTGAAATGGGCTGTTTACTAGCATGCCTGACTGCAGTGATAGCGGCGGCCTCTCTTTGTTTGGCTTTCTGCTCACAATATGGAACAGTGTGTGAAGCGCCACTCCAGAACTCAGTGATAATCAGGCCTGTACACACACACGGCATTGGGAATGAGAGCCGTACACACAGGCAATCTGAAGCACTCAAAGTGCAGTTCAGTGTTTTAAATATTTAAGAAGGAAAAAAACGCAAGTCTGTCCGGTATGTGTCCATTTCTGTATCCATCCAACACTAACAGAAACACTACTGCTTTATTTAAAGTGCTATTAAATAACATGAAAGCTACTGCTACATAAAGCCAAATAATACAAAATGGTTGCAGTAGTTTATTTACATGACGTGATTAAGATATGACTTTAATGGTTAAATTCACACATATAATTATTCAATTTTGATAATTCTGACTCCTAAAGTATTATACCGAGTGAGTGGTCAATTCAGACAGGGATTTAGTCATGTCACCAAATACTCTTGCAGAATTCACAGGTGGGTAAAGACCAAAATCATAAATAATGACCTTCTGAGCATGTGAGCACAGTCCAAATCAAAAGCTTTTTCTCTGGCTCTTCAAAAGTCAAGCATAACAGCAATTTCCAAATATTTTCATTACGCCATTTCTAGTAAATGTAGAAGTAGCAATAGTAATAATAATAATAATAATAATAATAATAATAATAATATGTTTTGTATTCAAATCCTTCCTTTCATGTTTGACAGACCTGAATGGCATTTTCCACATTTAGAAAAGGTTGTAGCTCATCCACATACTAAAATGCGTGCACTTCAAAAACCTGCAGGGATCTTGCTCTACAAGCAGGACAACATACAACACTGAAATACATGAGCATTGTGAGTGTATGAAGTTACAAACTGCGCACAAGTTTGCTTAAATTCCACTGTGCCCGCAATACATCCCACTCTAAACACCAACTGCCAAAAAATAATTTACAAAGGACAAACAAGCTAGGCACTATGTTTTTTTTAATAGCAGTGCTTAGGAAGATGATACCATTTCACCCTGAACAAGATCAAAGTCAGTAGGTTGGACTGGTAGGTGGAACAGATGAACGGACAAAAGCAAATGTCAGCAGTTTAAAGATGGGGTCGTTTTCAGAAATTCCATAGTTATTTTCTATATCTGTTATTATCCACACTTTTCTTTCTTTTTTTTGCATTTAGATTGGGGAATTGCATTTCTATAGTATGGTGTTGATACATGGTCTGTACCTTTTACCAAGATTTAGTCATACATTTAAAACATGAAACCAGATATTTTCACTGAAAATCTTTCAAATCAAATAATACAGGTGTGTGTGTGTGTTGTGCGAATTGTAAAAGGGAAAACATATCTTGTTTTTCCAATTTCTAAAACATTTAACTTTCCATTCAAAATAAGTCTGTTTGTACTACTTGTTTATACTACTGATAATACATTGACCTTAACCTATTCACATAGGTGAAACCCCACCACACCTTTTTCCACATTTATACTTTTAACAAACCTCACAGTTCACTGTAGATTTTAGGATTAAACATTTTAAGAGGAATGCACAGAGATTGAAGCAACACTTGGAAACAGGAAGCTGACTCGGTTGACGCTGTATCATGACAGCATATGACTCCACCTGCTGGATATTTTGTGGTACTGCATTTTCTGCTAAAGGGGGGTGGGGCTTGGTGCCTTATACTAAATGTAGTATTCTTCATCAGCTCCTGCCATTATTGAAGATCTATAACTATTTCATAGCTCTCAGTGGCACTGGATGTAAAAACAAAAAAGAAACATTTACTAGAGGGATATATATATATATATATATATATATATATATATATATATATATATATATACAGACATAGAGACAAACTATGCATTTCTAGATTATAGGAACTGTGCTGTATGGGTGAATGTTTTTTGTTTTGTTTTGTTTTTTAGCATCAATGAAAAAAACTATTTAAATGATCTTGGTGTTGTACAAGAATGTTCTAGACAGTTAATTTGTTTCATCCCTCTAAAGGAGGAAAGAAATACACAGGGCTATAGTGCTCCATCGTTACAATTCAGCTAACAGGATGAGAAATAACCAAAAAGCCATAATTCCCTCAGTTGGAAATCGTTTGTCAGAAATGGTGCCAATCTGTAAAGCAGATTACCAAGAACAACCAGAGGCAAACTACTGTTGCAGGAAGAAAAGGAGGTTGAAGAAAAAAATACCTTTACAAGTCAAGCAAACCTTGATCATTGATCAACATTGCACTACACTGAGGAAAATGGAAAAAAAGAAATTAAACAAATGTAGTCACTATGCCTGACGCATGGTAAACGATTTCATCTCTCCTAATCCATTTCCTCAACATGGACACAGCACTTTTTAATCACTTCTCAGCAGTCAAAGACGACTAACTACACAATGAGGGCATGGATAGAGTGAATCTTGCAAGGGAATTGATTAAAAGGTCAGCTCGTTAAGATCCACCGATTTACAGACGTGGCATCAAATGCCATTTGATTTATTTTGGGCCTGAGTCAATATCATTAGTGTTTCAAAGCAAACACTTTAAGGAGACATCCTCAAATTTGCAGTAATTTCACTTCACGGAAGTGTCAAATGGAAAGGAAAGGACGAGCGATAAAGCGGAAGACTTAACTGCAGAGTTCACATCATGCATTTTCTAGAAAAACGGCTGCATTTCTATCAAGATTCATGAACTGGCAAAAGCTTGAAGTTATTTGGTTTACCTTTTGCAAGTATCAAGAGACTGACGCCATGGAATGTGTCTGGATAGGTGAACCTGGCATTCTCCACAAAGACTGCTTTACTAAGTAGGTTCATAAATGCTAGGTATGTGAAAGCCAACAACTTTTCATGGGTTCAATTCGAAGAAGACCCCTGGTGGCCTTAATGTCATTATATGACTGACATACGTTTTGATTATTTTTCCCCTTTTTTCATTAAAAGGCAATGCATTGCCAGCCTGCTTTAAGGCTTAAGTATTTGGATTGGACTTGTAGAAATCATGCTTTCAACTTATTAAAAGAGGCGTAGGATAGGGCAGATGCCTGCTGAAGCAATCCCCTTTAACCTACTAGCTTCATAAATAAGTGGAGGAATCTCTCAATGTGTTCTCCGCACACTTTCATCCAATCCCCAAAGTGCTTCTTTAGATGATTGCCCACGGCCACCTCTCCCTGCCTTGACATCTACTATTTTAGTAAAATTGGGGGAAAATGGACATTACCGTACTTTTAAGATTCTTTCAAAATTACAGACGAAATGAAAAAGCTGCGCAAATGAGTTTTGTAAAAGTCAAAACTGTGCACAATCCCAGATATGACCTGTGGTTCCTCCATCACATCAGGTTACGGGAAGCCTTGTGTAATCTTCCACAGGGTCCGACAGAAAAAGATGGTTCAGTAATTACCCCCTCAATAAAGCAGTCACATATAGAAATTGGTTCTGCACATTCACCTGTGAGGTCCAGAGAGCAGTATTACAATGACATGCATAAATAAGAACATCTTTCATTTTTGCATTTCTGAATTTAGACTTTCCCACTTAAAATGTGAATATTCCTAGGTCATGTTGCCTTTGGTCAATTGTCCATTACTAACCACGGCTAACCTGCACATAAATCAGTGAAAGAAAAATGCATCAGCATTCACTGTATGAAATACAAAACCACACACATTCAAGAACCCTCTAATCTGAAAGGTAACGTACATACTTGTACTTGATATCTACTGTCCCTAGATAAACTATGAACATTCTGTATAGTTTGTTGATCTAAAAAAAATATAAAAATACTCAGTTAGCATTGAGTGTGATGTGTTGTACTTGTTTTATTGATGGTTCTGTCACAGCAGTGTTGAACCTCCACCAGAGTTCAGTTATATTCTAACAACATGAATGGTGACAGAAAGTCCACGGATCACACAGGTAGAGTGTGCAAATCTCTGCTTTGGCGAGGGCTCGGCCATTTCGACACTGGGCTGGCTGCATATGGGTAAGTGAGTGGGTGAAGATATACGCTGGAAGACCGGAATGTGTGAGAAAGATGTGCGTGTCTCCCTACAGCCACGGCCTGTAAGAAAATCCCCGGCTGCAGCATGCTGCACACAGATTCCCGTCAGCAGCCCGGCAGACTGCCGGATGTACTGAAGAACCCACACCCAGACCCACAGAGGCAATGAGTAATATCCAGAGACTGAGGCAAGGAGCTGAGATAACAATCCCAGCAAAGAAACACAACAGAGAACAACAAACATAAAGATAACATCATTATCTTTAGTCTTGTTAACATTGACAAGACAGGCATTACCTCACAGCTTGGATTGCGAGTTATTCTAAAGCAAACAGCATGCTGTACTGGGATTACAATCGATATCCTTGTAGGGTTTTATAGGTTCTGGATTAGCACATTCGTCTTTGGAATTATTTAGAGTTAGTGACCCTCTAATTCAACGTGACCCTCATTAAAGCAATTCCTCCACATGTAGAGGAATGAAAGCAAATATGGATGGACTGTCATACAAAAAGTATTTGGAGCAACTCAACTGAGTGCACCAGTATCCATCTGGCAAAATAAAGAAGCGATTTACAGGCAATCCCCCCCCTGGAGCAATGCAAGGTTAAGGGTAGATGTGGGGGGGAAAACATTGATACAGCATAGTACTGCGATACTTTATACTGTACAGTATCGATAGAGTGGTGGCAAGCATCAATATTTTATCTAGATATACACTCAGTGAGCAATTTATTAGGTATTTATTAGACTTATTTTTTTTACTGCTGTAGCCTATTATGATGCATTGTGTGTTCAGAGATGCTTTTCTGCATACCACTGTTGTGTGTGGTGTGGTTATTTGCGATACTGTCACCTTCCTGTCAGCTTTGACCAGCCTGGCATCTGATGTCCCTCATTAACAAGTTGTTTCTGTCTGTAGAACTGCTGCTCACTGGATTTTTAAAAAGTTTTTTACATCATTCTTCGCAAACACTAGATACTAGTGTGCGCGAAAATCCCAGGAGATCAGCGGTTTCTGAGATACTCAAACCACCCTGTCTGCCACCAAAATCACTCTACCGTCGATGTCACTTGATCACATTTTTCCCCATTCTGATGGTTGATGAGAACAATAACTGAAGCTCCTAACCTGCATCTACATGACTATATGCATTGCACTGATGCCACACAATTGGCTGATTAGATTACACCTACTTATTTTTGCAATTAAGTAAAAATGTTCCTAATAAAGTGCTCAGTGAGCGTATATTTTATAAGGAAATGTATTGCAGGCGCAATTGGTCATTTAATCGCCCGTGGTATGGGATGGTTCAGTCAGCTAGGGTCCACATTTTCACACAATCTTGTGACCCCCACTCGTCAATCAGGGTGCCAGTAGACTGCGGGCAGGGCCACATATGACAAGTCTGCCTCTGACTCCAGCCTATACTCTGCAGTGCTGTAGTCTGCAGTGTGAAAATAAGTTGCAGTGACCCCATGTGTTTTGGAGAAGAACCAAGAGTGTCTACACACTCCCAAGATTGGCGTGCATGAATTAACTAATTTTTCAAAGAAATAAAATTAAATAAAACATTTATTCATGCAATGGCACTGGAGGGTGTACAGGGACAAGCTACTAAGAGAAAACAGCTTTGCAAAAAGGTGACCCTACTCATAGGCTCAGGCAATTGTGCTTTTCATATTTTGGAGGTGAATTTCCATACAAATTCTGTACAAAAACAAAGCTCGACTCAAACCTGAGCCACAAGAACCGGGGAAGCAAATGAACATAGGACCATGCACATATTAGCTTTCTGCATCCCACAGGATAAGAGAATAAGTGAAGTTAAGTCACTACTTCCCTTGCAGTGAATGACTAGAACATTATGAAAATGCAATTCATAGCTTTTTTCAAAGTTGTTTTAACATAACGCCTGCAAAAGGAAATGGTATGATTTACAAAACAATTATCATCTCTGAAGAGTTCAATTCACAGATTGGGAGGATGGTGGGCTACAAGAACTGCATAGCAGTAAGCATTGTAGTGCATGACCTCTATTGAGGCCCATACTCTCAAGATAAACTCATATTATAATGCAACATAAACACATGCTTTTGCTCCATTTGACAGCTGATAGCAGTAGACAATGCTTGGCTACTGCATAAAACTGACACACAGCATAACATATTAAAGCCAGGGCCCGTTTAGGTTCTGAAAATCAGTATTTCCTGAAGAATCAGTACAAATTACATCGCTGAAGAATCAGTACAAGGTCACACTGCATGACCACACCTATGGTGTTACCCATAAATTTAAAGACCATACCATGCAATGCCACCCCACAAATCCCAAAATTAGGCTACAAATTACATTTCTATAATACCATAAAACTTGCATAATACTCTTGCTTGCATGACATAACACCTGCCATAAACTGACAGTATATCACATCTCATGCATGTTGTAGATCTAAAATTTAACAAGCTGTAAAACATTCTCATGACTGTTAACAGATGATATATAATGCTTACAAGTGTAAAGCAGCCTTTATGGTGTTAGTCAAACTTCCCGGTGACACAGACTATTTCTTTTTCGATTTCTGAAACGTTTGGGACTGCAGTGCAGTTCGATCCGCGGTCAGTTCGGCATGAGTGTGAGGTGCATTTCCAGCAGAGAAAGGACTGGACGACGCTGCTGGAGTGCAGTGCTGGTAGCTAGCTCTTTGTTGGCTGAAGCACTTCATTCACTGAGCCCCCCGTTTCAAGCTTCCTTGCTCATTTCACACGCCATTCAGAGATGCAATTTCTAACTGTCGGTTTTGTGTAATGTTTGGGCTCGTTTTGGCAACAGCAAGCCGTGGGGTTCAGAGGACGGCCTAAATGCAAATGAAGATGCTGGCAGGCTCTCGGAGTTCAAAATGGCATCAGCTGCTGAAATTCAAGTGCCATGTTTCCTTTGTACTAACGGGTCCCTCTCCACTGGCACGTGCTTACAACAGCATTGAGTGCCCAAGATCACACCTGAATAATCACACCTGAACTAACTAATGTCCTCTGAAACTTTCGTCTATGTGAGGGTCTGTTTATATTTGTTGCCTTTTTCAAACTGTGTCAGTTTGATGTAGAACAAAATATCTTTCAGGCACATGAATACGGCAGCATACAAACAAAGCCTAGCAGATCACCGTGTGTTACAAATGTAAATAACTAGCAATACAATACTATTTAATCTACACTTCAGATAAGCAAATGAAGCTTAGTTACATGATGAGCCTGTACCTTTATTCAAAAAAAAATCTTACACTCAGAATAGAATAGTTACTATACATTTGTCTTTTTTCTTACCACAAGAAGTCAGTTAAGAACCTGCCGAATAACCAGTGGATATTCCTGAAAAATGCACATCCAGGAGTGGAAGAGTACCAGATCCCCATGTTTCACCTGCATGCTTCGGATGCAGCGTTTGATATAGCTACGCTGCTGTATGGTTCATCGCTCCATTACAAAAAATACTGCAGCTTTTCCGTACAAAGAAAGACATTCATTCAATGAGAACAGCAGTATCTATTGTGGCAATTGGCAAGGTCCCATGATTTAATTGTTTTAAAAAAAACAGCGAATGCATAATATTTGTGGTTAGGTATATTGCACCATTACAACAAATATTGCTGGTGTTCAGGAAGAAAAATACACATTTATACAAATAGAACTACAACCTAATTATGCTTGCTGTGATTAAAAAATGAGCATATAAAATTCAGTTTTCAAGCATTACCCATTATTTAAATTTACAATGGCCTATTAGACTACAGGCAATTGAAAAAAAAATGTTTTCAGCTCTCACTTGATTTAGAATCCTAAAAGCAGATGATTTTAGGATTGTCATGGTAACACAACTGCACTTGCTGGATTGTGGGAAAGTGTAGAAGTGAAACAAATGGCTGAAACATAGGCACATTATAGAGCAGATGAGAAGAGATTCTCTGGCACTAAACGCAAAACTGAGATAATAAGTTACAATAAATAACACCGCACTAAATGTACACCTTTACAAGGAGGACATAATAGAATTATGTTCCTTTTAACATACATTTTAATACATCGCAGCTTTGTTTTTCTTTTTAACAGACACTACTAGCTGGTGAGACTCGCAGTGCTTGCTGGCAGGAAGTCCGTAAAGCTGTGGAATACATCATCAACATCACCATCACAGAGAACAGTCTGGTGGGAGGATGCACAGTTTAATCAACGTGGGGTGGCATGCTTTGCTATGCCAAGCTGATAATGCCCGTTCTTTGTAAATGAAGCCATTGTGAGGCATGATGACCTATTTAAGACTGGCCAGTTTTTTTCCTTACAATTTGTAGTAACGGAATGTCATTTACAACTTTCTTCATTTGGCCGTGTGCTTAGTTATAAATGAAAAACATAGGAAGTTGAAAACAAATAGGAGAAAAAAGAAATGGCATCGCAACAACGTCAAGTGAGGCAGTGAATGGAAAAAAGCAGGGGAACTGCTGTGGGTAAAGAGCCAGACATGTAGAAATTCCTACCGCTACAGTAAAGATACAGAAAATTACTCAAGTAAGAGTACTTTTGTTTACTACCCCAGTAATTACTTGTTTTGTTATTTGTTGTTTTTTAACTTGTCGACAATCAACAAAACCATATCTGACCATAATATATTTACTACTATATTTATACTGTCAAGCAACCAAAGCAAACACACATTTTTATTGTGCACATTTTATCAACATTATTTAACCGCTTTCAGACAGTTCCAGTCATAGGTGCTCACTGGTCAACATTACAATATCATATTAGCTACACACTGCCTCTGCTTCCGCATGATTCAAAAACCATCCGATGCGGATCTTGATTTGAGAGAGAGATTTATGTTGGTAAGTGGGCAGAACTGTGAGAGCTCACATGGGTGACCGAAACTTGTGGACCAGAGAAAGGAGCACCAGTAAACATGCCAAGCAATGCGCCTTCTCCAAATAATAAAATTAGTAGACCTACACAACGTGACCCCACTACTGTTTTCATGATAGAAACGTACAGATGAACATCAAAAAGGCAAAAACTCTTGTTTGCTCACTCACAGAAGCTTGCAAGATAAATAAAATTGCATAGCAAACGCCTAGTCTATCTGGAGCAGCGGGGAGCTCTTTTTTGTAAATCATTCTTGAACTGAAATTGTCAATAAAATTGCTTTTAATTGGATTGTGTCTATAATATCTATATCATCATATTTGGTAACTGTTTTATAAAAGGGAAAACAACTCCAGGATGTGGTATAATGTCATTGTATCACATTATACCACGGGGGTTGTGACCCTCAGCACACAATGCCCCTTAGCTGTGAAAAAATATAATATACCACTGCCTGTCATGAACAAAGTAACCCATGGGTAAACAGAATGTTTCCACATCGTCTTAATATCAATGCGAGTTAGACTATTTTAACCTTATTTTAACGTTAAGGTAACCTTAACAGATCCATTTGCCTACACAAACGATAAGACCAAAATTCTACAAAATTGAAACATTCAATTTTGATGAGTTAACGTTTCTTTTTTCCATTTTCAGTTTCACCAACCAGCTAGTCAGCATCCAATTAATTAGAGCTAACATTAGCTAGTTTGTATGATAAAGTATATCCAAAAAAATAGATGAAGCAGAAGGACACAACACAGCAAAAATGAAAATCCACTATCAATCACATTTTTTAAATGGTTTAAAATCAATCTATTTAGGTTTACTTTTAAAGATGTGTTTCCATGATGAGTGGTTAAAAGATATAATATAGACACTGTTTCAAAAAAGTCATATGGCTCTCAAACAATATCATGTATATCTGCAAAATATGAGAATATTTATGACAAAGATCTGCAAAGTGCAGACAGTAATTTAAATGCATGTTTTGCCTGATAGCCTTTATTGTAGGTTGTGCAATAAAGTGTAACTATTAAAGCTGGGATAGTAGTTATTTTGTGAAGGGTAGGCCTACTTTGTGATTAAAACAGATTCTTCTCATTTGAAGTAATCATTTAATCTCCGCCACAAAAGCTGCTACCAAAAATCTGAACTAAATAACTCCTTCTCAGGTAGGTTGAAGAGTGATGGAGGGATTTCCATGCAATGCACATTTGGAATGTCCCATGATAATGTTACTTTCATGCATTTACGTCTCTGTGGCAGTGGTCACCAGAGATGGGGAACTCAAGTCAGCGACTCGGACTCAAGTCGCACTTGAGACGCACATACACGGACTTCAGACTAGACTCAGACTCATCCAAAAATGACTTGAGACTCGTGAAAATGACGAAGTGAATAATGTCACAGCCAATGATTATTTTTCAATTATGCATATGAAAAAGATTCATTAGTTAAAACACACCCAACATAGTTTTACACGGCACACCGTGCGCCTTTTAGTTGCAACCATTGCAACACCCTACACTGTATTTCTTGCAGCATAGCTTGCTAACATTACAGTTCCGCATGTTGTGGCCTTTGAGTTTAAATAATTCAGGCTCATCGAGCCAAACAAAATGACAATTTACTTCTTTTTTTTTTTTTTTGACTTTTGCATAGTTTGAATGCATGTTTGAAGGCTCATTCCATGATTGTTAAAACACGATGGCACAACGGAAGGAGCTCTCTATGATTGTTCATAGCCGCATTGTAGCCTTACATGATGCCGGTTGGTCACTTGATGAAAAGAATCATCTGGTGACATAAAAGTTATGACATGGCCCGCTCAAAGTCCAGACCTTAATCTGACTGAGCAAATCTGGGATTTGCTGGATACCAAGATAAATAAATCTGTTGTAACATCGAAAGAATCTCTTTAGAATGAATGTCAAACCATATGGAATGGTTTAACGAATGAAGAAATAAAAAGATATGTGAACGATTAAATGCTGTAATCAAAGGGTGGCCACACTTGATATTGACTTTCTTCTCCAAAAGAGACTATTATTTTTGTTTTCACAATATATTGTTATCTGTTCACTTATTTTTATCTACATTAACCAATATTACATGAAATAAATACTTGAAAAGTACTTGGTTTCTGATTTATCTTCATTGTGCTAAGTGTATAATCATCACTGCACACTACTGTATGAATAAATAAATGAAATAACCATTATCTTTTGTGTGCCCCTGATAATACAGCTTTTTCAGTTGTCACACACTTCATGTCATGAACAAAATACGTCTTCTACACTTCTGGTTTCTATATCTTCAATTAGCATAGGAATCGTGATGAATTTCTACAGCCATACTGATGATTCTGGAGACTTGAGACTTTACTTGGACTCTAGCTCAGAGACTTGAGACTTGACTTGGACTCTAGCTCAGAGACTTCAGACTTGACTCGGACTGGCATTTGATGACTTGTAAACATCTCTGGTGGTCACTTTCTTCCACTGCTGACAGTTCAGACTGTTGGCTAGCCAACTTCCCTTCATTGAACAGACTTAACAGTCACAGATTTGGGCAAGGGCTTTTGCTTTGTTTGGCTTGAAAAACTGAATATTTAAAGTGCAGTTTCTTCCAACTGGTGTTCATATATTTAAAATTAATGTAACAAAATTTTTTAAAAAGCAGAATACTTCTCTAAGTAAAAGTTAATCATACTCAGAAAAGATACTGTAAGGAGTGTAGTTGTAATTCCTTACGTTATACCTCTGTAAAGAGCAAATTGATAATAACAAAGAAAGATTTCATTCACACATTCGCACACATATGCAGGGGCATATTCTGACCTGGAGCACAGAACATTCCAGCAATGGCCTCTCTGTCGCATGAGTCTTCAACCTCACCCCAACTGCAGAAGTACGTCAGCAGAATGTGTCCTGAAAACAAAACAACCGGAGAAATCAAAACACCTTCACCACCCCCCCCCCCCCCCCTCTGCTTTTCCAGCAGAAACTGACTGTAATTATTCCTTTGTAACTAAAAACAGTCTCATTAAGAATAATGGCATCATTAAGTACTAGAAGCTATTACTGCCGGTGAATCTGCCGCGTTGATAATAAAAGGAAATGAAGATACTAATTATGGGATAAAACATCTACTAAGATAATTGGAAGCAAAAGCTAATAGAAAAGGAAATGCATTTGGCTCCAAAAAAATGAAAGAAAAAGCAGGAATAGACCCTGACCTCTGTCGTTGAGCAAGATGTTGTTGGGTTTCAGATCCCGGCAGATAATTCCCTCTTGGTGGAGAGCGTCAAGCGCTAAAGTGATCTCCACTGCCCAGCGTCGGACATATTCTTCAGGGATATGGGCCTGGGATGCGACAAGCAAACGTTTGTCCAGGTCCTTGAAGAGCTGTGAGATGTTTCTGTCCGACTTGTGCTCTTCCTCAGCTGTCGTCCTACTGGTATTTCCCACCCCTTCCCCGTCGGGCCTGAGCTGGCAGGCTGACAAGTCTGCATCTGGGCCTGAACCCGAAAGTAGTTCCGATCTTGCAGAGAGTTCTCTAGAGCCGGGGAACCTGTCACTTTGTGGACAGGCGTTTGAGACCAAAGGAGGTGGCAAGGCCGGGAGTTCCTGTGTGAGCGTGGCCTCTGGGCCCAGCGATTGGCAATTGTCACTTTTTACAGAGAGGCCTTCGTTGTCTGAGTGGGCAGCAGCAGTGGGAGCGGAGACGTGGTCTTCTTCATCCAGTGGCGAAAGGGCAAGGGTGGCTTCATCCACCGCACCCCGATGCAGCTGCAGAACATCCGGCCTCCCTAATTCTGGGGAGGCTTTGGCCTCGCTCTCTGGCACCACACGGCCGAGTTCCTCAGACAGCAGCACGTCCGCCCCCACGCCCGGCAGGTTGACCAGGAGGTCCGGAGGCCGGCCCTCGTCCTCTGCAACCAGGGCCTCCTTGAAAGAAATGACGGGCACCGACTCGTAGGAGACCTTGTCGGCATCCGGGCCCCAGGGGTCCGCCACATTTTCTCCGTCATCCATCTCTAGGTCCAGCTCAGTGGGGGCAGCAAGGAAGGGATGCTTGGAGGGGTCAATCTTGGGCTTTTCGCAGGCTGCGTCAGAGCAAAGGAGCTCGCTGGTGCTGTCCTTGCTGTCGATGCGGAAGAACTCCATGGGCGTCCTCTTAGACACGTCCAGCGAGTTGGGCGATGTAACTTGGGTGGGGCTGAACACCTCGGCTGGCTCCAGATCAAACTCGGGCTCGGTAAAGAACCTGAGCTCCTGGGCAGCAATGGGGGAGCACAGACTGTCGTTGCTCAACAACGACCTGGACCTGGGAGAGGGTGGTGCCTCGGGGGATGCCCTCAGCAGGGGTTCCTCATCCCCCAGAGGTTCTACCTTTTCCTGCTCATACTCATTGCAGAGCGTCAGGTAGCTGTCAGTGCACTCTTCCTCAGAGGACGTGGCCCCTGATTCAGGCGGGGGCCCGCAGGCACAATCGGGTTCCTCGTCCTGCGTGCTGCTGTCGTCCTGGGAGCTGGGTGTAAGGCTGCTTTTCAGGGGAAGGGCCAGCAATGCGGCACTCTCCACACTGCTGCTGCTGCAACTGGCCCCACTCTCCCGTGGCACCGCCTGCTCCACCTCTCGAATCGCCATTGTGTGAGACTTCTGGATGAACGGGATGTCGAAGCTTTCCTCTGGGCTCTGGTTCAGGAACTTACCAATATAGGACCAAAGCTTCCCACCTGTTGCCAATGAGTGGGAGAAAAAGCATTAGAACAGCCAGTGCCCAATGTTGCACACAAGCAAGAAATATTCTTGAATTAGAAAGTACAGTAAACAAAAGAAAAACTATTTTCTACAGTAATATACATTAGCACTGCTGTGCCTTCAAATAACCAAACCAGATGATTTAACGCTAACATAATTAAAGGCTGGAAAAACAACCTAATATCAATAAAAGAAATGATCTAAACACATTTTAAGATAATCTGAGGAACAGATAAATCAACCAATGACAACTGTCAAATTGCATCGAGTCACCTCACGTTGGGCGTATAAAGAACACACTGCAAAGACAGCTGACAGTCAACATGCATGTACGGTCAACATGCATGTACGTTCTGTGCCTGCGTGAGAGGAAATAACTCTCCATACCAGGAATTGGCAATAATCTGAATTTGCAAATCAAAAAAGGAAAACGGATAAACCAAAGATAAACATACAAACTATTAACAATGAGACCGTCTTTCAATTGAATTAGGCTATAGGCTACCACTAATGTTGTTACAGCTGTTCTTACATTATAAACAGCTGCACAGTTTTTGACTGATATTATTAAAAAATAACATATTCTTGAATAGGGGCGGCACGGATGGTGCAGTGGGTAGCACTGCCGCCTCACAGCAAGGAGGTCCTGGGTTCGAATCCCCGTCGGCCGGGGCCTCTCTGTGCGGAGTTTGCATGTTCTCCCCGTGTCTGCGTGGGTTTCCTCCGGGTACTCCGGTTTCCTCCCACAGTCCAAAGACATGCAGGTTAGGCTGATTGGAGAGTCTAAATTGCCCGTAGGTATGAGTGTGTGAGTGAATGGTGTGTGTGCCCTGAGATAGACTGGCGACCTGTCCAGGGTGTATTCCTGCCTTTCGCCCAATGTATGCTGGGATAGGCTCCAGCCCCCTGCGACCCTGATCAGGATAAGCGGGTTCAGATAATGGATGGATGGATGGATATTCTTGAATAGGTCCACCTAGTCAATGTTCATTCATACCAACTTAGATATGAGGCCAACAGCCATTTGTTCAGATAGTAGGCTACCAATCGATGTAGACCTAAACTAACTTTCGTTTATGATAATGTTAGTAGTATTTTTCACCTAGCTAGATAGTCATTGTATGCAGCGCTGTCATTGCGCCGAAGGTGACTGAATTTGACAGGGGGGAAAGGCACATTGTGGTTCAATTTCTTTTATTTGCTCCACTCTCAAAAAATATATATCTAAAGAGCAGTACCGCTGCTAAGTCTCAAGCCATTGTTGTAAACTCATGTGGGTTTGAATGCATTCCAGTCCAAATTATTTCAAGAAACAAGAGTGGACATCGGGCAGTCATAGGGCTGCCAGTTCGATCCCCCACCCCGGGTGTGTCAGGCCAAGACACTCAAGTTTTTTTCACAATATGTCAGGAAAATAATCTTACTGGTGAAAGATGGTGCCATTTCATGTCAGGTATATGGTCTATTATTTAAGTGGTTAGCCACCAGTTCTTTGTTGCTCACAGTGAAATTATGGATTGGATGTCAGAAGTATGTATACCTTATGGAGAGGTAATGCCTAAAACAGGGAGCACTGATCAACAGGAACACGCTTCTCCAAAAATCTTAATTTACAAAAAATATTTGAATAAATTATAATAGGCCTATAGCCTACACATAGGCTACAGTAAAACCAAACTATAACGTGATAAGTGGGGTCCAAAAATCAATCCCGTAAAATGTGGGGTTGTGTCATTGTGAGGCTATGGTCCACTTGCAGTGTGGGAAAAAAAAGGGGAAAATGTTTTCACTTATTATCACCAGCAGTACACGGCCACACGCAAAATACACTTAAACTATATGTTTGATAAATGTGCTTACTTTATTCTATTTTGAATAAGAAAAACATGAAGTATGCCAGCTTGGTGTGTCAGGGCCTTAACAGCCAATTTAGTTCTCAATTGCTAGCAGTTCTGAGAAAAAAATATATATATATTACAAATTGTAGGCTAAGATAAAAGTTAAAAGTACAAAAACATTAAACCGGGTGTACCACAGGTTCAAAGCAAGCAATGGACGGTTCTTGTTATACCATAAATGGTACAGGGAGTGAGGGAACACTGAAAGGAGTCTGCTGACAAATAATTGAACTTAAACTGCTTCTAGCACTGTTACCAAAGGCATATGTCAATGTGTTAGGAAATGTATTAAAATGCATGCCTTATTGCACACAATAATTGCAGTTGTTTTCTATTCTTTATGCAGTTCCTCTAAAACTAGCTGTATTATATTGTTTAATAGGTATATTGTTTTGTCATCAAGTTGAATTTCCACATGAAACCATTTTTCCAAAACTTTGGTCAATTCAATCTGTAAAAAAAAAAGAAGAAAACTATGAATCTATGGATTTCCAAATGTATTCAATTTGGATACAAGCCATTAAAGTTGATTTAAAGTACATATAATGTTCGAGACATGTACATTTCTTATTTACCAAATTTGACCAAAATTGTCGATTTGTGTACATTTTGGTTTCACCATGTAGAAAAAGCACTTTTACACAAGAGTTTTTTTATGAGCTTCAATTGCCTCCTTAGTGCAGGTATAAGAGCACATAGTCCGCTTTGGAGTCTATTATTGGCATTTGTCAACATGAGGACCAGAGAAGAAAGACAGTGGTGTGCTCTGTCATTGCAAGGGCCCTGGCAGACCAAGGAAGATTGATGACCTAAGAATTCTCACCATCATGAAGGATACCCCCAAATACCCGTCCAACAGATCAGAATCACTCTTCAGGAGGCAGGTGTGGATACACAATATCAGTGTCTACAAAATATGTCTACGAAAGACATTGCGAACAGAACTACAGAGGTGATACTGCAAGATGCAAATCACAACTTGGCACCAAAAAGTTTACAGTTCACCAAGAGGTACCCAAAAGAGCTTGCAGTTCTGGAAAACATCTTGTAGATGAGAGCAAGGTTCCTTGGTCTCAGAGTGATGGCAAGAGCAAAGTGTAGAGGCCAAAGAGAAATGCCAAAAATGTCCAAAGCACCCCCCTTATCTGTGAAGCATGATAGGGGGTATATATGGCCGAAGTGAATTGTCTTCATTGATGATGGGGCGGCCTGTAGTGTAGTGGTTAAGGTAAATGACTGGGACACGCAAGGTCGGTGGTTCTAATCCCGGTGTAGCCACAACAAGATCCGCACGGCCGTTGGGCACTTGAGCAAGCCCTTGTGCATTGCTCCAGGGGAGGACTGTCTCCTGCTTAGTCTAATCAACTGTAAGTCACTCTGGATAAGAGCGTCTGCCAAATGCCAATAATGTAATGTAATGATTTAACATAAATTCTCAAGTTTAGAGGAGTACCATATTTTCACAAGTCCTAAACAAAATTGCTGAGCACCTGGTTCACAGACTTCAAGCTGATCTTTTCATCGTACAATCTTCATTCAAAATTGTGGTCAAATGCGCCTGCTCAGCATTTTTATACATGCCACAGAGCATGATAGGATGTTAATTGCTTAATTGCATCATGCAGTACACCTGTATGGAAGCATCTAAATTCGAAATGTTTCTCCACTCATTTATTTGGGGTTTTCCCTTAATTTGTCACCTGTCCATACCCGCCTGTACAAATACCGACTAAATAAATTGGGCTACGGAATTATTAGCACCCTTAATGAAAATGAAGAAAAAAGGCTGCATATGTTAAACAACACAGATAATAATCAATATCAATAGTTCAAAATAAGTTAAATTTAGATACAGATAGTAACTTGTCAGGAAGAGGATGCAAGCACACACCTGTCCAATATATGTGGCACCTGTTTTTTTGGGAAATATATTTTCTATTTTAAATATGCATAACTTTGGTTCATTCGATTGAATCATAAATAAAGCACACTACTTTACATGTTGGAAAATAAAATGTATTTCAATAACGGAATTATTTTTAGTTTACAACATTATTTTTTTGTGCATAATAACCAAGGGTGTCAATAATTCTGGAGCCCACTGTATATGCATAAAATCATAATCAAATATTTAAAGTAGAATTTCTGAATATTCAGAACAATATAATTCTGTAAAATACAGTGCTACCATTTTACAAAATGACTACACTCTCACATTTCAATACATTTTTAAGACTGGGGATTCATACGGGGAGAACTGAGAGAAAACAGAAATTTCAAACGAAAAAATTATATAGCATTCACACAGGAAGCTGGCAGAAGCAGTATGAAGTTTGCGGATCTAAGGAGCATGCTCAGTTTAAAGAGAGAGAGAAAAGGTCAGCCAGGAAAACAAATGGAAGACAGTTCTATTTCTAAGACCAGGAGCCGGAGCACCAGTTCTAGCCTGAATAATTGCGGGAGCACATCTGGTGTGCTTTGAAATGAATTGGCCCGGCACTACCTCGATAATGACGGCACGGTAACGGAGTAATTTAGAAAATGCTGCATTCCGAAAGTCACCCAGGTCGATACAAAGCTTAGTTTGTTTAATAACTTCCATGGAGCTTTACTCCAGAGCTCAGACACATTACTGTCCATATATGCAGCATATATACACTCACTAAGCTCTTTACTAATACTGGGCAGGGCCCTCTCTTTGCTCTCAAAACAGCCTCAATTCTTTGTGGTATGGATTCCACAAGATGTTGAAAATATTCCTTTGAATCCCAAATGTTCAGAACCGGTGACTGGGAAGGGCACTGAAGAACATTTAACTCATTGTCATGTTCATGAAACCAGATTAAGGATGCACATGGTCAGCAACAATACTCATTCAAGTGGCATTCAAGTGGCATTCAAGCGATCATTGATTGGTATTAACAGGCCCAAAGTGTGGCAAGAAAACATTCCCCACACCATTACACCACCGCCAACAGCTTGGACTGTTCACCCAAGGCAGGTTGGGTCCATGGATTCATAATGATGGCGCCAAATTCTGACCCTACCATCAGAAATCGAGATTCAACAGACCAGGCTATGCTTTTCCAGTCTTCAACTGTCCAGTTTTGGTGAGCCTGTGCCCACTGCAGCCTCAGCTTTCTGTTTTAGCCTGACAGAAGTGGAACCCAACGTGGTTGTCTTCCGCTGTTGTAGCCCATCCGCTTCAAGGTTTGACGTGTTGTGCATTTCTGATGGTTGATGTAAACATTAACTGAAGCTCCTGACCCATATCTGCATGATTTTATGCATTGCTGCCACACGATTGGCTGATTAGATAATCGCATGAATAAGTAGGTGTGCAGGTGTTCCTAATAAAGTGCTCAGTGAGTGTACATGTGTGCGTATGTGTGTGTGTCTGTGTATTCATTCATCCAGCATTGTCTCTGACACCTTTATCAACAAAGGCATAAATGCTCATAGTGATTTCATTTTACTCATTATATATCCGCATTATTATGTTCTATATTCATATATAATATGAAAATTGTAATTTCAGTGCATTTTGAGATACACAATTTGTAGCTGAGAGTTTCAGCATTACTAATAATTCGAAGAAAGAAATCTAAAGGGAAAGCCACAATGGCAGTCCCTGGCAGTTAAAATGTGTTAGTCAGTGTACCCAGTGTCCAAACTATTCCTTCACACCTTTGTCCTCTTGGCCCTGTACAGCTTTACTGACTTTGCAGCCCTGACATGAGAGGGAGGCTCTGAAGATGTCTTCTGGAAGAAGCCAGACAGTCCCGGCGCAGGTGTCGTTCACGAGGAGTCTTATCAGGCAAAACACCCGCCGTCTAATTAGGCGGCTGATGTACGCACCCTCTCGCGAAGCATAAAATATGGAGGCCTGCGCACCACTGCCCGCTAACGACCTGCGTCGTCAACCACTGTAGGGAATAATGACCTGTGACACGAGCCCGCAAACATCTGGCCGGCCCAAGGGCAGCGAGGGAAAAGGACTGGAGCAGAATAAAGAGAATGGAGCACAACTCACTGAACGCCTACACCTCTTTGCGGAAAAGGGCCGAAAAACAACGGTCACGGGTCCCCGCCGCCCATGCGTTAAACGAGAGCGATTACGCGGTCACTCGGTGAGCGGAGGCATCGCTCCGCTTTCCCGCGCGTGGGGAAACGCAGCCCAGTTCCCAGTGCCTGGAACGAGGCTCCCGGGGGATCGGCGGGCCAGGCGCACGCACCGATTTTCCGGCGGCACACTAAAGCATTCATCAGATAAACAGTGGGGTGGGTGTTGGACTGTAAAGTTTGTCCAGGCGCTAATTTCCACATGACACAGGAGCGTTCATTTGTAAGATAAACACTAGGCATCTCTTTACGCATCACTTCCTGTACGCATATGTTTATATATCAGGCTTGAGAAACGTATTAAATACTCTCAAGTTCAGTTAAAACCTATACGTACCTATATGAGTCTTCAGTCATTCATGAGTTTTAACTATCCTTATACTCATATGCTATATAATACTATTTAAACATAATTTGATCTAAGACACAGCTGCGGCAAATAAAACATTTTATTATGAAAAACTACATTTAGGTCATAAATAAGGATAAAAATTGCGACTTGATTATCTTTCTCTGAAAATGATCGTCTTGGGAAACCTGCTTAGTTTTATGCAGTCATTACTCTCTAATTTAGGTGAAGGCTAATATGACCACAGCGGGCTGGATGGCTCATCATGTTAAGGTACCGTTTTGGTACTAGATGGACTCCCACAGTTGGGTATCGAATCCGGGTCTTAGCCTCATTGTGTGACATACAACTGATGGGAGTGCTTCATTGGGATGGGACGCAATGCCTGCTGGTCAATCCGATGCCGGTGTTATGCCACAGATGAATCGCCTTCCACAGACTTAAGTCTGCGTGAAACTAACTTGTGAACTGTGTGCCATTGAGTCTTTCGGTGCAGAGGACAGTATTGTTAGCACTCATCCACAGACATAGTGGAGATCGCAGTGTGTGTGGGTAATGTCACAGGCAACTATGGGAAAAACCCAAGGAGAAATATGTGCTTCATTTTTATGAAATTCTAATCAAATCAAACTGAAATGATGAAATAAGAATGAAAAAAGAAACGGTGATAGTATTCTCATGAAGGAACTACAAGTGCATAGGAAAAACCAAAGAGCATTAAATACCACAAAATTCCCCACACGGTCTTCCCAACACAGGCTAGCGTTTACGCTGAGAGCCTTCCTCAGAGAATTAACCTAACAAAACCTAAAAAGTAAAACCAAAAAAAAAAAAAAAAAAAAAAAATGTTCTTCCAGTTACTGTGTGAAAAAAAAATGAGTTTTGCATTATAAGGCCAAACTCAAAATACTCAAAAACTGAAAGTACAATCAATGCAATTCTTATATTCCACATAACTGATACACATCCAGTATTCAAAATAGACTGATTATTACCAACAAAACGTGTACATGAAAACCATACAAAAACCTTGTTAACAGCACAAGGTTTATAGCACTTTAGCACCAATCACTAAAGGAGTGATAATGGG
This sequence comes from Conger conger, assembly GCF_963514075.1. NCBI lineage: Eukaryota > Metazoa > Chordata > Actinopteri > Anguilliformes > Congridae > Conger > Conger conger. Next base: position 35,229,062 of record NC_083764.1, read on the forward strand.
TGCTTTATAGAAACTTTTACTCAGATAATACACATCGTCTTCATAATTTCTTTCAACGTTCAAAATGTAAAGGTGGGGAAACGGGAGCCAAGCCATGATTGTGTTACAGTACATCCGAATTTGCATTATCACAGGATGATATTGCAGGGTTTCACTAGTTGTTAAGTATAATGTCAGCACATACAAAAGTGGAATTGGCACGTATATGACCGTTCGTGTTCTTTTAAGGTGTTTCACAGTTATTTTCTCAAATGCTGAACAACTACATCCCTGTGGTTCCCATTTGTGCATTTAGCAAACGTATGTAGTCCTGCCCGTGTTCCTCTTAGCGGAGCTCACGCGGACTGCTACCTTCATTCGCTCAGTGTGGACTTAAGTGCCTCTCATTCACCCTGCCACGAGCCACAGAAGGCTGCGCGGTCAACAAAGGAAACAAACAGTGGGAAACACTTAAAACAAGGCTGTGCGGCTTGCGTTAGCAGGCAGAGCGTGCTTCCCTTTGGCTAAAAGCTGCTAAGACTCTGAAAGTCTCAGGAGAGAGTCAAGTAAATAAAAGCCACCCCCCTCCACTCCCTCCCTCAAACCAGGCCTTTCCCTTCTCTGCTACCCTGCTGCCCCCCCTTTCATGGCGACGGAGGTGTAGCCGAAACCCCTACAGCTAAAACCAAACCTGGACAAAGGGACGAAAATAACGGGTGTTAACAAACCGGAAAATAAATAAAGAAATAAAAAAAATAAAATAATAATAATGAAATAATAATAGGGCTTTAAACGTTGGGCGTACCTTCGGCGTGCTGCAGCAGGAGGAAAATTGAGTCCTCTGAGACGATGTACTTGTGCAGATGCACCATGTTGGGCACACAGTGGGGGACGATGGTCTTTTTGTTCCTGCTGCACTCGCTGCTTTTCCTCAGCCCCTGACAGAGAACAAAAAGGTCAGTCGTACCCTCGGTCGCCTTTGGAGCACGCTGAGCTCTGTGTTTATCAACCAAACTAATCTATTCTTGTTACTCTCCACTTCAGAGAGAGGCACTCATCTGCGCCCGCACACCCCCCCCCCACACACAGGTCCCCCGGGGGGCGCGCTGATGGCATCTGGCCGGCATCCAGCACGCGGAAGATGGCACAGAGCTGCCATTAAAATCAATTACATGGGTCAATGTTTTTATTAGAGAATTTCTCAAACTAAGTCATCAGGATGGCAACTCGCTGTTATTTCCAGCGACCTTTCTGCCACAAAGACCTTGTTTGAAAAAGGGGGGAGAAAAAAAAAGTGCATACTTTAAGGAGAGGAAGACTCAAGGTCAGAAATGGCCTCTGTTTCTTTTTTTAATGGTTAAAAGAGCTGTGGAAACTGCAACAGGAAAAAGCTTAAAAATAAACGACAATCTGTACTGTACAATGAACGGGACTCGATAACCTAGATTAACTTTATTCATATTATCAATACATCCATATAATTGATATAGAATTTCAATTTCATTGCATTTCAACCAGTATATGTATGGGTATACATAATATACTTAATTAAATTAAAAATAATTCATCTACTAGTAAGATTCATAACTTACTTTGAGAATGAATGTCTCATGTGTTCTCTTATCCAAGACCAGCATGACCTGAAAAGCAAAGTTATTTCAATGTAAATGGCATAACTGTACATGACACTAAAAACTCGAACTCTTAATTATGCAACCTTTCCAAAATTTCCCAAAAAAAAGGCTAAAACCACACTTTCTGAGAATCCAAGAGGCTTACAATTAACTGTGCAGTAAAACTGCTTCCACACGATCAGCGTCAAAATGCTGAACATGGCATCAAAGGATTAAATTCCGATGGAGGGGCTATTGGTGGTGTAGAGTTCAACTGAAATGTTATGCCGAGTTGCAACCCTGAAAGCTCAAATCGTTTGAACTTTGACCTTGCTTGAAGCTGACCTTCATAGCATGTCCAAACGCATCACAGATTTGCATGAAGCAGGCAGATGTAAACAGGGAAGAACAGCAGATGCTATGTGTATTGCAGTTTCCTAAGCTGTACAAGCCCCCAAAAAACTAGAAAATTGATTTTGGGGAAAAAGAGTTTTGCATGATGGCAGATAAGTAGTCAGCTGAAGCTACCAAGTGATGCAGCTACTATATTATGATATTCTGTATTATCGCTAGCAACATAGAGCCTATGGTCATTTTATATACTGTACGAGGCTAAGAAAATAAAACAGTTAAATATTCTGTTAAATAAAGACAACATTTGTTGAATACATTTTTTTTTTTATCACAAAGAATATATATACATGGCAAACAAGTTCAGTTAGTTGACTTTTTGAGATAAACCCAATTTCACAAAGTGAGTTCACTATCAGCCTTATATCACAGCCAACATATTACCATCACCACTTGTCACTTGTAACTAGCTACAGGTTTCAGAACCACTTGATTCACCAGGGATCGAACCACCGACTTTCGTCATGTACCTTAACCACTACACAGACTGCCTTCGTACTGCCTTATTAGGTAGCTGCCGACTTAGTTACATTTGGCAATGTCAGCTGGTTGGCCATGATGGCCTGAGAATTTTGTCTGATATTTTACAAATTAACAACTTAAGGCTGGAGAATAAGATTCTAATCCACTTTTCACATCTCGGCTGGCTGGCTACCTATCATTAGCTAGGTAGTAGGTAATTCCACCAATACAAATTCCACCAATATATATCTATATATAAACCATAAAACATTTTTTTGAATACGACTGGAGTATGTACTGTACAGCAGACCAATATCTGTGGTTGGCTGATAGGCTGCAACCTGGAAGTATTCCGGGCAACTTCCTGGATCTGCTGAAAGGGGAAAGCTATGCTAAATATAATTTAAAAGAAATCCATAAAAATAAAAGCATCAAATAATTGATGCGTTTGTGAGTACGCATGCTTATATAACAGAATGTTGCGATACTTCCAGGCCGGCTAGAGCAGACTGAAAACCAGGGGTGCTGTGCTCGCAAATGAATAGAGTTTTTGCTATCGAATATGTCATGTACATGAACATTTTGGCATACTTGTGACTGCCTGACTGGTACAGTATGGATCTATCCATTTCCTGTTTTGAATGAGACAGGATTCCAGCAGTCTGCAATATGACGTTACAAGGCTACTGACGTTGCTAGCCAGAGCATAATATCTAGATGTTGGATTTGTGTGAGGTTCATCATGGGAGTGTAGGCGGGGTTGAGAAAGGAGGAGGAAACTATTTTTGATTGTAAACACAGGAGCGAAGCAAGGAAAGAAATCCTGCATAGCATACCTTTAAAGGTATTATAGTGTTCTAGAGGTTAAAAAAAATAATCCTTATTCAGCAGTGATTAAGAATCTGCACACACACACACACACACACACACACACATTGATATGCTGCCCTCTCCCCCATAGTAAGGAGGGAGGCCCCTCAGGAGACTGAACTAAATCTCACAAATCTACCACACCCTGACGAGTGTCAGATGACACTGCACAAAAAAACTATTGAGAAGAGAACTGGCAGAAGCCTGTTCTGGCCTGGTGGCAGGAAGCCCCAACTTAGTTTTACAACAGAGGACCTGCTACATGTGACCCACCTGCCCAGCAGCAGGGTGGGGTCAGAAAGGGAGACAGACCACCAACTCTACACCTCCTTGGGCTGTCAGTTTGGGCAGTGGAGGGACAGGAATGCTCCCCTCCCCTGGCACCCTTGCCCCAGGACCCTGCAGAGTAGCCTCTCTTCAACAGATGTGCAGAGCCTGACCTTTCTACTGGCTGGTACACTGTGGCAGACCACCAAGAAACACTTAAGCCCAGTTCCATAGCAGGTCAGATGAGAACAGCAAGCTTTCATTTAAAAAAAATAAAACATTGAATGTCAGTGGGTAAAGACTACACTGGATCAAAACTGCAGTTAAGAAATTAAATTCATGTTTCCATAACAACCCATTATTAGTTACTTGAGCGAAATTCTCTCATCTGTAACTATGGGCTCAGGATTTAAATGATTGAACCTTGGAGACCACAGCTGTCATTAGCAGATGTTTTAAGACTTGGTGGTTCCCAGTGAAGAAATTTGACGTATTTGTTAAAAAACTGTCATAGGCCGATTACCTGACCAGAACCTACTTTCAAATACTATTTCTGAGACTCCTCTTTACATTCAACACTCAGAAAAAGCAAGGCAAATTATAGCAATTACTTTTACCCGATTACTAAAACCTTTGGTAATACATGCACTTTTGTTCACGTATTACAACCGAACATTTGCATGATTATTTAAATGCCATTGTCTAACTTGTCTTATCATTTGTAATACTGTCTTTTGTATTCTTGTGTAGGCGTACTAGTCTATGCAGTCCTTTTTGCTAAGTTGTTCAAGATACATGGATCTCAGTGTGTTCTTCCTGGATAAATAAAGCACAAATAAAATAAATACTTTAAAAATAAAATTGTTTCAATCTCATGACATCACGGTCATATAACAACAGGCTTACAAATTACAGGTACACAGACATACAATTTTATAAAGCGTTCTCTTTTGGCAGCTAATGAGAAGGATCATCACTTTTTTTCCGTTAAGACATAAAGTGAGCACTGCAGTCTGACTGGATCTGAAATTCGGAACAACAAAATTCTAAGAGCAGTTTGTTCCAGATGAGGGTCAGGCTAACCAATCTTCATGTCTGCAAGATATCACATCAAAAAATCCATCACTGAAATCAGAAGAAAGCAGTAATAAATACAATGAAGGCTTCCTATTAGTTAAAAAAGAATGAGAATGCCATTCATCATTCAACAGGCTGAGATTCCTATGACCAAAGCCAAGCAAAAGAGAACCAGAGTGAAATAACTGCCGCACGGTTGTATGCCTCTGTCAAGTTGCAGTTTACGTCCCTGTCTGCCCAGCAATAACTAACTTCTAAACTAGTAAAGTTTAATGTATTTTTATTATTTTTAGACATATCATTAAATAATTCATAAGCCGTTTCTTTGTTGAATCAAATATTTTCTCATTACAACCTGAATATTTAGTTAAAGGTAGAGTAGTGTAATGATATGACCAAGAAAAATATTAGATTATTGTTATTTTTAAACAATATTGTATGAATTTATTTGATTGGCATCATTTTTTCCTGTCAAACCAACAACAATTGAAGAATATTCAAACAAAAAGTGTTTGATACTAGCTCTAAAATATTAACTAAAGATCACCAATCAACAAACAAAATAACCCAAGATCGTTCTTTTACAGTGGTAAGCAAAACCTTTTGGATATAAAATGTCATCACTTTGTCATCACTTTACATTCTATCCTATCAGATTTGTGTGATTTGTGTTGTCATAATTAGCGTATGAATGAGTCTTTTGTGAGGTCACAGAAACCTTGACCTTGACCACCAAATTCTAATCAGTTCATCCTCGAGTCCAAGTGGACGTTTGTGCCCGATGTAATGAAATTCCCTCCAAGCGTTCCTGAGATATCACATTCATGAGAATGGGATGGAGGTGATGTCACAGTGACCTTGACCACTAAAATATAACCAGTTCATCCTTTAGTCCAAGTGGACATTTTTGCCAAGTTTGAAGATTTCAGAGATATCGCGGTCACAAGAATGAAACGGATGGACGGACAACGGATGGATAGACAAACTAAAAACATAATGCCTTAGTCCACGGCTGCCGCCAGGGTGGAGGCACCAAAATAGTTCTCAAGCACTAAACTCTGAGATATTTATGCAGTGGTTTTATGTTTCAGTTGGTTCTCCCCCCTCGGGGGATCTGCCAGGTAGCAGCAAATTTGCATATATTTTTTGTTTTTTTCCACAGTAATGTTTGTTATTCGCACAAGGTGGCAAATGTGAGCACTCTAATCCACAGCAGTCTGAAATACTTGCAGTAGTGCCCTTTTTCATCATGAGGAGCTAGCATTATCATTACTGAGCTGAAAAGTCTGTTTCGGGAAGTACATGCAGAATACTTGCCAGACGGAAACAGCCATTTGAATCATGGTTGTGTTTTGTTCCTATTTATACACAAAGTTTTAAATATGTATTTATTTTTAAGGGGGCAAATTTCTGTATATTTTTCGAAACCACAACATCTAATCTCCCAATTAACTACAAATAAACGGCATTCCAAATTGGTTGCTAGATTAAAGGTCATTGTTGCCAGATGTAGGCTCCGATAATTATCATAGGTCTATTTGTACCATAATTTCATCCTCTGTTCAATGCGGTGATGATCAATGACGGCAAAGAAATTCCAAAACGTAGGCCTTTGCCATTTCACAAATAGCTTTTGTACTGTATGAGTCTCATGACTTTTCTCATGATATAATCATCGAGCAAATTAATTAACTTCTGAGGAAGGCCTCTTGCAAACATTTTAATGAAAATGTTTGCAAGAACCGAGTCTTATTCTAATTAACCAGCCTAGTTTTTAGGTAGGATGAGAAAAGCAATTCGAACACCCCCACCTCCAGACAATCGTCAAGAGGTGTTGATAGCCAAAATGGGAATGTGTCGGGCCACGATTCAGTAGCAAACAGAAAGACAGAGGAGGGGAACTACAAGGACTACAATGTCTAATGTTGCCATCTTCTTCATATTATTATTATTATTATTATTATTATTATATACTTTATTTAAACTCGATAACATCATAGCTCAAGATATGAAAATGAATGCTGGCATTACATTACATTGCATTTACATTAATGGCAGACACTCTTACCGAGAGTGCAAAATGCATACCCATAACAAGGGATAAGTGCGCTGAAAGACCCTAACGGTAAGTACAATTTCAATTGCTAACAGGACAACAAAGATGTTTGATCTTTTTTTTAATTTTTATACCACACCACACAAATATATGAATAAACAGCTTACCTAGCCAAACAAAACTAGCAAAGGTATCTTCCTAACATAATAAAACAAGTAAAGACAACACTGCTGGCACTGGCAGCAACTGTTGCAAGAAAGATCTTATGGGCTATTTCAAAAGTTTGCCTTTTACAGTAAGTCACTGGCCACACTGCTGCCAGTGACATCCTCATTAAATTCTAGTTAGTAGTTGTTTAAGTTAGGAAATTCTAAAATAGTTTAGTAGCTAATGTTAGCTGATTTTCATGTTTACCTATTTTCTATCATTTGCATTGCAATTTTGCATGCAAATATGTTAATAGAAATATGCTAATTTCATGTGCTTGCGGCAACTGAAATAATTAAAAATGTGATACAACAGTACGCAGTTCCGAGCACAAGAAGAACCTACTGTAGGCTAGAACTGACCCAAAGTCAAATCTGTGTACGAGGCAGCACGCTCCACCAATTGTCTCTACCGGGGGGGGGGGGGGGGGGGGACTGGAAATGGGCCAACCCTTAGTAAGAATTTTGGGCCCACTGCAAGGTTAATGCACTGGGGTCCTCGCCTCACAACCTGTCACAATATTCAAACCTACGAAGATGCTACCCTAGACCCTACTCATTTAATTAAAGCTCCACAATTCCAACTCTTACATTCAGTAGATTAGATGTGATCATATGAGCACATTTTCATATTGATAATAATGTGTCCCCTCTGCAAGTGTAAGTTAGCTTTGATAATTTTAGATTTATTTAGCATTTAGCAGCCAGCAACAGGGATATTAATAAGCAGTGTTACAAAAAACGTTCCCCACACTAATGTAAGAATTAACCAAGTTAAAGTAATTTCAGGAAATGCAAGATAACAGTTCACACCAAATGTCTGGGGTAGCTCTCCTGCTTTACAGAAAAAGAAATCTCTGAAAAAAGTCTATATGATCGCAAAAATGAATTTAACAGACATTGAAAAGATTAAAGGTTTAAATAATATTCCAAAAAAAGTTTTCTTTTCTTGCATGCTGTCAACAAAATTCTAAACATGGCCTATTGATTTGTCTTTTTAACTGAAAAAGAGAAAGATGTAATCTCCGGTGATGGCTGATAAGATGCAGACAAAGCCAGCTAGGTGACATTCTTGCCGTTTTACTTTGACTACTTTAGCAAGCAGATCACGCTAACAAAATATATATATAAATAAATACTTGGGTTAAACAACAATGATAAGCTAGCAAATGTTAGCAATGGCAAGTGAAAAGATAGCTAGCTAACTAATATTTTAGAATATATTTCCGGTCATCCTAGCCGCCTGTATCTGAGATCAGAGTGATGTTACAGACCGTGGCTTAATTAAAGGCACTACTTAAATTGTGCCTTGCACAAGAGGCTATAAAGAGCTAAAAAAAAACCCAAATACAAATTATATCTCCAAACCAGAGCTAATTGTGCCTCTGTATGTGGCGAGTCATCTCGAGATGCAACGCGGCTGCCCCTTACTGTCGGAACCTTGCAAGTATTTTTTCCCAGCCAGCGGCATTATTGCTGCAGAGGCAAAACGCCAAATGAAACCAGAAAGCACTCCTCATTATTCCAAGCACATCCACCATTAATATCACATATCATGTATGCATACCACTTCAGAGACAAAACAAATTGATTATTAAATACTCATCTCTAAACTTACAGATTATTATTTGTTGTGCACACCTCTTAAAGCATTATTCTCACATTGACACATTTAGAGTTGAGACACTGCAGTACAGAACATATGTGACTTTGTTTTTTGTGTTTTTTTTTTTTTTTTTCATGTTTTTTCCCCCGTCTGGTCCCTGACCCTAGCTTCTCTGAAACAGGTGCTGGCTAAATGATTATAAATTGGGCCCTAGATGAACATTCATCGCGGAGCCAAGCGGGTCTGGCCTTAATATAATTAAAACGCAAACATCAGGCCAGCGAGGGCCCTCCATCTGTTTGACATTCTCCTTTCACTATCTGCCACGCATCGGCAAGGAGGAAGTTTAAGGAGAAAGCGGCAGTTTGTTTGACACTGCACACGACTCTGCTCACATGCCCAGTGGTTTGACACCATGCTGGACTCAGTTTGCAGCAGCTTGGCTGTACCTGGGAGCGTCTCAGGAAATGTTCTCAATCATGCAAAATGGGACAGGTGCCACAATTTCTTCTGCCACCGTCCAGAGAGGGAACACATGGGCCCCATGATTGGCCTGCTCCCCAGGCTCGAGGTAAAATGAGCAGCAGCCACACCCCCAATGTCATCGCCCCCATGTTTATGTACAGTATGTGTGTGTGAGTGTATGTACTGTATATGTGTGTGTCTCATTGACCACTTTATTAGGAACACATGTACACCAGCTCTTTAGTGCAAATATCAATATCGAATCAGCCAATCATGTGACAACTCAAGGCATAAAAGCATGCAGGTCAAGAGATTCAGAAGTTGTTCAGACCAAACATCAAAATGGGGAGGAAATGTGATCTAGAGTGGGTTCCAGAATTATTGGCACCCTTAATAAAAATGAAGAAAAAAGCCTGCATATGTAATAAACAACACAGGTAATAATCAGTTGTTCTAACATATGGGAAATCTACACTTTCATTTCAATACATTTACTTGCATGTTTCAATGTTTTTATCAAGTAATCCAATTTTTGTCTGAAAAACCACAGGTGACCAAATTATTGGCACCCCTAACAATTATTGTAAAGACAATAAACAAAGTGAATTTACAATTTTGTCAAACTAAATTAATCGTTCTGTCACTTCCTGTTTCACTAGAGAATAAAAATTTGGTAACAAGCATGAAAAATCCCTTTTGTCATCCATCGGAGACAGATGGTAATTGACCACCACAAGTCTGTTAAGGGACACAATAAAAACAGTTAAATATACCACGTATTTCATTTTCACACAGCATAACTTTTCAGTAACAATGCTTCAGTGCTTCAAGCACTGTCAGCTTGTTGTCTTTGAATGACTGTAGAGCAGCTATTCATAGTTTGATTTACTGTTGCCAGCAGTCCTGTAAAATCTGAAATCAACCCGTCATTTTAAAGTAAAAGACGCGTAATTAATTCACACGGACATAGTTGGTTCAGTGGCTCATCTTTGAGAAAGATTAGCCAGGTTTATAGTTTACACCAGTTTAAATATAATTTGGGGGTTGGCCTGACCATCTGTGATAACAAATGTAAACAAAAATTTGACCTAAAACCAAACAGAATGTTAGGTAACGTGAGTTACAGCGAACCTGGAATAAGCAACCTGTTTTTTATCGAGATGATCAGACGCACATGGTCCAAGCTATCCATGCCTTAATCCACAAGAAATACAAAAAACGAGGTGAAAATACAAAAATGAGGTTGCTACCCTTTAGTTTGCAATGAAATACTGAGTCGCAAATTTAAAATGGATAAAACTACAGCCTACATTTCCTGGATCACAAACAAAAATTTGAAGGTAGCTACTACTAAAAGATCGGTGAAGCAAAAATCAGTGTACTACCTACCCTGGTGTCCTTTGGTATTTCCGGATATAAATGGTTAAATTGTGCCTTGCTGTTATCACAATGTCCATGAATGACTGTATAAAGTAGCTGGCCTAATCATAGCTATTTTAATGGCCTACGGAATCATTCCCCTCATTTCAAAGTAAAAGACGCGTTTTGTAACCTAGCCTATTTTATTCACACGGGCACCATTGGTTCTGTAGCTTATCCATAAGAATGATTAGCTAGGTTTATAATTCAGCCCCTGTTTTGAATATAATTCAGTCCTTGGCTAGATAATATCCATGATAACAATCTGACCTAAAACCAAACTGAATCGTAATGCAAACTAGGTAACTTGAGTGACAGGGAACCTAGGCTAAAACTTGTTTATCTAATCAGATTAAAAAAAGAGACTAGAAAAACAGATTTATTGCTGAGTGGTAAATGGTTTGGGATATTTACTGGAATACTTAAGTAAAGTTTCTACTACGGATATGACAAATCATCAGTTTTTGTAAATGAACAGGAGTAGCCTACTTACAAAAAATATCTTAATTTGTTTCATTCAAATGTCAACATTGTAAGTCAGATAATAGCCTAATTGCCAAATTAAAAATGTACATTTACATTGACATGGTGCTCAAAGATTTCCAGCAGTAGTTAAAGCCGTGTAGATTACATCCAAGCAAGCTGGTCGTTTGCGTGTCATTTAAAAAAAAAATCCCATTGGTTAAAATGATAATTCTTCATGTTTTCATCCCTCTTCCCTATAGCTTCTGCCTGACAGACTAGACTGGCAAATGTGTGTTATATATATTTCCGTGATATACAGTAACACAATGTCGTGGCGGCGACACAATAAGTGCGGTCTATTTTAGGCAGGCTATTTTTATTTTAAGGCAACAATTCTACTTGATTTTAGAAATAGTTCAACTACATGGTCCTGGAAAATGGAGGTAATGTAACTTGCCATGTTCCAGACACCAAGTTAGCTGACGATGTTCGAAAAAGTGCAAATTTCATGATGAATAAATGAGAAATAACTTCCAGATCAGCTTTGGAGTGTAAATTCTAATTCCTTCTGTTTTCATAACAACTTGGTATGAGTCACACATGCAAGCAGTATACAGTGAGAAGGTAATGGTGCTCCCAAGTGAGTGTGTTGGGGAAGCTGTTGCTAACAAGAGGCAAGCCTACTAACCAGGCAGGCTTATACGGTTCTGCCAAAAGTGTTCCTTGTAAAATTCTTCATGTACACACATCGTTTTACAGAGACGGTATCAGTTTTTAATTAATGTTAAGATTAACCTGATAAACTTTTAATACAGATTTGCCTAGCTAGCTAGTTGTGCTTCAGGCGCTGTTCTGAACATTGCGAATAGGCTAGGTGTTCAAAAGATCATGAGCTAACAGTGAAGTTGTGTAGTTATTTGTCATTTTCTCTAAAATTATTGGTCCAATTCACATGAATTTTACTGTCTGGGATAGTCACTAGGCAACCACAATCATAAACCGCATTCCTCAGGAGAAAGATTACCATTGAACGGATGTTAGCTACCTTCTGGAAGCGGCCGCTTTCCCTTGTACTGTGCAGAACATGGTGTAAACTAAGCTCTGGCCAAGATTAGATATATAGAACATAAGATTTAAAAAGATTTTTAAAAAATGTTGGATAGAGATTGCACTCTTAAATCTCAATCAAAAAAATAAATATTTGGAAAATTGTTGGAATTAATAGATTATGAACACTGGTATGTAATTATAGCCTTAATTTTTTTCAAATTGCTACTTAGTCATGTCGTGTGCAACATTTGTCCAATGCTGTATTGCTTTATTTGTTTTTATATATATGGCATAGTGGAAAGCTACGTTCAGTTTGCCGGTAGTTTGAATTTGTGTGTCAACGAATAAACACAGAGTTCTCTGTGAACCTTAAGAAACGTTATACAATACGGCATACAATAAGCCATAAGTGAACCACAGCTACAGATTTAAAACATGCATAAATTCTTTGATAAGTATAATACTACATCATTCCATTTTTTGTTCGTAAGCCATTGTATAAGCAGGATAATGACCTCGGGTCTGGGCATTATACAGTTTGAATGCCCTTAGTGGAGGGAAATTGGTAAGCCATTGTATAAGCGTGATAACTACCTCCATGTCGGCGTTCAAACTGCATAACGCCTGGCTCCTCGGTCATCATCCCATACAAATCAGTATGCTGTTGCAAGACATAAGGTCGCCCTGAAATGGGGGGCCAATGCATACAAAGGGCTGTAATTTCTACATGTTGAAACATTAATTGCATCGAAACACTGTAGTAAAATCTGAAACTCTTTATCCATGTGAATTATTTGATTACAAATCAGAAATTTGCGGTTACTGAGCCAAATCAAAGAAAATATACACTCACTTTGAGCACTTTATTTTGTATATATCAGACTTAAGTCTTCTGCTGCTGAAGCACAACAATTTAGAGGATTGACGCATTGTGTGTTCAGAGACGCTCTTCTGCATACCACTGTTGTAATGCTTGGTTATTTGCGTTATCATTACATTCCTGTCAGCTTCGACCAGTCTGGCCCTTCTCCTCTGCCCATAGAACTGCTGCTCACTGGATGTTTTTTGTTATTCGCACCAATCTCTGTTGTGCATGACAATCCCAAGAGATCAGCCGTTTCCGCAATACTCAATCCACCCTGTCTGTCACCAACAATCATTCCACAATCACATTTCTTTCCCCATTCTGACATTTGGTCTGAAAAACATCTGCATGTTTTTATGCATTTTGTTTCTGCTACAAGATTGGCTGATAAAATATTTGCATTACCAAGCACGTGTAGTTTTACCTCATAAAGTGATCACTGAGTGTATATAATATCATAAATTAATCAAACACATCGCCATTGTTATCGATCAAGCTACAAATCAAACTCACTGAAAAGATGTAGAGTAGCTGCTTCAGAGACTATTTGTCAGTCAACTTCTGAAAAGCACAGGGGACTATTTATCCACTATTACATGACTAAATCACTGCCAATCAATACCTTAATGGGAAATCCCTTGTTGCCATTTAAAGCATGCAAGCAAGGTGCCTGCCAGACTCCAATTGTACCAAGACTAATTAAACACACAGAGGAAAGTTAGTATTTTGTTTAAATGGTTCATTCCATTCTTGTAACCTCAGGTAAACAGTGTGTACTGTATCAAGTATCTTTTACCCATGTGGTAAGATGGTTTCTCAGATTTATCTATCTCTCAGCAACATTGAACAGTGAACAAAGACTTCCTAAAGCACGATTACTACTGCATATTTGGCTGAGAAGAAATTGGCCAAACAACTGCCTCCTGCTGACATTATGAATGTGATGAATTGCATGCTAATTAAAGAATAAAGGTGGTAGGTTAATTGTGCATTCCTATGGAGATAACATAAATTTGATACAACTTGAAAAGGCTGTCCCATGGGGCGTTTTCATTTGCCTATGACAAATTTGTCATTTATCTCAACAATGAACTATTGCAGGTTACCATTTCAATGCTAACAAACCAAACAAACAAAAAAGAATGACAGACTAAAAACCTGAAACAAAAACCAGAAAATAAATAATATCATTGATGTGCACCATAACTATTGTCCTTTAATTGCTTTGAATATAAAACCATTCTTGGTGTCATCGTTTTACTTTAAATGTATGAATAAATAGGTTATTGTTTTCAAATATCCTCCTTAGCAGAATAGAGACACGCTTTTTGCTGGTTCAACCTGGAATACATTTTAGACACACTTCTGGACTTATTGCATCCATTTCTAGCTTGTGGATGAGACAGAATATCACATCAATCAATACACCAGGACAAATATATTTAAACTGGTACATTTTCCACTATGGAATTTCTGCAAAGTGCTAAGAGTTTTTTTCCACAGGGAAATGAATCCACAAAGGGAAAATATGGAATTGGGGGGAAAAAAGAAAATATTCTTAGGATCATATATTTTCTTGCACACCCTATGATCTGGACTATGACATGTTGATACAGATAGTGTTGTTCTGCATTCACAAAAAAGGCTGTAACATTTTTCATTTGACAAGATTACCTCTTTGCTGTGGATCTACACTGTACTGGACTGTACTGGAAACTAGGATTTCCAGTGGGGGAAAAAATTTCTTTGCACAATACTTCATACAATAATTAATCAATGGACATGCCAATCTATTACATACTATCATGCAAATTAGCATCAGGAGAATACAAAAATTATGTTTCAGATATCACCACATTATCCACGACTATATTAGCATGTATTAAGCATTTCTTCTGTCTGTGAATATCAAGCACTTTCAGCATCTGAAAGTGCAGCAATAGACGTTCTGCTTGTACTGTATCTACTCATAACAGGTTTCTTCTGATCAGAAACCAGCAGGCCAGCCTGTGTCCTGCTTCCCCCACAGGTCCAATGGGGCATTAGCCTGGTCCTTCAGTCCTCTGGACTGAAGCCCACGAATGAGAACAGAAACAGGGAGACTGGTTAATTTCATCCACTCACAGCTCTCCCTCTCCCTCTCTCTTTCTCTCTCTCTCTCTCTCTCTCTAAGCAGAAGACCTTCTTCTGCACTACTGAGTTTTCAATGAAACATTCAAGCAGAAAAAAAAGAGAGTTTGGAAATTAGCGCCATTTCGGCCAGTGGATGCCTGAAGGTCGGCCATCTGCCCACCAGCCAAAGTGGCAGCAGCTATCTTCGGCACATATGCATCAAAGCGGTGGGGTGAACAGACTGAAGGAGTCCTGCAGAAAGCCAGCAGACGGCAAGCGGCGAGGCCTGGGGGCAGCTACCAGGCGGCCACCAGAAGGAAACCCGGTGACCCTCTCCACGGTCCCCACCAACCCCTGCCATCCGGGTCGCTCCGAGACCATCGCTGTCAGGGAGGCTGCGGCCAGAGAGGGCCCTGCCGAGATGCCGGGAAAAAATGCCCAGAGCAGTGTCCCCTGCCGCAGCCGGTGTGGCAGCATGGCATATGAGCATACTGTTTATATCCCATTAGATTTAAAACAGGGGGGGTGGGGGGACAGCAGTGAGCCAGCTTGTTTATATGAAATACAAATGGCTTTATCTGGTGGGTAAATTGTTTTTGTAGTCAACCTCTGGTGAAATAATATTTAGTTGGGACGGCTTTGATGGGAAAGTGTCTCACTGTAAGGTAACCGGCAGGTGTGTTCCATGAGAAAGTCAACAGATGATATAATTTTCCTTTTAAAACCTTCAATCAAACCATTACAGGCAGGTGTTTTTTTTTCAACTTTTTCTACTTACTGGAAAATGAGAAAGTGCATAAAAAGTTCCAAACTTTTTGGAAACCCTATTTGCCTATTTGTTTCTAAAACCTTTCATCAAAGGTTGAAAGGAATATGAGATATTTATAAATATCATATGTGATAAATGAACATATGTGAACTACATTGTGATGCCTTCACAGTTCAGATACATGACATGAACACCTCTCCCACTCATAATCTAGGCAGTGATAAATAAAGCCTCAGTTCTTATAAATATAAATATAAATAAAACCAAGATCTGGTTTTATATCTGCCCACAAACACACATGAGTAACAACCTACATTATTGCCATTTTTAAACCAGTGACAACATATAACCACACGTCAACATAATAGTTTGAGCACAAATATACAAAATACGAAAAAGTCCTGTGTGTCAAATGCGCTTCAGCACTGTAGCGCTTGCTACAGTAGCATGGCTATTTCTCAGAATATAAGGGAAACTGAACTGACTTTGCTGTAAAATTCTGTGACACCGTGAATCGCATAACACAAGAATGAAGCACATTTCATTTCTTCCAGAGAATTCTGTACAGAATGAGTACAAAAGTATTTTCACATCTTTTTACCCCAAACAAACATCTGAGATTTATTTTCAGCATAAGTTTTTAACACAATGCCACTGCCCTTAGCATAAATCAAAGGCATAAAGGTTGAACAGTGTTGTTATATGAGGAAGAATACTCTCAACATTCTAAAAAAAAAAAATAATGTCCATTGCTTTTTTATGTATGTTTTTCTGTATGTGATCAATGGGACAATCTGTTCAGAATGCTTTTTTAGTATCATTACTTTCACTCAACTAAGAATCTGGCTTGTGTCTATTACCAGGCACAAGGAGCAGTAATTTATTTGCCCTTTCCGAAGACTCACACGGCTAAATTGATAAATAAATCATCACAACCTTTGGCTTGACCTTTTTCCCCCAGCCCACAAACTTTGCATGACCTTACAAGATGCGCTCAGATTAAAGACTTCCTATCTTCTATTTTTTTTTCTCCCCCGAGGGCGCCCTGCCCCAACCTCTTACCACTACCAGCCAGCCGTCCCCCCTCCCGGATGACAGACGCATTTCAATCGGCCTGCCTTTTGTTTCATATCCCAAAGATCCGCCGCTTCAAAGGACAGCCCGCCTGGCGTGCGGGGGGGGGGCTGATCCGCCAACTGAACTCTCCAAGAGGCGCTCAAGAGTTACCTTGTCGATCACGCCGAGGACCCTGAAGGCCTCCAGCTCCGCGGCGGGGTCCCTCTGGCTCCGGGAGGGCCCTGAACCCTGCGAGCCCTGGGTCTGCTGGGGGACATCAAAGATTGACATCAATCAGCAGCTACTTGAAGGACGCCGTGTGCCCAATGCAGTGTAAAGGCCACCGAAGGAAGCGGGTAGATATATAAATAAATAAATAAAGACAGATATGCTGAGAGACGAACGTGGCGGTTTCGCCGTTTAAATCGCGCGAGAGGGGGGAGATGTTAAGGTCAAGCCCTTTTTGTGCTGCGTTCACCTTTATTCTGTAGTTACATATTTTTTTGTCTCCTTTTCCGTTCATTTTGTCTTTGTTGTTAGCTTCGGCTTAGATGTGGGCAACCGCTCCCTTTCATCTTCCTCCAGGGGCGGTTCTTGGAAGAAGCGCAGTGGCTCAACTTTACAATAGATTTACAGGTCAAATTGAATAACTACAACAGCCATATACACTCACTGAGCACTTTATTAGGAACATTTTTACTTTATTACACATACTTATTCATGCGATTATCTCATCAGCCATATGTGTGGCAGCAGTGCAATGCATACAATCATGTAGATACAGGTCAGGAGCTTCGGTTAATGTTCACATCAACCATCAGAATGGGGAAAAAAGAGACTTTGACCGTGGAACGATTGTTGGTGGCAGACAGGGTGGTTTCAGTATCTCAGAAACTGCTGATCTCCTGGGTTTTTCATGCACACTAGTCTCTAGAGTTTGCAAAGAATGGTGCGAAAACAAATCCAGCAAGCAGCAGTTCTGCAATCATACAGTGGGAGCAATAATTATTTGATCCCTTGCTGATTTTGTAGGTTTGCCCACTTACAAAGAATGGAACTGTGTAGTATTTTAATCATAGATACATTTTAACATTGAGAGACAGAATATCACAAAATAATCCACAATAACAACATCATATACATTTTATACATTTATTATTGTATTTTTGCATGAAATAAGTATTTGATCCCCCACCAATCGGCAATAATTCTAGCTCCCACAGACCAGTTAGTTTTCCATTAAGAAGCACTCCTAATCTCAACTCATTACCCAAAACACCTGTGTCAACTCGTTACATCATTATGTAGCTGTATAAAAGACACCTGAACGTTTCCACCATGGGCAAGACAAAGGAGCTGTCTAAGGACATCAGGGACAAAATTGTAGCCCTGCACAAGGCTGGGATGGGCTACTAGAAAATAAGCAAGCAGCTTGGTGAGAAGTTAACAACTGTTGGATCAATTATTAGAAAATGGAAGAAACACAAAGTCACCGCCAATCTCCCTTGGTCTGGGGCTCCACGCAAGATCTCGCCTCATGGGATATCAATGATCATGAGAAAGGTCAGGGATCAGCCTAGTACTACACAGGAGGAGCTTGTTAATGACCTGAAGGCAGTTGGGACCACAGTCACGAAGAGAACCATCAGTAACACACTACACCATGAAGGATTAAAATCCTGCTGCGCGCGCAAGGTTCCTCTGCTGAAGAAGGCACATGTACAGGCCCATCTGAAGTTTGCCAAAGAACACCTGGATGATCCAGAGGAGGCTTGGGAGAAGGTGATGTGGTCAGATGAGACCAAAATAGAGCTATTTGGCATCAACTCGACTCGCTGTGTTTGGAGGAAGAGAAATGCTGAGTACAACCCCAAGAACACCATCCCCACTGTGAAGCATGGAGGTGGAAACCTTATGCTTTGGGGGTGTTTCTCAGCTAAGGGGACAGGACGACTTCACTGTATCGAGGGGAGGATGAATGGGGCCATGTACCAGGAAATTTTGGGCGACAACCTCCTTCCCTCAGTGAGAGCACTGACAATGGGTCGTGGATGGGTCTTCCAACATGACAATGACCCAAAACATACGGCCAAGGCAACAAAGGAGTGGCTCAAAAAGAAGCATATTAAGGTCCTGGAGTGGCCTAGCCAGTCTCCAGACCTAAATCCCATTGAAAATCTGTGGAGGGAGCTGAAGCTTCGAGTTGCCAAGCGACAGCCTCGGAACATTAAGGATTTGGAGAGGATCTGCAAAGAGGAGTGGACCAAAATCCCTCCCAAGATCTGTGCAAACCTGGTGAAAAACTACAACAAACGTCTGACCTCTGTGCTTGCCAACAAAGGTTTCTCCACCAAGTATTAAGTCCAATTGTTCTATGGATGAAATATTTATTTCATGTGAAAATATGATATTAAATTTATAAAATGATGTTGTTATTGTGGATTATTTTGTGATATTCTGTCTCTCAATGTTAAAATGTACCTATGATTAAAATTCTACACAGTTCCATTCTTTGTAAGTGGGCAAACCTACAAAATCAGCAAGGGATCAAATAATTATTGCTCCTACTGTGAACTTCTTGTTAATGAGAGAGGTCCAAGGAGAATGGCCAGTCAAAGCTGACAGGCTGGAAGGTGACAGTAATGCAAATAACTACACATTACAACAGTGGTATGCAGAACAGCCTCTCTGAACACACAACACATCATAACTCTAAGTGGATAGGTTACAGCAGTAGAAGTCTAATTATAATAAGTCTAATACATACCTAATAAAGAGCTCACTGAGTGTATAGCTATATCTCCACTGTTTAACTGTGTATAACCAGGTATAGCACCTATTCTGTACATTGTTCCTAAGCGGTTTACTCTTGGCAGCCAAGCGTCAGCAGAGAATGAGTTACAAACACGGTAGGTTGGAATACATAATGTTTATCTCACTCACTGACATTCAGTGTTTTGCCACAAGGCACAAGCCAGATTTATCACGTCGCACTCTGTCCGAGTGCTCCTTCCTCGTGGTAAACGGCATATATTTTTGGCCAAGCTGAAATGGCAGTTAACTGCACAAGCCACACTTTCAAATGATTCTAAATACGATTCAAACCTACGGGTATGACATACCAATCTGTTGAGATTGCATCCATGCATAAAATTTCATTTAAAGGAAGTTCAACGTATGGAAGATGACTAAATTGAACAGTTAATTTATACGTTATATTGAAACTCATTTATACATTTCTAAAATATGGGACTGTAATATGCTGCATCTGTATTTAATACAGACAACGCTACTTTGTCACATAGAAGTGTGGAGAGTTAACAGAGGTCTATGGAAGTTCAGACTGACCGCAGTTTCCACTGGCCCTTTCTCCACTGCATCTTTCAGGTACTGGCTGGATATCTGCTCGGCCCTCATCAGGTACTCTGCAGTTTTCTTCTTCACTGCCTCCCTCCTGGTGGGGCTGGGTTCACCTGCACAAACACACGAGACTTCAATAAGCCAAAACACACCTGGGAGAAACAGTCAGAAAAAAAATGTTGAAACTGCATACTAAATAAATGTGATTTTCTAACCCCTTTGTGCAAATGGAAAATCTGGCAACGGATTGCCCATTTATGCAGTTTTCATGTCTTTATAACTCTGAATATCTTCAAATGTCTTAACCCTATGCATGCTGCACCCTTGTGGTTATGTTGTCGATGTCCCAAATTATTGTTGCGTTCTTAACAATAAAAGGCATAACGATCCTTGATACCATTTCTCTACGCCAGAAAATCATCCAATATAAGAACAAAAATATATAATTAGAAGTTGCATGAATAAACAGTTACTTTTATTGCACATCCAGTAGAAAAAATATGTTTGTTTTGCAAATTATTCGATACAGACATATTTATGGAACCAAATATCCCACCTGGTTTTGAAGCTATGACTGTTTTCAAATTTTGTAAGCCGTTTTGCCATTTTCAAGAAAACTATCTATTTTCCAGGACTGTACATAAGTCAATGTCGTCTTGCACTGTTTCTTGCTGTTGCGTAAATGTCATCTCAGTATCAAACTAATGTAAAACATGGTCAGGGCCCTTGGAATCATCCCAAAACCCTCTTGCTCTGTGGTTTATGACTGAGTGTTAACATTTTCTCACCTGGTGGTGGTTGTGCAAAAATAACCAGAGGTTTATGGGTAATCTTGCTAGAAAGATTATCCATCAATCGGGCAAAAAAGAGAATAGAAATCAACTGGGAATTTCATTAAAGGTACAATAGGTAATTTCGGACTTCAAACTGTCAAGAGAATAACTGCAGCAACAAACACCCTCAAACCACAGTTTATCCCACCCCTTCTCTGTGAACACACTGATGTTGAAACCTGCCCGCTCACGCCATTGCCTGTGCGTGCCATTTAGAACCAATTTTCAACCAATAAGTTTGAATTATTATACAGCTATACAATGTTTTCGTACAGAGTGTCGGTCCGTCAACTGTATATCTTGAAACCCAAATTTAAGGACTATAAACACAGGCAGAGAGTGAGTCAACTTGTTAGTGAGCCTTTTTAAACTATTGGAATGGTCTTGTAACAATGTATCAACACAAAAATCCGATCTATCTTTTAACAAGCTACTTCAATTGCGATACCAATGATTGTACATCAAGAGGTGATTTTCCCAGCTAAAAAAAAAGCAAAGGGTTTTTCCCCAAATACAAATGATATCTCCAAACCAGAGCTCAGTGCCTCTATATGTGGCGAGTCACCCCGAGATGCAATGTGGTCAACTCCCGAAACCTTGCAAGTATTTTTTCCTGTCCTGCATTCTTGAGGCAAAACGCCAAATGGAACAGGAAACCACTGTATGAGCTATGCAGTCTCAGGACACCGGCACCATGGCCACTAGAAGGCTTGCAGAAAAGGGCTGTGGTATTTTTTTTCACAATGCTGTACTGTATGTTTCAATGAAAAGTACCCCAATGTATCCCTACGATCCTCATGAATATTTTTAATTGTATACCGTCCCAGAAAGATTCATAAATAAATGAATACTGCGACAATATGTTTTTGTGGGGACAGAGGCAACAGGCACTGCAGCAGAGTTAAGAAAGCGGAGAGGCTGCAGGAGGCTAACACAGGCTGGGAGCCAGGGTACTGTTTCCTTGGCAAGGGGCCGCAGAGGGACGAGGCATTATGGGAGGTCTTTTGTGTTCACAGATATAAATACATAAAAGAGGGAGCTGGACAACATCGCAAGAGGAGGAGGAGAAGGAAAGAACAGCACCGTAGGGACCGTCGTTCGTAAGCATAAGCGCTTCGGAGCTCGACGGACCTCCCCCCCTCCCTCCTCAAAGTTCTGCCAATGCAGAGGCCCGCACAGCTGGTCCCAGGAACTTGGAGCGCAGCAGAGGGATGGAACAATGATAAGATAATGATCCTCTTACTTACACAATTGCTGCATTTTGGATCCCTTAATCCACTCCGCCCCCCCACCCCCCTCCTCCCCCCTCCCGATCAAGGCATAAATGCAAAGTATCGATGTCTGGCAGGGATGGCCTGGAATACACTTTGCCACCTGGCTTGGTGGAGTTTAGCTAGGAGACTGACCGTGAGCCTGCAAATAATATGCCTTTTGTCTTTAGAGGAGCTACTCCCCTCTGTGACTGTGTGTGGCTTGGTGGAGGTTCAAAGTGCAAGATGGAGCAAGCTGCTTTGCGCCAGGCAGGGCCGATGGGAAATGCTAAGATTAGCACGATTAGCACATTTCTAAAGCACCTTCACTGGCTTGGAGATGCGAGACCGGGTTGAGCTTAGAAAGCGGGAACATTGTCCGATCTCCGGCGTCTCGAGACTCAAATCCCTGGCTTTCCCCCACGTCCACCGGCATCCTGACAAACCGAAAAGCGTGCGGGAAGTCGCAGAGGGGACGAAACTGCACCAATAATCCACATCTTTAGAGGAGGTCTCAAATGCAGGCTGAGATTTTGGTTTTTATTTTCGATAAACCGCGAACACAGGGGTTCATTGTACCAGCCATTGTACCGTAAGCAGATCACAGACTGGTGACTGCATGGCTGTTGTGTGTTGTGTTGTGCGCGTGTGTGAATGTGTGCGCATGCGCACTGCAGATTGGCAAATATGGCTTTCTGCACAGAGAGCTCCAGTGAATTTAGGCCGGATTGGCAGTTCTGCGGTTTGTGCAAGCCAACCCATCAAAACAGCAAAAGGCAAGAGGCAATATGCTGTGAAGATTTGAGGCGATACAAAAGCAGCGATAAGGCTCAACTGTGAAATCTTAATTCCATTGCATTTGTTTGCAAATGAGCATGGGGTGTTTGATAAAGCTTAGAACGACATTAGTGGCTCACAATATGGGACAGGATATCATGATTAGCAGCCCTCTTGTGATGCAGAGATAAAAAGTATCTGTCTGATATTACACCAAGACTCCCAGCCAAGGAGGACTTGGGGAACGAGTCTGATGCTGGACTCAGCATTTATTGAATTCTGCATGTATACAGACGTGTTTGAAGCAGCTTGGCCTAACTTCCCTAGAAATTAATTCTGACTACTGCACAAATTAAACCCATTTTCAGGGTAGCGCATATCCCCAGAATTTCAAGGTGCACACAGCCAGGTTGCGCTTACAAAGCTGTGAAAGAATATAAAAATGGACAGTATCTGGCATGGAAAAACAAATCATTCCCACCAAAAGATAAAAAGGAATCATTCTGCATTAGTCCAGTAAAACAGCTCCAAGAAGAGTAGACTAAACACAGAAAACATTTTTCAGAAAATAGCCATGAATCCTAATCATACACAATGAAGTCCAAGTTCACTTGAAAGCTACCTGCACTAAAAAAGTTTGTATTCATTCAGCCTTTTATTAAAACAGTTAAACATTCACAGTCTACATCTACTACAAGTGGTAGATATGTAAGTTTTAATTATTTGTATTAGTATTGTTGGTATTAGTACACTTAGTGTTTCGTATTAGTGTACTACTAAAACAATATATATTTTTTTGTATATATGGTTGCATTAATCACAAAAGCTGGGACAGGTTTGAAGTTAGTTTTCAAAACAATCCAGTCTAAACCTATATTATGACCGTTCATCTTCATTGAACTCAAATCCCTAATCATTGTCTCGCAATGGCATTACACACAGGGACACTTGTCCCCACCGCGCGCAGTCTTGACCGGCACTCTTAATGAGAGTGACGTGGGGTCGGTTGACGGAGGGACCACACGCAGGCTGAGTGAGGCTTTTGGCAAGATCTGGCAGGGCTGGTGGCAACGGACGCCAGTTCTATCCACGCATGGTGAACGCAGTGAATGTGTCTGCCGTCAGGAACTATCTGGCAGGACGGCGAGCAGGGACGCCACGCTAAGCAGCCAGCGGGAGTCGTCAGGTGACTGCATTGTCTGAGCGAACGCAAGTGACCAGGCTTGTGCTTGGCAGGGCGGGGCTAGCGGGCGGCAGGGTAGGGAGGGCAGCAGGATCCAGGTGGGGGCCTCGACAGAGACCCGCAGGCCGACGCTTTCCGACCGAGCCTCGGATCTCTGCCCGGCAACCGCACCTGAGAGCCATCACTCCCAGCGGGATTAACACGCCTGCCTTTTTTCAAACACCTAAAAAAAAAAGAAAAATAATAATAATAATAGACGGCTTCTCTCTTCCAACTCCAGGGCTAAAAAGGGCTAAAAGGCACAATCTGTTCCCTTTTGTGAAGAGCATTACAGAGACAGTGAAGTGTTCATCGTCCGAGAGAGCCTGGAAAAAACAAAGAGCCGCTCGTCTGAGCTATAATTAAGATCCTTTTAAAAAAATAAATAAATAACTGTAATTTGCGGCAACAAAATCCCTCCCGACACTGCGTTCTTTCAGTGGGCTCCTATTATTCGCTGGAAACAAAAGCATGAAAACAAACAAACAAACAAACAAAAAAACACATTCTCCTTTGTAATGTATCATGCCTTATTTCTCGATCTGCCTGATGATGCTACTTTGCGATGTTTAAATGGAAAGCGCGGCTCATGTAAATTACCGCCCCCCCCAAAAAAAGAACTAGAGATGTGAGGCTGTAATAAACAAAGCACTTCTCCCTTCTGGAAAATGGAAAAAGAAAAATAATAGAGAGGGAAAAGAGAGCGAGAGATAGAGAAAGCGAGAAAAGCAGGTCTTAATGCCAACCTTGATGGTTGGGTCCACTCGTTTGCCTCCATTTGCTAATCTACAGCTGCAGTGCTTACTGAGCTGCATGGATGAAGGTACGGCCACAAGAAACCTCCCACTTATTTTATTTTCATCTCACTTTCCTGTAATTATTCCCTAAACCGTGTGCACAACAATACAGGAAAAAACATCTGCAGAAACAGGTAATTAATGTGTCAAGCCAAACTAATGCATTTTATATGAAAACTATGCTTCGAGGACTGTAATTATAACACCCCCACACCCGACTCCACCCCCCTCCTCCCCTCACCAGCCAGTGAATGATTATTTGTAGGATAATGCTTCACGTAACATGTAAGTGGTTATTTACAAAGTGTGCATTTTGATGCATTATTTTTCCCCTCACAAACCTTCATTCAGTGGTACATCAGAAGCAGCGTTCCTTAAGGATTGGGAGTCCAGTCATTTGCATCTCTGATAAAAAGGATTTGGTTTCTTTATAAAATACATAATTGTCCTCTTATTTAACCATGGACATTTTCATATTGATTTTGTGTGAGCTTCATAAATTACTGGTTGAAATTGGAGGGGAATAAAAACTATATAAACATTTCAATATATAAATATTCTGCAATCTTGTCACAACTCATACTTTATTATGGTGCACAACAAAAATCTGTAATTTCCTGTATATCATTA
Organism: Conger conger; assembly: GCF_963514075.1. Taxonomy (NCBI): domain Eukaryota; kingdom Metazoa; phylum Chordata; class Actinopteri; order Anguilliformes; family Congridae; genus Conger; species Conger conger. The sequence continues at coordinate 35,254,679 of NC_083764.1, forward strand.
TACACTAATAACCGACTTCACGTTTGATTAACCATTAAGCGAAACCTCTTAGAAGTTGACATACGAAGCAAAAGATTTTAGGAGAACTTACAATATGACAAACTTTTAGCTCCACGCAGCAACTGTAATCAATCAACTCTAAGCGATCAAAAATCAACGGACTGTTCACAAATCCTTTGTTTATTTGTAGAGGAAGATAATTAACAATGCAAAAGAGGGTTTAACAGCAGTGCCTGGGGGAGGCCAGTCATTAATTCCTCACTTACTTCCTCGTCCAACACACTGCCCGGCTGACTTTGCCCAGAGGCAGCCCTCTCCCTGCCAAGGTGACAGAAGTCCTCTGGCAGGAGAGGGAGGTAGATTCAATAAAACCAAAAAAAAAGTCCCATCCGCCATTTAATGACAAAAAAACGCCGCCTTTACTGTTAACCAACTTTTCAGATGTTTTAATATACTTCAACCATGCCTCGCATGCAGCAGAATGAAAAGCTCTGCATATGCTGCCAACTACTTCCCATGGTAACCAAGTTTTCAGATAAAAGCTACAGTAAAACATAAAACATATTTGAAGAAACCATAATATAATTATATATACATTTAATGAATCCTATTATTCATTGTGCATTGCTACTTTGTTCTTATTGTCTTGTTATTTTATTTGGAAATCTCTGAACGTAATATCTAATGAAAATCACTTCAAAAAAGTTACTTCCTCTCAAACCAAACATACGTATATCCAGCTGAAAAACAAGATGTTTTTAATTAAATTTACAAAATGGCAGATTTCATCCCAAAAGTCCCTGGCGCCCGTAACATTTGGCTTAACTGCTGAACATTCTCTCATGCTATCAGGTGTCAAAGCTCTTCATGTTTTCATGACATACCCAAGTCCTCTGCCCTAATTAAAACATTCAGGCTCTGGAAACCCACACGTTTCCTGACTAATCAGTGGGGGGAAAAAACCCGATTCTGGCTGGTTATCGCTGCAGTTCGCTTGGGTGACGGGGTCTGCAGGAACCTCGGGCTAACAGGAACAAGAATGGGCCAATGTGCTAATGGACGTGCTAAAGGGCTAACAGGTGTCAGCCGTTCCCCACCCCAGCAGGACCATCCCAGATCCAAGCCAGACAGAATGGAGGAGAGCGCAGCTGCCAAGGGATATCAGAACAACTCTGACAGGCCAGCCAAAATCCATCAGGAAGTGTATGTCCAGTGTATAGAGTGTATGTATAACATTATATTTAATGTTTTTTTCCCTTCACTCACTCTTGCCATCTAGTAATGGTGTGCGGTCTTGGCCAGGTCTCCCTCAAAAAAGAGATTATTAATCTCAAGGGACTTTCCTGATTAAATAAAGGTCAAAAGGCAGAGATGCTCTGCTTTTGGGAGAATCCCAGCAAGAAGGCTGAACGTAGCCAAATTATATTGAGTTTACCTTGATCATTTTCACGATTTCTTTACTCTATGAACAAGTCCCCTTACTTCTCAACAGAGTAATGTTATAACAAGCCCCGTCTGCTAAACACAATACTACCCTTAAAACTCCTCCCACCATCTTTCACCCACAGCATCACTCTCCTTAACTGCCAGGACCCTCCTTAACTGGTACCTGATGACAAACTGTTCCAGTATGAGAACATAATGGCAGTTATATTGGGTGTGCAGAGTCTTCCTGTACAATATTCAAAGTATCTACCGTTTCCTGACTACCTAATCAAGCGTATCTTGGTTCAGGCACTAATCATCTCGAGCCTTGACTACTGCAACTCCCTCCTTGCTTGCCTCCCTGCCTCTGCCATTAGACCACTGCAGCTCATTCAGTTCTGCTGCTTGTCTGATCTACAACCTCCCCAGCCATGCCACTCTCCTTTTAATCTTCTTCCACCAAATACCTACAGTGCAGTCCCATAAGTATTAGGACAGTGGTACAATTTCCGATGCTTCTATACACTACAGATTTAATTCTGAATTGTTGCCTATAGAAGCATCTCATCTACTCAAGTTCAGTCAAATGCCTCCAAACTAATTCGACAGTGCTTCATCCCACAGCAAGTCAATGATCCCAAACATACACCCATGCTCCCTTTCTTCTTAATGTTGTTCCAAACAGTTTATTTTGGATAGCCTATTGCTTGGCCTATATCAGACTGTTATTTGTTATTTCTCAGCCTCATAATGGCTTTCTTGAGTTTCATTGGCACAAGTCTGGTCCTCATGTGGATAAACACCAATAATACATGCCAAAGGCTATCAAAAGCCTAGAATCAATAGTGGATACTGAAAGTCTTCTTATACCAGCACTAAGGAAGTTATTGAATACAGTGACTAATCATAAACAGTTGAGAAGCCAATTACTTTTGGTCCCCAAAAATGGGGGGGAAAAGGGATGCAATTCCTACACACATCACTCAATATGGTATAAATACCCTCAAATTAAAGGTGACAGTCTGCGCAGTCTTAACTTCATATTCATTGTTTCATTTCAAAGGTGGAGCACAGAGCCAAAAGAAAATAAATTGTACCACTGTCCAAATACTTACGGACATCACTGTATATCAGCTAACATCAATTTCAAACTGCCTCCATGCTGCTACCTCAAGGCATCTGGCATCTGGTCGGACAGCACATCGGCTCCCCTGACCAGCACATTGGCTCCCCTGACCCCCTTTAGATAACCTTTCCTTTTCTCTTTCTATATTTGGATTTCCTTTTGGATAAATAGGAAATTGCCGTGGTATTGCCTTTTTAAAGGAATTGCCTTAAATTACATTAAACTTATTGATCATAATTGGGTTGTCAAAATGACTTTTTCAGCACATATTCTGAAAATAGTTCCACAGTCTAAAAGTCCAAGCACAACCTAGATCTTATTTCCCAACACCACCCAGGTCTTTGACTAAGTTCTAGAGAAAATTCTTCATACTCCCCTAGCTGTAGCCTATCCGCTTAGAGGTTCGACACGTTGTGTGTTCAGAGATGCTCTTCTGCATACCACTGCTGTAACATGGTTATTTGCATTACTGTCACCTTCCTGTCAGCTTTCATACCATTCTTCTCTGACCTCGATCATTAACAATGTGTTTTTGCCCACTGAAATGCTGCTCACTAGATGCCTTTTGTTTTTCGCACCATCCTCTGCAAACTCTAGAGACTGTTGTGCATGAAAATCCCAGGAGATCAGCCGTTTCTTAGATACTCAATCCACCCGGTCAGGCACCAACTATCATCCCAAGGTCAAAGTCACTTAGATCACACTTCTTCTCCATTCTGACATTTGGTCTGAAAAACAGCTGAACCTCTTGACCATGTCTGCATGCTTGTATGCATCTAGTTGCTGCCGCATGATTGGCTGATTAAATATTTGCATTAAAAAGCTGGTGTACAGGTCTACCTAATAAAGTGGCCACTGTGTGTATGTGCATTAAGTGTGTGATGCGCTGTACCCTTAAACTGCTCTAAGCTACAGTACATGCTCCATCATACCTGGGCCAAATACATATGTAATTGTTTTGCATTAAAATACTTTTCCGTGCTCAACTGATCTTGCCTGGTGCAACTGAAGCAACCGAGAAGATCAGAAGGCAGGGTTTGTACTTGTTCGAGAGTATTTCATAGGTTCCAATACACCAGATAAGCATAGAAAAGCGTAGAAAAGTATTTGAAACCAAAACAATTATGTATTTGACCCAGGTCTGCGCTCTATGCTACATTGACTTGTATTGTTTTCTATTAAACATCAGCAGACAGTGTTTCCTGTACCTTGCACTCCCTGCAGCAGCAGATCCACCCCGCTTCTGTAGAAGCAGAAGGCTGCTTCATAGTCCCGTTCCTCCTCTCTCTGCACCGCCAGCTTGATTTGCTCGCTCGCCCTCTCCAGGTAATCTCTCTTCCCCAGCCGCGGTTTTAGGCCACCTGCGAAGAGCGCCGCCCTGTTGGCCGCAGGGTCCCGGGCCCGGGCCTGGGGGGAGGGGCTGCGGCCTCCCGCGGGCCTGTTGGGCGATTCGCCGCCTGAGGCCATCCCATCGTCCAACTCAGCCAGGGAGTCGCCGTCGACGCGCAGCGAGATCAGGTCGCTGTCGCTGGAGGGCCCTGGAGGAGAGAGGGGCACGGCCCGCACAAATTAGAGCGCAGTGGAAATACGTCTAAGATGTAGGAGTGGGAATCACGGAGTAACTCATGATACAAAACTATCACAATATTTTTCCCACGATACGGCATATATTGCAAGGAAATCATTTACGATACATTACAATATCTGTGTCACTGAAGGAAAAAAATATTTTTCAAAAAGCAAGAATCAACCATATACCGCATTTATATTGTATTCACAGTTTTACACAATTTCACATAATTTTAGACAACTGAGATGAAGCAATGTAAAACAAAGTGCATTTGCCTCTATTCTGATTCATTGCACTTTTGGGGGGAGAAGGACTGGGGGATTGAGGCATATTGCCAAATGTTTATAAACCTCCACAGAAATTAACAAGTCAGTCTCAAGCCCTATACTTCATATACCACTGAACTTAAGTTAAACCCATAACAGCGCCATGGAAATCTAACCCACAGAAATATCTAATGATCTTGAACTGAAAGGCCTGTTTGATAGAAAGTTATTTAATATAATTTGCTTAGACAATGGTCTTTTTGGCAGTTATTTAAATCAGACATTTAGGAACTGAAAGCAAAACCTTTGAAAACAACCAATTCCCTCTCTGACACATCATTCCATAGAACTAAAGTTTCCAGTGCTCGAAGTGGTCCGGTACTCACTTTAGATTTTTACCCATGTAGGCCACCATGCAACTTATTGCATACCGAAACTTGTAAGCAGATACAACACAAGCTATAGTTTGGTTATTTAGCACAATAAGACAATTTCAGTTTTAGGCTGACTGTTTGGTTTTGCAAAGTTTTACTAATAAAATAAAGGTACATTCTTATTGCCATGTTCGTGAATAGAACAGCTAACGCCTCCTGATATGCTTAGAACATTTTGAATTATGAGCATATCAAACTGTTAAATTATTAGTCTTTCTCGACCCAACCTCATATGAGTCCCGGCACTTATTTTTTTCACCACTTCAAGCACCGTTTCACTTAACCAGTTGTTGAAAGACTAGCTTAGTGAAATTTTCATAAGACAATGACAATTATCTCTTTTTCTGTATAGTGAAAATAGCCTTTCACATAGCAATGAGATTATGGGAGACAAAGGACAAATGAATTAATTTGCATTTTTTTTTTACCATTAATCATTCTTTTATTAATCTTTTGCATTAACACTCTAAGGTTGACAGCCCTCCTGTAAACTAATTTTCATTAAGGGATGGCAGTGGTTGTTTTCCAGCTTTAGTCTGGCTGATGTTGCTGGGAAAATGAGGCCTTTCTTGCCAATAACCTTTACTTTTATAAGCAAAACATCTGACAAAAATAACATCTAATTGTTTCACAAATTTTACGATTCACAACTATGGTAGCCTAAAACTCGACTCACGACATGCATTTATATCATTTTTATGAGCTCTAAGGTGGGCGGTTCACTTCGCGCCTTGCATTAAAATCATTACAAAAAGTAATTTGCATTATATCGATACTGGCAGCCACTGTAACTATACTGTATCGCAGAAATAAAAATTGTAATACTATGCTGTATCAATTTTCCCCACCTCTACAAAGAAGCAAAATTGTGTTCCGTTTTTATCAAAATGCTTTCACAGCTTCACAACCCAGACCTCCAGCGGAGCAACTTTTAACTTTGTCAGTTAGGGCTAGCCACTAGCTATACACTTGCTTTTTCTATTGAGTAATGTTCTATTGGATCCAGACCAACTGTGGGGTGTAATGGGCATCCATTATCCCCGCATATGAGTGGTGGATTTTGTAACAACTTATTTCAACTTTGGGGGTGGTTAACTTATGTTTAATGTTTTGGGGAGTGTGTGGCTACACTGACAAAAGTGTCATGCAACACGTTATTCAGTTAAAAATACCTCATATGACACTTGTCGAAAGGGTCATATGAGAATGCGCTCTTGCATTCCATAATTGTAGACGCATTCTCTATTTTTACACAGTGTGTTCTTAAAACATTTTCCACATGGAAATATTTTGCAATATGTGCACTAAAATTGGCACTAGAAAATTGGCACTGTTGATATATTTTATATATGGAATATATTGCCATACATTTATCATTATTTCCGGGCATGACTCTCACCTTCCACAACTGGTAGCATGTTTTCTATTTTTTTCCACCCCTGCCCTGTGAGATTGATTGTGATGTCACTGACTGATTTTATTTTATTTTTTTCTTCACAGCCCTCACAGTGTTTCTGTCATCCATTTCCTTGGTCGACCTGTTCCATGTCTGTTGCTCAGTACGCCAGCAGTATCTTTCCTTTTCAGGTTGAAGTACAAGCGATCCCCAATGTATGATGATCAGTTTTCCCTCTTTTCTAAGCCTCAAAATGGCTTGCTTTTCTCCCAAAGACAGCTCTCTGGTCGTGTTGGTTTATCTTTTCTAACACAAATGCAGTCTTCACAGGCAAAACCCAAGGCTAGAGTAGACATTCATAACAATTTCTTGTTTAACCAATGAATCTAACAGGACACATCTGGGCAACAAGAAACACCTGTCAGTCACATGTTCTAATACTTTTGGTCAGATACAAAAGGTGATATGTTCTCAGTTGTTTAACAAATCGAGATAAAAATAGCAGGAAATAAAAGCTGAAATTTAGATCTGTCATCTCATGTACATCTTTTCACCTCAAACTCAATTGTCTAGCAAAAACAAAGGAATCTACCTTGCTGTTTTAATAATTGGAGGGGACTGTATATTTTAATTATACAATGACTAATAACACAGTATTATGAATAATATGGACAGTGACAATTTCATATTATTAAGGACAAGAAGTTCTTAAGTCTTACATTTTATTTGGGCGAACAAGTAGTGTGCACATAATATTTCTCCACAATATTCTATATCTTAATATAATCTCCAGCATACAGATGTCTGTAAGCAGTGGATTAAGACAGGCAGATTATAAACTAATCAGAATGAAAAATATTTTCAGATGGCGAGGGAATCTTGTTTAAAACAGTGTACCAGCAAAGATGAAGGATGATGTATCGTTTAACCCAATTCCACGCGAGAGCTGTACGCGGGATCTTTGGCATTCTTGTGGAGAGCGGGTGTCCTTGCCGTGAGAAGCAAATGAAGAGATTACGAAAAGGGCCGGCCGGCCTTCCGGACAGGTGTGCTCATGTCGGAGTATTAATGGAACTTTGAGGAAAGGGGACAGATAAACCATTCCGCTCATCATTCCTTATAATCCCCTGAACTCCGCTGTGCTCTGATGGGATTGGCCCCTCCTCCACTCCTTCCTTTACATAAGGAGTTTAACTGGAGGACAGGTCATTCGCAAAGCGTGTTTCCGGAAGACATTTCAGCCATTTTGTGTCTAATGTCCATGGCATGATGTAGAACAAATAGATTTGGCATTATAATCAATATACTCCATTGGGTTGTATCATGTACTTTACCTGCATGTCAACATGTGACGTTTAAAAGGTATATATAGTCTTGCTTGTTTTGTCACTTGCTGAGTTTGAGCTCAGCTGAAAAAAGTCCTTGCACCTGCGCCCAGTCAATTGCAGGTAGCTGCTGGGATTAAGGCAGGGTTCTCAAACATAAATTCTTGGAAGGTCGTAAGGTCTGCCGGTTCTCTGTACATCCACAAACCTCTTTTCCAGGGCCTAAATTGGCTTGCCGACAGAAAGGAAATCACAAAAACCTGCCGACACTGCGGTACGAAGGACTGAGGTTTGGGGTCCCTGCGTGAGAGAGACCTGCTGAAGACAGTATGCAGAAGGACAGACGATTATGCTGAAAAGCAGCCCCTCGCCACAGAAACCAAAGACTTCCAAACACAGTTCAATAGAAACGAGCACCTGAAATATCCTGGAAAAACTTTTAACCTAGGAGGGCCTGTCAGGAGACTGATCAGAAATTTATCAAAATTACATAATTAAATTACATTACGTTTTGATAATGAGTTTGTCAAGCGGTACCTTATCAAAAGCTTTTTGGAAATCGAAATACACAATATCATAAGCCCTGTTAACATCAAAACAGGGGCGACATGGCTCAGGCAGTAAGAGCAGTCGTCTGGCAGTCAGAGGGTTGCCGGTTCGATCCACCGCCCGGGCTGTGTCGAAATGTCCCTCAGCAAGACACCTAACCTTCAAATGCTCCTGACGAGCTGGTCGGCACCTTGCATGGCAGCCATTCGCCATTGGTGTGTGAGTGTGTGTATGAATGGGTGAATGAGAAGCATCAATTGTACAGCGCTTTGGATACCATTTACATTTACCAAAACACTTGGTAGCTTCCTCGAAGAATGCCTTTATGAAAACCATGTTGGCTGTCCTTTAGGATGTTATTATTTTCAAGAAATAATTCCAGTTTGTCTCTAATGATAGATTCCAGTATTTTACATGTGATACACATTGGACTGACAGGCCTGTAGTTTCCTAGATCGGTACGGTCCCCTTTCTTATATATTGGAATTATGTTACCGTTTCCAGTCATGCAGTATTTCTCTAGTTTCAAAGGACTGTCTAAAAATACTTGTCAGTGGTTTCAAAATTATCTCACTTAACTCTGAACATCCTTGGGAATATGTCATCACCTTATTTGTCTTTAGTTCATGTAATTTACCTAGTACTTCTTTATCCCCGAACAGCTAAGACATTCTCAGTACTGAATATGCCTTCTGGCCTACTAGTAACCTCCTCCCTGGTAAAACCCTCAACAAAACAATTTAAGGAATCCGTAATATCTTTATTCTTACACAGCAGTTCTCCTTCGATATTAACCTCCTCTTTTTAACTTTCATTTTCCCACTACAGTATTGAAAGAAACATTTAAGATTACATTTAGCATCTTTGCAATTTGCCTTTCATATAGCCTTTTGGCTAACTTTAGTTCTTTTTTAACCTTTGCACCTTTCATATATCTTCAACAGTTTATAATTTTTTAGCGAACTCTTATGTATAGCTTTATTAATCCAACTTAAAACAAGCTACTATGTTCTACTTGAGATTTAAAAAAAGATTGTGACTCTCATTATAAAACTAAAATGCTTGATAAGACTCACTACTTTTTTTGTAGTGAAGCATTTGGCGGATTCTCTTATCCAACCAAGTGCATAACCCGGGACAAGTGCACTGAAAAGCCAAGAGGGACATACAGTTCCAAGTACTAGAAGTCACACATAGATAAAAAGTTGAACCCTGTAGACTAATCTGATGAGACAAATCAACCAACCAGCAGCAATAAAGCAGTTTTGGCAAATGCAATGCAAGAAATAATGTCACACTAGCTAAAGTAGTTAAGGCATGGTGAGGGTGAGATAGATGATAACATCTCCGCACAAATGACTTCCTGAAAAGGACATTTAAGGGCAGTAATATAATCACTCTTTAATAAAATAATAATCACCTGATTACTACTGAATACCAAATAATCACATTATCATTGACTAGATTTCTCTCCATTACAGTTTTTTTATTAATACAGTATTAAATGTTTCAGTCCATTTCTAAAAAGAAAATTTGTTGAACAGTTCTTACTGAGAGATGTACGTGATTAAGATTAAGAAATACTTTTTTGTATATCTTCATTCGTCCTCTGCATTTTACCTATCCTAGTTACGTAGGAGCAGTAGGCAGCCACAGTGCAGCGCCCGGGGACCGACTCCAGTTCTGAGGCCAGTGCCTTGGTCAAGGGCAATGGCAGGAGCACGCCTAACCTGACATGTATGACTGAGTGTGGGAGGAAACCGGAGTAAACCCACATGAACACAGGGAGAGCATGCAAATGCCACACAGAGAGCCCAGCCTGGATTATTACAATTCTTGAATTATCACAATTATCATTACTTAAAATGCCAAAGAACTTGACTGACACAGATGAACCAATCAGGGTACTGTGATGATATATCTGCACTTGTAAATCGCTTTGGATTAAAAGCGTCTGCCAAATGACGAAAATGTAAATGTAAATATATAATATTCGGAAATAACCAAGCAATATCCAATAAGAAATAATGCTGAAACAACTGTGATAATTGTAATTACCACTTTAAGACCTCTGTAAAAACAGGAAATGAGTATCTAAGCAATTGAGTTCAGCAATCATGTGATATCACTAACCAGTCTTTGATTGTTTTACACTGAATTATATGATACTGCACTAACATCGCACTGTTACGGTAATGATCTTGAAGAAAATTAGACAATAACAATAGCACTGAAGTGAAACAGACTCCTTTATTTCCATTCAATCAAAATGCAAAGCAGATTGATTGACCTACTCCTTAAAACATCTGCAGACATTTTGTACTTCATGTATTTAGCAACACTGACTTAGAAAGATACTTTGCCCCTGGCATGTATTTGTCCATCAATGCCACAGTCATGCAAGGTTTTTTTTTTTTTTTTTTGTCTTTTTCTTTGGACCAAAAATAGCATTTGTGTCATGAAATAAATGCTGTTCACTACATTTTCTAAACTTTGTGAAAACGTGGGCTGGATTGATATTAATTTCCCCCTTTACACGTTCACGCTTCAGTTTAACACTATGTCCCAGCCCCTCCATCCATTAAACAAACAGACCAGTGGGTCGAGCCACAATTAATGCAAGCTCATGGCATACATAATTTATGCATGTTACTGCATTAACGTGCAGGTCAACAATCAGAACGGGACTTCATATATTAAAGCAGACCCATAATGAATTATGTACAGAACGGTATAATGAAGTGACAGAGTCAATACAATAATGCATTTTGGACGAATATTGGTCTAAGCAAGTTGTGGAAGGAATAAATCAACCTCACCGTGAAAAGATTGATCGTGCGGCATAATTATTATAGATTATAAAAAGCAACCAGTATGAAAACCGTGCCACTGCTGTAATTATTGTAAACATTTAATTCTACACTCTATATTAGGGATATTTAGACATAACATAAAATATAAAATAAAACATAAAATAAATTATTTGCACCACTGACACCATAAGCACAACTCGATATTGCTGAAAACATTAACTGCACTGATAAGTACTCTGATAAAATCACTTTGAAAAACAACACTTACCACCATGCTCTGATTGACTTGCAGCTGTCAAATCATCCACACCATCAATATCTTTGTGCACTGCAAAACGACAAAACAGAGAGCATGATCTGTATTAATCTTAAGTGTCTTTCCAATTCCCACGGCTTTCTGCAAAGAAATGAACACAAACTGATTTCCATTCATTTTCAACTGGTAAAGAAAACTTTAACTTTAAAGCAGAGAAATAAATAGAAGAATATAGAGACTTATAAACTAAAGGCAGCCTTAACTTCAGCATTTCTGTTGTTGGAAATGAGTATTCTGTTAAAAAAAATGGTATATACATGATAACACAAAATTGCATTTCGACCAAAAAATGACTTTCGGCAACTAATGTAATCTTGCCCTCCCCACAACCTTGTCTTCATTTTAAAATGTATGTTTACTTACTTACATATTTTAGCTTCCCCGAAATGAATTGCAGCGTTAAACTCACTTTTGGTTAATTACTTTGAACATCTTAATTGCTTGTTGTACACAGTTACCGTTTCCCCAATACTCATTTACGAACATGACACCGAACCGGGAGAAACCTGTAATCAGCAGCAGAACCCAATATGGTAGAGCAGCCTCTGAGTGTTTAATTGAACTGTACCTGGTCTATGCGGTACGTCGGTGGAAAATGAACAGATTATTTTAAACTTTATGACCACAAAACACGTTAAATGCGATTACACATTGCTCAGCCACTTGTAATTCAGGCTGAGGGGGAAGAGTTACTGAGTCCATAATTAAGTAAATCAAGTACCGGAGTCTGTCACTCGGTGGATCATAAACGTAGAAAAGACACTACTTATTTTCTTTATTGAAGTAATTAGCCTTTTTTAGCCTCCTCTACTTTTACATCTAAAGTGCAAATAACCGTAGCAATATTTTTAAACAAAATTAAAATGAGGGGGAAAAAAGAAAAGAAAAGTACGACTTTTATTAAAAGCCTCTTCCCAGTCACTTCTGACAATTGGCCTGTGTGCGCTCTCCCCAAGAGAAGGAACGGCCTTACAGGCCCGCGTTGCAAGTTTGACTGGGCGGATGAGGTTCAGCTAAGTTCTGTCAACACTGCCCTCCAGTGGAAACAGGAGAGAAGCCCTCCGATGCGCCTTCACAACAACAGCTCTGTAAGAACAATGCAGGGCTGGCTGGCGTAGGGGGATGACATGGCCCTTATTTCTGGGTCACAGCTGTCAGAGAAAAATCACCCCTATCCCCACCCCCCCACCCCCCCACCTCTCGCCCAGCTACGACATGGTGCCCCCTTTCAAAGGAGAACAGGGACTTCAACAGACAAAGCCTCCTGGTTAATCTACGTTCAAAAAGAAGAAAAACTGAAAATATGAAGACAAGTAGCAAAAAAAGGAGTGGCATACTTGTATGTCGACAGAATTAGTAAGTAAATTAAAAAATAAGTAATTTTGCCTGTACCATTAAATTAACCTCAGCCACACTCACACAAGGGGCCCCATGAGCCTACTAGACATAGTGCTGGCAGACTAAAAGTATGACAAAGTATACGCACATTTGTTACTACAGAGGAAAATATTCTTCATACCTCGCAGTGCAGAGAGCATGTTTTGGGTCATCCTTCAGTTTCTTATTTTCTCCTTTTTAACTATTCAATAAACCCTTACAAAAGTTGAACTGTATTAAAAGCTGTAATTTACAATCCCAGAGCTCCCAAGTGTCCACTTTCACACTTTGTTCAGAAGAGAATGCTGTATATATCAGCAGGGGCCCATGGGGGGGCTAACGAAGCTGGCTAACCCAGCAAACATCTGCAACGCGTAAAACCTGTGTTCCATATTTGAAGGTTCCAGGTTTTACTGAGTGCAGAAGTCAAGCTTAGTGAGTTAGCCAGCTTTGTGTAATATCCCCCTGGTTTGTTGGGCCTAAATTGGCTTTCATAAAAGTGAAAACAAAAACCAACAGCTCTGCAGCTTCCCAGGGCCAGTTGGAAACTCTTGACACTCTTTCTGATGTTGTACATTTTCTAAAAGCTTTCGGTTAGAGTTTTTACATTGTCCGTGTCACAGCTAGATACTTGAACTACAATTAGACTGAATGCGGCTCAATCCAACACATTCATGAAGTTTGTGTGCAATGCAAGCATGGTGAAAAGAGCTGGCTAAACATTGCAACACTGCAAAAGGCCCGTCAGCAAACATTTTCACCTTATTAGAAAGCATGAAACACAAGCGCACAGTAAACATGTCATCCCCCACCAATGATGTAGTTCCACCCGACAGCGTTACAGGGAAATATATTTACATGGCAGTGAATATATTTACATGGATGTATACAACTGAACAGGACAGTCATTCATACATGGTTTGCTAGCCGCCCCCCTAAGTCAACGTTACAGTGTGACTAACATATAATAATAATATTATTTGTTACTTTAGTACCAAGCTGTGATATGAGCACCATGTGGCTTTCTCCAGTGGCTCAAAAGTGCGAGACCAAATACAAGCAATTTTCCTCACAAGCATGGTTTAATAACAAACTATATTATATGATGCGGTAGTTTTGATTGCGCGGGTGGTAGAGACAATGGACGAACGGACTAACGGACTAACAGACTAACGTACGGACAAAAATGGCAATCAACACCACATCTGGGGAAACCAAGGGCCAGTTTCATTGACTTAAGGTCGCTTTCATTGACCGGTTTCATAAAGCTTAGTCCTAGTAGTCCTAGAAATTCAAAATTTAATTTACTCTAGGACTAGACTTAAGCTGTGTCTGTGAAACCTGCCCCAAGAGTCTCATATTTAAAAGTATGGTTCTACATTTCCTTGGATGAGCAATGGTTCATATTACACATACCCACAACGCACTACTTACAGTGGCTGGTGGAAGGATGCCTGATGTCACTGCTAAAACCACTCCCTACTCCCAGGAACCTTCAACCTTTGAGCTCTCACCAATTGCCTGTCGATGCTTACTTTGACATCTGCCTGCCTGCCTGCCAATTTCATGCCTTGCCTGGCACTGTTTGACTAAAGTAGTAATACGTCTTTTGCATCAGTCTACATTTAAACAGAATGTAGAACTAGCAATAAAAAAGTATATACATTAAAAAATGCTACTTTTTGTCTGATAATGAAAAAACATTTTCTCCAATCTGAAAAACAAAACCATACGATAACCAAGAACACATCTGTGTTCCCCAGAATTGCTCCATGTACACATATTATGGTGTAGGACAGAACATACACTGAATGACAATCTGAGAATTTCTAGAATTTGTTTGAAGAGGTGTATAGTTTTAATGAACTAACTGGCCTTATTTTTGAGCTACTTATTGTGATGAGAGGATAAGCAACCCATCCTGTGCTTCATAAACAATATACTGACAGTTATGAGCACATTAAAACCTACGGACAGCTCATTAAATCAAATTAAAGGGCACACTTCATCTGTTTTTGAGAGCTATTAACAGCTCATAAATAAAACATACACCTCATACATGAAACTCCAGTTGTATGAAAAATGCATCTTGCACATCAAACAGACGGAGTTTGTTATAAAGTGCACATGGGCCGAACTGGTAAAATAATACTAGGGCGGCCTCTGCTGGCCAGTTAAGAGTTGCGAGCATTCTGCTTAGTGCAGTTTGATGTACTTTATTCAAGTAACTAAAATTCTCATTCTTTTGATCACTTTTTACAGCATCAGAGAAATTATCCAGCATGTTTTTCCTTGCCACTGTTGCCCTCAGCTTGGCTCTTTTGGTGGGTTTTATGCCAGGGGGTTTCGGTGAAGCGTGTTGTGACAATTGTGAAATGTGCTACACAAATAAATGTTGATTTGATTTGATGTGCATTTTGCCCAAGCGTTGCCTCATTCAACGATTTTCTATGAGCACTGACAATGGCTTTGTAAGCCAAAAGGTTAGCATGTTTTTTTGTTTCCGCCTGCACCATTAAAATCTGTTGCATCAAATTGTCTTGAGTTTAAATAACTTTTCATAGTTTTGGAGTGGGAGTATATATTGTATGTAGATAATTACCTTATACTAACGCACCCTTCAGCCTCTAGTTCTATTTGAGTGCAGACACCTTATTTTGTTACAGTTTAACCAAACTTTGCATGTGATGCAGGCGGACTCAAACGACAAGGTTACCACTTACTGAAGGCAGTTGGGTACAATTTATAAGCGTTTTTGTATAGATCACTACATTGAAGCTGTTGAACCACCAACAGCAAACCAGAATTTGTTTGACATTTGCTAATGACTGAGGCTGATTTTACAGGCCATTGACCTAAGGTGGACATTACAACACAAAATCCTGAAAGGTGTCTGAAAGGTGTCTGCCCTCCACATTACTCCTGTGCTGTGCAGAGGCAGACTGAAAAGGGTGAACAGGGGGATGTGCTTATGGAGTGACCGGAGGGAGTTATGGTGCGTTCACTGCTTGTGTCAGAAGGTTGGAACTCGGATAGGGCGACGTAATTAGCGCCAGTCCGACCGAACCACATTCATGCGTGCTCAGAATAATGGGTGTCACCCAAAAGAAACATCATGTTCAGCAGCTTTGATGCTTTGTTCAGCTGTGACGTGTTTGTCATCATCTCGGAAACTTGGTCTACTCCGGAGGTCAGTAGGACTTTTCCTACTTTGAAGTGGGAAACTGCAGACTTCCGAGATGAATACCATCATAAGATGTGACATGAGGGGGTGTTGTTATGGAGTGACAGGAGGGAGTAGTAAAGGAGTGGGTGTGGTTATGGAGTGACAGGAGGGAGTGGTAAAGGAGTGAGTGGGTGTGGTTATGGAGTGACAGGAGGGAGTGGTAAAGGAGTGAGTGGGTGTGGTTATGGAGTGACTCTACCAATGAGCAGCAGAGAATCACTGGGCTTACCTTCAGAGCTGCAGTCTGATAGGCTGTCAGCAAGGAAATCCGAGAAGGACTCTGCAGGCCCAATGAGCTCAGAGCCGTCGTGGACCTCTCCACCCTGTAACAGAACCAAAACATCAATCCCACCTCTCCACCCTGTAACAGAACCAAAACATCAATACCACCTCTCCACCCTGTAACACAACCAAATATCAATCTCACCTCTCCACCCTGTAACAGAACCAAAACATCAATCCCACCTCTCCACCCTGTAACAGAACCAAAACATCAATCCCACCTCTCCGCCCTGTAACAGAACCAAAACATCAATCTCACCTCTCCACCCTGTAACACAACCAAAACATCAATCTTACCTGTCCACCCTGTAACAGAACCAAAACATCAATCCCACCTTTCCACCCTGTAACATAACCAATACATCAATCCCACCTCTCCACCCTGAAACACAACCAAAACATCAATCTCACCTCTTCACCCTGTAACAGAACCAAAACATCAATCCCACCTCTCCACCATGTAACAGAATCAATATATCAATCCCACCTCTGCACCCTGTAACAGACACATCAATCCCACCTGTATCGGGATTACCTTGCAATAAATACAGTAATAAGGATAAGCCTTGAACAATGAACAGGGCTCACTACCGATGTCCAACAACACCCAGGGATGGACAGTCCTTTTCAGGCAAGCCGACAGGAGGCACGCAAAACTGACATGGTTTACACGCTCTGTGCATGCTGGATTTGTACACGGCCTGTAAATGGATCTCTACAGAACAGAACAGAACAGAACAGATGCTCTGTGAAGCCAGGGATGCCTTTCAGGGACGGGAGCCCATCTGCTCTTCATTCACTGTATTACACAGGAAAGAGAAATCTTCCATTGAGAACTCACGTGGTCACACGCCGCAACATAAAATAAAAACGGTAATATACCGTAGTGCAGACACAGAAAATAAATGTTTTTTCTTTTACTATTTAATGTGAAAATAACTGAAGCCTGCAATTAAAAGTAATGTAAACACTGGCTGTTATCGACATACTCACGTTTCTCTGCCATTGTTATCAAGTGGTTTCTAATGGCGTGAATACATTTTGCGGTACGGGAACTTCCGCACAGAGATGGGAGCTGTAACCGAAAGGATACGTGACCCCAGTAACAGCGACAGCGCTCCAGACACAATGCAGCCCACTTCTCATCCCTCCATCAGCCCGTATTCCCTCCAGCGGGATAATTTCAGCAGAGGGAGCGCAACGTCACCCTCGCCCTGTGGGGTGAGGGCCGGTCCCAGCGGACTGATTCCGGGAGAATTTGCCAGATGTACATATTAATGAGGCAGCCGGCCCCCGTGACCCTGAGATGGGCAGCGTGGGGCAGGCACATGTGATGAAGGGCAGCCATTTCACCCACCCCAAGCGGGAAATGGGCAGGGCCTTCTCACGGCTAGCCTTGTATGCAAGGCTTATACCACCCCCAAGCCTGACTGACACAGCGTGCGTGCTTCAGAGTGATGCACCCACCAGCTGGTCTGGAAATAAGTAATATTACATGAACCAGTTACCAATGTCGGCTGGTGGCCATTTAACTGGGTGGGGTGCCATACACACGCACACACACGCACACACACGCACACACATACGCAGGCACACACCAGTATTCACCTCCAACCTCGATAATTACAACGGAAAGACAAATGTCAATATTAATATAAATATTATATTATATTATTATATTATATTTTTGTGTATAGTTAACAACAATCTTAATACACTATATAGGTTTAATGGAACAAAGAAAAACAAGAAAATAGTAAACATGTTGACGCAATTAGCCTAATTGACGCCTGATGTTGGTAGAACACAAATGCTTCCACAAAAACAATTTACTTAAACCTCATATGACGTCATCATCTCCCCTTGAAACATTTCATTGGTTTCAGTCTTGGGAGCATGGATTCGTTTCTTGGACAAAGTGAAAAGATCAATTAGTTAAAATTACCCGAGTTGGCGAGAGGCTTTAGAGGGTAGATATGGAGGATACTGTAATACACACAAATGAATAAAGGGATTTATAGGGTAGCAACAGAAAAGGTATTACAAATAGAACGCCTGCAACTCAAACGGCTGACCTTCTTTTTAATCCAAAGGGAATTCCTTCATAGTGCAAAAAAAATAAAGTAAAAGCCTTAAGTTAAAGCATAACTGCAACTGTGCAACAAACAGATCTAATGTTTTTTGCATAGAAATACACACAATAAACTGTCTAAATGAAAGAAAACTAGTTCATACATACACTCAATGAGCACTTTATTAGGAACATTTTTACTTTATTACATTTACTTATTAACACGATTATGGATACAATCATGTAGATACGGGTCAGGAGCTCCAGATAATGCCCACATCAACCATTATAATGGGGGGAAAATTTGATCTAAGTGACTTTGTTGTTGGTGGCAGACAGGGTGGTTTGAGTATCTCAGAAACCTCTCCTGGGATTTTCACGCACACTAGTCTCTAGAGTTTGCAAAGAATGATGCAAAAACAAATAAAAAATTAAATCCAGTGAGCTGCAGTTCTGCAGACAGAATTGAGTGAGTGAGGTCAGAGGAGAAGGGCCAGACTGGTCAAAGCTGACAGGAAGGTGACAGTAACGCAAATAACCACACATTACAACAGTGGTATGCAGAAGAGCATCTCTGAACACACAACGCATCATAACTCTAAGCGGATAGGCTACAGCAGTAGAAGTCAAAGTCTAATAAATACCTAATAAATGTGCACGGAGTGTACATTTCCTAATGTTAATATGACCTTGTTTACAATATTAACATTAGACTTACACCACGCCTGGAATCCCTTAATTGCAACGATTAATTAGTACACCGTGATAATAAGGCTTCTTGGTTTGCAACCTAATTTTCCTTACGGCTGTTTTGTATATAGTCCTTAAAGGGATACCATACAGTGGCATATAAATGTATTTGCCCCCTTGCTGATTTCCTCAATTATTTCATACACTATGTCACATTTAAACGGAAACTGAGTAAACAAAAAAACAAACTAATGATTTCAGATCATTATACAAAATGGAATATTAAACAAATGGAACCCGAGTAAACACAATTTTAAAATTTACCCCTGAGAAGATTCTCCATTTGGAGATACTTCCACTTCAGTGGTATCCCCGAGCCTTAGACATTGGTTTTACAATGCTTTCCAGAGCGATATATTGCTTGTAGAAACTTTGTGGTGACTTTGCTCTGGTGGTAAGGCTCAATATGAGTTTAGATTTAACTGGGCTGGCTGCAACCAAGCCTAGCTGCGTTCAGTCAGCTGAATCCAATTATCAATTAAAATTGGCTGATTGAGTAACTAAGGAGGCAAATACTTGATGATTATTTTTTCTTTATTAAATAAATTAAATAATTATAAAAATGTGTTTTGTGTTTTACGCAATAATAGAGGAAATCAGGAAGGGGCAAATACTTTTTCATGGCACTGTATACTTGTCTCAGTGAAGGCAGGTAGGAAGTAAAGGTGGCATTATCAGCCAAAAGCTATGAGACAAAAGAAAGCTGTCGAATACAGAGAGGCGTGCATCATATACATCACACTTAAAATGCCAGTGGAGTGACATGGTCTAGGTAAGAACGTTCAGCATAAACAATAGAGAAAGCAGTGGGGAATGGGGGAATGAAATCTGCAGACCGACAAATAACCCTGGTCCCTATCCGGCTCTCCAAAACTAACTAAATCCCAGCTGGTCTTCCAGGTTTTGCTGGGTATCGGGCGGCTTTGAACACCGAGCTTCCTAACATCTAATCTGCAGCTGCGATCAAGAGTCCTGTACCCCCAACTGAGAATTAGATTTCCACCCAGAGACTCCTTCAAAAACAATAAAGGAAAAATAGCAATGCAAAATAACAAAATTGTGTCCAGATGGAAGGATGTGTAATCCAGCTGGGAACAGAAACTAACCGGAGTTACTATATGGAGAGCAGGGGGGCAAAATAAGAGTCAAAGTCAAAATGAACAAACCAGGGTCAAACACACTGGGGCAATAAGACCAAAGGCCAAGGTAGAATCGAATAGAATGAGGCAATGGTTAAGCACAAAAAGCCAATCAGAAAACAAATCAAAAGGGAATAGATGAGGATCGAAAGTCGGACAAAATAATGGCTGTCATAATTGTCATAAGCAGTTATCTCAATCCAAAAATCTGCATGGAAGGTTTGAAGAGCTAGTGTCCACTGGTTAATGGAATGAATATATAATCTTAGCATTGGTTTTACATGTGGAGATGTCCCTTTCAAGATGTACTGGTCATTTATTGACATGATCAATCCATTTGAGAAATAAACACAAATAGAAAGCGGGGTAAGCATTTACATCAGCCACACGCGAGACTCCACTTTTTTATGCCATTGTAATAGTTTTCAATTAATTCTGGTACGATTGATATCTTTTATCCAGTAGAGAAGAGTATACACTTTCCAACAGTGCATTAATCTCATTGGAAGTTTATAACAATGATTGAGAGCTACATGCGACACGACTGCTCTTACTGCCTGAGCTAATGTCGCCCATGACCATGAAATTTAATGTGTTTTATCCTGAGATTTGTACTGTTCTTCAATTCAGTTCATAGGTGACTCAGTCATGTGTTGTTTCATGCAACAGTTTAACTGTGAAGCTAGAAAACATTTACGACAGTGAAAAGTACAAGAATGAGTGATTACATATTCAGCTAAGTGTTGCTAAATTATGAATCTAATAATTTAGGTAGACATCATTAGATGAATAGATACCTAGTGGAGCAAATAAGCCCATGGTTTTTCTAAATATGGCCAACTCATTACTCATTGATAGGAAAGATTTTTAAAATTTATTTCAGCACTCTAATTATTTTGATTTGCATAAACATTATATAGTGTCTAGAAAAAGTCTGAAAACTTTTTTCAACCTTATGGTGGGAATTTGTAAAGCTGTACCAAAACTCTGGAGGGGATTACATTCTTAAAACATTTTCTTTTACACATATTGACTCTTAATGTGAAATTAAGAGATTAGTGTCTTGATATTTATGCAACATAACAGATTACTCACAACAATCATGAAGTTTGCATAGTAAACACTAGTGACATAACCTACTGTGACCAGCACTAGTGCACACTAGTGGTTATAGTTTCAGAACGTTTTGGAAACATTTTAGTTGAGCGGTTTTAGCTACCTGGGCCTGTCCATGCACATAACTCGAATGCATTCGAAACCTAGAATCTAGTTTCAAAAGCAGCATGTTTGCCTGACAACATATGTGATCTTTTAAATTCCTTGGTAACCATATTGACGTTTCCTGTTTAAAAGATAAACAAAGTGGATCGATTTGCTTATGACAGGTCTCCTCCTCCATTCAAGCTGAGCTGCGATCAGCAGCCATAATATAGAGATAAAATATCAACTCCCATGAAACTCACTTCGGAACTGGCCATGGAATTTATTTATGACGCAAGGAGAAAACCGGTACTGTACACACTGACAGCTAACAGCAGTTAAGTGTTTTCGATCCTACATCAGAGGGCTTTTAAATTAAAACATTTTAAAAAGCCCTGATAGAGTGGATTTGATTGTTCTCAGGAGCTATTGATTGACTATTTTCTGTCCACTTCAAAATGTTCAGATGTGAACAATTGAAGCGCAGAGATTCTTCTGGTGACTTAACCTGGGGATTCCCTTGTACTTCAATTCGGCTGTTAGTTAAATGAATAAACTTCACCTCTGCCTGTGGCGCAGACAGCTCATTTTCAGGAGATGCCTGACCACTCATGGGTATCAAAGAGCAGGTGACAAATTCCGGAAGACTCGTGGACCATCCAGGAGAAGTGGGATGCCTACTACAGCTTAACAGCAATGTGTGCCACTGCTCAGTAGCAAATGCTTGGATCAAATGCAAAACTCTTGCAGTCTTGGATTATAGCACTTAAGGCATGTACAAAATGATACAGAATGGCTTTTCTTCCAAGCGCAATAAGACTTTAACCAGAGACCAAGATGTGTAGCAGGCGGATCAATTATAGATCAAGTAGCATTCTTTAAGATTTTAAAGTATTATGAACAGGTTAACTGGCTACTGACAGTATGGACTCATGAAACAGTGTTGTCTCGTACCTGTTCACGTACCTAGCTCACCAGAAATCCATATCAAAAGCGGCATATGGTTATTACAATATATTTATGTGCCTTACATGTGATCTGGATGTCATGGATTGAACCAAATCCCAACCAATCAAGATTTGGTATGCCTCTCGAGGCAACAGTACCTTGAAGAAGTCTTCTATGTGCTGGCTGCTGTAGAGGGCAGGAATGTTGGCAGAGAACTGCAGCAGGTCCTCAGAGCACTGGCGCCTCTCCTCGATCACCGATTCATCAAAACGCCCTGTGGGAGACGACACAAGAATGTGGACACGCATCCGTGATGGCTGGCTTTTCATTTTGTGAGAAGAACAGGATTTTCCTACACTGCAATACAGACACAAATATCTGACAGGATCCAAAGGGTTAAGAACACAGCGCTAAGTTCCAAGAGACAAAATATTCAAATTCTAAATTATATTTAATTCAAATACTTAAAATCATTCATGTTTCACCCGTCATTGCAATTGAGAAATGCATGGCCGGAATATGAAATTAGCAGGTATATATTAACCATTATGGGGAATTACATTAATAATTTGGCAGTGTACGAAAATAGATTCCAGATTTTGCCATAAAAAAGAGGCTGAGCCCTGGCAGTTGGCAGGAATAATATTGAGACTGAAAATACATTCTGGGAAAATAAATACAACAAAATTAAAGTGACTAAAACATAGAACTACAATAGTGGAACAGTTTTAAAAGTGGAAAAGGAAGTAAAATATCTTCAGAGTTGTGGGTACTTTAAAGTAGTGGACAACTTTTTTTCATAAATTTTCTTTAAAACGGCTGCCTTCTATTTTATTTATGCCTTGTATTTGTATTATGTCTGTGACATTGAGTGATGTTTGATTATTTCACATGACCAATCATCTTATAATCATTAAGACATATTTAGACACAGCAGATGAAGCTCTCTCACAACACTATACAGTGCACTTGAGACATGGGCAGGTGTTCAGCAGTGGCAGCAATAGTGCAGCATTAGCCTTTTCACCACCATCATAACAATAATCCGGAAAGGCTTTTTTTTTTGTTTCAAGCCTTTACTGCAAATACTAGTAGGCTGAAATCCCCGATGTATGCATTTGTATGCGGTTCCACAAAGAGTCATGTTTATCATTGCAAATCATGCACATGGCATAAACAGTGGATGGCATGCCTCTCCCCACCTTCAAGCGCAAGCTGAAGACACACCTCTTCAAGTAGCACCTCTCCCCATCCCTCCCTACCTCCCTGTGAACCATTAATTGTTGTCTCTGTGACTTGCTTTGTGTATCGGTATTCTTAGTTGGCTAGGTAAGCAGTGTTTGGATAGTTAACTTAGGTCACTTTTGCTCTGTTTGTTTGTTTCTTTGTTCTCAAAAAAAAAAAAAAAAAAAAAAAAGGCCCTCGTCCTTATCTTTGCTGTACAGGTAGCAATTGAAATTGCGCTTCCCTCTAGGGTCTTTCAGCGAACTTATCCCTGGTTATGGGTATGCACTTTGTTGTACGTCGCTCTGGATAAGAGCGTCTGCCAAATGCCAATAAGGTAATGTAATGTAATGCCTGAACCACTAGCATAACGCAAATGATAAAGTGCAAACAAGCCATCATGCAGGTGAGTGTTTCACAATTAAACTAGTGAGATTTAAAACATACTGGTTAGAAGCTTTCTTAGCCCATGGACCTGTTAATGAGTAAATGTCTAACACACATGGTATAGTCAAACGTTTTTTTTCGCTTCATGCCAACACAACATGTAAAAGGTAATGTTTTTTAAACTTTCTGTCTTGCAACTTTCCCATGATCCACTGGCGAATCACAGCCCAGAGCCTGGGAACCATTGGGTTACACCCTTCTCAGGCCAAAACAGTGGGCTAGAAATCATGTCTGTACACAGGAACTAAGTTTGACCCAACCTCCATCTTGCTATTGTCAGAATCCTCATCCTATCAAACCCTTACCAAAAACTTTGGCCTTGGCAAAAGGTGGGAAGAGCTCAGATTGGCAGTACAGGTTGCGGTGGATTTCCCAAAGGTCGCGGTGAAGCTTCCGGAAGTCACTGTACCTCTTCCACACGGTGATCTGGAGGGAGGGAGAGAGGGAGAGAGGGAGAGAGAAAGGGTTAGTAATAGTGCGCCTCCACTTCACAGCACAGCACTGGCTGAAGTGAATCGCCTGAACCACTACCTATACTACCAGGTGTCATATAGTACCTTCAGAAGTTCAGCAGTGAGTTTACTGCTTTTGGTTTGCACAGTAAGGTTTGCTTTTGGTGCATGTATCGGTGTGTTCCACTTCTCTGTGCAACAGAGAAACTCACTAGGCCTGTGTCCTAGTATGTCTGAGACAAGACAATTACAAAATGGTTTCAGATTCGCTGCTTGGACCCCCAAAAAATACGAAAGCCTGCAATAACAACTGGTTGCCTTGCAACATAGTTGCCCAGCTCACAAAAAATCAGAACAGACACAACAGGGTAACTGCAGTGTGTGCTTGGACCCCTAATAATATAAAATGCGTGCATGCATTCGTGTGCATTTTCATTTATGAGCATGCATGTCTGTGTTGTGTCATGGAGATGAGAACTTTCTATCTGAGGAGAGAAGATAGGACCTCTTCAACAGTCCTTCGAACAGTCATGCAAGTTCCATTGGTATGTTTTTACTAAATCCCATTGTTTTCTTAATATCCCCCCCCCCCCTTACAGTAGAACTGTACAGAAATTATTACACTTACAAATCACCATGACAGTGCGCTGTCCTCCTTTTCAATTTATTCAGTTAATAGATGCCCTTACCAAGGGTGATTTGCCAAGCTCACAAATTTACACAACATACATTTGTACAGCTGGATAGGTACTGAAGCAGTTCAGGTTAAGTGCCTTGCTCAAGGGTACAATGGTAGCGCACTGTCTATTATTTCAACTTGTAACAGCTGGCTTCACTCAGAATTAGCAACGTCTCATTTCATTTACATGCTGCAAAACCCGAATTGAAAAACCCAGGAAAATGAGCAGCATAGCTGAGGGGTCTGAGCAACTGCAACTCACAGTTGCCAAAAAAGCTCCGTAAACAAAGGCATGTAATTTTTTGATTTTATAGGTAGAATAGGTAATTTCGGACTTCTAACAGTCAAAAGAGGAATTGAAGCGACAAATACCACAACACTGTTTATCCCTCCCCTATTGGCTGAAACCCCCACTGGCCATTGGCTGTGGTAATTAGAACCAATTTTCAACCAATAAGCTTGAATTATTGTACAGCGATACAATGTTTTGGGACAGCATCAGTCTGTCAACTGTATATTTTGAAACTCAAATTCAAGGACTATAAACACACGCAGAGAGAGTCAACTTACAATGGTCTTGTAATAATGTTTTAACATAGAAATCGTACCTAGTATACCTTTGAGCTCAGTAGCAGCCTAATCGCTGTAATCGATTAAAAGAGCAATGTTCGTTACTGGTGACAAGCAGCACGGGCTAAACTTCTGGAGTGTGGATACCGGCGGTCAGGCGTGGGCAATGACAAGAGATTAATGCATAAATGTGGTCAGGAACTGCACTTAATATCAGAATGTTATGATGGTGCTGATGATGGTCCTTTGAACGAAACATTTACTTGTCTGTCTTTTATTTTATATTTTGGTGCACCTTGCCTTGGAGCACCTCTTTTACACCACAATGCTTAATTAAAAGTAAATATTTTTGCTAGTTCGACTTCTTTAAAACTATTTTCAATGGACTTCCTTTGCATTTTGAGCGGTATGCAAGTTTTCTACTTGATACAATGACAAGGGATTAAAATATCAGCCATCTTGTATTGACCAAGGCCTACAAATTAAAGACAATAAGATTGCAACTTCCTTTAGAAACAGCCTTGTTATGCTATCCATATTATGGAGTAAATCCTGCATCTTTCCTTTTCTCCTCCAAGGGGGGGAAGGGTTCTACTGCCCATTTGAAAAAAATATAAATAAAAAATTTGACAGGGATGCGCAAATATTAGCCTGGGATGGAGCCATGATCTGGTGCAAATATTTTATCAGCCCCTGGACAGCCATGCCTAAACTTTCTGGTTGGGTGTGCGGCTTACCACAAAATCCCTACAGACAAGCAGGCTTTCTTCTGCACCAAGACGGATTCTATTTAACATATTTAACAGGTATTTCAGGGAACTGAAAGGCAAACCTTTAATGCTGAATGACTTTTCCCAGGACTCAACTTGAAGAACACACAACTTGAAGAAAACCTGCCTGGCTCAACTTTTGGCAACTTGAGGTACTGTTTCAGAATTTTAGGCCACCTTCTTCTCTTAATTCTTCAATTTGCCCATTTATTGACCAGAGCTTCAGCCGCTGCACATTAATTATTGGTGAA
The DNA here is from genome assembly GCF_963514075.1 of Conger conger. Lineage (NCBI taxonomy): Eukaryota > Metazoa > Chordata > Actinopteri > Anguilliformes > Congridae > Conger > Conger conger. The sequence goes on from NC_083764.1 coordinate 35,281,285, forward strand.
AAAGTTTTAGGGGAGCAAATTGGTGTACATAACAGAATTTGAAAGACAATGTACTGGTTGACATGTTGCATTTAAAAGTGCTTCCTTGATTGAACTAAACCTTGAAGAATCTGCACAGCATCAGCACAGATGAAGGACTTTTTATTTATATTCAACCAAATGCCCACATAGGAAATAGGATCGAATCCCAGCAGTTAACTACCGACAGAAGACACAAGATATAACTGTTAGTAAAAAATATGAAGCTCATTTGCAGTTGATATTTAGACTAACAATCAATCCATTTTCATGTTGCCATACTAACAATATTTAAGATTAATTGTCATCTTAAATTATTACTGACTTGCTCATTTGCAGTCATTCACGTGGTTCTGGTAACTGATCAAACTGTAATTAGTGCCATGTGGTCTCATCATAGATTATCATGAATAATTAATGCTAATTAACCGATGCTCCTTAAAAAGGAAACCACTGATCCCGGCTCTGTAGTACACTCCTCGGGAGAACGGAATCATATTTAATAACCGATATCACAGCGACGCTGAGGAAGTGGGAAAAGGCTGCTGTCAAATAAAGCCTGGGGATTCATCCGTCCGGGTTACACTATCGCAGCCTGTGAAACAGCACAGGCAGTTACATCAGCCTGCTCACCTTTATCTGCCTCCAACGGGCTTCTGAGTGCCTGCTACACAATGCCCACCTACACCACCTAGAGCTTCCCCCTCCACATCTTTAGCATGCAATATTGATATTCATCTTTTATTTAATACTAGAACTACAAAAAAAGAGAATAAAAAATTCAAACCAATTAAAAAGCGGTGTTTAAACCCAATCACTAATAAGCTGTTTTTCCTTTTTACTTTTTTTCCTGAAAGTTCAATGGCATTCAATTGACAGAGAAACACATGGCGTAGTCAATAGTGGCAGTGCCAGTAAGCCAGGGATGTCTCACGACATTGCCCATGTGTGCTCCTTTAACAAACTACAAAGCGTATTGTTAGACAAAACTTAACAAACGCCAAGCCAATTTAATGTCCTGAGACCAGTCGTGCAACGCATGTTTAATAAGTTTTATTTCATGGAAAGAAAAAATAAATTGGTGTCCAGTATCATTTTTTTTTTTAATTCAAGAACAGACTGAAGGCACATAGGGTGCCATCTTGGACTTGGAAGAAAATTAAAAAAAAGCCTTGACTGTTAAAATAGCGAACAACCTTTTTGACCATGTTGGTCTTTAATTTACGTGTAGTCATGGGTGATTCCATGAAAAATCAAGGTGTGAGAGTCTGCTCAAACTATGTAAATGTTCTTTATATATTCAATAAAGAACATTAGCCTCACTGGATGCTCCAAAATCAACACAAACCCCAATTTCCACAAGCAAGTGACTTTCTTTTGGTATCACCTGTACCTTAACTGGTCACCCCATAATCGAAAAAAATTATTCTGAAGAGACCTAAAAGTCGAATTAACAAAACAAAAACAAAAAAAAAGTCATTCTAAACTAACCACATTATACAGTTCAGACAATTTCTTTAAACTCATGCAGGATAACGTCTTTTTTCCTCAGAATTACATACTTCTGTTTGACATCTTGCTAAATCCGCTGTAATACTTTGCAGTTGACTTGGAATGGAATGAAAGATGACATTCTGATTGGTTAACCATACATTATTGCCTGGACACACCTGTTAATTAAGGCACTAAATCCAGCACTTTTGGATGTTACAACATACTTTTGTGCTTGAACTATTCTCCACGAAGCTGACCAAGCCCTAAATGGACTTGAGCACTGCTGCTATAGACGTTGTGTTAAGACTACGAAAATAGATAATATAATCAGGCTCACTAGCAGGATCTGGATTAGATGTATAGTTTTAAAAGGGATTAATAAAGTGAAGCACAAAACAAACCCAGACAATTTTATTTATTTACTTATTTAAATTTTTATTGTTGTTCCTGCATAGGATACTTCGCCAGGTCCCGCAACAGAGGCAGAAACCCTTGGATGACTGAAATCCAGCCTCGACGCAGCACAGAATGTGCTCTCAACAGGATATAAAATTCATGGATGGGCTGAATGGCCTGCTCTCACTGTCTAACATTCTCACGTTTATATTGAAATAATTTTCAACCTCAACATCATCGCAGATCAGCCAAGGTGTTTGCTATCATTTTGTGGGCGTGCCATAGGCGCGGTGTAAATTCAGAAACACTACACAATCACCCAACCAGTGGTTATGGTAAGGGCACTCTGGAACGACGCCATGTTGAACACGCCATTGTTGTTTATAAAAAAAGGTTTGCAATGTTTTCCTCACATTGGACGTAGCCCACCCCCTCCCCTTTTCGTATCCACATGGGCTCCGAGCCAGCACCCTGTCACCATCTGTGTGCAAACGCGCATGTAATTACCCCATCCATGACCTCACCCTGAACCGTTCAAAGGCCTCTCCTTCACCCTCATGTTAAGAGCAGTAATTAAACCACGGCAGATGTGCGCAGGTACGCTTCGGAACATCTGCTCCCGTAGGCCCCCTGCGAATGCGTACACCCAACGCCTTTCCTGCGTCGTGTAATCCCTGTGCGATCCCGAGGAGGTAGGCCTCTCGCCGGCATCAGGCAAACGCTGCACAGCACAGAGAGGGCTGCTCTTAACCCATCCTTGCTTTGTCTTTCAATGTTACAGCATCAACAAGCCATGCATTTCAAGGCCTCGGACAGTGTCGTCAGCTGACGACAGGGCTTTAGAACGCTTACAAAAGATATTCTTCTAGTTGTGGGCAGAGTTTTAGAACATCAGCTGATGGCTGCTATGGCCTCTGAGATTCAATATGTCCAGAATTAAAAGATGATATGGATATTCTGAACCATCTCATAACAAGTTGTTCAAGAACGTTTTGATCTGGCGATGCCCACGAGATCAGATTAACTTTCCATTTGAATGATTTTATCCTACACACACAACACAACATAAATCGGACTTTCCAATAAAATGAATTGGCAAATAATATGAATTGTTTTTAAATGTTTAAATTAGATCAATTAGACCAGTTATTTGTGAATCCAATTTTACTCAGCAGGAGTCCGCTTCATCTCATTCACATGGTTACAAACTCATAATTTGTACATGGCAAGGACGAGCGATATCATGCGGTATAACATCTACTATAAAGCATAACAAAATGTGATACCCAAGCACAGGCAAATTCACCAATGAGGTAAAACCTTTCATTTTGTTTCGGAGAATGGCACGAATAACTGTACTTCATGGTGCTAACGAAGATGCTAAACTAAACACATCCAGACAGTGAAGACGACATGGAAGAGCTGTGTCATTTCGAACAGAGAACTGATCCAGCTGAGAATCAACTTCATGATTAAGTTTAACTATGTTTCTTACATTCATATCGGTAAATATGTGTGCTATAGTGCAACTTCTCTGCGTGTTTGAGAGGATATTCAGTAATGTGCAGGTTCTGTAAATTCCAACTCTGTTCTGATTTAGAAATAAAGCTTACAATTGCAACCATTGCATCTCAAAATAATAGCCTCTCTGTGTCTGTGTAGTAGGTAGAGATGCGTTCGGTGTTTGTACATATTGTAAATATTACATTTCATAATATTTTGATTTGATGTCACACTGTTTTTATTATAGTTACAGAAATGCTGAACATGAAACACAGCCAAGCTCACCACCAGCTAAGAACCCACAGCACGGCTGTGTGATGTCTCAGAAGGTACCATCTAAAAGGGCCAATTATGATCATGTGCCTGTGCCTACAGCCACACAGACTCTGGATGTCGGCTTGGTGGCTTCATATGGTTGCAGACCTTAAGGTGTGTGTGTGTGTGTGTGTGTGTGTGTGTGAATGGCATTGTCCATGTATAGTTAGTGTGGTGCTTTCAATAAATGTTACAAAATCCAAAACATTTCTTTGTTTCTGTCTTCTATGTGGTTCACTTGCAAACCACTTTGTGAAAAGGCTTTGCCTTCGAGGTAAGGTTGCATGAGGCCAGGTGTGAAAAGCCTACTTACCTAGGAAGTTCTCCCTTACTCATAAATATTCAGCATAGAAAGGCCATTAGCCCTCCCATTATCACCTGGTGTTGAAAAATAGTAGTGACAACGTTTTAGTAATTTCATTTTATATTTCTCATTGGATTTTCTGAAATATTTTGTGATCTTTTGATGCCCAATACCACAATGAACAAATTTCAGTGATCCAAAAATTTAGTTACTATTGTTTTTAAATTCACTCATTGACATTTCTATTCCAGTGTGTTTGCATGTTACAAAAGAATGTAGAGATGTTATCACATTGATATATTACACAGAATTAAATTCCACCTGTTTAAACCCTAACTTTTTGTTTATAGTATTTGAAGGGCTACAATATGTTTTATTAACAAAAGAATAGTTAGCATCAATGCAAGATATGCATCAGTAATCATTTTCAAAATATACAATATTTTCCTAGCATTAAAAGCAAGTATAGGAGTGCCATCATTTTGTTTTCTTGAAAGGCTCTTCTACAACACAATCAAAAATAATGAAAAAATAAGTTAGATTGAGCCCTATAATTATTATGATTAATGTCTTTAACATGTCTATTAAGTAGTCAACCAATTTAATTAAAATAGATGACAATAAACAATTGGCTTAGCATTGTAAACACATTTTGTCATGTAGGCTACAGGCTACATGTACTTCATTTCAGGTGTTTCCACAAGGCACAAGTGAAAATGTTGTGTTGAGATGGGATCATTGCCCATTGTGGGTGTCCGATAATACGTCCAAAAAAATCTGAAAGTAATAAAAAAAGAGAATGTACAGAATGTTCCCAATATTTTTGCATATGTCTATATACGGCTGAAAAGTTTTGTTGTTGTCGAAGGAACCTGTCCGATAATAGGTGCTCTTATGCTAAGAAAATAGTAGTGTGGACAATGAAAGAGTGGCAGCAACAGCTATTGCCGCTGCCACACTGTGTGTGTGTGTGTGTGTGTGTGTGTGTGTGTGTGTGTGTGTGTGCAAAGCAAGCAAGGAAGGCACCACAGAATCAGAGTCAATGTGCATGTGGCCTTGGTTACATCTTTTTGTCGCCACAAACTTTTTTCTTTTATCCACACGATCATGGTACGAATGGGGTGACATACATAAACTTTCTCCAAGTTTAAGGGGGCAATTACTTTTTCACATGGGCATTTGGATGACTTTCTTCTTGAAATAATAATTTAAAAATTGTTTTCGGTTTACTCAGGTTCACTTTTCTAAACTTTGTCTTTTATCTAAAGATCTGAAAGATTTCAGAGGGACAAATATGAAAAAATTGAAAAAGAAATCAGGAAGGGAGGAAACGTTTTGACATCATGCATGGAAACCTGGTTGTAGTTTGCATTTGTGCTATAATCTTCAGCATACATCTGTATAAGCAGTCATATGTTTGACTTATTAGTTAGCAAGGCAACATCTAATATCTGAAGCAAGGGTGGTATGCCAGCAGGAACATCTTTAACATGAGCATGAGGTGCGCACATTCTTATGATGATGAAAAAAAAAAAAAAGACATTAACCTGTGCGTCCTGCAACTGGCAACTATGAACAATGAACAGATGTTGGGATGGGTTTTAGTTAAAATGGATATTGGCCACTGGGGAGAACTACTAGCAGAATTAATAAGGAGAAGAACCCCAAAATGAGTTTTGGGATGTATTGTATGGCTGTATGAAGTTGTACTTGAATATGAGTGTTTACAGGAGGCCCTGCACTCCAGGAAAGAAGTGGCAACACAATATAGATAGAACACTGATATTGAAGTAGAGACAATAAATATACTGACATCAGAAACGTCTCTATCTAAAATAAACTTTCACACATAAAAAATAAATAAATGGGCCAATCAAAAACAGATACTAAAACTTAAATAATATATTTACTTATAAGACTTATAATACTTATAATATATATAAGTCTCAGGAGGTGAAGTATGCCTTTCATTATTGTCGTAAGTGAGGGGTTCAGGATATTGTCAAGTCCTTTCTGTGGGATGCATGAAAGCAGTACTGTATAAGCATGGGGTACACCCCACCAAGGCCAATTACAAAGTGCATTGTTCTTGCTGCTTATCTTGAAAAAACATTGAAGTGCCAGACTGAGCACTGATAATAATCATAGCAATATCTCATTCTGCTGATCTCAAGGTATAACCCAAATTAATCTCCAATACATGAGCTATGGCTCCACCTTGTGTTGAAATCTCAGGATGGAAGGAAATTTGGAAAGATTAGCGCTTGCCTATCCAGGCTATAGTAAGTGTGGTAAACAACAACACAGTTGTTGGCGAGGATACTTAAATCCTCAAAAACCCATCCTACCAACCTATCAATGTTAAGCCCATCACGTCTGAAATGTAGCCTTGCACGGCACAGTGCCATTTTGGAAAGCACTGTCAGTCTGCCATTGCTCAACTCCAGGTGATGTTAATAAGTGTCTATCCTATAACATGCACTCAGTGAGTGGAATTTACAATGAAAACAAAAACCAGCAGATCCTGCAACTCAGCAGGAACAGGACTGAGAACCTCTGACTTTCAGCTGGCTCAAAACAACTGGAGTAGAAATTGGGTATTTATGAGGCTTTATGAATCTACACTCAGTAAGCACTTCATTAAGTCTTTATTAGTCTTATTTTCTAGACTTCTGCTGCTGTAGCCTATCCACTTAGAGTTATGATGTGTTGTGTGTTCAGTGATGCCCATTCTGAGATCACATGTACACTGGAGCAGGTTTTCTTCAAGGACCTCTCTGTATTTGGCTGCATTCATCCTTCCACCAATTCTGACCAGTCTCCCTGTACCTGCCACTGAGAAGCACCCCCATAGCTTAATTCTTGCATCACCATGCTTCACCATAGGGATTATACTAGCCAGAGGATGAGCAGTGTCTGGTGTTCGCCAGACATAGTGCTTCTGCCGAGTAAAATCTTTGTCTCAGCAGACCAGATAATCTTTCTTCTCATGCCCTCAGAGTCCTTTTGGTTTTCCAGATAATTTCAGAAGTACATACTTCAATTATCATAAATTGATGGATCTAACAATGGGATTTGTGATGTTGTACCACACTGAAAGCTTAAAACAAGATAATAATGAGCTCAAATTCCGTCCCAGAAATGAAGAAAAAGTTTCATGATGAGGTACGATGACTATGCACTGAGAGTCCTGTAATATCTTCCAAAATCAGGTTTTGAGAAAATCAACTCCAAAGATGGAAATGGTAAATAATTATACTAATAATTATACTAATAAAGCACAATTTTATCTCGAAGGCCTACAGAGAGTTCCTTGGACCTCATGGCTTGGTTTTTGTCCTGACATGCAGTGTGAATTGTGGGACCTTATATACACAACACAGGTGTGTGTCTTTCTAAATTATGTCTATATGCGTCATTTACATGGGGGATGAGTGTATCTTATCGTGGTTACACCTGTGCTTGGATCACCAATTTACCAGGTCCCAGTCATGTATCTTAGCTGCCCCCTACCCCGTTGATCAAGTTGGGAAATAAATAATTAACATACACATTGGCCGAATACATGCATGATCTAATACCAAAAGAGGATTGTTGCTGTTTAAAACTTTATTTGTTCAGCATAGGGGTTTTTCCAGGTATGTGAGGCAGATGCAAGACATACCATTTGCAAACTATGTAAATTGTAAATCCCTTGCATGGGAATTAAGACCAAAACCTTCAAGAATTTACAAAGACACTCAAAACTGCATCACCCTGCAGAGCATGACGATTTTAGTTAGACAACAACAAAAAAGAATGAGGCCATTAACAAAAAACAGATGGTGAAAATGGAAAGGAAGTGTATAATAATCATGTCAGATAGCCTAAGAGACAGCACACTGCTGTGCTGTCAACCAAGCTCAGGTGTGCAGTGTGCAACATCCTTTTTTAAAAGTTCACATTTCGTCTTGAATGTGGTTACAATGGTTTAAACATAATGTCCGGCAGTTAGTAAACCTGCTTGCAGGCTATCCTGAATGTGATGCCTACAGCCAACAGCCATACCATCATGCACGCTGCTCCTGCCAAATGGCTGAAAAGGTGCGTGCTTGGTTAGTATTTGGACAGGAGACCTCCAGGGAAAAGTTACTGCTGGAAGTGGTCAAATAAACCCCAATGCCCTGGTGTAACGATGGGGAAACTATGCTGTAGGAGACGCAGTCTTTCGGATGGGACGTTAAACCGAGGTCCGATGGCCCTTGTTGAGAAGGGAGTTCCACCCTACCAGACAAAAACATGCTTTTCCTGGTAACTTCAGAACTATATACCAGATCAGGAGAAACACAGTATCAACATGAAGCTTGACTCAAATGACATCTCATTGAAATAAGAACTGTATAGGTCAGAGGTCAAGGGGGGGGGAGTAAATAAAGAAATAAAGCTTGCAACAAAAATTGCCACTCAAGATTTAACTTTGCTAAAGAGCATGAAAAGAAGCCCAATTAATATTTGGAGCGCATTCCTTTGTCAGATGAGACCAAGATATATTTGTTTGGCTCAGATGGGGTCCAGCATGTTTGGTGTGAACCTGGCCAGGACTACCACAGTGAATGCATAGTCCTTCCTGACTGCTATGATGGGGCTGCATGAGTGCAAAAAGTGTTGGGGAGATGACATTTATAGATGGCACCATGAATGCCTGTTGATATACCAGAATACTGGCTGACAAGATGACTCCCAGTCTCCAGAAGCTTGGCAGAAGTAGATTATTCCACCACGATCCCAAGCACACTGCCAAAATCACACAGGAATTTCTAAAGAAGAAAAGAGTGAAAACTATGACCTGGCCAAGTATGTCGCCTGACTTGAATCCAATAGAACACCTTTGGGGTATTTTAAAGCGAAAGGTAGAGCAACACAACCCCTCCAGCAAAGAGCAGCTGAAAAATATTGTCTCTGAAGAATGGAAGAACATCTCTCCAGAAATTTGTGCAACACTGGTATCCTCCATGCCGAGGAGGTTTGAGTCTGTCATCAAAAATAAAGGTGGACATACCAAGTATTGAAAAAACAAAAGATTTGAATCTCAGTAATGAAAGGCGTACTGACTTTTGTTGCATTGAGTTCCTACTGTGGGGCCATTTTTTTAAAATAGTAAATCTAAACTGCAATTTTACATAAGAGCAAATACTCTACTGTTCAACTTAGAAGTAATGAAATTACTGTAAGGTGATAAAATTTTGAATCTTTTGACATTTAAGTGATATTGCACAGGGGTGTACTCATTTCTGCTGTACACTGTATATTCGATCAGGACATGCAAAGTATCAACTTGAAGCTTGGGCACAAAAATGTACCCTTTTTTTGGCTATATAAAATAAAATTGCCCATATATATATATATATACAGGCAATTTATATTTATTTATTTAACTCAAAATAAATAAATATTATTTAACCTTATTTATATAGGCCTCATCTATTTTGTCTTTCATCTTGGCAAATCAACTTCATCTTTAAGATAAAAAAGCCAAACAAAAGGCAACCAATTGTTTGCTAAACATTTACAAATATAACTTAAGAAACAGATTTGATGTACAATTACCCATCAAAATAATCAGATTTATTTTCTGAAACAGCTGCAGTTCATTCCAAGCTCCATTACATTTTCAGGTTTAATGCGGATACATTTACGTGTTCCCTAAAAGTTAACATGTGAAGGAACCCTCCATTTGAATTTTCATGGATGGCCCAACTCGCCAATAATTTTACTTTCGACAAAGCCAGAAGGCCAGAATAGACTGAATATGAACCATCAACATCATTCTCATGAATGAAATACATAAATAAAGCATTCATTAAACTGGCCCTGCTGCATTCCTGTGAGGGGAAGGGGAGGTGTTACCTCTTGAACGTCCTCTGGGTTCTTCCTGGAGATGATCTGGAGAAAAGGGAACAAAAACAGGAAAAAATTAGCTCATCACCTCACCCTCTGTCCCCAAAAAACTTCCAACTTGCACAATTTAAACAGACTCCCACATGTGCAAACCATGTCTACACAAACGTACGCTTGCATGTACATCCACAGTGCTGTGAAAGTTACTGCCACAGGCATACAAAAAACATACGTGTGCACCCACACACACACACACACACACACACACACACAGAGACCCCTTTTCAAACTATTAAAAATTAAGCTCCTGCATTCTCTTAAAATGATTCTAAAATGAGGAAGTAGTTTCTCTTTTCGAAAGCCCCTAATAATGACATCATACTGTACAGTACATACAAAAACAAATGCCAGATCCAAGGCAGGACTGACACCAAGGGGGACGTCTCACCCACAAAGCATGCACAGGACAGCCACTGTCCTAGATTACACACACACACAGAGGCAGTGTTCATTTTGTCAGTGGGCAGTGCAGCATCAGCCTGACACCACATTAACAGACAAAGCAGGAAGACAAACAATAGCCATCCTTCAAAAGCACATTATAAGATTCAGATGGAAATAATAAGCATGTTATACTGCAAATCAGATTTTGAGAAGTTTTTGGAAACATTTACTTGTCAGTGAAAGGCGGGATGTAAACTAAGTGCAGTAACACTAGGTAGTATGAGAATAATTTTGACATCATCCAGTTACTTACACTCACCGAGCACTTTATTAGGAACATATTTACTTTATTACATCTACTTATTAATACGATTATCAAATCAGTCAGTTGTGTGGCAGCAGTGCAATACATACAATCATGTAGATATGGGTCAGGAGTTTCAGTTGATGTTCACATCAACCATCAGAATGGGGAAAAAAGTTATCTTTGACCGTGGAATGATTGTTGGTGGCAGACAGGGTGGTTCCAGTATCTCAGAAACTGCTGATCTCCTGGGATTTTCACGCACACTAGTCTCTAGAGTTTGCAATAATGGTGCAAAAAAACTAACAAAAATCCAGTGAGCAGCATTTCTGCAGACAGAAATGCCTTGTTAATGAGAGATGTCAGAGGAGAATGGCCAGACTGATCAAAGCTGACAAGAAGGTGACAATAACGCAAATAACCACACATTACAACAGTAGTATGCAGAAGAGCATCTCTGAACACACAACACATCAGAACCTCTAAGTGGATAGGCTACAGCAGTACAAATCTAAAACATAAGTCTAATAAATACCTGATAAAGTGCTTGGTGAGTGTGTATATATATATATATATATATATATATATATATATATATCACCCAAATCACCACACAGATCTCTGCCTGCTTGGCTGATATCTCTGCATGGATGACTTCCCATCACCTGAAGCTCAACCTTGCCAAAACTGAGCTTCTCTACATCCCTGCTAAGTCCTCTCCGTCAATCGACCTCTCACTGACTGTGGAGGACTTTGTAGTTTCCTCCTCCCGTACGGCAAAGAATCTTGGGGTGACTCTTGATAACTGCCTCTCCCTGGCTCCACAAGTATCCTCCACTGCCAGAACCTGCAGGTTCTTTCTGTTTAATATACGCCGCATCCGTCATCTCCTGACAGAGAAAGCCACCCAGCTCCTAGTCCAGGCGCTCGTCATTTCCCGCCTGGATTACTGCAACTCCCTCCTAGCCGGTCTCCCAGCGTGCGCCATCAAGCCCCTCCAGCTGGTCCAGAATGCTGCAGCCCGCTTGATCACCAGTCAGCCCAGGTCGGCTCATGTCACCCCGCTTCTCATTGGCCTCCACTGGCTTCCTATTGCCGCACGCATCCGATTCAAGGCCCTAGTGTTGGCATTTCAGGCTGCTAAGGGGACTGCCCCACATTACATACAATCCCTGATCACTCCCTACTCCCCAGCTAGACCACTCCGGTCTGCCAGCTCTGGTCGCCTTACGATTCCCTCTCTACGGGCACCTGGCGGTCGAGCTGCACGTTCACGCCTGTTTTCCGTTCTGGTTCCTCAGTGGTGGAATGACTTGCCTACCGCTGTCAGGACAGCAGAATCCCTCCCCCTATTTCGACGCAGACTCAAAACACACCTGTTCAAACTCTACCTTAGTCCCCCCTCCTGACTTACCCCGCCCCCCCCTTCTGATACCCCTATCCCTGTCTAACCCCCCCCCCCCCAAAAAAAAAAAAAAAAAAAAAAATTGCACTTATGATGACGACTATATGTTTAGAACAGCAGTCCAGGTGTATTTTTCTAGTTCTGGATGTGATGCTTTGACTTGTGGTAGAACCTATGCACTTGTAAGTCGCTTTGGATTAAAAGCGTCTGCCAAATGACTAAAATGTAAATATATATATATATATATATATATATATATATATATATATATATATATATATATATATATATAAAACATGTCATTAGACATTGCAAATAAAAAACAAATCTGAAATAATCAATGGGATTAAAATTATTTTAAACCACCGTGAACAGCAACTTTTCCTGGGTGAATTATCTGAATTTGCCACTTTCTGCCCCTGGCTGCAAGGCACACTGTGGGAAAAAATATAATTTTCAAATATTCATTATTATAATTCTCAAAAGTACTGTTCAAACATAGTAAGAAAGCCACAACACCAGAAAGAGGCAATTTGTCTACCACTCGATTTAAAGCAAACTGGAAAGCTGCCACACCAAGAGTGTGGTGTGGATTTCCTCTCCTATTCAAAGGTATTTGGGTCATTCCATGCCAAGCTCTTGGATTTTCCCTTTTCTCTGGGTTGGTAGACAATTATGAGATACAGAATTCCTGAAGAATTGAGCTTCATAGTCCATTTCCTTTTCCAGCTAGAGCCATTTAAATTTGCCTGGGTGTCACAATGAAAAATGCGTTGTGGCACGGAATGTGATATTTAGAGGTCCATAAAGTAAAGGCAAGCCCTAAATCTTTGTAAATTTGTATCAAGAGATAATTTTCTCACATGAGAAAACATGTCTCTACTTTCATTTGGCCCTAAAAATGCACTTTTCCTCACTGGGGACCAAGTTTGTGTTTATATCTCCAAAAGAAAAAATACTAATTTACTTATTTCTAAAAGAGTTATCTGAGAGCACTTTCCAATAGCGTGAAGACAAATGCATAACTGAAAACATAGCTGAGATATGACCAATATCTCCGCCAAACAAAGCCGAGTCCAAGTTGGCTTACACTTCAAGTCCATGCAGTAAAAATATCGGAATCACAGTTCAAATTAAATGGCAATCGTTTAATTTTTAAGTTTGTACACCACAAATACTGCACAATGCTTCTCTTTATGTTTTTCAGGTACCCTACAGTTAGCTCACTGTTAGCTCACTCAGCTGTGGGAATATTTGCTAGCTTGCTATTATTTTAGTTAGTTGTTGCAAACTTTAGCTAGCTAGCTTGGGTTATCTTCCACAGTTTTCAAGTTTGGATTCCATATTACCTGTGTATAGGTTTTCCAGTCAAATGGGGTAGCATAGTAGGCTATTGCCGAGGTTAGGCAGCAGATAGCTAGGCACATACCTACAGCATGCTAAAAATGCTGCTGAAACTGAACTGACCGCAAGTTCTGGACAGTTTTGTCAAAAGAAAACAAGAGCCTGGTGGAGTCATGCTAAAACCCAGGTCCAATAAAGTCAATCAGTCAGTCTGTCAGTCTGTCAAGTGAGAAGTGGCCCAGTTCCACTTCTGCAATGACAGATATGGGTCAACCCATATAGTTTCTGCCCAGCTAAACCAGGCTAGCCAGGTCTTCTTCATTTTCTAATTTTCCAGCCTTTTCTCCACTACTTGTGTAACAAAAGACTCCCTTCAAACATAACAGCAAGGAATCTATGTAAATGGTAATGGTAGGCTAAATGGTTGGTATTTATATAGCTCCTTTATCCAAAGCGCTGTACAATTGATGCTTCTCATTCACCGATTCATACACACACTCACACATCGACGGTGATTGGCTGCCATGCAAGGCACCGACCAGCTCGTCAGGAGCATTTGGAGGTTAGGTGTCTTGCTCGGGGACACTTCGACACAGCCCGGGTGGTGGATCGAACCGGCAACCCTCCGACTGCCAGATGACCGCTCTTACTGCCTGAGCCATGTCACCCTACATGTCGTGAGAACTTTATTTCTACAACATAGCCATAAAAATCCTATATTCAACTGACTTTCATAAGTGTACCTCATACATTCTTTTTAGAAATCCCTCATCCGACATGACCCATGGATTTAATTCTCATTTTTCGGAAACCATACTTTCTTTGCGGAGGGGCAGTGTGAAACATACAACACATGTTGTAATTGGCAAATATTTTCCAAGTCTAATATTTCCCTTGAGGTTAATTTAAGTCTAACCTCAAGGGAAAGAAGAAACAGCGCCAGTACTTCGAAAGCTAGAATGTTCACGCCTTGAACGGTGTCATATAAGTTCACCCAGTAAGGGTGCGCTTCCTTTCCCAAAATTCAACATGAACTGCGGTTACATTTCGGATGACACCACTAGAAGGTGGACCTCCAGAAATTGAGAAAACCCAAATCTTAGTTCCTCGACTCGAAATCATAAATGCGTTTCTGCGCTGAAGACTAATTTGTAACCAAATCACAACAATAAGGTGGTTAATGACAAGAGCTTAACATATCACTCATAGTAGGGAGGGCAAAGTGGAGCTTTAGAATGTAGACCGCTGTGTGTGCACGTGAGCTCGCCAATAGATTTCTCACAGAAAACGTAATTTGTCCACTTTTTTACTTTACAGTAGAGGTGATCAAACTTACAATAACTAAGTGCTAGTGTGTTCTAAGCCTTTACTGGTCCCTGTACGATGTTAGCATGATGTAGCTAGCATACGCGAATAGCACAAAGCCATACAATTTGCTTTTTAACGGCACTTGGTCATTCGAACGATATAAATAAAAGCATTCGATTAAGTTCGACGGCACCGGAATTTTCTGTCGTAGCGTCCATAAATGGCAAAAGTCCCACCATAGGATTTATTTAAATCTTTAAAAGTTATACATTTTCTGAATCGTCATTAAGTCATCTTGTTTCTATCAGTGATTCGGCGTGATCGGACAGTTCTGTAGCTATGTAAATGACGTCAGAAGGATACATCACTGTTATTTGCTACCTAAACTTTGACGCACGCTCGAGAGCGTTAACATGATTGAAGTCTGACATGTCTATTGTCAAAATCCATTGAAACTATGAAAAAGTAACCAGGGACTTTGGATTTATAAGGCTGGACATACCGAGTACCCAGCAAAAATATTGACCTGGCTACAGTCACACTTTTGACAGTTCGAACTGCCACCAACTGCCATGTATGAGCGCGTGAAGTAAACCAGCAAAAGCTATTGTTGTGTCACCATTTTCGAGCTCCATACACGTAAAGAATGGAATGGCAGTGAAATCTGCCTGTTTTTCGGTGCCGTCGGGGTCCAGCATTTAACATCGATGGAATGCTGGTAAAATGAGCGCTTAAAAGCCACAAAAACAGTCATTTTGTCACATTAAAATTCAACCTAAGCAGAATTATTGTCCACCACACGTTAATTTAAGGTTAAACTGAGATAATAATCATAATATTCATGTTGATTTCCGGAAAAAAAATTTCTGTTGTCCTCCCTACTCATAGCAAATGTCCTTTGCCTAAGCAGGAACTCAACTGGCTATGAGCATGCGAAATGGATTTCAGTTTCTATCGCCAGCATTAGGATTCACATAATTTCGCCTGCGATAGCTAGCGAGCACTGGCTGCAAAGAACTGCATTAATTACCTGAAAAAAATAAAGTCAAGCATTCAGGGATACACACAGCATCTCAATATCTACATCCTATCTAGGCTACATGACGTTACCCACATCCATTCACCAAGAAAGCAACTGACTTGTGTTAAATCAAAGTGACATTGTCTGCCAGTTTCAGATTGCTAACCACAGTGGTGACATGGCAAGGGAGCCGGACAGCTAGCGAGCCAGTTTAATACTGGCTAGCTATCTGAAAAAACAAGCTAGCTTGCTAATACCAATATTACTTACGACCACTGCACGCATTTAACTAAATAGATACGCACCCTCGCTGTGACTTTGTAAACGGTGTATCCCTTCTGATGTTTTTTAGGATCTGTAACAGTATAAAAACGAGCAAGTTCCCCTCTTTCTCTCCGCGATATCATTCTGAGTGCGGCAAAGCCATTACCCAGCTACCTAGCAACATTGTAGTTGTATTAAATCGAAAGAAGATGCTACATAGTACTCGTAGAGTGGAAAAACTACTTCCTCTGCTCCCCAGCACGATAAACTTCAAAATAAGAGCATAGCACAGCCGCCCAAAACCCTAATGGAGTCTATATCAACCGTGAGCTGACTTGAAGCCAAATGGTCAAAATGTTTTTTTATAAAGAATCTAAGAAATTGGCAGCTCAAGTTAATAGGAAAAACGTTGACATATCTCTATTTAACCTAGTAGGTCGTTCATTTCATGGAAACATTTTAGAAGAAAATATTTATTGAGGGGTATTTCTATGTTCTCAGAAGCTATGTTTATAAGATAGAAGATGATGTTTATAAGTAAGGCTGTATAAAAAACCGCAGATTTAGCATACTACACGTACTACGCAGCCTATGAGATGTACATTTTTAACCCAGTCCAGGGCTGGGCCAGTGAGGGTTTTTTCCGAATTCATTCCTTTTTTAACCGTGTAATTTTCAATCACTATGGTACCTGGATATACAGTTTGAAGGTGTTCAAATAAATCTATATAACCAATTCTAAGATGCCATCGCTTTAGCGACAGCCGTTCCTTATTTTGTAATGTGGGTGGCAGAAGTGTGGGGGGTCCTCACCTTCTCTGCATTTTGGAAATGCACATACTACAAAGACGACAAAGACGTATCTGGAAATGGGAGGGTTGCTGGTTCAATCCAACCCTGGGTGTGTCCAAGAGTGTCCCTGAGCAAGTCACCTAACCCCCAAATGCTCCTGAGCTGGTTGGTATCTTGCATGGCAGCCAATCGCCATTGGTGTGTGAGTGTGTGTATGAATGGGTGAATGAGAAGCATCAATTGTACAGCACTTTGGATAAAGGCGCTATATAAATGCCAACCATTTACCATTCACAAGCAAATTGTCCAGCGAACCAAATACATAATAGTTTCTAATTCTAAAAATGTGCTCAGAGAAGTGTCAATAGAATGTCCATTGTTTACTTAGAATATCTGCAGAGGAATTATTATTGTTGTCTGTATCAGACTTGTACATATGAATGCTATTATCTTCATTTTGTTTCAGCTCTCTGGAAGACAATGGGTCTCATTCATGAAACGTGAGCTGAACGAATTTGTGTGTAAAATGCGAGTAGAGGGAAATTTACGGGTTTTTGGCATTCATCAATATTTTAGTAGCTCCGATCTTTTCGTAGCTACTAACAAAATCTACACCTGCTGCTGACCACGCGTAGTGCTTGTGTAAATTCAAGAATGCACATAAATAATGCTTGTCACTATTGGAAATTTACGTTTTTATTCATATTGCGCTCTGTTATGTAAACAATATGCAGATGCCTTTGAAACACGTGATATGAACATGACAATTAAAAATATAATACATTTAGTTAAATTAGTTGGCAATTAGCAATTTTGTTTTATATTTGTTTTATATTTATATACAACATCCACTGGCTTCCTATTGCCGCACGCATCCGTTTCAAGGCCCTAGTGTTGGCATTTCAGGCTGCTAAGGGGACTGCCCCACCTTACATACAATCCCTGATCACTCCCTACTCCCCAGCTAGACCACTCTGGTCTGCCAGCTCTGGTCGCCTTACGGTTCCCTCTCTACGTGCACCTGGCGGTCGAGCTGCACGTTCACGCCTGTTTTCCGTTCTGGTTCCTCAGTGGTGGAATGACTTGCCTACCACTGTCAGAACAGCAGAATCTCTCCCCCTATTTCGACGCAGACTCAAAACCCACCTTTTCAAACTCTACCTTAGTCCTCCCTCCTGATTTCCCCTGGCCCTCCTTTCTGATATCCCTATCCTTGTCTAACCCCCCCCCCCCCCCCCCAAAAAAAAAGAAAAGAAAAAAAAAAGGCACTTCTGATGACAACTATGTTTAGAACAGCATTTCCTGTGTATTTTGCTAGTTTCTGGATGTGATGCTCTGACTTATGGTAGAACCTATGCACTTGTAAGTCGCTTTGGATTAAAAGCGTCTGCCAAATGACTAAAATGTAAATGTAAATGTAAAACAACATCTTGTTTCAGTAGGCTACCTCAGTTCATTTTCAGGTCATGCTCTTTAAAATGTATACAAATAGGCTATATTTAATTATCAGAGTAAAAGAGAGGAGCTTGATTATCTTGTAGTAAATAAGTGTTTTCCCAGGATAAACACAGACATCACACAATACTGACAACATAACACTTTATGTTTTTTTCGTTTTATGTGTGGCTCTTTTTTCATTTGAAAGAAACATTAAATAAATCTTATTTGAAAAATGTTTAATTTACGTTGGCTGCAGACTGACTTATTTTTACATTACGTTACATTACGTGGCATTTAGCAGACGCTCTTATCCAGAGCGACGTACAACAAAGTGCAAATCAAACACAAGAACACGTGCAAAAGTGGACCTGAGAGGACAGTACAGTTCCGAGTCCTAGTGTAAACATACAGAAATTCAGAACCCTTGAAGAGTTGTTTGGAGCTGTACAGTATAAAACAGAGCTTTAGGCTATTAAGATTCAAATAATTTGAAGACGATGCATACAAAACTGCAGTGGGCTATACGCTATCCGTATCCTTTTCTTGAAATGAATGTTAAATAGCTCTGCATTCCGACACTGATATCCATTACGCACCATATCGCACAATATACTGGTTTCCCGTTTCCACTTCATTCAATCCGAAGAGAAACCCCCACAAATGTTCTGTTTGTTTGGTGGGACTGTACGACCTAGGTTAAACTATACTAACCACTAAGCTATCAGTGATGGTTTTCAGAATGTATTATGATACAACAATTATCACCTTACCATCTGGGTTTGATATTGTCTCCAGTGGAGGCATGTCGGTGTCTCCGTCAGGTATAATTCCTGACAGAGAGGTCTCCCCAATAATGCCAGCGATGCGCTCGTCAGCAGGTGATATTTGTGCCTGTGAGCCTCCTCCTCCTGTGGCTGATGCATGTTTTTTTGTGCGCTTATGCGTTTCTTTGCCTCCAGTTTCATGTCAAACCATTTACGTTTAACCTCGGATATGGTTCTATTGTCTACAGAGGCAACATTAACAGCATCTGTCACCTCCTTCCAGGCCTTCGCTTTGCCTGTCCCTGTCACAACACCACTACTGATAGAAGAAAATCCATCCATCCATCCATCCATTATCTGAACCCGCTTATCCTGAACAGGGTCGCAGGGGGGCTGGAGCCTATCCCAGCATACATTGGGCGAAAGGCAGGAATACACCCTGGACAGGTCGCCAGTCCATCGCAGGGCACACGCACCATTCACTCACACACTCATGCCTACGGGCAATTTAGACTCTCCAATCGGCCTAACCTGCATGTCTTTGGACTGTGGGAGGAAACCGGAGTACCCGGAGGAAACCCACGCAGACACGGGGAGAACATGCAAACTCCGCACAGAGAGGCCCCGGCCGACGGGGATTCGAACCCAGGACCTCCTTGCTGTGAGGCGGCAGTGCTACCCACTGCACCTGATAGAAGAAAATAAAATATTTTTTGACCAATAAAATATATTTCACCCAAGATGATTTCGATCTCTGCTTCGGAAAAGTTTTTATTTTTTTTATTTTTATTTCTCTCTCTTTCCTTGTTTGCGCCATGATGACTGACAGGTGGACTGGATGCGTCTACACCTCCTTATATGGCAATCATTGTCTATTTATGGGCGGGGATTTATGCTAATTGCTGATTACCGGGAGCGCGCTTTCACTTTACGATGGATTGGCATTCATGATCATACACACGAGTTTATGATCAGATCTGAGTTTCCCGCGGCGTTCATGAATCCGGAGTAGGTTTTTAGTAGCATGGACGTTTATGTGCAAATCTGCACATAGACTTACTAACGTTTCATGAATGAGACCCAATGAGCCCACATAGGAGCTTCTCTGTATCAGTAATGCAGTTGCATAAAAAATGCATTACCCCCAACCGTGTGTAAGAAAATTCAGTATAACTTCTGCTCAGCAAAGAACTGACTATGGGCATGTTATTGAGGTGATGACAGAAAAGCGAATTACATTACATTTCCAACAGTGTATAGTTTGTTGCTTGCATTAAACAACACAGCATTTTTTCACCTGCAGAACAAAACCATAACATTTTCAATGCGCACACTGAGCATAGGCAACATAACGAGACAGGCAAGGCAGGCAATTGTCTGTTCCTAAGCCCCATCCACTCTAGCAAACACGGTCAAAACATTCCTTCAAGCTTCCCATACAATTAAGCCAGCTGCCACAATAAATCAGTGAATGTATACCAACAAAGTGACGTGGGGTGACCCAGGACGCCCTGTATTCTGCCCTAAAGAATCTTCTTGCCCAAGATTCGGAGTGAGAGAGAACTCTGGCAGTCATCCAGAATTCATTGAACCATTGTTACATCCATTCTATTTCATCCTTCCAGACCAGTCTAAACCACTGGATGATACATGTCAAGCTATAAGGCCAGAAGAAGTCATGCCCCACAGCATTAGTGGGGAACATGCATGGTGATGGCCAGATAGCCGCAGCACATGTCACCCAGTGGAGCCCCTTTCCTGGTAGCCGCAGCACATGTCATGCCCCTTTCAAGATTGCCCATGATGTGGAAATACTCCCATGGAATGATCTTTCACACCATTCCATGGAAATACTCCCATGGAATGATCTTTCACACCTAAAGCAAAGGGGAACCCTTACTCTTATACATTTGAGAGATCACATCCACTATTAATTACATTACATTAGAGCAATGGCATTTGGCAGATGCTCTTATCCAGAGTGAGGTACAGTTGATTAGATTAAGCAGGAGACAATCCTTCTCTGGAGCAATGCAGGGTTAAGGGCCCTGCTCAAGGTCCCAATTGCTGTGCTAATGTTATTGTGGCTACCCCGGAGATCAAACCACTGACCTTGTCAGTCCCAGGCATGTACCTTAACCACTACGTGACAGGCCACCTCTATTCAGTGGAAAAGTCGCAGGTTGGAGACTTTTCCATTGAGAATTATTATAGCTGCTGATGTTGCCTTTTGTTTGTCTTACAAAATGCTTTGTTTATCTGTATTCACCATTGGCCTCAGGGAAGGCAGTTAGAGTTTCATCTGGTGGGGAGGGAGGCCATAGAAGGTTTCATAGCAGGTATGCAGTTAACAGTTAACCCATTCTCTGTCTTCTGCTGTCAGTAGTCTGGTGGGCGTGGGTTTGCTGAGGGAGGCAGGCAAGCTTTATCTGTAAGTGCCTCCCAGCTTGCTAGGTAGCTGTCGTATCCAGAATGAGGAGGTAAGGGATGCCTGATGTTCAGAAACTCCCCTTCACCTGTCATCTGTTCCTGCCGCCTATCACATCATTGGTCCAGTCTTCAGCAAGTCCCAGGCCTGCTCCCTGCTCCCTGCCTTCCTTCGACCTTCCTGGCACCACTCCCCCAAGGGGACATCTCTGTTCTCGCTGTCTGCTCCTGAGACTCTGGCCATGGAGAAGTACATTGGTGAGTCCCTTGCTGCTGGTCTGATCCATCTGTTCTCTTTGCCCGCTGGTGCTGGATTATTGTTTGTGGAGAAGTCACTCCGTCCCTGTATCGAGTACTGAGAGCTGAACGAAATCACCAGGAAGAACTGCTACCCCATCCCGCTGATCTCCTCTGCCTTCTCCTCCCTTCAGAATTGCACCAAGAATTGCACCCTTGAAGTATTTCACCAAGCTAGACCTTCATAACACCTATCACTTCGTCCAGATTCGCAAAGGGGAGGAGTGGAAGACGGCCTTCAACACCCCTAATGGCCACTAGGTGTTCCAGGTCATGCTTTTCTACCTCACTAATGCTCCAGTGGTCTTCCAAATCCTTATCAACAACGTCTTGAGAGACATGATTTCCAAGTTAGTCTTGATCTACCTACCCCCTTAAAGAGCTCCCGATAATAAGATGCACCCCTGTGCCTTCTTCTCTCGCCATCTGACACCCACGGAGAATAACTACAATGTTGGCGACTGCAAGCTTCTCGCCGTCAAGTTAGCATTCGAAGAGTACCTCAGGTTGGCCAAGAGACTCAAGCCCCGCCAGGCCCGGTGGTCCCTGTTCTTCAACAGATACAACTTTAAACTCACCTAAACTCCAAGAATGTCAAGCCTGACGTACTCTCCCAGTTGTATTCACTTCCTTGAGTTGACGAAGTGCCAGCCACCATTCTGCCTCCCAGTACCCTCTTCGCTGCTGCCCAGCTGGATCGTCAGCATGGTGGATGAAGCCCTGAGGAGCTGTCCAGCCCCTGACAACACTTCTGTTTGTGCTGGAAGCTGTCCTGGAAGGTCCTGGAGTAGGCTCACTTCCTCTCTCGCCTGTCATACCTGGGGTCAGCTGCATGCTGGCTCTCCTGGGCCACTATTTCTACCGGCTATCTGTCAAGGAAGACACAGCTGAGTTAATCGCTGCATGTCCCTAGTGCGCTCGATGAAAGGCTAGCAACCAGCGGCCTCAGGGCCACCTCCAGCCACTATTTATGTTGCATCAGTCCTGGTCTCATGCCGCCCTGGTACCGGCATGCTGGTCGCCAAGGGAATGTCTGTGGTCCTCACCATTGTAGACCAGTTTTCAAAGTTTGTTCACTTTGTAGCATTGCTCAAGCTACCCTCCTCCAAAGAGACATCAGAGGTCCTGTTCCTCCATGTCTTCTGTTTGTACTGTCTGCCCCTGGAGGTGTCCATAGACTATGGGCCTCAGTTTTCCAGTCGCTTTTGGAAATCGTTCTGCACACTCATCAGTGCCAAAGTGCAGTTGTCCTCCGGCTTCCACCCCCAGACCAATAGACAAACCAAGAGGATGAATCAGGAGTGGAGAAGTCCCCGGTTTCCTGTGTCGGCTCTGCATCTGCAACTGCCGATACAACGCGCCCACAAAGCCTGGAAGAAGGCCTGCACTACCCTCCTACGCCATGTGCCGGAGATGAAGAGGTTTGGGGTCCGCCACAATCGTCCTGCTCTCTGCTACTCTGCTGGCCAAAAAGGTTTGGCTCTCATCCCGAGACATTCTTAACCACTCAAATCACCTGCCTGGACCCCACCCTAAGGTCATGGATTGCAGTAGCGGACAGATCCTGGAGCTACAAATGAATCCCCCTGACATACCTGTATATATACACAAGACAAATGGGCTAAACAGATAATCCAGAAATAGAACACAGGTGAAAACAATGAATGATGTAATGGAACTATGGAGCGGGAGTGCAGACAAAAATATAACATTTTATACACTTTATACATTTTATATATTTTATAATAATAACAAATGCCAAAGACAGACAGCAAACATGGGATATGACAATTAGGAAGTTATTAGACTTTTTTTCTTTACTTATTCTTCTGCTGATGTAGCCTATCCACTTCTTCAGAAATATGAGGTAATTGCAGTGCATTGCCGGTAACAAGCCGCGTAAACATTCCATCAGCTGTCCGCGTCTTAAAATATGCAGTGTTAAGTCACAGAGCTATTACAAAGTAGCAAACAAAACAATGTCCACTGAAGGGGATCGAGGAAATAACTTAACAGAAGTGGGAATCGTAGAATTTTTAAATAGCCTGTAGACAGGAAAGGTCAATTAATAAATAAATAAGTAGACTCACCTTGTTCCAGACACCAAGTTAGCTCACGATGTTATGAACAGTGTAAATTTCATGAGGAATAAATAAGAAATGAGCCTACTTCCAGTGACAGCATGGTGGGGAAGCTGTTGCTAACAAGAGACTATGAACAGGGCAGGCTTATACTGCTCAGCCAAAAGTGTTCCTTGTAAAATTGTTCACACACATACACACATCATTTTATATAGATGCTATCAGTTTTTAATTAAGATTTACCAGATAAAGATGTAAGAGAAATTTTCCTGCATAACAGAGTGCAAAACTGAAGTAATTGTGCTTCAGGTGCTGTTCGGAGCATCGTAAATAGGTGTTTGGAACATTATGAGCGTACAAAGTTCTATAATTATTGGTCCAGTTCACATGAGTCCAAGTGTTTTAGTGTTGTGGATAGCCAATAAGCAACCATAATCATAAACCACATTCATCAGGAGAAAAACTACCATTCAATGGATGTTAACTTCTGGTGGAAGTTCCCTATGTTCAGTTCGGAACATAGTAAGTAGGCTCAGTATTCCACAGCTGGATAATGCCATTCTTTTATTGCCTTTTACCAATATGTGCTCTTTACACAAGGATGTTTTCACCTTCACTTGCACTCGCAGCTGTCATTTTCTTCCATCCTGCCCTTTACAACCCAAAAAATAAAAATGGTGGAGCAAGTACCTACTGAGTTGAACTGTGATGTTCTGATTATTTGGACTTTGGGTCAATCATCATGTTGAGAACGGCCGCAAGAGCGCACATTATGGTCTCTCTTTGAAATATATTGGTGTAGTGAAACAAAAACAAGCGGGGGTGCTGTTTTCCCGGAACAGACATGATTGAACTTTGTGTACTCCACAAAGGGAACGGCCTTAAAGGAACCTCCTCTTCAGTACACATGCTTATTCTTGCGATTAACTTATCAGCTAATTGCATGGCAGCAGTGCAATGGATAAAATGATGCATGATTGTTGGTGCCAGACAGGCTAGTTTGTGTATTTCTGTACCTGCTGATCTTTCTGTACCTGCTGATTTTCATGCGCAACTCTAGAGTTTACTCAGAATAGTGCAAAAAAACTAAACGGGATGTGGTAGAACACATGTATATCTCTTACTTTACACATACATTCTTGGTAATCAGTTTCTGGAGGTTCTGAGCACAAGCCTGTCTTGGGGAGATCTGACCCAGAGATGCCATATGAGGGTGCTGTGGCACAGTTGAGGTCAGTTAGGAATGAAGGAGCAAGGAATGAGCCAGTAGGATACTCCAGAAGGAAGGAAGCACAAGCTAATCTTTTGTGATTCCATCCTCACATCCTTTCCTTACTGTTTTTTCTTGCATTCTCCAATCGGTGGAGCTAGGAGTGAGCTATGGAAACACAGAGGTAAAAATAATTGATAGGAAAGAGCCCCTGTCTTTCCAAACAATGGGGTATTCCTAGAGGCTATCTTGTTCCCCTTAACAGGCACAGGTAGGGAAATATTCTCCTTACAGTGTCCTAAATCTGATGGAAAATCTGGCTTTCAAACATTTTGCAGATAATGCAGAATTCATGTACACCCCTTTTATTGAAATTTAAATTATTTAAGCTTCTTAAATACAGCAGTGACTTGATTTATTTTTTTGAATTACACATGATAATTATTGCGTAGTTGCTTTATCCTTCCGAAAACAAGCGTTTATATAGAACCGTTTTCGTCGCTTGCAAAAACTTTTATTTTGAAATAAGAAACAGAAAATAACTTCGTGGTGGTTACTTCATCAAATAAGCTTGATTGTTTACATTTTCTTGCTTCGGCTTGGCTATATCCTCCCACCAACGCACAATATTTGCTTTATTTTATAAAGATTCATAATGGGTATAACAAAACTTTCTGACTTAATCCGCAATGAAGCACCCAGTGCCATCTCTTACAAGGAAATAAGTGACTACACAGGTCAGTCGTGCGAAAGAGGTCGCTTCCTCAGCGACAGCTACAGTAATTCTGTGAGCCAGCTAACTTGGATTACATGACAAAATGATTTGCGAAAAGCTGATATGTACACAATAGATATAATGTATGAAATAATGTACGAAATACCGCTACGGATCACAGGACACTTGCCTAATATTAGGCTAAACGAAAGAATGTTGCGAAATATCCTTAACGCACTAGCTAAAAACAGCTAGACTTAAATTATCTAAAATTTTCTGTTTGAACTGGCTAAATTAGCACACATTTCTTCTTTTCATCTGAGTCACTTTTTTGTTAAAGTGAGATAGCATTCGTTAGTTTGCGATCAACCACGATTTAAAATACTGGTCGAAACTTGAATTGCCTAGATGTAATAAAACATTTGAGATTGAGATTAAATGTATTTGAAGGCTAATAAATCTGACCCAATCTGAATGTTTTTATTTGTGTTCTCTGAGGTTTTATGGCTGTAGTGTGTGAAGTGCACCTGTCATGCTGTATCAATATTGCATTGGACTTTCAAGACCATGTGTTATTTTCATAGTAGGAGATACATACATTTCTGGTAGAATTGCTGTGATTTTAGTCGTTTTCATTCTGTTGAGATTGAGTTTTTACCTTGGGAGTCACAGTTGTTATACTGCCCAAGATTTATCATTTGGCTCTTTATAACCTACATGCTTATGTATATATTAAAGAAAATAACATTTTAGGCAATCAGTGGTCCATTTATTTAGTGGGTGGGTTGCTGAAAATAACAAATGAAGGTAGCTAATACTTAAATTATTTATTAAGGAGGTCTTTATACACTCAGTGAGCACTTTATTAGGTATTTATTTAGACATATTAAGTCCTCTGCTGCTGTAGCCTATCCACTTAGATGTTTGATGCATTGTGTTCAGAGATGCTCTTCTGCACACCACTGTTGTAATGTGTGGTTATTTATGTACTGTCACCTTCCTGGCAGCTTCGGCCCTTCTCCTCTGACATCTCTCATTAACAAGGCGTTTCTGTCTGCAGAACTGCTGCTCAGTGGATGTTTTTGGTTTTGTTGAACCATTCTCTGTAAACTCTGAGACTGTGGTGCGTAAAATTCCCAGGAAATCAGCAGTTTCTGAGATACTCAAACCAACTGGCACCAACAATCATTCCACAGTCAAAGTCACTGAGATCACATTTCTTCCCAATTCTGGCATGCTTTTATGCATTTAGTGGCAGGCACATGATTGGCTGATTACATATTTGCATTAACAACCTGGTGTACAGGTCTACCTGTTAAAGTGATCACTTACTGTATATCATTCAATACTTTGTGTGACAGCATTAGCAACAATCTCTTTTTCAGGAAAAGCCGTTGCTGTGGATGCATCCATTGTGCTCCAGCAGTTCCGCACTGCGATCCCAAGACTACATAACCGCAATGGAGTAAATCTGAGGTGAGGTTTCAGTGGTAATACATGGCAAATTCAAGTTCTTAACATAAATATGCCTATTAAATTCAGGCTACCACTGGCTGTGTATATTTTTTAATGTAGATGTACTTAAATGCTAATTTGAACCTTATTAAGAAGATTGCCTTGCTTTTCTTTTTCTCATTTGATTCAATGATAAAGAAGGTTGTGATGAATGCTTGTGGAGTAACAGGTTTGCCCTTCTGTTTTAGCCCCCTCACTGGCCTGTTCTTTCGGACACTGAGCTTTCTGGAGCATGACATTAAGCCCGTTTTCATATTTGATGGGCGTCCACCCGAACAGAAGAAGAGAGTGGTGAGTATTGAGTAATGCAATAAAATAAAAAACAAATTAAAAAAATACTGTGAAGATGCTTGCAAAAATGAAGAATATTTCAAAAAATAAAAAGAAATTATATAAAGAGCAGTAAGCAGTTAAAATTAGTATTTGTTGTGACCACCCTTTGCTTTTGAAATGGCATCAGTTCTAACTCTCAGGTAAACTGAAAATCGGCTGGTAGGTTGTTCCAAGCGTATTGCAGAACATGCTACAGTTCTTTTGCAGTTTTGCTTGTTTCTGGCTCACCGGGTAATCCCAGACTGCCTCGATCAAGTTTTATCTGAAAAGTGGTCTACTACTTTAAGTGTCGATATTAACTGATTTCCCCAAAAAATTCCCGGATTTTAAAAAAAGGACTGTTTGGATTAAACTGATTTTCACCCGGATTTTTTTATTTTCTTTTTGCTTTCACTCCGCATTTTTAATGTTTTTGGAATTAAAATCTATTATGGATTTGGTTCTCTGGACCATTGCTGTGAAAATAATAGCGACTGTAACCTGATTTCTGTTGTCTGTAAAATGCAGAGAAGGTGAGGTCCCCCCACACTCCTTTGTCACCCCACATTTTTGAAAATAAGAAACTGTTGTCATTAAAACAATGGTATCGTAAAATAGTTAAAGCAAACAGAACTGTTTTCGTTTTATCAACTTTCACCGCTAAAAAAATGATTGAATGCAGATAAATCTACTCTGGGTGTGCGACTTAAGGGGTAAAACTTCCTTAGTCTTTTGTATTAAAAAATGACTTCCTCATTATTATAGCAATGTTAGGCCTATTTCTTGTATACAGTACCCTCTAAAAGTATTGGAACAGCAATGTCAATTCCTTTGTTTTTGTAATGCACTGAATACATTTGGGGTTGATTAACATGAGACAGAATTTCTGCTTTTATTTCCTGGTATTTCCACCATGTGTTAAACTAATATTGCAGAATGCATTTATACTGAAATGAAATTATTTAAGCTTCTGAAATACTTAGAACATAGCTCCTTTGGTATCAGACCACCCATTTTTTAGTTGAGCAAAAGTATTGGAACAGAGAGTATTTAAGTAAATTAAATTGGGTAATATTTAATATACTGTAGCATATCCCTTGTTTTCAGTAACTGCTTCAAGTCTGCCTCACCAACTGCTTTTGTTCCTTGGTCAACCTGTATGCCAGTGGTTTCTTTCTTTTTCACGACATTCCAAGTTGTTGTAAAAGTTATCCCCAATGTTTTTGCAAAGGCTCTGATCGATTTCTCCTCTTTTCTAAGCTTGAAAATGGCTTGCTTTTCTCCCAAAGACAGTTCTCTGGTCTTCATGTAGGTTTATCTTTTCTAAAACAAATGCAATCTTAACAGAAAAAAACCCATGGCTAAAACCACAAGTAGATTTTCAGAACTATTTATTGTTTAACGAATCAATCTAACAGGACGCATCTGGGCAACAAGAAACACCTGTCAGTCACATGTTTTGCCAACTAAAAATCGGGTTGTCTGATACAAAAGGTGTTATGTTCTAAGTTGTTTTACAAATCTGGGAAATAAACCAGGAAATAAAAGCTGAAATTCAGATCTGTCATCTCATGCACATCTTTTGACCTCAAACTTAATTGTCTTAAGGGTATTGCAAAAACAAAGGAATTGTTCCAATACTTTTGTATGTCTGTATGTCACTGTGCAAATGCAATTCATTGTGCAGTTGAACTAGCAGATGCAATGTATCCAATCTCCCAGAATGTGTACTATCAATGTTCCATTAACAAAGCCTATGTGTAAAAGAAAGAACAATATTTAAAATGAAAATTAAATATTTATCCTGGAAATATGCATCATTGTAGTACGATTGACACCAGTTTTTTAAGGCGAGCCTTATTTGTGTCAACTAAAATACAAATACAAAAAATTATTTGTAACATTACATATTTTTTAAATATCAGATTTGTGCTTTTCTACTTTTGCACAGTACTGTATGTTGTAACTGTTAGAACAGAGCTTGTTCAGCTTGTTCGATTCAACCTCAAGAACCACTTAAGGAACTGTGAGCAAGAACTGTGACCTACTTCTTATTAATATGCAGCCTGACATGTGCTTTGTGGTTGAAACTGACCAGCTGATGTTCTGTCTCTGCAGCTAGAGAAAAGAGCCCAGGCTGCTGGCTGGTCAGGGTCCTATTGCTCCAGCTCAGGTGAGAGACATTACAGTATACCGCTTTTTCCACTTTAAAATGTTTATTTTAAAGCCATTTGAGTAATTATGAAATAAAATGGCTGGATTTGGAGATTGACCATATTTCATGTTAAACTTCCCCGACACTGTATAGCCGACATCTTGGTGTTGTGATAATGCCTATAGAATATTGCACATTATGAGGTTAATAATGTCTGAAAAACAATGATTAACCGTCATATAATGATGATAATAAAAATTTTATAATGTAATGATCAACAGTTTCCACTCAGAACCAGGACTGCAAGAGTCTCCTGCAGCATTTGGGTGTGCCTTATGTTCAAGTAAGTTTCCTATCTCCCAGCCTGAGGTTAACCCGTTTGGGCTCTTGTGCAAGGCCCGTAACCCTGCATTGCAATATCTCCTGCTTAGTCTAATCAACAGTATGTCGCTCTGGATAAGAGTGTCTGCCAAATGTCAATAATGTAATAATGTAATCCTCACCTATTTATATAGTGTTCTATTTAAGGCTTTATAACTCCGGATGTGAGCATCGCAGAGATGTGGAAATGGCTCAAATGAAGCAAGACAATTGTGAACACGATGTAACCATTCAAAAATGAAGTTTTTCTCTTTTAGTTCAGAATGAAATACTGTGAGTCACAAATGTAAAACAGGTAAAACTATACATTTCCTGGATCATAAATCCCTTGACCCTGAGTATGCAAAAGCTGAGCGTGATAGAACTCATAAAGATGAAGGGGTGGAAAAATGTGTGCATCCCTGGTTTCAATGTCTTTTACAATGAATCTGTATGTGATTGAAAGCAAACTTGAACTCTAAATGGTACAGAGTTAAACAAGAGACCCCTCTGCAAATTTTCAAGCAAGATTTATTTTTATTTTCATTTTTTCTGTTTATAAATAATAAAAAAAGGAATAATAACCCTTTTTGATTATTCTTTGTTACTTTTTAAAAAGATGATTACTACGGCCCAGACCCAGGTGATTTACTCGTTAGGGCTTCAATTAGTCTGGTGAGTATAATTCCAGGGCTGAAATTTTTATTCTGAAGTAACCCAATGCCTTCTAAAGTATCCAACTGCAGTAGCTGTTCTGTCTGGTGTTAACAAACATGGCTTCCTCTAAACAGTTGTCCAAGGATTTCAGAATGAAGATGGTTCATTTCCTCCAAGAAGGAGAAGGCTACAAAACGAAATGTTTCAAACAACCTATTTCCACTGTCAGAAACATTAGAAAATGGAAGATAAATGGAACAGTTGAAGGCAAGGCATGGTCTGGAAAAATTTCAGATAGAATGGCCGAGACCTGGTGAGAATTGCACACATCACTGCAAAAGAGTAGCAGACACAGTCTACCTGTTTACAGGACAACAATACTTTAAACAACAAAGACCTACATGGCAGAGTTGGCAGAAAGAATGACCTCAACACAAAATTAAGCATCTGAAGTATGCAAAAGAAAGCATTGAGAAGCCTGGAAGAATATGCTTTGGATTGACAAAACCAAAATTGAACTTTCTGTCCACCACCAAAGACGGTATGTTTGGCGAAAAAAGGGTAAAGCCTTTGTAGAAAATAACACCTTGCCAACTGTGAAGTATGGCGGTGGATCTCTCTCACAGAGAGAACAGTGACATGCCTGTGTCTCCTTACCCTCTCCCACAGAAAGCAGGTGGAGGTGGGTTGTGTGGCAGCTGGGGGCACAGGAAATATTGTGCGAGTTGAAGGAAGAATGGATTCCACCAAATATTAATACATTCTAGAGGCTAATGTTCAAAGGTCAGTCCAGCCATTGAAGTTGAAGAGAGGTTGGGTATTCCAGCAATACAATGAGCCAAAGCATACCTCAAAATCAACCATGAAGTACCTCCAGGAAAGACGGATACAGGTTTTGGAATGGCCCCCACAGTCCCCAGACTTGAATATTATTGAATTGTGGAGAGACCTCAAAAATGCCGTACATGCAAGGAGGCCGAAGAATATTTCTGAGCGAGAGGTATTCTGCCAGGAAGAATAGGGAAAAATTCAAAAAGCGAGAATTGAAACACTTAGCTGGCTACAGGAAGCCTTTACAAGCTGATGAGTTACAAAGTACTAACTGACAGGGTTTCAAAACTGTTGCACAGGACCTCTTTTATTTATTATTTTGAAACTAAGAAATAAAAATAAAAGTAATCTTGCTTAAAGATTTTAAGAAATGTATTGTGTCATGTTTAACGTTATACTATTTAGATATTTAGAGGTCAAGTTTGCTTCTGTTCACTTAGATATTAAAGGAGTGCTCTCTGGTTCGTAGATAAATGGCAAGCATACATATGCTGAAAGGGATGTGCTCATCATTATTTGTTCTTCGATTCTTATCAATGTTCAGAAGAACCAGAAAACGAAAAATCAGAAACAGGCCAGGGCTTGAGCTGGAGTGGGTGTGCAATCACTGAGGTGTAAATGCTGATGAAATGGAGCTATACAGTGGGGCAAAAAAGTATTTAGTCAGCCACCAATTGTGCAAGTTCTCCCACTTAAAAAGATGAGAGAGGCCTGTAATTTTCATCATTGGTACACTTCAACTATGAGAGACAGAATAGGGGGAAAGAATCCAGGAAATCACATTGTAGGATTTTTAATGAATTAATTGGTAAATTCCTTGGTAAAATAAGTATTTGGTCACCTACAAACAAGCAAGATTTCTGGCTCTCACAGACCTGTAACTTCTTCTTGAAGAGGCTCCTCTGTCCTCCACTCGTTACCTGTATTAATGGCACCTGTTTGAACTCGTTATCAGTATAAAAGACACCTGTCCACAACCTCAAACAGTCACACTCCAAACTCCACTATGGCCAAGACCAAAGAGCTGTCAAAGGACACCAGAAACAAAATTGTAGACCTGCACCAGGCTGGGAAGCCTGAATCTGCAATAGGTAAGCAGCTTGGTGTGAAGAAATCAACTGTGGGAGCAATTATTAGAAAATGGAAGACATACAAGACCACTGATAATCTCCCTCGATCTGGGGCTCCACGCAAGATCTCACCCCGTGGGGTCAAAATGATCACAAGAACGGTGAGCAAAAATCCCAGAACCACACGGGGGGACCTAGTGAATGACCTGCAGAGAGCTGGGACCAAAGTAACAAAGGCTACCATCAGTAACACACTACGCCGCCAGGGACTCAAATCCTGCAGTGCCAGACGTGTCCCTCTGCTTAAGCCAGTACATGTCCAGGCCCGTCTGAAGTTTGCTAGAGAGCATTTGGATGATCCAGAAGAGGATTGGGAGAATGTCATATGGTCAGATGAAACCAAAATAGAACTTTTTGGTAAAAACCCAACTTGTCGTGTTTGGAGGAGAAAGAATGCTGAGTTGCATCCAAAGAACACCATACCTA
Organism: Conger conger; assembly: GCF_963514075.1. NCBI lineage: Eukaryota > Metazoa > Chordata > Actinopteri > Anguilliformes > Congridae > Conger > Conger conger. The sequence goes on from NC_083764.1 coordinate 35,314,394, forward strand.
CTGTGAAGCATGGGGGTGGAAACATCATGCTTTGGGGCTGTTTTTCTGCAAAGGGACCAGGACGACTGATCCGTGTAAAGGAAAGAATGAATGGGGCCATGTATCGTGAGATTTTGAGTGAAAACCTCCTTCCATCAGCAAGGGCATTGAAGATGGATGATGGGAAGGGGTGAAGGAAGATGGCTGCCACTGTTTTTCTCTGCACAGAGGCCTGTTACAATCCATCAAAAATCACCAAAATACAGGGCCATCTAGTCAAAATTAAATCATTGCTGTATGCACAGTATTGATTTACTTCCAATTTTTGGAAATCTTGACAATTTGGTGTTTTGGGATTAAGGACTAGGTTTTGGGAGTACATGGTGTTTGGCAACAGAGCAGTGTTTTCTTTGTTTTTTCTTCTCATTCAATTTGTGATCTACTTGGATCAAGATGGCGACTACAATCAAAGGGCTGGCGGGGGAATTGGGAGAGATTAGAAGCTCTCTCAACTTTATGTCTGAGGAGATCAGCAAAGTGGTGAAGCAACAACAAACCCTCACAGGCCTAATGGAGGAGATCCGTGAGCTGAAGGCAACAATTAAACAAAAAGACCAAAGGATGGAAATGCTTGAACAAAGGGTTGATGACTTGGAGCAGTATTCCAGAGCTGATGACCTTGTAATCACAGGGCTGGAGACCAAACATCGAAGCTACGCTAGGGCTGCTGACCCGGCTGGTGACCAGCTAGGTGAGGATGCATTACCTGAGGAGCTGCATACATTAGAGCAACAAGTTGTTCAATTCATGTCAAGTAAAAACATTTACCTGGAGAGTCACCAAATCTCAGCCTGTCACACTTTTCCTCGTAAGGATAAAAAAACCAAGCCTAAAATTCTTGTCAGGTTTGTAAACAGGAAGCACAAGGTGGAGATGTTAAAACAGGCCAAGAAGCTTAAAGGCACTGGGGTGTATGTAAGTGAACACTTGACAAAGAAAAATGCTGAATTAGCTTGGAATGGACGTATCTTGCGAAAGCTAAATAAAATCCAAGCAACCTGGACAAGGAATGGAAAAGTGTTCATATGATTAAATGGACCACCAGAGCAAGCTAAGGTGGTTGTGGTTAGACATCTGAGGGACTTGGATCAATACAAGTAACAGTGACAAGTGACTAACAATGAAGTTCTCTGTGGACATTTTTCTTTTTTCTTTTTTGAATCTTTTTTACCCTTATGGATTGGTAGATGAAGCATATATTTGCTTTTCTACTGAGGAAGATGATGATGAGGTTCTGAGAATGAATCTACTTTGGAATTTAAAAAGATTGACAGGACATAATTTATTATTTCTGATAAATGATTGATTCACTTAAGAGTCAAGTCTTTTCAAGATCTGAATTCACAGAACATAGAAGTTATGATTTTGAAGGTGATGTGGATCCGGAGAATCACGTTTTTAATCATATCAATGATTCTGGTAGATACTATACTGAGGAACAACTTAATGATAGTATTGAATTAGATAAGACATTTTCGTTAATACATTTCAATTGTAGAAGCTTACCTAAACATTTGACTAAAATCAATGAATATTTGGACACAATTAAAAGTAAATTTAAGTTGATAGCTTTATCTGAGACATGGATTAATAAAGAAAAAGATATTGATTTGCATATTAAGGGCTATGATTTATATGTTACCAGTAGAGCGAACAGGAGTGGAGGAGGTGTGGCTATCTATGTGGATAGCGACTTAAAATGCAGACCAGTGGAATGCATGACAGCTGTAATTGATGATTTAATGGAGTGTATTGCTGTGGAAATTGAATTTGAAAAAGTGAGAAATATTATTGTTGCATGTGTTTACAGGAAACCAGGATCAAATATAGAATCTTTTAAGGACAGTTTAGAAGAATTAATGAGTGGTTTAAATGATAACAAAACACTTATAATCTGTGGCGATTTCAATATCAACCTCTTAAAGATATCTACACATAAACAAACTTCAGATTTTGTGGATGCATTATATAGTAGAGGGCTGTACCCACTGATTACAAAGCCCAGTAGAGTAACCACATCTAGTGCAGCATTAATTGATAATCTTTTTACAAATGTCTTGGAGAATATTAACTGTGGGTTAGTAATAAATGATATAAGTGACCATTTACCGGTATTTGCAACATTCAATTATCAATTACTGAAAAAGAGAGCAGAAAATTGCCACAGATATATAAGAGTAAGGACTGATGAGGCAATTAATGCCTTCAGAAATGACCTCTTAAAACAAGAGTGGAGAGGGGTTTATACAGATGAGGTGAATTCTGCATATGATTCATTTTTACATTGTTATTTAGCTCTATATGATAAACACTGTCCAACAGTTTTATGTACGCACAAACATAGTTATAATAAAAGACCCTGGATAACAAAGGGTTTACAAAATGCATGTAAAAAGAAAAACAAACTTTACAGAGACTTCATCAAATCTAGAACAGAGACTGCTGGAAAAAAATGCAAGTTGTACAAAAATAAGTTAATCAGTATATTGAGACAAGAGAAAAAGAAATATTATAATAAAATGTTACATCTAAATAAAAACAATATTAAGGGTACATGGAATATCTTAAATACTATAATAGGGAACAAATGTGGATCAACGGATCTACCCAACCATTTTGTAAAGGACAATAAGGTGATTAAAAACATGAAGGAAGTGGTAAATGAATTTAATTCTTTTTTTGTAAATGCTGGGCCTAGTTTAGCAAATGACATTATAAAAAAACATGGACAAACAGAAAGTGGCTGGAAAGGGGAAAATAAGGTGATACAGTCAATGTTTCTAGGAGAGGTGAGAGAAAATGAAATAATTTCTGTGGTAGCTAAAACAAAAAACAAGACATCAACTGACAGTGATGGAATTGACATGAAAATAGTAAAAATGACTATTGATTGCATAGTCAAACCACTATGTTATGTTTGCAATCTTTCATTTAGAGCAGGTGCTTTTCCAGAGAGGATGAAAACAGCTAAGGTCACTCCATTATTTAAAGCAGGAGATAAACACAGTTTTAATAGTTATAGACCAGTATCATTGCTTTCCCAATTTTCAAAAGTGCTAGAAAAACTGTTTGTTCAAAAATTAGATAGTTTTATTGAAAACAACAATTTATTGAGTGAGAGTCAATATGGTCTTAGGACAAACCGGTCTACAGGTCTTGCAATAACGGAAATAATAGAAGAAATTACAACAGCAATTGATAGAAAGAAATTTACAATAGGGGTATTCATTGATTTAAAAAAAGCATTCGATACTATAGACCATTCGATTTTAATTTCTAAGTTAAATACATATGGGGTGAGAGGAGTTGTTCTAAAATGGTTAACTAGTTATTTAAACAATAGACAACAATATGTGCAATATGCTGGTAATACATCAGAATGTATGAAAATTGAATGTGGGGTCCCACAAGGTTCAGTTTTGGGGCCTAAACTTTTTGGTTTATATATAAATGACATCTGTGAAGTTTCAAAATTATTGAGGTTTGTGTTGTTCGCAGATGATACAAATTTCTTTTGTTCAGGAGATAATTTAAAAACTTTATCTGAAAATATTGGAAATGAAATGGTTAAACTTAAATCTTGGTTTGATGAAAATAAGTTATCGTTAAATTTGAAAAAAACTAAGTTTATGGTGTTTGCTAATAAAGAAAAGGATGACATCTCATTATCTATTGATGGAATTAACATTGAGAAAGTATCCGAGTTTAGGTTTTTGGGTGTAATAATGGATGAAAATTTGACATGGAAATCTCATATATCACATGTAAAAAAAAAGGTGTCCAAGAATATTTTTATTTTGAACAAAACGAAATATGTTTTAGATTGTAACACAATGAGAATGTTGTACTGTTCACTTATACTGCCTTATTTGTGTTATTGTGCAGAAGTGTGGGGTAACACATATATAAGCAATACAATGCCATTGCTTTTACTACAGAAAAGAGCAGTTAGAATTATTCAAATTTCAAGTCAAATTTAGAGAACATACTAATGGATTATTTGTTAAGGCACGGTTATTGAAACTCAAAGAGATAATTGAACAGCAGACATTATTAATTGTGTTCAAAGCTAAAAAGAGAGTATTGCCAAAGAATGTGCAAAAACTGTTTGCGTTTTCCTCAGAAGATGAAAATCATAGAAGGAGATTTGATTTTAAGCATCAAGTTGCTAGGACCACTTTAAAACAAATGTGTGTTTCTGTTAGCGGCGTCAAACTTTGGAATTCTCAACAGAAGGATTTAAAAGGTTGTACAGATATCTTTCAGTTTAAAAAAATGTATAAAGAAAGACAAATTAGACAATATGCATATGAAAATTAACTTTAAAATTAATGTTTTGAACTTGAATATGATTTCTATTTTACAGGTTATTTTGTTTTATGTTGTTGGAATTAAGGGTGTAGGTGATGGTGTGGGTGAAGGTGTAGGTTAATGGAAAAGGCAGACCATCTAAGAATGTTGTGTTCAAGTAAGGGGCAGACAAAAAATAAGAATTATATTCTTCTTTCTGCTCCTTTCCAATCATGAAAAGCATTAATTTGACAGATGTGTTGTGGACTTGTGTGTTAACTTTATATTGCAATGTGCATTTTCATGAAAGGAACAAATAAAAATGAAATGAAATGAAATGAAAAGATGAAACGTGGCTGGGTCTTTCAGCATGACAATGATCCCAAACACACCGCCCGGGCAACGAAGGAGTGGCTTCGTAAGAAGCATTTTAAGGTCCTGGAGTGGCCTAGCCAGTCTCCAGATCTCAACCCCATAGAAAATCTTTGGAGGGAGTTGAAAGTCCGTGTTGCCCAGCGACAGCCCCAAAACATCACTGCTCTAGAGGAGATCTGCATGGAGGAATGGGCCAAAATACCAGCAACAGTGTGTGAAAACCTTGTGAAGACTTACAGAAAACGTTTGACCTCTGTCATTGCCAACAAAGGGTATATAACAAAGTATTGAGATGAACTTTTGTTATTGACCAAATACTTATTTTCCACCATAATTTGTAAATAAATTCTTTAAAAATCAGACAATGTGATTTTCTGGATTTTGTTTTTTCTCATTTTGTCTCTCATAGTTGAGGTATACCTATGATGAAAATTACAGGCCTCTCATCTTTTTAAGTGGGAGAACTTGCACAATTGGTGGCTGACTAAATACTTTTTTGCCCCACTGTACCTGGCAGGCACCTGGAGATGCAGAGGCCTACTGTGCCCAGCTGGTGAAGGATGGGAAGGTGGATGCCGTGGCCTCTGAGGACATGGACACCATGGCGTTTGGGAGTGACCTGCTCATCCGCCAACTCAATGCTAAGAAGAACAGGTGAGGAAAGATGGGCATATCACTGTGCTTTCTGTGGGAGAGGGTAAGGAGACACAGACATGTCACTGTGCTCTCTGTGAGAGAGGGTAAGGCGAGAGATGTGTGTCACTGCTCTCTGTGGGAGAGGCTAAGGAGATACAGACATGTGACTGCGCTCTCTGTGAGAGAGGGTAAGGAGAGATGTGTGTCACTGCGCTCTCTGTGAGAGCAGGTAAGGAGAGAGTTGTGTCACTGTGCTCTCTGTGAAAGGGGGTAAGGAGACACAGGCATGCCATTGTGCTCTCTGTGAGTCTGGGGACCAATTTGATTTCTTGTGAAACATTGTGTGAGTGTTCTGAAACAAGGTAGTCAGATCATCTCAGTGAGTGCATTTTAGGGTGTGTTAATCAACTGTCCCTCTGGCACTGTCTCTATCCCCCTCCTATTTCAGCGAGGTCATGGAATACTCTCTGCCCAAGGTACTGGCTGCGCTGCAGCTGACATACAGAGAGGTTTGTTTCTCTATATTCTCCCACTTCCCTGTTAATGCTGTGGAAATGAATTGCTGTCCCAATTCACTACCAGCTCATACAGTACCAGTCAAAAGCTTGGACACACCTTGCCTTTTTCTGGCTTTTTTGATTAATGTTTTATTTGCACTCTTTTGTAATCAAACAATTACAAAGAAACAAATTCTCAGCTTTTATTAAACCATGGTTTTATACATTTTGGTTTCACCATGTAGTAATTACAGCACTTTATATACGTAGCCACCCTATTTCAATGTTTGAGACAAATTAACATAATGTCAAATAAAATAGTCATGTTTTGTATTTGGTTGCATATCCATTGCGTACCATAACTTTCTGATGTCTGTAAGCTATCAACACCACCAGTCTGGATATCTTATTTTCAGGTTGTCCTACAAGCGATACTATAACTCTTTGCATTTGAATGGATCTCTATGGGAATTGGGGAGTGGGACAAGATTCAGCTGTAAACTATGCTGATTTAGTATGGAATACATTTGTTGGCTAAATGGCTAAAAAGTCATCAAGGGACCGAGGTATCAAACCAGCCTCAAACAACTGTGTTGCTACTAGATATACAGTAGATACTTCACAGGCTGTTTCTCCTGAATAATTCAGGAGTTCAACAGGAAAATCAGTTAGGATAAATGTCCCTTGCCGCTCTACGTGAGCTGGCCAAACTCAGCCTTTATCGAACTCCAGTTCTTGGTGTGCAATTGCAATGAACTGAATTGAACAGCAAGGTTCACTGCATCTTCCCCCCTCAGATAACACACAGTGCAAACATTGTGTAGGGTCGTTGATATTATTGTTGTTATTATTATTACTATGATTTATATTGATATTATTATTATAGTAGTAGTATGCCTATTAGACCTGTGTCAAATACGTATTTCAAGTATCCCATGGCTTATATGCTGGCTGTAACAATATTGGAGCCTTGCACACAGTCTGTGGACAACAACAGCTTCACCATTCCTCTCATAAATTGATAGCTTAGTCACAAGCAACTGATTCAACTTTGTTTCATCAACATTAAGAACACAGCGTAGCATTTTGAGCTGTGAGTTCCACCTTGTGACAGTGGCAGGCTGCAATCGGTTTTTCCCCTCCAAGATGTCCGGTGTGGCAGTAGACTTGCAACTGCGAGCGACAATGGTGGATGCTTTTGGTAATCAGTGGAGTTTAGGCCATCTTTGATGGTGAGCTGAAGCGTGTGCAAAGCACCACTCATGCTTTGGAATGAAACCTTCAATATCAGTGGAGTTGATAGGTTGCAGACTGATCTCAGACATCACAGGTGCCATGATGCAAACAAACAAGCGTGGTTAATCTTAATCATAGTCAGTGGACTTTCAGAAGGGTCGGTAATAAGACAAGATTCTCAAACAAGCAGGGGTCAAAACACAAGGCAGATCAATACACGGCAGGCAACACAACTATCCAAAAAGCAGCTCCAAACACCTGCGCTTGAACAGGCACCTTGCATAGCAATGTTTATTGGCTGATTAATGCCAGGTGTGCTCAATCACCATTGAACCATGACATCCTTTACCCTGGCAATAGATGAATCCAACATATACAGTACATGTATTAGTATTTTAATTAAAGCTTCTGCATTCTTGGCACTGTATTAGATGAAAGTATTTGACATTTATTGATTTGAAATAGCATTTGAAGGAAATTTAAATTTCCAAATTTGCAAATACTGAATTAAAATAAGAACATTTTTTTAGTATTTGAATATTTTTAAACAACTATTTGGTTCTTGATTTTTCTTTTCTAATGCTTCAAGTATAAATCATTTATTTTGGAGAATTTGATTTCTATCTGTATTTCACACAGGTCTGATGTCTATATTAGTATTATTAGGCTATTATAATTACAATAATTATCACTCATATCAAGGGCATGGCCTGTTTCAACTGAGTGAAGGCAAGTGTGATGTAACAGTTGAATTCTAGAACAGATGTTGCACACAGTTGTATGGCCGTTGGAATTATTTTAGAACTTATGTGTGAAAGGATGGCGGCATGGATGGTGCAGTGGGTAGCACTGCCGCCTCACAGCAAGGAGGTCCTGGGTTCGAATCCCCGTCGGCCGGGGCCTCTCTGTGCGGAGTTTGCATGTTCTCCCCGTGTCTGCGTGGGTTTCCTCCGGGTACTCCGGTTTCCTCCCACAGTCCAAAGACATGCAGGTTAGGTTGATTGGAGAGTCTAAATTGCCCGTGGGTATGAGTGTGTGAGTGAATGGTGTGTGTGCCCTGCGATGGACTGGCGACCTGTCCAGGGTGTATTCCTGCCTTTCGCCCAATGTATGCTGGGATAGGCTCCAGCCCCCCTGCGACCCTGTTCAGGATAAGTGGGTTCAGATAATGGATGGATGGATGGATGTGTGAAAGGGATAAAACATCTAAGTCCATTTTGTATTCAGATTTTCTCATCCTCTATGACAAAACCCATAATTTAAATGAAAATTTAAAAACACATTTGAACACGGACATTAAATAATATAGGGCCAGTTGAATTATCATTTGATTGTTATTATGGATGTTACGTATGCTGTTACAATAAGAAACAGGTTATTTCAAATGTGGTTTTTCATTTTGATTTTAATTATGACAGGATTTTGTCGTCGATGATGAGAAAAATGGACTTTGCATTTACATTTTAATATTGTCAGGTAAAGTGCGTAACTTAAGTAGAAAATGAAATTGTGAAGCGGGAAACTTTGCAGGTTTTAAGCATATGGAATCAAAACTACATGTAATTGCCGATTTGCATTAAAATTAAAATTTTGGCACTGATATGCTTCCATACCTAGGAGCACATAGTATTCCTTCAGGCAGACTATGCAGGAATTTCCTTCCTTGCTTCACTCCTGTGTTCATACACAAAAAATGCATTTGCCCCATTCTAAATCCTGGCTCTCCATTGCAGACGACCGCAATGAGCTGAGAAACCGCGGTCTAATATGATTCATAAAATATCAGCTTTAGTAGTTGCTTTCCTTTTAGCTAGCTATTTAAATGAGGCTATTTCTATTTAGTGGTGACAGTAGCCACTGATACTAGTGTTAACACCAGTGGATTTCAGTGTACTCTCTAGCCTGCCTGCACAATTCTGTAACCTAAACATGCATATTGACAAATGCATCAATACATGCATCAGTTCTTCTGAAAGTCTGGGAGTATTTTGGATTTAGGCATGAGCTCGCTGCCCAGGAGAGGAAATACACTGGTATAATCTCCCGAAAAGCAGTGACATTAGTACAGTGCAGTGGGACCCAGCTATCATGGCCAGCCAGCTGACATACAAAATTTTCTTAACTTGCAGTGTTTTTGTGTTTAATTTGGTGTTTTGCTTCTGCAGCAAGAATGCCGGCAGCCAAGAAAAAATACTTGGAAGATTCAGTAGGGGGCAGGCGCGTTGCGTTTCTGGGTGACTCGCCACATATATAGGATTGATTACCATTGATTGTGTGTCCCTTGAAAAAAAATATATACCCTGACTTCTTGTAAGAGAAAAAAGATACAAAGAAACCTGATAATAAGCAGGAAAATAAATATTGCGTGTGCTGCCAGACAGGGCGGCTGTGAGCGGTATCGTCTAACAGTAAAGGTTCTTTTCTGTGATCCAGATCGCTGGTAACTTATGAGGGAAGTAAAGAGACACTTTTGTTATGAGTGTGTTTGGAAACCCACATTATTTTAAGAGGGATCATAAGATGTGTTTAAGGAGGTGCTTAGCATTAAGAGGCTTTCGGTAAACCCACCCCTAATCAATTGCCAAGTAAGACACAGCCTCTTCTTATTAATTCATACATTCCATTTTTTCATTAAAAATCTCTTTAATTACCAAGTAGCCATGCTATTGGTGGCATTAGCTCAGGCGGTAAGAGTAGTCGTCTGGCAGTGGGAGGGTTGCCAGTTCGATCCCGCCCAGGGGTGTTACCAAGGTTTGAATACATCTGGGGCTGAGCCAATGTAATTTGAGGCTGAGCTGGGAAGGGGCGTTCCATGCATGATTATGTTTTTATCAGTTAGTCGGGAAGTTAGCTAACAACTCTGCAGGCAGCGAGAACACTCAGAAAGATTCGGGGCTAGTCAAAGAAGATTCCCGGCTGAAGCCCCGGAAGCTCGATGCTGGTGACGCCACTGATCCCGCCCTGTGTGTTGAAGTGTCCCTGAGCAAGACACATAACCCCCAAATGCTCCTGACAAGCTGGTTGGTGCCTTGCATGGCAGCCAACACACCGTTGATGGTGTGAGCGTGTGTGAATGAGAAGTATCAATTCTACAGCTTTGGATAAAGGCACTATATAAATGCCAATCATTTACCATTTACCATATTATCTACCGTATTAGCTTTCAGAATTATCAGCAATAAGGAAATCTGCACTTCAAGATTGTTTAGGCTACAATCTATGTATTATGGATCTTCTCCACTCCAGTCTAATTTCCGAGTGTGAGTGCGGAGAAAGAAGTCTACAGTGTTTACAATTTTGCTAAAATGTGCACAAATTAATACATAAGCCACATATACTAATCTGCTTAATTGGGGAGAGCTGGCTATATCTGAAGTTACTGAGTATTGTGAATTAATTGTTGTATTGATATTCAAGGAAAACCACTGCTTAGTGATTGACACTGATTTTTCAAAATTGTATTTATCATTTAACATGATTTGAAGAAGCTGCGTGTTAATTTCCGATTGATTTCTCAGATCGTTGTCACGCTTGTCAATCAATGAAAATGAAAATAAGTTATCTCACCTGACGCCACTGCTAAGTAGGCCTAAATCTTTTAATAAATAGCCTGAAATGGTCAAAAATGAAAGAAGCAAATATTCAAACAAAACACTACTGGGAGGTTTTCTTCCCTTTGAATGGTCCAAAATTCATCTCAATTGATATTGCTGTGTCATGGTTGCATTTCCCTGCAGTTTGTAGACCTGTGCATCTTGCTGGGGTGCGACTACTGTCAGAAGATACAGGGTCTCGGGCCAAAGAAGGCCCTGAAGCTGATTCAGAAGCATAAAACTATAGAGGCGGTGGTGCTACACATCAACAGAGAGGTAAGCAGTTCTCCCTCTGGGCTCACATACATGCATAGATACAGTATGTACGTACAGTGCAGTCTGTAAGTATTTGTTTTCACTCTGTACTCCAGCAAAGAACTGGGCTGAAGTCAGGTGATTGATTTGACCCGAAAAAGCTCATTGGTTGCTTTGGCAGTATGTTTTGAATCATTGTTGTGCTGCATGATGAAGCAACATCCAATCAGTTGCGATGCATTTGCTTGGATCTGAGCAGAAAAGATCATTCTGTATCATTCGGCATTCATCCTGCTGCTGCCATCAGCAGTGACATCATCAATGAACACAAGTGAGCCAGTTCCAGCGGCAGCCGTACATGCCCAAGCCATAACACCACCTCCACTATGATTGACAGATGAGGTGGTGGATGGTTAATGGGCTCCACACTTTTTCCCCACAGTTTCCTTTCTATCAGTCTGGTATAGTTCGATCATTGGTAGAATATGACATTTGTGTATTACATTTGTGTATTCATTTTGAATGAAGGTTGCAGTTTTATCTCACCCCTGCCTCCCTGTGTCAGACACACCCTGTCCCACAGGAATGGCGGTACAGAGAAGCCCGTGAGCTGTTCTTCCAGGTGCCTCACGGGAGTCCGCCAGCTCTGGTTTGGAAAGAGCCTGATGAGCAGGAGCTGGTCAAGTTCTTGTGCCGCGAGAAACATGTGAAGTAGGTCCTGCTCCTGTCTTCATATGATCATATGAAATTCAGGTCTCCCCCAGTGGTGGAGTGAGCTCCTTGCTGCAATCTGGACAGTGGGAACTACAGTCAGAAAAAAGGCTGCATATAAGAACCAGCACAGATAATAATGAATATGTAATGTTCAAATGTGGGGAAAACTATATACTTTTATTTCAATACATTTACTCTCATGTTTCAATGTTTCAAGTGATCTCATTTTTTCTGAAAACCATAGGTGTCAGAATTATTGGCACTCCTAGCAACTTTTGGAAATCAAGTTCAGTTGCCAATAAAATTTCATCCATCAGTATGGGAAAAGCTGAACAACTGTCACTACAAAAGGCACTGATGGTAATTGACCTTCAGAAGTCTGGTAATGGGTACAAAAATACATTTAAGCATACAAACAGTTAAACATACCACTTATAACTGTAAGGGCAATAATATTATATATACATATACATTTAATTATATGGAAATTGTCAGAAAGAGGACACAGAATCCTGGCTGATAGAAGGTTGAAATTTACTTTGGACCATGTAGGGAATGATGAACAGGGCCGTTTTGTTTATATAAAGATACGTATTAATCAGGTTGGATTGGCATTAGCATCTATTTATGCCCCTAATGATGTTGATAGCGAATTTTTACCGGGCATTAGTGATACACTGTTAGAAAACTGTGTAGATTATCACTTAATAGTGTGTGGTGACTTCAACTCCGTCCTTGATCCCGCATTAGACAGGTCCTCTTCGGATTGTGTATCTTCGCAATCATCTGCAATTTTAAAGACGCTTATTGCGGATCTTGATATTGCTGATGTATGGCGATTTCAAAATAAGGATACCAAAAATTACACATTCTATTCAAACAGACATAAATCTTACTCTAGGATTGATTTTATGTTTGCCAGTCCATTCCTCATTCCCTCCATGGCTCCAATTAATATTTTGCCAATTCTGTTGTCTGATCACGCTCCCATCACGTGTAAGCTCCAGTTGTCTGCTGATACCGCCAAGGCCACTAGGTGGAGATTTAATAACACTTTGTTGACAAACCCTGCCTTTCTGCCTTCCCTTAAAGTTGAACTTGAAGAGTTTCTTGTTATTAATGGAGCACAATGTGACAATCCTCAAATTCTGTGGGAAACAACAAAATGTGTCATTAGGGGATATTGTATTTCATTTTCCTCTACCCTTTCCAAGGCCCGAAATAAGTGTTTTAATGGTAAATGGTAAATGGTTGGCATTTATATAGCGCCTTTATCCAAAGCGCTGTACAATTGATGCTTCTCATTCACCCATTCATACACACACTCACACGCCAACGGCGATTGGCTGCCATGCAAGGCACCAACCCGCTCATCAGGAGCATTTAGGGGTTAGGTGTCTTGCTCAGGGACACTTCGACACAGCCCGCGCGGGGGATCGAACCAGCAACCCTCCGATTACCGGAAGACTGCTCTTACTGCCTGAGCCATGATTTAAAGAAAATAAAAACAATGGAAGACTTACAAAAACAAAGCTTTACAGATGATCAAGCCGCACATCTCGCTTCTCTTAAAGGAGAATATAATGCTGTGTCTCTATCAAAGGCTGAATTCATTTTCCATAGAACGAGACAAAGATATTATTTTGACACTGAAAGGCTTAGTCGTCTATTAGCACTTCGGTTGAAGGAAAATGAAAGCAAAGCCTCTATTAGCATTATTAAGGATCATACTGGTGCCGTTCACACTACTCCCCGAGCTGTAAATGGTATATTTCAAACATTTTATACTCGTTTGTATAGTTCTGAAATAGACTATGATGCATCTCGCTGCAAGGCGTTCCTTGATGGCCTCAATTTGCCTACAATATCACAATCTGAAAGATAGGTGCTTGACTCTCCTCTAGATTTAGAGGAACGACATAATGCTCTTCGGTCATTACAAAGAGGAAAATCACCTGGGTTAGATGGTCTCCCTCCAGAGCTATATCTAGAACTGTGGGAGTTGGTAGGGCCTCTTATTATGGACTCCTTTAATTATGCTATATCCATGGGTAATTTTCATAGAGACCAGAAGGTGGCCCTTATCTCTCTCCTATTAAAGAAAGGGAAAGATTCTTTGGAGTGTTCAAGCTACAGGCCAATCTCACTTATTTCTTGTGACCAAAAGTTGTATGCAAGGCTCTGGCCTCACGATTGGAGGCGGTTACTAATGCCTTGATTAATGAGGACCAGACAGGGTTTATAAAGGGACGCCTTGCATCTGATAACATGCGCAGACTGCTTCATATTATCAATCTAACTGACAGTTTTCTCAGTCCCTGTGCAGTACTCTCACTCGACGCTGAGAAAGCTTTTGATCGGCTCGAATGGGGGTATATGTGGGCTGTTTTGTAACGTCTGGGTTTTGGGGTCAATTTCATCGCTATGATTAAGGCTTTATACAATACACCGACCGCATCTGTGATAACAGGGACTGTTATTTCCCCCCCATTCCAACTGGGCCGTTCGACCAGGGTTGCCCGCTGTCACCAATTCTGTTTTGTCTCTCTCTTGAACCCCTGGCACAAGCCATCAGACAAAGTATATCTATTTCCCCTATTTCTATTTATGGTCATAATCATCACATCTCATTGTACGCCGACGACATTTTATTGTTTTTAGATAACATCGAAACTTCCATTCCTCAGGTCTTAGAGGTGTTTGAAGATTTCGGTGGAATGTCAGGTTATAAGATTAATTGGACAAAATCAATTTTAATGCCCCTCAGTCTGTCAGCGAGAACATCTTGTCTTCCCACACATATTCCAGTGAAGACGTGTTTCACTTACCTTGGCATTACTATACATCCAACCATATCGAAGATAGTTAAGGACAATTTTGATACAACCCTGAATAAGATCAAAACAGATATTCAAAGATGGGATAGCCTTCCAGTATCTCTTCAAGGCAGAGCCACTACAATTAAGATGAACGTCTTGCCCAGAATCAATTTCTTGTTTGCAATGCTACCATTACCCCCATCTCCTAAATATTTTGATGACATTAATTCTATGGTTTCTAAGTTCCTATGGGGAGGCAAGCGCTCGAGAATTCGTCTCACAACTTTGCAGCAGCCCAAATTATCAGGTGGGCTGGTGGTTCCAAATTTTAGGATGTACTACCTAGCATTTCAGATTCAAGCCTTATGCACTTGGATGAATCCAGATTCTAAAGTACCCTGGAGGTATATAGAGGCAGGTTTGGCTATCCCATTTAGATTACAAGATCTACTTTTTTCGGGCACAGGGCGCAGGAATCTTAACCACAGATTTGGTGGCATTATAGTCAATGCCATTAAGGTGTGGAAAGCTGCTGAGAGACTCATGGGGGGTCCCTTTCGATTCTGCCCCTCTACTCCCCTTTGGAATAATTTGAATCTGCTATCTGGTAACCGACCATTCACGCAACAAACCTGGAGCTCTAGAGGCGTAAACACATTTGGAGATCTATATGATGACGGTGGCCTAGTATCATTCCAGCACCTTCAAATTAAGTTTGCTCTTCCAGCATCATCATACTTTGTTTATCTACAGCTGAGGTCTTCGTTAAAGGCATATGGAGTGCCCTGGAGCTCGCCACTTCCGACCCACCCTATGTCAGTTTGGATCGAACCCACCCCAACCTCTCGCGGTTGTGTATCTAAAATTTACTGTCAACTAATGGATGCGATTAAAAAAACACTTCCAGTTGAGGATTTATGGAACCGAGAGCTTGGGGAATTAGGCTTTCACCCAAATTGGAATAAAGTGTGGTCCAATCTTAATTCAACTTCTAAGAATCTGGCACACCAACTCATTTATTTTAAAGTCATCCATAGGGCTTATGCCACACCACATAGAAGGTATCTAATGAAATTGCAACCTAACTATTACTGTCAATTTTGTAATGCCGATGCTCCAGGTTCGTTTCTCCATATGTTCTGGGAGTGTCCAGTTGTGGCCAATTTTTGGCAGCATGTCAATTCTGTGTTGTCTGAGTTGCTCAAGATTTACTATATTTCCAATCCGTGCTTATGTTTGCTCAATGATGACTGCGATCTTGATCTAAGGATTGGCCAACAGAAAATGTTGTTTGCTGGCTTCACATCTGCAAAGAAAGCAATTCTTCAGCGTTGGATAACACCTGATGTTGGCATGAATATGTTTTGGATATGCTCTCTACAGAAGATTGTAAATCTTGAATGCACAACTGCAAGGCTAAACAACGCAAAGCCCAACACAGTTGATGCATGGAAGACTTTGTCATCTGACATTTCTGCTTTTATTTTGACTGCTTGGTAACTTTTTGTTGACATAAATCCAATCTGTTTCTTATCATCTATATGCCTTGTTACAACTAGTCTGTTGCCCCCCGTTTGCTGTTATGCATTGTTAATGTCTGTGTGAAAAGCAATAAAAAATGTTGATCACAAAAAAAAGAAAGAGGACACAGGTGCACATTGTCCCCAAAGACGGTTAAGAAGATGTAAGTGCATCATTCTGACCAGGTGTTTAGTATCGCTGGACTTTCCTCTAGACGCAGTAACATTGATTTTTAAATTGCTCATTTGAACAGCAAGGGTTAGGGCTTGAGCCAGTTTGTTTGTCTATTACCTGTTAATCACTTCTGCATACCTGTAGAGTGATTGAACATTTGTCTTAAATAGCTTAAATAGCTGTGGAATTTATCAGTAGATTAGCTTTGATTTGACATTGCTTGTGAGCAATTGTAGGCGATTTAAATAGGCGTGTCAGAGCGACACTAGCGTATATTAGACTCGCGAAAGTTGTCCTTAATCAGTAAGTGCATCATTCTGACCAGGGGCCTAATTTATAAACGTTGCATAGGCACAAAAGAATGCGTACGCCACTTTCTAAGCAAACTTTGGCATTTATAAAAAACGAACTTGACGGGAAAATGTGCGGTCCTCCACGGAAACTCTGACCCATGCGTACGCACATTAACTGGAGAAATGAGAAACTGTGCCTTTAATGCTCGTGACGTAAGACCAGGAAAACGAGAAGTGAAACAGGATGTAAAAAGGTATAAACATTTGCCGGGAGTTGTGGCTGGGTATGGCTGCTGTAAGGACGTGCTTCGTCCCTGTTATACTTATTAAAGTGTTGTATTGCTGAATCTCGCTATACGGGTTCTCTCCCTTCCTAAGTGCAACGCAACATTTGGCGACGAGAGAAGTCGAAAATGATACACAACAGATACCACTGTGTAAAATAAATCAAAATTGATTGTTGTTGATTGTACTCTTAAAGGTTTCTGATTTTCTGCATGTTTACACTAGGACTCGGAACTATACTGTCCTCTCAGGTCCTCTTTGCACTTGTTCTTGTGTTTAATTTGCACTTTGTTGTACGTCGCTCTGGATAAGAGCGTCTGCTAAATGCTATGTAATGTAATGTAATGAAATATTGCCTCTCACGTATCATATATGAAGAGTTAATTTGCAAAAACGGATAAAAGCCTCTCTTACAACGAATAAACAAACAGCTGTTTGATTGATGCTCCCTGGAGTGCCCAAAAAATATGATTTAGGATGATAAATATAAACAGAGATGTTGTTGTAAAATAATCCCTCAAATATGTAGACGAATTGTTAAACAATACTTCATGTTATTAAATGTATTCTCATAAATAATATGGTGAACAGTCGGACAAATTGCGCTGCACTCATGCTGTTTACAAAGCGTCAGTTGGGCAGATACGAGCATAGTTTCATATATTGTTATCATATTCATTTATTATGTTTTACAATGTGTTTATTGTTATAAATTTTTGTTTGTTTTATCTCTTAATTTTGTAACTGTGTTTTCAATGGTGCTAGACAAATAATGTGTATTATTATTATTATTATCATCGTCATCACATTCGTTGTGCAGAACTGTTCGTCATTTACAATCAATCAGGATAATTCCCACACCTGTAGCTTTTCAGAGGCAATCAAATGGTTTTATGAATGAGGCCCCAGGTGTTTAGTATCGCTGCGGACTTTCCTCTAGACGCAGTAACGTTGATTTTTAAATTGCTCATTTGAACAGCAAGGGTTAGGGCTTGAGCCAGTTTGTTTATCTATTACCTGTTAATCACTTCTACTGGTTGCATACCTGTAGAGTGATTGAACATTTGTCTTAAATAGCTGTGGAATTTATCAGTAGATTAGCTTTGATTTGATATTGCTTGTGAGCAATTGTAGGCGATTTAAATAGGCGTGTCAGAGCGACGCTAGCGTAGCTCCGTCCCAGTTTGTGATGTTATGTTTCACCCCATCCCAGTCTGCTCTCTCCCTCGAAGACCCCCCCTGCGACGTGGGCCTCCACGGCGTCGGAACCCCTCCAACCTCAGCTACCCCCCGCTGACCCCCTGTGAGGACTTTGCTGTCACAGGGGGACTATGGAACCGCCAGTCTGCCACTCGGAAGGCTGACTTCATCCCTGCGTATGCCTCCCCCCAGTCCCTACAATTTCTTGCCTTCACAGAGACCTGGATCACACCTGACAACACCGCCACTCCCGCTGCCCTCTCATCCTCCTTCTCCTTCTCGTACACTCCCCGGCTTTCCGGCCGTGGCGGTGGTACTGGTCTTTTAATTTCCCCCTCATGGAAATTCTCTGTTCTCCCCCTCTCTGACCTGTCCATATCCACTTTTGAATTCCATTCTGTTGCAGTATCCTACCCTACTAACCTTTTCATTGCAGTTATCTACCGTCCTCCAGGGCCCCTGGGAAACTTCCTTGATGAGCTAGACACCCTTCTCAGCTCCTTCCCTGAGGATGGCACCCCACTGATTCTCCTTGGAGACTTCAACATCCACCTAGAATCCTCCCAGGCTGCTGCCTTCCTACCGCTAATCCACTCCTTCGGCCATCCACTCTCCTCCAACCCACAAGGCGGGCAATGTCCTAGACCTTGTCTTTGTGAGGAACTGCTCATGCTCCGATTTCACGGTTACCCCTCTGCATACATCTGATCACCACTTCATCTCATTCTCCCTCCCTCTTCCTCCCCATCCTCCTCCCCCTCCTCCCACCCACACTTCCTCAGCCCGCCATAACCTCCACTCCCTCTCACCCTTTTCCTTTGCCAGCACCATCACCGCCTCACTCCCCCCTCTCGAATCCTTCTTCAAACTCCCCACTAACTCTGCATCTGCCACCCTCCTTTCATCTCTCTCCTCCGCCTTTGACTCTCTCTGTCCCCCTGTCTCAAAGCCACCTCGCACATCCCCTCCCAGTCCTTGGATATCTGACACCCTCCGTACCTCCAGGGCCAGCCTCCGCGCAGCGGAGAGGAAGTGGGGGAAATCCAGAGACGCTTCAGACCTCACGACTTACCAGTCTCTCCTGGCGGCATTCTCTTCCGCTGTCACTGCTGCCAAAGCAAAATACTATCAAACACAAATTCAGAACTCCGGTTCTAACCCCCGGAAACTTTTCTCTATTTTCTCCTCTCTCCTCAATGCACCGCCTCCTCCTCCTCAGTCCTCCTTCGCTGCTGATGACTTTGCTGATTTCTTCGATGAGAAGGTCACAGTCATCCGCAGATCCTTTACAACCACCACCCGCCTCACTGTGCCCTTCCCCCCCTCTAGGCCCATCCCTTCCTTTTCCACTTTCTCCCCCATTACATACTCAACTCCTGCTCTGCCACCGCCCTACAACCTGTGCCCTTGACCCTATCCCCTCTTCTCTTCACCAGACTATCACACCAGACATTCTCCCATTTGTCACCTCCCTTGTCAACTCCTCCCTGTCTTCCGGCTGTTTTCCAGCATCCTTCAAGAGGGCCCACATCACTCCGCTGCTAAAAAAGCCTGCTCTGGATCCCTCCATCATCCAGAACTACCGCCCGGTATCTCTTCTTCCTTTCCTTTCTAAAGCTATAGAACGAGCCGCTTCTACTCAACTTTCTTCTTTCTTTTCTAACAACAACCTGCTAGACCCCCATCAGTCTGGCTTCAGATCGGGCCACTCGACAGAGACTGCGCTCCTCTCCGTCAGTGAGTCACTCCATGCCGCACGAGCAGCCTCCCTCTCCTCTGTCCTGCCCGCTTCTTTTTTCTCTTTACACTCGTTCCCTTGGCCCTATGATCACATGGGCTATCCTACCACTGCTACGCGGACGATACCCAACTCTTCGTCTCGTTCCCGCCGTCTGATACGCAGGTTTCAGCCCGTATCTCTGCTTGCCTGAGGGACATCCAGAGCTGGATGGACAACCACCATCTAAAGCTCAACCCAGGCAAGACTGAAATGATATTCATCCCTGCTAATACCTCTCCCCATCTGGATCTCTCCATTTCCCTCGGGGATACCACACTCACGCCGTCACCCAGTGCAAGGAACCTTGGCGTGGTGATGGACAGCAGACTGTCCCTTTCCGAGAACATTGCGGCGGTGACCCGGTCTTGCAGGAGAATCCGCCCCTTTCTCACCCCCTACTCGACCCAGCTCCTGGTCCAAGCGATGGTTCTGTCCCGCTTGGACTACTGCAATTCCCTCTTGGCTGGCCTCCCAGCGTCCGCCATCAGACCCCTCCAACTCATCCAGAATGCAGCAGCTCGTCTGGTCTTCAACCTTCCCAAACACTCACACGTCACCCCCCTGCTTACTTCCCTCCACTGGCTGCCTGTCATGGCTCGCATCAAATTCAAAACATTAGTGCTAGCCTTCCAAGCAGTTAAAGGGTCTTCCCCAGCTTATCTACAAAACATCATCAGACCCTACACCCCTGCCAGACCTCTTCGATCAGCCTCCACAGGCCGCTTGGCACCTCCCCCTCTCCGAACCTCCACCTCACGCTCACGACTCCTGTCTGTTCTGGCTCCACAGTGGTGAAACGAACTCCCCGTTGAGGTCAGAACTGTAGAATCTCTCCCCACCTTCAAGCTCAAGCTGAAGACACACCTCTTCAAGCAGCACCTCTCCCCATCCCTCCCTACCTCCCTGTGAACCTTAATTGTTGTCTCTGTGACTTGCTTTGTGTATCGGTATTTTTAGTTGGCTAGGTAAGCAGTGTTTGAGTAATTAACTTTGGTCACTTTTGCTCTGTTTGTTTGTTTGTTTGTTCAAAAAAAAAATAATTGGCCCTCGTCCTTATCTTTGTTGTGCATGTAGCAGTTGAAATTGTACTTCCCTCTAGGGTCTTTCAGCGAACTTATCCCTGGTTATGGGTATGCACTTTGTTGTACGTCGCTCTGGATAAGAGCGTCTGCCAAATGCCAATAATGTAATGTAAAAGAAGATGGTGAGAGAGGCATTAAAGAACCCAAGGATCACAGTTTAAGAGATTGGTTGCATCTTGTGGTTGCCAAGTCTTTAAAAGAACCATTAAAAGCCACCTCCATACCAACAAACGTAGGGTGGCACTAAGCACTGAGCACAATAAACTAAACCAAACGTAATTGGCATTATGCCTGGCGCTATGCTCAGATGAGCCCAAATTGTAACTTTTTGTTTTGGGGATGTTTTCCTGCCAGTGGTCCAGGGGCACTATTTAAGTACATAAAAATTCAGTACCAGGTAATTTGGTTGTCTCTGAGGATGTCTCTGAGCTGAGGATTTTCCAGCAGGACAATGACTACAAACATACATCAAAATCCACATAGAAATGTTTGAGTGTAAAAATCTCAGTTGAGTGGTCTCCAGGCTTAAATCCCATGAAAAAACTGTGATCTGAACTGAAGAGGGCTATCCATAAGCACAAAACCAAGGATGTCAATGATCTTAAAGTTCTGCATGAAGGAATGGTCAAAAATCCCTCAATGTGTTCTCTAACCGTATCACAAATTATAGGAAAAGACTATAGCTGTCATCTTTGCGAGGGGTGGTCGCACAAAATATTAAACCAGAGGCGCCAATAATTTTTGGGCATTTCTTTTTATTTTAATAATGTAAGATTTTGATGAGTTTCGTCTTGGAAAATACATTTTATTGTTTCAGTTTACAGTATTGCTTGTGCATATTTATCAAGGGTGCCAATCATTCTGGACCTGACTGCATATGTGGACATGAGCAGTAAAAATCCTTCCATTTTCTGTTCCAGGGAGGAGAGGGTAAGACGACGGATGGAGAATTTCCGTCAAACTCTGAGGGAGAGGAGAAGAGAAAGAGAGGAGACAAGCAAAGCTGAGAAGAGCAAACAGACCTGCATAAAGGACTTCTTCCGGGTGACTCGAAAGAGAGAGGTAGGAAATAAGGCCTTGCATGGTTTGGCGCATGAATATATTCGTGAACGTTTAAATCCCTACTGTCCTCAGAGGCCTCTCAGGTCTGCCAGCCTTTGACTCTGGGCTCTGCTGTAATGGACTGTAGGCTCTGGAATAGCCTTCCATACAATATTAGGTTTGCTGATAATCAAAAACTGAAATCATCACTCATTTACATAAGTATTCTGACCCTTTGCTGTGGTTAGGTGCATCCTGATTTAATTATCATTGAGATGTGTCTAGAACCTGATTGGAGTCCACCTATGGCAAATATGAATTGATTGGACATAGTTTAGAAAGGCACATACCTGTGTCCCAGAATTCACACCGTGATAAAATTGTGGTGAGGCATAGATTAGGGCAAGGGTATAAAACCTGCTTCACTCTATGGGGGTGCCTTTCAGCAACAGGGACAGGGAGAATGGTCAGAATTGAAGTAAGGATGAATGCAGCCAAATACACAGAGGTCCTTGAAGAAAACCTGCTCCAGAGTGCACGCAACCTCTGGGGTAATGGTTCACCTTTCAGCACGACAGTGACTCAAAACACACAGCCAAGACAAAGCAGGAGTAGCTTCAGGACCAGTCGCTTCCCATCCAATCTGAAGAACCTTCAGAGGATCTGCCTGGAAGAATGGGATAAACTGCCAAATCTAGGTGTGCAAAGCTTGTAGAGACTTACCCAAGAAGACTCAAACTGTAATTAGTTGTAATTTCTACACAGTACTGAATTAAGGGTCTGAATACTTGAGGTTTCATAATAAATTAGCAAAAATTTATGAAAACATGTTTTCACTTTGTCATTATGGGTTGTTGAGTCTACATTGATGAACAAAAAATGCAATTTTATCAATTTAAAATTCAATCTACAACACAAATGTGCAAAAAAGTAAAAGGGTCTTTCTGGAGCCACTGTATATACAGTGCAGTCTGTAGGTTTTGGAAAGTTGGTACAATTTCAGTTCTTTTGGCTTTGGTAGTCAGCTAGAGCTGCAAAGGGAGGACATTTTTCAGGAATTTTTGGAAATTTTTAATCCCATGACACCATACTAATTGGATTGTTCAGATTCTCTAGAGAAGATTCAACTAGATATGATATTGAGATGGGTAAAATATAGATACTTTTAAATTAAATAATTACTAATAATAAAGCTGGTGCAACTTGTTATTAAGAAGGCAATTACTTTTTCACATGGGTAATATGGGTGTTGATCAAAGCCTTGATCAAGCAAATCAATAAAAAAATGTAAAAGCTTGATTTAACCTTATTTTAGTCAAAGGATGAGGACATGTGGGCCAAGGGATTTTAGGGTTGGTTATGTGGAATGTTAAGCTTTTGCCCCTTACAATAAGTTCTTTCATGCTTTCTGAGGTATTAAAACCACCAAAACCTTCAAACAATAAGGGTTAATTTAGGCATATGCATTAAGGAGAGAAGCGCACCTTGCAATGACCCTCCTAGAAGACAAAATTTCTCTGCCTCTATAGAGCAGGTGTAAACCAAGGTGCAAGACTGAGACACAGATCGAGGCTTCAGAGATGCTCTGAAATAATATTTGCAACAAGAATCACACTATTTCAACCCCCAGAGTAAGTAATAATCAAAGAGATTATTACTAATATTAATTAATGATTGCAGTCGGTATCTGAAGAAACAGGGAATTAAAGGGACAGCCAAAAAAGAGAAAATCCCATTCAAATAGGTCCAATTCATAAAAAGGCATACAAATGACTTATAAAAAATATTTTTAACAGTGTTAGTTCTCAAAATGACTGCAAAATTCCGTCAAAATTCCTCAAAAACTGAACTGAACACATTGAACTTGAAATGAAACCTTGACTGTTATTGGCACAATACTGCATCTCATGTTGACAAAAAGCCAATAAGACTCCAAAGGCCTAAAATGGGTGGGGAAATATATATAAAAAGACATACAGTGGTGTGAAAAAGTGTTTGCCCCCTTCCTGATTTCTTATTTTTTTGCATGTTTGTCACACTTAAATGTTTCAGATCATCAAACAAATTTTAATATTAGTCAAAGACAACACAAGTAAACACAAAATGCAGTTTTTAAATGAAGGTTTTTATTATTAAGGGAGAAAAAAAATCCAAACCTACATGGCCCTGTGTGAAAAAGTGATTGCCCCCTAAGCCTAATAACTGGTTGGGCCACCCTTAGCAGCAACAACTGCAATCAAGCGTTTGCGATAACTTGCAATGAGTCTCTTACAGCGCTGTGGAGGAATTTTGGCCCACTCATCTTTGCAGAATTGTTGTAATTCAGCCACATTGGAGGGTTTTCGAGCATGAACCGCCTTTTTAAGGTCGTGCCACAGCATCTCAATAGGATTCAGGTCAGGACTTTGACTAGGCCACTCTTCATTTTGTTTTTCTTCAGCCATTCAGAGGTGGACTTGCTGGTGTGTTTTGGATCATTGTCCTGCTGCAGAACCAAAGTTCGTTTCAGCTTGAGGTCACGAACAGATGGCCGGACATTCTCCTTCAGGATTTTTTGGTAGACAGCAGAATTCATGGTTCCATTTATCACAGCAAGTCTTCCAGGTCCTGAAGCAGCAAAACAGCCCCAGACCATCACACTACCACCACCATATTTTACTGTTGGTATGATGTCCTTTTTCTGAAATGCGGTGTTACTTTTACGCCAGATATAATGGGACACACACCTTCCAAAAAGTTCAACTTTTGTCTCGTCAGACCACAGAGTATTTTCCCAAAAGTCTTGGGGAACATCAAGATGTTTTCTGGCAAAATTGAGACGAGCCTTAATGTTCTTTTTGCTCAGCAGTGGTTTTCGTCTTGGAACTCTGCCATGCAGGCCATTTTTGCCCAGTCTCTTTCTTATGGTGGAGTCATGAACACTGACCTTAACTGAGGCAAGTGAGGCCTGCAGTTCTTTGGATGTTGTTGTGGGGTCTTTTGTGACCTCTTGGATGCTTCGTCGCTGCGCTCTTGGGGTAATTTTGGTCGGCCGGCCACTCCACTGTTCCATGTTTTCGCCATTTGTGGATAATGGCTCTCACTGTGGTTCGCTGGAGTCCCAAAGCTTTAGAAATGGCTTTATAACCTTTTCCAGACTGATAGATCTCAATTACTTTCTTTCTCATTTGTTCCTGAATTTCTTTAGATCTCAGCATGATGTCTAGCTTTTGAGGATCATTTGGTCTACTTCACTTTCAGGCAGGTCCTATTTAAGTGATTTCTTGATTGAGAACAGGTGTGGCAGTAATCAGTCCTGGGTGTGGCTAGAGAAATTGAACTCAGGTTTGATAAACCACAGTTAAGTTATGTTTTAATAGGGGGGGGGGGGGCAATCACTTTTTCACACAGGGCCATGTAGGTTTGGATTTTTTTTCTCCCTTAATAATAAAAACCTTCATTTAAAAACTGCATTTTGTGTTTACTTGTGTTGTCTTTGACTAATATTTAAATTTGTTTGATGATCTGAAACATTTAAGTGTGACAAACATGCAAAAAAATAAGAAATCAGGATTTCACACCACTGTACATCACCCAATATGGATGTGATTACCCTCAAATAAAAAGGGGACAGTCTGCACTTTAACCTCATATGTATTGTTTCATTCATTCATCCATCCACTACAGAGCCAAAAGAACAGAAATTGTACCAACTGCACTTAATACATACGGACTGCACTGTATATACAAGAACATTCACAAAAGAATTCTACTGTTAGAAGAAATTGCACATGGCATATGGGGGCGCCCTGTAGCGTAGTGGTTAGCGTAAAATGACTGACCCAAGGTCGGTGGTTCTAATCCCCGTGTAGCCACAATAAGATCCGCACAGCCGTTGGGCCCTTAACCCTGCATTGCTCCAGGGGAGGATTGTCTCCTGCTTAGACTAAAAACAACTGTACGTCGCTCTGGATAAGAGCATCTGCCAAATGCCAATAATGTAATGTAATGTAATGCATAAAATGTCTCTTTGAAAAATGTCTTCCTGGTAACAGGCCGCAGCAGTCTT
Organism: Conger conger; assembly: GCF_963514075.1. Taxonomy (NCBI): domain Eukaryota; kingdom Metazoa; phylum Chordata; class Actinopteri; order Anguilliformes; family Congridae; genus Conger; species Conger conger. The sequence continues at coordinate 35,340,272 of NC_083764.1, forward strand.
GGAGGTGAGAGGGAAGAGGGCTAAGCCGGAATAAGTCCCAAACTGCAATGAGGACTGTCTGATTTTTCCATTTGACTGATGAAGATGCCTTATTACAGTGCTGAGTTAATACAAAGCTTCACTGGACAGCAAACCTTCTCCAAGCAATCTCCGAGGGTGGATGGATTACATTAAAAGGGGGAACTAATTTTGTGGACAGCCAATGGTATATTGCTGGTTGGATGCCCTACTGTTGTGCTCCAAAAAGTAGACCTGCTTTAGTTTCGATTTGCACAATTCATGCTGTAAACAGACAGATCTGATAGCATTCTTATCTCATTCCTTTACGTTTGTTCACTGACATAGATTTTGTGATACATTTGTGATACATTTAATCTCTTTACAAACAATCTCTTTTACCAACACTTTTAGTGTTATTAGCCAATAATATGGGATGCTCATGTGACCACAAAATATGCCCAGCTATTTTAGTTTTACACAAAAGAACATGTTCAATCATGAGTGTAACTACTACTCTACTTCATTGCCTTAATAACCAACTCGGTTTGAAATAATGTAGCGAGCTAACTGCCATCCAATCGTGGTGCTGTGTGCCAAAAATTGTATCACATTATTCTGATGGTTATTTGGTATTTTATAATTTATTACTGTTTAAGTGGAGTGTAGGTTGGAATGTAAAGGCTCAGATTCAGTCCCACCAGGGTTAGGCTGAGTTCTTTGCCTTACCAGCGATGACATACCAGTTTCCTACAGGCTGTAGTCATCAGTGAGAGATGTCTCCTGCATTTGCGCTAGCTGTCCTGTAGTACTATGTGGTCTTTTGAGCAATCCCAGTACTGGGGACCCACTGTGTGTGTTGGTTTTCTTTCCTCCTGGAATTGCAGAAAACTGCTAATTGTTCTTATTTAGACATTTTAATGTCTAACCCTCTTGCAGCCACATGATATAAAAAATATCTAGGCATTTTAAGGAAGAAATAAGTCTTCAAATAAAACATTTAATCGAACATATACACTAATGCTAATGAGTTTCTGTGCTTTATGAGAAATTGGAACATAATTTATACAGAATTTAGTAAATGATGTACTGTCAGGTAAAAATCTATATGATGGTAATTGCTGAAAGTGACTATTTTTGAAGAATTAACTTGACAGCATATGTCAAAGACCAAAGCTTCAACTTAAAATAAATGTTATACAAAATGATTGAAGAACAATTGAGCAAAATGTGGCCTTTAACAAAAACCAGCAAGCACAGTGGGGCCTGGGGATTCATTTTGCGCAATGCTGGTTTAGTGAGTAATCTGTCTTGTGGAGGCAGGTGCACTGCAATAATGCATACAGTTCAGCTGCAGTGCTCCTTGTATGCCTGGGGGGACAACAATGATGCAAAAGGCACACATCACAATTCAAAATTTAGAAGAAGAAATGCAGAGGTTATAGAGGTTATATCTGTAGCCTAATATTTAGCTGCATTTGATGTCTTTAGTTGTGTGCATGTATCTTCAAACTTTTCAGTCAGAGGCCAGTACCATTACTTGCTATTCTGTTTCTGTTGCCCTATTCTTGTAGCCCTGTGTGATTTTTACTATGATGGCAGTCACAGTTATATTAGTCACTCCAGATTATAGCAGCATCTGGGAAATAAATGAATGGATGAACATAGTTTAAAAAGCTGAGAAAAAGCAAGTGAGACTCATCTTTATAATCTCCAGTGTAATCCATATGAAACCCAATTTACATTGTAAAAAGTGCTTTAAGTACAAAATAGTGTTTTGTAATAATTTCTTCATAACTACATAAGAGAGGGGTTTGGCACCTGTCAAAATCAGTTTTGATGGAAGATTGATGAATAATTGATGAGGTTGCTGGGGCCTCATTTATAAAACTGTGCTTAGGATTCACCTGAAAAGGTTGCGTAAGCATGAAACCTAGGACGTGCGTACGCAAAAATATGATTTATAAAACAGTGCATACGCACGTCCCACGCCAGTTTTCCTTTATAAATCACAATCAACTCTAAATGTGGCGCAACTTTGCCAGCTTCATGTCCCGCCCACAGTTGCCTATAAATAGGCAGTGAAACACCCCTAATGAATATGCATTTCACGAAGACGACAATGGCAAACGCTGAAAAGAAGGCCAAGAAAAGGGATTTCAGCCATTTGACTGCCTCTGAAAAGCTACAGGTGTGGGAATTATCCTGACTGATTGTAAATGACGAACAGTTCTGCACAACGAATGTGATGATGACGATGATAATAATACACGTTATTTGTCTCGCACCATTGAAAACACAGTTACAAAATTAAGAGATAAAACAAACAAAAATGTATAACAATAAACACATTATAAAACATAATATATGGATATGATAACAATATATGAAACTATGCTCGTATCTGCCCGACTGACGCATTGTAAACGGCATCAGTGCAGCGCAATTTGTCCGACTGTTCACCATATTATTTATGAGAATACATTTAATAACATGAAGTATTGTTTAACAATTCGTCTACATATTTGAGGGATTATTTTACAACAACATCTCCGTTTATATTTATCATCCTAAATCATATTTTTTGGGCACTCAATCATACAGCTGTTGGTTTATTCGTTGTAAGAGAGGCCTTTATCCGTTTTTGCAAATTAACTCTTCGTATATGATACGTGAGAGGTAATATTTGATTACATTACATTACATTACATTGCATGGCATTTAGCAGACGCTCTTATCCAGAGCGACGTACAACAAAGTGCAAATTAAACACAAGAACAAGTGCAAAGAGGACCTGAGAGGACAGTATAGTTCCGAGTCCTAGTGTAAACATGCAGAAAATCAGAACCCTTTAAGAGTACAATCAACAACAATCAATGTCGATTTATTTTACTGTGGTATCTGTTGTGTATCATTTTCGACTTCTCTCGTCGCCAAATTTTGTGTTGCACGTAGGAAGGGAGAGAACCCGTATAGCGAGATTCAACAACACAACACTTTAATAAGTATAACAGGGACGAAGCACGTCCTTACAGCAGCCATACCCAGCCACAACTCCCGGCAAATCTTTATACCTTTTTACATCCTGTTTCACTTCCCGTTTTCCTGGTCTTACGTCACGAGCATTAAAGGCACAGTTTCTCATTTCTCCAGTTAATGTGCGTACGCATGGGTCAGAGTTTCCGTGGAGGACCGCACATTTTCCGGTCAAGTTCGTTTTTTATAAATGCCAAAGTTTGCTTAGAAAGTGGCGTACGCATTCTTTTGTGCCTACGCAACGTTTATAAATGAGGCCCCTGAAGTTCATGTGCTTTTTTATTTCATTAAAATTTTTACATTTTTCAGCCTTTGTTTAATATTGTTTTATTTTCTAGCCGCTTTTATTTAGGGTTTGTGGTTATTGCGTTGCATGTGTTGATTTGGCTTATATTTGGGCCCTTGAGCAAGGCCCTTAACCCCCCATTGCTTCAGTGTATACCCCCTGCTTCAGCTGGGTATACACTCTGCGATTTTTGCCAAATTGTAGAAGAATCTTACGTTGTGAGCCAAAATCGGCCGTCTCAGGGTGACATACTCACAGACAGCCGATTCAGTGAATCTTAGCCTCTGAAGGAAGATTGGCAGTGTCCAATATTTTCTAAATTGTGCAATGTGACAGCTGCTATGACTACATACAATGGGTGTCTAATGAACAACCGATAGGAGCATCGTAACAATACATGACATACTGTAATCGATACATATAGCAATCTAATGACGATAGACACATTGTTTTAACATTAATTCAATCTATTCACTATTTCTAGCGTCACCTTAAATACTAAAATATTACTTGCATGTGGATAAAGTAGCTTAGGTTAATTAAGTGCACCGTTAAAATGGCAAAATCGCTTTTGCTGCCTCTCAAACCGTTTCCCATCCAAGTTCAGACACCTGTCAGTAACAATGTAATGCTAATATCCAAAAAGGGAAATGAGAAAAGAAACTTTAGAATAACTTTTTCCAGGCAAGAAACGCCACAATCCGTTTTCAGCTTTCTGCTCAACCATCCTCAAATTCTGCACGTGGATGTCAGATGAGATAGCCATTGTAATCGTAGGATGGAACAAAATATGGGATATTGTCAGAGCTATATCACACAGTGTGACATGTAAAAACCGTAAAATACGGCCGATAGTCAGCATTTGTTTAATGACATGTCACGCCAATACCCCCTAAGAGCACTAGGAGGATGGGAGGGGGTGGGCTGGGGCCTCATCAATCATCCAACAAAATGGATTTTGACAGGGGCTAAATCCCATATTTCACTTACATTTGTTGTTCCTACAAGAATAAAATAATGTTTTTTCCATAAATACCCTTTATAAAGTCACTTTGAATGTTACGAATGTCACTAATCCAGACTGGCAATGAAGAAAAAGAAAGCAAAAGCTATGAGCTGGTTAATCCTTTTCGGATTTTGCAGCAACCTAACACAACTGCCATATCAGGTATTGTACACAGGAATATAATTATCCTCAGTTGCACAACAGTTCATTATTGCTTACTCAAAAATAGGCATACTGCCTACTTCATATTCTTCCTGTATCTTGTTGAAAATGTTCAAATGAAATATTTAAGTATTTTTTGAAGTAATATTTGTGAATGTTACACAGTCCAGTGCTTTGCTTCTTCGCTTTTTTTTTCCTTTCCAATTTTTTCAGGTACCAGTGGTTATCAGTGATTGGTGTCCCTATTTTCTGTTACGGTTAAGTTCATTTCCAGTTTTCATGGCTTTGCTTAGCGTTCCTATTTTTTTATTGTGGTTAATTTAAGGTAAGCCCTAGGTCCATTAAGACCGCATACACTCACTGAGCACTTTATTAGGTATTTATTAGACTTTTAATTTTATTTTATTTTACAGCTGTAGCCTATCCACTTAGTTATGATGCGTTGTGTGTTCAGAGATGCTCTTCTGCATACCACTGTTGTATTGCGTGGTTATTTGCGTAACTGTCACCTTCCTATCAACTTTGACCAGTCTGGTCATTCTCCTCTGACGTCTCTCATTAACTGCTGCTCACTGGATTTTTTAAATTATTATTATTATTTTTGCACCATTCTTTGCAAACTAGAGACTATTGTGCATGAAAATCCCAGGCACTCAGAGTGGTTTGAGTATCTCAGAAACTGCTGTCTGCCACCAACATTCATTTCACGGTCAAAGTAATTTTTTCCCCATTCTGATGGTTGATGTGATTAACTGAAGCTTCTGACCCATATCTGCATGATTGTATGCATTGCTGCCACACAATTGCTGATTAGATAATCACATTAATAAGTAGGTGTAATAAAGTAAAAATGTTCCTAATATATATTATACAGTCCCCTCCAAATGTATTGGAACAGCAAGGTCAATTCCTTTGTTTTTGCTATACACTGAAGACAATTGAGTTTGAGATCAAAAGATGTACATGCGATGACAAATCTGAATTCCAGCTTTTATTTATTGGTATTTTTATCTAGATTTGTTGTATCAGACCACCCAATTTTTAGGAGAGAAAAGTGATTGGAACATGTGACTGACAGGTGTTTCTTGTTGCCCAGATGTCCTGTTAGATTGATTGCTTCCAAATGTCTCCTTTTGGTTTTAGCATTGGCTTTTGCCTGTGAAGACTGCATTTAGATAAACCAACATGAAGACCAGAGAGCTGTCTTTGGGAGAAAAGCAAGCCATTTTCAAACTTAGAAAAGGGGATATCTTGTACAACAACTTGGAATGTCCTGAAAAAGAAAGAAACCGTACAGAGCAACAGATATCGAACAGGTCGACCAAGGAAAACCACAGCAGTTGATGACAGAAACATTGTGAGCGCTGTGAAGAAAAAACCCAAAACATCAGTCAGTGACATCACAAACACAAATCTCCACAGGGCAGGGTTGAAGGTATCCTACTTCAAGACCAGCAATATAGAGCCTATACCACAAAATGCAAACCACTGATCAGCAGTAAGAATCACAAGGTGAGATTTGCAAAGAAGTAAAGATATGAGCTACAAAAGTCCTGGAACAAAGTTTTTTGGATGGATGAGACCAAGATTAACCTCTACCAAAGTGATGGAAAGGCCAAATTGTGGAGAAAGAATGGATCTGCTCATGATCTAACACATACCAGCTGTGAAGCACAGTGGAGGAAGTGTCATGGCTTGGGCTTGCATGGCTGCTTCTGGAGTAGGCTCACTAATCTTTATTGATGATGTAACTCATGATGGTTGCGGCAAGATGAACCCAGAAGTCCACAAAAACATTCTGTCTTATAGAGAAATGTGTCCAAACTAATTGGGAGGAACTTCATTATGCAGCAAGACAATGACCCACAACACACTGCCAATACAACAAAGGACTTCATTATGGAGAAAAAGTGGAAGGTTTTAGACTGGTGAAGTCAATCACCAGACCTTAACCCCAGTGAGCATGCATTTCACCTCCTGAAGAGGAGATCGAAGGGAAAACCCCCCTGAAACAAACAACAACTAAAAGGCTGCAGTAAAAGCCTGGAAAAGCATCACAAAAGAAGAATGCAACAGTTTGGTGATGTCAATGGGTTGCAGGCTTGATGCAGTTATTGCAAGCAAGGGATATGCTACCAAATATTAAGTGTTATTTACTTTCATTTAATTAAATACTCTCAGTTCCAATACTTTTGCTCACCTAAAAATTGGGTGCTCTGATACCAAAGGTGCTATGTTCTAAGTAGTTTAACACATCTAGGTGTAAATACCAGGAAATAAAACCTGAAATTCTGAACTCTTGTCTCGTGTTCATCTTTTTATCTCAACCCAAATGTATTCAGTGTTTTGCAAAAACAAAGGAATTGGCCTTTTTGTTTCAATACTTTTGGAGGGGACTGTAGATAGGGTACAACTGGCAACCAAATTGGGAGAAAAAAAAAAATTTAAGCAGAAAAAGAAAATTGTCATTTAATAGTGTTCCATAAGTAAAACAAAACCTTCATACTTGTATAAATAAAGCCAAAACACTGCCACCCCTGCAATATGGAGAATATATTAAATTGTCATGGCTGGACTTCAGAAAATCCAGCACCTGAACCAGAGGTGCATAAGAATACGCAGTAACGTACCTATACTAGTCGTAGTAATAAACCGCGAGACAACTTTACAGATGATGCCTAGGGTGGGTAATGTTCGGGAAAATTTCTAGAATTATTTAGTCTGTTATTTAGAATGTTATATATTTTTTTTATATTAGTTTTTATTTAGTTGGTATTATATTTAGTTCAAAAAGACATTCGGAATGAAAGTGGTTATAGTTTAATGATAACGCTACATGTTCTCACATTTTGAGCAGATTTTTCAGTGTTGATTGGCTAACAACCATGTAACATGAAACACATAGATTCATCAACTATTCATGCCTTTAGCAGGAACTTGAATGGCAAATAAGTTTGTTCTTAAGTTCCTCTCAAGAGTCCGTCTTACGAGTGTGTTCGGGAAACCCACGTAATGAGAACTTTCCTTGACTAAGAACCTAGTTATCGGGAAACCCACCCCAGTTACCTGTGAACCATGGGCGGATTTTAAGCAGCTGGAAGATGTTACAACAATAACCCTAGAATGCCTGCAGAAATAAAACTATAACATTATGCAGTGGTCAAGGTGATTAGTCAATTTCTGAAAGGGGCAAGAAGGCTCTGCCCCTCCTAATCTCCCGTAGTTTGGGATTTACCCTTGGTGCTTCAGGCTCTCTGCTCACCTCCATACGAGGCCCTGACTGGGGCTGAGCTAAAGTGGCAGTCATTGAAGACTGCATTTATCCTGGCCATCCTTTGCCCTGTTCATTCCCTTCGTTGCTATATGGACGCAACGGTTGCTGTGATGCAGACAGATCAGCTCTTTATCTGCTATAGCAGTAAGAACAGAGGTGCAGCCCTGACTAAACAGCGGCTATCGCATTGGATTGTGGAGATTATCACTTGGGCTTACCCACATGCTAACCGCCCCACCCTCCAGGGGGGGTGAAGAGCCACTCTGCCAGACATGTTGCTGCATCTTGGGCAGCATTCAAGCAGGTTCCCCTGTCTGTTCAAATATATAGCAGTACGTTAAAAAAAAGTGCAAATATTTTTTAATAGCTCTGAGTTCCATATTTCAAATGTAGTAGAAACATTACACATTCAATTTCAAATCAAAGCATTAACAAATTTTTATCAAGTCTGCGTTATTCCTTTACGGGAAGCAAAGGAAAGGAATATTAATCTGTTAAAAAAAATGGCACTGTCAACATTTTTCTCTTCAAACTCAAACACTGTATTGAAGAGATTTAACTTCACTTTAAATTACTGAACTAATATTTAGTAGCATAACCATTGTTTTTGATAACTGCTGCACATCTGCGTTGCATCGAGTCAACCAACTTCTGGCAACAGGTATTTCAGCCCAGGATGAACAAACTACATTCCACAGTTCCTATGAATCTTTGGGTGTTGCTTCAGAAACCCACAATTTTTCAATGGGGTCAGGGGATTGATCTAGCCACTCCATTACCTAAATCCTTTTTGTCTTGAACCAAGATGTTGCTCTTGTCATCCCCAAAAGCATCTTTGCAAAGCTTGTGTGTCTTGTCATCCCCAAAAACATCCCCATTCAATGTTTTTTGCGTCACCATGCTTCACTGTCTTCACAGTGTACTGTGGCTTGAATTCAGTACCCGGGGGTCATCTGACGTATTGTTGACGACCACTAGACCCAAAAAGAACAATTTTACTCTCATTAGTCCACAGAATGTTACACTATTTGGGCCAATCGATTGGCAAATTTTAATCGATTCTGCACATGCCATTTTTTCAACAATGGTGCTTTACAGGGGCTTATTGCTGATAGCTAAGCTTCAATCAAACGTCTTCTGACTGTAACAGCACTTACAGGTAATTGTAGATCAGCTTTGATCTTTCTGGAGCTGAATGGCTGAGCCATTCTGACTATTCTTTGATTCATTTTAACAGTAGTTGCTCGTTTTCTGCATGTTTCATGTTTTTGTTGCCATTTTAAAGCATTTGAGATCATTTTAGCTGAGCATCCTGTCATTTTCTGCACTTCTTTATACGTTTTCCCCTCTCCAATCAACCTTTTAATAAAATGACATTGTTTCTCCGAACAATGTTTCGAACGGCCCAATTTACTTAGGAAATATATTTCATAACAATGTGTGAAACATTTGCTTCCCTTCTTCCTTAATAAAAGACAATTAATGACACCTGTTTTTTCACAGAATGGTCTAATTAAACCACACTGCTGTCATTTGGAACTCGCCCCTTTCAATGAATAAGTCAATTACTCAGAACAAGCAGCGTGCATGTCATGACAGATGGGTCTGTTAGGATAATTTTTAGATCGCTGGTTTGCATTAGTAATTAGCAGTTTATATAGGCGTGCTCAGAGCGACGCTATATAACAGTGAATTGTTTGCAATTCGGCAGAAAAGTGCATTTTTTCCACTAGCCGTGTGTACTCGAAGACCTCCAGGGAACTTAAGTATTGTTTCTGTGTTTTTTGCGTGTGAGCAGTAGGTTATAAGGAAACCTTGTTAGTCCATCAGCAGTTGTAGATTTGTTGTCAAATTACTGCGTTAGTTAGACCAGGTGTTTTGCATTTTCTGTCATTAGTTAGCAAATCTTGTGTGTTTTTTCACCAGCCGCCGGCAGTTTCGCTTGGTTCTGTTATTCTGATTAGGTGATCAGAATCAGTTGGATACTTTGGATGCTGCAATTGTTAGGATCATTTTTAGATCGCTAGTTTGCATTAGTAATTAACAGTTTATATAGGCGTGCTCAGAGCGACGCTCCGTCCCATTTTGGAATGGTATGTTGTGTCAGCACCCCATTACGGTCTGCTCTCTCCCCTTCAGAACGCGCTTCCAGCGACGTGGCCCTCCACGACGACGGAACCCCACCAACCTCTGCTACCCCTCACTGACCCCCTGTGACAACTTCACAGTTGCAGGGGGGCTATGGAACTGTCAGTCTGCCACACGGAAGGCTGACTTCATTACTGGTTATGCCTCCCTCCTGTCCCTACAGTTCCTTGCCCTCACCGAGACCTGGATTACACCAGAGAACACTGCCACCCCCGCTGCCCTCTCATCCTCCTTCTCCTTCTCACACACCCCCCGGCCCTCTGGCCGTGGAGGTGGCACTGGCTTGCTGATCTCCCCTTCGTGGAAATTCTCTGCGTTTTCCCTCACTGACCTATCCCTATCCACATTTGAATGCCACGCTGTCTCAATTACTCACCCTGTTAAACTCTATATTGTCGTTGTTTATCGTCCACCAGGTGCCCTGGGAAGTTTCCTTGATGAGCTTGACACTCTACTCAGCTCATTCCCTGAGGATGGCACCCCACTTATCCTCCTGGGAGATTTCAACATCCACCTGGAAGCCTCCCAGTCTGCTGCCTTCTTACCACTACTTCACTCCTTTGACCTCTCTCTGCAGCACTCTCCCCCAACTCACAAGGCTGGAAACCTTCTTGACCTGATCTTTCTGAGGAACTGCTCCTCTTCTAACCCCACTGTTACCCCTTTACACAAGTCCGATCACCACTTAATTTCCTTCTCCATCCCCCTAGCTGCTCTACCTCCCTCCCCTTCTCTCACCCCCACTGTTTCTGTCCGATGTAATCTCCGCTCTCTATCACCCTCCTCCCTTGCCCCCAGAGTCACTGCTTCCCTCCCTCCTCTTGAATCCTTCTCCAAACTACCCACTGATTCTGCATCTTCCGTGCTGCTTTCCTCTCTCTCTCCTCAGCCCTTGACTCTCTCTGTCCTCTTGTCTCCCGGCCTGCTCGATCCTCCCCTCCCAGCCCATAGGTTTCTGACCTTCTACGTTCCTCCAGGCCAAGCCTACGTGCAGCCGAGAGGAAGTGGAGGAAATCAAAAGACCCGTCGGACCTGTCTTCCTACCAGTCTCTCCTGGCGGAGTTCTCCTCCGCTATCACCACTGCCAAAAGAAATTACTACCAAACAAAAATCCAGAACTCCACTTCTAACCCTCGTCAACTGTTCTCCATTTTCTCCTCTCTCCTCAGCACACCTCCCCCACCATCTCAGTCCTCGCTCACTGCTGATGACTTTGCGGTATTTTTTGACGAGAAGGTTGCAGATATCCGCAGCACCTTCACGACCACCACCACTTCTATGCCTGCCTCCATTTCTGTGTCTGCCTCCTGTTTCTCCTCTTTCTGTCCCCTTACAGATGCTGATGTGTCTCACCTCCTGCTCTCCCACCGCCCTACTACTTGTGCCCTGGACCCAATCCCCTCAAACCTCTTTCAGGCAATCACGCCTGACATCCTCCCGTTTGTCACCTCCCTTGTTAACTCCTCTCTGTCCTCTGGCTGCTTTCCCTCATCATTCAAGAGGGCCTACATCACCCCGCTCCTAAAGAAACCCACTCTAGACCCCTCTTGCATTCAAAACTACCGTCCGGTATCTCCTTCCTTTTCTATCCAAATCCATTGCACGAGCTGCCTCCAACCAACTCTCTTCCTTCCTCTCACAGAATAACCTGCTGGACCCCCACCAGTCCGGCTTCAGACCTGGCCACTCGACGGAGACTGCACTCCTCTCTGTCAACGAGTCCCTTCAAGCTGCACGAGCAACCTCTCTCTCCTCTGTCCTGATCCTTCTTGACCTCTCTGCGGCGTTCGAGACTGTCAACCACTCCATCCTCTTAGCCTCCCTGGCATCTACAGGGATCTGTGGCACAGCCTTAGTGTGGATCCAATCTTATCTCTCTGGCCGGTCTTCCCAGGTGTCCTGGGCTGGAGGAGTGTCAACTCCTCGCCCCCTTGTTACAGGAGTCCCCCAGGGCTCAGTCCTCGGACCCTTCCTCTTCTCCATCTACACAAGATCCCTTGGCCCCGTTATCTCTGCTCATGGCATCTCCTATCATTGTTATGCCGATGACACCCAACTCTTTCTCTCCTTCCCCCCCATCAGACACACAGGTCTCTACCTGTATCTCCGCCTGCCTGAGAGACATCCAGAGCTGGATGGGCAACCACCATCTAAAGCTCAACCCAGACGTGCCCGGGCGTGCAGGTTCTTCCTGTACAACATCCGGAGAATCCGACCCTTTCTCACCACCTACTCCACTCAGCTCCTTGTTCAAGCAATGGTCCTGTCCCGCCTGGACTATTGCAATTCTCTGCTGGCTGGCCTTCCAGCATCTGCCATCAGACCCCTACAACTCATCCAGAATGCTGCAGCCCGTCTGGTATTCAATGTTCCCAGACATTCACATGTCACCCCCCTGCTCAGCAACCTCCACTGGCTGCCTGTTATGGCTCGCATCAAATTTAAAACTTTGGTCCTCGCATACCAGGCAGTTAAAGGATCAGCCCCTGTGTATATTCAATCCCTTATCAAGACCTATACACCAACAAGACCCCTCCATTCTGCCACTTTGTGCCGCCTGGTGCCTCCCCCTCGCCACACCTGCACTTCACGCTCACGACTGCTGTCTGTCCTGGTCCCACGGTGGTGGAATGACCTCCCGGTGAATGTCAGAACGGCAGAGTCGCTGACCTCCTTCAAGTGCAGACTGAAGACCCATCTCTTCAGGCTACACCTTTCCCTCCCCAACTCACAATCACCGTGATTAGCCTTAGACCGTAATGGCACTTATGTATAGATATCGTTACTTGTATAGGTATTTTTGTTTTTATTGGCTGTTGTATTCTAGCTGCCAACAGTGGTATGCTAGTTTGAATGTTGATTGTTCTCAAGGGTTCTGAATTTCTGTATGTTTACACTAGGACTCGGAACTGTACTGTCCTCAGGTCTACTTTTGCACTTGTTCTTGTGATTGATTTGCACTTTGTTGTACGTCGCTCTGGATAAGAGCGTCTGCTAAATGCCACGTAATGTAATGTAATGTCTGTTGTTTTTCTATTTCACTACTACATCTACAAGTAAATTATTGGCATGCAGAAATATCACTACTACTAATAACAGTGGTTTATCAGGTTACTGATGTTGTACTGCTATTTTTTTTAACTATGTGCAGCGGCGACCTGGACTAAAAGGTACAATTGGTCATTTCAGACTTCTAACGGTCAAGAGAGGAATTGCAGCAACAAATGCTCAAAACATGCTCAAACAACAACACTGTTTATCCCACCCCTTCTCTGTGAACCAGCTGACGTTGAAACTCCATTGGCTATGGCAATTTCAACCAATTTTCACCCAATGAGCTTGAATTATTGTACAGCTATACGATATTTTGGTACAGAGTGCTGGCACCTCTCTGCATATTTTGAATCCCGAATTTAAGGTCTATAAACACAGGCAGAGGGTGAGTCAACATGTCAGAGAGCCTTCTTTAACGATATTGTAACTTTAACCCTGCACCTATTCAAGGTTCAACAAGTTCAACATTGTGTCCCCACGCGTGCTGGGGTCTGTGATTCTGTGATCGTTTCCTCTTCTCCCCACTCTGGGCACCTGCCTGGAGCTCTAGCCCAACTTGTCCTGAGCACCCCCTCCTGGCTTGGAGCTCCAGCACAAGACCAGCTGTGCACGTGCCTCCTGCCACTGCTGATTCAGCTGTAGCACCAAGTCTGTCCCCTTGCCTGACAGTGTCACCCATTGGCGTTCTTGCCACCCCTCTACCTCATCTCTGCTTCGACTTTTTAATTGGAGATTCATGTACTTTTATTCATCTGTTTGTATTTAAGACCATTCTTTCAACAAACGGAAGATCGTCAACCTTTCGTCAACCAGCGGCAGATGGGTTCCCCTACTGAGTCAGCTTCTGCTCAAGGTTTCTTCCTGTTAGCCAGGGAGTTTTTCCTTGCCACTGTTGCCCTAGTTGTACTCTTGGAGACTGGTTTCTCTGTAAAGCTGCTTTGTGGCAAAGGCCCTTTGTTAAAAATGCTATTCAAATAAAAATTGATTGATTGATTGATTGTGATTCTACCAGTGATGCCCTCAGTAACGGTATGTCCCATTCCTTGCAACCTTTTTTGTGTTAGTCATCCAGTGCACATGCACTGCCTCTGGTGTTCAGGAGGGATATAATAGAATGCTTATGGATGTAACTCTGATTCTATGAATCCCAGCTGACTGGCAGATTTCCGTGTCACTTGGTATCGGGCAGAAGATTCCAAAGGTAAACTGTTGTATTGTCGAGGACCCGGCCCTAGGCCCGCCTGATGAGAGATTGACAGAAGATGGGTTAGGCAGGAATGCATTGTTAACCCCTCGCACACGCCAATGGGGTAGGAGTAAAAGTTCCCGTAAGAGGAGAAGTATATGGTACAAGATAAATGTACAACCGTTTATGGACACTGAGGAGTCTGAAGTCAGAGGACTTAGATTTAGGGTTTTAGAGAGCAAGGCTAAAGGTCTGACTGAGGCCATGCGTAGAATGTGTTCTAACATGACCGTGGAAGATACTCAACATGCTGAACGGGTAATTGGTGACCCAGGGAGTCTGGCTTTCAAAGAAATGGTAGATGTGATGACATACTTAGTTGACATGTGTGGGCTTGCTCCTACAGGGGAGGAGCACAGTGCCTGGCTAAAGCAACAAGATGAGGAAAACAATGAAGATGATTGGGAGATCAAAGAGTATGAGGAGATGGAAAAATGTAGGAGAGATAAGGAAAACGGAAGGGATGTCAATACCGAAAGAAGATTAAGAGGCTTTAAGGGCCTTCCTGATTATAGCACAAATAATTTATCGGATAGATTCAAAGGACTAACAGTGGAGGAGTTAAATGATGAATTACACTCAGCTATTAGCTAGATGTCCTTTATAGGTCCCTTAAGGCGCCACAAAAAAGGGCACCTGAAGAGTGTATTGAGATGGTGGCAGGCACTAACTTCTGGCTTGCATGAGGTCAAGGTGTGGAGGAAGTCAAGGAGAGACTATGAAATTGAGACAGACACCAGTGATGAATAGGTTCCTTAAAAAAATACAAAAGAGCTAGTGTTTTTCCACTCGTATATTGAGATGGTGGAAACTCCCAACCGGAGGGGCACATGAGATAAAGTATTGGGGAAATTTATTTTGCGGTATGAGAAAATTACAGTGAGACAAACAAAAGTGATGAATATGGTCATTAAAAAAGTTGCATAAGAGATAAATGTCTTTCCACTTGGTATACTGGGGACATTTCTTATCAAAAAAAGGTACACTTTTAATACGAGTTAAGAATATATAAGGAATAAGCTTTTAGACCTTAGGATAGCATCTTAGAATTTTGCTTCACAAGATATCTACGGGCTGTTGAAGAAAGAGCAACGCAGAACAACTATAATCAAGCTTGAGTGGTAATTATAATCTATATTACTTGTAGAAGTAGTAAAAGTAGCACATAGAAGTTCAACGTTATAAGTTTCCTTTTATTTTTATGTCTTTTATTTTTCATTAAGATACTATATAAGGTAGAAAAATGTAGAGAAGTTTTTAGAGTTTAGATAAACATAATATTCTAGGAATAGTTTCTTTTAAACGTCCAGAAGGGGGAGCTATAGGATAAGGCTAAGGCCAAAGAGGATGGGTATTTGAGGGGTGTACCTTGAATTTAACATCTTGGTGGAAAGGTAAATTAGAAAGAGCTAAAGGGGTATATGAAACTTGTATGTGATTATCAAACTGAAAGATGATGTTTAACCTGTCAGCTGTATAACTATTCTTTTAATTGATTATAATAAAGTATATCTTACTATAATCATATGTGATAAATGTTCTTTTAGAGGAATACAGTGAATACAGGAAATCGTATACCAGATGCATCACACCCTTCACTTCGAGACTGGGCTGGAAGTTCAGTAGAACTTACCAGGGCTCCAGGACGTTCGGAGTACTTAAAGGAAAAGAGAGTTCGCCCCGAGACACCTCCTCGTGGGGTACTGCTCGTGGGAACGTGAGGTCTGAGCTCGGCAAGGGGTCCGTAGCTCACGACAGTATGACAGCAGTACTTATTCAGGACGTACCACGTCATATGACGTGATGACATTAGTTGATATTCTAATTCTCGACATGTGCACCTCCAGCCGCAAAACACATTTTCTAACATTATGTAGTCATACAAGTAGCCGACTAAGATGGAAATGCTTCAATGAAAGAAGTAAATGTAGCATATAAATGGGAGATTGGCAGATTGGTCTACTTACAAAGCATTATTGAATAAAATACATAAAGATTTTAAAAAATCATTTGTTCACCAAAAATGACAATTTAGAAAAGGGCACATTATACATTCATAATATGATAATATTTCTCAGAGGAGATACAGGGCAGCTAGCAGGACAGCTAGCAACAGCATTCTTCCAGGAGGAGATGGGACTGTGGTGCTTCCTGTATTCGGCCCACCCCCGTTCACTGCAGTTCTGCAGGAAACAGCTGGAGTGGCATTCAGATCAGGGATGTATGCAGGTGCCCATATATGGCTCTGTAAGCACAAATAAACAGTGTTTACCAAAATAGCCTTTTCAGTACTTAAATTTCTAGGCTGCATACAGTCAATTGTGGATATCAATTAGGATATCATTAGAACATACACCACTTTATTAGGTATTTATTAGACATATTTTTTTTACTTCAGCTGCTGTAGCCTATCCACTTAGAAGTTTGACGCATTGTGTGTTCAGAGATGCTCTTCTGCATACCACTGTTGTGATGCGTCTTACTGTCAACTTCTTGTCTGCTTTGACCAGTCTGGCCCTTCGCAGTTTTTGCCTGCAGAACTGTGCTCACTGATGTTTTTTGTTTTTTTCCGCAAACTCTAGAGACTTTTTTGTGTGAAAATCACAGGTTCTCTCAGACGTTTTCTCAGAAGTTTGGTTCTCAGAACTTTCCGAGATACTTAAACCACCCTGTCTGGCACCAAAAATCATGTCTGCATGCTTTTATGCCTTTAGTTGCCGCCACATGATTGGAATAAATATTTGCATTAAGAAGCTGGTGTACAGGTCTACCTACTAAATTGCTTGCTGAGTGTACATACATACATTTTTCTATTCATACTCCTTTTCTATGATGCTCTTTGGGCCTTTAAGCAACACACAGTGCTGTGAAAAAGTATTTGCCCGTTCAGGATTTCCAGGATTTTCATAAGATAATTAGATCAAATGTAAAATTAGATAAAAGGAACCTAAGTAAACACAAAATACATTTTAAATGACTTTTATTTATTTACTGAAAAAAGCTATGAAACACCCAAATCGCCCATGTGAAAAAATATTTGCCTCCCTTAAACTTATTTTTGTAATAACTGATTACAACAACTTTGGCTTCAGTAATTGCAGTCAAACCCTTCCTATAATTTGATATCATTTTCATCACTGTGGAGGAATTTTAGCCCAGTCGTCTTTGCAAACCTGTTTTCATTCAGATAAATTGGTAGGTTTTCGAGCATAAGCTGCTAATTTCAGGTCCTGCCACAGCATCTCTATTGGGTTCAAGTAAAGACTTTGACTGGGCCACTGCAAAGGCTCTGAGACTCACAGGGAGAGCCATTATTTCTTATGGAGAGCACTTGGAACAGTGGTAAATCTTCCCAGGAGTGGCCAGCCTGCCAAGGGTGCAGCAACAACTCATCCAGGATGTCACAAAATATCCCATCCAAAATATCCCAGGATTCTTTAGCCTTAGCTAAGGTCAGTGTTCATGACTCCACAATAGGAAAAAGACTGGGCAGAAACCACTGTTAACCAAAAAACACCTGGATGATCTCCAAGCCTTTTGGAATAATGTTCTATGGTCCGACGAATCAAAATAGCTTATTGTGGCTACCACCAACCTTGCGGGTCCCAGTCTTGTACCTTAACTACTACGTTACAGGCTGCCCCTGGTAATATATGGCTTAGAAGAAACAAAATTAAAGAAGTGGCCCATTAAAAGTCCTGACTCCAAGAAAGATACTGTGGCTGGACCTGAAACGTGCACTTCACGCTCGGAAACCTACCAATTTGTCTGAATTAAATCAGTTCTGCAAAGAAGAGTTAGCAAATATTCCTCCACCATGATGTGAAAGACTAATATTAAATTATAAGAAGCATTTGGTAGCAATTATTGCTGTTATTAAGTTTAAGAGGACAGTTCACACAAACATGAAATTAAAGTTCTTGGGTGAATTTAAGGGGACAATTAATTTTTCAGAGCGGTGATTTGGGTGTTTGACAATCTTTTCCTTTTGTCTAATATTGCGTATTATTTTTGTGTATAGATCTGAAAACATTCAGTGTGACAATTATAGAGGCAATCAGGAAGGGGGAAATATTTTTTCAGGGCACTGTACATTCTTTACCTAGATAGCATGGTAGCTAGCTAGACAGAATGAAGAGCAATAAATTGTACTTTCCTTTGATAGCCACTGCATCAAAAGACACCACAGGAATGTAAGTGTACCATATAAAAACATAATTGCACCATATACCATAGTTATGTCCATGTCATCAGATTGGGTTTAGACAAATCTGTATGTTTTCTACATTGTGTTACTGATCCAGAAATGGACAAGAACAAACAAGCACATTTAAGTAGCAAGCAAAAAAATCATGCTTACGTGTGTGTTTGATATCATGATGAATTGTTGAGCGCTTTTCAGTTTATTCTGGTGCTCTTCAATGGAGGCGTCATTCCAACTCTTCGCCTCATACATTAAAAGGGCCTCCCTTGATAGAGCATAAATCAGCAAACATTAACAAGCAATACTGTATTCTGATCACTGTGATGCATCTCAGAATCAAAAAAGCATGACCCACAATGGTGCTGATCAGTGGCTGTTTCGGTCATAATATTTTGGTCCTCTCTGATTTATATATTTGTTTTCACAAATGTGGCTTGAACAAGTGATTGAAATATAGTGATGCTTACTTATGCTTTGATGCACCCATAGATGCTTCCAGACTCTGTATATCTGGTATACTCCAGCAACTGCCGATGTCAATGGCCGGATAATAGTATAGGAAAGCAAAGCACATCTCATCTGTGGTTGAAAGTCCTAACTGCAAGGGTAAAATTCAAAACCATTTTATGTTAGCCTTATCAATACCATGAAGTCATATAACAGATCTAATCTGGTTTATGTAAAATCTCAACATAATTACTATGTGCAAAGAAAGTGTGGACATATTCAGCAAAATAAATGTGAAAGTATTAATGTGCTGAATTGTTCATTTCTAAATGAACTATAACTGTACATCACAATTAATGATATTTCTATTCAACAGTAAGTGGCAACGGACATACAGTATCTATGAATCATCAAATCCTATCATCCAGTCTAATTAAATTGAGAATTGCTTAAATTTAGAAAGAACTCCATGATTGTTTTAGAGATAATACATATAACAATATATGGCATGTCATTAGTATGGTAGTTCTATACATGCCATAAGCAAAATTTCAGCTGGGTTGGGATTTAAATAGCAGAACAAAGTTATACATTTGAGGATTTCTTGAAAATTGTGAATCAGGCATGAATTTATTTGTCATAATAAACACTGTGGCTACAAATGCCTTGCTTCCATTATTGAAATGTCTTAGTTTTGTTAGCTTACCGTAGTTCGTTTGGTGCGATTTGTGGTGTTGTATGTGCATTCAACCACAATTTCATCACCCTGCACAGAAATTCAAGTTATCAGTTAGCACCAACAATGATTACAGTTTGGACAGTACATTTGGAATTATTAATATGTTAGCACCTGACTTTTTAAATGTGTCTGTGGTGAATAGCTGTAAATGAGAATAAGATAGCCACGCCTTTTCTCTTTTTTTTTGGAAAAAATCTGTCAAGTGCTATAATCACCCATGTTGCAGTTCATCGATAACAGCTCATTTTGGCTGTTTCTTTCTGATTTATTGAAGATGAGAAGTGAAAGGGAGAGCCCAAATTTGAAACCATGTGCAGCCTTGGTGAAAATTACACGTGGTAAGTGAATTTCCACACTATATAGATCTCAAAAACAATGTTGCTGTGTCACAAGCACTGTGGTAAGTGTATGCGTTTTGATATTTATGTTTTGCTCATGGTTGTCAATATGAACACAACATATACCTCCTTTACTGATTTTATGTTTCCCAGAAACCTAGCTTGCTGTAAGTCAAAATCATAGTTTTCTTCAAAATCCACGAAATCAACTTGCATTCCATTCCTAAGAAAAGAAAATAGAATCAGGGATGTATATGGATACAGTGAAGCAGGTACATGTACAATTTCAGAGAAAATTACATTGCAATTGAGCAACATTTAATATGCCAGTGGGTTGTTGATAATCATGTGACAAGTTCCTTGACAATGCCATGTTGGAGGGCAAGCAGCCATAGCAACCCATAGCAGCATATTCATTTTTATGGTCAAACACAGGGGTTAAAATAGGCCTAGATGGTATCCATTAAAAAATATTATGGTGCCACAACATTATTAGCTGATTTTGTTGTAAAATAACTTGTTGCTGGCTACTTTGGACTTTAAACTTGGTAAAACTGGTCCTTGGGATTTTTCAGCTCACTGGGTCATGCTAACTTGAATGTGAGGAAGTTATATGCATAAAAAGTAAACAAGTGACAAAGTGATCCGAACAAACGTGTATGTATTTTTTTTTCCTGGTATAATACCTTGCCTACTTAAACTGTAAATCCACCTGACTCTTTTTTCTGTTAAGAACCTTTGCTTTTCCTCTCCCTGGTGGGTAAAAATCTTTGGCAAACAAAAAATGACTCTCTCCCAATTAATCTGTGTTATCACTGTATTTTTATGCTTTGTAGTTGACGTGAGAATGTTGTCCTCCAGCATAGCAGATGAGTCAAGGTCACATGGTTTGTGACATGTATTAAGAACAATCCATAGGGTATTTCATCAGACTACAAAAGACGATAATAAATTTGAAAGAGAAGAGCACACCATTTATGCTTCTTGGTTTACGATTTGCAAATAATTACTTTGAATACCGGGATTTCTTGTTGAGGAGCCTCTTAAAGATGAATCTGGATATGCATGCTCTCATTCTTCCTTAAAGCCGGACATTGGGCCTTATTTATCAATATTTTAGGAAATCCATGTGCAAATGTACAGTACTGTGTAAACATTTTAGGCAGTAAATGCTGTAAAGTAAGAATGCTTTCAAAAATAGAAATGTTAATAGTTTATTTTTATCAGTTAACAAAATGCAAAACTCCACTCCCAACCAAATTAATGTTTGGTGTGACCAAGTGGTCAGCCAAGGACCAAGTGGATGGTCAGTGGTCGGCCAAGGAAACTTAATGCAGCAGATGAAAGACACATCATGTTTACTTCCCTTCGCAATCCTAAGATGTCCAGCAGTGCCTTCAGCACAGAATTGGCAGAAACCAGTGGGACCCAGGTACACCCATCTACTGTGCGGAGAAGTCTGGTCAGAAGTGGGCAAAAATCCATACCTCCGACATGGAAACAAGGCCAAGCGGCTCAACTATGCACGAAAACCCCGGAACTGGGGTGCAGAAAAATGGCAGAAGGTTCTCTGGACTGATGAGTCAAAATAATTGGCTGTAGCAGAAGGCAGTTTGTTCGCCGAAGGGCTGGAGAGCGGTACAAGAATGAGTGTCCGCAGGCAAAAGTGAAGCATGGTGGAGGTTCCTTGCAAGTTTGGGGCTGCATTTCTACAAATTGAGGATTTGGTCAGAATTATTGGTCTCCTCAATGCTGAGAAGTACAGGCAGCTACTTATCCATCATGGGAGGCATCTGATTGGCATCAAATTTATTCTGCAGCAGGACAACGACCCCAAACATACAGCCAATGTCATTAAGAACTATCTTCAGTGTAAAGAAGAACATAGAGTCCTGGAAGTGATGGTATGGCCCCCACAGAGCCCTGCTCTCAACATCATCGAGTCTGGCTAGTTCTCCAACATGTTTGGAACAATCTACCCACCAAGTTCCTTCAAAAACTGTGTGAAAGTATTCCTAGAAGAATTGATGCTGTTTTGAAGGCAAACGGTGGTCTCACCAAATATTGATTTGAAAAGATTTCTGTTCATTCACTTCTTCTGTTCATGCATTTTGTTAATTGATAAAAATAAACTATTAGCATTTCTATTTTTGAAAGCATTCTTATTTTCCAGCATTTTTTCACACCTGCCTCAAACTTTTGTACAGTACTGTATGTGTGATCAGAAATGAACTAAGAACTTTTGCCAGATTCAAGAAAGACGTGTAGACACAGCTTTTTTTCCATATTCAAGTGTGTATGTTGATGAATACCAAGTAATCGTAAAATGAAAGGCGCGTGCACAAAATTTGTGATTAGCATAAATTGACGCCCCTAAAACACCACATATGGAATTTTGGCTTTTTAAAGAGATAGTCGAAAAAAGAAAAAAGCTTCTCTGAAGCAGATATTGAAGTTGTTAGTGGAAGTACAACAAGCCAAAAACATACACTCATCAGCCATAACCACCTGCTTTAACCAGTTTCTTCACGATTACAAATAATTTAAACTGTATGCACTTGTCTGTAAATACTTAATAGTGCATTTTTGTTATTTAAATATTTTGGTAGATTCTGGTGTTCATGGTCGCGTCTGTCTTAACAAGTGCTCCTGCTATACATTCCAGCTCCTCAACTCCATCTGGCAAAGCAAGACCATACCACAGGATTGGAAGGACTCCGAAATTGTTGTCATTGACAAGAAAAAAAGGTTACAGAGCTTTCTGTGGCAACAGCAGGGGCATTTCTCTCCTCTTGGCTGTTTGACTCGGTTGTCTGACTTGCAGAGCATATATTACATTACATGATTGGCATTTGGCAGACGCTCTTATCCAGAGCAACATACAACAAAGCGCAAAGTGCATATATCAGAAAAAATACTGCCAGACCGCCCTCACTTCCAAGCTCCGCCTAGGTTGTCTCATTCCTCTGTGTATTTATACCTGTCCTTTTCAGTTGCTCTTCCTGTATCTGAGTTCTTAGCCCTGGTTCTAGCCTCCTCTTCCCCCTACCTCTGCCCTTTTTTCATTCTGTCTGGTTTTGCACTTTTTGGATTTTTTCGATTACGCTCTGCCTGCCCTGCATATATCTGCCTGCTTGGATTTCGACCATCGCCTGTCCCTGGATTACGTTTTGGATTTGCTCCCTGTTTACTTCATTAAACCTGCCATATTTCTCATACCCCTGAGTCTGCGATTGATTCTTCTTTCCCCCAAAACCTGACAAATACACCTCGGGTTTTCCTGGATATAGCTATGTCGTAGTTGCTTTCACTTTTCAGCCAAATGTAGCCAAATCTTCTCCTGAAAAAGTACAGTAGGCTGAAGTTATATCTAGCTTGCTATCCGACCTGCAAGGTGTCGCCGCCATCGTGATTGCGATGAGCAACTGCTACTGGGAACAGGGTAGCAGTTGAGGGATTTTTTTTTTGTTTTGTTTTGCTACCTTTTCCCTCCTGGTCCTTTTTTATCGTTTCTTTTCTGCTCTTTTATGCTTCAAGGGCATTTTCACACTAGGCAGCTAGATGGCGCTCAATATCTTACGCATTAGACTAGCTAATATCTACACATGATCAAGACAGTTCACAATGAAAAACAGCAAACATATTTCCCGGCAGCACTCTTGTCATACCAGAAAATAACACCAACACCAAACGAATTAGCCTGCCACAAGTTATTTCATTGAATAGCTTATACATTATAGCCTTTTTTTCTGTAAAATAGACACATGGAACAAATTTAGCTCATATTGTACAAATTGTACAAATAAAGTGAAATAACCTGGGAGCCGCGGTGGCGCAACAGGCTAAGACGCAGCAGACTCGCGGTTGCAGTTCGCTGCAGCTGCACACGGTCTCGGTCCTGCCAAAAAAGCCAAGTTTGGCCGGCTCACGTGGAGCAGCAATAATTGGCTTGCTGGTCCAGAGGGAGGGACTTGGCAGGGTTAGTAGATCGCCGCACAAAAACAAGCACCTCGGGCGCCTCGGAATCACGGTTACAGCTTGGGAGGCGAGACGGCTTGAAGAAGGAGCGTCGCTCTCCCGTTGGCCGCCGAGGGACGGGGTGTAGGCGGTGTATCTAATACTGGCTCTAATTGAATCAGACGGGGTCCAATTGGCTACCAAATTGGGAGAAAAAGGGGAAAAAATTGGATAAAAATTATATTAAAAAAAAAAGAAAGTGTAATAACCATGACCAAGACGAGTTTGCTTATTTAAGGATATATAAACACACACCACTCTTAAAGCAAACGTAGTTGTGTTATTTTCCGCTGCGTGGTAAAAATATAAAGACCTGACTATGGACATACTGATGTACGACACGAAGAGACATGGGCCCCAGTGCCATTGCACCTGCTGCACCGCCTATATTACCGCCACTGACTCAAGCCCTCTGAACTTGATTCTGCTGCTCTCAACAGAATTAAGTTGTTGAACGTGTGCTTAAATTTGTCATTTTTCCCTTCGATGGATCAACACAATACAGATTTTATCATTTGCTTTGTCTCTGAATTCTGCATTATTAAGTTAATTTTTGTAGCCATGTGATTAGACAAGAATTTAGCTTTTTGGTCATGCACACCAGCAATCAGTTCAAATGTTAAGCCTTCAGTGGTGGAACCTGATTCAGCTGCAAATAGATATTTCAGGAAGACAATGACATTTTCATGCACACAATATTCTGGTTATTGTCATTATTCTGAATAAGACAATACTCTGAATAAGTTACGAAGAAATTATGCCCTTTACACTTTTTATTTACTTTTCAAAGTACAATAGTTTCTCCCTCCATCCAAAAATGTGTCTTGTTAGCTGGGCCTTCCATTACTGTGCCCAGTAAACTGCTAGCTGTCTGCCTCATGTTTAAAATGCAATGGGCGACATTAGCTTAGTGTTGCACCGTAAACATCACTCTAAAAAAAAACTGTAAGCGGAAAGCCATTGCTGCAAAAGCTTTACTTTCAAAATTTCTCAATCTTAGTTTCAAGAAAACAAGGTAGAGATGAAAAGATTAGTGATACAAGGCCCTTCCTCAATAATGTCCATAAAGTCCAGCAGCCTATTGCACCAGCATAACTTAACATCAAACGACGTAACTTAATTAAAACAGGTTGCACCCATAGACTGTACAATAAAAAAAACTGTGTTCTGAACAGAACATGAGGAAGAAGCCACCAGAATTGAATGTCCTTTCAATGGTAGTTTTCATCCTGAGGAATATGGTTTATGATTATGGTTGCTTATTGGCTATCCCGGACACTAAAACGCTTTTATTGATGTTGTAGGGACTACAACGGACACACCCAGTTACCTCGCGGTAACTTCTTGGCCTATAGCGAGTGGAAACTGGTGTACACGGAACGCTACATCAGTTTACTCCTGCAAGGCTAACCAACGAACAACAGCAACAAACTTTTCCACCAGTAAAAAGGACCAGCGAACATCCTTCCAGCAACCGAGCGGACCAGACAACAACGCGCGGCTAAGACGGGAACGCCCCAGCCTGCGCATCTCTCCAGGACACGCATTCACAGTACCATCGCCGCTTCTTCAAGGACAGCACGTCTTTTGGATCTAATGCGTATGGACTCAGTAAGAGAACAAACATTCAGGCATAGCCAGTGTTTAGTTTAGTCTTGACTGATTTTGTGAATCTGTGTTTCCATATTTGCTGTCTTATCATTGGAATGTATTTTGTTAGCTATATATATGTACGTGAATTGATTCGCCGTCTTTTGCGCATATATAGAGTAAACTACGCAAGTAGTCTTCTCACAGCTAACAATAACTAACACACCCAGAACTCTAGCTTACCCAAGCTAGCTACTTCCACTTTTACCTTTCCTTTGTTCAAGCGTCACGCGCGTTTGCGCACGCCCACACACACACACCCTAACTTCCCCTACTAATTCCCATTAGTTTATCTGTTCTGTGTTTGTACGTTGTTTAATAAATATATTTATTTATTTATTATTATTATAATTATTATAATTATTATTATTATTATTATTTATTTAAATATATTTTATTAAACCCCGGTGTCCGTTTTGGAATCACATAGACATGAGAGCCGAGTTAAAGCAGTCTTTCGAAGAACTTCCAACCTTCAGGTTATTGGTATGTTCAATCATTAATATTGGTTATTTTAATTATTAATTAAAATACTAAATTTGTGGTTGGATATTTCTGATAACAGTAATTTTATGAGACTGATTACTTTTTGCAGTTATACTGCTACATAACATTAACTGGCGCCCCGGTTTTGTAGAGAGTAAAATCCCCACGTTATTTGGCGGCCCGTGCGAGGACCCCACATAATTTGGAGCCCCGTGCGAGGACCTTACATAATCTGGAGCCCCGTGCGAGGACCCCTACAATGTGAATTGGAGCAATTGGAGTTAAAGGACTTTAAAACACTCCGCTTCATGCCAGGTGGTTTCTTGCTTCCACATTGTGCTTTACAACCAGTTAAAACCCTGTAACGAACACCTTGTTGTGAATTATTCCTTACATATTTAATGTCTTTATCAAGGGAGTGAATAAAATGATACTTCTCATCAGTACCCCCAAGTTTTTCTGATGATTTTAATGAAGCTGTATTGTTGTATTTTACCTGAATAGACCCACTCGAATCTTCCGTCCAGCAAGATGTGTGTGCAATAGTGTCATGAAGATGTTGAGATCAGGCATGGGACCTTTAATAAGCTAAAGGATCACAACCAGCACAATTAGAAGCACACAGTAGCCTGTTCACACCTCTACTGTATACATCAAAAGTGAACAATTTCTGTGTCATAAATTCTGTAAAAAATGTAATCATGTTTTACAGAAATTTTATACATAGATACCTACATGACGGCAAAATAATTTTGACATAAAGTAGTCAAAAGCCTCCATGTTAACTGTGGCCCAACTTACATAATATGCAGGTCCCAGTGGACAAGGACCTTTTTCTAGCTTTATGTGTGATTAATCACCATGCTCAGGTTTCTCTGGATTTGTGTGTAGCTCCAGCCATGCTTGAAAAGTTTCCTGTTCAACTGTTCAACCACACATCCTCATTATAACAGTTTATTCAGTAGCTAGATGTTTTCAGACATCTTTGTAGAAAAGTCTTACTTCCCTTGGCAAGCTTTACCAAGTTTACCAAGCCTAGCTTTAGGCCTACACCAGCAAGTTCATTTGTACATAGCACTACCAGACTCATAACAGTCAGGGAAAGGTAATGAGTCTAACTATCCTTATAAAAACATCCACATTCATTTCTCCTTTTTGCCTTTTGTAAATCAAATGCCATTGACAACTTAAATGATTTGTGTGTCTCTGGAACATGATGCAACCTCGTCAGTTGCACACATTGTTTGGCCTGGCTACCTTGCTATCCAATTAAAGAGTTACTACTCTACATAAGCTAAACCCATATCAGTCTCTTCTAAAAAAATCCAATATTTTTATTAAACACTAGATGCTACTTGCTAAAATTGCTATCCAAAATAATCTAAAAATGTAAACAATGTTTCTATAACTAAGGAAAAGGATGGTGCCAACAGGTGTGTGATTATGAAAATCACTTGGCAAAATGTTCACCTGATTCACAGTGTAGCGATAGCATGAATGCTGTGATTAGTCTCCAAATTTTATAAAGTATGAGACTCCCATTCACATTTCATGTCATGACCGCATATTATTTAAAATACATCTTATGTACTTATGGGTTATAACATGTCAGGATCAATTTTTGTAATGTGCTTTGCAAAAAAGATTTTCCATGGATAAATAATACTTCACAGTCTTGTGTGGGTAGGATCCAGCCATCATTAACACATTAACACATCTCTCATTTTGTGTGTTGTCCCACGGATAATACTCATTTCTGATTGTCTATGTGCCATAAACATGTTCAAGCCTTTAAGGTGATTGAGAAGAGAAGCTCACTGGGTTTGCATTACATCAAAGTAAAGTGTGAATCATACCTGAGGAAAATATGAAGTGTTGCACACACCATAACTCGTAAAAGCCTTTGCATCTGGGGGGATGACATAATTTTCACTGACGATAAGACCGACATCCAGGATAGAGGCATCAAACTGGCGGAGGACTGACGTATAATAGAATCGCAGGCCAGAGTCATCTATGCGACCTGAGAGATACATTTCAATGTGTCATACAAAACCATTTGACTGTTAGCAGGCAATAAATGTTATAATTGTCATTAAATTCTAATTGAAACATTAAATACTTTGCATTGACAATTAGGCAATCCTAAGTAGGGCTTCCAGGTTGTCTCTACCATTAGGTTAGGGAATGAAATTGCATTTAAGCTGTTATCCACATTCTAATACGTGGAGAGTGAAAAGAAGCAAAGTGAATGATGGCATCAAGTGCACACACGGAACATGGAAAGCATGTTTTTGAGAGTGCAAATGCAACTCTGCATATGGAGGACTATTGGTGCCAAAATAAATAAATAAATATAAAATGAAATATCAATTTGAAATGTCAATTTGTTTCCACATGAATTATTAACAAATAGCCATTATGGTTTGCCAGTCAAACAATTGTAAAGAGATAAACAATCGAATGGAAGGCACTTTAGATGGAAGTAAAAGCTTTTCTCTCTTTTTTATAATTGTTTTTATTCTTTTTCTTACAACATATACAACACACACACAACAAACAACATAGTTCCACATATAGAGCAGTAACCCTATGTGTTTTTTTGGCATTCATTCCGTTTTTAGCAGTGCCATTTTCAATCACTCACTCGGTATAACCAATTGTATGATGCCATTGCTTTAACAGTTCCTTATTTTGTCAAATGTGGGTCGCAACATTGGGGGACCTCATCTTCTCTGCATTTTGGAAATTTTGGATTTTGGAAATCCATATGGGTGATTCTTTATTACCTGTTGCAAACCAGCTGAGAAAATGTAAATAGTGAAAACGTGAAAAACGTGAAATTGAAAAATGTAAAGAAAAAAAAATCTATATTTGTATTAAAGATGAATTGTCTTTCATTTGGCAACATCTTACTACTATTCTTCAACAAATTTGGGAGCTTAATGAATTTTCATTTCATTTCAAAACACATTAAGAATCATTCTGTGGTGTTACCTTCACTTCACAATCTCTATATACATATAATGATTGGATGTTCAATGTCATTCATTTCCTGTATGTTGGGTGGTGTGAGAAGTAACAAATGCGGCAACACCAAAGACAGTAACACCAAAGACAACTGCACACAAATATGATCATTTCAGCAAACCTGCAGCCATTTTAGGTGGAAAGTGTCATGTGAAGTATCCACCATTCATCATTATTTTACATCCAAAAGTTATACTAGTTATAAACGAGTAACACACATTGACAAAAAAAAAAAATTGGGACATATAAAATTCAGAGTTTTTGTTCAATGTAACAAAATGTATGAGAGAGTGCCAGGTAGGTCAAACCTGTCAGAATTCCTGCTTCTTTGTACAATCACTTCAGACAGGAAGTAGTTTATAAGTTCGTCCTGCTTATTTTTAAAGAGCTATTATCTCTTGGGTAACACCAAAGACATCAAATCTTCTGACAATTTTTTCAAACTAATGTAGATAATGAGTAAATAATATTTTCAGAGTTTTTCTTTTATTTGGACCCGAAAATAGTCCTTTAAACTGTGAATTCATGTAATGAAATTCTCATCATATTGCAAAAGTAAGGCTTTGGACACACTGTTTTTCATGATGTGGTGACACGAAAAGCTCCACTATATACACCATTCATTCTGACCAAATCCCCAACAGAAATGCAGCCCCCTTCCACCATGCTTCACTGTTTCCTGCAGACACTCATTCTTGTACCGCTCTCCAGCCCTTCGGCGAGCAAACTGCCTTCTGCTCCAGCCAAATATTAAAAATTTTGACTGATCAGTCCAGAGAACCTGCTGCCATTTTCCTGCACCCCAGTTCCTGTGTTTTCCTGCATAGTTGAGTCGCTTGGCCTTGTTTCCACGAAGACCACTTCTGACAAGACTTCTCTGCACAGTAGATGGGTGTACCTGGGTCCCACTGGTTTCTGCCAATTCTGAGTTGATGGCACTGCTGGACATCTTCCGATTGCAAAAGGGAAGTAAGCATGATGTGTCTTTCATCTGGTGCACTAAGTTTCCTTGGCTGACTACTGCGTCTACTGCACATCTGGAAACCCCTGTCTGCCTTGAAATTTCTGCCTGGGAGAGACCTTGCTGATGCAGTAGAACTACGTTGTGTCTTATTTCTGTGCTCAGTCTTGCCATGGTGTATGACGTCTGACATTAAACTGTCTTCAGCAACCTCACCTTGGAAGCAGAGTTTGGCTGTTCCTCACCCAGTTTTAACCCTCCTTTATGGAAGCTGAACAAACTACACACCATTGGCAAAAATTGAAACATTTTTAGTCATCACTTCAATAATATGTCTGTAGTCGGTTCTTTGATGAGCTGAAGTTATACTGAAATTCCTCACACATGGATGGGGGTAAAACATTTTTTCTTTCGACACTGTTTCGCCTTTCCCCCTCCTTCTGCTGCTTGTGTTCTCCTCCCCTTTCAGGAAGTGGCAGCCATGTGGAGGTCGTTAATGAGAGGAGGCTCACCTGGCTGGTGGGACTGAAGCTCCTATTTGACCAGCTGGCTCAGTCTCTTTCAGGCTCTCTCAGCTCCCACATGTGCTCCATTGTTTGTTTGTTGGTTTGAATTATCAGTTGTTCCTTTTTTGTTGTTCACACACCCAGGCATTTATAAACATCACTGATTTCTACTGATTGCATTTTCATTTATGTTACTTATTGTTGTTACTTTTAAGTTAATAAATCCTTTACTTTATATTGACCACCCGTGTATGTCCTCCCTCCTGACTATTTGTATGAACCGTGAGCCATTTCATGACAGAATGGGGGCTCGTCCAAACATTGGTGAATTGGACATTTTTTACTGAACTGGATCAACTATTGTTTTGGTGGGAGAATGATACACTGGTTTGTCATTTATGGTTATTTTGGGAGTGAGGGAGCTTGGTTAGGCGGGTGCTCAGTTTAGGTCCAGGACGGTGGAATCTGGCTGTTTGCTTTTGGTTAGCCTTTGTGTTGGTGTCTCTTCCCCCTTGGTTGGTTTATGCTATGGGTTCTGTGTAGGGAATCCATGGTAGTACCTTTTAGTGTGGGGGCAAACATGGGTGGTAGCAATTGTCTCTGGGACACGTGCGGTGGATACTTGGTGGGTCGCTGTTTTTTCAGTTGCCCTTCAACCCACCGCGTTTTAGTGTGTAAATACCCCCCACCAGTAGCTTTCCGAAGACCAGGGTTGAGTTATATAGGGCTATAGGGGTTCCTTTTAACTCCCACCTCCGGAAGAACTTCTTGTGCATCCTGGGGGAGGATGGGGACATGGAGTCTGAGTGGGCCATGTTCAAAGCCTCCATTGCAGAGGCGACAGGCAGGAGCTGTGGCCAGAAGGTGCCTGTTGTGGCGGCAACCCTAGAACCCTAGTGAGGGAGGCTGTCAAACTGAAGAAGGAGGCCTTTCAGGCTTGGCTGGCCCGGGGGTCTCCTGAAGCAGCAGACAGGTACTGGGGGGCTAGAAGGGCTGCGGCTTCGGCAGTTGCTGAAGCAAAAACCCAGATATAGGAGGAGTTTGGGGAGGCTATAGAGAAGGATTTTCGGATAGCCTTGAGGAAGTTCTGGCAAACCATCTGACGACTCAGAAAGGGAAAGCAGGGCTTGTCTCAGGCTGTTTTCAGCAGGGCAGGAGAACTGCTGACCCGGACTATGGATGTTGTTGGGCGGTGGAAAGAGCACTTTGAGGAGCTCCAGAACCCAACCAACATGTCCTCTGTGGAAGAGGCAGAGCCCGAAGACTCAGGGGAATCCGCACCTATATCCCTGGTGGAAGTTGGTAGTCAAAAAGCTCCTCAGCGGCAAGTCGCCATGTGTGGATGAGATTCTGAAGGCTCTGGACATTGTTGGGCTGTCTTGGCTGACATGCCTCTTCAGTGTCGCGTGGAGGTCGGGGACAGTACCTGCAGAGTGACAGACCGGGGTGGTGTGAAAATGGGGACTGGAGGGTGTGCTCCAATTATCGGGGTATCACACTTCTCAGCCTCCCCGGAAAAGCCTACTCTAGGGTGCTGGAAAGGAGGCTCCAACCAATGGTCAAACGGATTCCGGAGGGGCAATGTGGCTTCAGTGGAACAGTGGACCAGCTCTTTACCTTGGCGGGGTAGCTGGGGGGGTCATGGCCCATCCAGTCTACATGTGCTTTGTGGACTTGGCTCTGCGTAGTGACCAAAAGAACGAGATCGCGGATACTAGTGGCGGAAATGAGCTTCCTCCGAAGGGTGGCTGGGCTCAGCCTTGTACCTTGTAGGCAAGGTAACTAATGCTTTGGTGGCTCCTTTATGTAATTCAAGTTTTGTTTTGTCTTATCGTCAGCATACCGTCCAGAGAGCCAGGGAGCGTTAGAGCATTTTCATCAGACCTCAAAGTCGCTCTTGTGCTCATTCTGTACAGAACTGTGATTGGGAGGAGGGATTGCTATGGTTGTTATTGGCTGCCAGGGAGGTGGTACAGGAGAGTACAGGATTTAGTCCAAATTATATTGTTTTTAGCCACTTATATGCGGGGGCCTCTGGCTGTGTTGCAAAGTGAGTGTCAGTTGTCTGAACCACTGCAAGGTTTGTTGAATTAAGTCAAAGGTTTTCAGCACAGACTTTATGTAGCCTGTGAAATGGCAAAAAAAAAAAAATAGAAAGAACCCAAAAGAAGATGAAAATGTTATCTCACCGTCGTGCTGAGCAGCACCAATTCAGCCCAGTCAAACAAGTTCTTGTTTTATTGCCAGTGGTGGGTTCACCTTTTCAAGCTCGGTTTCTGGTCCGTGTACAGTGGTGCATCAGGTTTCTGAGCGGGACTATATGGTCTCTTTGCCTAAACGTAAGAACAGAGTGTGTCACATTAATCTGTTAAAGCCTTATTATGCATGGGTGTCTTCGGGCTTTTGTGTCCAGTCTGGTCTTTGTGTTAATAGGATAGTTTACAACATCCTTTCTCCTGCTGTGGGGGTAGAAGAGGGGGAGGGCTCACCTGATGACAGTGTTTTGCAAGGCTGTCTAAAAAATTCAGAGTTGCTGAAAGCTTTGCCTTCCCTTCTGGAGCATTTGGATGAGTGTAAACAACTGGAATTAATTGAACTCATTAACAGTTTTCCTGATTTGTTTTCAGACATTCCATCTCATACAGACTTGAGCATGATATTGATGTTGGTGATGCTGAGCCAATTAAGCAGTGTTTCTACCATGTTTCCCCCAAGAAACGTGAACAGTTGGGTAAGGAGGTCCAATACATGTTGGATCATCAAATCGCGGAGTTTTCTAATTCCAGCTGGGCATCACCTTGCCTTCTGGTTAAGATACTGGTCACAGTATTCAATCAACGTTTCACCGATTTTTAGAATGAGAGACTGTTATGCATTTGCTTTGTTCGACCGTTGTTGTGAAAAGGACATTGACATTACCTTATTTCTTGTAGAATGTGGATTTCCAAAATGCAGAGAAGGTGACGGTGAGTTTTAACGCTTTCAAACGGTACATCCTGTTACCATAGTGATTGAAAATTGCACCGTGAAAAAAAAGAATGAATGCAAAATAAAAATAAAACCTCACCACCCTGAGCCGGCAAGTCATAAGGGCAAGTCATAAGGGGTCAATCAATGATCAATTCTCTGGTGTGTGGGTGACGATATCTCCAGGCATCTTGAAGTTCATTTTGCTGCAACATTTTTAATAGTACTATGTTTTTGTTTTTTAACTTGTTCTTTTTTCATCCTTTTTATCATTCTTATGGAATGTATTATGAAGATCTCCTCCCAGTACTACGGTACCAGTATCAATTTTTTTGAAGATCCTTTGTCCCCACAAAAAGTATTGGAAAGCAAGGTCAATTCCTTTTTTTTTTAAATATACACTGAAGATGTACGAGATGACGGATCCGAATTTCAGCTTTAATTTCCTGGTATTTTATCTAGATTTGTTAAACAACTTACAACATATCACCTTTTATATTGGGCCACCCAATTTTTAGGTAAGCAAAAGTATTAGAACATGTGACTGACAGGTGTTTCTTGTTGAACAGATGTGTCCTGTTAGATTGATCAGTTAAGCCTTGGGTTTTGCCTGTGATGACTGCATATCTGTTTGAAAAGATAAACCAACATGTAGACCAGAGAGCTGTCTTTGGGAGAAAAGCAAGCCATTTTGAAGCTTAGAAAAGAGGTGAAATCGATCAGAGCCTTTACACAAGCATTGGGGATAGCTTGTTCAACAGACATCAAACAGGTCAACCAAGCAGTAGTTGACAGAAATATTGTGAGAGTTGTGAAGAAAAACCCCAAAACATCAGTCAGTGACATCACAAACAATCTCCACAGGACAGGAGTGAAGGTATTTCAATCAACCATTTGAAGAAGTATTAGAGAACAGCAATATAGAGGCTATACCAAAAGAGACAAACCGGAAGGCGGAAGGCAAAATTACAATTTGAAGTAATACAGATATGAGCGACAAAAGTTTTGGAACAAAGTTATATGGATGGATGAGATGAAGACTAACCTCAACCAAAGTGATGGAAAGGCCAAAGTGTGGAGGAAGAATGGATCTGCTCATGATCCAAAACATGCAAGCTGATCTTTGAAGCACGGTGGAGGAAGAGTCATGGCTTGGGCTTGCATTTCTGCTTCTGGAGTGGGCTCACTAATCTTTATTAATGATGTTACTCATAATGGCAGCTGCAAGATGAATTCAGAAAGCAAAAACATTCTGTCTGCCTACCTTCGGAGAAATGTTTCCAAACTAATTAGGAGCAAGGCAATGACCCAATACATACTGCCAACACAACAGAAGAAAAAGTAGAAGTTTTTAGACTGGCGAGTCAATCACCAAACCTTAACCCAATTGAGCATGTGTTTCACGTCCTGAAGAGGAGATTGAAGGGAAAACCCCCCTGAAATAAACAACAACTAAAAGGCTGCAGTAAAAGCCTGGAAAAGCATCACAAAAGAAGAATGCAACAGTTTGGTGATGCCAATGGGTCGCAGGCTTCATGCAGCTATTGCAAGCAAGGGATATACTACCACATTTTAAGTGTTATTTGCTTTCATTTACTTAAATACTCTCTGTTCCAATACTTTGGCTCACCGAAAGATTTTGTGGTCTGATACCAAAGGTGCAATGTTCCAAGCAGTTTAACACATCTATGAGTAAATACCAGGAAATAAAAGCTGAAATTCTGAACTCTTGTCTGAGAAAAACAAAAACAAAGGCATTGGCGTTGCTGTTCCAATACTTTTGTAGGGGACTGTATATTGAGATTAATGTAAATATGTATAAAACAGTTTACTATGATAAATTGTCCATCTTTATCTTCATATACACTCAGCGATCACTTTGTTAGGTATTTATTCGACTTATTTTTTTGACTTATTGGTCTTCTGCTGCTGTAGTCTATCCACATAGAGGTTTGACATGTTGTGTGTTCAGAGATGCTCTTCTGCATATCACTGTTGTAATTCATGGTTATTTGCGGTTATTAGCAGTTTCTGAGATACTCAATCCACCCTGTCTGGCACCAACAATTTGCATTAACAAGCTGGAGTACAGGTCTACCTAATACATTGCTCACTGAGTGTATATTGTTTAATGATAAAAATATTTCTACTGTTTGTACTGTATGTTAGAGCAAACACTTCTCCTACCCACTATTTATTTAAGTATTGCATTTCTCCCTTTTTAAAGTGGAGTTTAAAAGCCTTTATTTCAACACGGCAAGAGATTTTAAGAAAAGAAGCACTAAACCAACACGTTGCAGCCTCATGTGGCCTTCATCAGGGTTCCAAATGCATCAGTGACACACTATTCTTTAATCATTTCCACCAACATCCATGAGTGCCTTGGAGTGTCCAGAGAGAAGAAGTAAGAGATTAATGGGACCTAATGGGATTAGAGTGAAACAGACTCATAGCTGGCTACAAGAAGCATTCACAAGCTGTTATAGTTGTTATAGTATAAGGAAGGTTCCCAAACTTTTGCACAGGGCCTTTTTTATTATCTAGCAACTGTAAAAAATCTAAGTCAAAAGTAATCTTGCTTTAAAATGTGAAGAAATGTGTCATGTTTAACATTGTACCATTTAGAGGTCAGGTTTGCTTCCGTTCACTTAGATATGAATTGTAAACAGCTTTTTGACCAGGGGCGCCCACATTTTTGCACACTACTGTATACATCACTGTCAGTGTTTTCTGTGCTTAATTTGTGGTTGTTATTTTATCAATGTAGATAATTGTGGTGGTGCAGCTAGGAGTTTTTGACAAGCAGCTTGATAAAAAGGGGAATTGATCTGTTTTTGGTGGAGGACTGAATACAAGTGAAGTGGAGACAAACTGTGAGGTCTTACTATCAGCTCAATATGGAGGCGCTTCCATGTTAACCTTGAAAAAGCAGATTGCCCTGTTTCCTTTGCTCTGTGTTTATTGCCTTCAGTAGGATTATTGGGATTTTTTTTATAGCACCAGCCACATCTACTAGCCTCTGCTACCACAAAAAGGATCTTCAAAAGCAGGGTTTCCTATTGTCATGTATTGCTGAGTAATTGGCTGGCTTGTTGGGATTAGAGTATGCAGTTGTTTGTTATAAAGTCATATAGTCAGAGGTTACCTGCAGTGTTCTCCGGATTGTTGTAATGAATTTCCAGCCTGTAGTAAGATATGTCTTTTTCTCCACCGATGGAAAGGCCAGCAACTTCTGGAAAGTCTATAACCTGAAGGAATGACAGCATGTATGACACAGATACTAGCAGAAAACATTCAAACTGCCATCCCTCTCTGATAAAAACATTGACAAATAGAATCCTTCAATACAATATAATTAATGCGATCATTTAACGCTTTAATATAACCCAAAATATAAATCCCAGTAATAATAGGTAAATCTGTTTTAAACATTTATACTGTGCTTCCCATTGGTAGGTACAGTGGTGTCAGAATGGCCCCTTTACTTTTTGCACTTTATTGTGTTGCAGATTTAATTTGAAATGGATACAATCTATGCTCAATAACCCATTATGCAGTGAAAACATGTTTTCGACATTTTAGCAAATTTATTCAAAATCAAAAACTGAAATCTCTCATCTACAGGTGCATCTCAAAAAATGCAAGTTCATTTTTTGGCATAATTAATTTGAAAAGTGATTCTAGATTCATTACACATAAAGTGAAAAATCCAGTATCTGAAAATAGTCAGTCAGCGATGATTTGGAGTGGCATGTCATCTGCTGGTGTGTGTTTTATCAAATCCAGAATCAACGCAGCCATCTACCAGGAGATTTCCGACCACTTCCATCTTCCATCTGCTGACAAGCTTTATGGAGATGCTGATTTCCTTTTTCAGTAGGACTTGGCACCTGCCCAAAGTGCCAAAACTACTAGTAACTGGTTTGCTGACCATGGTATTACTGTGCTTGATTGGCCAGCCAACTCGCCTGACCTGAATCTCATACAGAATCTATGGGGTATTTTCAAGAGGAGGATGAGAGACACCAGACCCAGCAATACAGATGAGCTGAAGGCTGCTATCAAAGCAACCTGGGCTTCCTTAACACCTCAACAGTGCTACATTGCCTCCATGCCACGCTGCATTGATGCAGTAATTGGTGCCCCAACCAAGTATTGAGTGCATAAATGAACATACTTTTCAGAAGGTGGACATTTCTGTATTATAAATCTTTTTTTGATTGGTCTTACGTGATATTTTTATATTTTGAGATGCTGGATTTTTTATTTTCATGAGCTGTAAACCGTAATCATCAAGATTAAAACAAAAAAGGCTTGAAATATTTCACTTTATGTCTGATGAATGTAGAATACAAGAAAGTTACGGAAAAATGAACTTTTCCACAATATTTAAATTTTTTGAGATGCACCGGTACATACGTATTCCCTTCACTGTGGCACTCCACATTGTGGTCAGGTGGATCGTGTTTGCTTGAAATGTGTCTCGAAGTTGATTGGGAGTCCAAATTGAATTGATTGGACATAGTTAGGAAAGGTATTTTTTTGGTCCATGACCACCTTTTCATGGATTTGCCCTATAATTTACTTCCGGAAACAGTCGTCTCAGCTCTATATTAATGAAAGCTCCTCATGAAAAAGGACACTGCTACCCCCCTACAGTCGAAACCTGCAAGTACTTCAGACTGCACTGGATGTAGGTGCTCACATGTCACCTGGTGGTGGTTGTGCGAACAACAAGAAATATTTTCACTCACCAAGCACTTTATTAGGAACATCTTTACTTTATTACACCTCCTTATTCATGCGATTATCTTATCAGCCAATTGTGTGGCAGCAGTGCAATCATGTACATATGGGTCAGGAGCTTCAGTTAATGTTTATATCAACCATCAGAATGGGGAAAAAATGTGACGTGATGTGAAAAGTGACTTTGACCGTGGAATGATTGTTGGTGGCAGACAGGGTGGTTTGAGTATCTCAGAAACTGCTGATATTCTGGGATTTTCACGCACGCTAGTCTCTAGAGTTTGCAGAGAATGGTGCAAAAAACTAAAATAAATCCTGTGAGCAGCAGTTCTGCTGACAGAAATGCCTTGTTAATGAGAGACGTCAGAGGAGAATGGCCAGACTGGTCAAAGCTGATAGGAAGGTGACAGTAATGTAAATAACCACACATTACAACAGTGGTATGCAGAAGAACATCTCTGAACACACAACACATCATAATTCTAAGTGGATAGGCTATAGCAGTAGAAGTCTGAACGAAGTCTGAAAGAAGAAGACTAAAAAAAAATAAGTACCAAATAAAGTGCTTGTGAGTGTATATGCAAATTTGCCACCAGAAGATCTCCCGAGGCAGAAGCGCCAAATGAAACACAAAACTGTAAGTTTCCACAATTGACACTGCATGTCAGGACAAAAACCAAGCCATGAAGTCCAAAGGACACTCTATATATCAGGTCCGTAGAACCCAGATGCGAGACCAAGGCATAAACTTTAGAACAAAGTCTTTATTATAAAATATGCAGGTCGGACAGGCGAAGGTCAAGAGCCAGCAAACAGATTCAGTAGAGATAAGGCAGTTCGTAATACAAAGTCCAGGCAATGGGTCAAAACAGCAAACAGGTATCACGCGGATAATCCAAATTGTAATCGTGGTCACAGGCGAAGGGTCGATAACAAACGGGCTGAGCAGACAAAAACAGAATCTGGAAACAAAAGTCGATATACAAAAACAGGTCAATACAAAATCAAACAGACAGGAGAATCTAAACGCGGAAGTTGGGGACGAACTACAGGTCATAACAGAAGTCTATCAGAAAATGCTGGACAGTATGGATTTGACACATAACAATCTGGCGACTAACTGAACAAACAGAGGGGTTTAAATAAGACAGCTAACAAGAAGGAATGGCAATCAAGTGTGGGAAACAAGCAGGAAGTGAAAACGCAGGTGAAACTAATAACAGTGAATGAATGGGGAGACAGACCGACTATGGAAAGCATAGAGGGTAACAATACACGGAAACGCCAACAACTTAGACAAAACCTAGACAATGAAAAACACAGAACCTGACACAATAGATGCAATTGAGGCGAGGCATAAATCAGGGCACAGTAGCCTTAAAGGTACAATAGGTAAGATTTTTGTGTTAAAACATTGTTACAAGACCATTGTAAATCCCCTTCTATCATTGAAAAAGGCTCACTGACATGTTGATTCACCCTCTGCCTGTGTTTATAGTCCTTAAATTCAGGTTTCAAAGCACATTTGTTGTCACTCTGTATCAAAAGATTGTACAGCTGTACAAGTATTCAAGCTCATTGGTTGAAAATTGGTTCTAACTGCCACAGCCAATGCCGTGGGGGCTTATTCTGATTGTTCGTGTCGCTGCTATCCACTCCATACAAGAAATCACTGAAACTGTATACTATTGCTTATTATCCCAGCGAAGACTACATATCTAATAAAAAATATTCACCTGAGGCAATACGAACATAGTAGCATTCGTTTGTTCCTCTCAACTATGATGTTTGGGTTGTAGGCTTTCTGCTTCTCGTATCTTTTGTGTCACTTCCCTATTATGGATAGGAATGGTTAATCAATGAACTGGACACTTGACTGTATTATAGCAGTAGTTATAATTAGCTTATTTATAAAAATTTATTTTGAAAAAAGTTTTTAAGACTGTTCTATATTTTGATTGAGTAGCCTTACAGCAGTGGGGTCGTTGCATCAATCTTAGGTTCAACAACTACAGTTGTGTTCAAATAAATTGCAGTGCGTGAATAAAGTGAAAATATTTTGAATAGCTTTTCAAATATTTCAAATGTAGTGGAAACATTACACATTCAATTCCAAATCAAAGCACTAGCTAA
The DNA here is from genome assembly GCF_963514075.1 of Conger conger. Taxonomy (NCBI): domain Eukaryota; kingdom Metazoa; phylum Chordata; class Actinopteri; order Anguilliformes; family Congridae; genus Conger; species Conger conger. The sequence continues at coordinate 35,380,705 of NC_083764.1, forward strand.
TTTTATCAAGTCTGCATTATTCTTTTACAGGAAGCAAAGAAAAGGAGTATTAATCTGTTAAATAAAAATTGCAGTGTCTACATTTTTCTCTTCAAACTGTATAAACTGAATAAAACTTTCAAGATTGAACTTTACTTTAAATTACTGAACAAATATTTTGTTGTGTGGCGGCACGGATGGTGCAGAGGGTAGCACTGCCGCCTCACAGCAAGGAGGTCCTGGGCTCGAATCCCTGTCGGCCGGGGCCTCTCTGTGCGGAGTTTGCATGTTCTCCCCGTGTTCGCGTGGGTTTCCTCCGAATACTCCGGTTTCCTCCCACAGTCCAAAGACATGCATGTTAGGCTGATTGGAGAGTCTAAATTGCCCATAGGTATGAGTGTGTGAGTGAATGGTGTGTGTGCCCTGCGATGGACTGGCAACCTGTCCAGGGCGTATTCCTGCCTTTCGCCCAATGTATGCTGGGATAGGCTCCAGCCCCCCTGCGACCCTGTTTAGGATAAGCGGGTTTAGATAATGGATGGATGGATATTTAGCTGCATAATCATTGTTTGTGGGTAACTGCTGCGCATCAGTGTTGTATCAAGTCAACCAACTTCTAGCACCTAGAAACAGGTGTTTCAGCACAGGATGAACTGAAACTAAATTCCCCAGTTCCTATTAATTTTTAGGTTTTGCATCAGAAACTGCATTTTTAATGTCACCCCACAAGTTTTCAATGGGGTTCAGGTCATTGGATTGAGCTGGCCACTCCATTACCTCAATCCTTTTTGTCTGGAACCAAGATGTTGCTTGCTTGCAAATGTCTTCTGACTGTAACAGCACAGGTAACTGTAGACCATATTTGATCTTTTTGGAGCTGATGAATGGCTGAATATTTGCCATTCTGACTATTCTTCGATCCGTTTTAGCAGTAGTTGCTCATTTTCTTCCGCTTGTTTCAGGTTTTTGTAGCCATACTTCTTTATACGTTTTCCCCTCTCCAATCAACTTTTTACTCAAATGACATTGTTCCTCCAAAGTGCATTTTTTCCACTAGCCGTGTGTACTTGAAGACCTCCAGGGAACTTAAGTATTGTTTCTGTGTTTTTTGGTGTGAGCAGTAGGTAATAAGGAAACCTTGTTAGTCTCAGCTGTTGTAGATTTGTTGTCAAATCGCCGTGTTAGTTATACCAGGTGTCTTGCTTTTCATTATTAGTTAGCAAAATCTAGTGTGTTTTTCACCAGCCGCCGGCAGTTTCGCTCGGTTCTGTTATTCTGATTAGGTAATCAGAATCAGTTAGATGCTTTGGACGCTGCAATTGTTAGGATAATTATTAGATCGCTAGTTTGCATTAGTAATGAGCAGTTTATATAGGCGTGCTCAGAGCGACGCTCCCTCCCATTTTGCAATGGTATGGTGTGTCAGCACCCCATTACAGTCTGCTCTCTCCCCTTCAGAACACGCTTCCAGCTACGTGGCCCTCCACGGCGACGGAACCCCACCAACCTCTGCTACCCCTCACTGACCTCCTGTGACAACTTCACAGTTGCAGGGGGGCTATGGAACTGCCAGTCTGCCACATGGAAGGCTGACTTCATTACTGGTTATGCCTCCCTCCTGTCCCTACAGTTCCTTGCCCTCACCGAGACCTGGATTACACCAGAGAACACCGCCACCCCCGCTGCCCTCTCATCCTCCTTCTCCTCCTCACACACCCAAGGCACTGCCTTGCTGATCTCCCCTTCGTGGAATTTCTCTGCATTTTCCCTCAGACCTATCCCTATCCACCTTTGAATGCCACGCTGTCTCAATTACTCACCCTGTTAAACTTTATATTGTTGTTGTTTATCGTCCTCCAGGTGCCCTGGGAAGTTTCCTTGATGAGCTTGACACTCTACTCAGCTCATTCCCTGAGGATGGCACCCCACTTATCCTCCTGGGAGATTTCAACATCCACCTGGAAGCCTCCCAGTCTGCTGCCTTCTTACCACTACTTCACTCCTTTGACCTCTCTCTGCAGCACTCTCCCCCAACTCACAAGGCTGGAAACCTTCTCGACCTGATCTTTCTGAGGAACTGCTCCTCTTCTAACCCCACTGTTACACAAGTCGCTCAGCCGATCACCACTTCATTTCCTTCTCCATCCCCCTAGCCCCTCTGCCTCCCTCCCCTTCTCTCACCCCCACTGTTTCTGTACGATGTAACCTCCGCTCTCCATCACCCTCCTCCCTTGCCCCCAGAGTCACTGCTTCCCTCCCTCCTCTTGAATCCTTCTCCAAACTACCCACTGATTCCGCATCTTCCGTGCTGCTTTCCTCCATCTCCTCAGCCCTTGACTCTCTCTGTTCTCTTGTTTCTGACCTTCCACGTTCCTCCAGGCCCAGCCTACGTGCAGCTGAGAGGAAGTGGAGGAAATCAAAAGACCCATCGGACCTGTCTTCCTACCAGTCTCTCCTGGCCGAATTCTCCTCCGCTATCACCACTGCCAAAATAAATTACTTCCAAACAAAAATCCAGAACTCCACTTCTAACCCTCGTCAACTGTTCTCCATTTTCTCCTCTCTCCTCAGCACACCTCCCCCACCATCTCAGTCCTCGCTCACTGCTGATGACTTTGCGGTATTTTTTGACGAGAAGGTTGCAGATATCCGCAGCACCTTCGCGACCACCACCACTTCTATGCCTGCCTCCATTTCTGTGTCTGCCCCCTGTTTCTCCTCTTTCTGTCCCCTTACAGATGCTGATGTGTCTCACCTCCTGCTCTCCCACCGCCCTACTACTTGTGCCCTGGACCCCGTGCCCTGGACCCCATCCCCTCAAACCTCTTTCAGGCAATCACGCCTGACATCCTCCCATTTGTCACCTCCCTTGTTAACTCCTCTCTGTCCTCTGGCTGCTTTCCCTCATCATTCAAGAGGGCCTACATCACCCCGCTCCTAAAGAAACCCACTCTAGACCCCTCTTGCATTCAAAACTACCGTCCGGTATCTCCTTCCTTTTCTATCCAAATCCATTGCACGAGCTGCCTCCAACCAACTCTCTTCCTTCCTCTCACAGAATAACCTGCTGGACCCCCACCAGTCCGGCTTCAGACCTGGCCACTCGATGGAGACTGCACTCCTCTCTGTCAATGAGTCCCTTCAGGCTGCACGAGCAACCTCTGTCCTCTGTCCTGATCCTTCTTGACCTCTCTGCGGCGTTCAACACGGTCAACCACTCCATCCTCTTAGCCTCCCTGGCATCTACAGGGATCTGTGGCACAGCCTTAGAGTGGATCAAATCTTATCTCTCTGGCCGGTCTTCCCAGGTGTCCTGGGCTGGAGGAGTGTCAACCCCTCGCTCCCTTGTTACAGGAGTCCCCCAGGGCTCAGTCCTTGGACCCCTCCTCTTCTCCATCTACACGAGATCCCTTGGCCCCGTTATCTCTGCTCATGGCATCTCCTATCATTGTTATGCTGATGACACCCAACTCTTTCTCTCCTTTCCCCCATCAGACACACAGGTCTCTACCCGTATCTCCGCCTGCCTGAGAGACATCCAGAGCTGGATGGGCAACCACCATCTAAAGCTCAACCCAGGTAAGACGGAGGTAATCTTCATCCCTGCTTTAACCTCTCCCTTCTCTGATTTCTCCATCTCACTAGGGGATACCACAGTGACCTCATCCCCTAGTGCAGGAAACCTTGGAGTGGTGATGGACAACAGGCTATCCTTCTCCGAGAACATCGCTACGGTGACCCGGGCGTGCAGGTTCTTCCTGTACAACATCCGGAGAATCCGACCCTTTCTCACCACCTACTCCACTCAGCTCCTTGTTCAAGCAATGGCCCTGTCCCGCCTGGACTATTGCAATTCTCTGCTGGCTGGCCTTCCAGCATCTGCTATCAAACCCCTACAACTCATCCAGAATGCTGCAGCCCGTCTGGTATTCAATGTTCCCAGACATTCACATGTCACCCCCCTGCTCAGCAACCTCCACTGGCTGCCTGTTATGGCTCGCATCAAATTGAAAACTTTGGTGCTCGCATACCAGGCATTTAAAGGATCAGCCCCTGTATATATTCAATCCCTTATCAAGACCTATACACCAACAAGACCCCTCCATTCTGCCACTTTGTGCCGCCTGGCGCCTCCCCCTCGCCACACCTGCACTTCACGCTCACGACTGCTGTCTGTCCTGGTCCCACGGTGGTGGAATGACCTCCCAGTGGATGTCAGAACGGCAGAGTCTCTGACCTCCTTCAAGCGCAGACTGAAGACTCATCTCTTCAGGCTACACCTTTCCCTCCCCAACTCACAATCACCGTGATTAGCCTTAGACTGTAATGGCACTTATGTATAGATATCGTTACTTGTATAGGTATTGTTGTTTTTATTGGCTGTTGTATTCTAGCTGCCAACTGTGGTATGCTAGTTTGAAAGTTGATTGTACTCTTCAAGGGTTCTGAATTTCTGTATGTTTACACTAGGACTCGGAACTGTACTGTCCTCTCAGGTCTGCTAAATGCTACGTAATGTAATGTACTGTAATGAACAATGATTGGAAAGGCCCATTTTACAATTCAGAAGGAAATATATTTTATAACAATGTGTGAAACATTTGCTACTCTTCTTCCTTAATAAGGACACTTAATGACAGCTGTTTTTTCACAGAATGAATGAATTCTCTAATTAAACTCCACACTGCTATTATTATGAACACGCAGCGTGCATGTCATGACAGTTGGGTCTGTTGTTTTTTTATTACACTACTACATCTACAAGTGAAGTAATGGCCATGCAGGAATATCACTACTACTAATAACAGCGGTTCATCAGGTTACTGATGTTGTACTGTATTTTCTTGAACACAACTGTATGTCATATAATGCAAAACAAAAGCACCATGAGAAATATCTAAGTGAAGGAAAATGATAGCGATCCTCTACACTCAAGTGCAATTCAACCAGAAAAGAGCATATTGCACAGCATGTCACTTGTATAATTCCTAAGGACAAGTTACCTCTTAATTGTGTTATGCTAAATAAATACATTCTAGATCCCATGTAATTGTTAGAGCCAGCATATTCTACGTATATTCTTCCATATGGGAAATAAGACAATGTAGGGAAGCAAGCAAAACTGGAAGACATTGGATACTGCCCACACTTATTTAATTAGTAATCAGCTCAGATGTTGTTCCATTGCCTTTGTGAGGCCAGTATAAAGACCTGCTGAGGGGAGAGTTGCTTGGACAGTGCCTTTTGAGCTGTTTCTCCAATCTCAGTTGCTGGACTGCTGTTAACCATTTACCCAATGGTGTATGTTTTCACTTTGTTTTGATCAATGTCTGTTTAATTTACTTGCTTTGAAGGATGGTGAATACAACTGCTATTATTATTTGAATCATTCACCACCCAGAACAACACCCACACTCAACACTGTGCCACAGTGCTGAGTCACCCCTTAAAAATGAAGACTCACCTCTCCTCCAACTGCCCATGCAGCCATCACTCGTGGGCACATGTAGGACAGCATTGGTGATGTGTAACATGCCCCATCTGTGGTCTCATTCACACTGAAATGGCATCCGTACATTATAATATGGTGGACAATGTCAATGTGTCGTATGATTGGCTCAATCTGGTGAAGAGCAAGGGAAGACTCATTGAGAGGACATACCAGAAGATGTACTAGCAAATGTTGTATGTAATGTCATAAAACTCTTCATAAAAGAGTCTTCTACTGTAATTTCAAACAAACAAACTTGACTTAATTAGCAAAGGTTACCAAGCCAGCTAGAAGGCTGACGGCTAATTGGTCAACAAGGAAGCTAGCTACCATTAACACAATAGCAGCTGACTTGACTTGTCCAATATAGTTTTCCTTAAGCAACCATGCATCATTTACAATATGACATTATGAAATATTCAATTTGATTCATATTAAATATGAAAAGACCAGGCCAGGAAGCCAACAAGACTTGATTACCAACCCGATAGATGTGATGCTTTGCCCCAAGCGTTGGAGTCTTCATAATCCAGCAGTGGTAGTGTGTGTGCACTGCAGGTATCGTAAACTGGAATAAAAAAGTTCAGTTCAAAGAAAAAGGGAGAAAAAAATCTGTGTACAGCACATTATTTGTGCATTTCCAAACACGGTTAATAGAGAAATTGTTCAACAGGAAACCATGTGATGCATGTGATACAATTGCTGAAGCCTTATCTGTATTCCCCATATCTGAATGAAGGGATGTGGGCCACTCTTTTATTTAACAAAAGATACTATGATCATCATCCTTTTGTGAACTGAAATGCATCTTCAAGGTACACACTATGGAAGCTGGATGTTGCTCTTGCAATCACTTACATTACTGGCTCTCAAATCAAAGTAATTGCTGCTTAGGGGATTTGTCCGGGGTGAATACTTCAGTAGGTTCAATTTCTTTGTTCCTCTGCGACTAGCATGGTTCTCAATTTCATCCGTCAAGCCAAATGCATATATCAGGTTGATGAGAGATGCCTGAAAAATAAAAAATAAATATATGGTTAGTTGGGAGGACACACATTCCCTAAACGAGGAGTGCAAATGAAGTGTGCTGTGCTGCCCTGAGCAAGTTGTTGTGCTAGGCCAGGGGTCGGAAACCCTGGTCCTGGAGATCCGCAGGGTGTGCTGGCTTTCGTTGTTACTTGGCATTAATTGATCAATGAAAGCTGTTGATTACACAGTTAACTCACCTCATCTGGTTTCTTGGGTCTGAATCGGTTGCTTATTTTAATGTGGAGACGAAAGCCAGCACACCCTGCGGCTCTCCAGGACCAGGGTTGCCGACCCCTGTGCTAGGCAATTGACTATATTGCCTATGCCTAGTACCACTACTGACAATAATTACAATATTTAGCAGAATTAATTATAAAAGCCATTCTTGCAATGGTATAGCTTGATATCTAGAAAGTATCTCTATATCTAGAATTGAGAACAAACACATTAATACATGGTAGAACCAAACTGCAAGTGGCAGAATAAAAATGGAGGAAAACCAGGTCCTAGAACAACCTTCCATTTCCAATATCCCCCAGGCGACCCTGGTCTCCCCATCGATGCTTGCCTAGGCTAAGTCTGACTTATTTCACTCTAGAAGCCAACCTGTTACTTCAAACCCATGCAATATGGTCCCCAAATTTATTTTCACCCCTTGGTATGCCTATTGTGTGACCTTCTCTGACTGTTTTTTTATTATTTCTCACCCTCATAATGGCTTCCTTGACTTTCATTGGCACAACTCTGATCATCATGTTGACAAACTAATAACTAATCGATGACACTAATAACAGACTCCAAAGTCAATCAAAAGTGCGGAGTCAAGACTAGACACTGAAAGATCTATTACACCTGCAATAAGGAAATGATTGAATACACATGACTATTAAGAAACTGTCAGAAACCTGGTTGCCAATGCTGTAATTCCTCTCAGTAGGAGTTAGGCGGCGAGAGAAATAGGTGCATCTTCTTGTCCGGGGCTCTTTAGTACAGTACCATTCCGACAGCTGTGTCAGAGGCGTCCACCTCCAGGGTGAACTGATTCTCAAGGTCAGGCATGACAAGATCAGGGGCAGAGGAAAAGCGTCTCTTTAATTCCAAGAAAGCGTCTTTGGCTCTTTGAGAACAGCAGGAAGGCACTTTGCTTGGAGGTCAGGGCGGGTGAGCGGGGCGGCAACAGAACTATAGCGGTAGCTATAAAAGTTAACCCAGAAACCACTGAAGTTCCTTGGGGTTAGCAGGTGAGGGCCAACTGGTGACTGCCCTGGTCTTTTCTGAGTCCATCTCCAATTTGCCATAGCAGACCATGAATCCCAGAAACTGAACTGTAGTCCGGTGAAACTGTGATGAATAGATGATTTTCCAACAGGCATTGCAGGACATGTTGTTTGTGTTCTTCTAGGGAGGCAGAGAAAATTAAGATGTCATCCAGGTACACAAACTTGGAGATCATGTCTCTCAGGATGTAATTGATCATACTTTGGAATACAGCAAGAGTGTTCGAGAGCCTGAACAGCATCACCAGGTACTCATTGTAGCTGCTAGGGGTGTTAAAGGCAGTCTTCCACTCGTCCCCCTCTCTTATATGAACCAGGTGGTAAGCATTGCGTGAGTCCAGTTTGTTGAAGAGCTTGCAGTTCTGGAGAGAGGAGAATGTCAAGAAGATGAGTGGAATGGGGTAGCAATTCTTTATAGTGGTGTCAAGTCCCTGGTAGTCGATGCATAGGCATAAGCTTTTGTCCTTCTTCTCCACAAAGAAGCAGGTGATGACGAGGGCCAGGGACTCGGTGCAGGGTTTCAGGAGCAGACAGGGAAAACAGACCACCTCGTGGAGGCGTGGTGCCCAGATGCAAGTTGATGGCACAGTTGTACGGTAGGGAATTGGCTTGGGATTTGCTGAAAGCTTGGTGGAGATCCTGGTACATAGATGCCACATTGGACAGTTCCGAGGGAGGCTCCTCGGCAGGTAGAGCAGAAGTAGGTAGTAGGTGCACTGGAAGCAGAGTGGAGACAGACAACATGACAGCCCAGGCTCCAGCCTGTGATCATCCCCTGGGCCCAGTCGACCTGTGGGTTATGACGTAGTAGCTAGGGTCTGCCCAGAACCATGAGGATGTGAGGCGACTTCATGACATAGAAAGAGATTTATTTGTGATGATTACCAGAGACCAGGAGGCTTACCAGAGCACTGATGTGATCAACCACGGTAGGGCACATGAAGTTGGCATTGGCTCCCAGGTCGTCAAACTTGTGCTATTCACTTGTATAGGTTCAGCTTCGGGAGCATCTGTCAGGGGTTGGTAGCTGGACTGCAGAGTGAAGAATGTTCTGTAGGGGCTTGGTTTCCAGGTCCGTCTCTCGTCCCGTCTCTCGTCCCGTCTCTCCCGCAGATGGGTATCCACTCGATTGGCTTGGTTGGTTAAGTCAAGCTTGGGAGGTAGTACACAGGTGGTAAGTTCATCCTGAATCTGATCAGATAAGCCGTGATGGAATGCGCCATAGTGCGCTTCATAGTTCCAGCCCGCAGCGGTAGCCAAAGTCTGAAATTCAATCAAATAGTCCGAAACAGATCGGTTATCTTGATGTAGGTGGAACAGCTGGTGACTCGTGGCTTGTCCAACAGCGGAAAGATCAAAGACCTTCTTCGTGGCAGCAGAGAAAAGGGAACTGTGGCACTCGAGAGCGTCAGATTCCCAGAAGGCTGTACCCCGCAGGCTTCAGAACAAAGGAACCAAAAGCAATTATAAAGTAGACTGAACAATGGTTTTTATTGATTGAGTGTAACTGAGGCCACAAGTAAAAGTTTGTATACAAGAACGCAATCAGAACAGGCAGACGTGCAAAACAAAAGCCAATACTCAGTAAAAGTAAAAACAGGTCGCGACAGAATAGGTTGAACTGAGCAAACAGGCAGGAAAATGCTGGAAAGAATGGTACGAGACACATAACAATCTGGAGGGGAACAAAGGGAAACAGGGCGGTATAAGTACACAAATGTAATGAACTGAGAAGAGAAAACAGGTGTGAAAGTGGGGAACAGGTAACGAGACTTAGGGGAAATGAATAGCAAGATGATAGGACTACAGACATGGTCAAAATACACAAAAAAGAGGGAAACGCTCAACCAGGGAAATACAGAACCTGACAGGAACACCTGTGAAACCATTTGTCCCAAATATTATGGTGCCCAGAAAGGGGAGGCAATGTATAAAAAGACGTAATTCCTATTCCAATTTAGACGTAAATATAGTGATAGTTTCTTAAAACAATAAAGCAATCCAGAATCTCTTAAGAGAAATATCATCTTTTAGTATATCACTGCATTTGCAAATCTACCTAATTCCGATTAGGATTCATGTGACCATTACAAATATCTGAATAATTAGTAAGTTGTATGGCTATGACCACGTTGTAGGCTGCTTAATTTCCTAAAGCTTTGCAATAAATAAATAAATACACACACGCACACACCTCAACACATCTCAGTTATGTAAGTTGTGTCATTATCTTGCCCAACATTTTTATATTACCTTCAAAATTATCTTCATAAATATTGAAATAAGTTTAAATAAATAGTTAGAAATAAGTTGCTTTATAAAAATAAATTCTAAATCATTTGACGTTAACCCCTAAGTATCATCATTCTTTTCTCACTGAAAATATTTTTTGGACTGGATACAGATTATTGTAGTTGTTGCTTGTGCGCTCCGAAACGCAATGTAGCCAAGTCACAACACTGCACAAATCCCCTTTCAAATTTGAGGAAAATAGTACACGCGTATTTGTATGTGTGACTATATACAAGGCCCCAGCTGAGGTAGGCTTACATTCAGTTTTGTTAAAATCACAGAAAAGCACCATATGATGGGTAGTAGCAAGTGGAAAATTTGAAACACATGAGGTGAGATAGACATAGTGATTTTCTTTTTTGACTGCCATGATTCTGCCATGATTCTGCTCACATCTATAGAAAATGTCACCCTCTATGCAGTCCCTTTTGGAAGGGTTCTCCAGCTGTTCTTTGCAGCTTTAGTGTCCAATATGCCATGCACCTCTTGCAGTGCTTTGGCTCCTCGACATGTGATACAGTGTTTTAAAATCCTCTACAGTTTTTCGACCAGACTTGGTCTGTGTCACTGTAGTGAGGATTGAAATTTGTTCAATCCTGCTTTCGTGGAATGGAACTTATATTTTAGCTGGGATATAACTTCTTGGTCATTTGCCCCAAACGATGCCTCTGGGAAGACATTTTTTAACTTGTTCAAAAAGGAAGCATATTTCTTTTGACTTATTGTACTGCACTCAATGAAATTGAGGAGGGCGGGGGACTAGGGGTCGGGTTCCGTCAGTTTGTTTACTCGTTTGTCACCCTGTGGTATTATGTGTCCATTTTTATTGCCTCCTTGGCCCCTTTCACCTTAAAGTGGCAATCTATTATTTTTTATATGAACAAATCAATGATGAACAATATTTGAGACATACAGTCCCCTCCAAAAGTATTGGAACAATAAGGCCAATTTGTTTTTGCAATACACTGAATACATTTGGGGTTGGGATAAAAAGATGAACACAAAACAAGAGTTTACACCTAGTGTTACACTACTTGGAACATAGCACCTTTGCTATCAGACCACCCAATTTTTAGGTGAGCAAAAGTATAACACTTAAAATTTGGTAGCATGCCCCTTGCTTGCAATAACTGCATCAAGCCTATGACCCACTGACATCACCAAACTGTTGCATTCTTCTTTTGTGATGGGGGGTTGCCCTTCAATCTCCTCTTCAGCAGGTGAAATTCATGCTCAGTTGGGTTAAGGTCTGGTGATTGACATGGCCTGTCTAAAACCTTCCACTTTTTCTCCCTAACAAAGTCCTTTGTTGTGTTGCCCGTGTGTTTTGGGTCATTGGGTCTTGTTGCATGATGAAGTTATTCCAAATCAGTTTGGAAGCATTTCTCTGTAAGTTGCCAGACAGAATGTTTCTGTCGACTTCTGAATTCATCCAGCTGCTACCATCATGAGTTACATCATCAATAAAGATTAGTGAGCCCACTCCAGAAGCAGCCATACAAGCCCAAGCCATGACACTTCCTCCACCACACTTCACGGATGAGCTTGTATGTTTTGGATCATGAGCAGATCCCTTCTTTCTCCACACTTTGGGCTTTCCATCACTGGTCTCATTAGTCCATAAAACTTTGTTCCAGAACTTTTGTGGCTCATCTCTGTACTTCTTTGCAAATTGTCATCTCGCCTTTCGATTCTTACTACTGATGAGTGGTACATCTTGTAGTATAGCCTTTATATTGCTGCTCTCTAAGTCGGTTGATTGAGATATCTTCACCTCCGCCCTGTGGAGATTGTTTGTGATTACTGATGTTTTGGGGGTTTTCTTCACATTTCTCACAATGTTTCTGTCATCAACTGCTGTTGTTTTCTTTAGTTGGCCTATTGCTCAGTATGCCAGTGTTTTTTTCTTTTTCAGGACATTCCAAGTTGTTGTAGAAACTACCCTCAACACTTGTGCTCTCTGGTCTTCATGTTGGTTTATCTTTTCTAACACAAATGTCGTCCAATTTCATGAAACTCGCAGCGCACAGTTCTTGTGTTGATGTTGCTTCCAGAGGCAGTTTGGAACTCTGTAGTGAGTGATGGAACAGATAATACGTACGTGTACGTGCTATGCGCTTCAGCACTTGGCAGCCCCGCTCTGTGAGTTTGCGTGGTCCACCACTTCATGGCTGAGCTGTTGTGCTTCTAGATGCTTCCACTTATTCACAATAATAGCACTTACAATTGACTGGTGCAGATCTAGCAGGGCAGAAATTTCGCAAATTGTCTTGTGGCAAAGGTGGCATCCTATGACAGTGTCATGTTTAAAGTCACTCAGCTCTTCAGTATGCATTTGAAACATTTGAAACATTGACCCATTCAACTGTCAATGTTTGTCTGTAGATTTCATGGCTATCTGCTAGATTTTATGCACCTGTTAGCAATGGGTGTGGCTGAAACACCTGAACTATATAATATAATTCGTAGGAGTGTCCACATGTTCATGTAGTGTATATTCAGTACCCGGTTCCCTTTAGGATGTCCCACAAATCCTGAGCCATTTAGCCATTTAATATGCAATATACATCTTTTAACCACTAAAGGATGCTATACCATTGAGAAAATTTCATTTTGCTTATAACTTTTCGGCTTATAACAGTTATTGTTTTTTTTACATTGGTGGGTGATTTCAAGATCAATATACCCGAACTGTCATGGGTAAGATGTTGCTGAAACAGTTATTTTGCCACTCCCACTATGAAGTCAGTGCAGTCTTCATTAAATTTGTCTTTGTATCATCATACTGAGATTCACAGAAGTTATCAGTTGGATTTGTAATATTTGCGAGCATTCACCATAGAATCTGTTATTATATAAAATTAAGTCCATGCATCACATGGTTTTGCAAGTAACCCTATTGCAATGACCTGTACATGGTTTGCAGTCAGATGAAAGGCAAACAACCTAAACAGGACATGAGTCCATATCTCAGTTACACCCAATCTTTGGTCAATTGACATAAAACTTGCTAGCAGTGCTTACAGCCACACTTTTAACATGGTCCGATCAAGTTGCCATGGCGACCCTACCACTGTATATGTCTCTTCATTTCATAAACACGTGGTGTTTCAAAGTGCACTATGTCTGAATGCACCGGGCCACATACAAGTCACTTGTGATATACTGAACAGATTAGATTGTAATAACAAATCTGTTAATTCCTCCAGATTTGTGATGAATGTGACCTGCTAAATTTTAGATTTTATTTTATAGAAAGCATCAGCTCACAGATATGAGGAAATCCTCATCATCACAGGATTTCATGGGTCTTCGGAACTTCATCGTTGTTTGACCGTCACCCTCTGTCAGAGACAAGAGAGTGCAGCTCTGCCTCTTGTCCACTAGGGGGAGTGAGTTCCCCACAGCATGACGGTCCTGAGGTGAACAAAGTTAGTCTTTTTCACGTGTGCTGTTTTGTTACAGTGATAAAATGCAAACGTAATTGTATGATAAGGCACTCTATAGCTGAATAGCTGACATTCCAGATTTAACAAAGCATGCTCAGATATGTGGTAGAATAGTTCTAAGGTTCTGTTTATCCTGCTAAAACATACATTGAAGAATGCAATGTTTTTAAGTCCTCTTTAGTAGTAGAACTTTATTAATCCCAAAAAGGGGAACTTTTCATTTGGATTAGATATTATCCAGGAGGATCGGTAACCTGAACCATCCTTAAAAAACAAAAATACTTTAATAATAATAATTTTAATACATTCTATAACAAGATTTTTTTATTATGTAAAATAATAATAATATTAAATTGTAATACTTTCATACAAAATAACAACATCTGGTTTGAAGATAGTATTGGGAGCAGGTGGGTTCTTACCGTGAAATATGTGCTTCCATTTGGGGCCACCCCTCCAATGACAATGTCTGCCCCAGCCATGCGCCCGTTGGGACTGAACCCGAGTCCTACCCACCCCATGGTCTTCACCGTCAGCTCAAAGGTGATCTCATTCTGGAGTTGGTCGAACCCCCACCTCAAAGTGACATTCTCTCCATGGCCTAGGTGCTCTGTGAAAGTTAGATCATTGCTTTGTGCCCCCAGCCTTAGCATCAAAATCAGAAAGATAGAGACGATGAATGCTGAACCCATGGTGTTGCTCCATTAGCCACCTGACACCTTTCCTAATGGAAACAAAGCTGACTCTCCCTTAAATACAGCTTAAGTGGAACAGATCTTCATAAGTCACTCCCCCCATTGTGCTCCCAGCCCCAGAGCCGTCAGTGTGTGTGTGTGTGTGTGTGTTTCAATTCAAAGAGTAAAGTAACGAAGAATTAATCCATTGTCTATTCAAACAATTTCTACCTCTTTTGAGTCAAAATTACCGGATCCCAAACCAATAAAAGATTATTAATGGATGTTAATTCAGCAAATTATGGCAACAGGCAGCCAATCACCACAATCGTGATGCACACAAAAAAACAGTTAAGGATGGCATCTAAAAGATGTTATGAATCAGATAGCATGAACAGAAAAAAACTGCAAGATGAGGCTTGGGCCATGTATAAAGGAAAACAATGTTACCAAATTGTCAGTTAATATAATTGCTTTGGTTACGAAGTTGTACATGTATGTATTTACTGGAGACTGTCCATCAAACAGGGCTGTTAGCTTGGTAGGGTGCACCAGCTATTCTCAAACGTTGTCGATTTGTAAGTGTTTATACACCCACTGAGTACTACTTATTCATGCCATTATCTAATTGTGAGCAGTACAATGCATAAAATCATGCAGATACGGTCAGAGCTTCGGTTAATGTTCACATCAACCAATCAGCCAGATAGGCTGGTTTGAGTATCGCAGAAACTGCTGATCTTTACCCTTGTGTAGTCTTAACATTCTGTATACTCCCCTGGTCAAAAATTACCTGCCATCACTAAGCCCCTAAAATAAAGCAGCTTAATTGAATTTTAAACCCCAAATCTATTTTGCATGAATAAACAACCTGTCACTCATCACAAACATTGTCATCAAGTCTAAAAATAAGTCTAATAAATGCCTAATAACTGAGTATACAAGTATTATGTATACATTTAATTTTAATTTAATACACTGTCATTCCAAATTATACTAAAATATTTTTACAACATTTGTTACATGAAAAAGAATAGACGATGAAGTGACTACACTTTTTAAGCTATTTTAGGCTGTGATTAAAAATTCGACAAAAGTGCATGCGTTATTGTGTGTGCTGAGCAGACGGCTGGGGGTGGGATCTTAAACAGTGTTCTAGACTGCTCGTAACTTCAGAGCAAACTAAAGAGAAATGTGAAAAAAAAGAACTTTTTTCTTTTGTCTCAGTGTATATAGTCAAGAGTTAATACTATTTCAATGTGATGAATGATTCAATAGTTGGGGAATTACCAAAGTGTTTTTCACATTTTTGTGCACCCAAGCCCTCACTTACAATAAGCATTTAAGCTTTTAATGTTATACAGCATGCTCTAGCTGGCCTTAAATTTGTTTTGAATACTGAAAAAACTAAGTACATGATCTTTTCTACACGGAATACAACTATGCCAAATACTGCTATATCCTCATTGACTGGTGGTCAAATTGTACTACAAATATTTAGGTATCTGGCTGGATCATGATTTCTCTTTTAAAACTCATGTGGCCAAAGAATTAAGACCAAAATCTGGTTTCTTTACAGAAATAGATCCGGATTTCATTGGACAACAGGAAGAGGATTGTGCAGGTGACAATATTATCCTTATTGGACTACGGATATGTCCTGTACAGGCATGCCTCTAACAGCACTTTAAGGCCCTTGGACACAATTTATCATAGCGCATTGCGCTTCATTACAGAAGAGGGTTTCCGAACACATCACTGTGCTTTATATTGTTCAGTAGGATGGTATTCTCTTCATTGTAAAAGGAAGCCTTGCTCAGCAAACTTCCTCTTTACCTGACCAGGCTTCTGTCCATCAAAACCGCAAGTTATCATATCTGATCACAAGATTGGATTGGAGAACTCAATTCTGGGCAATACCACTTTTAGCGCATTTTCACCTCATATGTGGAATGTCAGGATATATTGAAGTTAGATTGCCTTACCCTGATTGAGTCCTTCAAGAAATTAGTGATGGATATGATACGAAAAGAGGTTGAATGTACTTGCCTAAATTAGGACAATCAGATCACTATTCCCTGTCTTATCTCCTTTTTATGTTTTTATGTTTTTATTTATTTCATTATTTCATTATTTTATCCCTATATTTTGCGTGGTGTATGTGAATTCCTAGGATCCAAACTGTAAATTTTGTTTTCATTAAACTGTAACTGTAAATGTTTTGTTGTAATCAGGGCTCCCCTGAAAAAGAGACCTTGGTCTCAGTGGGACTTCCCTGCAATACAGGTTTCTATCTATCTATCTATCTATCTATCTATCTACTATCTATCTAGGTGTATCTGGAGCTCAAAGGTCATATACAAACAAAATATGCACCATGTCATTTTTGTCAGCAGCAGAAGGTTATCAATTCCCAAAGAGGGTGGAAATTAAGATGTCTTTGATTTGAGGAAATGCTGAATATGTACCTGAAGAGGTCAGATTGGTGTAGGTTGAAGGCTATGCACAGCTGAGCAAAGAAGGAGAATGTAAAAATATCCAGTTGTGCTAAGACCGTATCTGACCCAGAGAGAGAATCTGGCATGAATCTTAGAAGGTTTGAATAGCTCATTATTACATATTGGGGTGTTAAGGGGGGCCGTGTTCCAGCCAAAGTATTGCTTGTTTTGTTGCCAGATTCTCAAATGGATATGACGGATTATCAGTCTACTAGGTCTTGGGTTAAGTCCGTTGGCATGGCATACCAAAGCTTTTTGGTAACCTCAAGCCTCCCTCTGATCTATTCATGTACTAAGGATTTTTGAAGCCTTTGTAATGCCCCATATAAAAGAAGAGAATACAATGGTACAAAAGAGAGACCCAGCGAAGCAAACATTGAAATAGGTACAGATATTGTGGGACAATATTCATTTTGATACATTGTATTCTCCCTGCCAATGTGATCTGCAAGCATCTGCAAAACACTGTAGGGTTAAGTTTCCAGGGATGGAATTATTTGGGTTGGGACTTTAAATTCAGGTCTAAAGCGAAAGGTTTACCCTTGCCCAGTATTCCCACTGAGGGAAGAAGCATTTAAGAATGAAAAGAAAATCTATGCGAGAATGAGAAAAAAAAGTAGAACTGCTTATCTGTAGAGATTGCCAAGGGTCAGTATAGCCGTATTGATTCAAGAAATTTGATAAAGTCTGTGCCATTTTCGGGGTTTGATTTATGAAAGAGAGGGTTTATTACAGTGTTCATTTCACCCTTCAGTATCAAGTAATGAGAATGTAATTTGGATATTGAAGAAAGGAGCTTCTTCATGAAGTCTTCATTATCTTAATTAGGGGCATACAACCAACACCACCGGGAATAGTACACCAGACATAAAGTGCCAGCCACAATTACATAGCACCCATTATTATCAAAAATAGTTTCAACAGGATTAAAAGGAAAATTTTCTTTATCAATATCAGGGTCGAAGGATTTGAATTCCGACTTTTAAAGACGTTCTATTGCACTTTTCCTAGTATGAGGTCGGAAAAACTTGACTTCCAAGTTGTCTGGAATGCAGCATTAGCTCTGATTATGTGATCTTGACACCAGGTGTTTCATTACACCGAAAAGGTACATTTAAAAAACATGACAAGATAGTTAAGATAGTTTTTTAAATAGTTAAAAGGTACATTTAAAAAACATGACAAGTAAGTGTCAATTGTGAGAGATTAACTTAATTAATCTTATGTCGCAAAAACGGGATAAGGCTAACCTAGTTAACTTTACAGAATTTGACTTAGCTCGCTATGTAACTAACATTAGCTATGCAATGTATTTAACTATGTAAGGTAAAAAAACATTGGGGACCCTTGTGAACCACTGCTGTGGATTGTGCAAGCAGTAAGTAGCAACATGAACTTAAGTTAAGTAGATATGTCTAAATTAGTTTGATGGGTTTGCGTGGGTTTCCTCCGGGTACTCCGGTTTCCTCCCACAGTCCAAAGACATGCACGTTAGGCTGATTGGAGAGTCTAAATTGCCCATAGGTATGACTGTATGAGTGTGTGAGTGAATGGTGTGTGTGCCCTGCGATGGACTGGCGACCTGTCCAGGGTGTATTCCTGCCTTTCGCCCAATGTATGCTGGGATAGGCTCCAGCCCCCCTGCGACCCTATTCAGGATAAGCGGGTTAAGATGATGGATGGATGGATGGGCAATCTATGAGATAGTATATAGCCTACATTTTATGGTTGTTAAAACATTTGGTTAAGAAATACAATGTCTTCCCTTTTTGTGACACAGCTTTTTGCCTGCCCGACATTGATGAAACAACTTCTTATCTTAAATGAACTTGCTGCAGTTGAACAGTTTTGTTACATGTAGTGTTTGTATGTATAAACATATGGAATCATGCTCAGAGCCTCTCTCCAGCAGCCTGCCCGAGCCCGTCATCATTCTGGAAATGGTAAAAAAGAGGTTTGTACTGAGGCTTGTGTCATGGATCTGGGCTGGGCTGCAGGTGAAACACAATTTAAATCTTAAATCCTTTAGAAGCAGTAGAGTCCTGCTTTGTGTGCTGTCAGGCACTTGAAATAACCTTTACAATAAAAAAATGGGTTTAAAAAGCAAAACAGGTCACCCTACAATTAAAAGCTTTTGTTAAAATATAGGGAAACATAGCACCATTATAAAGTAGTCATGCAATTCAAATAATTGTTTATCTAACACAATAGTCGTCATTTGAGAAGCGATTGTTATTCATGTACTCACGGACTGCACTGCTGAATGCAAGCGCTATTGATACTTAGAAGGCAGCTTTATTCTCTGAGTGAATTAGGATATTGAATTTACTTTGAGCAGAGACAATAAGAATATCAAATATCTTTTCATCAGCAAAACTAAATAGAAGCACCCACTTAGCATTGTTCTAGAATAACACCTTTAAGTCCTTTAAACTCATTTACCAGGGGAGGTTCACTGAGAAGTTCTTGGGAGAAATGCGAGTGGGGAGAGCGAGAGAGAGAACAGGGGTATTTTTTGGGTTAAGGGCCTTGCTCAAGACAGGGTTCTTACTTTTTAGGGACATTGCTTAATTTCTCCAGCAGTCGGCATCCATATGTGTCAAACAACCTCCTACATGACCACCCTGCTGCTTTCTTACAGTCATTCTCCAGCAGATGGCAGTCAAACTTGTTGCTGAAAACTAATTATAGGTTGCATGCGTTTAATCTTACCTGAAAAGGGTTGGTGTGGGTGCAGCCTTTTGTTTTAGTCCTGATTTTACTTAACAAGATCAAATCAGTAACTTAATTTGTTAGCACTTTGAGTGTCTAGAAAAGCACTACATAGCACTACTAGACTCGGTGGGGGCTGATCAACTGTGTGGTTGCTGGAGAAACACTGTACACAGAGCAGACAATGGGGTGGACCTTGTGATATGAACCGAAAAGGAAATGCTCCCATACATGTATTTAGAGGTTTGTACTGAGGCTTGTGTCATGGATCTGGGCTGGGATGCAGGTGAAACACAGTTTCAACTTAAATCCTTTAGAGGCAGTAGAGTCCTGCTTTGTGTGCTGTCAGGCACTCAAAATAACCTTTACAACTAAAAAATGGGTTTAAAGAGCCAATAGCTGTTTGGGAATCTACATGAACACCACAGACATATTTTGTGTAAGCAAACATCAACATGCAAGGGATTTTAACTCATCGGAATTGAAGCTGGTGATGTTGTACCTGTCTCTTCCTTTAGACGGTTAAAAACTTGAAAGTACAGCATTCAGCCTTATTTAGTCCGATTTTTCACAATATTTGGTATGTACAATGCAGTACGTAAGTATTTGGCCAGTGACACATTTGTTGTTGTTTTGGCTCTGTCCTCCAGCATATGACTTTTAATCATAATATTCATGTTGATTTCCGGAAAAAATTTTTTGGTTGTCCTCCCTACAATAAGAGAAAGCATGTGGAACAAGGGTGCAAAATCCTCAAGAATCTAACCCTTGGTGCAGACCGTAGGAATCTGCGAATGGGGTACCAAACTCCCTGAGGAATTCCGTCTTCCACCGGTCCTGTGTCTAACATTTGTGCACCAAAATAAAACGTGAAAATGAAGATGTGAGACTATCCTCATTACCCTAAACCGCATTTGGGGGGTTAGGTGTCTTGCTCAAGAACACTTCGCCACACCCAGGGTGGGATTCAAACCGACAACTCTTCGACTGCCAGACGACTGCTCTTACCACCTGAGCCATTGTCGCCCAAAAAGAAACAGGGCTTAAATACACAGGCATGTAGCTAGCCGTGGTCAGTAATCCAATCCCAGGTGGCAGGAAATTATATTCATTCATCAGCACGAGGGCATTGATTACCTAATCGCCATTCATTGCCAAGGTGGAATTAATTACCAAGATCGGCCAGAATGTGACAATGGCGCGATCTAGTGGCGCAAAAAGGTAATGTCTGGAAAACCTAGCCAAATCCCTACCAGAACCATGACAATAACATTTATTAAAATTGTAAGTGAATCATGATATGGCTACAAATGCAATCTCCACAGCAAGTCATAACTGAGAATGTACTCTTCCATAGGATTCTAGAACAATACTGATGAACTCTGCCAACAATCTTCCCTTTCAGACAGCCTTTCAGACAGAGGAAGAGTCCAGGCAATTTAAATGTGTGGACAGAAATGGTAGGTCATTGTTCCTATCTAATTAAACAGAAATTAAACTTAATGAAATACAGCTAAATTTTAATAGTATAACAGGCAGTGATAAATTCTAGGGGGTATTTCATAATTCCAGTTACATACAATGGAGTACACACAACCGCTACAATACCTGAATATCCAATAATTAAGACGTTCAAATTCTTGGTCTTTATTTGTACTGTTTATCACTTCTTCTCTCTGACACCCGCTGCCATCGGTAAGAAGGAGACGAGAAAGGAAAAGTGATTGTGCAAGCACCAGTGTTCCAACCTTTGATCCCGCAATATGTCTCTCAGCAGCAGTTTCAGCCACCAACCCAGACTTCCATAAGATCTAGAATCCAATCAGCAGAATGGCAAAAAGGCAAAGGACGAGGCCGTGGACAAGGCTCCGGAAACTGACAACTGCAGGGACGAATATTCTGTGCTGGTGATGTTCACAACCTGAAGCATGAAGCATGAAGCACAACCTGAAGCATGACGGTCCCCAAAATCCCTGGCCAGGACCACCTCCTCAGGTGGAGGAGGGGGCCAATACCAACAGCAACCCAGTTGGTATAGCAGAAGCCAGAATCTACAAGAGTCACAAGACAACGGGGCAAAGGGAGTTCCTAATAAAGTGCTCAGTGAGTGAATATAAGAAAAGCTTTGGCAGTGATGGTAAACCCGTCCCATCTGTGTACATACAAAGCCCTCAAGGTAATGTTGTTCGATTCAGACTTCATAGATTCTAACCAATGTTTTATGTGTTCGTGTCTCACAGCGGACCACCTTTTTTTTACAGGCTTTATAACATACACAATAATTCTATTACACTTCATATGCCAAAGATGAACCAATCCAGGTTGCATTTATGACAACTTAGTTCTTAAAGGTACAATAGGTAATTTCGGACTTCTAATGGTCAAGAAAGCGGAATTGCAGCAACACCCTAAAACCACAACATGCACTGTTTTTGAAAGTTGACTGTGACAAACACAACAGAGCCTGTTGTCTTTTCGTAGTGTTAGAAAAGTAAGAAAATGTTCGCCGAACTGGTGACTTTATGAAATGTTGACTTAAGTGTGCTGCACAAAACTATTTATATGTTTTGTCTTTTTGAAGTTTTCACTTTAGCTAACCAACTATATTATGAGCAAGCAACTTATTTGGCTATGGAACTAGCTGGCTATATAACTAAGATATGACAGTGTTCAACATGTTGAATCGGCATCGGAGCCCCCGGAGCCGTCGATGAGAGAGAGCTCTCTGATTGGCTGTCCAGCTAGCGAATCAGTGCACGAGAAGAGAAACGGAAGCAACGAAAGCAAGCCATTCCAAAGTTACTATCACTACCAGACATAATTTTCGATTAGTATTACTAAATAGCGAAAGAACAAGGAAATTACAGCAAACTGTTTGTTGTGAGCGAGACAATGGCTGCTTCTAGGTCCAACGCAATGCAAACGCATTCTCCGGTCTTCCGGTTTCCATTTTTTGAAAGACAAATACAGACTACCGCCACCTGCTGGTGTAGAGAGTTATTACCTCTCACGCAGGCGCAGAACATACGTGCAACTCGGCCGTCGGTGGGCCGTCGGCGGACCGTCGTTGCAGTGTGTTTGGCACAGCCAACATTAACGACGCGTATCGATGCGAGGCGATCTTTGTCGGCGCTTCGCGGCCGACCGTCGGTTTGGTGTGTCCGGGCCTTTAGGAGTCCAAAATGACCTATTCTACCTTTAAGTTTTGATGAAATAGAGAAGCTAGGCAGATGGCTAATCCGGTTTCTTATTCCCAACTTCCTATTTGTAATTCCCGGACCACCTTCATTTCTTTACTCGGAACTTTGTTGTTGGTTCGCAATTTCACAGCAAAGTTTTTAAACGTCAAAATCGTCTTGGACTACACAAACATCACAATTTTGTCAACAGAGCCAGCTTCTCTATTTTGTGCTGGTGATAGCCAAAGATTAGGAAAAGATTATAGCTAATTGAGAGTTGTAGGTTTACAAACAACCATTTCAGCATGTCACATAGTAGCTAGATAGTAACGTTAGCCATCTACCAAAACATTAGAGAGCTTATGGCTATTAACCATCTCAGGTATTAGTCACTCCTTGGCAAAACTGCACGCAGCATATGAATTTAGAACCGTGATTAGGCTTGACCAGCACTACCTGTAAAATCACTTTTACAAAAGATATATGTGACAGTAATAAAAACTGGTTTTGCCAAAGGATATAAAGTAATTTAGGATAACAAAACAGCACATTTTTCCACAGCAGGCAACAGCATTTTACATTTTTCTAGGGTTTTTTCTAGGCTGAACCAAAAAGAAAACAAGATCATCAAAAAACACTGATTGAGGCTGGGGCTCATATGCCATAGTTGCATCACAGCTTAATCACGTAAGGAGGCCTGTCGCTTCAGTTTCCATATCACAGCGCTACATATTAGCCTGCAATTGGCTTACAGCTAACTAGCTTGCTGGCTACTTCTCAGACAGCAGTTATAAAGAGCTTAGCTAGCTAGCCGTAAATGTTACTATATTGATAATTAGGCTAGCTTGCTTGCTCGCGAGTACTGTGGCCAGTAATGACGAAATTACAGCGTGAAGAATCCTACTGACCTACCAATTAGTAAGGAAAAAATAAAATCCAATTAACACCAGCCAAAAAAAGGGCTCTGAGGGCAAAAGGGCAGGGGCTCAAGCCCCCCTTGGGTCCTATCTGTGCATGTGCCAGTTCACAGCAACACTGGAAATAACACATTTGTTTTGCCCATAGTGGCAAACTAGAATCCAAATGCACATCCACCCTCACAAACAAGTGTATTTGGTCATGTAAGTCATGTAAGGGGACAGACTACCGCTTATAGGTGCTCTTTCTGTACCTGAGAGTCAGGCTGTGCTAAAATTGGCTATATTGCAGGTAGCCAGTGCCTGACTGCTGTTTTGGTAAAGTGTGTCGTACTGTTTGTTTACTGTATTGTTTTTGTTTTATTTTTTGGGGTTTTGCACTTCTTGATTTTTGTTTTTGGTTTTTAATAAACAGCACACATGAAGCAAGGGCCAAACTGGGCATTTTTCACTATATCCTTGACCACCTATACTACAGTATCTCATTAGCAAAGGCCACTGTCACAGAGTGGGCTCTATTACCTTGTCACTGTACACAGAGATGGATCATAGGTGTCTCGTACCAAGTTTTTATGGAAAGGGAATTAGGCTAATTAAACTTTACACACGTACAAGAACCAAAGATCACCTGGAGAAAATTTAGTGACCAAAACACTCTCTACTGAGTCTACATTACCTATATTCAGTAGATCACTAGAGCCAGCCACAACTACTGTGGATTAAATACTGCATTCCACAAAAGGTACCCGTCAACATTTATAATCAAACTGGCTTGCAGTTAGTGAATAGGAAAGTTATCCTAGCTAGCATAATTCTAAAAGATGTTGTATTATGAATAGACTTTATGATAACCTGTACTACCTCTGGCTGCTATGCTGGTTAACTTGCTTAGCGAGCGAACAAAGCTAGTTAGCTCATTTAACATGAATTAGCAGCCATTATTAATCTGCAACAGAGACAACTGTAGGCCTAGTCTGAATGACCTGAGGCTACGCAGCCCTGTATGCAGCAGGGTGCGATTTACTGTGACACATTTCTCCCTTAACCATCATTAAAATTTTCTGTGAATTCTCTGCAACCCTGTTCGTGGTTTGTCCCTCCACAGACCACTGTCAGTAGGTACTCACCGGGGATGCTCCAACCCAGTCGTCTGGCCTTAACAATTTGGCTCTTGTCAAAGTCACTCAGGTCTTTATGCCTGCCCATTTCTCCTGTATCCACCATGTCAACTACGAGAACCAACTGTTTATTTACCATCTAATATAACCCAGACCTTGACATGTGCCTTTGTTACAAGATAATCAACATTATTCACTTCATCTGTGAGAGGGTATACTGTTTTAGCCGGTGTCATTATTGTCATTATTGTACTTATTTTTTATGATCTTCTCAACCTGTTGCTCAGGAGAGTGTAAGGAGAGGGAGGTTGAGACAGAGAAGTAGGTGGAGGGTGACAGACAGGGGGGAAGTGCAAACCCTTTTTTTCTGGATAAAAATGTTGCATAGTTTAGTAAGAAAAGTGGTATTTTACACCTCATAAGACCCATAATATCGTTTAGTTTCCATGTGTCCTTTTGGACTCCCCAAATGCCAAGACATAGCTTAGAAAAAACAATGCAGAATGCTCATTTTTGCTAATTATTGTCATCGACTTTGAAACAGGATTTGTCCAGTGTTGGGGCTATGGCTCCATTGTGTTTCCAACCGCATCAACCACAGCAACAATAATCTATCCATTCAAAAACTAAATTTTCTGCAAGAAAAAAAGCTTACTCTTTCACGGTGTTTGGGCTTCTGTAACTTCACTTTAGTAATATGTAGAGTAATTCTGACTCTTCGAAAACAAACCCCAAGGGGTTACCTTTCAGAAGAGAGCAGGTTTATCTATATAGTCAAAGTATGCCTGTAACTAAACGTAGTCGAGTATAGTAACCATTTTATTTTGAGTATGTCACTTTCAGACTTTCAAGAAAAGGGGTAAATAATTCATATGAGGCTAAAGTGCTCATTGTCACATTTCATTGAATTATATTTAATGTCATTAAATCAACTACATTTGTAATTATATTAAATATACTATATACTATATCCAATTAGGTCATATACCTATACACACTCAGTGGCCATTTCATTAGGCATACCTTCTAGTACTAATGAAATTCTTAGTAGCATGGATTCAACAATGTGAACATTCTTGAGATTCTGGTCCATGTTGACATGATAGCATCACACAGATGCTGCATATTCCTCAGCTGCACATTCATACTTTGACCATGGTATGAATGTTGGTGCCAATGGCTGCAGCTGCCAATTTTCACACTGTATAGACTAATGAGTTTGAAGTAGAAGCAGCAGACCACCTCACCAGGTTCCTACAAAAAAACAGGTAGATGAGGCTACAGTTGACACATGATCACCAAAACTAGATGAACATTGGAAAAGGGTCTGACAAACATTCATTTCTGCTCCGAAATTCAGGCTGGGAGAAGAACTCAGGCTGTTGTGGAGGCAAATGTGCGTCTTATCCAGTACTTAATAGGTGTACTTAATAATGTAATGGACATGCAATGCATTCTCAAATACTCACTTGTATTATTATTTCATAGAAGTACAATTGCTCTTTTTTTGCTTTTGCTTTTTTCAACAAGTATTGTTACTGTTCCTGTAGTTTATGCCCCCTCCCTTCACAATACGGATACTGAGAGAGAGAAAATATGTATATTGTTGTTTTTATAATTTATTATAAAATGTATACAATACAATATGTATTGTAAAATATGTCAAAGCATTTTTAATTTAATTGAGGGGGGGGGGGGGGGTTCCCAAATAGAATGTCTCAGATATCACACAAATGTTGGGATGCTGTGTGCTGTGATTGCATTGTCACCCATCCTCTCTTCTTATTCGCCCTGGGCTGGACATCACAGGTTACAGCTGGGGTGCATACTTTGACTCTAATATCACATGATCAGAAAATGTGATTTTGTGCTTCTCACCAATTACTCACTAAGTGTACCATCATTTTGTCCAGTAGAGGGCAACCTAACCCCAATATACTGTCTACATTTGCAGCTACATTGTTTTCCTTAGGTTCGAAACTATAAATGTTTTGCAATGCATATTTTATGAAGCAATTTAAACATTTACAAATAATATGGCTTCAGGTACTCCACAATATTCAAATAGGAGCAGGTGCATACACATATGTATAAAAATAAAAATAAATGAAATATAAATACATAAGATTTTGTTTTAGTTATTTCACTGCATTTGCCTTTACCATGAATTTAAGACTATTTATATACAGGAGAAATTATTTATGAAACGCACCAAAGGCTTCATTTTCATATACCTTGATTTCTGTATATGGAATTCACCAAGGAAAAGTGTTATTCACGAGAAAGTCATAATTACGATTGTCCATGACTAATCCATAAATAATGTCCTTAAGCAGGAAAACATTTGGGTAAAGCCAGTCATTTACAATTACAATACATCACAGCTCCAAACTCCTTAAATTAGCTATTGAATATTTTATGTCATTATTATCATTATTATTTGTATTATGTTCCATCGCAACAGAAAGTTAATATATAGTATACAGTATATATAAATGGAACTGTTAAACTGTATTTTCAGCTAACTTCTCATAAATGTCTTGGCGAGCGTCCAGTAGGCTATCTTTCCGGTTTTGTTCTCTTCGTGTTGGAAAAGCAGCACCAACACAAATGTAACTGGTTTGCTGTAATCACTCGATCGAAAATTGTGTGTCTGACTTATCGAAGGTTTCTCGTTCAAAAGTATAGGAAATGTAATTTCGCTTTCTCGGGTCAAAGGGCAATCTGTATTTAGTGATGTATTAAAATTAGTCCAGCGAGCACTCCCTAAGAAGAACTGCCTTGTGTTTTCGCCTAGTGCACGGAGAAGAAATGTCGGGTTGAGGAATCGTAAACAAAACAGAAGAAACGGCACGTTTTTTGTTCTTTAAGTAAATGATTAATACATGCAACAATAATGGCAAACAAGGTAGGATATCTTTTAACTTGTTGCTTTGGAAGTTTGTTTAATCCATTAGGATTTTGGGTCTAATGCGGCTAATTAGCAAGGAAGCAAGGAAGACAATTTCGAGCTCTGCTGAACTGTTAAATGTGTCCTTTGTCAACATTCTTGCGTCTTGTAGATGGTTTTCGTTGAAATTGGCATATAGCTTTGATTATTGCTGCATAAATGGCAAAATCATACACTGGTGACGTTAGGCGACGTGTTAAAGATGAACATTTTTTAAATATTAAAAGTGTCTTGTGACATTTTACACCCCTTCCAATGGGGTCATAACACATCCCGGTGTATACTGGGAAATGTAGTGCATTTTAAACTTGACGTCTAGCAGGCTAAAAAGGATGCTCAAGTAATGTATGTTTAAGAAATGTGTGAATGAACAACACATTTAATTTAATGTGTGCGCTTAATACACATGAATGTAGTTAAACATTTAAGCATTCATTTAATTGTTTGTCGGCAAAGATTGTCACTGAATGACTAACATGAATGCTGTAGGGTGAATTCGGCTGTGTGCTGACGTTTACACCGAATAGCTAGGCTAGCTACCTAGCTAGTTACTTTTAAATGCCAATATTGGCAATATATGACTAGCTAGCTGGGTTAAAGAAGAATGATCTCACAGTTAGCTAACCAAATGAAGTTAGCTAGGATGACTTCAAACATGGTTTGTAGTTTCTATAAAACGCAAGCCTAGCCTAATCATAATGTTATATTTCTTTGTACGTGAATTGTTACTTCAAGACAAACACTATTAAGCAAGTTCGTCTCGCCTATTTAGCTATTAAGGTATTATTTTGATAAAATTGTTGTCAAGGAGGGGTGATCTCCATTCGCTATGTTTCGGAGAACACGATTACAGCTTTGTAAACCCTGGTTTGTACAGTAGGCCTATGTTAACGTTACTTGACCAGTACGCAGATATGACAGCACCACGAATATATTCGTCGACGAGGGAGGTCGCATGTTTGTGGTTTTTGGGAATACGCGGGCTAAATGGCAATGTCGCGGGAAGTGAAAGTCCGATTTATATCTGGACTTTAATAAAGCGATTGGTATTTCAACTTGTGGAAATACATAAAATTATGCCTACACTATTTTTGTAGTTATGTAAACAATGTGGAAATAATTAACAGGTGTCACGCATGGGCTATATGCCACAAGTGAAGGTGTCGGTCATTCTCTCACGTTAATTCCTTAGCCAGTGGAGTTAATTGGCTAAAGCATTTTCCCCCAATTTATTTTGCTCAATCGCTTAAATTTCAGTCCATGAACAAATCTGGATTTGGATCCAGAAATTTGGATCGCGGAAGGAACATTGGCTTTTAAAAAATTCTTCATTCTTTAATGGGAAGAATGCATAGAAGGCCGTTCTTAAAGTTTATACCCCCGTTACTGTATAAGTGTTGGTCATAGATGTTTAATTTGCATTTTCTGCATGCGTGTCTCAGTAAAGAATATTCATATTTCCAAACTTTTTTTTTTTTTCTCCTATTTTGTTAAAGAAGGAAACATATTTAGTATTATAAAAACTAAATCAAGGCTGTCTGGGATTACCTGGAGAGGCAGTCAAAGACAGAAGCACTGTGGCAAGTTCTCCAATATGTTTGGAACAACCTACCAGCTGATTTTCTTATAAAACTGCAGGACAGTGTACCTAAGAGAATTGATGCAATTTTAAAGACGAAGGATGGACGCAACAAATACTATTGATTTGATTTAGTTTGTTCAGCTCTTAATAGTACATTTTCCATATTTAGAAACTGTTCATTTTATTATGTTTGAAAGCATCTTCGCTTTAAGGTTTTCTTTTTCTTTTTTAAATGTATTATTTTTTTACACGTGCCTACAAATTTTGCACAGTACTGTACACGGGCCGCATATGCATTTCATAAATTTTTAAAGCAAGTATTGTCCCTGCATTTTCAAATTATACTAATGTTAGAAATTAAATGTACGTCAGGAGTCTTTAAATATGTGCCCTTGGCAATCTTTTCATGACAACCTTGTAAGTCCTTCTGGATAAGAGATTGAAGTGAGTGGGCTAAGTACGGTATCCTTATAATGTTGATCACAATGGGAAATTAAGTTCCAACCAAACGTGTTCTGTGGGTTGTTTCCTCATAGAATCTTCAATAACTATAGTCACGAGCATTTCTCAACCGCATGTGATGGATACAGTCCATGAGTGCTTTTCCAAGGCAGTGGTGATCGCTCTTGCTGAAATAACCTTTGCACCTCAGCCTTAAGTTCTGGCGCAAACATGTATGACATGATACAGTTGGTTCTGTTTGATGACTTGCATGTGACTCATAAATCGCAGAATCAGTTGCAAGGAGAGGAAATGACATTTGTTTTTCTGCTATTATTTTTAGAATTGCCTGACATGTCCATTTCTCATTACAATAGTTATTTTGCATAACATAGCCATACACTAGGTGAGTGTTCTGTTTGGAAGCATGGTTCCATTTAAAAGTCATGACTTAGTCTATTAAAGCTTTTCATTGTAAAGATATGCCATATGTAAAGCTTTGGCCTAGGTAGTGCTCATCCGGCATAAGAGAGTAGAGGCAACTGCTTGCTTCCAGGTTCAGTGTGATGGAGACACAGAGAGGAAAGCTGCGTATAAAGGAACTACGTATAATATCTCAAAGTAGGTAGCTGCAAGATTGGTGGTTCTGCAATTGCCTATGTGCCATTTGTCAACAGCTGATGCTGCCTTTCCACATTTTTCAGACCAATGTTGTGCAATTTCAGCTAACTGCTTTAAATTAGTCTATGGTTTATCCTTGAAAACCTTAGCTTAGCTGTTCCTTCTACCAATGTCAGGTGTCAAGAAATGGTCTACCCAGACTGTCTTTTGTTAATTAACCTTTATTTATACAGGGTAGGTTGACTGAGCATGCATGTTCTTTTGCAGCAACGCCCTGTTAATCCCCCCCCCCCCCCTGATCTGCATGTCTTTGTATTGTGGGAGGAAGCCAGAGTGCCCAATGGTATTCCATGCAGGGGTTAGCTAGCTATTGCGATTGTGTGCCAGTGTGATTGATCATTTTGTTTCAATATCCTAACTCAGCAAATGCATTTTAAAGGTTTGTCCAGACTGTAGTATGCCAGTACAGGCTGGGGAACCTTGTCTTGTACAAGCCATTTATATATTTCTATTTCTGGATTTCACACCATTTTTAATTAGCCCAATTATTTTATGATTTTATGATGGTTTTAGCTGCATTTCTTGATAAGCTCATGACTGAAGGCTAAAGCTGGTCTCATGTCCCTGTATGAAATATTTTATTGTCCTAATCTATAAGGGAAGTGGTATTGGAGCATAGTTGGAAGTTTGTATGAAATCCAAAGACAGGTATGGCCCTTGGAATACGATTCCCCTCTACCCTCTACCCAAAAAGAGTTTAAATAGTCAGGCAACAGATTAATTCACTTTACAGGATGCCATATTAAATATGAAAGTACTGATTACAGTTAATCGGTTTGAAATTTGGTGGGTAAGACTGACCCTGTCGCTTCCCCTGCACAAAGTTTTAGGCCTTTCAGGAGCAAGCCTCACATCACAGCAAGTGCCATGTCTAGCATTCTGGTGGTACTGTACTTAAAGGTGAACTATTTCTACAGATAATACCTACCGGACCAAAAGGCTTTAACGTTTTGATGCTATTTTTCAGTACTGGCAGGTATTAAAATTTCACTTATCACGGACATGAGAACCACATGAGTAGTAATGCAGAAACTTGGTTTAATGAGACTGTAAAAGCATGTTTCTAATGAACAAAGCCATTTTTATTTCCTATACTCTGCAGTGTTCCAGCACTTTCTGCCGTCACTCCCTCCTAGGCAGACACAGAGCTGCTCTCTTCTCGCCCAGCAGGCTCTGCATGCCTGAGAAGGGTGCTTTACATGGAGGGCTTTGTTGCTTTGCTGCAGCCCTGGGGTCTGTTTGTTTCTGCTGTTCTGTCCTGTAATTCATATACATTAGGGGTGGAACAATTTACTTGAGTAAACCAGTATTCCCAGTCAAATTCTTAATCATACAATTGTACAGTCTTATGATCACCTACATTACATATGACTGACTTGCAATGACTGCCAGAAATGAATCCCACGAACATGAAAACACATGTTTCTGTCTGTTTGTCTCCCCATTTCCCCTGGGCATCTTTGTAGGGTTCTTGGGGGGAAAATAAAAATCAAAAAGGAAGCAACATGTAACATGGCTAAAATGCTGCAATGTGATAAAATATGACAAAATTTCTGCATTTTAGTCATGTTACTGATATATGACATTGTAATATTAACATAGAAGAATAGAACACAGATGTAAAGCTAATGTTACTTTTGACTATAAATAATTACACACTGCATTATGAAGCAAAAATTTAAAACTGACAGGTTTCATGTGGACATGTGTCATGTAAGAACATTATAGTTGTGCAAGTACTTCACAGAAATGTCACATTGGTGTCAGCCTACAAATCGTCAATAGCCTATATCTCTTGAGGCACACATTTAATCTTTGTAGTTCAAAGGGACTTGCACTTGCAGCCAAATGTAGTTTACAAGTTGTATCGCACATACTATAGTGTGGGAGACACACATTGTCTCCTGTGAGCAACACACATTTGTGTTTTTAACCCAGCCTCTTCCTTTTTTATTTGGTTTTGAGCCACTGTCAGGTATAAGAGTTTGTTAAATTCTGTTAGCATATATATTTTCCACAGTGCCTCATATTGTTGTCCTCTGTCCACTTGAGTGCAGTACACGAAACAAACACAAATTGTAGGCATAAGGTTTTGCAATCTTAGGCCATGATTTTTAAGATGTAGTCTTATGTCTTTGTTTCCCGGAATAGCTCAATGAACCATGATCAAACAATGACTGAAGTCTACTTAAGCCTTATAATTGGAAAGGTGAATGGGTGTCCATTTCTTATTCACTTCTTTCTTTGCAAGTGGAGCTACTGCTGTAAGACAGGTTGTAGGCACCGAAAAAAAAAAAGTACACCAGAAATGGCAGAGGAAATTCAGGGAATATTGTAGTAAAATGTCCCACCCCTAGTTTACATGCCGCATCTCGTGGGTGTCAGTCCACATGTTTGGAGTGTACATAAGATTTGTGGTTTTGACAAGAATATTCCAGCCCAACTTGTTCTGCTTGTTCAGTATTCATTGGTTAAGCAACTGTAAACTTTACTCAGTGAAGGAAAGTGGAAATTTCAGCAAATAGCCTAAGATGGAATCTAGCTGAAACAACCTTCTGCTTCAGCTGGATTTCATCTGGAATTTGGTGATGGTTTGTGTGTCCTAAGGTGGCCCGCCAGATGAACAGGGTCAACTTTAAACCAGGCTGGAGGCAAGCTGGATTTTCCATCAGAGTGTGCCCTCTCATGTAGAGAAATGTGAATATAAACAACAATATGAATAATTAATACTGTAAAGTTAATTGTTTCACAACACAGTGGCATGTACTGTTTGTGCAGCATACTTGGCCATTAAAGAATTTTCTAGTTTTTGACTCTGCTGCTTTCAGGTGTTTGGGGGGGGGGGGGGGGGGTTTGCTTCAATAGAGTGAGAATTATTTCCCGTGCCTGTGAAGGTTTTCTCCGGGTTCTCCAGTTTCCTCCCACTCTCTGTAGACATGTATGCTCACTTGCAACAGAGATCTCAGTCTCAATGTGACTATCCTGGTTAAACCATCTAACGGTCTCATCCCTTACCCTCTTTTTAGGCTCAGGTTTTATACGACTTCACAGCTGAACCTGGAAATAATGAGCTGACTGTGAAAGAGGGTGAGACGATCACCATCACCAACCAGGTAAGCCTACAATCGCGTGACTCCATCAGGCCTGCAACATCTGACCCCTTCATTGAAATTATTTAGAATAAGGAAGTATGAATTTTTTTTTTCAGTAGATGCTAAAATTATGGGCCAAATTTACATACAAAATGTGACCTGACGAGGGTATGTTGGTGTGGTCGCAGTCTGCTTGAAATTTTGCTTCGTAAATCTTATTTACGAAGGCTACAGCTCATGACATAATCAGCGAATGGGACTGCCTACAAATCGCATTTTGCGAATGAGGCAGATCTTACACGACGCAGGTAAAACTCCTGTTTAGTTTGACTATTGCCATGATAGAATGGAAAAGTTTTGTGGGAGGTTCCAGCACATCTTAACCCGTTTCTAGTGTTTTCCATGATTGCTTTGGAGGATTACTTAAAAGCAGCATATGAATCTACTTATATTTTAAATAGCAGCAACACTGATTTTTTTTTACTTCAAGCATTTATTGCTACCATTACGATTGAGCATGTTGTATTCAGTCATTTTCCACTGCTGGGCATAAGTTAGCCTATTGGTTAATTTAATAGATTATTTAATAACTATTTTCTGTGACAAACACCCAGTCTCGTGTGGTTGCTTAATCTGTACCGTATGATATTTTCTTACTTTGGGAGTAGTAAGGATCTTGGTGCATCTTCAAGGCATCTTTACATCTGCCCTTCAGGAAAAATTCAGGCAAAAATCGACCCTCATTAATTGTGTGAAGTAAATTCGATGGAATACAAAATAAGCCTCTCTTATGTCATGTACACCATGTACTGTCAGGGAACTAATTCCTAATTCGCCATTGGGCCAAACGGCTGAATTCAGAGAATAAACATATTTTACTTAATCCTTGCTTCCCTGACAGTACACAAATTAAAATGGCAACATTTTATTAACAATGAACAGTTAATAATAAAAAGTTTTGATATTTATTGTAAATTAACAATATCAACTGATTGTTTTGTTACCAAATGCGTTTTGTCTTGCTAATGAGGTGTCCTGATTCTTTAGCTTGCTAAACTAAACTAACTAAACTAATGTGGCTTTTTCCACATTCTAATGAATTATTGGAGGTCAGGCAGTTTGGCTGGCCATTGTGTTTCTCACAAACTTTAATCCCATTGTAGAACATCGGTGGAGGCTGGATAGAAGCTCAGAACTCCAGGGGAGAAGTAGGACTGGTTCCAGAAGACTATATTGAGGTAGGACAGGCTAATTACTGTTGTTCTCCAAAAACTTTCAACAAAGGATTGAAATTTGGAAGGCTTCCTGTGTTATCATGCTGCTCATAATTGAACCAGCGATGGCTGTTCCATCTATTTAGCTTTGGATACCCTCATGTAATAATTGTTATTACTGTGTTTTTGGGCAGCGTGATAAAAGCTTTTTAGTGAAAACAGAACTATAGGCTTCTGGTACTTGTATCTTCATAACATGTGATTATCATCCCAAAAAGTTAGCTTTGCACTAAGCATGGTTTTTCTTCAGATGAATAGTTAAGCAGCAGTTTGCTGTGGTCTAGCTGCTGATTCAGAGTTGAACTGTGTCAGAACAATTTATTGTCCTACTTTGTCCATTAAACTTCCAACGCAGACGTTGATTGGCTCGGCATAAGGTTCCTCACTGTAATAAAATCTGTACTGGGTGTTTTAGGTGAACCCTGCTACAGATTTCTCTAGAGGTCACTTTGTTTCCCTTTTTCATGTTCTGTACTAGGATAATTGCGGTTGAAACTGAAAGTCAAACTATCTAGCTACTGTAATCTATTCATATATTTCAGGCATGTGCAACTGTAAGATACTCTACCCTTCTAAGATTAGATTTTTTACAGTAATCCAGGTGAAGTCCCTGAGACTCCCTCCTGACATTGGCTAACTCTACTTTTGACTGTCTGAATGAATGTACAAAAAATGTGTAATGGGCCGTAACCGTGGAAGGGAGTTTACTGAAAAGCAAATGATTGCTTGAACCCACTCAAAAATCGATACACATTGACACACTCTGCTTATGAACTATGCACACTCACGTGCATGAAATGCAATTGGACCTCATTCCTCAGGCAGGATTCTGTATGTGTGTGTATATGTGTATGTATCTGTTTCTGTCTCTATATGTATGAGTGTGTATATTTGACAGGTCCCGAGACCCTTCACTGGCACAGAAATAAGTTCAATACTTCCTTTGTTACCAGAGAAGAGTCTATTTCATAGTGCATGTGATATTGTTGGGGAATCTAGAGGAAAGGCTTGATAAACAATTTAGTCTCATGCAAACCCCTGCCTTTGCATATACTGCTTACTAATGAGACAGGAATGCTGTGCTCTCCCCATCCAGACGATTCCTGCAGGACTAGCATTTAGCCTTCTTTCACAACCGTGTGTGCAGCTAACTGCTCACTCAAACCTTAAAACCATGAATCCTATAGGCAAGGGCATGGATACAGTCTGCTACAACAAGTAATCCTTTATAAGGGATTCATGTGTACAAAATAAACAGTAGATGTTGTATCTATTGTAAGCAAAACTATTTTGATAATATAGTGAATTGTATTGAATCATGTATACTGATACACATTTTTGTTTTTTTGCGCATTACATTAAGTTCAATGCCTGCCAACTAATTTTTTTTTTTTTTTTAATACCAATAAGTCTAATAAATACGTAATAAAGTGCTAGTATAGTATAGATTCGTAAAGCATCATAAAGGCCTCGTTTCTAATACCGGTTGTTCTGAGCCAGCTCAAAGTCAGAGGTTCTCAGTCCTGTTCCTGTAGAGCTGCAGGATCTGCTGGTGTTTGTTTTCATTGTAAATTCTACCGCCAGTTCAAAAATTGGATATGTGTCATCCAATGAAAACCAGCGGACCCTGTGGCTCTCCTACCAATAAGTCTAATAAATACCTAATAAAGTGCTAGTATAGTATAGATTCGTAAAGCATCATAAAGGCCTCGTTTCTAATACCGGTTGTTCTGAGCCAGCTCAAAGTCAGAGGTTCTCAGTCCTGTTCCTGTAGAGCTGCAGGATCTGCTGGTGTTTGTTTTCATTGTAAATTCTACCGCCAGTTCAAAAATTGGATATGTGTCATCCAATGAAAACCAGCGGACCCTGTGGCTCTCCTACCAATAAGTCTAATAAATACCTAATAAAGTGCTAGTATAGTATAGATTCGTAAAGCATCATAAAGGCCTCGTTTCTAATACCGGTTGTTCTGAGCCAGCTCAAAGTCAGAGGTTCTCAGTCCTGTTCCTGTAGAGCTGCAGGATCTGCTGGTGTTTGTTTTCATTGTAAATTCTACCGCCAGTTCAAAAATTGGATATGTGTCATCCAATGAAAACCAGTGGACCCTGTGGCTCTCCTACACCAGGATTGAGGATCACTGTTCTAAACTAAGTGTATACTCTATAACAAAATGAGGGGGCTGAGGAGTGAAGTGTGTTCTGCCTTCACACTTTTCTACAGGTCAACAAAGCCTCCCCGGCAGTTGGAAAAGCAGCCCCGCCGGACCTGTCCTTCTTTGACACCTTCGCCCCGGCAACAGCCAACGTTGCCGCCAGCAACCAGGTACCAACCACGCTCATCGTGTCATTTATGCTGGTCTTCTCACGCGATGGAAAACCACTGTGGTTTCGCATAAAACTTTTAAAACCTAAAAACTGCCTACATCCAGCCACTTCATCCCCCTCCTTTGTCCGGTAGGCTACGCAATCCAAGTTGGCACTTGACTGAACTGCCTAAATTAAGGTTAAATAAGACTTAGAAAATGTAGCAATGTAGATACAATCAAGGCAACATTTATTTTGCATTCATTAAGTCCCTATGAAACACAATTCAATCAGACAACTCACAACTCACAGCAGTATTATTGAGGTTTAATGTAAATGCAAACTTCGGCATCGGCTCTGCCTCTCATCACTCCCTGTTGTAAGCCTGCCGGGAGTGGCTACGAACAACCCCCCCACCCCCATGGGGATCTTAAGAAGCAGAGTTCACTGGTGGATGCTGGGCATGAATTAGGAATAGTAGGATAATTTGAGCAAAATCAGTGAGCAAAAGTGGTAATAGCATCCAATATGGCAATGGCAGTGCATTCCAAAACAGGTGGTGCAGCAGAAAGAGCCAGCCAGTGCAATGGCTGTAGCATGCAGAATGAACCAGGCAGCAGAGCAGCTTTGTATGATTGCATCAGGGCAGATGTGGCAATAACTAGCAGGCAGCATTGCATGGCAGAGCATCCAAAATGAGTAAGGCTGGTGCTTTATATAGCCCCTCCCATTAGACGTAAGCATCATGTGAGGGGACGGCGCTTATCAAGTTGTGTGCCTGAACTAGCTACGCAGGCTTTGCATCATTTAGGTTGTTACATGGTTTCCCTCCCTGCGCAAGTATAGCTAATCTAAGCTATCTAGGAACATTTGCACATAATTTGCATTGGTGAAGGACGGTGAGTGAGTTCAGTACATCTATCACGACAAGAGTTCTTCACTGTATTAGTGATATCCAGTGATATTAGCATGTGGTTGTTTCAGATTTGAAACCAGTATTTCCACATTTGCAGTCTCTCTGAGCAACATAAGCAAATGTATGTAGCCCCTAGCCAGCTGGTTAAAGATTGGGCTAAAATGCTGTTGACCAGTTGAGGTGAAATTTCTTGCTCAGAATTATAACCATTGTGTTCCAAATGGAGTACCACTCAATGACCCTATTAAATCATCACATTGACACTATTCTATGCGTAGATAGGAAGTAGCTTTGCCATGCGCACGGATGGTGCATGGTGCAGTGGGTAGCACTGCCACCTCACAGCAAGGAGGTCCTGGGTTCGAATCCCGGTCGGCCAGGGCCTCTCTGTGTGGAGTTTGCATGATCTCCCCATGTTTGCATGGGTTTCCTCCAGGTACTCCGGTTTCCTCCCACAGTCCAAGGACATGCAGGTTAGGCTGATTGGAGAGTCTAAATTGCCCGTGGGTATGAGTGTGTGAGTGAATGGTGTGTATGCTGGGATAGGCTCCAGCCTGCGACCCTGTTCAGGATAAGCGGGTTAGGATAATGGATGGATAAATTGGCAAAGCTACTTCCTAGAATTTATGAGCCCTCTCCTGCATGGGTTCTTATTGATGTCCATCCTCCTTGTTAGCATTCACTAGTACAAGTACATTGTACTTTTTATTCTGTAAAAGCCTGTCTTCTTATTCAAAGTTCACCACATTTAACATGGTTCAGGCCATGATTGACATGTACTAATGTACTGTTGTGTAATATCATTAGGTGTTACTCAGCCGTCTACAGCATATTATTGTAAAGCCTGGGCAATAACACTAATCAGTGTTTTAATGCTTATCTTTTGTCCCAAGGGGCTGCTAATCACCGTCAACTTTGAGTACCTGCAACAGAAATAATTCAACACACAAATGCAGTGGAATACAAAATTATGAACATTATGAATTATTGAAATGGATTGACACACTGAATTTTACACTGAAATAGTTTAACTGTATCATTTGTATCTTAAACTGATCTGTTCTGGTTTGCTGCTTATAACAGACCTGGATCTGTTTTATCAATGGAACTGGTGAGGTGTTGTTCTGCTAAATGTAATTGGTATCAGCATGGCTCAAACTGATGATTGTATTCAGTCTTGGCCCAAGTGTTTGTCTGTGGGGAAGTCTGCCGTTTTTGAAACGTAAACATGTATAGCGAAAATAGCCCAGCTTTTATTCTTTATGAGGAATATAAGAGCAAGGTGAAATCTCTGTATCTGTTCAGAAGTATGTTTTATCAATGAAGTGCTCTTATTGTGTTTTATAAGAGTCTGCCAGGCTAAAAACTTTCAATAACATAATCCAATCCGTCCTTGCAATGATGGTGTGTGGGAATGCTCTTCTCTTGGTCTTGTTCATAAGTGGTGTTTACATTCCTGTTAGCTGCCAACCAGCCCTGCTTTGAGTGGTGTTCTCAGCACCAGTCTGTCAATAGGAAGTCAGTTGGCCTGGAAGGCAACATTGTAATCAAGCAAGTGTTTGTGCTGTTGGTTCGGCTTGAAAAGAAAGGGAAGCTAGTGTTATGCAAAGGTATGTATCCCATGATCTAGAATCAAATTCTTACCAGCTGTGAATGATCGCCCCACCAAGCAATTCCTAACTGCACATATCATTGGTCAGGGTGAAAGGGGTTTTACATCAGCAAAGGTTTTCACGCCTGATCACAAAGTGTACCGCTTCTGCTCTGCTTGTCATGGTGGGGAATGGGAGATGTAGTCATTTTCTGCAATGGCTGCATTATTCAACTGGAGGACTGCAGAATGAAAGTAAGTAGCAGCTGGATGCCAGCCTCTTCTATCCCACATTTGTGGAAGATGCAGCTGGCCAACAGTTAAGCATTCCAAATTGGGTAAAATAGCAGCTTATTTTGGGAGATGCCACATAAATATCATAAAATTGGCTACGCTTCAAGATTAAACCAGGTGTGTATTTTTCTACTGACGAATGAAAGGCTGAGATTCAGGGATTCAGGAGCTGGTGTGCACAAAGACCGAATCAAAGACAGAACGGTTGGTGTGCACTAGAGCTGAGGAGTTGGCGTGTGCAGGTGGTTTAAATTCACGGCCTTGGTTGGTGCGTTTCACTTCACATTCAGCTGCAGAAGGTGGAAGTGAAAACTGTGGCTGTATAAGATTTCTCTATACATTTTTTTTTTTTTTGCCTTTTCTTTGGTGACAAACAGATGTTAGTCTCCCATCAATGGGCTTACACTGTAAATAGCAGTGTTACTCAGGCCACCCTCTCTATTTTAATCAAGGAGTGTGAAGTGTTCAATGCTTTCATTTTCTTTATCTTAAAGGAAAAATGCATCAATTTTTTAAAATAAATTTGCAACACCCAGTTTGACTCAAAAACATTTAATACAAATTACTTGCAATGCTTTGTATGGAGAGCCCCTGTACAAAAAGCATATGCACATCATTAATTTGGGATTTTTCAACTCATATTATTCATTTACAGATATACATGGAAAATAGGCAGAAGTTTGTCACAAAGAATCCAAAATGGATTCTTTGTCTGTTCCAAAGTCCAACAGTTTGGCTCTGCATTTGAATTCCACTGTTGTTTTACAGTTCCATATTAGACAAGTGGTTTTTCAAGCAAAGCAAACTGAAATTGATGAGATATTGGTACCTTGTGTAAATGATTCAGACTGTATTTGGTTTAGGCATTAGGCCTAAGTAACAACATGTGTATTTGACTGTGAAACAGATTTGCTCCTTGAATATACATTCAAGGGGTTGCAGTAATATCTACATTTATCAGTGGGAGTTGTTGGTTACTTGTCCAGTTAAGGTTTGAAGGTTTAGTTCTGGTGCATGGATGGTCTCCATGGTCTCAGAGCGAATCTTGGTCATGCCAGTGTCGAATGTGGCGAGCAGCAGAGCACACACAATTTATAATTGTTTCCCCCAGGGATGGGATGGTTCACTTGTTAGGGGTCCATGCTTTACGTGACCCCTTCGCGCACGCCAAGCTATGAGTGGAAGCAACAAACTCTGGTCTGGCTTCATTGATAAGCGATACATGACAACTAAATCAAATATGGAGTTTCTAAGTGCCACCATTGTCATGTAGTTGGACGAGACAACAAGCACTCCCAGCCTTTTATCTGCAACTAGCATGACAAATTAGACAATAGCATCTATCTGGGAGCGTGGATATATACGAACATAAACAAATGCATAGCAACTCATTTTTAAACATAGCCCCCCTCCCCCATTTTAGGGGACCAAAGGTAATTGGACAATTGGCTTCTTTGCTATTTTTGGTTAGTCTTGTATATTTAATTGCTTCCTTAGTGCAGGTATAAAGCTTTCAGTGTCTAGTTTTTGATTCTTCTTGATAAGCTTTTGTTTGCCTTTGGATGTAAATACCCATCCAAATGCATTTTAAACTATGCATTTTAACCTCATATTCAAATATTTCAAATCCATATACTGCACTGTATATAAACATTTCACCACCAACAATGTGTGTTCCATTATAGCAACAAGATAAAGGTAGCCTGAAGGTTTTCTAATACATCGGTTAAAAATGCTGCTCACTGAATAGGAAAATAGGAGAGCAATTCTTGTGTAATAATATGACATCATTCTACCATCAATATCTGCAACTAAATATGTAATATATAAGCAAACTTTAAAAATATATATATTTCCGATTTTTCCCTTTTTGACAAAATTTGGTGGCCAATTGTAACATATCTAATCCAATTAGATAGGCTATTCACTTCTTTTGAGAGAAAGAAATGTCATCACGGAACACGTTTCATTATGGCACGGATGGCTGGACATCTCAAGTAAGTGCATTTCTTCCTTGTGTACTGCAACTTCTCCAGCTTCGTTTATATTATATTCAGCAATATGGGCATTTGTACATTCCCACACTGTAACCATTGCATCTCAAAATAATACATATGTGATGTGTAGTGGCAGAGCCAAGATTCTAAAACTGGGTATCCTCGCACTATCGATATTAGCATACTGTATCTACATTTGAGGAAAAAGCAGAACTAACTTAGCTAAACAGACCAACTCCAAGAGCAAGTGTATTTCTTACGATCATATTGGTGTGCTGTATTGCAACTTCTCTCTGTGTTCATCTGAATATTCAGTAATGCGCGTTTGTAAGCTACCACTCTGTTCCGAATTTATGAAATATTCTAACCATTACATCTCAAAATAATACCTCTGCATTTTTGCAAGATGTACATGCTCTGCAGGATGGACATTGGGGAAAAAACAGAACACTCTGTGGAAGTGCAAAGAGTGTGATGTCCCCCTGTGCTTGCAGCTAAACAGGAACTGTTTTGAAAAATGGCATGCAAAACTTTGAGGTGTTTGTGAATGGCATCATCATTGTTTGTAATTTGTGAGGTGATTTCATTAAATTCCTGAATAAAAAATTTGTTTCTGTTTTCTAAATGGCTCACTGAGTATTGCTTTGTGGAAAGGCTTTGTCTGAGAGGTAGGGAGGGGTCAAGCCAGGTGTGAAAACCCTACTTACCTGGCAGGACCGCATACCACATAAATATTCATTGAAGAAAGGCCATTTGCCCTCCCATTGTCAACTGGAAAATAGTTGTGGCAACACTAGGTTTTTTTAATTTATTTTATATTTCTAATTAGATTTGCTAAAATAGTTTGTCACCTTTTGATACCCAAGACCTCGATGAACAAATTTCAGTGATCCAAAAATTTTGTAGATTAGTATGTGTTTTTACAGCATTCAGTAAGTGTTCAAAACTACTATTTACAATTTTTGTGATTGTAGAGAAATTTACAACCAAAATATGATTCTGAACTACTGACTGTTGCCATATTATTGTAGCTGAGTTAGTGCTGAAAACAAAGACATGAAACCCTTTGAGGGTTTATCACTGTATATAGTCATTTTGCCCTCAGACACCAGAGGGTTAAAGTAAGGAGGACTGCGATAACCATGTAACAAGGACTTAGAACCCTGCAAAGCTTTGCACAGCCAACCATAAGTTATGCCATAATATACCTCTGGTTTTGGGAAGGGTGCTAAATTTGCCGACTAATGGCTAAAGCAATTTTTAGCTATATTGACCTGGATTTAGGGAGGTTGTAAGAAGCAGCAGGGAGGAAGTCAAATGAAGAAACATACAAACTCAGCATAGATGTATGTATTACTGCATGTCATTTATTAACTTATTACTTGTGTCATATTTTGATGTTATATTGGTTGTAATAGACAACTTTTTACCCTTTGCTAATATTCCCCATCATATTGATGGCTACAAGCTAGGCGTTCGTATAGGAGCATTGTTAGTGTACCCATGTGCTGATATGTGCTAGATGATTGTAAAATTTTTCTTGGACTGATTGGCTAACATTTTTAAAATATCACCCCATTCCCATGCAACAAAAGATTACATACTCTATAGAGTACAGTAAAATGTACAAGACTAAATTATTACGTAGGTATGTGTGTGTCCTCTGCATTTGACCCATCCAAGAGGAGCAGTGGGCAGCCACAGTGCATCGCCCGGTGACCAGTGTGGCCAGGGTATGCTGCTTGCATTTTGTATAGGTTTAACTGTTATACATTTAGACTCAGTATTTCAATAAAGGAGAAACTTTAAGCCATTTTTCAAGTTTCTGTGATGTTCACGTCAAGTCTTATAGTAGTACACTGCATAAATTGGTGAGGTTTGCCAGTGGCATCGATGCAATATGAAGCGCCATTATGGACAAAATTAGCTTAAAGTACACAGGAGGAAACAAACCCTTTTCACACGAGAGGGATCCAGTTACTGGGTCCAGTTAGGCCGTGCGAGTGATTGTAGCCACACGGTGGAAGTCGTGGGGTCACCGTGCAGGGGAGGTTGTGAAGGTTTTGGAGGTTGTGGAGGTCACCATGTGGGGGAGGTCCAGCGGTCACTGCGCAATTATAAACTTAAATGCAGCAACCAGATCGTATGTCCCTTAAGTAATTTTTGGTATGTATCGCAAATATTTTTCAGCCAT
Organism: Conger conger; assembly: GCF_963514075.1. Lineage (NCBI taxonomy): Eukaryota > Metazoa > Chordata > Actinopteri > Anguilliformes > Congridae > Conger > Conger conger. The sequence continues at coordinate 35,424,635 of NC_083764.1, forward strand.
TAAGCTACGTTTTGTGGATGGAGTAATTCTTAGTCATTTATGATAATGTGGGTAGTATGTACAATTACAGTACAATCTATGGATGGCTCTGATTGATGAAAAAATCTAGACTACCATTGACTACAGGGGCAGGCTACAGACTATACTTTATTAATGTAATCTACACACATTACATCTGTGTAGCCATATAGGCTATAATTACAAGATGACACTATAAAAATATGCAATAAAAAATGTCATATTACATTTTAAATGTGTGTTTAAAAATGCATGAAAGACCTACAGCCTACACTAGACCATGTTAATTACGCCTACTTCATTATTTTTTATTATTTTAATGTAAGTGTAGATGATCAGCAAATGATTTTCAATAAATGGTTGTGGAATGTCAGATGACATGGGGACATTCAAAATGTTTTTGCATAATTTAAAAATTACATTCGTAGCCCACCAGTCATTTCACTAATGATCGAAGCCTTGAATGGAGTAAGGGTGGGTTCAAAATTTGGTCCACTTGGAAAATAAATCACTTGACCTCTCTCATGCGGTGACCACTGGACCTCTCATGTGCAGTTTCAACACTTTCCTCATCGGTCTTGGTCTTCTTTCAATTCAGTCCTGTGCAAGTTTGGATGTGGGCTGCAGTGTGGAAAGGCACAGGCTACCGTCACCGCTTTGGTGAAGGATCGCACATTTTTTTCCACTCTCCTTATTCATCAACAGGTATTTTGCTTTGCTAGTGGGACGGACTGCTAGTGGGATGTTCAATCTTATGGTGGGAAATGGACAAGCTTTTGACTAGAGCGACGAAAAATGAAAATTGGTGGCTGAAGCTGATATTGTGTGTCTACTTCCAAAAGTACCAAACAATTTAATCACATTAAACCTGTATTCTACTTTCTTCTTCAGACTGCACCTGTTTTGTGAGTCTGGCACCAGTTCACAACAGCTTTCTGGGAAATTACATTTTAAATCGTTTTTTTCCCCTCACTGTTTTTGGCACATCATTTTTGGTTCCAGGTCTTCTAGTTGGTCTGCTTGTTCTAAAAGCTTTGTTGATGATGTGTGTACGTTGCTAAGTTCTTTTATGGCTATTTGCCGTCATAGCAGAAATTGACCAATGACGCCTGACATCAGCCTTGCTGCCGCGTGTTGCCAAGGTAACACTCTGCCTACAGGTGCTTCATGATGTCACCTTTCTCCCCCAAGGTGGATATTACAGGCTGTTCCTTTCAGCCGGATACTCCCGAAACTCCGGTCCCCTCCTCCACATCCCCTGACGAGGTAACGTGGCCTGGTGAACAGGGCCCAGCCTGTGTTGAGCATGATTTCGCCCCCCCCCACCCACACTCTAAAACCCCGTTTCCCCAACCCTGTTGCTGCCCAGACTGATTCTCACAGCGCAAACTCAATCTAGCATGACTTTGCACTGATCACCGGCATCACCACCAGCACTGATTCACTTTTTCATGTTTATCAATGAAATTACACCCAATTCATAAATGAGAAGGCTTCAGTGTAGTACCTGAATAAGCACTGCAGAGTTTCTCCCAAAATTAACCTTCAACGTAACTCTGCTTTGTTATATATTGCAGAAAATATATATTGTGATTTTTTATTTTATTATTTATTTATTTATCTGAAATTGTGCCTTGTGTAAATAAAGGCATCTGTGTCTCATGATTCATACTGTTGGTAATGCTGTCTGCTTTCATGGTCCATGATTACAGAAAAATGTCATTACCTGTTTTGTAATCAATCATGTTTTCATTGCTGTTTCAGCATGTAACTTGTCAGAAAATGTGCTGCAGTGCTACATAGTAAAATTAGGTAATATAGTTTATGCATTACTCTGGTCAGCATTTTTTGGACTCTCTTGCTACAGTCTACTACTGATCTGATGTAGTCAAATAGAACAGCATCATATTTGCGCTCATTTTATTTCCATAGCTATTCTACTTGCCGTAATATTCCGTCATATCCAGTTCACTTTAGCGTGAGGACCGTAGCCAGAATTTCACATTATCTTGTGTGATTTTTTACAATGGTATCCCCCAGATTAGGTTCACCTGTCTGGGTGTGTGTGTTTCAGCAAAGAGATGTGTTTTTGGATGAAGTAAAAGGCTCATTCTGAGCCACTGATGGTTTGAGTGTGGTCTGTTTCTCTCGCTGTGACTCTGACATGGAATCAACTAGACCCTCCCCCCTTCCCCCCTCGCATGGTCATCCTCTGTCTCATATGCACGGAAATTGTGAATGCAAAAAAAAAAATTGGATGAATGCAACTTTGTGTTTTGCTGTGGTGTTTTTCTGAGCAACCACTACTTCTGCATTTTGATGTTTGTATGAACTTTGCCATATGTACAAATATTGCCTGCAAAGCTGCTGGTTTTTTTAAAAGGTTCCCTATTTAGAGAAATCAGTCTTTTAAACACAACTGAATCCAGAAAGGTATTATGTTTTAATATCAGTCTGTTTTGTGCCTTAAAAGCAGTGAGTCATTCAATGGGAAAATAGCCATATGTGTAACGTAATTATAGGGGAGGAAGAATTTCTCTGCAAGCTTCAAGGCCAGCTGTATTGATGTGATGAACCATTAAGCCTGTTTCACACTACTAGACATTCATTGGACAGGGACTTAAGAGCTTCAAGATATTCAACCCCCGCAAACTTTCTGCAGTCATGCTCTTCTCTGTGTGTTGGTGATAGACCAGCTTTGCCTTTTAGGGCTCAAAGTACTTAAAATGGCCACATAGCAATTGGGTGAGTGGGGCCACTGTAATTGTTAGAAACCTCTTCCCTCTATGACAAGTTTTCACAAGCAAAGAAAATAAAAATCTAAAACGTTCAGAATCACGATAAATGTATAGTTCGGTTGTATTAGGGCGCAATTTCCTTTTCCATTTACCATCAGCTAAGTATTTATGAAGCTATTCTTTGAATCCACCGATTTCTGGAGAATCAGTAGCAGGAAGGGTCAAGAGTGTAAGAGCATGTAGCAAGACAAGGTGAAATGTGGTCATTGTTCTCCATTTCACCATAGCCATTATTAATTGAATGAAAAAAGAAGTGAGGCATATTTAAGGGACGTTGCTGATAAACCACATCGAATTCTAATTCTAACTACAGGAATCTTTTTACATAAATAACTTTCATAATACGACTTGACAAATTGCTTCAATATTACTAGAAAATTTAAAGAAAAACTATTTTGTTTTAAATTCGTGAAATCTGAATATTGTGTTCTCATAACCCTCATAATTGGGTGGTTTCAATTTCCTGACAATGAAATTAATTTCTTTGTGTCGCTCTGGTCTGTCGTATTCAGAAAGCTAGTGTTGCTTTGTTACAGGCGAGCAATGGAAATGACCCCTGGTCTGCATGGAACTCCGACCCGCCTGCAAACTCCGCTAACAACTGGGCAGCCACGCCGGAAGGCACCGAAACCGGGAAGGCCGCAACAGCAGGAAACTGGGATTCTACTGCACAAGGTCACCCTCAAGCCTACCAGGGTCCAGGTAAGGGCCTGTCCAATTTGGTCATTAGACCAAAACAATCAGTATCAAGATCTTAAAATTGCCGTTACTAAATAGAGAGCAAATATTTGGATGAACAAGCTGGTTTTGTTGTACATCTTTGTGAAAAGGCCTCTGGTGATTTGAGTCTGAGCTTGAATTTATGCCGAATTACAAGTATTTATGGTGGATAATAGTACTGTGTTTCAGTCAATGTCGGAGAAAGATGGCCTATCGGGCGTGGTCAGAAGAAAGGCTGACTCGCTCCTGTGGTATTAGGTCATGTGCTCAAAGGAAGGTTCTGCCAGATTCAGCCCTGTTCAGAGTTTACTATGGAAGATTTGGCCCTGGTTAAAGTTTCCAGTGCCTGTGCCCAGAGGAGAGTGAAGGAGCAAGATTGTGGCAGGGTCCCTTTCTGAAAAACGCTTCTCCAGACCCCTGCCCTTTTTTTATTGGCAAGGACTTTCGCTTGTATGTGAGATTTCAGGATCGAAAGCCGAGTGTCAAAAGGTGCTGCATTCCAATCTATTGAAATTTTGCAGCCCGAAAGCAGACAGACAGGTTAGATTACTGCTTATTAACTTAAATAAAGCATTATTGCCACACAATGAGTAGCCGGTTTTTTGCGGGGTTTTTCAAGCGCTGCACACGTCAAACCTTTTTTTTCCTGTTAAATAATGTGGCAATTACTTCTGCAAAGGTACTCTGGTAGAGCCACATATCCGGTAATGTTTCGACAGATCAGTCCAAGGTTACATTTGAAGTCAGTACTGGTGAACGGATGGCAAGAAATTGTGGAATACATCCATTTTAAAGAATTGTATTGGTATAGCAGGGCTCTGATGTAATTTAATGATGTTTAGTAGCGCTTCTATTTGTTTTGTGCTCTTAATTATCATGTTCTATAATAATCATGTGTATAGGACTTACCATTGAAGTCAGTATTTCTTAACCATGTCTATCGTAACCATGTTGAGCTCTTTGTTTTCTGCATAACATTATAGTGACATTATATAGAACAATTCTTGTAATTTTTCATAGAATTTGGGTCACTTTAAAAAGACCTTGAAATAAGCATTGAATTTGCCCTCCCACACACTCCTAGCCTCATAAGAAGCCATCACGTTCTTTTGTCTTCATGGCTTGATTCGGTTGAGTGATTACTACATTGTTGAAAATAAAGGCAGTTATTCAATGAGCATGAAGCTATTATATAAGTTTGAGGTGACACAGAACAAGGTAAGGAGATAGCTGTCTGTGTCTTTTGGCCAGGGTTTGTGAATACTGTATGAAACATGTATTCTTCATGGCATGTATAATTTCTTACATTATGTAGTTTAAGTGGGTAAATAATCCCTCAAAGCATTAAACTGCAATTAAGAAAAATTAGTACGGAATGAAAACCAAACGGGCATCCCTCAGGACCAAGTTTGTGAACCACTTGGTACATAACACAGGCACTAGAAAATGTGCCTGTGTTATGGTACGGCTGTTTTGAAGATGTGCATTTAGAAAACGATGAGATGAGCACGAGACCAAATTAAAATGGCCTAATATTGCTGCACACTACCTATTGTGTGAACAGTACGCCAGCCTCTTGGTGAATTATATTATGTTTTTGTACTTATGTCGGTGAAATAGCTCTTTTTGTGACTTTCACAGTTCTTGATTTTCTGTCCAGGAAATCGGAAAAATGACTTGTTGAATTTGTATGAAGTGATAACTCTTCTCTTTATTCTTTTTTTTAAAGATATATATCCCTATCCATGCTTAATTGATTACACAGGTATACCCTGCGCTGACCTTTTCTCTTTTGTGAAACTTGGCCTTATGTGGTATGGATTATTAACTTGGCATGAGTGCGGTAATAACAGTAATAACTTGTCCTGAATGCTTAATGTGCCATTAGTGTTTTCAAATACATGTACAGTATTGTATGTGCATGTGTATGTGTGTGAAGAAGCATATTACAAAGTGTGTTTTTAACTTCCAACAAGACACATCATAAAGCCTGTTTTAGCCTATGTTTTTTCATGTCATGTTTGGGCTCCTCCATTTTGTTTTTTTCTGTTGTCTTGAAAATGTATTGGTCAAGAGCCAACTTGGGAATGGAGTGGTTTGAGGTGACATGATGCAACACACTAGTGCAGTTGGTTGGCGGCTCAGTGAAAACTGCCTCCCACTGAGGAAATCTGCACTGATGAGATTGTATGAGACAGGGCCATTGCAGCAATCTGGTATAGGAGCCAGTATGTGTATTTCTGTTGCCTTTGTGAAGCTGTTCCTCAGGTCACATGTCATTGCACCAGGCCTACGTTTGTGGTCTTCAGCATGTTTAGAGTCACAGTTTTGTGATTGGACTGGAAATTAACTGTTCTGATTGGGGACCTGTCAACACCACACCACCTCCCATAGTGAATATGGTAATGGGAGGTGGTGCAAGAATTATTGATTGATGGTTGAGGCATTGTCTGAGGATTGGTGTAAGAAGGTTGGAGGATGGTCAGGGGATGGTTGGAGCATTATTGTAGGATGGCCAGATGATCGTTTTTGGTTAAAGGATGGGCTACTCTACGTATGGCTGGGTTGTTTGCCACAGCTGCCTCGTCACAAACGAAATATTACCTGTTCTGAAGAGACCCAGTGCATCCTCAGTGATCTATTGAGCTTCACTTGTTTCTGAAATAATGCTTGGAGCATGAGCCTCATTGCTTGGGATTTTGACAAAGTGGCTTATGAGTGGTCTGCAAAGATCTGTTATGTGCACAACAGGCCTGGAATGGCGGAATTCCTCTAATCGTGGTATAAATACACAGATAGCCAAGCTATTTTAATTTGCTCAGTTTAAAATGTGCAATACTGCTTAAATGTTAGTTATATGTCTGTGTGTATAATGTATCACTAATCCTGTAGGTAAACTTGCTTGGGGACTTGAAAATGTTCATCTGCTCATTAATGAATGCGAGTGCCTCACACTTACAGAGAAAGCTTAAGAATGCATAGGACTGCCCTGGGCCTCAGTTTTCTGTTGCGTTCTCTCTCAGGTGCAACGGACGATGACGAGTGGGATGATGAGTGGGACGACGTGAAGTCAACAGGGGGGTATGCCGAGTCCGAGGCTGGGGAGGGAGGAGCCAACAGAGGAGCCCATGGATCTACAATGAAAATCAAGTGAGAAAGCGTACCTGTCTCCCCACGCTAAACCTGCGGTACTCACTCCTGGTCCTGGAGAGAAACAGGGTGTGCCTGTTTTTGTTTTCACCTGTGTTAACTGTAATGAAGTGCTTTAATTGATCTAGTGCTGAGTAACAACAAAAGCCAGCACACCCTGTGGCTCTCCAGGACCAGGAGTGAGGACCACTGCACTAAACCTATGACCTTGTTGCTATCTCTTTGTATCTCTGAGTATCAAGTGTTTTTATAAATTTTTTGCAGGTTCCCTGGCTTCTCCAAATCTGGTCCAGAGTTATATCTTCTTTCAAAACAGTCAGCAAAGGGAAAAGAAAAGCTTCCCATTTATGTGAGTAAGCCTGTTTATAGCTTAGTTGTTTTGTGGCAACTAACTAAGGTCTTTAATTGAGGCTGCAAGTTAGTTGCTGGACTAGAACTACCATTGCTCACCGCCTTTATGGTCCTATCAGATGTGTTCTTTATGATTCCAGATGGGAGAGGTTGGCCCAGTGTGGTTGTATCCTGAGACCCAGTTGGATTGCATTGTAGCAGATCCCAAGAAGGGTACCAAAATGTACGGCCTGAAGAGTTACATTGAGTATCAAATCGCACCAAATGTAAGTTCCTGTTCATGTTATATGAAAACATATTTCCCGACATGGAAGTCGGAAGTGTGCATGCTTGGTGATGAACATATGAATGTATCTAGTGGCTTTTGATTTTGTGCCTTTTCATGTGGATGTTAAGTTATAATAAACACTTGTTTTAGCGTGCCATGAAGCCTCCCTCTTTTCAGTTTAAAATATATTGAATTGATGCATGCAGGCTCTCTTAAATTATTACATTTTATGTTCTGGGCTGCAGTATTACCTGTCTGTCGCTCTTGTTAATGTGAGGTAAATTGTTTTACAGACTACAAACAGACCTGTCAATCACAGATACAAACACTTTGATTGGCTCTATGAAAGACTTCTGGACAAGTTTGGATCGGCCATTCCTATCCCCTCTTTACCAGACAAACAGGTCACAGGTAAAATAAGTACCAGCGCAAAGCTCTTTTCTCTACTTCATTGAATTTGAAGTTGTATTGCAGTTATTTATCCAGATTTCATTTTTATTTGGAATTTCCAGTCACATTTTTAAGGCAGTCCTGTCACTGCAGAGTCCTTTGTTATATATGACTCTGATATATGAGCTGTTATTGTGCAGAGAGGAAGAGAATACCCAGCTGATTGTAACCTTTCCTGGGTTACGCTATGAAAGATAGAGGGCAAAGAACGACTGATCGAGAAATTCTGTGCTGTTCATGGTTTCGGCAGGCAGTACAGTGCATCTTTTTCAGTCTCTGACTCAGCCTTAGCCTCTAAATGTGAGATTCTCAGCCAAGGTTCTGGAGAGCCATAGAATCTGCTGGTTTTCTCAAGTTGCTCAGCTAGTGCTTCTCAACCCTGGTCCTGGTCAGCTGCAGGATCACCTGATTTCCTATGTTGCTCAGAAGTTAATTGACAGTTAACTCGGCTCCCCTGGCATCTCCCCTGGTCTCAATTGGTGGCTGATTCTGATAAAAACACAAAATCCCGTTTTTCTTCTGTTCTGGTCTGAATAATTGATTGAAATTTCACCACTAGTTTGTAATGAATTCCATCTTCCATTTGCATGGTTACACTTGCCCCCTGCCGTCCCTGCTGGGTGTGCGATTGGTTCCTACTTTGCGATGAATCTTTAAACTGCCATATGTGAGAGCATGGAATCTGGACAAATTCTAAATCTGGCAACCATAGTTGGGGTCCCCTGCTCAGAATAGAGTAGAATATTTTTTTATATTATATTCAGGATCATCCAGCTCTCACTGTTCCCATACTTTTGGCCATACAGTGCTGTGAAAAAGTATTTCCTGATTTACTCTAGTGTTACATGTATGTGACACTGAATGGTGTTAGATCTTATGACAAACTATTTCATTTCTTTAATGAAACTTTAAACAAAACTCAAATCACCCCTGTGGGGAAAAAAAGCAATTGCGCCCTTGGTTGCACCACATTTAGCCACAGTTATTGGAACCAAACCCTTCCTATAATGATGTCAGTCTTTCACATCGCTGCGGGGGAATGTTAGCCCACTCTTCTTTGCAGAATTGCCTTAATTCAGACAAATTGGTAGGTTTTTAGCATGAACAATGCTAATTCCAGTTCCTGTCACAGTATCCCTGCAATAATAGAGGAAATCAGGAAGGGGGCAAATACTTTTCCGCAGCAATGTTACTTCAGTTGTCTTCCATACTAAAAAAGATAGTATGTGTAACAAGTTCCTTCTGACTAATAAAATGACTAAACCTACTGAGAGTCTGAAGCTGTTTTGAAGCAAATTCACTGCAGACAGCCTCTCAAAAAAACTCTAATATGTAAAACATAGGGCAATTTAATAAATAGAGTGATAAACTGAAATATGCTTGAGCAGAACCGTAATGTGGCTGTACAATACTTCCACTCCCCTGCAGGACGCTTTGAGGAGGAGTTCATAAAGATGCGGATGGAGCGTCTCCAGGGCTGGATGACCCGGATGTGCCGGCACCCCATCGTCTCCAACAGTGAGGTCTTTCAGCTATTCCTCACCTACAAGGACGAGAAGGTAGCGCACATCTACGTCATGTCATTTCTTTGTGCAGAACTCCAAAGTTCCCCCCGATGACTCGGTATTAATGTGACAAATGTTGTTCAGCAATAAAATATGGCCACTGTTTGCATTTTAATAATAAATGAAAAGCAGTTTTATATTTCACATTTCTTTCTGCTGTACCAAGAATGTACTGACCATGAAGTCAAAGCTAATTTTTTGTGTACTGTTACACCCATAGTTACACCGTCTCAATAAATATCCATGGTATAGCAGAAATGTTCACAAGTCATCAAATGCAAGTCCAAGTCGAGTCTCAAGTCTCTGTGCTAGAGTCCAAGTCAAGTCTCAAGTCTCCAGAGTGGTGCAACCTAAACAACAGTATGGCTATAGAAATTCATCACGATTTCTATGCTAGTTAAAGATATAGAAACCAGAAGTGTAGAAGACATATTTTGTATATGTCATCAAGTGGTGTGACAACTGAAGAAGCAGTATTATCAGGGGCACACAAAACGATAGTGGTTATTTAATTTATTTATTCATATATCAATGAACTACCACGCCTGAGCAAAGTGTTTTGGCAAAGCCTTTCTCAGGATGGCTGGAGAAAACCTCTGTCTGGTGTGGTAGGTAATTGATATATCAATAAATAATATAAAATAAATAACCATTCTATTTTTTAAGAACTGTGTGACCCCTGTGACTCATAATTTAAGCATTACCAAAGGCTGTAATATAAGATGATGGTAAATTAATCCTGGCTTTGTATGGATAATCTCCAATTAAATTTAGTCTAGGCTTAATATGAATCTGCGACTAATTATAACTTTTTTTGTAAACAAAGTTACAAAGTGTTGAAATTTGAATCACGTTGCACTATTGGTTTATTAGAATATTCATACTTTTTCATTTTAAATGAAAGGTAACTGTTAAGCATTTACTTTAATCATTCAAAAAAATGTAATGAGGCTAGATATGCAAGAAATCAGGAGCTATGATCTTGGGACCACATCTACATTATGGTTTAAGAGAACCTTGAATCCTAAGGAATGCCATTGCACTATTGCATAGTGAAATTATAAATAATTTCAAAACCGGGCGGCACAAATGGTGCAGTGGGTAGCACTGCCGCCTCACAGCAAGGAGGTCCTGGGTTCGAATCCCCGTCGGCCGGGGCCTCTCTGTGCGGAGTTTGCATGTTCTCCCCGTGTCTGCGTGGGTTTCCTCCGGGTACTCCGGTTTCCTCCCACAGTCCAAGGACATGCAGGTTAGGCTGATTGGAGAGTCTAAATTGCCCGTAGGTATGAGTGTGTGAGTGTGTGAGTGAATGGTGTGTGTGCCCTGCGATGGACTGGCGACCTGTCCAGGGTGTATTCCTGCCTTTCGCCCAATGTATGCTGGGATAGGCTCCAGCCCCCCTGCGACCCTGATCAGGATAAGCGGGTTCAGATAATGGATGGATGGATAATTTCAAAACCGCATGCAAACACAGCCATGTACAATAGCTTTTAATGTTAACGTCACTTACAAACAAGCTCTCTCGGAAATACAGTTCATATTTGGACACTGGACACTGGAACACCATGTCCATGCAACTAGTACATAACGTCACCTAACAAGACATTCTAAATCACTAGCTGTCCTACTTGCAAATTGATCCTAAAGATCATACTGAAAGGTTTTTAAAATAGTGAAACCCTTGATCAGGTTCCAGATCAAAATCCCATTACATGGCCATTTTACTGAAAATGCAGCTGCTTGCGTGAAGTACACTGACAATGAAAATGTACGGGGCTTTTCAAGCCAACCTGAAGAAGTTTGTTTTATTGTTACTGTATCTTACACCTGTGGTTCTCTTGCTTGCATAACTTTTCAAGATCAACCATTTGAAATGCAAGCCATACATTGCTACAACTTGGCAATCAACAAAATAAGAAAATATGCGCTTCTGGTATTCTGATTAAACGGTGACATGAATATTAGCTATAGTCTGAAACACGACTTATGTTAACGCAACAGTGAACAGCGGTGGGATCAGCTCCGGTGCTGGTAAACTGACTTACCTTTCCTTATGAGTTTTCAAATGTCTGTTGAAATTTGACCTGTTTGTTCCCGCATCTTTTATTTGAATTCTCTGTTTGGCTAGGTGAACCTGAATTATTTAAACTCAAATTTAAACATTATTCAGGCAGACTCCTTATTGACGAGTTGAGTCTCAAGTCATTTTTGGATGAGTCTGAGTCGAGTCTGGAGTCCGTGTATATATGCGACTCAAGTGCAACTCGAGCCAAAGTTGCTGACTCGAGTCCCCATCTCTGATGTATAGATGTATTATTTTTATTAAAGATAAACTAAAGAACTTTTGTTTCAGGACTGGAAGATGGGGAAGAGAAAAGCAGAAAAGGATGAGACTGTGGGAGTGATGATCTTCTCCACAATAGAGCCAGAGGCTCCTGATCTGGACCTAATTGATGTGTGAGTTCCACTTATGTGAGTTTGCACTGACATCAGTGCAGATAGGGGGAGCTCAGTCAAGGACAGTGGAGCATGTGGGGGAATTAGCATTTTGAACAGTCTCTCTACAAATTGTATAGATTTTAAGACATCAAGTTGTAGAATAAGAGGTCATAACATGTCATAGCACTGTTTTGTATTGCGCCAGTGTTAGTTTTAGCATGTTTTAAAATCACATCTGCCATTGTTATATCATTTCAGCAATTCAAGGAACAGATTTTACATTTGTCAACAGTGAGTTACCGTAGAAGCACAATGGCCAGGATTCAATCAACATTTTCCTTTAAACTTGCTTTTTCCATCATAAACACCGTTTGGAAGCTCATTACGTGACACTGTAACTTCCCACAGTGGTCAGGATAGCAGAATCATTGGCCATCTTCCAGCGCAGGCCAAAACTATGCCAAAGTATTTTTCTGAAGAAAATTGTGCAACACATCTATTTATCAGCAAAAAGGGGATATTTTTTATCACTTAATAAAGTGTAGTGTGGAAATTTGCAGCCTGAAGTGAATGATTTTTAAAATCATTGTTTGGTTTTGAAACTTTGGATGGCTTTTGTTTTGTGAAGTGAGCAGAAGTGTGAGATGTTCAGCCGGTTTACCAAGGCCATGGATGATGGAGTGAAGGACCTACTAAATGTGGGACAGGAGCATTGGAAAAGATGCACTGGCCGTAAGTATCTAACCTCCGACCATTGTCTAGCCTATGACTGATTCTAAACTCGTCCCTCTTCTCTCCTGCTTAACAACAGGAAGCTCTGGGCAGTAACAGTAGTTTCCAGCGGTATATGGTAGAACTGGCTTCTATTGGTCCAGTATTCTTGGCCCCTTCACAAATATTCATAAAATATATATTGACAAATTTTCTGCTTTCATGGTCATTAGATCCATTGTTAAGAAAGCAGTGTATTTTGTTTGTCTATATCATCTGCTGACGCTGCTTTGTAAGTAAAAAATGGAAATGGATTAATTTTGCAATGTGGCAGTCGGTCTGATGCTATATTTATGGGTGTAATTGTATGGGTAGTTCTTGTCAAATATTCTGTTTACAAAATATTCTGTTTACAAGCATAAAAATTGAGGTACATTCCACTATGACAGTATTCATGATGTTATACCATCTAATAGCTCTAGCAATTGCATAAACATCTTTCATAAGCAGAGATATCATATTGTAACATTATGGAGCAATGTGATGTTATGACATCCTGAGCAGGCATAAACACTCACTGAACACTTTACTAGGAACTTATTACTAATACTTGGTAGGGCCTCCCTTTGCTCTCAAAACAGCCTCGATTCTTTGTGGCATGGCACCCAACATCATTTGAGATTCTCTTCCATGCTGACATGATAGCATCACGTGATCTCTGCAGATTACTCAGCTGAATCTCCCATTCTCCCATTCTACCACATGCCAAAGGTGTCCTATTGGATCTGGTGACTGGGAAGGCCACTGAAGAACATTGAACTCATTGCCACGTTTGAGACGACTTTTGTACATACATTGTAGCCATGAATGGATGCACATGGTCAGTAGCAATACTCAAATAGGCTGTGGTGATTGATTGGTATTAATGGACCCAAAGTTTGCCAAGAAAACCACTGCCACCAGCCTGGACTGTTGACACAAGGCAGGTTGGGTCCGTGGATTCATGCTCAGAACTGCCGCTCACTGGATTTTTTTAGTTTTTCACACCATTCTGAGTGAACTCTAGTGACTGTTATGCATGTAAATTCCAGGAGATCAGCAGCTACAGAAATACTCAAACCAACCTGTCTGGCACCAACAATCATGCCATGGTCGAAATCATTGAGATCATTCTTTCCCCCATTTTGATGGTTGATGTAAACATTAACTAAAGCTCCTGGCCTGTATCTGCATGATTTTATGCTGCCACACAATTGGCTGATTAGATAATCACATGAATAAGTAGGTCTACAGCTGTTCCTAGGTGCTCAGTGAGTGTACACTGATGAGCCAAAACATTTTGACCACCTGCCTAATATGCTGTTGGTCCTCCATATGCTGCCAAAACAGCTTAAAAAAGGCATAGACTCTACCAGACCTCTACCAGGTGCCCAGTGGTATCTGGCACCAAGACATAGCAACAGATCCTTTAATCCCTGTAACTTGCGAAATGGAACGCCATGGATCAGACTTGTTGTTCCAGCACATCCCACAGATGCTCGATCGGATTCAGAGCTGGGGAATTTGGAGGCCAGGGCAACATTATCAGAGCTGGGGAATTTGGAGGCAGGGCACATTATCCTGCTGAAAGAGACCTCTGCCATCGGGGAATACCGTTACCATGAAGGGGTATACTTGGTCCACAACGATGTTTAGGTAGGTGGCACATCCAAATGAATGCCCAGACCCAGGGTTTCCCAGCAGAACATTGCCCAGAGCATCATACTCCCTCCACCGACTTGTCTTCTTCCTACAGTGCATCCTGGTGCCATCTCTTCCCCAGGTAAACGGTGAACATATATCCGGCCGTCCACATGATGTAAAAGAAAAAGGGACTCATTGGACCAGGCAAACATCTTCCATTGCACCAAGGTCCAGTTTTGATGCTCTCATGCCCATTGTAGCCATTTTCGATGGTGGACAGGAGTTAGCATGGGCGCTCTCACCGGTCTGTGGCTACACAGCCCTATACGCAGCAGGGTGTGATGCACTGTGTGTTCTGACACATTCCTCCCGTAACCGTAAAATTTTCTTGTGCCACAGTAGCCCTTCTTTCGGTTCGGACCAGACGGGATGGCCTTCGTTGCTTCAATGAGCCTTTGGCACCCAACACCGCTCAAGTCTTTATGCCTGCCCATTTCTCCTACATCCAAACATCGAATGCGAGACCCAATGGCTTACTTAACGTTATTCACTTAATCTGTGGGTGGTGTGTTTTGGCTTATTGATGTAGAGTTAATATGGTAATATGTTGTTTCTTTGTCTTTCTTTTTGTAGCATTGCCAAAGGAATACCAGAGGATTGGAAAAGCATTTCAGAATCTTTCTTCAGTATTCAATAGCAGTGGATACCAAGGTACAGTAGACACCTCCATTTACTCTTGAATAGAAATATGTACAAATGGAAGCTGTATATACAGCAGTGTGCAAAAATGTGGTTAAAAAGCCTTTTACAATTAATATCTAAGTGACCAGATGCAACCCTGACTTGTAAATGGTACAATGTTAAACATGACACATTTCTTCAAATTTCAAAGCAAGATTTTTATTTGTATTTTTTATAGCTTCAAAATAATAAAAAATGGAAAAGGCCCTGTGCAAAAGTTTAGGAACCCCGTCAGTTAGTACTTTGTAACTCCTCCTCGGGCAACTATAACAGCTTTTGGAATTTTCCCCCATTCCTCCTGGCAGAACACCTCTAGCTCAGAAATATTCTTCCGTCTCCTTGCATTTGAGATCTCTCCACAGATTTTCAATAATATTCAAGTCTGGGGACTGTGGTGGACATTCCAAAACCTTCATCCATCTTTCCTGGAGGTATGCTTTGGATCATTGTCTTGCCAGAATATTCAACCTCTCTTCAGCTTCAATGTCTGGACTGACCTTGGAACATTATCCATCCATCATCTGAACCCGCTTATCCTGATCAGGGTCGCAGGGGGGCTGGAGCCTATCCCAGCATACATTGGGCGAAAGGCAGAAATACACCCTGGACAGGTCGCCAGTCTATCGCAGGGCACACACACCATTCACTCACACACTCATACCTACGGGCAATTTAGACTCTCCAATCAGCCTAACCTGCATGTCTTTGGACTGTGGGAGGAAACCCACGCAGACACGGGGAGAACATGCAAACTCCGCACAGAGAGGCCCCGGCCGACGGGGATTCGAACCCAGGACCTCCTAGCTGTGAGGCGGCAGTGCTACCCACTGCACCATCCGTGCCGCCCTACCTTGGAACATTAGCCTCTACAATTTCTTGATATTTGGTGAAATCCATTTTTCCTTCCACTCGCACAATATTTCCTGTGCCCCCAGCTGCCATACAACCCCAAAGGATAATGGATCCACCTCCATCCTTCACAGTTGGCAAGTTTTTCTCTGCAAAGGCTTCACCCTTTTTTCTCCAAATATACCTACTTTGGTGGTGGCCAAAAAGATTTGATTTGTTATTCCAAAGCACATTGTTCCAAAAGGCTTCAGGCTTCTCAATTTTTTCTTTTGCATACATCAGACGCTTAATTTTATGTTGGTCATTCTTTCTGGCAACTCTGCTTAAAACTTTTTAAACTCTGTTTAAAGTACGTTGTATTGTCCGGAGAATAGCTTGACCTGTGTTTGCTACCCTTTTTTGCAGTGATGTGTGGGTTCTTCTGGGCATTTCTCACCAGGTCTCAAGTCATTTTATATCACATCTTTCTTGGTCTTCCGGGCTGGATGCCTTGACATCAACTGTTCCATTTATCTTCCATGTTTTTGAGAGTGGAAATAGGTCATTTTTGTAGCCTTCTCCTTCTTGGTGGAAATGAACCATCTTCATTCTTGAAATCCATGGATAACTGTTTAGAGGAACCATGGTTGTTAACACCAGACAGAATAGCCACTGCAGTTGGATACTTTAGAAGGCATGGAGTAACTTCCAGTCGTCTGGCAGTCGGAGGGTTGCCTGTTCGATTCCCACCCTGGCCGTGTCGAAGTGTCTCTGAGCAAGACACCTAACCCCCAAATGCTCCTGGTTGGTGCCTTGCATGAGAGCCAATCACAGTTGGTGTGTGAGTGTGAGTATGAATGGGTGAATGAGAAGCATCAATTGTACAGTGCTTTGGATAAAGGCGCTATATAAATGCCAACCATTTACCATTTTTCCTTTTTTATCATTTACAAACGGTAAAAAATGAAAATAAAAAGCGATCTTGCTTTAATATTTGCTGAAAGCAAATAAACATACCATTTAGAGTTCAGGTTTGCTTTTGATCACATACAGATTCATTGTAACAAACATTTAAGCCAGGGGTGCCCACATTTTTGTACCCCACTGTAGTTACTGTATATAGTGTATGATGGTAGATTTTGTGATTGAGTACAAGAAGAACTTAAGTATTTACCTTGAAAAGTGGTATCTTGTTATTGATTTATTTGTATCTACTAAGTTGTGATGGTCAACAAGCCTTTGTTTTGTTTCTTCTGAGAGTTCCTTTCTTTTCTGCTTGGTGATAGATGACACTTTATTTATGTGTGCTACCTCCTGTTTATGCCCCAGTGTAGCAGGAACTAATGGGAGGCCACAGTTCCTAGCATAATTCTGACTGAGATTCATCTCTACATTAAAGTAGCATATTAATGGAGGTCTTTATTTGTGACATAAATCATTTAACTTAATAAGCAAAATCTTATTCTCTGAGCAATTTTCCCTTTTTGAGCAAACAATATAGCTCATAAGCTGTGTTATTTTTGCAGCCTTTTTTACTCATCTTTATCAAGGGTGTGAGTAGTTTTGAGGGTAGTGTACACATTTAAATCTTCTGTGTGCTAAATTGTTGCTGTGAGTATATCATTGCTTATGTATTTTTTATGTATAATGTATTTTTAGCATTAAACATTCTGAAACTGTAGTGTATGGAATTCACGTGGCCTAGTTGGTGACCTAGATCCCAGTTGTTCTAGTGAGAATCCTCATAACGGTCATCGGCACTAGTTGTTAGGCAGTCACAAATAGCCACCGCTGCATACCATAGAACACTGCGTGTCATATGTCTCTAGGAGAGGCCACACTCACTGATGCACTCACTGCAGCAGGAAAAACATACGAGGAAATCGCCCAGATGGTTGCAGAGCAGGTACGCTTCTTCGCCGCCCCATCAGTCTTTTTGAATCATCGGACAACGTACATCCACTCTCCAGCACTCCAAATATTCATATTTGCTGGTATAACATGCTCTCTGCATTGTGTGCCCTTTTCTCAGCAGTTTATGCTAAGAAAGAAAATGAAAAGAAAGGGCACATGGTTGCAATTCTCTCAAAATGTGCACTTCATTTTGAGAGAATTTGTAGTTTGCTGTTTGACTGTTTCTTAGTATAAAATAGAAGATAATGGTTGTAGTGGTTGTGAATTGTCATTGTGCTACAGTACATTGAGGTTATTTGATTTATTTACTTTTCAGGGGCAGTGTACAGTAGAATTACAACCATTCATGACATTCTTGCAATGCATTTTACCCAAGTTAGGCCAACAGGATACCTTTCAGGGGTGGAAAAATGAATGATGCAGACGTCCATATTATTTATTTATTTATTTTATTTGCTACACAAATAAAATTGAATTGAATACGATTTATTTGTCCCTTCCTACAATGGTGAAGTCCAGTCCCTTCTTGGGCTTTTTGTGCTCTGTGGCTGAATGTACAGTAGTTTGCAAAATAATAGGTTATCTGGGTTTAAAAATCATTTCTACAGGGTCCACTTCAACAGCTTTTCCTTTTCCAAGAGTTCCTGATGCAATTGAAGTGAGGGTAGTCATTTAATTTGTGCTGTTCCCTTGTTCTTGGGCTATCTGCCTGATCATTTTTTACTTCCAGTAGCCTAAAACAGTAGCCACATTCACATATTGTGAAGCTGAGAGAAACAACCTAAGAAATGCCTGACCATATGCCGCTTTTTAAATGTGACATTTGCACTGACACGAAGACCCTTGTGGGTATATTTTAGCAGTTAGCAACCTCAATATGCTTATTTTTCTTATTTAAATTTTTTGGCAGACTTAATCTATCCAATTTGCCTGGCTTACATTCCAAAACCTTTCACATTACGCTGTTGCAATGTTCATCAAATAAAACCTAACGGACGTTTGTGAAGTTGGAAGAATGAACCTACTTTATTATTTTTTTTATTCAATGCCCTGAAATAAACATGAGGACACACATATGCTCACACACACACAGCTAATACCTGGCTGGATCACCAGGTTTGACTTAGGTCTATGTGTATTCACAATTTGTTCACTCCGTTATATACAATATGTTACACTGTAGGAAAAACATGATATCACAGAACAATATAGGAAATCATTACAGAGAAACTCTATTGATATATTTGATCAAGTATGCAAAAATAGTCAATATTTTTAAGATCTGAATTGCAAAAGGTTTTTTTTAAGAGAAAAGGGCAGGCAGCTTATGGTAGAAATTTTTCTGTCCCAAGTTTGATTCCTGTCCCCTCTGCCAAGCTTGCAACATTAGAATCCGTCCTTTCAACTGGACCTGAATTTACAGCCCGTGTGTCCTCGTGTGACTTTTAGTAATTTCCTGGATGTCACTTCCTTCTCTCATGTGTTTCCTTCCCTCTATCCTTCCCATCAGTGTTTGTCGTGCAGTCGTTCTTCAACTGCCCCCCCACCCAGGTCTGAATGTTATCTGAAATGAAGAGGAAACCATTTCAAATCTGCACAGATAACTGTGACAGATTCGTGACTTTATAACGCAACTAGAAATCCTGCTTTGGACATCCTGTTCTGACTGGAGTTTTTGAACCAGCAGCTCTGTGAACTGAGGCTCAAAATTAAAACTTGAATTTTGTTTTGATGTTTAAGCAGCGTTCATTTGGAGGGATTTTCTAGGTAAGCACACACTGCTCAGACTGTAACGTGGTGTGTTTTTTATTTTCTTCCTCAGTCAGTCCCATTGGTTTCGTGGTTCTTGTGAATTTTGTCCCTGGGCTTAAATATGAGCAAAGACAAAGCACCTTACCCTTAGCTACAGGTTTCCCAATATGTATTCTTTTCATGACAACCTTTCCCAAGTTTCCAAATTTGTCTGAGAGTGCCTTACCAAGCTAAACTTTTAAGTTGGCCCTGTATAAGGTCAGCTAGATCCACAGAGCTCACAGCCGGAATGTAGTATACAGTACATATTTTTATTTTAGCTTCAGTCCTAGTTCAGAGTGTGAGTGGTTTAAGAAGACCTGAAAAATGTGCTGTTGTGGCAGTACTCAGAGACCATTTCTTTGGCCTATATTTATCCTCCAATGTCAGTCTGTCAATACTGATTGACTACAGAGAAGGACAAGGCTGTATTTGTACTGTTTGGTCTTTGAGGTTAGCGGGCTGGACTGGCCTTGCATTCTCAGCATGTAAGGCCTATTACATTCTCTGCGCAAGGAATGCAAACACAGTCTCAGGGTTGACGCAAGCTCTTTGCTTACATATCATAGCTCCATTTACCATCTTTTTTAGCCCTGTCTGAGGTCCACAAGGCGACAGCCTAGGCTATTTCTGGTTGGATTGAGTAACCTCGGAGCGGAAATGATTACGTCTTCGATTGAAGTTGAACATTTTTTAGATCCTGATTACATTTAGCGCCACTAATGGAATCCCATGGAATTGCAGCACACATTTGTACCACATTACAGAATTTTGGCTGCTCATTTTGCCCCTTGCATTGCTCGTGGTGTGTGTTCCTTGCTTGGTGTATGTAACAGGCCTATCACTAGAATGAATAGGACCTTTGACCTTTTCTATTGTTAGCAGGATAAAAACAAGTGGGGCACAGATTGTTTCTATAAAAAGCATCTGCCAGACTTTTACTTCAGAGCACATGGTAACAAACTAGGGAATCCCTTCTGTATGGTGATGTTGTGTTACTAAAGTTGTAATGGGTGCAGAATAATTATATTGGTTAGTTTGGAGACAGATAAAGATTTCAATTTTTCTGTGTGTAGTTTTGTAATTGTGAGAAATTATGCCATCATTTACTAAAGGCGCCCAAGCTAATTCCTTACCTGATAAAGGCTATCGAGTGCATGTTTGTTTGACGTGTCTGCTTAAACCTGGACTGTAACTGAATGTCTCATTTCGCATCATAGTGGTGCCAGTACACTTTTTTAATGATGTGCCAGTGCGACTACAAATTTAAGGACATTATTTAGCCTTTCAATCACCCTACAAATTACTTTTTGATTCCTTAGTTTGCGACAGGATAATGCACATTTCTGAACTTCACTTCGACAGTACTGGTAAAGTTTTAGGCAGGTGTGAACAAAAATGCTTTCAAAAATAGAAATGTTAATAGTTTATTTTTATCAACAAAATGCAGAGTGAATGAACAGAGGAAAAATCTAAATGAAATCAATATTTGGAGTGACCAACCTTTGCCTTCAACGTACACTTGCACAAAGTCATGGATTTTGTAGGCATATAGTCAGGTGTTTGATTAACTAATTATACCAGACAGGAGCTAATGATGATCAATTTTATATGTAAGTTGAAACACAATCATTAACTGAAACAGAAACAGCTGTGTAGGAGGGTTAAAACTGGGTTAGAAACAGCCAAACTCTGCTTCCAAGGTGAGGTTGCTGAAGACAGTTTAATGTCAGAAGTCATACACCATGGCAAGACTGAGCACAGCAGCAAGACACGAGGTAGTTATACTGCATCAGCAAGGTCTCTCCCAGGCAGAAATTTCAAGGCAGACAGGGGTTTCCAGATGTGTTGTCCAAGCTCTGTTGAAGAAGCACAAAGAAATGGGCAACGTTGAGGGCTGTAGACGCAGTGGTCGGCCAGAGAAGTCTGGTCAGAAGTGGTCTTCATGGAAGAATTGTCGCCAAAAAGCCATACCTCCGACGTGGAAACAAGGCCAAGCGACTCACGATGCATGAAAACACAGGAACTGGGGTGCAGAAAAATGGCAGGTGCTCTGGACTGATGAGTCCAATATTTGGCTGTAGCAGAAAGCAGTTTGTTCGCCGAAGGGCTAGAGAGCGGTACAAGAATGAGTTTCTGCAGGAACAGTGAAGCATGGTTGAGGTTCCTTGCAAGTTTGGGGGTTTGGTCAGAATTAATGGTCTCCTCAATGCTGAGAAGTACAGGCAGATACTTATCCACCATGCAATACCATCAGGGAGGCATCTGATTGGCCGCAAATTTATTCTGCAGCTGGACAATGACCCCAAACATACAGCCAATGTCATTAAGAACCAGGTTCAGCGTAAAGAAGAAGGAAGTGATGGTATGGCCCCCACAGAGCCCTGATCTCAACATCATCGAGTTTGTCTGGGATTACATGAATAGGGCGACCTGTAGCGCAGTGGTTAAGGTACATGACTGGGACCCGCAAGGTCAGCGGTTCGATCCCTGGTGTAGCCACAATAAGATCCACACAGCCGTTGGGCCCTTGAGCAAGGACCTTAACCCTGCATTGCTCCAGGGGAGGATTGTCTCCTGCTTAGTCTGATCAACTGTACATCGCTCTGCATAAGAGCGTCTGCTAAATGCCATTAATGTAAAAGAGACAGAAGCATTTGAGGCTGCCTAAATCCACAGAAAAACTGTGGCTAGTTCTCCAAGATGTTTGGAACAACCTACCTGCCGAGTTCCTTCAAAAACTGTGTGCATGTATACCGAGAAGAATTGATGCTGTTTTGAAGGCAAAGAGGGGTCATACCAAATATTGATTTGATTTCGATTTTTCTTCTGTTCTTTCACTTCTTCTGTTCATGCATTTTGTTAATTGATAAAAATAAACTATTAACATTTCTATTTTTGAAAGCATTCTTATTTTACAGCATTTTTTCACACCTGCCTAAAACTTTTGCACAGTACTGTATGTGTGGTGCCAATTGCTGATTTATGGAAAATTTCCATACTCACTGGTATCAGGGAACAGGTGAGAAATTCCGGGAAGAGGTGGGATGCCTGTGTCTGTTGATTAATTTTCACCAAAATATGTAAAACAAATTAAGTACCCAGTACCTCAAATGATAGTGAAGATACAGCAACAGATACAGTTCTCATCTGATGACTGCATGACGACCACCAAGAAATCTAATATTTTAGATGACAAAATATAGTGGTTTCTTGTTTCATTTGGAGGTTTGCTTCTGTCGTGGAGCCGTCGCTTTGCATTTCGGCCTATAACAGGCGGAGCAGTCATTTGTAGCAAGATTGCCCATAATGCATAGGGGTTTTCTTTTCACACAAACACTGCCAGGTGGCAAATGTGAGCACTCTATCCACAGCTGTTGTGAGCCCACTCTTGCCAGTGTGATGGATTTGCCTAGGCATGAAATATCTTGTATTCTTGAATGCTGACGTTTTGCACTCTTGGCCTGTTTTGTTATGGTTCAATATTATTTCCTATTTTATTTTATTTTTTTATCATCATTTATTTATTTAAAGAATTCCCTTTTTCTCCCAATTTGGTAGGCAATTATACACTATCTAATCCAATTAGTGCTAGCTGGGGATACACCTCCTTACACCCCTGTCCCTCGGTGGCCCAGTAGGATCTTGCGACCCAGAGAGCAACACGCCTTCTCCAAGTCGTCTCGTCTCCATTAGACCGTTACTCCAAGATGCCCAGGGCGCTGTATGCGGCGATCCCACTAACCCTGCCAAGTCCCTCCCCTGGAGCAGCGGGCCAATTATTTTTTCTATTTTATGAGTGTGATTTGTTTCAAATGGCTCACTTTATGCAGTGTGTCTATTATGCTATTTATTTTCTACTTTCTTTACATGTGTAATAGTATCTTTCAGTTTTTTTCATTTATTAGTTTGAATTACTGTATTCAGCTAAATAAGTAACAAAGTAAGCAATTAATAGTATATAAAATATAATAACCTTTATATTTTCTGTAGATGTCACACTCATATGCTTCCTGTTTGCTATGAATTTTCATGGGGATTTTGGTATGAGCTTTACTAACTGCTTTGGAGTATGTACACAGAGTGATGGCAGACAGGTTATGTCTCCTGTGGGGGGAGGGTGGTCGAAATGTTGTGATAATTGTGCTACCAGTTGAAACATTTAGTCTGGAGCCGTGGACTCAACCCTGTTGAAGATACATTGAACACCTTTTGCAGAAAACATTTAGAACTCCAAATACATTCATGTATCAAACAATGTGCCTAAAGTTCACTGCTGTAAATCATCTCCATGGCAATACACATTTTCTCATTTAAAAGAAGCGTTGGTGAGGAAAGTGCTGTCAGATGTGATGTATGGTAAACTACATGGCA
The DNA here is from genome assembly GCF_963514075.1 of Conger conger. Taxonomy (NCBI): domain Eukaryota; kingdom Metazoa; phylum Chordata; class Actinopteri; order Anguilliformes; family Congridae; genus Conger; species Conger conger. The sequence continues at coordinate 35,448,436 of NC_083764.1, forward strand.
CAGTCACAATGCAGGCGTGCACTAAAAGAAATTAAATGTTTTCCATGATTTGAGAATTTGTTTTGTGCTCAGCTCTCCAATTCTCCCCTGTAAGGCCTCCCATGGTGACCCAATCTCTCTTCCTGCAGCCAAAAAAAGATCTGCATTTCCTGATGGAGACCAACAACGAGTACAAAGGCCTACTGGGATGTTTCCCAGACACCATTGGAGTCCATAAGGTAGCCCTTCCACTAGCCAATCAGGGAACAACATCCTGTTACACTAAGGCAACAGCCCGTCGAACAGGTTCAATGTGGAATGGATGTCCACAGCAACACAGTTCTGCTTACGAAATTAATAGTTTCAGTTTAATACATGTTCATGTTTACAAGCGTTTACCGCATTCCTCTTTTTATCAGAACCACAATAACACATCTGCAGTGTTTTAACCAGGAAACACTACTCTTCTGCTGTGCAGATCATGGCTGCTGTTTTCAGATTAACGGACTGTTTTTGAGTTACTGAGACCAAAACCAAGTGTTCATCGCATCTTCCCCAGGCAGCCATAGAGAAGGCAAAGGAAGCAGACAAGCTGGTGGCCACAAGTAAAATCACCCCTCAGGACAAGGTGACCATGGCCAAGCGGGTTAGCACCATGTCCTATGCACTGCAAGGTAGGTCAAAAATGATCACAGGCCATCTTGGCTGTGATTATTTTGGCTCAGACTGCTTGCTTCTTCCCTTAAAACCAGGCAGTTATGCAGGTAACTAGCAATATACATGCACTCTCCTTTTTATAAAATGTATTTTTGTAATTTAAAACGACACTTCACCCATACAGCTATATTCCCACTACTCTTAGTGCTGTCTGTCCATCCCAATAGTTTTGCTGAGATTTGAGAGTTTTCTAGATATCCACTGCCGCTCACCCTGATAGAATGGACCTCAATGGTTCTAATGTTGCTGGTGCTCAAAGCACCAGAAATGTACATTTAAAAAAACTAAACTGCAAGGAGCAATGTCTCTTTACAAATAGAATGTCACAGTTACCAAAAACCTTGTTGTGCACAGTTTCATTGAAAACTACCCTCTACCGAAGTACGCCGTCTGTATATCCACATAATGTCTCAACCAAAGTATGGCAGTATTCTGAGGTGCAGTATCAACATTGCTTTAAAACATCGTTTCAACATGTCCAAGGCTTTTGACAGAGTGGGCCATGCCAATCTGTGGCAACAACTCAACAAAGAGCTGTCCCCCGGACTTCTTGCCTTGCCTTCTTGATATACGCACTTCTAGCCTGGACACACATCTAGAGGATATCCCCCCATACTTATTCCTGCTCCATTATCCGCTCTTAAAACAATCGTTGAGAGCGCGGACATGGGGTACACTCAAGGTCGGATCTAGCGGAGCATTTTTGCTTTGTATCTATCTGTTCTATCTGTGCCCTGATTAAAAAGTACCCCCTAAAATCTGTGACTGCCCCCACAATCAGAGCAGTCTTTGTAGAACTGGGGCTGGGAAATATGCTGCTAAATGGGGAAGCTCGGTCTGTCAGTGGAGCTGAGACTGGAACTCCAGGAATTTCCATTGTTTCCTTGGAAGTTTGCGAAAAGGGTTCCTCAGAATCCCCGCTCAAATCATTTCCTATTTCCCAATAAATATAATGATGGGAAAACGTATTATTTTCATTAGATTGCACCGGTGTTATTATTTTACAAATAATATATCATTTAATTTGGCTAACACATCTGCAACAGCTGTGTGAAGGGCTTGTCGCGATCCACATCTGTGGAGGGAGAGAGAGCATTTTCTGTCTGGCAATAATTTGATACAATAAAAACATCAAATTGCTGTTTCTGTACATATTTTTATTATTGCCTTTACAGTGCTAAGTGGTATGTTTAACTATTTATGTTTTTTCTGTACCCATTACGACACTTGTGACGTCAGTTACCATCTGTCTCTTCAGAATTGACAGTTCTTTGGCTTTTCCTATTCATTTTATGCTGTAGTGAAACAGGAAATGATGGAATGACACAATGTCGTTCCTTTAGGCTGAGATTAACTAAATTAAGTAGAATTGTATTGCAAATTTCACTTGGTTTCATTGTATTTACAATAATTGTTAGGCGTGCCAATAATTTTGACACCTATGGCTTTCCAGTAAAGAAATGAGATTTCTTAATAAAAAAACATTGACACATGAGAATAAATGTATTGAAAATGAAGTATATAGTTTTACGATATGTGTGAACATAATTGATTATTCTCTGTGTCTTTTTTCTTAATTTTTATCAAGGGTGCCAATAATCCTAGAACCCACTGTCTGTACTGTGCTTTCTGTATGTTATCATGCATTGTTTATGTGCTCTGTTGTGTAAATATTATGCTGTGTTTATCCTGCAAGCCAGAATTTATAAACTCTACCTCATAGTATTATTTTAAAATGGTGTTTTCTTGATGAACAGGGTTCATAAAATAGCATTGTTGGACGTCTCCAGGTAACCAATGTACTCCCTTGGGTAGTGATTCATTGCTTTCAGTAAAAATCATCTGTGTTTTTAATCTTTGGTGACTGTATTAATCACCTGTTATCCCAACCCAAATTCTTGGTACCAGTCTGTGTTTTAATCCCTGCTATTGTCACATGGCACATGGCACATGGCCTGATTGTCTCTCATTCTGTCTCTTGCAGCGGAGATGAATCACTTCCACAGCAACCGTATCTATGACTACAACAGGGTCATGCAGCAATACCTGGAGGAGCAGGTGAAGTTTTACGAAACGGTAAGAAGAGCTCAGTGGCCAAACAATAACCCTCTTAGGGCCTACCGAACAGCACACCACGTTACTTTGTTCAGATATAAGCCCGGGGAAATTGGAAGGGTAGCTTAACATACTCATCACCTACCTTTTTTAGCAATGCATTAGTGTAGGAGGGCAGTCTGGCAGGGCTCTATTGGAGGCAGCGATCTCAGCCTCTTAAGTTCCCCCAGCCTGGTGGCAAGTGCTCTTACCTCCAGGGGAACAGCGAAGGGGCTGGCGCTGATTAGGTAAGTCATCTTAAGCAGATCTGAAGCCAGCCCTGTCCCCTCCCTCACACCTGACCCCACACTTAGGCCAGTGGTAATCTCTCCTGAGCCGGACCTGAGACCGGAAGCTTCTGTCACCGTTCCGATATTCATTAGGCAACCCCGGCTTTCATCCTTGCTAGAATTCAGCCGGTAAGCAGACTAATGATGGCATAAACCTGCTGACAGTCCTGCCCTGCCCCTGTTTTGTACATTTCTCACACTATACACCCAAATATTGTATATGTAGTGATATATATTGGTTTGCATTTTGGAACTGTTTGACAGTCATGGTGCAGCCCAATGTTGCTTTTTCAGGTTACTCACAGGTATATGCTTGGCTAGCAACCTATACTATACATGAAATTCATACATGCAAATGCATTTGAACATTTGAATTACTGTTATTTGAATTTCTCCTGAGGAATAATCAGTTTTGTCCATTTTGCCGTTGTAGAAAAGTACTTATGCATAGCACGACATTGTATATAACTTATACATATAAAATCTAGTGTTATCGACATTTGTATAGGCTCTCTGGAACACCATCAGCCGTGGTTCTCTGACCAGTAAAACAGTCGCTCATTATAGGCTATGCCTCCCTCTGATGACCTGTGATTGATGATTTCCAATGATGTATAGTTTATTAGGCTTGCCTAAAGCAACACACATTTTTCACCTGCCTAAACAAACCATAATCTTTTCAGTATATACATTGAGACGGTAACGCACTGGCAAAAACGGTTCTTAAGACTTTGTGCCTAAAATTGTTGATGTTTTACAACAGGAAATGTATTTTGTGATGCCTTAGTCTACAGCCCTTGGAGGCCTTGAATAAGTCACTTGTGTGAGTGAATATTACTGAGGAGGACAGTGAAAACGACTCCACAGTAGAGGGCATTTTCAGTTCTTCTTGAACTGTTGCTGCAGTGAGAAGTGAGAGGGGGGAAGTGAGAACACTTCTTTCTGGAGACACTTCTTCCAGGATAATTTTATCAGGAATATATAGTATTTTACACTTGATAAGACTCATAATATCATTTGGTTACCATGTGACCATGTGGCATTTTTGTCTTTTAGTAATATTTTGATCATATTTAGTTAGTAATAATATTTAGTTAGTAATTCTGACTCTTTGAATAATTAAGGGGTTAACCTACTTTCATTGACAATACTTAGTTTTAACTTAGTTATATGCTGTATGTATTAGTTATAGCCAGGGCTCATCATTGTCAGTTTTACGGATTTCTCCCAAAGAATTCCTGGATTTTTCTAAAATGACAGTTCGGATGAAACCTGGATTCTTTATTTTATTTTTTTCTCCACCTTTGAAATGTTTTTGGAATTAAAATCTATTATGGATTTGGTTCTGTGCAAGTTGCAGTTGTTGGTAAATGAGGATATGCAGCTTTAAGAGTGGGAATCTGGTGATTGGTCCCTGTGTTTATGTGAGGGAAAAGGTGAGTGAGTGAGTGGAGTTTTACGCCTGTTATGTGTGCGTTTTGAAAGAGAGCATGGTTTGAGAAGAAAAGCTGGTAGTACAAGGGATGCAAATGGACTCCTCGTTTTTGCAGCAGAAACCAGCTAATGTTGGGTGTTACTCCGAGGTTGCTGACGAGTGAATTGTGCAGCTACAGCTAACTAGCTATAATTAGCAGCTTCATCCCTGGAATTGAAAAGGAATAGTGGTTCGGTTCCCCTGTGTCTCCCAACTATGGTTCGGAGACAGAAGTGAAAAGAACACCGTGAAAAGAATACCAATTTTATGTCATCTGTGAAGTCCTAGGTCCCCCCCATGCCTGTTTTATCACTGCACATAAAACCATTGTTCCTAAAACAGTGATATCTGAAAATAATTAATACAAATAGAACCATTAGTTTTATTGCTTTAGGCCATGCGGTTTAAGGGATTAAACAGGATATTTTGTATTAGAATGACTTATTACGGCAATGTTATGCCTATTTCTTGTATAGCTGTCACTGTGCGAAGGTAATGCAGTTTAAGTAGCAGGCGCAATCACAAAGCCTAGGATTAAACAACAGGACAAAATTTAAATAAAAGATTTATTGCAGAAAATGCGATTTCCACCTTTTTTTAATGTCACATTTTTCATCTGATTTTCACCAGTTTTTAAAAAATGAAAAATGACGACCCGAAAAATTCTAAATACAAAATAAACTCCAAAAATTATGAGCTTTCGTTATAGCTTCACTTATAGCTTTGAGGATCCTTCCTGGATAACTGCTAGGAAGAGGCACTCCCTGAGTTTTTGTATGCAAGGAGTAGTTTGTGGAGCACCACAGTTTTAATAGCTGAGACAATGGCTTTGTTATTACTTTTATTAATGCATTTTGTTAACGTCATCATTTCCTCTCCCTCAGATTGCAGAGAAGTTGAAGCAGGCCCACAGCCAGTTCGTCACGATGTAGCTGCAAAAACTACAGAAGCAAAGTTCCCAACCCAAAGCATTTCTTTTCTCCTCTTCCTTCAGAAGACATATGCATGTAATGACTTCAGCGTAGCACTGCATCTATGAATGTTGCAGTCATCCCCGTGAAAATTTAACATATTTACACAAACCTGACAATAATGCAAACAACGCCACTCATGACTTCCCTGCGCAATCTGGAGGGCCTCAGATACCAGAGGAGAATGTGACTGCCCAACAGACTGTGCTCACCTCAGCAAAGACAGCATTAGGATGTGTCCCAGAAGCAGTGCATTAAACTCATCGGCACTTTATATCACTGGCCGCATTGGCTGTTCCTTATGCCTCCTCAGAAGCTACGGTTGGAACAGTAATGAGACAACATGTATGATTGTTTATTTTTTTTGTTTTTTGTTTTTTAAACTGAAGCTTGAATGTTGTGATTCTTTCACTGATTGCTTGGTCTGATGGTGTTGCGCGTCTTGATTATCTTGATAAGAGAGAGGAAGAAAGCTTTGTGCCTTGCTCTGGTAAGCGGGTCATAAATACTGCTAGTGGCCCCACCTCTGCTCACTTTCATATTAGCAGGAAGTGTCCCTTCCCATTCTCACTGTGCCTTGTACACTTAGAAAGAGCAGCTGGCTTCCTCTGGCCTACGCAGTTTTAATCAGTGTCTCGTACCATAATTCTGAGGGAGAGCATCAGAAGAATTATTCTGGGGACACAGGACTTTGGGGCTGGACCTTTGTTCCACTAGTGCTGAATGTAAGATGTGTCATTATACTCTGTCACCCAGACTATTGCCAAACATGATGTCTATGAAGATAGTACCTCCACCTCATTGTGCTTTGTCACTAAAATACAATTACACATCATTGAATCTCTCTGATCTTTGATATTTTTAGAACTTTGATTCTTTTCCTAACACCTGAAGTAAAAAAAAATTAAATAAAAACTATATATATACATATATATATTCTTTGAGATGCATATGCTTTGGTTGTTAAAATTTCTTGTACAGTATACAAATGTTTGCAAGTTTGTTTTCTGTTCAATAAATAAATCCAGATTTGTACTGGATTTACTGCCTCTCCAAACTTGAAAAATGCTATAAATTGACTGTCATGCGCTGTAGCCGTTACATTTTCAGTACTCAAGCCTGCCATTATTCCTCTGTCTGAAAGATGGAAGAACGTGGAAGAGAATGAGAATGAGCCGGGCTCTGGCTGATAATCAAAGGCTGCCTGTTATGGCTAGCTGGAACCAGCAGGGATGAAGAAAGGAGTGATTTATCCTTCTCAGAGTTCAGGTGCAACTCTACTTGCTTGTTCATTCAGACAGCCCAACTCAATGGTTCTTTAAGGGAACAAACTCATCCTCCTTTGCTTTGCTTTCTTCAGTCAGATTTTGAAGTTGTTAAATCGTTGCATTTTGTGTATCCTCTTTATCCACACTTTCTGGCACTAACAGGAAATCGACCTTCCCCGGTGTGTCCTTGTGCTATTTCACTCATTTCCTGTTTGTGAAGGATGAGAAAAGTGACTTGGAACCTTTGTCTCCACCTGCAGGACGCAAAGCAGTAGTGCATGTGGGTTTATTCTGGCTGCTCTCTGTTCGGACCACTTGCACGTCCTCCAGCCCTATCATACACCATCTTAAAATGTCAGAGTTCCATGTTCATGTTTGTTCTCAACACGAGTGTCTGTGCCAAGGTCCTGGTACAAGTGGGGATATAGTCATAAATTTGGGCACCCCTGGTTTAAATGTTTGTTACAATTATCTATATGTGATCAACCTTTCTGCAAATTTGAAAGCTAGATTGCCTTTTATTTTCATTTTTTTACTGTTTATAAGTTATTAAAAAAAGGGAAAGCGGCCCGTGCAAAGGTTTGGGTTTTAGATGGGGTACAATTTTCTACCAATTTTTTTTTTTTAAAGGATGCAATGATTCAGAATCTAGTATTTCACGAGCCCAATGTCTCAGTTTAAAACTCCTACAAAGGCTTACAGAGGCTTTTACTGTATTATTATTATTATTATTATTATTATTATTATTATTAAATAATACTATACTATTATAGTATTAAAATATTATTATTTTAGTTCCAAGCACAAAGTGGATCCACATTTTTAACAATTGTTTTTATTATTTTTAGTATTGATTATTTTTGTATCTATTATTTTTAAGTAAAATTCCATTAACAGCTAGTATATGCTACAGCTTGCTAATCTGAACTGAGCAATTTCCTTTAGAGGGGAAAAATGGGCAGTTGCACATGTTGTATGAGACTTGATCTCCTTGGTTATTTTCATGACCTCCATATTTCATTTTTTTCTGGACCTAGCCTGCCCACCAGACCAAAACAAATTATAACATGGCTTGTTTTTTTTTTTTGTCTCTCTTGAACGCTACCATGCTGATGTTAAATTGGCTAAGGAGGAGATGATTAATACACTTAATACATGTAGCTTGCACATATATTACTGGCACTTTTTGCTAACTGGAAACACTGTATAGTTTGCTTCTCTGAACAGTAAGCTACATAAAACTGGTCATTTTGTATTAGTTTGTAGTCAACGTGTGGACTGCTTTTGGAAGCGGTCTTCGCATTATATTGAGTGCGAGTTCTCCACATTTTGTTTGAATATGCACTTTATGAGCTCACACACATATAAATATAAATCAACCCCATTGAAGCTGCAGGACTATTGCAACTCACATCACAAGACCATTATATGAAATATGAAATGGGGGCAGCCTGTAGCTTAGTGGTTAAGGTACGACTGGGACCTGCAAGGTCGGTGGTTGGATCCTTGAGCAAAGCCCTTGACCATGTCATGTAATAAAAAAATATTTAAATTTGACCTGGTACTGATGCAAATCATGTGTTTGCATACACAGGTGGAACCACATCCTGTAAAATATGACCTTTCTACTTCTGTGTATGAGCTTACCAGCAAGCAGATATTTGCAGTATAAAATAGATGAACAGTAAACATGGGTCAATATTATCTTTTTGACACATTAGAATTACGGAACATTATTTTGAACATGTGCAGTATGTATGTGTCATACGGCTTTCATATACAATTTTATACAGTATATGTGTTACCATGATCTTAACATTTATTGGCTCATAGTATTATTCCAAAGAGCTGTCTATGTAAAAGGCCATTCTTAGACAGGTTTTGTTTCTGTTTTTTTCTTATGAAAATTCTGGGTTGGTAGTAAAAACCTGCTTGTTTGAACAGCTATAGGAAGAGGTACTTTGCTTACTATACATTGGGCCTCATGCCAGGCACACAGAGACTAGACATTTTCTCCATAGGAAATTGGTAGACTGTGTTGTTTAAATGATTTTTAAGACAGGTCGGGACCACGCGTACATTCTGTTCATGCCTAAGGATGAATTATAAATAGGAGAAAATTGGTGAATGTGCCAAGTTCTCTTAAATCATTCGTACAACCGATTTGAGAACAGATCTGTTCATACCAGTGATTCTTTCATGAGGTCCATTTTTTGGACTGTTTGATTATACCTGATGTGGCAGTAAACAGTAGAAATAGTAAGGAATTGCTATTTTAGATTGGACATTGTCATTACAGAACAAAACATCAGCACAAATGACCCCCTTTCTTCATTTTGTTTGTTTGTCCATTTGTGATTCCTTTCATTTTTTATTTGTTCAAAGGTCCATGTTTTAATTATTTTTTTCCACAGTAGGAACCATTTAGAGTAGTGTTTATACAGCAAAGTACAACAAACTATTACACATGCTCAAAATTCTCAAAAGTAGTAGTAGCAATTGCCTTTTGTCAGAAAAATTATTTAACACTGCACATCCTGTATTGAAAAAGGATGAAAATTGTATAATCGGCAAATGGCAGAAGTTGTGCTCACTGCTGTAAAAACAAAAATCGTAGCAATGCTGTGTAGAATAAAGAAAGCTTGGAACATTTGAATTCTGGTTGCTAAGGTAAGTGTGTTAATACTCTGTCCATCCCACGCCTGAGTCTTAAGCTATCAGAATAACATAACAGTCTCCTTTACAGTGTTTTTCAATCTCTGTAAGATTAGTGTTATCCAGTCCGCAAAGTACACAAGCTGCGTACCTCAACTGCATCAACATTTTGCCTGATTTGTGCTATTTATTCATGCAGTCAATGTGCAAAGGCCATATAAATGTGTCTCAGAATATCAACCAACACAAACTCAAAAGCTTTCATTTCATTATGGATGAACCTTATTACAGAGTTTGGATAAAGTGATTGGGGGCCAGGTGATCACCTAGCTTTGCCTTGTCCCTTGCTTGTTGGTGGTGATTGATTTGGCGCTCGCTAACATGACATGTCAAAAGGAAAACAGTTCACCGTAGTGTAGTGTATTCCAAAATAAATACATATAAATATATAGTTAATTTGATCTGTCATGTAGTGTGTACTCCAAAAGAAATACACTACACGACAGATCAAAATAACTGGATGTTTTAGGTCGTGTTTTCCACATATTTCTGCTCATTCATTAATGCTACATAGGTCTATTAGTATTCCTATAATTGGTAACATTGCCAGGAAAATGTGTTAATGTTAGTTTTTCTCACTCCATAATTAATTGTGAACAAGATAGTTTATACCCAGCTATTTAGCTAGCTAGGTCTGCCATGTCCACCTGAAATTGCTGAATGGATAGCTGCCTAGTCAGAATTAAATATCAATATGGTATTTTACTACATGCCACCCTCTAAAACATCCCACCCCATTTGGCCACCCCATTAAGAAGGTACTGTGCCGCCGCTGGTAGTGGGATCTATGTGAAGCTAATTCGTTTTTTTAGCGGTAGCGCATCTTAAAAATGGAACATATAGACTGGGCAAAGTTTCTGTTTTGTCTCATTGCAGTGTTTGAGTGGTGGATTAGGGGGCGACATGGCTCAGGCAGTAAGAGCAGTTGTCTAGCAGTCGGAGGGTTGCCGGTTCGATCCCCCGCCCAGGCTGTGTCGAAGTGTCCCTGAGTAAGACACCGAACCCCCCAATGCTCCTGACGAGCTGGTTGGTGCCTTGCATGCCTGCCAATCGCCGTCAGTGTGTGAGTCTATGTATGAATGGGTGAATGAGAAGCATCAATTGTACAGCGCTTTGGATAAAGGCGCTATATAAATGCCAACCATTTACCATTTAGTGACATGAAACATGTAACAGCAAAATTTGTAACAGCTGTGTATCTGTAACTGTGTATCACTATAGACAAATTAAATTGTCTATAGTGTCTGAAATGACAATTATGTGTATTACATTACTTTCAAAACAGAAAGCTGTGTGACTGGAATGGTGAGTGGGAGACCAACGAGAGACCTTGACAATACAGTATATAATACATTTGTCCCAGACTTTTTGTGTGGACGTATACTTTATTTTTGTGAGTAAAAATGTGCACAAAATGAGCTGAATGGCTGACTAAGAACTGGGGTTGTTGGCTCAGTCCTGAATTTCCTGCCTGTCGAGGAATAATTCAGTTCAGAATAATTCAGGCCTACACAGACTTCAATCTTGGTTGAGCTTTATTACATGATCATAGAGAGAAATACAAGCATTTGTAGTTCTCTGAAACTGTTTCACCCGTCTTTATACCTGTACAGACACAGAAAAAAACACACAGGACTCCTCACTCATATTGTTCTGCTGGGGAAAGGAGCTTAGGGGGTGACACTATTCCATACAGAAAAAGGGTCTATAAGCACAATAATCCATTACTTTTTAACCAACCCGTTATTGTTTAACCACGGAGCCCCCCAGTTCGCATAAATTCCCAAGTTCCTCTACACTGCCGCACTGAAGACCCTGCCATAGCTCTCACATCATTGACCTCCTTCTATCTCAGAAGCTAATTGGTCAGATGGTGTGTGCCAATATGTCGTCATGGCGATAGGCGTGGCTGGTAAGTCCGGGGCCGAATCATCATGCTGACCTTCTTCAAGGAGTAATAGTCTGAGTCCTTCCATGTGTACCACACAATGCCATCTGGCCCAAGTGGGCTCTGCCCTCTGGGTGAGTAACGGCCACCCTATGAGAACAGAGAAGGGGGTGGGGGTTACAAACACAATAATACCCCCATCTGGTTTCAGCTACACTTACTCACTGTGTGTGTAAACCAACCAGTTCATCCTGTCATATTTTCCCTCAAAGGATTTAGCTTCTTTAGATTTTGAGAATGTGTACAAAAACAGATGCAAAGTGTTGTAAAATCTTCCCTTGATATGAATTCAATGTATTATTATGTATTATTGGGGAAAATTCCAAAGGAAACAGAAGATAAGAAGGATGATTATTTGTTGACAATAATGAGAATTGCAGCTCTGAAATGAATAACAAAGATGAGGGGCAACATTTTTTAGAAGAAAGTGGACAAAATGGCTGTTATGTAAAGGGTAAATAATGTATACATTCAACGTAATATTGTCGCACTTTATAATAACATTTTAGGATGTGTTTTACAGATGGGTCAGCAACCTTTTGCATGCACTGTTTATTTTTTTAAAACCAAAATGATTTTTATTTATTATTATTATTTATGCACTTTGGTATGAAATCACTATAGTTCACAAAAATTGGGAAAAATGCAAATGCACTATTGCGAGAGCCTATAAATAAACTTGTAAATCTTTACAAGAATGCATGAAGTATATATATATATATATATATATATATATATATACATATATATATAAATAAATAATAATAATCTATTCATTTACATTTGGGATTCATGTCATTGTTTGGGCTTTCCTTTCAATCAGCAGGTAATTTTAGCCATGGAAACAAGGTATGTGGGTACTATAACCAGTATATGGGTTTAAATTAAAGGTGACAGTCTGCATTTTATTCTCATTGTTTCATTTCAAATCCAGTGTGCTGGAAGGTGTGACTTCATATATGAGCATATGGCTAAATTAGAACAGGTCCCTCTATCACAACAGATGTACCTTGTAGTACACCCCATTGAGGTTGGCAAAGAAGCACTGGTTGTACCACCACCCCCCATGTGAGATCTGGGCACAGATGTTGCCCATGTCAGAGGTGCTGAAGTCCTGCTTGTTGTGGTACCAGCTGAAGGAGTCCTCCACAGTGCCGCTGAACCCGTTCACATGGAGGCGGTAGTGATTTGCCTCCTCCTCGATGCTACCCAATCAGAGAGCCAACAAGGAGAATGGGTGACCATCAGGGAAACAGGTGCAACATATATTTCATGTATGGAATATTTAATATAAATCCATACTATGCAGGATTCCTTTCCTCATTTCACTCCTGTGTTCCCACAATTCTCAACCCCGCCTGCCTACACCCCCAAGATGATTCTGGTTGTTGCGGACTACCATGTGATAGTAATGTGCTAAGAAAACCATGGCCTAATATGATTTGTTAAACATCTGCTTTGGTAGTTGGTAGTTCCACAAAAGCCATTTAGCTAGCTATTTGTGTTTGTATTTAGCTAAACGTTAGTCGTCACACTAGCTACTGCTGCTAAAACCAGTGGATTTCAGTCTGCCTGGAAGGAAGCATTGCACAATTCTCAAAAACGCATTAATTCATTGTTGCTTTTATTTTTATCAGGCATCTCAAGAAGAAGTCTTTTGGATTTAGGCACGAGCTCCCTGCCCAGAAGTAGAAATAAGCCAGTAGAATCTCCCATAAATATAAGCAGTAGTGCTGTGCAGTGGGACCCAGCTTTCATGACCAGCCAGCTGATATACAAAACTGAATTTAGTAAACTAATAAAAGCAGATACCGACTGTAATGTTACCGAACGCTAGCCAGCCACTTGCTTAATAATGGTTAGCCACCAACGCTAGCCTCTTCTAAAGCCTGCTCACCACTGTAGTTGCCAATCCATACACGTCCCCCCTTGCCCTCTAGCCAGAGATTTTTAGAATAACAAATACAAGTAGACAAGCAAGGTACTGGGCAGTAGTGAAAACAGACACAGGTTGCCAGTGTATCATAGTAATGACGGACCGTGTTTGTTTTATAATATTTTCAAGGTGAAAATCCTGCATAGTATGCCTTTAATTTTCCGAACAGCCGTCGGCACCAGTGCTGGATCACAAGTGCTACTATCACACCACAGTAAAACAAGCATAGACAATGTAGTACAGTGACTGAATACAGTGAGTAACTTAAACCACAATTCTAAGTATTTCCCCAAAATTATCTTTGATAAAGAGTTAATATGCATTCTCAGTACACAAAGAATATGTGAAACGTGTACAGTGGAAGGGAGTGGGAGACAAACAGAGCAGCATGCTCTCCTTCATTTCAGACATATGTGCTATCTTTCAGAAGGGAAGGAGGAACTTCACACTGAATTATTAGTATTGACCTTCTCATCGTCATGTCAAAAATAGATGAACAAAGACAGGAAACACACTCTCTCACACTGCTGATATTGTTGCTTCTTTACTGTAGATCAGGGCTCCTGGCTTGCTGGTTGTTCTTTCGGCAAAGCAAATAAACAGAAAATTGATTCTACAGCCCAGGACTGCCCTAACCTGTTCCTCGAGATCTACTGTTCTGTATGTTTCACTCGAAACCTAGCAAAGCACAGCTGATTCAACAGATCTTGTTCAACTGCTAATTCATAGAATTAGGTGTACCAGATTAGAGATGAAAATCTACAGGATAGTTGATCTTCAAGAACAGGGGTTGGCAGCCCTGCTATAGCCCATATCATTTTCCTCATCATACCAGTTCCACAGCAATATGCAAGTTCAATCTCTCTCTTTCCGAATGCAGGCCTAGTCACACAGCACCTATTGCATACCATTTTGTGTAATAGTAAGATTTGTGAAAAATGAAGTATGAAATTATGCATACAGCAGATTGTGTCACAGCATGCAGGGCCACACTTCATATAATGATATATTTCCTGAGTTGGAAGGCTGTTTTAGGCCAATGCTAATTTTGCACCTCAAAATGGTGCCACATATCTTTGTGCTGTTAGTTCTTATTGACGAGTTTCCTGAACTTCAATCTCTATCATTATCTTTTGAGCCCATTCCGCGTCTCATTGAACTGGTCAAAATATCAGATTAAAGGGTGATTGACAAACTCATTTACCATCAGGAATACATCAATTATTGTGTATCATTCCTTTTTTTCATGTAAGATCCGCTGACTAAATGGTAAATGGACTATAAACCCACAGACTGTGGCCCTATGAGTAGGATTTGCAGTCAAGCAGACGGGACAATAGGATTAAGTGTCATAATGAGTGGATCTCAGTTGGCTAATGCTGACCTGAAGCTCTCATAGAGGGCGTGCTTGTGCTTGCCGGTCCAGTCTTCCAGGTCAATGCGTAGCGTGTAGTCCCCCTGTCTGGAGAGTTCGTGAATGTTGTCATTCCCCAGCCAGAACTCGGTGTGCAGGTTGCCAAAGCCGTCCTTGTACTCTCTCCAGCTGCGGTCGAAGTTGACCGTCCCATCTTGCCGTCGCTGGATCACTGTCCAACCACCATCTGGCAGGGAACACACATGAAGGCTAAATGACTCTCTTTCCATCACAGGGAGGCTGCCTGTCTCTGTGTGGTGACACAGGCCTGTCAGTGCACCACAAGGTGGTGGAATGATCTTCGCTCGGTGTCAGGACAGCAGAATGACTAGCCATCTTCCACCACAAACTGAACACTCACTTCTTCAGGCTCCACCATGACTCAATTAGCTACATTGTTTATTTCGCTAAATGCACCATCTCTCAGGGCTGGGAGGGTTCTTAGCCAGATCTACGTAGACCATCTGCAGGGAGGTAATCTTGAAAGGCACCTCCAGACCACTGAGAAATCAAGGTGTGTGAACTACTTTAGCCAATCTACGGCTTAAAATGATAGCTTGAACGACAAATCACATTGAAAACCATCAGACACTGCAGCCATCCAGAGCTCCTTACTTTCAGTGTCCATGTCACAGTAGACTTCCACAGGCATGGCTCCCAGCGACGGCACCACAGTATAGATCCCTGACCGGTGGACCCCATTGTAATAGATGGAGGCACAGTCGATAGGACAGTTTCTCACATGCTGGACCTCTGGAGGGGACAAGTATGGTCATAGCTGAGCTTTTTCAGAAAGCTGATGACTATTGGCATCTGACCAGCCATCAGATTATCTCTGCCTTGTGGTGTGACTCATTTTATTTTGTGTATTTGTTGAGAATCTGCTTAAATTTAGATACTGACACTGACACTGACACTGACACACAATTTACTTAATTTTGTAAATACCATTGTAATGTTGTGAACATTATTCCATTTCATGTTTAACCACTGCATCCGAGCATGGACATTCCATGTCTTTCTTGGCACTCATGTTGTCCATCTTGCTATTACGATGTACTGTATTGGCTGTCATTATTGCTACTAGGGATTCATTTTAAGCTTCTCATATGCCTTGACCTCCTTACTGAAAACCATACCAATATATACATAAAAGAGGGCTAATACCAGATCTGGGATCAAAATTATGCCTTGTAAACAAGGAATTTGGATAATTTAACCAAACGGTGTATAAAACTAATTTGCACTTAAGTTCTGAACTGTACCAAGAACAACAGAGACTGTGGCCAAGAGATGGGCAACATTTTTGTTACAAAATACAAATAATTCCCACAAGAGGCATACACCATTTGAAAAAGATGCACACAACAACCCATAATGCGAAAATTGGAAACCCATCCCATCATCTAAGGCTAAGCCATCATCTTTTTTCTGATAATACATACAATACATACAGGCAATACATACAAATATCTATATCTTAAAAGCATGTATTTGAAAATCTAACCGTCATTGGTTAGGGTCATTGAGGTTTGAGATCCCTGCTTTGGAGATTCGGTTCTGAAGTGTTCCAGAAAGATTCCCAGGTGGGGCAACTGACCTGGGTGGAGGGCTTCTTGGGTGCTCATGAAGGGGCTGGAGCGGATGATGTTGATCATACAACCAGGGTTCTTTCGTACTTTCTCCACCAGCATGGACAGGTTATGTATCCTTGTCTGCATGTCATAGATGAGAGAGGCCTGCAAGTGAAGGAGCGTGCTGGTCTCTGCATGGTGTCTCTCCAGCTCACGAAAGCGCTGCTCCAGAGACGAGTTCAGCCCGTTCTTCTCTTCATTCTGCTCCACAAAAAAACTGTTTATTTCATTGAATTTGAGCTTAAATCTTGAATTTGAACTTACTTTATCATTTGTTTATTTTACATTTTTGACCTAAGCTTTCTAGAAGTAAAAAATACATCAGATTTTCTTCAAAGAACACTAGAGAGTACCACAATATGCATATGAGTTCTGCTGATAAACTTTAATACAGTGCCCCCCCCCCCCCATTTACAATGCAAAACACATTTTTAAATTATCATCCCATTTATTTAATGAGAAAGTTATCAAACATGCCATATTAGCTATGTTAAAAGATTCTTGCCCCCTTAGTTACTCAATGAACCAATTAACTAAATTGAATTGATAATTAGATTCAGATGAACACAACAGGGTTTGATTGCAGTCCAAGTGATCATGACTCCATAATACAAAAGTGAGCAAGGTGGAAACCACTGCTGGAGCCTCTTCTCACATTAGCAAAAAAGACCTGGATTTTCCCCATGCCTTTTGTTCTATGGACAGATGAGTCAAAAGTGGAATTTGTTGGACAATACGGGTCCCATTTTGTCTAGTGTAAAGCAAGTTTTACAATAAGAACATCATACCAACAGTCAAATATGGTGGCAATAGTATGATGGTGTGGGGATGGTGCCACAGCACCTGGATGACTTGCCATAATTGAATTCTGTATACTTTATAATGATCACAGAATGTCACTCATGGTCAAAAAAGTAATTATTTCAAATACTTTTTAAAGAAATAAATGGCTCCAGAAAACAAGGCACAGAAAAGGCACTGATTACAGTTTTAAGAGATCTAAAATGTATACTGTTTCCATACAGGAATTTGTGCCAGTACTGCATATACAAGCTACATACATCATCAGAGTTATTTGTTTCCAAAATTCGGGTGAAAATCAGATTGAAAATACAACATTTTTAAAAATGGCATTATATTAATGCGAATTTCAGGGATAAATATTTTATTTTCATTCTAAACATTGCCCTTTTAACCATAGGGGGCATGGGGGGACCTCAACGTCTATGGATTTTAGGACTTCAGAGACAACATGAATCCGGCTAAAATTGGTATTATTTTCACGCTGTTACTTTTTCCTGCTTCTGTCTCTGAGCCACAGATGGGAGACACGGGGGAATGAAACCACTATTCATTTTCGATTCCAGGGCTGAAGCCGCTAATTAAAGCTAGTTAGCTGTAGCTGCACCGTTCACTCATCAGCAACCTTGGAGTAACACCCAACTTAACGATTTAGCTGGTTTCTGCTGCAAAAACAAGTCCTATGGTATTTGCTTCCTTTTGTCATGATCTGTGTTTTGTGAATTAATTTCATTGTTTATTATCCTTTATTTTTGTAATTTATTATTTTTCATATTCATGTATGTCTTGACTGTCATAGTATTCCTGTGTTTGTGTCTGCCTTACTATGTGCTTGTGTTTTCTTTGTCCTGAACCCCGCCCTCACCTGCCTCTGTTAGCCACGCCCCCTTTGGTTCATTTGCATTCTCATTGTTCTGATTGATTCCTCGTTGTCTCCTGCCCATTAGTAGCTTCCCTCTGTTATTTAAGTTCTTCCCTTTTGTTCAGCCCTTGCCAGATCGTGCCTGAAATGTTTGGTGAGATATTTTTGCTCTGTTCTCTTGTGCGCTTGATCGATCTTTGATTTTCTGCTTAATGTAGCTTTCTGACTTAGTGTTTTGAGAATATTTTTTGGATCTGCTCTTTTGGCATTTTTTGAGTTTTGGGTTTTTTGAGAATTTGTTCTGTCTTTTTCTGAGTTTGAATTTTTGATTTTTGAATTCTGAGTGACTGCCTTGTCTGTTCCTGGTGGAAATAAATTATTCTCTTTTTTGCCTACTACATCCGGTCTGCATCTGGGTCCTTGTCTGCAAGCCCTGACACCTTTAATACAAGAAAATGACATGATCTCTCCGGTACTACCAGCCTTTCTCTTCTACCATGCTCTCTCAAAACGCATATACAACAACCAAAAAACTTGACTCACTTGCTCGCTCACTATTCCCAGCGGCCTCACATACACACATGGACCACTCAAAACCGAAACAATACAACAACCTCCATGATTCCCCCTCTTAAAGCTACGTACCCTCATTTACCAAAATTGGCAATGGTCCAGAGAAAGAAATGCATAATAGGTTTTAATCAAAAAAAACATTTAAAAGACGGAGAAACATCAATAAGAAAATTATTCTTACTGAACCGACAATGATGAGCCTTGATGAGTGTTCCCCAAGCTGACTACACAATTATAATTATATCTTTAAAAATATATATTCAATGGTATCTGTAATTATAAAATCAGTAGCCTAATAATATTGTCCACTGCATTGTCACACGTACTAGCTTCATGTATCAATGTAATTTTAATTTATGTGCTCTCTTGGGAGAGAGGAAAGCGCTGACTGTAAGTAAATTTTATTTATATAGCACCTTTCACAAAGTGCTTCAAACGCCTGTCTGAAGAAATGAGACTTTAGCTGCTTTAAAAAAATTTCCACAGACACCACAGCTCTTAAGTCTTGTGGAAGAGTATTTCACAATTGCTAGGGTGTTCTGGGCGGTTGCTAAGGTGTTCTGGGCGGTTGCTAGGGTGTTCTGGGTGGTTGCTAGGGTGGTCTGGGCAGTATAAGGGTACAATTCCCAAGGTGGCGTTGTCTGGCTAAGTATGGGTTGCTCAACCACACCCACCCTCCTGTTACAGTTAGCACAACAATTAAGACATGGACAAAGAAATAAAACAGTTAAAAACCTCGGTATTTTCATATAATGTGGACAGGATGGAGTCAGTCAGTTAGCTAGTTATTTAGTTAATTATTCTTATTAATTACTTAGTTAGACTTACTTAGTTAGGCAGAGGCAGAACATACATACAGTTCAACAGCATCACAAACTACAGATAACAAACAACCAAATCAACACCTCTCTAAAATAATAAAAACTTTATAGAATATTACACTGCATTAGTTTTGGTAAATATAAATTACAGTGACAGTTCACTAATCAGCTGAGCTTAGTTAGCCAGTCAGCTGACTAGTTAGCCAGTCAGCTAGCTAGCTAGTTAGTTAGTCAGTCAGCTAACTAGTTAGCCAGTTAGTTAGTTAGTCAGTCAGCTAACTAGCTAGTTAGTCTGTCAGTAAGTCAGCTAACTAGCTAGTTAGTTTAAAAATCGCCATATTTTATTTATTTTACTCTGCAGTTTACCACTCAGATAACATGGGAAGCTAGCCATGGCTAGCGCTAGCTTCGGCTACTTCCGGTTCTATTCCGGTCACAGGCTGTGAATGCTGCGGTTAAAACGAGTGATACTCCATGTATTGTGCTTATTTGTGTCAGTTTTAGACTTCATATTTATGTTGTGGTCGAAGCTAGGTCGCCTGAACATACAAGCATGTCGCAGCCTGCTATGTGTCAGGGCCGTTGCTAAGGCAACCAGCACGCGCGCGCGTGTGTCTCTGGTGATTCGTAACCAGAGAGAGAGACAGAGAGACAGAGAGAGAGAGAGGGGGGGGAACAGTTTGATATATAGACGAGTTTACGCGCCCAAACCTAGGGCGCTGCCATGTTTGTTTTTTGTGTGGGAGGTGGGTATTTAACTTCATAGGTCAAGGTATTTAACTTGATATGTCAAGGTACTGTGAAAATTGAAGGAGTAGCGGCAGTTTGTGTGTACAACTTTGTGTAAATGTTTAACTGCGTACAACTTTGTGTAAATGTTTAACTGCTTACGGCCTGAATGCTAATGGTGAAGCTAACTGGCGCTGGTGCCGAACAAATCCATGTATCTTCAAAAGTATAAGTCAGATCTAATGTATTTTTGTATTTTGAGCGACCCAAGACTTCAATGGTGATTCCGATCTATGAGATGTGTCTGTAGGATTTGAAATGCAGGAGCGGTGACAGTTTATAAATCACCATATTGTGCCTACTTTACGTGGCAGTTGACGCTTCAGATAACATTGGAGTCAATGAGAGCTGGATCCGGCACTCTCTGCACTTTTGGGCGATTTATTAAAAAACCGTGAGTCCTATCTCAATGGAAGTAACATTGAATGAGAGAGGACAAGTTTCTCTACATTTTGATGTATAAATTGTTGTTGTAGAGTAGAAGCTGTGGGAGTAAGATGAGAATGTCTTGAATATTTTTGATACAATTTAGAAGGGCTGAATGCTAGAGAGGGTGATGTCACCGCACTCTAAAGCCACGCAATACACACCCATTATAAAATCTGAAAATCTCAAAAATTTCATAAAACATAAACTGTGATTTTGTAAAAACCGTAGAAGATATCAAAAAGTGTCTTTAGACCAACACAGTTCAAAGTCTTGTGACCCGTGTAAACCTTTAATCACGTTTCTGCGACAAAGTATGACGAAGTGGTGTGGCTCCAAAGAGGGGTGGGTTTGATCAATTTGTGAGATTTTTTTTTACGAATTCTCATTCATTCCTATGGGCAAAAATCGGTCGGTTTTTCGGATTTTGGAAGAAAACGAGATGTCGCAGACTTGAGAAAAGTCTTTCCCATCGATTCCCGTCTATTCCGGTCGTTTTGATATATATCTTGCCTGGGATTTCTCAAAGCTGTGGGAGGAGTAGCCTGCCAAACTTTTGAAGGAAGAAAATTAAATAAAACTAGAAAAAATTCCAGGGAAATTTTAAGTGTGCTGCTGCTGGTGCCCATCCCTCACACAAACACAGATGTAACCCACAATTTGGTCCTCACAAAAAAGGAGAACCTCATCTATACACTTGTGTGTGTGTGTGTATTTGCCCTTATGATAAGTTCATAGGCCACATACACACACACACACACAGATCTAAAACAAAATTTGGTCCTCACAAAAATAGACATCCTCATCTATACACATGTTCTGGGCAGTTGCTAGGGTGTTCTGGGCGGTTGCTAAGGTGTTCTGGGCGGTTGCTAGGGTGTTCTGGGTGGTTGCTAGGGTGGTCTGGGCAGTATAAGGGCAGTACAATTCCCAGGGTGGCGTTCTCTGGCTAAGTATGGGTTGCTCAACCACACCCACCCTCCTGTTACAGTTAGCACAACCATTAAGACATGGACATAGAAATAAAACAGTTTAAAACCTCGGTATTTTCATATTATGTGGACAGGATGGAGTCAGTCAGTTAGCTAGTTATTTAGTTAATTATTCTTATTAATTACTTAGTTAGACGTGTTAGGCAGAGGCAGAACATACATACAGTTCAACGGCATTACAAACTACAGATAACAAACAACCAAATCAACACCTCTCTAAAATAATAAAAACTTTATCGAATATTACACTGCATTAATTTAGGTAAATATAAATTACAGTGACAGTTCACTAATCAGCTGAGCTTAGTTAGCCAGTCAGCTGACTAGTTAGCCAGTCAGCTAGCTAGCCAGTCAGCTAGCTAGCTAGTTAGTCAGTCAGCTAACTAGTTAGCCAGTCAGCTAGCTAGTTAGTCAGTCAGTCAGTCAGCTAACTTGTTAGTTTGTTAATCAGTTAGTAACAGTCACTTAGTTAATCAGTTAGTCAGACCGTCAGTTAGTTAGTTAAGCTAGCTAGCGCCGAAGCTAACGCTAACTAGCGCGACGAAGATAACGCAAGCTAGCGCCGAAGCTAACGCAAGCTAGCGCAACGAAGCTAACGAATGCTAGCACCGAAGCTAACGTCAAACAAATTGCTGTATCTTGAAAACTATAACTCACATTTTAAAAAAAATAATTTTGAGTGAACCGAGACTTCAGTGGCGAGATCGATTTATGAGATGTGTCGGTAGGATTTAGAATGCAGGAGTTGTGGCAGTTTAAAAATCGCCATATTTTATTTATTTTACTCTGCAGTTTACCACTCAGATAACAAGGGAAGCTAGTTAAGGCTAGCGCTAGCTTCGGCTACTTCCGGTTCTATTCCGGTCACAGGCTGTGAATGCTGCGGTTAAAACGAGTGATACTACATGTATTGTGCTTATTTGTGTCAGTTTTAGACTTCATATTTATGTTGTGGTCGAAGCTAGGGCTAGCCTCGCCTGAACATACAAGCATGTCGCAGCCTGCTATATGTCAGGGCCGTTGCTGAGGCAACCAGCACGCGCGTGTGTCTCTAGTGATTCGTAACCAGAGAGAGAGAGAGAGAGAGAGAGAGAGGGGGGAGGGGGAGGGGGAGGGGGAGGGGCGGTTGAGTGTGCTGGGCTCGTGCATGTTCTGTGTGTGTGTGAGTCTCTGTCGGTTAGAGATGTAGGAACTAACTTTTTTTTCTGACATGCTCGGGTTTAAACGCTTCTCTTCCCAAAACTATACGTGATATCTCTTAGATATTTGAATGTGAGCGACAGGGCGAAAATATGAACAGGAGTAGCGGCAGTTTGTGTGTCCAACTTTGTGTAAATGTTTAACTGCGTACAACTTTGTGTAAATGTTTAACTGCTTACGGCCTGAATGCTAGTGATGAAGCTAACTGGCGCTGGTGCCGAACAAATCCATGTATCTTCAAAAGTATAAGTCAGATCTAATTTATTTTTGTATTTTGAGCGACCCGAGACTTCAATGGCGATTCCGATCTAGGAGATGTGTCTGTAGGATTTGAAATGCAGGAGCGGTGACAGTTTATAAATCACCATATTGTGCCTACTTTACGCGGCAGTTGACGCTTCAGGTAACATTGGAGTCAATGAGAGCTGGATCCGGCACTCTCTGCACTTTTGGGCGATTTATTAAAAAACCGTGAGTCCTATCTCAATGGAAGTAACATTGAATGAGAGAGGACAAGTTTCTCTACATTTTGATGTATAAATTGTTGTTGTAGAGTAGAAGCTGTGGGAGTAAGATGAGAATGTCTTGAATATTTTTGATACAATTTAGAAGGGCTGAATGCCAGAGTGGGTGATGTCAGAGTGGGTGATGTCACCGCACTCTAAAGCCACGCAATACACACCCATTATAAAATCTGAAAATCTCAAAAAGTTCATAAAACATAAACTGTGATTTTGTAAAAACCGTAGAAGATATCAAAAAGTGTCTTTAGACCAACACAGTTCAAAGTCTTGTGACCCGTGTAAACCTTTAATCACGTTTCTGCGACAAAGTATGACGAAGTGGTGTGGCTCCAAAGAGGGGTGGGTTTGATCAATTTGTGAGATTTTTTTTTACGAATTCTCATTCATTCCTATGGGCAAAAATCGGTCGGTTTTTCGGATTTTGGAAGAAAACGAGATGTCGCAGACTTGAGAAAAGTCTTTCCCATCGATTCCCGTCTATTCCGGTCGTTTTGATATATATCTTGCCTGGGATTTCTCAAAGCTGTGGGAGGAGTAGCATGCCGAACTTTTGAAGGAAGAAAATTTAATAAAATAAAATAAAATTATGAAGTATGGCTGAGAATATTAAGGTGTGTGCTTTTGCACTACAAAGCTCTGCTTTGTATTGCAATGCGCAGCACACAACTAGAAAAAATTCCAGGGAAATTTTAAGTGTGCTGCTGCTGGTGCCCATCCCTCACACAAACGCAGATGTAACCCACAATTTGGCAGAGGCAGAACATACATACAGTTCAACAGCATCACAAACTACAGATAACAAACAACCAAATCAACACCTCTCTAAAATAATAAAAACTTTATAGAATGTTACACTGCATTAGTTTTGGTAAATATAAATTACAGTGACAGTTCACTAATGAGCTGAGCTTAGTTAGCCAGTCACCTGACTAGTTAGCCAGTCAGCTAGCTAGCTAGTTAGTCAGTCAGTCAGTCAGTCAGCTAACTTGTTAGTTTGTTAATCAGTTAGTAACAGTCACTTAGTTAATCAGTTAGTCAGACCGTCAGTTAGTTAGTTAAGCTAGCTAGCGCCGAAGCTAACGCTAACTAGCGCGACGAAGCTAACGCAAGCTAGCGCAACGAAGCTAACGAAAGCTAGCACCGAAACTAATATTTTATTTATTTTACTCTGCAGTTTACCACTCAGATAACATGGGAAGCTAGCCAAGGCTAGCGCTAGCTTTGGCTACTTCCGGTTCTATTCCGGTCATAGGCTGTGAATGCTGCGGTTAAAACGAGTGATACTACATGTATTGTGCTTACTTGTGTCAGTTTTAGACTTCATATTTATGTTGTGGTCGAAGCTAGGGCTAGCCTCGCCTGAACATACAAGCATGTCGCAGCCTGCTATGTGTCAGGGCCGTTGCTAAGGCAACCAGCACGCGTGTGTCTCTGGTGATTCATAACCAGAGAGAGAGAGAAAGAGAGAGGGGGGGGGGGGGGGGGATGGGCGGTTGAGTGAGCTGAGTGTGCTGGTTGCCAAGCAACCAGGGGCTCGTGCATGTTCTGTGTGTGTGAGAGTCTCTGTCTGTTAGAGATCTAGGAACTAACTTTTTTTTTCTGACATGCTCGGGTTTAAACGCTTCTCTTTCCAAAACTATACATCATATCTCTTAGATATTTGAATGTGAGTGAAAATATGAACAGTTTGATATATAATATGTCAAGGTACTTTGAAAATTGAAGGAGTAGCGGCAGTTTGTGTGTACAACTTTGTGTAAATGTTTAACTGCTTACGGCCTGAATTCTAGTGGTGAAGCTAACTGGCGCTGGTGCCGAACAAATCCATGTATCTTCAAAAGTATAAGTCAGATCTAATTTATTTTTGTATTTTGAGCGACCCAAGACTTCAATGGCGATTCCGATCTATGAGATGTGTCTGTAGGATTTAAAAAGCAGGAGCGGTGACAGTTTATAAATCACCATATTGTGCCTACTTTACGTGGCAGTTGACGCTTCAGATAACATTGGATTGGACTGGATTTATTAAAAAACCGTGAGTCCTATCTCAATGGAAGTAACATTGAATGAGAGAGGACAAGTTTCTCTACATTTTGATGTATAAATTGTTGTTGTAGAGTAGAAGCTGTGGGAGTAAGTTTTTCGCATTTCGTAAGAAAATGAGATGTCGCAGATTTGAAGCTCTGCTTTGTATTGCAATGCGCAGCACACAATTATGAAGTATGGCTGAGAATATTAAGGTGTGTGCTTTTGCACTACAAAGCTCTGCTTTGTATTGCAATGCGCAGCACACAATAATGGATCATTGGTGTAAAATATAACAAAATATAAATTTGATATAAATACTTCCAGGGTAACTGTTTGCAGGTTGTTGCAATAATGCAGAATGCTCATTTTTGGTGATATTGTCCTCAAATTTGAAAGGGATTTGTCCAGTGTTGTAACTTGGCTCCATTGTGGTTCTAAGCACACCAGCCAACACTACAATAATCTGTATCCAGTCAAATACAGAAAATCTTTTCAAGGAGAGAAAAAAAACCTTCCACTTTCACTGTGTTTGTATCTTCTGTAACTTTTTTTTGACTCTTAGAAAACAAACTAAATGGGTTACCTTTCAGAAGAGACCAAAAGTATGCCTGTAGTCCAAAGGGTTCAAGAATAGTAGCCATTTTATTTTGGGTATGTCATTTCAAACTTGTGTCAAGAAAAGGCCCGATAGGTAAGGGGTTAATATATCACCTCCCATTAACACCATCACACAGTGTCACATAAGATACAAATCTAAAAGCTCCCTTGTCTCACCTGCAGCTCCAGGACTTTGACACGATGGCGGTGGTTCCTGAGCTCCTCCTGCAGCTCAGAAATGGTCTCCTTCAGCGCCAGGATCTGCTGTTTCCTCTCCTCATTTTCGTGCAGCCAGTAGGACACCTCTTCCGTGCAACGGAACATGTCCGGACAACGGTGTTCGCCCAGCTGTGGCAGCGTCGCCTCAAGGTGGCACTGCCCATCGGCAGTGGCCTGGTTGCTGTATTCCCCACAGTTGGCGGACCCAACGGTGCCAATGTGGTGTGTGTTGCCGTGGAGTTCGGTGTCATTATCGTCTGCCACCAAGCAGGCAATCCAAACCACCAACAGCAGCAGGAGGGTGGGGCGCAGGAGTGGAAATGTCATCCCGCCTCACCTGCTCGGCTCTGCTCACCTGTGCCACCAGCCAGGACCTCGCCGGGTCTCTTTTTGTCCAGGGTGGCTTTACAAAAGAGGTCAAATCATTCAATCGTCTTGATTCAAGGGCCTCTTTTTCTTCTAAATATGTGCCCCACCAACAGCTGAACATATGATGAACACCACTACGCATTTGACAAATACTGGAGTGAACATGTACAGCAGGTTGGGTGCATGGCTTTGCTCCAACAACCCACTTGTTTCTAGAATAATGAATCTGACTTTTCATATCACATGATATGTGACGTGTCTATCATGCATATTTTAAAATGGCTCACCAACACTTGAGCTTTAATTTACTTGAAAGACTACAGGAGTCCTCTTGGAGTACGTTATTTACAAGGCTGCGTGCTCCCCTATTCACAGGCCTATTCTGTCCTTTTCTCTTGAAACGCACGCACATCTTCTTGTTTGTGGAGGCCAATATTTCTTTAAATGCTCACCTGTTAGTACAGAGTTGCTCTTATTTTCTTCTTTTGTTGAAAAAATGATGGACACTTACTGAATGTAGAAATCATTCCCTGGAGCTTTCTGAAGTAGCTGAGCAGAAGAAGATAAGAGTACAAAATGATAAGAATAGGCCATTCAGCCCATCAAGTCATACACTCAGTGATCACTTTATTAGGTAGATCTGTACACCAGCTTGTTAATGCAAATATTGAATCAGCCAATCTTATAGCAGCAACTAAATGCATAAAACCATGCAGGTTCAGCTGGACCAAATGTCAGAGTGGGGAATACATTTGGTGACTTTGACTGTGGAATGACTGTTGGTGCCAGACAGGGTGGTTTGAGTATCTCAGAAATTGCTGATCTCCTGGGATTTTAACACACAACAGTCTCTAGAGTTTGCGAATGGTGCGAAAACAAAAAACATCCAGTGAGCAGCAGTTCTGTGGGCAGAAACGCATTAATGAGAGAGATCAGAGGAGAAGGGCGAGACTGGTCGAAGCTGACAGGAAGGTGACAGTAACAGAAATAACCACACATTACAGCAGTGGTATGCAGAAGAGCATCTCTGAGTGGATAGGCTACAGCAGCAGAAGTCTGCTATATACCTATTAAATTGCTCACTGAGTGTATATACATACCTATGCTATGCAGGTGGGTTGCTTTAACGTCTGGGCAAGTTCTGTTCCCTCTAATGGGTTTCTTATTATAGAGTCCATAAGATCATAAGGCCATGACCCCCACCTACACAATTTAGTAACTGTCAGCTCATGTACTTCAGTTGGCCCACTCTAATGGAATCATGGTAATTGGTCATTAAGATGAACTCCAATCAAGCAGGTCTAATCCATGCACAAAATGCCTGTGCATTAGTGCCCTTCTGTACTAAAATGCTCAGGGCTGCCTACAAGTACTGGGCAGTAGAGTAGTGTAATACAGTGGGCTCCAGAATTATTGGCACCCCTAAAGAATCTTCATAAATAGTGCTGTAAACGAAAAAACAATACAGATATTGACATAAGCTTTATTTTCCAACGTGTAAAATAGTTTGCTTTATGCGTTGCTTTATCAACTACAAAAAATCATCAGACCCTACACCCCTGCCAGCCTCCACAGGCCGCTTGGCACCTCCCCCTCTCCGAACCTCCACCTCACGCTCTTATCCAGAGCGACGTACAACAAAGTGCATACCCATAACCAGGGATAAGTTCGCTGAAAGACCCTAGAGGGAAGTACAATTTCAACTGCTACCTGTACAACAAAGATAAGGATGAGGGCCAATTATTATTTTTTATTTTATTTTTTATTTTTGAACAAACAAACAAACAACAGAGCAAAAGTGACCAAAGTTAACTATCCAAACACTGCTTACCTAGCCAACTAAAAATACCGATACACAAAGCAAGTCACAGAGACAACAATTAAGGTTCACAGGGAGGTAGGGAGGGATGGAGAGAGGTGCTGCTTGAAGAGGTGTGTCTTCAGCTTGAGCTTGAAGGTGGGGAGAGATTCTACAGTTCTGACCTCAACGGGGAGTTCGTTCCACCACCGTGGAGCCAGAACAGACAGTAGTCGTGAGTGTGAGGTGGAGGTTCGGAGAGGGGGAGGTGCCAAGCGGCCTGTGGAGGCTGAACGAAGAGGTCTGGCAGGGGTGTAGGGTCTGATGATTTTTTGTAGATAAGCTGGGGAAGACCCCTTAACTGCTTGGAAGGCTAGCACCAATGTTTTGAATTTGATGCGAGCCATGACAGGCAGCCAGTGGAGGGAAGTAAGCTGGGGGGGTGACGTGTGAGTATTTGGGAAGGTTGAAGACCAGACGAGCTGCTGCATTCTGGATAAGTTGGAGGGGTCTGATGGTGGATGCTGGGAGGCCAGCCAAGAGGGAATTGCAGTAGTGCACTGAGGCCCCAGCCAACCGGGATTCGAACCCAGGACCTCCTTGCTGTGAGGCAGCAGTGTTACCTTCTGCACCATCCGTGCCACATCATTATCAGTATATGCAGCTTTTTTTAAATCTTTTTTTTATGAAGGGTGGCAATAATCCACTGTAGGTAGGTGTTACAGGTAAATTACTGGTTCTCTAACTCATTGCAGGATTCACTGGATAAGAAAATCTGACAAATAATGTAAATGCTCCCCAGAACAAGAGAATTGAGTGGATCACGGCAATGCATGGCAATTCTACTGTAACTTTGGAAATAGAAATGCAAGAAGTCATTCACATGTACAGTAGTTTGCAAAAATGTGGCACCCCTGGTTTAAATGTTGGCTCAAATGAATCTGTATGTGATCAAAAGCAAACGTGAACTCTAAATGGTAGGTTAAACATGAAGACCTTTCTGCAAATTTTAAAGCAAGATCGCTTTTTATTTTTATTTTTTACTGTTTCTAAATTATAAAAACAGGAAAAGGGCCCTTTGCAAAATTTGGAAACCCATTTGGATTATTCTTTGTTACTTTTTTTTAAAGGGCTTACAATTCTACAGAATTAACTTTCCAGTAATTAATGCTCTGAAGAGGAAAAAAAAATATCACTGTCACATTCAGTGAAAAGAATAGATAATCATAGAGGAATATAAACACCCATTTGTTTCAGTCAGTATATATATCCATATCTTCATTTGAAATATACATTTGTATTTCTAAATGTTAAACTGTTAAATTTAATCTAGTCTTGAATAACACATATGTAGGGTTTATTGGTAAAGTGAAGTGGTTTCTCTATCATTACGGGTACTCATTAAATAGTATATATTTCACCCTAAAATGAAAATGTTCTCTTATCTTGACAATTGCCTAATGGCTAAATGAATGGTCATTGCATTGTTGATTCTGTACTGGTCTTAATATCAAAATCAATGTAAAAAATATGAACCAGCTCATTTCAGTCTAAACACTTTCGTATCTTTACCATTCGTTTGTGATTGAGCAAGGTAATATACTTATGGAAAAGATCCTTTTGAATGTGAATTCATTTCAGCTGATAAATATCAGTGATGAAGGTCAAGATAATGTTCTCACTGCCTCTATGTCTTTTTCAGCTTTTGCCAATCATTATGACATTATCTCTAACTTTAAAACATCGTTTTTGGGTTGAATTAGCTTAAATTTTGCCATAATAACTTGAACCATAATAACTTATTAATGGCTAATATAATTTGTATTTAACCATTTAAAAAGAAAAGAGAACCGTAAGTAGTTTAAGACTGTTACCTATCGAATACATAATGGCCCTTTCACGTGAACGTCACAGCAGCAAGAGATTCCATGAAGTAGCCAACAAGCCTACTTCCGGACCGAGTCAAAATAAGGCTAGTTGAAGTTACAGTTATTGTCCGGAAGCATTGCGATGGTTGATTTTGCTAAACTTTTTGCTACCGTTTGGCTTGTGCCATTTCAAGTAGATGTTTTTTAGGTTTATTTCAAACTAACTAGTTAGCTAGGTCACTAAGCAAGCGCAAAAAGAGAAGAGATGAAAGGCATGTGCTTTACCTTCTATAACTTGCTATCCAGGATTAAATATTATGATACTAGCTACAACACATGCAAGATGCCGGAAGCTAATCAGCTTAAACACATTTAGTTATTTCCACAGGGTCAGTCGCAGTTGCTGTAGCTTCGCAAATAGGCACTTTTTAATACGACAAAGTCAACCTCAAAATATCTGCTTGTTTAGAACGCAAGTTAATTTTTAATCTGCATTTTTATTTTTTTGTTAATAATGATTAAAGCAATGTTGTATTGTAAGTTTGGTGGTGACAACTAGTCTACTACTGTTGTTGGTTTACTGTATATGCTTTACAGGACTTAATAACATAGCTAGCTAGAAGTTGCCATCGTAGCAAAATTATTATATTTAACATTACACAGCTAGCTACATTACATACCACCAAGCTGATACAGACTAGCTAACTAGGCATGGAGCTAGCTAGCTATCCCAACAAGACACACAGATGATGGCTAGAATACCTACAGACTAACCAGAGATGCTGTTTTTTGTGGTGTAAGGTATGTTACCCATTGATCCAGGGTCAGACATAATGTTACTTAGATATTTTGGGAAATCAGATCCTAGAACAACAGGGCAACTAAACCTGAAGTATAGACAGCTAGCTAGCTGGCTAGGTAATTAATGTATTTAAGTTGACAAGCTTAATTATAGCTTTCTAAAAGTAACTAGCAAGCTAGCTAGCTATCAACAGATAATGTTAGCTGAGCTAACCGCCATCTTGAAAGCGGTCAGAAATAGCCTGTCATGACAATGGGTGTGTTCCACAACTCCACTACCACCCTCCTCCACTCTGTGCCCCGGAAACCAATCTTTGTGGACCTCCCTCCACTGTCCCATTTGTGGGAACAAAACGACTAAAATCCCCAGTGCAGTGTACAACGATGTTTGTTTCAGTGGAAGTCTTTTCACATTTCTGGGTGACTTCATCATGCTTACACCCACATGAAAGCCCAACCCACAAAATCTGGCACTGTCCAGATCCAGAAAGCGGAGATGGCAGGGAACTTGAGTTCCCCCAATTAGGCCATGCAAAAATATGTATTCACTTGGACAGCTGGACAGGGATGTAACATTACAAGCGGCGAGAAAAAATATATATATATAATTTTAACAATATCCATGTCTATATTAAGTTAGTTTGAAATACATTGCAGTCCAGACCAGGTGTAGTTTGGTTGTAGCCTATAGAGATAGCAAAGTCTGCCTCTGAATTACACACAAGCTAAATGACACAGAAAACACTGCCTGCTATTCACATTCCTGGACGTCAGGAGGCAGCACAGCTATTTTCTGCTGCCGTGACGTCACACTAATTTGCCATTCTGCCATCTTGGCTCCATAAAGCTCTGGTAATGTATAATCGTATGTTCCGTGAGCCGCGTGGCTTGCAGTTTCGCCATGCCTTACATTATAGAGTCACTGGCAAACAGACAAGCTGACTTTTCACTGTTCATTTTCAATGACACCTCTCTTTGGATAATATCAATATTAATAACAACTATAGCGCATGAAAACCGTTTTTTTTGGAAAAGGCACTGGTCCGTTTAAAAGTAGGACCTGTTCTAACTGTACTCTACGCTTTAACGCTTTAAAAAGTTTGTAGAAGAGCACAAAAAAAGTCTTACGAAAATGCTAATATAAACACTTAATATTTTAAAAATAAAAACTACCTAACAGTTTTTTTAGGTTTTCAGGGTTAATCTTTACCAAAAGATTTTCATGTACATGTGTCGCAGAATGGTGAGACGACGAGGCTGGTGATTCTTGTGTTTTGTATGCAAGTGTGGTTTCGGACATTATCTAACAGAGGCTGTTAATATACACGTCACATTTCCTCATATATAACACTGTTCTTGTCTATTGTTGTCTTGTGAACTCAGTCACCTTTCATGGCCCAAGTACGACTCCAATACAGAAGTTCACTAGCCAAGAACAGATAAAATGCACAGATGTGATTGTGATCTTGACCCACCAGGGTGTATAAAACACATCCTTTCCCAAAAAAAATGGAAGCAATATCCCACCATTAGCGATGGCAGATGATATGTGCCAAGTTCACAAATACTTGTAAGCTAATGACTACTACAGACTGCTACCATTACCTGCCACTGACGTTCTACTCCTACTTAAGATTAGTTTCTGACACTTCCCATTTGTGCAAAACATTTGTTGGCTGTAATCAATCAACCACATAAACCCACACCTACACTGTACTGGACTGGACTGCACTGGACTACACACCTGCTGTCTGTACTGTTCTTTACAATGTGTGTTTCTATTACTTGCACTAACATTCAGTAACCACATTTTCAGCACCCAATCAGAAAGCAACACAATTAATTTTAACATCTACTTCAAGTATCTGAAACCTTAATAATGGAAGGTGCCTAAAACAGAATCTCAAGTCATTCATTCTGCCACCGCTGCTCTGATGATACTGACAGCAACCTAAAATTAAAACAATTCATCTTACATTGCTGCAAATAAACTGTTAACTGTTAATAAAAATTACCTTGCTGAAAAAATCCATTCCTAAAAATGTGGAACATGTCAGAAATGCAGGGCAATTCCTTTCATTCGGTAGTAAGCAGACAGCGTAAAGAAGTGTAACCGTGGCTCGACTGAGCTTTGCACAAAAGACAACTTACCTCTATAATCCACCATAATTGGATTCCAAGTTCAGGGAATGACACAAGACATTAAAGGCACTGGAAGAACTGCTGAACAAGCAAGCCAGTATGATGTCATGAGCAGAATGTGTGTTTACCTGGATGCATGTTAAATGGATGTGCTGCATTTTGATATATTGCAAAAATTTTATTTAATTTTCTGTAGCGTGGCCTTGTGTTCGTGATTTCTGTGCATTTTATCTTCACGTTGCAGTCATTCACAAAGTTTATGGTCCTCACTTATCCGCCTGGTTTGTGATTGGTGGAAATCACCAAATGGAAACTTTGCTTGCCACCAGTATTATTAAAATCGTTTAACCAAGCACGCGGGAGAGACTGCACATGTGCGGCTCACCTGAGGCATGTCCTGGTGGAAAGCAGGGGTGTAACGGTACACAGAAGGCATGGTTCGGTTCACACCACAGTTTGACATCACGGTTCGGTACGAGTTTGGTACAATGGGAAAAAGGCAACAAAAAACCATGAATGCATAAGGCTACGTTTCTCTTCATTTATTTTGAACAGACAGTAGTGTAAGTTACAGTTTCTTCCTCCTAGTGGTAGTTAGTAGTTGGTACAGCCTGTAGTGTATGAAGCAGTAAAATGTAAACAGTGAACATACACTGTCACATAGGTCATATTTTTATGTGGGGCTGATAAAAAACAAAAAGC
Source organism: Conger conger (assembly GCF_963514075.1). Classification (NCBI taxonomy): domain Eukaryota; kingdom Metazoa; phylum Chordata; class Actinopteri; order Anguilliformes; family Congridae; genus Conger; species Conger conger. Next base: position 35,482,388 of record NC_083764.1, read on the forward strand.
AATAGGTCACAATCAGCTACAAAACTGAAAAGCATTTATTGTGTTATAAAAGTACAGAATAAACAGAATAATAAATAAAACTTGTGCATTAGGAGGTGTATCAATTTGTTCCAATTAGGCTATATTTAAACATTCAAAGCTTGAGCCCAACCCTCCCAAAAAGAAGACAGAGAAAAACACCCTTGCTAGTAGGCCAACTGGCAACTTTGGCAACTTCATTATAAAAATAAAGAATTCAAACAATTTCATATTGTACTGTATTACACATTTAAATGTAAACTGTGAACATACACTCTCCCATAGGCCATATTTTAATATTGGCTGATGTCAAACAAAAAGGTCACAATAGGCTCCAAAACTGAAAAGCATCGATTTTGTTATGAAAATACAACAAAACAAATAATAATGAGTGTTTCAATTACTTCAGCCTAGGGCTGATGCAAAATAAAAGGCAATACAGAACTGAATAAAATCTCCTGGTGTGAAAAGCAATGTAACACATTTGTGATTGTGATTTGTGATTGTGACTGCTGTTAGACAATTATGCACCTTTTAAAGGTACTCAAGCTTCATTCTATTTTCAAGTTTTTCTTTAAAAAAAATGAGTTTATCCACATTGTCAGTAGTGAGGGCAGATCTGTTTGCAGTAACTGTCACCTGCCATCGAGAAAACCCTCTCACTGGGGACTGAGGTGGCAGGTACAGCCAGGTAACAATTTGCCAACATGGCTAGATTAGGATAAACAGACTCATGAGCCTTCCACCAGGCAAACGGGTTGGAATCAATTGTAGTATACTCCTTTGCCATGTAGGCATACCGTAAATCCTCAAATTGTGTCCCGGGTCTTTTATTTACTTAGGCTGCACAAAGCACAGGCCTTTATTTGGGGCAGGCTTGTATTTGAGGCAGGCCTTTATTTCTTATTAGGCTTCTGTTGTAGAATTGTATTGTTAGACATAAAGTAAAAGGCTACACTTAAAGTGGGCCAACACTGTTCAACACTTCCTGTAACCGTTCAGAAATCAATTAGTGTAGGCTAATCAGGAAACACCGTTTGGTAAGTCATAGTGTCAGTCTTAACAGACTTAGTTTATTGCAAATATTTTCAAACACAATAAATCACATGCAAATCCATAAAATAACAACTTGCCAGACACGCCTTCATGAACAATAACAAATTAGCGTAGATAACAGCAAGTTAAGGATCTTTTTTTCCTAAAGTGCGTTTTATTGTGAGACATGCGTTTCGTTTGGAGCAGCATACTGGTAGGCTATCAAAAGATTTTCGCATTGGTTTGGGATTTAATTTACTATTGGACTATTTGATTCTATTGCTAAATGTTAGGACTGATGGGCACTGAAATCTAGGGGGTATTTGATGGTTCACTGTTAAGTTTTATGTAGTTGAAAGAGTGTCTTTTCATTGGCAACAGTATTAAACCAACCAACAATATAAAACAATATAAAATATTAAGAAGAGCTCTTTTATTTCATTGAGTTAAATCGAAACAATGTCTTCTAGTGCTCATGGACTGATAGCCCTACTGGTAGGCAATATTACCCCAGCTTGTATTTGGGGGCCGGCTTTTATTTGTCCAAATCGACCACGCCCCCGGCTATTATCCGAGGCCCGGCTTCAAATAGAACCCCGGACACAATTTGAGGATTTACTGTACACTTCCTCCTTCAACTCCTGCTTCAAATCAGGCTGGTTCCTCTGTCCAGTTTTAAAGAGTGGGCCAAAAAGTTCAGCCATGGCTGACCTCTTTGGAGGAGGAGAAGATGCTGCCTCTGACTCACTGGCAATGGAGTGGCCTGTGAAGTGGACAAACTGGCCTCTGTAGTCTCTCTGGTCTCACCCTGCAGTATTAAATGACAAAAACAAAAGCAGTTAATAATTAGTAAGCGAGTTTAGTGACCATTCTAACAGTAATATGTTCATTAAGACACGAGAAGGCATTTAAAAAATATTAAATTATCAACCTTAGTATAAAATGAATACATAATACATACCTGTTCTGCTCTGCTCATCATGAGATGAGGTCTTCATAGATTCTCTGATAACAGGCAGGATCCAATTGAGGAAGTGTCTTGAACCTTGGATCCAGAGCAGTGCATTTGTGAAGCAATTCCTGAAGACCATGGTCTGAGTATGTTTTTCAGGTTTTCTCTGATGGCATTCTTCATTTCCGTGGCAGTGGGAGTGTCGGCATCATTTTGTTCCATAGATTTCAGGATTATTGTTTTGAGTGGTAGGATCATTGAAACCAATAGTGTCGTTTCAGTGCTCAATATTGCAGTAATTTTCTTCAAAGGTTTCATAATCTCAATCACACTCTCTGCAAAGCTCACCTCCTGGTCTGACAGATTGGCAATCTCCTTGTTCTTGAGGGCCCGCTCTGTTAATGTGGAGTAAACGGCAGCTTGCTGTTCAAGATACTGCTCAACCATTCGCATTACTTTCATCAATCTTCGCACATAGGCTACCGCGTAATCTCCGTACGACTGCATACGAATACACATACCGTTACACCCCTAGTGGAAAGGAGCTCAAATTCGTCATTTGCCTCGATGGTACACACGCAGCCCTACCCTTGTGCTCAGGAAAACCCCCTCCTCTTTAAGCTGGGACAGCATGAGAATTTATGAGCAACCTGCAGGAAGACAGGGAGAATCCAAGAGGGAAAAAGAGGGTATTTGCCTTCAACATCCTTGGAAAATTTGTGTTTGTGAGCAAAGAAATGTGTTTATTAACAAGTATTATCTAGGCTACATCATACATCATATCCTCAATCTGATTTCATTTTCTACTTAAAGCACAAAACTTCTTATTTCTTCAGTTGTCTTACAAAGTTTATGGTAAATGTGTTGCCTTGAATCTTGCCATGACAAAATATTTGAAGTGTGTATACATTTGTGTGTGTGCATGCATGTGTCTCACCTGCTGCTCATCCCCACAGAAGTTGCTGAAGTTCATAGCAATGTTCTATTTCAGGATCCTCAGTCTGCTGTTGTGGCTGACCCTAGTGCAGATCTGTAAGACACCTGCAAGGGGCAACAGAAGCAGAAGTTACAGTCAGAAAGATGCTACTTCAGATTTGGGTCATTATGGCTGGAGAAAAGCCCAACATTTCACATAGGGACATAAAAACAGCTGTTTTCAGCAGTCATTCACAAGCTTTTCAATAAACACAGCTAAATGTCATTTCACACAAAAGTAAAGAGTAAAAGCAGAACTTAAAATCCACAATTCCTTTTCCAACATTGATCCTCAGCAGTGTGTGTCATATGCCCACTTGCGACACCCCGCTTCAGCCTGGTGATGCTGAGCGAAGTCATGCACCTCCACCAGGCACTCTCAAAGGTCTCCATTCCAGGAATGCTTGGCAGCCCCATTTTGGGTGGTGCCCCAAATACTATATCCATGGGCATCCTTAGCTCCTGCCTGGACATGAGACCAGCAGGTGTGCAACCAGTGCTCTCCTGGACTGCCGAGTGGTGCAACCACAGGAACAGGTGGCGATCCCAATCATGTTGGTGCCCCAAAGTGATGATGGTCAGCTGGGTGGTGAGTGTGCGCTAAAAAACAGCAATGCAATGCATTCTGAGAGTGATACAGAACAGTGCAATAACAGCAGTCTGCCAATGCTACGATATTGTATTTTTGTACTGAAACGGACTCCTGGTGCAGTGTAACATACAAAACCCATTTCAATCCCCTGTACAACTACAACAGAGCCACATGATCATACGTCTGACAAGTGCAAAACATCAATCAACAAGAAAGACTGGGAAGCACCAGTATCTCTGAGGAACATTTGGCTCTCTAGTGACTGATACCGACCCATCAAAAATAAAAATAAAATAGCCCATGTCAGTCCAGTTTTGATGTCAGGACCTCTAGAAGGCTGGGCTACCTGGGAAAAAGCTCTACAGGCTTTGATTGACTCGGACCCTGTGGAAGTCTTTCGCTTAAGGGTTAGATTATCCACAATGACATGACCTCTTCTCTAGAGACAATTAAGATTTCTGGTTTGAGATAAGTAGGAAGTGAAGTGAACTCATTGAATGGAACTTTTGTAATATAGTTCAATGTCTGTTTAAAAAACACATTAAATAAATGCAGACATTGTGTGAACATAGAGCAAATTTGAGGAAAGACAACCAGTTTGATCTAACTGTCCAAATACTTTTGCATTTAACGATATTCACTCACTGAGCACTTTATTACTGAACACCTGTACACCTACATATTCATGCGACATGTAGATATGCATCAGGAGCTTCGGCTAATGTTCACATCAACCATCAGAATGTGGAACAAATTGGATCACAGCGCTTTCGACTGTGGTATGACTGTTGGGGCCAGACAGGCTGGTTTGAGTATTTCTGTAACTGCTGATCTCCTGGGATTTTCACGCACAACAGTCTCTAGAGTTTACTCAGAATGGTGTGAAAAAAAAAAAACATCCAGCAAGTGGCATTTCTGTGGATGGAAATGTCTTGTTGATGAGAGAAGTCAAAGGAGAATGGCCAGATTGGTTCAAGCTGACAGAAAGGCTACGGTAACTCAGATAATCACACTATACAACTCTGGTGAGCAGAAAAGCATCTGAGAATGTCGAACCGTGAGGCAGATGGGCTACAACAGCAGAAGACCATTTTCTTGGCACACGTTGGGCCTGTTAATAGCAATCAATCATCACTTGAATGCCTCTGCCTATTTGAGTATTGTTGGTGACCATGCGCATCCCTTCATGCCCACTGTTTACCCATCTTCTATGTCACAAAGCAAAAGTAATCTCAAACTGGTTTCACGAACATGATAATGACCTCAGTGTTCTTCGGTGGCCTTCTCAGTCACCGGATATGAATTCAATAGAGCACCTTTGGGATGTGGTAGAACGGGAGATTCGCAGCATGAATCTGCAGCTGACAAATCTGCAGAAATTGCCTCATGCAATTATGTGAACATGGAACAGAATCTCAAAGGAATGTTTTGGGATCTTGTGGAATCCATGGCACAAAGAATGGAAGCTGTTTTGAGAGCAAAGGGCAGCCCTACACAGTATTTGTATAGAGTTCCTTATAAACTGCTCAGTGAGTGTTTACTCCTGTTCAGAAATATACTAATGAAAGTAAAGAAACAGTATCACAAACACAAATTGGATCCTGAGTACTCTTCATAGCTGCAAAGACTTTCTCTCCAGTACAAATTCTGTGGTTGTGACATTTGAAATTTGTCCATGCAACACAATGCTAAAAGCCTCTGTATCCCACAACAGAACACTCAGGACTGCATCATCATTGAGAAAATGGCAACAAAAGGCAATTTTAAGGCCAAGGTCAGCTTCCCCGACTAATGGCAGGCTTTTAATAAAATAAGCTTTTCCAAGTAAACAATGTTACATGAAAGCAATATTTCAGCTATATGATGAAACTCCTCCATGACCAGAAGCAAGGACAGACATGTGCCTTTCAGTGAGTAGTATGTGCTAGTCTGTGATCTCTTGAATTGATGAAGGATGTTGCAGTTACATAGTATTGTGTATCTCGTCATGTATGAAAGAAAACCCTGCCCTTGACTATTATTGGAATAATTGAGAAATGCATAGCTTTGCTCAGTGCAGCAGATGTATTGACACAGACATACAGTATAACACTGCTTCCTTTTTTACTGGGTCTGACCACTGGTGCCACATTGCCCATCCAATCATAACATTTCCATGCATATCAGATCTAGCTCCCAAAGACCCAGGTTGCAGACAATTTTAGATTTTTAGGGTGAGAAGGGGTGCATTGTTGTCAGTGCAAAGTGTGTCAGTTTTCCCTGTTATTACATAAACATGGAGCCACGGACAGACCTAAGGGTTGTATAGAGATAAAATATAAAAGTGAAACAAAAGCTTGTGTTGCTGGAACATTTTTTTTTTTTATTATTCATTTTATTTTTGGTTTTTCAAATCCAACATTCTGTAATTAGCCTGCCTTAAATTTTTTGGAGGTTGAGATAAATCCTCTGGGACAAAAATTTGTACTCTGGGACAGCATGGAATATCTCTATAATACAATACTGATACAATCTCTACAATATTGAATAATGTTGCGGCCACTGATTTGCTGTGGGGCAATCCCAAAACATATGCATGAAGGTGCCAACAGATCCCTGGGGGCACAACTCACAGATCAGAGAATGAGAGAGCTTTATGATGGGACGTTTTCTAGGTGTTATGTACACTACCGTTCAAAGGTTTGGGGTCACCATGTCCTTTTCTGCTTTTTAGAATTTAATATTTTATTTTCTCTGTTTGTAATCAAACAATTCATATCTGATCAAGGCGCAGTATTTTTTCATATTTTGGTTTCGCCATGTAGTAATTGCAGCACTTTTTATTACTATCTACAGGCTCATTTGATACCATTGACGCCTGATGATTTAAAGCCATTCAGCCAACAAATGTGTACAATACTGTATCAGCATAATTTACATCTGAATCTAGTCCCACCGCCCAATTCCCATAGAGATCCATTCAAATGCAAAGAGTTTTAGTATCGCTTGTAGGACAACCTGAAAACTCTAATGATGTTGATGGGTCACAGACATCAGGAGGTCATGGCATCCAAAGTATATGCAACCAAATATAAAACATGACTCTTTTATTTGACATTATGTTAACTTGTCTCAAATGGAGGGTGAGGTGGTTATCAAGAGTCACCCCAAGATTCTTGTCTGTATGGGAGGAGGATACTACAAAGTCCTCAACAATCAGTGAGAGGTTGATTGTCGGAGAGGACTCAGCAGGGATTTAGAGAAGCTCAGTCTTGCCAAGGTTAAGCTTCAGGTGGTGGGAAGTCATCCATGCAGGGATATCAGCCAAGCAGGCAGAGATCTGTGTGGTGACCTGGGTATTGGGGGGGAAGGAAAGAAAGAGTTCAGTATCATTGGCATAAGAATGATTAAAAAAAGCCATTGAAAGACAGACATGGTGTATAGACAGAAGAGGAAAGGACCACGAACTGAGCCCTGCAGGACTCCAGTTTGAAGGGGGTGAGGGTCAGAGACTGAGCCCCTCCAAGTCACCTAGTAGGAACGACCAGAGAGGTAGGAAGAAAACCATGCGAGTGCAGACCGGGCAGTTCCTTTTAGCCTCCACACACTTATTGCCATCACTCTGATGCGAGTCAACCTTGGTCTCCTCTGTCCACAAGACTTTTTTTTTCTAATACTGCCTCCAGCAGGGACCTTATGTACTTCTTAACAAGCTGTAACCTGGCCATCCTGTTTTTGTGGCTAACTAGTGGTTTGCATCTTGCAGTGTTCCATAATCAGAAACAGAACTGTCCAATTACTTTTGGTCCCCTAAAATGGGGGGAATATATATAAACAGGGATGCAATATGGATGTAATTACCTTCAAATGAAAGGTGACAGTCTGTATTTTAACCTCTTATTCATTGTTCAATTTCAAATCCAATGTGCTGGAGAACAGATCCAAAAGAACAGTAATTGTACCACTGTCCAAATACTTGTGTACTGCACTGTATGCAATAATAAAGGAAATTGGCAGTACTTTCTCATGGCACTGTATGGGGCACTTGGGACAGAAGGTGCAGGTGCTCAGGTGCCGGTGGAAGACTACCAGTTTTATCAAGCAGAAATCGTATTTCCATTTCTTACTTTCCTTTCACCTGAACATGCTTTGAAGTCAGTGTGTAATGTTCCCCATCTCTGACACTGATGAGTGAGCACTCAAAACCATGAGTAGCAATACCCTTTTGTCAATTTCCTAAAATCGCCATATGCTCACTCAATGCAGGCATAGGTACAGTATATAGCAGGTGTTAATCCTAAAGTCTTCACACCACTAATATTTTATGATTTTCTTAAATTGTTCTGAAATATTGACTATTTTAACTATTTATTTTAAAACAAATGCCAGTTATCAAGATTGACGTAGATTGAGTTATAATCATCTGATTTACAGAGAGAAGTATAGATGAACAACTGGATTCTGGACATTTAATGAGGGTTCATTTTCAACAAATGTGCTGGATATTAGCTTGTGTTTTTTAATGATGAAAGAATTTTAAAGTGGCAAAGTGGCGTATCTGCATCTTATATATCTGCAAAATGAACTTTAATTTGAAACAGCATGAACAACCATATACTTTAGAAAAGGAAAGAAAAAAATAAGTTTACAAAATTACAATGTATTATCAATATACCCCAAGACATATTGTATTTTATATGTTTTATATCTCCATGAGGAAGCTGCTTGAGGTTCATCTTTTTATTGCCAGAGATTAGGACATGTGAGGCAAATTATTTTGTGCTGGTTTCTCTGTATCATGTTTTTATTGTAATCTATGAAGATAATCATTAAGCAAGCCTTGGGAACAAATGCCAATCTCTTTATACTCAGTATATTGAGCAAAATTCCACTGAGAAAAAAAGGTCTTTATTCTCTGATCACCATCGAGGCGCTCAAGGAGTTGGTAAAAAAATAAAAAATTTCATCAGAAGGGGATACATGAACCGCATTACAATCAGTTTTTTTTTCCACATTTATTTTCCATTTGCTTTTCGGAAAACCACCTGGTGTCCCTTTAATCTCACGGACGCATCTAGACTGTCCAGGTGGTCCCAATCTGTTCCACACTCTTCACTGTACTCCACTTACAATGGAGGCGCCAAAGAACTTCCGATCAGATTTCAGCACAGTAATTAAACTGACATTATAACAAGAAAGATGCTCGCTCGTTGAACAAATAGCACCTACTTGATAATCTGTCCTTCTGCCATTTCTGTCTTGGATTCATCAAATTGGAGGGAAGCTCATTGTCTCTTCCAGTAATGCTCAGAGATTTCTATTTACACCCCCACCGGATCTAGGCGAGCACAAAGGAACTTACCTCACAACTATTGTCCTTGAAGGACTACCACGCAGGTATGAGCATAAAAAGGAAGCCACTTTGGGAAGCAGACAGTCGAATCACATGAACAGAGAACAACTCTTCAGAGTGAAAAAGACAGTGGAAAAAGACCAGTAGCAGGAAGAGAAGAGAGAAGAGGAGTTGAGACGCTTGGCAACAGGTAAGGAACATTAAGCTTTTATCAGATTACTACATTTCATTGTTTGCATGAAGATTATTAAACAAACAAACCTACAAATGATTGAGTTCAGTGCATTCCATTGATATCTAGAGTAAATCTGTCTTTTTAATTCAGTTGATTCCATAATTTGCAATGGGAATTTTTGCAATGGGCATTTATTAATATAAATAAATATTTTGGCCAAGCAAAGCAAACTGAATGAAATAGCCTCATCTCACATTACCTATGATCTATTATCTTTATTCACTAAACAGGCATCAGCAGGGTTCCACACAAATATTTTTATACTAGGAGCACATGTGCTCCTAAGTTTGAAAGTTTGAGCACACTAATACATTCAAATGAGTAGTTAGCACACATCAATTTTCAGGAGCTCCCGGAATGAGAGCACTGTAGAACCCTGGTCAGTACATCTACAGTATAACTTACTGAAGACTAAGTTTAATGATTCCGTGTTGAACTATTTATTTGAAATTTGCATCCAATCTGTTTTCTTAATATTCTGATATTTTGTTCTGAACTGTGATTTTATAGAAATATATCATTATATAATGTGGTTGAGCCGCGGTGCACGCCTATGGTAATGGACCTTGATGCTGGTATCAGTTCCTTACAGTTGCACAGCAAGGACCTGGGTTCGTGTCCCTGTCCTGCCAAAGCTGTGTTTGGCTGGTTCATGTGAATCAGCGTAATTGGCTCGCCGCTCCGAGGGAGGGACTCGGCAAGGGTTAGTAGTACAATTGGCTACCAAATTGGGAGAAAAATATAAAAATGAGAAACCAAAAAATAGAAACCCATTTTTTTTTCAATAGTTAATTTATGCACTCGATAATGGTGTAGAAAGGCAAAACTGTTAAAACACACAAAAGAAATTTCTGTTTTTATTGGATTTCTTTTCTGACCGATTAAAGCTTACACTTTTAATCAAGTTTATTTTCCACAACAATTTATGTTAATACAGTTGCTCAAGGAACAGAATATACTGCACCTAAACATTTCATTTCATAGTATGTAGCTGTCTTGATTACATTAATATTATATTCAGTTTTGGTTTACAATATTATTGGGAAACCCACAAGTTTTTTTTATTTGCATTAGACAGGTAATACTGCTTTTTCTAATTCCATTAGTGGATATAATCCACTCAGTCAGTGGTTCCCTATGGAGCCCCCAAAGTGTGTTGTGGGAACATTATGTGTATGTTGTGGGAACAAGATCTGTATCTTGCGGGAACAAGTTATTAACATGTGGGGACAGAGCCATACTGTATCTAGCAAGATCCATATGTCATGTGAACAAGATCTGTATCTCAAGGGGACAAGTTAATAAAATAGTTTTAAGATAATTTAATAATGCAAATGAACAAACCACCCAGCAGGGAAATGTGCAGCTGTGTTTTAAGGCCAAATGTTGCAATATTGTTATCCCTTCAACATTACCATATGGTAATACGTGGATTGGATAACAATGTTACTATATAACCTAGTAAATGCACTGTAATACAGGCACATTATGCTTGTGTCAATGTAACATTGTTGGGGCCAGATGAGGCTTTCTCAGACATTGGTGGGGGATGCATCCCCTGTCTAAATGACTCGTATGGTGCTGACAATTTATGGCATTCATGAATAGTAAAGAATAGTAAAAGTGTAAGAAAATTTGTGATGAGGGCTATAGCCCCAACATTTTCCTATATCCTATTTGAGTTCAATCTGTCATCAGCTATTGTTACAGGACACGTGATTAGTATGTATACGAATACTAAGTGGGCTCCGGAACTATTGGCACCCTTGATTAATATGCTCAAAAATATTGTAAACTAAAAAATAATATAGTCATTGACATTTTCCAACAATAATAATGATTCAATGGAATTAACAAAAGTCTTCCATTTTTTAAATGAAAAATGTAATTCTACAAAAACAGGTTTCACAATTATTTTTTGCAAACACCCCTTGCAAAGATTCCAGCCAGACTTTTCATATAATTTGTGAAAAGGTTCAAATTTGGAGGGACCATTCATCCATACATCCGACTTTGAGCATTGCATCAAATTTCAGTTCAGACCACAGGTTTTTATGGGATTTAAGTCTGGAGACTGAGATGGCCATTGCAGAACATGGATATTGTTTTCACTTAACCATGCCTGTGTGGATTTTGATGTAAGTTTGGAGTCATTGTCCTGCTGGACAATCTCCCATGACCAAGTCTCAGCTTCCTAGCTGAGTCAACCAGATTTTCTGCCAATATTTCCTGGTATTTTATTGAATTAATAGTGTCATTAATCTCACTGGCAGCTTCTCCTTGTATGCATTCCTTGCCACCAAACATGTCAATGGTATGTGTGGCCAAAATCATATTGTTTAATGTTCAATTTTGGTTTCATCTGACCATAGCACTCTCTTCTAGTCATAATTCCAATAAGGTTTCGCAAACTCCAGATGCTTGGTTTTTTATTGTGTTCAGTAAAAGCCCACCCTTGTTGGTATGGAGATGCCATTTTATGGGGTTTTCTTTAGACTTGGTAACCCCAAAATGCAACCAATCTCTGCCATTCTATGGCCTCCCTCACCATCTTTTTTATTATTGCCCTGAGCGTGCTATAGCTAGTTATCTCTGCTAGGAAGTTGAGGCTTGGTCATAGGTAGATTGTCCTTCCAGAAATTACTCCAAACATACCCCAAAATTCACACAGAATCCACCCATCTTCTGCAATGGCTATCTCAATCTCCAGACTTAAATCCCATCAGAAACCTGTGGTCTGAACTGCACACGGGGTCCATAGGTGCAAACACAAGGATAATAATGATTCTGAAAGGTTTCCCATGGAGAAGTGGTCAGAAATTCTTCAAAAATGTTCTTTAACATTATCACAGGAATAGAAAAAGACTCATGGCTGTCATTTCTGCACAAATTATGAAACTAGGGGTGCCAATAATTGTGAAATCAGTTCTTTTTAAGATTTATTTTTTATTTGAAAAATGTTTGGTTGATTCCATTTAATAATTAATAAAGCACACTACTTTACACATGTTGGAAAATACAGCTTATGTCAATAACTATTATTTTTTTAGTGTGTATTTATGAAGGGTGTCAAATATTAGGCCACTGTATATTTATATATTGTTTTATATAGTATTTATATAACCTGAAGTGGATTAATAATACATAATGTGTGGAGGCAATGTTGCCTGTGCCAGCCTATGTTATAGCATGTATCAAGCCTAGTCTCATGGAATATATATGTACCTCTGAGAACTACATTCTCACAGGTGCAGTACACATTCTTGCAGTTTTAAAACTAAATGTCCAAAAGTGCTGCTAAATAGCTCAGACCTTAAGGAATGTAACATTACAAGCATTTTTTAAATCCCCCAAATCTACCAAAACTACTATGTACATTTTATGTATTGGTGGTTGTGTGAATGTAATATCAGAACATATGATTCATGAAGAACATTTTAAAAAATAGAAATTAAGATCGCCCTTCCCCAAACCTGTCCACCCTTCCACCTAATTGCTTTGATTTAATCATTTTGCAATAAAGTGTGTTGTATTTATGCCAAGCAGTTTGATACGTTATTGTACAAATGTGATTTTTGAGCCCAGATCGTAAATTGGAGAAACTGTCACACAAACCTCTGTACTAAATAAGTGGAGTGTTCAAGCCTGCTTCTTGAGCCAATAGCCTGATCTCCCATCAGGTCTACCGGACGGTTGATAAAGTCTAAGCTTCCCTTTAGCATCCCCAATGTACTACGATTTCGAAACAGCAGCAAAGTGTACCTCCATCCTGGGCGACCACAATGTAAGTTATTTTTCAAAATGAGGTACTTTTTCATGTTTAGATGGATTGTTTACCCTCTTAAGCCACATCACAGTGAATCTAAAATTGCTTTGCATGCCATGAATAATGGAAGTCCTATGTTCATATTGCTCTTATTGTTTTTTAATGACACAAAACAAGGTAACATTTCTTCACTGATCAAATGTGTAAATTTTTCCCTTCAACCCAGCAACTCAATGAGCCGGTTTTGGCATTTTCCCTGTATTCAATACTTCTTAATCTATCCAATGGTTACTTTATATGACCAGGTGTCCACACTTTCATCAATTATGAACCTGATGATTCCACTCAGTCTTTGATATCAGTTAAATAGTTTTTTACCTGTCTTTGTTAATGTGAATATGTGACTTTTATTCTTTATGGCATGCATATAAATTTCTAGGATAAAGTGGCTTAAGAGCTAAAATAATCTCTCTAAACATGAAAATGAAAAAAAAATCTAAAAGCTTGTTGAAATTCTGGGATTGCAATTGTGGTTGGAATGAACACCAGTATAGTCAGTGGTCCCTTAAGACCGAGAACCACTGCACAAGATTGCCTGAAGTATATTGGAAACCAGAACATGCAACATTTGTGGTTACCTTGGACAAAATGACAAACTGATTATGATTAATATATACATCTGGAGAAAGGTGCTTGTGTGGGTTTCGGGTGAAAATGAAGCCTTCGTACACTATGTGTCATCAGCCCAGTAGTGGAATCATTCATTATAACTGGGAGGAAGCACGCTAATAGAAGCTTAGAAAACAGCTCAGTGCCACTCTTTTATAATCAATCAGCCATCCTCAGGGTCACTTTACCAAACTTAGACACTTGATTTACACATTACGGCATTGACATTGAGGTCTGTCATTCAGGTTTAAAAGAACTGAATGTTCCTCCAACCTAACATCCAAACAATAAGGCATGAGATACTTTAATTTGGCAGTGCAGTTTTAACTGTTCCATAGGCCATAATTAATGGCTGTTTAGCATTGTTTTTTCACCGTGCAATTTTCAATCACTATAGTAACAGGATATATTGTTTGAAAGCGATAAACCTCATGGTTCTATCTGTATTGCTGATTTTAACATGCCATTGCCTTAGCGACAACAATTCTTTATTTTGTAACCTGTGGGTGGCAAAATTGGATTTTGGAAATCCATGTACAAAACAAAATAGGGTAATGTCAGTGTCCTTTTCACAGCAAAGGTCCAGCGAACCAAATGCATAATAATGCTATTCTAAAAATGTGCTCTGAGAATGTCCATTGTTTACATATAATTTTTCTGGATGAATTATCGTTGTCTATTTCCCCGTTGTAAACTTGTACAAAAATACATAGGAATGCTATTATCTACAGTAATGCAGTTGTACAGCATAGGCATGACCCCCATCAGTGACCCGAAAACACACGATAACTTCTGCTCAGTGTAGAACCAGCTAGTAGTATGGTATTGAAGTGACGACTGAGGTATTTTAGCTAATGACATTATGTTTCCCACGGTGTATAATTTGTTAGGCTTGCAAAAAACAACGCAGCATTTTTTCGCCATTTCAGCATTTTAGCATTATCAGTATGCATGTTGAGACTGTTATACTTCGGCAAAAACAATTCTTGAGATCTTATGCCCAAAACGTTTGACGTTTTACAACAAAAAATGTATTTTAACATAACATAACATAACATAACATAACATAACATAACATAACATAACATAACAGGGGGCGGCATGGATGGTGAAGTGGGTAGCACTGCCGCCTCACAGCAATGAGGTCCTGGGTTTGAATCCCCATCGGCCGGGGCCTCTCTGTGTGGAGTTTGCATGTTCTCCCCGTGTTCATGTGGGTTTCCTCCGGGTACTCCGGTTTCCTCCCACAGTCCAAAGACATGCAGGTTAGGCTGATTGGAGAGTCTATATTGCCTGTGGGTTTGAGTGTGTGAGTGAATGGTGTGTGTGCCCTGCAATGGACTGGTGACCTGTCCAGGGTGTATTCCTGCCTTTTGCCCAATGTATGCTGGGATAGGCTCCAGCCCCACTGCGACCCTGTTCAGGATAAGCGGGTTAGGATAATGAATGAATGAATGAATGAATGAATAACATAACAGGCTGTTCAGCCCAGCAATGCTTGTCTTTTCCTACTGCTTAGTTTACCTAAAAGCGAAGTCGTATCTAGCACTGTATCAAGCCTGGTCTTCAAAACCCCCAGTGTTTCAGCGTCCACTACATATACTGGCAAGCTATTCCACACAGTGACCACTCGGAATTTATTCCATTTGTGCTCTCTTGTTTTGCTAACCAAACTGATACTGAGAATATGCAGCTTTAAGAGGGGTGATTGGTCCATGTGTTTATGTGAGGCCGCTGGGAATGGTGAGGGAGTGAGTGGAGTTGTGCGCCTGTTATATGTGTGTTCTCAAAGAGAGCATGGTTGTGGAGAGAAGATGGGAGTACAAGTCAGTTAATATTGCTTTCTTCGGTGCAATAAAGGAAGCGAATGCCTAAGAACTCCTCGTTTTTGCAGCATAAAGGCATTAAGTTGCTGACAAGCACACGGTGCAGCTACAGCTAACTAGTTATAATTAGCAGCTTTGGACCTGGAATCAAAAAGGAATAGTGATTCAGTTCTTCTGTGTTTCCCAAAGGTTCAGAGACAGAAGCAGGAAAAATTAACAGCAGTGACTGACAGCCTGTGCAGTCCAATCAGAACAGCTCTTATTTGCATGTTGGAGCATGAAATAAATAAATCCATAAATAAATCCATCAATATATACGGAAATAAATACATTTATTTATTTATTTAATCATTTATTTACCATTTTATTTATTTATTTATTTATTTATTTATTTATTTATTTATTTACCATTTTATTTATTTATTTAATCATTTATTGACAATTTTATTTAAGGATATACTTATGGATTTATTTATGGATTTATTTAAGGATTTCATGCTCCAACATGCAAATAAGAGCTGTTCTGATTGGACTGCACAGGCTGTCAGTCACTGCTGCAATGATGTCAGAAAAAGATGGAGGAAAGGAATATCGCGGACCTGCTGCGTGAAGCAGCAGATCGAATTGAACGGCAAACAGGAGACGGTTAGTAGGCTAATGTAGCTAGCTACATTAATCCTAAAATCGAGCTTGTGTAGACACACCAAAGAGGCAAGCAACATCTGCTGGTTTAATGCCACTCAGGATGTACGTTTCCAACACCTCAAGAGGAATCTCATAAGAGGGTCGTCCTACACTTCTCCCTTGTTGATTTTCTAATGCAGCACGATGCAGAATCATCTGCAGGTTGCTCCACACAACCTCGTCCACATCAGAATCAGTCAGTGCTGCTATTTCTACAACGCTGTCTACAAAGTCTTCCACTGTTTCTATAATATTATTGAGTGGTACATTACCAATGGTATCTGCCAGTCTTAACATTTCATTTCTTAGCTCCGATAAAAACTCAATTTTGGTACCTAGCTAACCGGTAGTATAGTCACACTTGTAAAGAACTTGTAGACAATCCAATCCCAGCATAGGCCACTGCAGTCCAATCAGAACAGCTAGCCCAACTGAAACCCACCCCCTTATTTGCATGTTGGAGCATGAAATCCTTAAATAAATCCATAAATAAATCCATAAATAAAAGTGTCAATAAATCATTATAAAAATAAATAAATAAATAAATAAATAAATAAATAAATAAATAAATAAAATGGTAAATAAAGGATTAAATAAATAAATGAATGTATTTATTTCCGTATATATTGATGGATTTATTTATGGATTTATTTATTGATGGATTTATTGATGGATATATTGAAGTATTTATTGATGGATTTAATGAAGGATTTATTTATTAATATGTCACAAAGCGTCCTCCATAATATTAGGCCACACTGTGCAAACGTCATTAAATGTGCAATTGAAATAGCGGGCTAAACGTACCCAATCTCCTGGAATGCGCAATATCATTGTTCCAGTGTTAAGAAAGGACAATGTTTAAAATTAAAATGAAAGATTCTTCCCGGAAATGCGCATTATTATAATCAAATTTTCACCCCAAAAAGTCATATCTTCCATTCGATTTTCACCTGAAAAAGAAAACCTCGTAAAATTCCCATATTTTAAAATAAAAAATAAAATGATGAGGCTTATTAATTTTGCAATTCCTAAGGACTTCCAAAGAATCTCTCATCTCTCTAGTCATTCAAGTTAATGTGAGGAAGACAGCGAAAAACACTTTTGACTCCACAATAGAGGTCATTTTCAGTGACAAGCCTTTTTACAATTAATATGTGATTTTGTACAATCTTCTCAACCTGTTGCTGTGTGAGGAGAGCACAAGGAGAGGTAGGTTCAGAGGTAACGGAAGAATGACAGGCGGGGGGAAGTGCAGGATAAAAAATGTTGTATACTTTAGTAAGTAAAATACTGTATTTTAATTCTTAAAAACCCATATTCTCATTTCATTTCCATGTTTCCTTTTGGAATCTCCAAATGTCCTTTTTGGAAAACTGACCTCTAAACGGTACAACATGACACATTTCTTCAAAATTTGAAGCAAAATTTTTTTACAGTTTAAAAATAATAATAAAAAGTAAAAAGGCCCTGTGCAAAAGTTTGGGATTTGGGGTTAGTAATTTGTAACTCCTCCTCGGGCAACTATAACAGCTTGTAAATGCTTCCTGTAGCAAGCTAAGAGTATTTCGATTCTTGCTTTTGCAATTTTTCCCCATTCTTCCTGGCAGAACACCTCTAGCTCAGAAATATTCTTCGGCATCCTTGCATGTACGTTATGTTTGAGATCTCTAAGTGTAGCTTAGAAAAAACAATGCAGACTGCAAATTTTTTGTGATATTGTCATCAAATTTTAAAGGGGATTTGTCCAATGTTGTGGATGTGGATACATAATCTGAACAGAAACAGAAAATATTTTCAGCAAGAAAAAATTCCACTTCCACTCCCACTGTTTCAGCTTCAGGAACTTTATTTTACTAATACCTAAAGTAATTCAGACTATTTGGAAGACAAACCCCAAAGGGTTACCTGTCAGAAGAGACCAGATTATGCCTGTAGTCAAAAGGGTTCAAGAATAGTAACCATTTCATTTTGGGTATATAATTGTCAAGCTTGTGTTAAGAAAAGGGACGATACTAAAGGGGTTAAAAGAGACAGGAAGTGTGCGTAGTGATATTATCCTCACTTCCCCAGATTAACAGAATGTTAACCTGTCGAAAAATGTGACATTTAATTTTAATTGCTGCAAAATGTACCTGTGAGCACGTAATCGTCGTTCTGCCAAAAAGTGGTCTGAAATACGTATGAGCTGGAAATTATACAGAACCATTTTACATTTGTCACTATGTAATGTAGGCCTACTGGTCCCACAGCTGCAGACTGTGCCTGTATTCTTGGTGAAAACATTTTACTGTGGCCCAATATGGGAATGAACCAGCAAAAATGAGCATGCACACCCCCTCCAGGAATGGAGTTGTGTACCCCTGCCATAGAGTGTGAAAACACTATGGTAATTTGCGCTGGCCTGTATTACAGTGAGTGCAGAGTGCGAAGATGCTGTGGTAATATGCGCTGGCCTGTATTACAGTGACTGCAGAGTCCGAAGATGCTGTGTCCGGCCTGGAAGCTGGCACTGGCTGTGCTGTGTGCATTTTGTTCAGAGACGAGCGGTCAGTGCTGGGAACATTTGCACTGTAGAGATCTCAGCTCTGAGGAAAACATGCTGGTGAGTGCAAACCACCCATTCCATTCCCAATAGAATTACAATGCTTGGTTCCCAGAATGCTACACTGGGACTAACACCCATGTGTTAGTCACCATGATATCCACATGGTGAATGATAGTCATTTGAGAATCAACATTTGTCATTGCTTGAAAATTTTATTGAGATATAAAACGTCCTTGGAACAGTTCAGTAATTCCATTTTTTAAATGTTAGCTGGGTTAGTTGAGTTGTTTCCTGTAAAATATGAGGAGTGCATTTAAGATATTTGTTTTTATTTAAAAATGTTTGCTATGCTTCCCCTTGAAGGCCATGGTCACTCTACAGTCACTTTATTCTTTTTGCAACAAACAAGAATTTGACTGCAGTAACCAAATTTTATAACTGCATTCTATGTAACATTAATAAAATACAATTTGCAACATGCTCATCTTGAATGCAGCCCTGCCTTTTCCCAACTAGTAAAAGTTTACTTTGACTAGCAGGAATGCATTCGGCAGTGCACGTCTGAGCTGACAGCAGGGCGGCACGCCCCCAGCGCCGTGGAAGCGGACGGGGATGAGGGCACGCTGGGCTTGCTGCTCCCTGTGCTGTCCGGCATGCAGGAGGGCCCTGAGGTGGAGGAGCAGGGGCGCGAGCCTCGCCAGGAGGAAAAGCGCTCCTACTCCATGGAGCACTTCCGTTGGGGCAAGCCCGTCGGGCGCAAGCGCCGGCCGATCAAGGTCTTCCCCAGCGCCATGGAGGAGGAGTCGTCCGAGGCCTACCCGGCTGAAATGAGGAGAGAGCTCCAGGGCAACTGGGACTACGCCCCAGAAGAAGAAGGCAGCTTGTCTGAGGACCACCCACAGCTCACCCTCCAGGCCAAGAAGGACAGCCCCTACAAGATGAAGCACTTCCGCTGGAATGGGCCTCCCGCCAGCAAACGGTACGGCGGCTTCATGAAGCCCTGGGGAGAGCGAAGCCAAAAGCCCCTGCTGACTCTCTTTAAAAACGTTATCATCAAGGACGGGCAGCAGAAGAAGGCTCAGTAAAGACACGCCCAGTGGGTGAGAGGGAGGGAAGGAGGGAGGAAGGAAGGAAGGAAGGAAAGGAGGGAGGGAGGGACGGTTATGGAGGGAGGGAGGGATAGTCAGAGGGGTGGTTTCACCACCTCGGCTCCCACTTCCTGTTTTCACCCATCAGGTAGCTTTGATTTGTTTTGACAAAACATTTTGCTCAAAGGAGATGCTTTATTACCAGCAGCTACTTTGCTTTTACAACGTAGTCACACATAACTTCTGAATATTGTACATAAACCTGCTTTTGACTGAGGGAGATGGTGAGGAAGGAGAGATTGAAAATGGAAAGCATTTTTTATTTTGTATTGACATGTACTATATTGTAAATGAATTCAACATTAAAAAGATGGTACTTTGTTGCAAACTACAAAATATGTTCCTATTTATTCTTTGTGATGTTGACAACCGAATGCAAAGCATGTATTAGTTATTTTTTCACTGAGCAATGAAATATTTTAAATATATAGTATTGTTATATTAATTAAATATAGAATTAACCAGAGTTTCCAGACCGAAAAGATGAAAACATTATACATTGAAAAATTATCTTTTACATTTTTAATCAAATATTACTAATCAATTCTACAAATTTTGCATGGAAAATGTCCTGCATACTGTAGAGACAATAATTGTATTTTTTTTACATCATATTTTCATGCAGCAACATTGAGACCGCCACTCAACCAGGCCCATACGCCCATAAAAACAAAAGAATACATGCTGATTTGAATAATTACATAATTTAAAATAATTTTCCACAAAATAACTTTTAAAGACGTTTTTTTGATCCATCTGATACAAATACCTGGGTATAAGGACCTGCCCTGTAGCGTAGTGGTTAAGGTACATGTTATAATAATAATCCTTTAAGCTGATGCTAAAGAGAGACATGTCTCTCTATTGTGTTTTTCTAGTCACAAAAACACTTGTCACATTCTGTATATAACTATGCAAATATATTTTTAAAAAATAAGCTGTGGAGTAATACACTACTGTATGCCAGAAGGAAATAATTGAATATTTCAATATTTGACCTAATTTACCAAAAACTGATTTTAAGCCCACATGAATATAAGTATGCAATATACATTACATTACATACATTATATTAAAGGCATTTAGCAGATGGTCTTATCCAGAGCGACGTACAATGGAGTGCAAATCAAACCCAGGTACAAGTACATTCAGGACCCGAGAGGAAAGTACAGTTCCGAGTCCTGTCATGATCATATAGATACAAATTGAACCTTTGAAGAGTACATCATCTTACAAAGTAGCATAGCACGATTGGCAGCTAGACTACCGAAATGCTCCTGATGAGCTGGTCGGCACTGTGCATGGCAGCCAATCACCTTAGGTGTGTGAGTGTGTGTATGAATGGGTGAATGAGCAGCATCAATTGTACAGGGCTTTGGATAAAGGCGTTATATAAATGACAACCATTTACCATAAGTACTACAATAATTTATGGCATACACAAGGCTAATCATGGTAGGGAGGGAATAGTGCAGCCTGAAGAGATGAGTCTTCAGTCTGTGTTTGAAAATGGTCAGAGACTCTGATGTTCTGACATCCACAGGAAGGTCGTTCCACCACCGTGGGGCCAGGATAGACAGCAGTTGTGACTGAGAAGTGCCGGTGCGACGAGGGGGAGGTGGCAGGCATCCTGCATGTATGACATGAAATGCTTAGTGCCATATTTTATTGGCAAATATATATATATCTGTTGTTAGACACATACAAATACATTTAACATGACTGGCATATTGTAATGAATGCATACTACTATGCTAAATATAGTGAGTAAGCTATATTTTCATTGTATAATTAATTACTCGAGAATTCACTACAAATCAGGTAGTTTATTCACATTTTTAAATTGATTCTTGAAATAGAACTAAATAATTATAATCTGTCATAATGGCTTCATTTAGCCTAACCTTTCTATAAACATTTAAATAATACTGCATACATTTGGTAAAATTAAATATGAGAACATTTATTCTTTATTTTATCATCTCACAGGCTTTTCAGAAAACAAATGAATGGTTTGGGGGTGAATTCAGAGGATAGATTATGGGGTAAGTAAACTAATTTAAACTTGATAGATAGATAGATAGATAGATAGATACTTTATTCATCCCGAGGGAAATTTTAGGCATCCAGTAGCTTATACATACACACATATACACACTTATCTCACACACATAAAGATCAAAATCACTCACAGAAAAGTAAGAAATAAAGCGCATGTGAAGTTCCCATAGAGCTTGGGGTGTTTTTGCAGGTCGGAGACCAAATTAATCCGCTTACTGGAGGTATTGAAGCCTCTATTGCAAAAAATCTAATTTCCCCATTGAGTCCACTCAAAACTATGATTTTACCCTGGCAAATTTATACTATTTTGAACTGTACTTTTAAATTCAAAAGTTTCTTCAGACTTCACAAATTACTTTCCAGGGACCAATTTTCTTTTTCTGAGCCGCACAAAAGAAGATATGACATTTTTCCTGTTTAGGTGTGCAGTGCTCATGCTCTAGTGCCAACAACATAATTTAGAAAGGCTCAAATATATAAGGTATCACCATCTACACTGCATGTCAGGACAAAAAGTCTTGAAGTCCAAGGAACTCTCTGTAGACCTCTGCTTTGAGAGTTCCCAGGATTGTGAAATGGAAGAAGTTTGGAACCATCAGGACTCCTAGAATTGGCCCTCTGACCAAACTGAATAACCAGGCAAGAGGGGACTTGGTCAGGGACGTGACCAAAATCCCAACAGTCACTCTAACAGAGCTTGGAAGTCATCTGCAGAGATCGGAGAAGCTGGTGGAAGAATGACCATCTTCACAGCTCTCCATCAATCAGGCCTTTACGGTAGAGTGCCTAGATGGAAGCTACTCTTGAGTAAAAGTAATATGACAGCCCTCTTGGACTCTGAGAGCATGAGGAAAAAGATTATCTAGTCTCTACTATGATTAAACCCTGTTATTTACCACATCTTAGCGTCTGCTTGTGGTTTCCGGTTCCTTAACAGAACGATCTAGCCACAATGGAGCCAGCATACCACAACAGGCTTCCTAGGCCCTTCTCTCTCAGGGCGCTCAGCTGAGACAGCACGACACAGAACAGATGATGTCCATGACGCTGCTGACCCAAGACAGCTGCTGCAACCTCCGCCCAAGCTGCCACCGTGCTCCAGGTCCAGTCTGTGGCTAGCTGCCGAGGAGTTCCTGAGCCCACTGCCCGCTCCTGACCGGTACTCTGAGGAGCCTTGATTCCTGCGGCGCCTTCCTCGCCCAGTGGTTTTCGGGCTTCAGTCCTCATTCCCCTCCGAGCAATCCAAGGTCACCCAAGTGATCACCCTGCTCACTGGGAAGGCTCGTGCCTGGGTTACGGCATGGTGGGAATCTGGCCACTGCCACCCATCTGTCCTTCTCCACTGAGATGGTAAATGGTTGCTGTACAATTAATGCTTCTCATTCACCCATTCATACACACACTCACACACCAATGGCGATTGGCTGCCATGCAAGGCGCCAACCAGCTCGTCAGGAGCATTTGGGGGTTAGGTGTCTTGTTCAGGGACACTTCGACACAGCCCGGGCGGGGGATCGAACCGGCAACCCTCCGACTGCCAGACGACTGCTCTTACTGTCTGAGCCATGTCGTCCCCATGAAGAAAGTTGACTGGTTCAGTCAAAAACTGGTCTGCTGAAGTTTTGACTCGGCGGCCAGAAAACTCAGACTTCACAATCAAGTTCCAGACTTTGCCAGCATCTGTTGGGTAGAACAAGGCGGCACGACATCTGTCCGAAGGTATCCAGGACGAATTGACAATGTGTGACATGCCCCAAGACCTTGATGAGCTAGTGGACCTTGCCTATTCTTTCTTTAAGAGTGGTAAGGTAAATAAGATTTTAACAAACAAATTCACTCTATTAGCAATTTTGCCAACCCTCAACCCTGGCTTTGTTGGTAGATTCAATATTGCAATTTGTCATGATGAATGTTTTGTGTTCTTTGTATCCATCCATATCAGAAATATGCCAGTTGAGTACGGTCTATTCTGCACTGCTATATGTTTACTTTTGCAGACACTTTTATAGAACACACACAGATCTTGGTTAACAAAAACCATCTTCACTTAGCAAGTTCATAACAACCTTCTCATTACTGGTTAAGCCCAATTGCGATTATTGGATTTTGTGAAACCTGCTAACACAAAGAAACCCTGGGTATGTTAAGCTTCCTTTGTAGTATACCCCCTGGAGAAGAACAGGAGTCTTTGTTTACGGTCCAAGTCCAGTCTATAAGAGGCAGATGTACGCAGTGCAAAATTACAGGTCTCACTTCACCAATTTTAACCTGCTTCTCACACATCTTCAAAACCAGCTGACGCAAGTTTCCGTTCACAGAGCACAGGATTCAGCTTGCCCTTAAGAAGCTAATTAGGCTAATAGTTCATGCAATTTATAAATCCCATGCATCACCAACAAACATTGGCATGATTAGCTGTTGAAACAATACCGAGCCTTTCTAAGCCTTTTGAGCTCATGATTGTGAAGTAAGAGTCCTGTGACTCACTGGCTTCTCCGTGTCTCAGCCATCTTTTCACCACAAGGTTGTGGATTTCTGGTTGTGGAAAGCTGTATCGTACAGAATCTAAAAACAACCACTTAATTATCCACCGGAAATGAAAATAATTATGAATGTATACTGAGACTTAGTTACCTCTTCTAGATAGTATAAATCCTTAATCTCCATAGAATCACACATTTGGACATAAAACTTCTGTAAAAAGCATAATTTAATATTAAAACAATGTTTACACTAGGGGAATTACAACAAGCGAAACATTCGGCAGCTTAAACTTAATGGGGTAAATTAAATATTAAGGTGCCCCACTGGGCTTTCCTCAGCTGCAGTGTCATAGCATAGCACCCAGAAAAAGGATGACAACATTCAGGAGAGAACCAGAAAATGTGCAGCACAATACAGCCATGACAAAACTGCAAGATACTAATGGCTCATTGATATATGGAAAGACACAGCCTATAAAACAGACCATTCACTGAACAAAGATGCTCCTTTTTGTTATCTCTTCTTAGGACACAATTCCATTCCACAACCATTACAATGATCAATGCAAACAGTATACACTGCACAACTGTAACAGAGGGCATACAAACTATGAAACCCTTAAGGTAAAATCTGTGGCTTTTTTTTTTTTACATAGTACTACCTGAAATATTTTGTTTTCTTTCAACTACTTTCTACAGTGCAAAGATAATATTTAAAATAATATTGATAATATTTTACAGTTTACCAGATCCCAGGCCTTAGGGAAGATTGTTGGTAGTTGTATCACTCCGACTGATCTAGCCTGTTGAGTAATTGGGTAATGGGGCCTTGCCTCATGATTAAGTCTTGCACAATAAATGTCATTAAAATGTCCACCTCCCATACACCAGTGCACTTTAGTCAGACACACATAATTCCTAGCAGTTTTCAATGGGAAGTCTCACCATTGTTTTTTCATACAATTTTACCTGCCAGGAGCCATGTAAAGTGCTGCTACTGGACATGAGTAATTAAGTAACTGCAGTCGCCGCTGATCTCCACTGCGTACTTCTCAGTAAAGACCTGCCACCAAAGAGATACCTGCTCTGTATCTCACAATGCCTTGTGGCCAAATAACTTTTAGTTTCCTTCTCATCTTTTAATTGGATTATCTCTTGTGCTCACAGCACATCCTGCTTTTGGTGCAGCTTATTGCAGTGTATTAGAACAGGGCCAGAGTTACATGCATCCTCATGGATGAAAATGGCAAGGGCGAAATCCAGTCTGAAGGTCATATTTTCCTGGCAGTTTGAAGGAGTTAAGGTAACCGGGGAGAGCTTTGTCTGACGGCTGCTGTTCGATTTACAATTTAGAATGTAGGAGTCATGCACATATGTGTCTTATCAACACTTGAGCCATGTTAAGCCATGAGATAAAGGTACAGACTAGGCAATATCCAGACAGAAAAATGCACAGACACTACAGTATAAGGGAGACAATACCTTAAATTGGTATTCTGTATATTGGTAACATTAGAACTTCATTCATGTCTTAAAGGTACACAATGACAAAGCACACTTCGGGACGCAAAATGGTGTATTTAATTGTTAATTCCAACAACAAGGGCACAAAGGATTGTGCATAACAGATGATTATGCAGATTATGAAATTAATGTTATGATAAATTGTTTACAATGAAAGACAGAAAAAGGTTAATCACATGCTTTTAAACAAAGAAAACAGACAGCGTGTATACAATGATAAACAAAACTGAACAGAAAAATACAGCACATCTGAGAGTGAGTTTTATTACCTTGAATGTATGGTTTGATGCGTTTTTAATTATGCGTCCCTGTTGTTCTACGGCTCAATATATCACTTTTATGCTATTCCACAGATACATTTAAATTAATGAATACAAATTCATTCAAACAGTCAGTTAAATCTTGAATTACAGGCAGAAATTCAATTTCTCAGTTTTCAGTCAAACATTCAAATCTCAAACTCGTTCTGCTCTTTTTAGAGTATACACATATTGACACTGAAAGACTATTTATCCTTTGATTACTAAAGGAACACACTTTTCAGAGATGAAATAGTTCCAAAGAATTTGGAACTAACAATAAAGAAAAAAATGAAATAAAGTTATCAATTGTGTGTGTGAATTGTGAAATTCCAATGAAAATCTGATTCTAGTGAGCTCTCAAGACAGGGAAATCCATGCATCTCTGGAAGTTTTTTTGCCCTGATTTTTCACATTTAAAAAACAAACTCTTTTTGAGATGCTGGTACATAGACTACAATTTGATGCAGTTGTGCCCAGAAGATAGCTGCATTCCACTAGGCAAACCATTTAACTTAATTTCTAGAACTCAGAAGAACTAACACAATTTATTCAAGAGTTTGAATGTACACTTATAAGTAAGGTAAAAACTTAGGCGTTATTCAGAACTTCAATGGAGGCTCTGCCCCAAGAATTTTTTTTATCTTAAATTCACCCAAAACGTGAGAGGGCATTGGACAAGGTTATGTAAGCTGGGTTTGGTTTGGTCTCTAGGGGAGAGGGCTGCCCATGTGACCATCACAAAACACAACTGCAAACACTGGCCAAGTCGTCACAAACCTCCATGCAACAGGACATCCAACAAATGTAATGGATACAGACAGTACGCTTGAAAGCACATGCGTGTACAACCATACAGGTCTACGCTACACACTTAAGAACCACAGTTGGTCACTTTAGTCTCCAGAAGCCTTTTTGGTATGCTACCAATAAACAGCAACCACTGCAATAAATGAGCAGGGTTTTGATTTCTGTTCATCACTTCAAACGATGTAACGAATTTAGAACCTCACATTTGGTGTAAATGCACAGCACGATGACCAAAGGCTTTAACGGGAAGACAGGCGGTCAAGAGACAGATGACAAGACAACCTACAAATGGGTTTATTGCCTTAGTATTTAACAAGTATAAGAGTTATGCTTCCATTAGAAATGAAAAGCTATTTTAGTAAACTGGGAACATAACCAGAGCTAGTAGTAGGAGTGGATATATTTCTGGAGCCATCTGCACCAAAGTTGGCTAAAGAGGCTTTCACTTCTTATCAATTGGACTGCAGATTTCACGGGTAAAGCACTGTAGAGAAAGGCATGACTTGTGATGTCATTATCGCGGGACATAATATTTAACATTACAATCTTTAACGGTGACAATTCCAGCAGAAATGTAACTGCTGACTGGCTATAGGCCTACGGTACGTCAGCCGCCTATATCTTATGTGCGATGGACTCAGAAAGTTGCATTTTATTTCAAAATCCCTTCTACTGGACACTTCAACTTCAGGATAGGTATCCTCACTTTTCCTGGGTAGGGTTTTACATTTAACAAGCAGATTCTCCTGTTGTTAATCAGTGCAATCCAGAATATATATGTGCCTAATATATATAAATGATAGATATATATACCTACATCCAGGTATGACTTCACAAGTACTTTTAAATACCTCATACTAAAACAGGAAACAATGACTACTGTAGGTTGATCTAAAGATAGCTGACCATCTTTGTCATTTAATATGGTCTTATATAAATTTAGAAACATGGCTACACCATATTTTCAACAGACATGCATTAATTATTAATATTTAATCTAAAGAAAACCCTTCTGGCTTCTTAATGAGACCATACTGTGTTCTTAAATCATGTGTAAATAACAAATTATGAGTCCCACATAAGGCACTCCCATTTTTGGTGAAAATAAACCCCACCTGTGAATTAAATGTCCAGCACACCTACGCAAAGCAAACATAGATGTTATGAAAAAATATTTTTGAACTAGCACCAATGCACTACCTGATGTCGAACAGCAAAATAAGATTCTAAGTGTTATTTTTCCTAATAAAACACAAAACATTAACGGGCTTTAAAGCACTGGCTCTCCACCACAGATACTAGCTTTTTAAAACTACGCGAAAGGATTTGGAGTTTGCATACTTTTGAATAGCAGAGCCGCTTCTTCACTAAATCTAAAATAGACAAGTCTAACATAGCCTGTGTTACACTGATATTCCTTTCACGTAAATATCTAAAACAGTAAGAGAAAATACAATACTGAATAATTAAAATTTACAATATATTTTTCTATAATACATTTATGCTCATCGGGGTAATGAGTTTTTTTTTTTTCCTCTTTCCCTCTTTTAGAGGGAGTTGTGATGCCTTGTGTCAGATTTCTACAGAGAACAGGGATCAACACACAAGTTAAATTAATCATTTTAACATACAATATCTAAATGCAGTATAAGTAGAGTATACGTATACTCAACGTCTTTATACTTGTGTATGGCTATTTTAGTTGTTATTTCACCTCAAAACAGCATTACTGGATACCATGACAACAATAAGCACTTGTATAGAACATGAAATGCTCACAAGAAACCCCTTCAAGGCTGTGAATGCAGTGCACCCCCTGGGTTGTATTAGCAGGTCAACAACCGACAGCTCTCCTTCCAGCCTTTCCTGTTTACTATGGCCTGAATGATGTAGCGAGTTACACACTGAACATGACAGTGCGGACAGACAACACGGTGGAGATGAGCGGGAGGTCCTGCCAGAATCCCAGCAGCCTTTTCCCCTTGAAAACAGGATGCATTTGTCTCGAAGGCATGCCGTTACTTCCCACAAGTTTGAGATTCTCCCCTCTCTCCCCCTCCCCCTCTTCTTCTCCTTCTAGGACAGACACAGTGAAACGCAGGGCTCTGTGCCCGTGCAGATTTTTGGCGACGACAGCAGTGGGAGCAGAGGGGGAGGGTCAGCGACGGGTCTTCACCTTCGGGGGGCGGGAGGGGTCGGAAGGGGCGAGCCGCTCGTTTTTTTCACAGTGCGGATGGAGACCCATCGTCAGTTCAACCCTGTCTGAAGGAGCGAAGGAGCGAAAGGGGGGTGGAGGGGGGCGCTGTTCCACAGCTTTCTGCCATTGTCTCTGCCTCCTGCGCTCCAGAATGGCTGGGCCCTCCGCTAACCCTGCGCACTAGTACACGCAGAGGTCGGGGAACTTCATTTCGTAGACGGGCACCGAGCGGCTCTGCATTTGCCCGTAGCCTGCGGTGATGGTGCCCGAGGGGCTGGGTGGAGGCCTAGGCATGGATGAGCAAAAACATAATTACAGTACAGCCCATAAGTATTTGGACAGTGACACTTTTTTTTTTTTCACTCTACATTCCAGCAAACAAACAAATAAAAACTTTTGCTTTTTTGTATGACACTGCATCCAATTAATCAAGCAATAAAAAACTATGTACACTAATAATTAGAAAATAAAATAAATGATTATAGTTAACTAAAATAAATAGGTATTTTAATATATGAATATAATAACTACTCATTATTATTTTTTGCCATGAACTGAATGATTAAGCTTCTGAAGCAGGTGAAAAACTGTCTCCAAAAGTAGGTACTGTACTGCCTCCTAAATGGTTATATTCCAATAATTATGGTAAAGGTAAATACAATAGTAGATAATATAGATATTAACGTTTGTATTTTACAGCACAAACGTTAAAAATAGCATGTAACATCACATTAGTTTCATTTTCATTTTGTTCTCAATTATGTCGAACTGCAGCATGATAAACATCCTCAATGAAACAGCCAAAATTTATCTAAATGGAGGCATAATTTTCAAACACTTTTACTGTCCATAGATTCTACATATTTGAGAGTGGCAAATGTCCCCTGCTTAACAAAAAAACCACAGAATTTCAGAAATAAGAGTTATTCCACCAAGATTAAAGACTTCAAAGGGTTAATAACTAATATACTGATAGTCTTCCATAAAATTATGTGTAATAACATTCACTCTTTGTACAATGTGCATAGAAAATATTAAATACATAAATAAATGAGGAAAATTAAACTTCATTAATTACGGATATAAGAAACTTTGAAATAAAAAGCAATACCCCCAAAAAAAGATACCAGAGATCACCCTTCCTGCTTCCCAAAACATAAATGTATTCCCATTGGTGACTGGAACACCTCTAATCATATTTTTCTGCCATATTTTCCCCCTCTAGCACAGATTAGCACAATTAAGATTCTGGAGACTTATTTTCACATGATATGCAAATTACGCTACTTGGGGGGGGATTCCCCGCAATTTTCGGTTCTTCAATTCACTACAGTTTATCAATCCGCAATGAGATAATGCAAATTTCTAAATTTCACTGTGTGTAGTGTAGCCAGTTCCGCAAAAGATGCAACGGATAGCCTACTACAACAAATACAGTTCTCATCTGACTACTGCATGAAACAAAGAGAATTTCCTAATGGATAATCACAAATTAAATTACTTATTAAAATCAGTGTGCAAGTTTTTAAAATAAGCAACACTTCTAGTTTTATAGCCTATTACCATACATCATAAATGTACTGTATTTCCATGATCTTACAAACAGGTGTGTCAGCATAACGTACCTGATTGTTATCTCAAAGATCTGGTTGAGTTTGCTCTGCAAGGAAGTAGCCTAAAAAACAAGAATGCTCTGCAAGGAAGTAGCCTAAAAAACAAGAATCACACAAACCATGAAAATTATAATTAGGACTCTGCATGATCTGTGTCTTAAGGTAGTGCAGAAGCCAGCCTATAATTTATATCCCTAAAAC
Source organism: Conger conger (assembly GCF_963514075.1). Lineage (NCBI taxonomy): Eukaryota > Metazoa > Chordata > Actinopteri > Anguilliformes > Congridae > Conger > Conger conger. The sequence goes on from NC_083764.1 coordinate 35,513,356, forward strand.
TAATAAGGTTTTGCATTACTGGTCTGTATCCATACGGTAGAGGTTGTGTGATGCTTCAGGGTATATTCAGAATGTGTCTTATTGTAATGGCTCCACACATTTTGTAAGTCAAAATATTGTATCACATAGTACAAATCTACATGGTACTGCTGCTAATCAATCTACCTCTGAAAGTGTTCACTGAGACAGTATGTTTGCAACATAATGCCAATATCTGGACATGCCACATTTGTCATAATGCAACATGAAAAACTATCAATTATAAATTGATCTTTTTAACACTGAGCGGCTTTTGCACTTGCATCCGGAACATTGGAAACTCACCCTGGCACCACAGTGGGCAGCTATTTCTTCAAAGGGGGCCTTCTGAAACTTCTCCACCACCTGCCTCCTGCGTTCTCTCTCCTGCTCTTCCATACCAATGCTGTCCACTAGAGAAGATACAGGCGTTAATTCAGCCAGAGAATGTATAATTACTCACTCGTCACTTAAATATCAATTATGGCTCTTTGCAGCTGTCCTTATGCAAAGTATAAAGTATGAAGTTATAAAGTATTTGGACAAAGGTACAATTTGTACAATCTGTATTCCAGCACATTAGGTTAGAAAGTAATATGAGGTTAAAGTGCAGTGCCCGGTTGCATAAAACACCTTAAGTGTAATTTACCCGTAAGGTTTCCCTTAAGTGTCCCTTAAATTTAAGAGAGTTGCACAACAACCCTTAAGTGGCTCTTAAGGCTTTCCTGAAGTGAAATGTCAGAAACCATGGACATGGTATTTACTGGTATTTACACCTAGATGTGTTAAACTACATAGAATATAGCACCTTTGGTATCAGACCACCCAATGTTTAGGTGAGCAAAAGTATTGGAACAGAAAATATTTAAGTAAAATACTCTCTAGGCCAGTGGTTCTTAACCTTATTGGAGGTACTGAACTCTGCAAGCTTCATCAGTGCATTCACCGAACCATTCGCAATTGGAAAAATAAAATATGATTTCTTCAAAACAGGTATATATTTTATTGGAAAATAAAATATATACCTATGCTTTTATTGAACCCCCTGGGGTTCGATCGAACCCAGGTTAAGAACCACTGCTTTAGGCTAATAGGCTGCCACTGCTGTCGGAACCGCTGAAGTATTTTTCCCAGCTGGCGGCATTCTTGCCGCAGAGGCAAAGCGTCAAATGAAACACAAAGGCAGAACAACAGAAATTGTACCACTATCCAAATACTTACGGACTGCAATGTATTTTTGATGTTTCAATAGGACAATACAAAACAATGGGCAACTATGCACTACCCTGTAGGGGGTGCTGGCCATTAGGTGAGGCACATCAACACAGTGGATGAACCACCCAGTGGCCAGATCTCATCATTCAATTAAGTGATGTGCTGTTCATACCATGGTAAAGAGGGCTTCAATGCCAAATGTATATGGTTGCTTGGATGCTACTTACCAATCGCATTCTTCAGAGTTTCAAAAGTGATTTCCTCAGCTGGAGTTCTCTGAAGACACAGGGAACATAGCATCAGAGCAGAGCCAGATGCAATGATTATTCACAGTATATAATAATAATAATAATAATAATAATAATAAAAATAGTAACATGATTTTAGCCAAAGAAACTTAGTTTTTTAGACTAAGCAGGGGACTTGCTCAAGGGCCCAACAGCTGTATGGATCTTATCGTGGCTACACTGGGGCTTGAGCCAGCTTCCTGGTCCCAGTCATATACATTAGCCACTAGGCTACAGGCTGCCCTCAGATATCAGACGTGAGACAGCAGGAATAAATAATGGCGTCTAAGGAGGAGCAGGCTACTTGTGAAGGAGAACAAATCGCTTTATATGGGGTTGTGGTGGTCTGTGCGCATATCTATAGGGCTGTGGTTATCTGTCTGTGGGAGTGTGGCTGTCCTTCTCTTACCTCCTCCTTTTCAGGACTGTTCCGAGACTCTACTTCCACTTGCAGGGAGATAGTCTCCCCAATGCTCTTCCGCTTTGAGAGCCGGTCTTCATCTGGGGAAGGATGATACAACAGGAATGCCTGAGCATGTAGAGGAGGTGTATAATGACTGAGTGGAGACATCAGTCTACTGTTCTTGTACAGAGCCGTAGCAGAAACTGTACGTGTACAGGATTGTACTTCTATGCTGTAACTATAAGGTGTACTTGTATGAGACTACCTGTCAGCTGCAACTGTACAGGGCTAAACCTGAGGTGCAACAGCAAAAGTTTGCAGCAAACTATGTTCGCAGCAAACAGTGACTGCTGAACAATTTCAAATGAACATTCCATTTAGTTCGCCACAAAACACCTTTTTAATACAAATGGATGCGACTTGAGTCAAAGCCAGCTAGCTGATTCATTACTTTATTATTCATTACATTATTTTTAAAGGTAAGAACAAATATTACATTGGTTGAAGTATATTCTTACAAATAATTGTCAACTTTTGTTCACTTTTCAAACTGTTAGCTAATGTTCGCGTCGAACAAAAAAACGTTTGATATCCGAACGATAGCTAACATTAGCTAAAGTTTACAAAAGCACGTCTGTCAGCTCTACCTGTACAGAATGGCAGTTGTGCGCTGTATCAGTACGGACCTGTACCAGCGAGCTGCACCTGCAGGGGGCCATACCTGTGAACTGTGGGACGTAAGGGGTGGCCAAGCGGTCCGTGTTGTAGCCACTGCCCCCCAGCACCTCTGTTATCTTGGACTGAAGGAAAAGCACATCGCCCTCCAGCTTATCCACGCTCTTAGGGACACTGGGATAGAGGGAGAGTGTAGATGAGACCCAGCTGCCCTGTCTCGGTTAAATCGTTTTCATAGGCCCACAGAGCCAGGGCTGTGCTGCACAGGAAAGGAGTATGGAGATACAGGGGACAGGCATGCAGCAGTCTGTAGGTACAGGGGTTTGGGTAATGTAGCAGTCTATCGGTACAGAGGTTTGTGTAATGCAGCAGTCTGTAGGTACAGGGGTTTGGGTAATGTAGCAATCTGTAGGTACAGAGGTTTGGGTAATGCAGCACTCTGTCGGAACAGGGGTTTGGGTTATTTTAAGACTATATATTGGGTGTAAAGAAAGACTCAGTACTCTGAACTAAAACAAAGTCATTAAACTGTAATATTGCATTTTATTTGTGAGGACATGCTGCTGTGAGGACAAGATTGTTATTTGTAGTTGGCATATTATAAGTTTGAAAGTTCTGGGATGAGAAAGTTCTAGAAATTGGTCCCTAAAAGCCAGGATGAAAAACCCCTAAATAACTGATGAGCGAAGGCCCACTAATGGACCAGTCGTAAGTATCAGCACCTGCTCTCAGTGCTGCATCTTTCAATACTCCTGCGGAGAAGAAGCTGAAAATATGCTTCTCTCCAGAGGGCTGAGAGGAGATGAAAGACAAGGAGCAAGCCCAGACTGACAGAGATGGAGGACTATTCTCTCTGTCTGCAGGCAAGCCATTTCCATTTTTAGGGTTGTTGTTTTTTGCACGTCAGAGCAGCGAAATGTTTTTTATGCATCTGAGAGCGTCACAGAATGCCTGCGAACGTGACCACAGGCAAGGAAAGAGAAGTTATTTCTGGACAGATGTCACAGAAAACCTCAGAGACAGACCACAAACTAACTGAATCATCTCTCATTTTAAATGGGAAGGAAGAAAATAAAAATGCAGATCTCTATTTCCAGTCCAGTAGGGTCATACCGTCTGCAGGCTAATGTGCTGTTGAAATGATCGGCATCCAATTTAGGGCAATTTAGGGAAACGAGGCATTCGGACCCCAGCCAATTACTGACTGAGAATACAGTAAGTGCCACTGAAACTGTGACGGAAGGTTGTTGGCCAGGACAACATAATGGTGAATGAATCTAGACCAGTTACACATACCAGCCAGGTTAGGTCCTTCATGTAGCATCGCTATGCATGGCTGAATTTATGTCACAGAGGTTAACTGGGTTCTGCCCACCTTGGGTTTTCGATGAACACACTCTCCGGAAGCAAGAAAGGGACTTCTTTCTGTCGCGTCTCAATCACCTGAGGGGAAAGATGTACAACTTAATTCACACACTTTCACACACACATATGCATAAAAAATCTATTCACACATACCTTCACACACACATATGCGAAAGAACAAACACACACGCGCACGTGCACACATGCGCACAGACACTCATGCGATCCCAGGAGTGTGTACAGAGACACAAACACAAACACACGTAAGTGACTGCAGCCAACCTCGTGAACATGCTGACAGAAGCTTGGCACGGTGGTCAGCTGGCAGATAAGGTTCAAGTAGGCAGCAGAAAGGGCATGGACAGCACAGCGGTTGTACACTGGAAGCATATCCTCATTGGACAAAGCCAGGTCCTTGGAGAGAAAAGACAAACTCGTAAGAAATGCAGTGAAACCTTTTACTATTGATCAAATCAAGTGTTAATCAGATCCCATGTAAAATATCACTGTTGACAAAGGTGTGAGAGTGCACATCAGAGAAAGTATAATGAGATAATGAATAAGCAGCCACTGCAAGGAACAATAATCAAACTGTGAAAAAATAGGATTCTTACATTAAAAAATGGAACTCCTCACAGTTAAACAGAGAGCACAATCTCCAGTATAGTTGGAGCGAAAAATCTCATTAATACACATAATTCAATACTGAATATATCAATGACATCAACAGAAAGTTTCTATCCATGGTAGTTTACTCATGCTTTGACCGTCTGTAACCAAGAACCGATTGCAACAGGTTTCTGGGTAGTGCAGACCGATGCATAGCATGATGTAACACCAGTAAGCACCTGCATGGCTAGCGCCAAGCGTATGAGGTCCACGACCACTTCCTCGTTAGCCAGCTCCATGCTGATGAGGGCCAGGAGGGCGTAGAGCGTCTCAAAGTGTCGCTGACCGCTGTTCTCCTCCTTACAGGCCATGTAGATGTGCCGGTACAGCTGCTGGGAATGCTGGGATGAAAAGAGGGAATTATGGAATACAACTGAGGTTGCCAACTGTTGCAAAAGTCACCACAGGCCTGTCATGGTATTAGTTCCCAACAAATCATGACCTTGGAGTTATGAGGTTCTATCGGCGTTCTGAGTGGTTTTGAGATATTGAGAAAATATTCCAAAGTGAATGGGGCCAAGCAGAAACACCGTTTTAAAGTTTGAGTTTGTTTGTAAAGGCAACTGACTCAGAATACACCATTGTAAACATATGAGGAAAAACAGGTTGTATAATACTATTAATAGTATAAATAGTATTAATATTAATAAAACATCTTTGCGCTGTCATTTTGTGTTTTTTTTTAAAGAGGCAATGACGAAATACAACTGAGGTTGCCACAACTGTGCGGAAAAGTCACCACAGGTGTTGCAGTGTCACGTTATTGGCTCACAACAAAATGTGAATTGATAAAAAGCAATTCAATTAAGGAACTAAATATGATAATGATAACAGTATAATTTCATGGGCTGAGTTACATCACATTACATTACATTATTGGCATTTGGCAGACGCTCTTATCCAGAGCGACGTACAACAAAGTGCATACCCATAACCAGGGATAAGTTCGCTGAAAGACCCTAGAGGTAAGTACAATTTCAACAAACAATTTCAACTGAGTTGATTTGTTTAGGCAACTGACTCACCTCACAATACACCAAGGAAAAACATTAAAAGGAAAAACAGGCTGAAAGAACAGCACTGATATTATAAATTAACCTTTGCACTGCCATTTTGGTTTTGATTTTTTGATTTTCTTTTGCATTTCTGCGACAGTGATTTAAGCTAGTCAGAACAGGGTTACCCTGACCACCCTTGGTCGAGGCGAGAGACCTCACCTTCTTCATGAAGAGATTATCCTCTGAGATGTCGGAGATGATGCTGTGAAGGAGAAGGAGGCAGGATTAACTGGGTGTTATGTCGCCACAGGAGGCAAGAATAAAGGGTGGCCTGTAGCGTAGTGGTTAAGGTACGTGACTGGGACACGCAAGGTCAGTGGTTCGATCCCCTGTCTAGCCACAATAAGAGCCGTAGGGCCCTTGAGCAAGGCCCTTAACCCTGCATTGCTCCAGGGGAGGCTTGTCTCCTGCTTAGTCTAACCAATTGCTCTGGATAACAGCGTCTGCCAAATGCCATTAATGTCATAAGACGCGAGTAAAGTCATAATTCCAATAAGGATCTAAATTATTTAAACAGCATTTTGGCATCACTTTCAACATTCTGACCTTTTCAGTATAGTCCACAGCATGATGCTGTAGGTGCTACTGAGCTTGTCACAGAGATTGTCACAAATCACAATTATACAACTGTGCCCATGTGTTCACAAACATCAGATTATCCCACACATCACTGGCAGCACCAAAAACGGTCATAAAATGACTGTCAGATATTAGAGTGTGACCGATGACACTGCTGCACATCCGTGGTCCTTACTCAGCACTTATGTACTGTAATCATGGAATCAATTCAAGAAGTTGACTGAAGTCAACAAGGCAGACGGCAATACATCAAAACCAAAAAACAGACCCTGTGACATAGGTTCCCCAGGGTTCCTTTCGTGAGCAGCATCAGTGGACCCAAGCTACTGTCTAGAATTCTGCAAGTTACTGGCAGGTGCTAGCTCTCCTGTGCCACACTATGGGGCCCGTGGTGTGGCCTAGACACAGCGCCCCCTGCCGATGTAAGTGGCGTAAGTGCGTAGCCTAACTATTGAACCGAAACTGGAAGAAAAAAATGGGAGGAAACACCATAGGCCAGGTGCCGTCGCCCATACCTGATTGAGGAGAACTTGGGCTGGTTGTCATGGCGATCGATCAGACTGACCAGGATCTCCAGAACCAGGAGACGGATCTCTGCATCCTCCATTAGCGTGAGGGACAGCAGAGGGTCCAGGAACGAGCTGGGCAAGGCCGTCAGCATGTTGGTGGTCTGGAATCCTGTTGTCACCTATCCAAACACAGACGGGATGCTGAGCAAACGCTTCGGCAGTATAAGCACGATCCGGACACTAATGGAGCAATCTCAATTTAACTGTGCTTGTATAAACATGATTGATGATGATATTGTCACACTAATAACGCAATCTGAATTTAATTATGCTGATATACATGATCCTGACACTAAAAACAAACAATCTGATTTTAAACTGTTTGGATAAACATATGGCCTGTCACACTATGAATGCAATCTGAATTCAACTGTGGTGACATAATCATGATTCTAACAAAAACAATGTTATTTAACTGAACTTAAATAAAAATGATCCTGACACTAATAAAGCAACCTGAATTTATTTAGGCTGATATTTAGATTGAGAAAGGATTAGAAAAATCTACTCCCTTCATGTTTTCAGCAGGTAACAAAGCCAAAATGTAATTCATTCTTAGACGTTACTGTGATATACAGTGCCCTCCATTGTCATGGTTTGCCTCTGATTTGCCATAATTTTAGATTTGGAAACATGGAATTAACAAGTGGTTAAAGTGAACATTTTCAGATTTTATTAAAGGGTATTTTTATACATTTTGGTTTTACAATGTACAAATTACAGCAGTGTTTATACATAGTCCACCCATTTGAGGGCACCATAATGTTTGGGACACATGGCTTCACAGGTGTTCTCAGGTGTTTAATTGCCTCCTTAATGCAGGTACGAGAGAGCATTATTGCATTATAAACTATTATTGCTGTTTATCAACATGAGGACAAAAGTTGTACCAATGAGAGTCAAAGAAGCCATTATGAGACTGAGAAAAAAGAATAAAACAGCTAGAGACATCAGCCAAACCGGCTTACCAAAATCACCGGTTTAAAAAATAACACAGGTGAGCTTACTAATCGCAAAGGGACTGGCAGGCCAAGGAAGACCTCCACAGCTGATAAGAAAAAATCCCTGAACATCTGTCCCAACAGATCAGAAACACTTCAGGAGTCAGGTGTGGATTTGTCAATGACCACTGTCCACAGAAGACTACATGAACAGAAATACAGAGGCTACACTACAACTTAGGGGAACTAGCCCTGAAACAAGCATGAGCTAAAGACGGCTGGAATACAGGCCTGGTAGAGCATCACCAGAGAAGACACCCAGCAACTGGTGATGTCCATTGAGCAGTCATTGCATAGAAAGGATATGCAACAAAATACTAAGCGTGACAACTTTCATTTACATAACATTGCTGTGTCCCAAACATTATGGCTCCTTTGTTAATATCTGACAATGTTCACTTTAACCACTTTTTATTTTATTTTATACAAATCTCAAATTGTGTATAGAGGAAAATAAATAAATTATGGGTCTTTGTATGGAGGGCACTGTACACGGAGATCAGTGGCAGAAATGTTTTGTTATACTAAATAGATGCATCTTATCTGCATTGTGGATAACAGAAGTACTTTATAGCCAGAGGTAGACAATCAAGGTTCAGAAAGTAAAAGTCCTACCTTGTATCTTGTTCCAAACACCTGGATTTTCTAATAAGCACAATTCCTCAGGTAGCAGGTAGAACTATTCCTTCATGAGTGAAGGAAACGCATCGCAGGGCTTTTACTTTCTGACCCCTTTACGTGCTCATAAAAATTAATGTCCTCACAGGCCGATTTTTCTAATGCTCACCTGCAACAGTGACTTCAACAACATCACCTGGATCATCCTACTGCCCTCGAACCTAAAACCAAATTAATACAAAAACGGTTAGGAACAGCACATACCAAAAGAAACATAATAGAAATGGCAATGTAGAAATTGTAGGCCCAAATTCAATCTTTCAAACGTAACTGCAATGTGCTTTGTCCATAACTTGAGCAACTCATTTCCACGAATGATACCTTGTCCTTGCCTTTTCATTTAATTTCATTTTGCTTCAGATATAAAAAGATGCACACACTTTGGTTTCTTTGGTTTTCTACACCAAGCAAAATACTTTGCATTTATATTAAATCTAGGGCACTTGAAATGAGCACAGATAAAATAAAAAAAGCTACTTGACTGCAGTTCTAAAAGGTACTATCGATGAAACTGCATCAAATCAAGTGACGTTGGTTGTAACAATATATAATATATTCATTTTCACAATCTTGTCACTTGATTTTCCTTTGACCGTGTGTTGTTGGTAATTGTACATTTATCGTGCCAAACTGACCTACTGTATAACCATGAGATGGCTTTGTGATTTGTGATTAACCAACTCTATTTTAATCAAAATGGCAACTGATGGCAATGGCAATGTCAAAACAAAGGCAATCTAAAAATTACTGCATTCAAGTAGAGAAGCCAACAAAAGAAACTGGTCATGGTCCCATATTTTTCCGTAAGCAATTAAACATTAATTTCACACGTTTGTTGTACTATAGGCTATAGCTATTTATATATTTATTCATTTTTGTATTTATTCACTATCCTGGGTGATGCTGTACCATGGCTATGCTATTTTTCAATATCTTAATCCATCCCAAGAAAATAATTACTTTATGGCAGCTACTTTTTGTTGGATATATAGGAAATGTTTATTGTCTAATGTAAACACAAAGAACCATTTAATTTTATGAAAACAAGAACAGTCAGCATGAAATAAGTCTGATAACCAGCAAAGAAATTTCAAAGGCTGCAGAAAAAATCCTTAAGAAAGGCTCTGCTTTGTGGTCAGAAAAATGTATACAGAGAGCAGAGGACGTAGAACAGAATGAACTGCCAAACACCCTGAAGGTATGTTTTCTAATGCAATAAAAGCTGAATTCCTGATTTTACGGACTGGTCATTTCTTTCTGCATCAGCTGCAACAAACAGCTGAAAGCATCAAGTGCAGCATTACCGAAACAGAGAGACAGAGCAGCGCATTTACTGTAGCTAGGGAGGAGCCTAAAGAGTCCTGTAAAGGCACATGTGGGTACGTACTGCACTGCATGCATTTTCTAGAACAGAAAATATTAGATTCACTTTTTTTCTATTGCCAAAGAAATGGGTCTGGCTACGTTTGCTTCCTCTTTCATTAAGAGAATGTAGCACGGAAACTTGTGACCACTTCCTGTGTACAGTAAACATGATGAATGCCCCTGTTTTTGTCCATGACATGAACATCCCTGACAGAAATTGAATTAGTACATTTCTACAGTCCATCTCTCTACAGTATGAGAACCCTTTTGTCTGTCACACGGATGAAACTACAGAAAGGCATGAACTCGTTCAATCCTCCCTTGACAAAACGGGATTTAATCTGGAGGTTCAAACGCAGTAGCTTGGGAACGGACACAGAAAAACGGCAATTCCACGTCGATACCATGCCCCTCCATTTTTTTGAGCATAGGTCAAGTCCAGCCCTGCGCCAATGCGCGAATGAAGGACAGTGAATGCAATCAAGAGGAAAGTGCCCTTGTATTGTGACAGTTTCCATAAGAGCAGTTGGGCAAAAGGAAAAGAGACCACTTAAGATGAAATGCTCATTGATTACATTTCCATGGTCCTTGAGAGCTGGGTGAAAATACCTCAAATTGGCACTAAGTGGTAAATGGGAATGACTGTGGTTGTACAGCAAATGGACATGTTTGTGCTTGTTTGTTGACCTGGCTGGAGGAAGCCACAGCTCTGTGTTTAGGATTTAAATGTGCCTGGCGGGTTCTGGAGGCCACATCTCACCCGGACTTTGCCGACGCCAGTGTGGGGTGCATGCCGGGCACCGGGATCTTGCCGATGATGAAGAGCATCACCTCGGAGCGTTGGTAGGTGGGCAGCGTGTTGGCAAACGATCCTGGCAGCACAGAGACAGCGGGAACAGTGAGAGAGGAGAGGAGGAGGGAGGGCGGTACACAGAGACTGCAATACATGCAAGCCCGTAAACATGGATTAGCCCGCTCTGTCTGTCTCTCTCACACACACACACACACACACACACACTCTCACTAGCTTTCCATCCCTCCCTCTCTCTCTTACGCTATTCCCTCCTTCTCTCTCTCACCCCCACCTCTCTCAATTCCCTTCATTGTCATTTATTAGCAGGAAATACATTCTGAAAGCAAACATGAAACCTACATATGTATAACAGCATATAAAAAGTAAAACATGAACAATAATGTTAAATCACTACAACACATTCTCACCGGATCATTTGATAGACCGACAGATAGCAGTGGATTGATAGGCAGATAGATCTGAGGCTCTTCTTGACAGATTTTTCATCCGACAAGGTAAGAGTTCAAAATGGAGATCTGGCAATGCCTTTTTATTAACCGAGCAAAACGCCACACAACAACTTTTAGTCATCTTGTCGCTGGATTGTATCACTGGGTTGTATCTATCTATCTCTATCGATATATCTATCTATACAAATTATATGCAAGACACAGAGCTAGCTAGCTAGCGAACATTACTTGAAACTGGTGCTGAGGCAATCTATCTTCAGGAGCTCATCTTGAACATGACTTGCTCGTGACTTGCGTGTCTCATCTCTCTCTCTCTCTCTCACCCCCAGCTTTCACGCTCTCTCCTTCACCCCCACTTCTCTCTCTTTCTCTCACCTATTGTCTTGATGACGGCCTCCTGCAGCTGCCTCTCCTCATGCTCCTTGATGACCTTGGAGCCGATGTTTCCACAGGAGTCGTAGCAGCCAGTCAGCTCATAGTCCACGCTGAGACGCAGCTGCCTGAGCAGTGTGTTGAACACCTCTAGCACTGTGGGGCCTGAGGACACACGGTGAGAGATAAACTGAGAAACTGAGGACACACTGAGACACACACTGAGAGCCTGAGGAGACAGTGAGAGACACTGAGAACCTGAGGACACAGTCAGAGACACTGTCAGAGACACTGAGAACCTGAGGAGACAGTCAGAGACACTGAGAGCCTGAGGACACAGTCAGAGACACTGAGAGCCTGAAGAGACAGTCAGAGACACTGAGAGCCTGAGGATACAGTCAGAGACACTGAGAGCCTGAAGACACAGTCAGAGACACTGAGAGCCTGAAGACACAGTCAGAGACACTGAGAGCCTGAAGAGACAGTCAGAGACACTGAGAACCTGAGGAGACAGTCAGACACACTGAGAGCCTGAGGACACAGTTAGAGACACACTGAGAACCTAAGGAGACAGTCAGAGACACTAGAGCCTGAGGACACAGTGAGAGACACTGAGAACCTGAGGACACAGTCAGAGATACTGAGAACCTGAGGACACAGTCAGAGACACTGAGAACCTGAGGACACAGTCAGAGACACTGAGAACCTGAGGACACAGTCCCCTTCCTCAACTGAGTCTACCAGCGAATTGGTCAAAATCACTTTCACAACAAATTAGCTGAATTTGGACACAGTGAGGCAAAAAAAATTCTACAGTGGGATACACCTCACACAATGCTGCTAAGACAAGTTTCTGTCTCATTCATTTCAACAAAGCAAATTATATTAACTTTTAAGATTGATTGATGCAAAATGGCCCATTGTGGCATGAAATGCAAGAATAGCAATAGGACTGTTTACGTGAGATATGTGGTCTCTGAATCTGCCAGTATATAATGTCTGCATATAAATTGCTCAGGACCACCACAGCTACAACTGCCTCCTGTTTCTAGGCAGCATTTGTATAAACACTAACAAATGATTATACACACTAAGAAAGGTACAGCATATTAGTAAATTTGAATATTTATTAAAAAAAAACAAATTGTGAAATGGCCCATTAAATTATGAACATACAAAGGAAAGACCTCAATCTTTGGCATAAAGCTCCATCTTGTGGTTATGCACTACAACTGCATTAGAATCCACAAAATGTAAAAAAAAAAAAAATCTCTGGAATCATTAGCCTAAACCCACCCACAGAGCCACTGGATGCTATGGCGGCCGCCTCTAGCAGGACCTCCACTATCCCAGCTCGCACTGTGGCCGAGTTCTTGCTGTTTGCATCCAGGTGTCCCAAGAGCTGCTGGATGACCAGGTGAGAGTGCTGGGACTGTGAGGGTGAGGCAGACAGCACGAGGGAGGGAAAGAGGGTGAGAAAACATGCCTTCATAACACTTTCAGAGAAGGGAACAAAATAACCAGCTGCTTATGAGGACTGGTAAACAAATTGGCCCAATCCCTAGCCCCCGCAATGCTGAGCTGTTGTCTTAACACACATTCTTTATCGCATTCTGGCATGCAGACAAACTTGTGTGTGTCTCACCTGGATGGAGTACATGATGATCTTGAAGCAGCGAACGGCAAAGGATTTGCCCTCCCACAGAGAGTGGTTGTCGAGGTGCCTGGAAGCACAAATAGGAGCATGTCACTGCTGGTGTATGACGAGTGAGTGAGTGGGACAATCAATATTATGAAACAGATCTAAATCTCTTATCTGACATACCTTAGCAAAAGAGAAGTAAAAAAAAGGGCCAACAACTCCAACAACAGTGTACATTTTTGCCTGCCTGATACTGGTTGACAAACATTTATGAATTAGTTTGCATGTGAAGAATGTTACTGTCCTTTCTCAGGATCTTTCTTCTCATTATTAGTTATTGTTGCTATTCTTGGTTTTATTTTATTTTTTTATGCAATGGGAGTCTATGGCAGCACCTATAACTGACTGGTCACATTTTATGAAGCATTGCACAATAGAGGGTAGAGGGTAATGCCAAAAGGGTAATTTTACATGGCTAAAGGGGGGTGCTATAGCAATGGACTTTCCCTGTTTGACATACAGCCATAACACCTTGTCTACATACAGTGCCCTCCATAATGTTTGAAGAATTGTTTCACCTGACAAATTTTCCTGTTGAACTCATTGGAAAACAATCAATTTCATATCTACTGTATATCTGGCAACAGCATGGTGATTTGAGGCTCATTTGATAGCTTGGATGTTTGATGACTGAAAGTCATTTAGCCAACAAATGTGTTCCATACTGTATCAGCATAATTTACAGCTGACTCTAGTCCCACCCCAAAATCCCATAGAGATGCAATCAAAAGCAAAGAGTTTTATTATAGCTTGTAGGACACCCTGAAAATAAGATATCCAGACTCTGATGATGTTGATAGGTCACAGACAACAAAATACTAAACATGAGTACTTTAATTTACATAACATTTCTGTGTCCCAAACATTATGGTGCACTGAAATGGAGGGACTATGTATAAAACCGCAGTAATTTCTATATGGTGAAACCAAAATGTATAAAATTTGACAATGTGCACTTTTACCACGTGATTTTTAAATTATTATTACAATCTCAAATTCTGGAATACAGAGGCAAATAAATAAAGGATGGGTCTTTGTCCCAAACATTATGGAGGGCACTGTACTTAATATATATTTAAGTATATGTAATTAAATATATTTTAAACAACCATAGTCAATGTTGGGTGACGTTATAACATTTATGTTAACATATGTAAACAATGTAAGCTGTCTCGTTAAGAGTGCCTGCTAAAATACCTAAATGCAGGTTATAACAGTGATGCCCCTTTTAATTTTAATAAAATGAAAACTATCCCACTGTGGCAATAAGAGCCTAGCATTCGACTACTGCAGTTTCAACCCAGAGGTTTGGTCCCAATCTTTCCCCTTTGGCACAGGGAAATGAAAGTATTCCAAAGGACAACGCGTTTTTAAACCATAAGTCATTCCTATTGCACATTAAGACACATTTTTCACCAAAGAATCCACCATATCTGGGCTTTGTTTGGACTCTTATCCCAAGATAACAGGACCCTGATAACATGTACAAGGCACGGTCTGTGGCTTGGCAACACACGTCCATGGTAACGAGCAGACAAACAGACACTAGCTGTTCGTTGGGAGCTCCTGCTCACGTCTCACGGCACCAATTACCCAGCAACCCCTGTTTTCCACTCATCTCTAAAGCTCTCAACCATTCCCTCCCTTCTTCATTCTTTCACAGCAGCAAAAACAGTGGTATGAAATGAAAAGACACATATATTTTTTATTATGTTTTTTGCCTCTGCAATCCAGCACAATGGATTTGAACTTCAACAATGAATATGAGGTTAAGGTGCAGACTTGTCAGCATTAATTTCAAGGTATTTGCATCCATATCAGGTGATCTACAGTGGGCTCCAGAATTATTGGCACCCTTAAACCCTCAAGCATCACCCCCCTCTTGACGCTTGAAAATAACATACCCAAAATAAAAAGGATACTATTCTTGAACCCTTTTGACAACAGACATAATCCCCTTCTAAACGGTAACCATTTGGATTTGTTTTCCAATAGTCAGAATTACTCCAGATATTACTAAAACAAAGTTTTAGAAGAAGCTCAAACAGTGAAAGTGGAATCTTTTTTTCTCACTGAAAATATTTTGTTTGTGAGTCGATACATATTGTGGTTGTGGCTGGTGCATTAAGAAACTAAATCCAGCCACAGCCGCATCCCCTTTCAAATTTGATGACAATATCACCAAAAATGAGCATTCTACCTTGTTTTTTCTAAGCTATGTCTAGGCGGTTTTCTAAAAAGGACTTTTTGAGACTCCAAAAGGACACACAGAACTAAATTATATTACGGGTCTTATGAGGTGTAAAATACAGAAATTTTCTCACTGAATTATATATCACTTTTTATACAGAAAAAAGTGCTTGCACTTCCCCCCGCCTCGCTTTGTGCTCTCCTCTCCTCAGCAACAGGTCGAGAAGAACAGAAGTACAACAATCACAATAATAATATCTTGCATACTAATATATTCATTGGGTTACATTGATTTAGGTTTTTGTACCAACCCCAATCAATAAAAACACATTACATATGCTATGTATGTTATTTATTATTCAAAAGCATGCTGGCTCCTTATTTATCAGCATGCTAAATAAAAATGAAATATTTTGAGAATGTATTGAGATGCCTACCGGTATAAAATGGGGTCAAAATGCCCTCTATTGTGGAGTCAAAGGTGTTTTACTCATAAACATTCACACGAGAGACTAGAGAGACAAGAGATTCCTTTGAAGTCCTCCAGTACAACTGCATTACCAATACTGGTCAGAGAAGCTCATACGTATGTGGGCTCATCGTTTTCCATACAAAATATTGATAATAGCATTCATATGTACAAATACTTTTGTAGAAATATGCAACAGCAAAATGGGAACAATGATAATTCCGCCAGAGAAATTCAAAGTAAAGAATGGACATTCTATCAATGTTTCTCCAAGTTTTTAGAATGATAAAATATTATACATTTGGTTCGCTGGACCCTTGCTGTGAAAAAGACACTGACATTACCTTATTTCTTGTCATATGTAGATTTCCAAAATGCTTGTTTAGCCACCCACACGTTACAAAATAAGTAACTGTTGTCGCTCAAGCAAGGTGGCAGTAACTCAAATAACCATGGGCCACAACAGTGTTATGCAGAAAAGCATCTCTGAACACAACACGTTGAACCTTGAAGTGGCTGGGCTACAGCAGCAAGACAAATAAGTCATAAAAATCAGTGTAATAAATACTTAATGAAATTGTAACCGAGTATATATTTGTGGCCAGCTGAGTGTTAAAGTATACCCCATGGTGCAGATGCTTACATGAGGACGGGGTTGACGGCATTTTTGATATTGCCGTAGGCAGCACGGCCCAGCAGTTCTCTGAAGCAGCGCTCTGTCAGCTCCGCTGGGCTCTCCTTCTCCTTCTCCTTCTCTGAGGCCTGCAGCGGAGAGGGGGAGCGACTGGACACACACACACATGCACACACACACACAAGCGCACACATGCACATACACACACGCACATACACACAAACAATACATATATTATTTATTCTGCAGTGATTAAGTTCCTCTGACTTGCTTGCTCAATGTTATTTCAACGTATTTTAATGCAAGCTAAATATAGTATCTCATGCATTGTTGAAATGCATGTCTGTGCTGCCCTGTTGTGTTTTAATATTCTTCTATTTGTAGCCTTCTTCTCTGGAAATGATTTATTAATGGTCTGTTTTCTCCAACCACACTATAAGAGGTTATGTGAATTCCCTGCGCAAACACTGCCCCTCCCTCCCCCAACACCACCACCAACACCCACCCTTAACGGGTCACATGACATGAAAATGCAGTGTCTAACAGCTTTTCTTGTACACATGTTCATCTGCTCCAACATTAATGAATATCCTACTTATACTATACAACGGCACAGATGCAAAAGTTAGAATTAGTCAAATTGGCAGCTTAATTTGTATCATTTTTTAAAATTATTTCATAATTAAGTGAATAAAAACATTTTAAAAAAATGTATTTATTTGTCTATTTGTTTCCCCCCTTTTCTCCCAATTTGGAATAGCCAATCATACATCAATGCTCATAACTGGACCCCTTGCCATCATTTCCTCTGAAACATATGACGTCACCCACTACTCAGAGTGTAGGTGCCTGACTGACCTGCAGGGGTCACTGAAGAGCAATGCGTCTTGGATCCTTGCAGACTGAACCCCCCCTGACCCTGGGCGACGAAGCTATCGCAAATTATACATCAACCTGTGCCGGCTACAGTTGATTGATGATAGATGGTGGGGGCTTATCCAGGCACTAGAAACAAAATGGTGTCTCTACTGGATGAGTCACCCAGCAGCCCCGAGAGGTCCACTATACTGAATTTCATCATGAAACCTCACTGGTCAGATTTATAATGCTGAAACTATTATAGCATTCTGAAATGCCAGGTAAACGTCAGAGGCGAATGAAACATGGATATACTTATGTTAATTCAGCAGCAGTGATTAATCCCTTTGCTTTTCTAATTACCACCATTCTATTAAGAACTCATCCTATGATGTCCATTTTTAACAGATTCTAGTATTCTTGAATGCCTAGTGTAGTCAGAGTAATAGTCCTAGTCTGACAATGGTGATTAATTTTAGCTGAACACAGTACAACAGTGCAGAAAGAGCTGTTCTATTTGAACCATTACCACCGGATGGGAATTTCTTTTATTACAAATCTGAAATTGTGAAGGACAGAGGCTAATAAATTAATGATGGGCCTTTGTCCCAAACATTATGGAGGGCACAGTATATGGTGTTGTTGGGTACAGTTGCACAGTACATACAGCTCCAATATAGTTTGTGTCGTGTGAGTACTGGTGAGTGCTGGTGAGTGCTGGGTTCTGTTTCTGAACTGTGACATAACTTGCATGTCTGCAGGTGCAATGGATTATGATCATTGTAGTTATTGTGATTCTTATTTCTGTGCAAAATGTGTTGAGTAGACGGCTTTTAAAGACTAGCACACCAAGCTAGGAGAAAAACATGGTTTACTGACCCAATTCAGACAATTCAAATCATCAAACTGACATTTAATTATATGAATCCCAAAAAACACCAAAATGTTGGTCAATCACTGAGCATTACAGCCCTGTTTGAGCATGGTGGTCAATACCGAAAGAACATGGTGGCTAGCACTGTGCAGATTATTTCAGATTTGAGACTCCACATCTGAGATGGTAACTGACCTCTCCGTGCCCTCGCCCTGCTGCAGGTTGAACAGTAGGGAAGGCACGATCTTGTCCATGTGCTGCGGGTCCCAGATATTGGCCTGCAGCTCGTCGTTCACCGTCTTCCGCACCACGCCCTGCAGGCCCTTGATCCCTGCCATGCGTATCCTGGGGGGGAAGGCAAGATTTACTGTCAATTTCCTGGAAGATTAACAAAGTACACAAGGGCTTCCTTGACTGCCATTGGCAGAACTTGGGTCCTTGACAAACATAATAACAGATTCCAAAGGCAATCAAAAGCCGAGAATCAAGTCTAGGTACTGAAAGCTTTCTTACGCCGGCACCAAAGAAGTGACTGAATACCTGCCTCATCAGAAACGGCTGGGAAGCCAACTGTCCGATTACTTTTGGTCTCCGAATAGGATGTTTGTATAAAAAGTGATGGAATTCCTACATGATCGCCCAATATGGATGAGCTGACATTCTGCACTTTAACCTCATATTCATTGTTTCACCCCAAATCCAATGTGCTGGAGTAAGAGCAGAAATTGTACCACTATCAAAATACTCAAATGTCTGTCAATTTTCCATTCCCCTGCAACCAATATCCTTTCACACAGCAGTGTGCATTCTTCCCCTAAGGGCCATAGGCTACATCATATCGCAGAAGCTAGTGCTGCTCTAACTTCAGTTTCAGCTTGTCTTTAAACCCTGAACCTTCCACTTCCCTATTCATTTTGGCAGGACTCCCTCATTATCAGGTAACTTCAAAACACTGATAACTGCTCTCCCTATTGAAATAACAGTAATACTTACTATAATGAACTATAATAGAGGGGCGACATGGCTCAGGCAGTAAGAGCAGTCGTCTGGCAGTCAGAGGGTTGCCGGTTTGATCCGGCAGTGAGGCTGCCGTGGCAGCCAATCGCCGTCGGTGTGTGAGTGTGTGTATGAATGGGTGAATGAGAAGCATCAATTGTACAGCGCTTTGGATACAGGTGCTATATAAATGCCAACCATTTACCATATAATGACAACTATAATGATACAAAGTTTCACAAGCATACACACTGTACGATATCGTCCACTGCATCATTCAGTGAAGCATAATTTCGAAGGTGGATGACGACTATTTCACTGATCTCATAATACCCGCGTTCTAAAATAAACAACCTGTTATCACAGAGACCAATAAACTTTGATATCCATCTTGAAAATCATATGGCAAACATTTTGAACAAGTGAAAGTTTTCTAACATTCACGGTAAGTCAGATAATTTCTGACATCCAAATATTTAACAAAATTTCACATTTCAATGTGTTAAAATACTTAAAGAGCATAGCGCTTTGGTATCAGACCACTCACTTTTGAGGTGAGCAAAAGTATTGGAACAGAGTATTTAAGTAAATTAAAGTAAATAACACTTAATATTTGGCAGCATATACCTAGCATATACAGTTGCATTCTTCTTTTGTGATGCTTTTCCAGGCTTTTACTGCAGCCTTTTATCAGTTGTTACTTCTATCAGTTGTGAACTACTTTCGTGGGGTTTTTCCCATCAATCTCCTCTTCAGGAAGTAAAATGCATGCTCAACTGGGTAAGGTCTGGCAATTGACTTGGCCAGTCAAAAAACACTTTTTCTCCCTAATGAAGTCCTTTGTTGTGTTGGCAGTGTGTTTTGGGTTATTATCTTGCAGGATACAGTACATCTCAATTAGTTTTGACGCATTTCTCTGTAAATTGGCAGACAGAATTTTTTGTAGACTTCTGAATTTATCCTGTTGCTGTTACATCATCAATAAAGATTAGTGAGCCCACTCCAGAAGCTGCCATGCAAGCCCAGGCCATGACACTTCCTATGCATGTTTTAGATCATGAGCAGATCCCTTCTTTCTCCACATTTTGCCTTTCCATTACTTTGGCAGAGGTTAATCTTAGTCTCCAGAACTTGTTCCAGAACTTGTCTTGGCTCTGTCCAAATTGCAATCTTGCCTTCCGATTCTGACTACTGATGAGTGGGTAGCATCTATATTGCTGCTCTTTTCATCTTTTGACCTCAAACTCAATTCAATGGGTGAATGAGAAGCATCAATTGTACAGCGCTTTAGATAAAGGCGCTATATAAATGCCAACCATTTACCATTCTATATCCCAAAGGGGAATAGGAAAGCCTATAATGGCATTGAGTTGCTCGGCACCCTTATAATAGGAAAGCTTACAATAATGATATGTTGTCTTGCAACTTTGTTGCTTAGCACCCTGAAAAAAAAAAGAATCCTGCTTAGCTACTGAATACCTACAAATAAATGAATAAATGAATGTTTATTCTGCTTCCAACAACAGAGGAGATACAGTCAGGTCCATAAATATTGGGACATCGACAATTCTCATCTTTTTGGCTCTATACACCACCACAATGGATTTGAAATGAAACGAATAAGATGTACTGCAGACTTTCAGCTTTAATTGGAGGGTATTTACATCCAAATCAGGTGAACGGTGTAGGAATTACAACAGTTTGTATATGTGCCTCCCACTTTTTAAGGGACCAAAAGTAATGGGACAAACTAACAATCATAAATCAAACTTTCACTTTTTAATACTTGGTTGCAAATCCTTTGCAGTCAATTACAGCCTGAAGTCTGGAACGCATAGACATCACCAGACGCTGGGTTTCATCCCTGGTGATGCTCTGCCAGGCCTCTACTGCAACTGTCTTCAGTTCCTGCTTGTTCTAGGGGCATTTTCCCTTCAGTTTTGTCTCCAGCAAGTGAAATGCATGTTCAATCGGATTCAGGTCAGGTGATTGACTTGGCCATTGCATAACATTCCACTTCTTTGCCTTAAAAAACTCTTTGATTGCTTTCGCAGTATGCTTCGGGTCGTTGTCCAACTGCACTGTGAAGCGCCGTCCAATGAGTTCTGAAGCATTTGGCTGAATATGAGCAGATAATATTGCCCGAAACACTTCAGAATTCATCCTACCTGCTTTTGTCAGCAGTCACATCATCAATAAATACAAGGGAACCAGTTCCATTGGCAGCCATACATGCCCACGCCATGACACTTCCACCACCATGCTTCACTGATGAGGTGGTATGTTTTGGATCATGAGCAGTTCCTTTCCTTCTCCATACTCTTCTCTTCCCATCATTCTGGTACAAGTTGATCTTTGTCTCATCTGTCCATAGGATGTTGTTCCAGAACTGTAAAGGCTTTTTTAGATGTTGTTTGGCAAACTCTAATCTGGTCTTCCTGTTTTTGAGGCCCACCAATGGTTTACATCTTGTGGTGAACCCTCTGTATTCACTCTGGTGAAGTCTTCTCTTGATTGTTGACTTTGACACACATACACCTACCTCCTGGAGAGTGTTCTTGATCTGGCCAACTGTTGTGAAGGGGTTTTTCTTCACCAGGGAAAGAATTCTTCTGTGATCCACCACAGTTGTTTTCCGTGGTCGTCCGGGTCTTTTAGTGTTGCTGAGCTCACCGGTGCGTTCTTTCTTTTCAAGAATGTTCCAAACAGTTGATTTGGCCACACCTGATGTTTTTGCTATCTCTCTGATGGGTTTGTTTTGATTTTTCAGCCTAATGATGGCTTGCTTCACTGATAGTGACAGCTCTTTGGATCTCATATTGAGAGTTGACAGCAACAGATTCAAAATGCAAATATCACACTTGAAATGAACTCTAGACCTTTTATCTGCTCCTTGTAAATGAGATAATGAGGGAATAACACACACCTGGCCATGGAACAGCTGAGCAGCCAATTGTCCCATTACTTTTGGTCCCTTAAAAAGTGGGAGGCACATATAGAAACTGTTGTAATTCCTACACCGTTCACCTGATTTGGATGTAAATACCCTCAAATTAAAGCTGAAAGTCTGCAGTTAAAGCATATCTTGTTCGTTTCATTTCAAATCCATTGTGGTGGTGTATAGAGCCAAAAAGAGGAGAATTGTGTCGATGTCCCAATATTTATGGACCTGACTGTATTTCCAGACAAACAATTGTTAAATCTGGACAGTAGCCACCTCCACCTACAGCCAAATACATTCCATTATATAATTGCATTGCATTCGTTTCCACTACATTAGGGTATCCATGTGACGTTGATGTTTGTGTACTGCTGGGTGTATACGAGTGGCGTATACGAGTGGCACTGTAGCGTAGTGGTTAAGGTGCCTGACTGGGACCCACAAGGTCGGTGGTTTGAACCCCAATTTGCCAATTGCACTGCCCAGGGTATGGGATGGGAGGGTTCTTGGATAGGGGTCTGCATTTCATCGCTATCAATGACCACCGCTCACCCAAACTGGAACTTGTAATGCAGCAAGATGGCTATGCCAAACATTAGAATACAAAGTTTCATGCAGAACACAGGCAACTGAGCTGCACAGTCCAGTGCATGGATTGGAATTCAACAAGCAAACTCGCAGAATCACTCACTTTGTGCGAATGTCCGGGTCTTCGTAACTTGAGTGACACATCTCACTGAAGCGGGAGACAAAGAAGTCATAGCTGCGGTGGTAGGACGGTGTGTCCTCCTCAATGTTGGCAAACTTCACAAACTGGAGAGACAAACAGAATCAGCTGATACACAGAATCAGTCTGATACCTTTCAGGAACCATGCACACCAATGATAAGTGTTAGTGCCACAAAAAACATTTATTGCCGATGGCTTTTTTCTGTGTAATGTGGTTTTAGTGCACTAATCCTTTTGCCATAGAAAAATGGTTTTCCATTGTTTTCACAGCAGAAAAGGTAATAGAATTAACATTGTTTGAGTTTCCCAATTGAAACTTCATGTGATTGTATAATGATGCTTAATGGCATTATATGTCCCAGACCAGGCCAAATCCAAACACTAAAACTGTCTGAGGTCAATTTAATCACTGTCATCCCCACCACTAATACATTGGAGTGCAGACAAGTCTGAAGTTGATAATGATTTGTACAGGAGGACAAAGTTGTGTGCAGCAATCCTTCAGCTGACAAACCCAAAGAATACTGGGGCAGCCTGCAGCCTTATGGTTAAGTTAGATGACTGGGACCCGGTAGGCTGGTGGTTCAAGCCCCTTCAGCAAGGCCCTTAACACCACATTGATCCAGGGGGATTGATCCCTGCTTAGCCTAATCAACTGTAAGTCACATTGGATAAAAGCGTGAGCTAAATAACTGTAATGCAATGTAATGTAATCTGCAATTTGGATTGCGTTTGAGTAGAAATCCCTGCGGTTGTTTTTATGTAGGACAAACCAAAAATTTTAGATAAACACAAATATTTAATTTGAACAGAAATGTGAACTAGGCATGGGGACACTGTACAGGCCAGATTCCCTTCCCCTCCATTTAGGATACTTTTAGAGTGCTTTTTTACTTTACTTTTTTAACTGCATTAATACATTCATACTTTTTCAATTAAATAAAATATTAAAAACAACTGTGACACCCCTGTGTGGGAGATGTGGCAGTTCCGGGTTTGCTAATTTGGCACATGAAGAAAGAGAACGCACCCACACAAATTTGAAATAAACAAATAAACAGACAGGTGTTAAATCTAACATTTCACTCCTGATACGTATGGGTAAATTTCCAGTGAATAGATCTATAAATACCCTCATATTAAAGGTGACAGTCTGCACTTTAACCTCATATTCATTGTTTAATTTCAAATGCAATGGGTTGAAGTACAGAGCTAAAAGAAATTATAAGAAATTGTACCACTGTCCAAATACTTACAGACTGCACTGAATGTAAAAACTGATTGAGACATTAGTCAGTACAAATATTAATGAACAAGCTGAAAGGCAAGCAAGTGTTAGTTATTGGCAAGCAAGTGTTGGTACAATGAATATCATTAATGAATGATAAAGCTGTAATGTTAGGTATTGATAAGCAAGTTTCAGCAGACAAAGGACAGCTGTAAAGTAAGTAACAGTTGTAACATTTGTTTTTGGTAAGCACGTATTGGTACAGAAATGATCAAGGAGTGTCATTTCCAGGATGGTAAAAACATCTTTTTCCCTGAGACCCAGATAAGATTTACTGGCCAGATTAGGCAAGTGACAGATCAATCAACTGGCCTGAACCAATCTCATAGTGACCCCAGGGCAGCGTGCACTCCGCATTCTTGACCCCAGGGTGCCATACTTTTCTGTAAATTAATATCAGCACCAAAATCCAGGGCAGATGGCTTCCCTTGCACAAGAAATCAGCAATTGAACAGCCCAGACACTTCAAAAAGACCGGGTGTTCCTTTGACTTTAGTGCAGACTGTCTCTCCTATATTCATTTGCAATATAATATAAAATCTCACAGATGCTGGCCTAGTTCTGCAAAAGTAATCTCTCCTTAATCGCCTGGCCGGATGCATTTTAGTCCCCCATAAGCAGGGCTGTAAACTTGCACAGATGCAACAAATCTAAGCACACAAATACACACCCAGCCACACAGACATAAGCATGCACACACACATACACACACCCAGCCACACACATACACATGCACACACACAAACTGTGGTAAAATATTCAACTCAATTTCCTGAGTGAGAGGCTATAATGACTCATCAAAATTAGCATAATCTGTAATGGTAGAATTTATCTTGACTTAACTCTAGTGATGAACAGAATGAAATTGTTTATTGTTTATGGAAGAGTATGGATTTGTCTGGATATAAACAAAGCAATAAAAGGCAAAAAAAATCATATGAAGGCCTCAATCAATTACACTCACTAAGCACTTTATTAGATATTTATTACACTTATTCTTTAGACTTCCACTGCTGTAGCCTATCCACTTTGAGTTATGATGCGTTGTGTGTTCAGAGATGCTCAGTGGATTGTTTTGTATTTTGCACCATTTTTTGCAAACTCTAGAGACTAGTTTGCATTAAAAAAGTGACTTTGACCGTGGAATGATTGTTGGTGCCAGACAGGGGGGCTTGAGTATTGCAGAGTGGGGTGCAAAAAACAAAAAACATCCAGTGAGCAGCAATTCTGTGGGCAGAAACGCACTGTGAATGAGAGAGGTCGGAGGAGAAGGGCCAGACTAGTCGAAGCTGACAGGAAGCTGACAGTAACGCAAATAACCATGCATTACAACAGTGGTATGCAGAAGAGCATCTCTGAACACGTGAAACCTCTATGTCTATAGCAGCAGAAGACTGAAAATTAAGTCTAATAAATACCTAATAAAATATGCTGTATAAGTATATATTTTATGAGACCAAGAAATAAATAAAAAACTGGTATTTTTTTGCCATAAAATCTCAAGAACTGTTTTTGCCGAAGCACATACTTGCGCTCATCTTGTTATAGAGAGCCAATACAAAACATAGATAATTGCATTTCCATCTACAAGTACTTTTGAAGAAAATGGATAACAATGACAATTCCTCCAGAGAAATACAAGTAAACAATTGACATTCTATCGACATTTCTCTCCAAGTTAGCACATTTTTAGAATGAGAAACGATTATGCAGTTGGTCCGCCCGACCCTTGTCATGAAAAGGACAATGACATTACCTTATTTCTTGTAGTATGTGGATTTCCAAAATGCAGAGAAAGTGAGGTCCCCCACGCTTGTTTTACCACCCACGTGTTACAAAATAAGGAACTGTTGTCGCTTTCCTTGTGTCGCCATAAGTTAACGCTTTCAAACAGTATATCTTGTAACCATAGTGAATTATTTGGTCATATTTATTGTAAATGTACTGGGAGATGTAGTTGCTGTGCTCTCTCCTTGGTTGGTCTCTGCTTATGGTGATGCTGTGATGACTCACCGAGTTGGTGCCCAGGATTTGCAGGTCGGGCTTGTCGGCCTCCAAAAGCTTGCGAACCATCTTCAGGAAGCTCTCCACAAACAGGTTAATGCTCTGGCAGTGACAGGCCATTAGTAGCTGATCCAGGGCTTCCATGGCAATACACACGTACCTGCAGAGAGAGGGCACCACACCGATCACCAGACGTCCAGAGGCACAGCGCACAACACAAGATCAGGCTGCTATCACCAACTGAGGGTATGGCACCGACAACCAACTGAGCATGATACATAATGATACACAATACTACAGTGTGACATACAAAAGAACAGACGAACGAACAAACTGACAGCAACCCATCCATAGTTCATCGGGTGGGGGACATGAGCAAGTTGTGGGGCTGGCGGGTAGCGGAACAGGGGGTAGCGGAACAAGTTAAACTAAAGAAACAAGCAAAGTAGAAATGATCTTATTGATTTAACATTCCACATGCTGTGTCACATCCCATGAGGACAGGCTGACTCTTTGGCCAATAAGAGAAGACAAACACTAAATACATATAGGCTCACTCACCTTTCTTTTGTCTAGCTCTTCCTTTCAAAAAATAAAAAATGAAACAGAACATCTGCTCCATTCCAGTGCCTGGAAAAACTATTGTATTACACCTTAAACAGAGTTTGTGGGGATCTCTCTTTTTTCACCTGTCTTTGTTACCAGTGAAAATAGCTGCATCTTCGATGTAATTTTTGAAAATGGCACAAAACCTCACCCCACCTTACATGCTCTCTCAGAACACTGCCTCACCCCACCCATTCTCACCCATATCTGTGGCGGGCCACATCCCGGGACAGCCTCTCTGAGAGGTACGCCCCGATCCTGTCCAGCTTCTCTGGGGCAGACAGGGCGTAGAAGGTCAGCTTCTCCATGTTGGCCTTCACCAGCCCGTCCTGCAGAAAGACATCAAACCAAAGGATCCATCACAGGGTACACACTGTACAACGAGCAAAGCCTCGGAGCACTATTTATTATTTCACAGGGTATATCAGCACACATAAACGTACAAATGTTGATCCTTCTCCTAAATATCCTCAAAGGAAAAATGGGAGTAGCTGTAGAAAAAGTCATGTAAAATGTGAAAAGCAAGTTGTTTTGCATAAAAGCTTCTGCAAAATGATGAAATTGTATCATTATTTCATCATCTTTATCATTTTCAACATTTAAAATAATGTTGAGTTATTCAAGGACTGCTTGGGCATTATATAAGCTCGTACTAAAAATTATTTGAAAATAAACTTCATAAAAATCATCATTCTTTTTTTTTCTACCCAAAACCGAGCAATGATATTTGGAAGACATACACAAAATGAAATTAGCCGGAAATGTGAGCATATACTATAACAGGAAATTAAACAAAGGCAATTTACGCACAAGAATGCAACAGATATATTACACGACAGAACAATATCACAAATACATCCCTGATCGACAGTTTGTCATGCCCCTCCTTTCGTTTGGAATACAGGTATGAATAATTTTGTAAGATGCAGATAGTGTTGTCTCCCCTCACAACCCTAATAGCAACAATCATAATGGAAATGAGCTCTCAAACTGAAAAAATTATAAAAATGGCCATCTTTAGACTGGAATTATTATGGGTTTTCTTAGATAAAGCCACTATGCCTGCCATTTATCAATCTAATTTTGAAATGGCCTAGATTCTATTGCCTTGTCTGAAATTACAGAAAACAAAAGGTATTTGCAGCTTTATTTCAGAATAATGCTCTTTATGGAAGGGCAATCCCTCATTTGATGTTTGCACAGTTGTTCACAAAGGCCTACACATCTTACAACTTTTAACATAAATACTGAATTTGACAAACATACAGACATACAGTGGTGTGAAAAAGTATTTGCCCCCTTCCTGATTTCTTATTTTTTTGCATGTTTGTCACACTTAAATGTTTCAGATCATCAAACAAATTTAAATATTAGTCAAAGACAACACAAGTAATCACAAAATGCAGTTTTTAAATGAAGGTTTTTATTATTAAGGGAGAAAAAAAATCCAAACCTACATGGCCCTGTGTGAAAAAGTGATTGCCCCCCCCTGTTAAAACATAACTTAACTGTGGTTTATCAAACCTGAGTTCAATTTCTCTAGCCACACCCAGGCCTGATTACTGCCATACCTGTTCTCAATCAAGAAATCACTTAAATAGGACCTGCCTGACAAAGTGAAGTAGACCTCAAAAGCTAGACATCATGCCGAGATCTAAAGAAATTCAGGAACAAATGAGAAAGAAAGTAATTGAGATCTATCAGTCTGGAAAAGGTTATAAAGCCATTTCTAAAGCTTTGGGACTCCAGTGAACCACAGTGAGAGTCATTATCCACAAATGGCGAAAACATGGAACAGTGGTGAACCTTCCCAGGAGTGGCCGGCCGACCAAAATTACCCCAAGAGCGCAGCGACGACTCATCCAAGAGGTCACAAAAGACCCCACAACAACATCCAAAGAACTGCAGGCCTCACTTGCCTCAGTTAAGGTCAGTGTTCATGACTCCACCATAAGAAAGAGACTGGGCAAAAATGGCCTCCATGGCAGAGTTCCAAGACGAAAACCACTGCTGAGCAAAAAGAACATTAAGGCTCGTCTCAATTTTGCCAGAAAACATCTTGATGATCCCCAAGACTTTTGGGAAAATACTCTGTGGTCTGACGAGACAAAAGTTGAACTGGAAGGTGTGTGTCCCATTACATCTGGTGTAAAAGTAACACCGCATTTCAGAAAAAGAACATCATACCAACAGTAAAATATGGTGGTGGTAGTGCGATGGTCTGGGGCTGTTTTGCTGCTTCAGGACCTGGAAGACTTGCTGTGATAAATGGAACCATGAATTCTGCTGTCTACCAAAAAATCCTGAAGGAGAATGTCCGGCCATCTGTTTGTGACCTCAAGCTGAAACAAACTTGGGTTCTGCAGCAGGACAATGATCTAAAACAAACCAGCAAGTCCACCTCTGAATGGTTGAAGAAAAACAAAATGAAGACTTTGGAGTGGCCTAGTCAAAGTCCTGACCTGAATCCTATTGAGATGCTGTGGCATGACCTTAAAAAGGCGGTTCATGCTCAAAAACCCTCCAATGTGGCTGAATTACAACAATTCTGCAAAGATGAGTGGGCCAAAATTCCTCCACAGCGCTGTAAGAGACTCATTGCAAGTTATCGCAAATGCTTGATTGCAGTTGTTGCTGCTAAGGGTGGCCCAACCAGTTATTAGGTTTAGGGGGCAATCACTTTTTCACACAGGGCCATGTAGGTTTGGATTTTTTTTCTCCCTTAATAATAAAAACCTTCATTTAAAAACTGCATTTTGTGTTTACTTGTGTTGTCTTTGACTAATATTTAAATTTGTTTGATGATCTGAAACATTTAAGTGTGACAGACATGCAAAAAAATAAGAAATCAGGACAGCAAACACTTTTTCACACCACTGTACATTAAACAATATTTGGCTGGAAAGAAAAGTCAGTACCATACATGCAATGTGAATAAAAATGAACAGAAAATAATGACAAAAAAACAATAACAAAATAACAATAATGGTATCTTAACAATAATAGCAGCACACTGATATCAAAACATAATATTAGGCATACCATATCACAGTAATAAAACCAGAGACCCACCCCCCCCCCCCCCCCCACTGCTATAATATTTACCTTTTCACCATAACTTTAGGTATTCCAAAAATATTTAGTTTTTGTGCTTTTTTAATGCATTCATTCTGATTTTAAAACTAACTTTCCCTTTGCTCTTTCTTCTTATTTCCTTTTGTCTTATGGAATGTGACCTGTCACCAGCCCTCAACCTGTCTGATCTTTTTCCACCTTGAACCATACAAACTATATTCATCATTTCCCTGAGATGCTAAGGTTTCTACTCTTCTATGATATTTTATAATGGATGTAAAATGCTCAATTTGTAAATCTTGATCTGAGGTTGAAAATAAATATTTTGTCAAGAAGTAAAATAACATTTACAACCTTTAACATGATATTTTTTAAATCCCCAAGCAGAGCAGTCTGTAGGTCCATTTCAGCCTTGATATCATAAATTCGTAGCTAAATTTGAATTTGAAACCAGAAAAGGCTCACTATAGGACAGTACCAAAAAATATATGGAATAGATTTCATCTTGTCATAATCTAAATACTGGAGATTGGTGAATACCCCATCGACGTAACATTTCTTTGGTGGCTAAAATTTTATACAATAGTTTCAACTAGTGCATTGAAGACCCTAGAGGAAAGTATAGTTCCTACAGTCCTAGAGTTTGGACATGGAAAGAGAAGGAAGCCTGTGTGATGTTCTGGTTTCTTTGAATTATCATAATACTCTATGGTCTCAATTATCTGTCTTATGTTATCTCCAATGAAACGACCCTGAGTGAAACCTGCTTGATCACTATGTATAATGTCTGAAATTGCATTTTTGATTCTGTGCATGATGCATGTGGCTAATATTTTAGCATCACAACACAGTAAAGGAAAAGGTCCCCAATTGTTTTTTTTAAAGACAGGGTCCTTAAATTGACCACCTGGGTCTTGTTTCAATAGTAGAGATAGGAGATCCTCTTGTTGTGTACCTGACAGTTTCCCTATTTCATAAGCATAGTTAAAACATGCCAATAATGGTTATTTCATGACATTTCCATCGAGGCCAGGTGATTTTACAAGTTTGAATGAATTAATTACTCTTAACAGTTCATCTTCCCTAATTATGCCACATGACTTACACTAAGAGGAAGACAGCTTATTATAATCTTTTGGCAAAAACCTTTTATAGTGTTTCTCACACTAATTAACTGGAGGTGACAGGAAGAAATAGATTTGCGGAAAGTATTTGGTGTCCTCTTTAAGTACTTTGTCAGGAGAATCTATGACTATTCCCTCCATTATTACAAGTTTTTGTATATTCTTTTTATTAGAATTTCAATGTTTTTCTACATTTTCTCTGCTTCATTCTTTTAATATGTGTTAGTGGCCCTTTCTTCAATCAGTTGTTATATTTATTTGTATTTTTTTTCTAATGCTATCATAGTTCCACTATCCTTAGTTGAGTCGGACAGCAAGTTTTTTATTGTGAATATCGAATTTGTGACCCTGGAAAGCACATTTAAAAATTTAAAAAATCTCAGACAATTAGTTGGTAATTTAAATTGTGAAAGAAAAAGTTGCTTATACATTTTTTGTGTTATTTATATCTTTTCATTCTCCCTCCAATTAACAGTTTTTAACATTCGGAACAAGGGAAAAACAAATATAAGAATAGTCAATACGACTGGCTTGATTAAGTCGTCTCCATGTAAAAGCCTCTTTCAGTTCTGAACAGATGTGAAAGCCGACATGATCTTCTGCTGTTGTAGCAAATCCGCCTCAACGTTTGACGTGTTGAGCATTCCGAGATGAACAAGTGGTAATCTGAGTTATCATGGCCTTCCTGTCAGCTCGACCCAGTCTGGCCATTCTCCGTTGACCTCTCTCAAGGCATTTCCATCCACAGAACTTCCACTCACAGGATGTAAACTCTAGAGACTGCTGGGCGTGAAAATCCCAGGCGATCAGCAGTTACAGAATTACTCAAACCAGCCCGTCTTGCACCAACAATCATGCCACGGTCAAAATCACTGAAATCACATTTTTCCCCATTCCGATGGTTGATGTGAACATTAACTGAAGCTCCTGAGCTGTATCTGCATTGCACTGCTGCCACACGATTGGCTAATTAGATAATCACATGAATAAGTAGGTGTACAGGTGTTCCTAATAAAGTGCTCAGTGAGTGTACATCGCAACAATAAAACAGTGCTTCCACAAATAATCATGTAGGCTGGCATTTCCATGCATCCCAATTTACATTATAAAAGATGTGTGGAATAATGAGAGGTGAGAGGAAGCAGAGGTGAAGTAATGGGTCCAACAGACGCCAAAATCAACCACAACACACTGAGCTATCAGGCAGAAAACCAGCAAACATATATTTACAGCTAATGGAAAAGGCAGTTTTTCTGGCCACTGGTGGCTTTTGGGAGTTGGTTTTGTGAAATAGCTTCGGGGACCCAGGAGAAACGAGTGCTCAGGGTATTGTTGTGACATCTAAGGGCTTCCTGTGGAGGTCCGAGGGAGATGATGTAATTACTCCTCACGGGAGTCTCGCTTTTAATACACGTTTTGCGGCATTCTACTCCCATCCACGGGCTATATCGTCATTCAACAAGAGCAGAGTCAATTCCCACTTTATTAAAACAAGAACAGAACAAGCATTGTTCATATAAGGCTCTACCACAAACCTCTTGTGAGGCACTTCTATATCTTGCACACTATGGGTATATTTTTACATAAAGGAACACCATTCAGTGGGATTTCACTGACAATGGCAAGTGCCCCAGGCCATGGTTATGACAACAGGTTCAAGACAGACTGACATAATCTGCATAATGGTGTCAAATTAAGTAACTCAATTTGTTTAAATGGGTAGTTTGCTTCTGGGATTCAGTCAGTTTAAACCTTACTTTATAAAGCCTGAGCTCATCAGTCCGTCAAAATGCAACCCTTTAGGGAAGTTATTTCTAGAAAGTGCTCATAGGCTTGTCACTGCCACTCTTTACTGACTTGTGATCAGCCAGTGGCTGATGTGTCAGTATCTGGGGCTGCGTCTTACAGCCGCAGCTAGAAACTGTGATTTGGTTTGCATAACACAGTAGAGCTGTGACTTTGAGGTTAGTGTAAAATACTGGTTTTGACAGAGGACTCCCTGGAGGATAGTCCAGAAATAACTCCAAAAATGATGGTGTTGTGATAAATGTCATCCTGTCAAAGTACAGTTTAATTGCTATTAGAAATGATGGCACAATAAAACTGATCTCCCATCCCTGGAGCTTGTAAAAGTGCAATCATAACTCCAATGGAAATTAGAGATTTTATTCTCGATAGTGAAGCAAATAATTGTTTGGGCTCGTTGTCCAAACATTGGCTCTTTTTTTGAAGGACTGTATCATAATTTTTTTGTATGATTGGTTTGGAAGCATACACTGAAAAGAACCTCTATTCAATATAACCGCCATGTGTTTTTTTCCAATATGCACACCATATTTCTTATTTCAGAAATGTAAGCAATTATTTAAGTAACATTGTAAAAACATTAATCAAGGTTAAAAGACAATGCATGTCAAAGTTTGACTGCAAATGTTATGTACTGTATACAATGTTATCTGTAAATAATGAATACAATAAATTAATAAATGCAATAAGACGATAAAACTGAACACTGCAGAGGTAAAGAATTAAACTGTTGAAGGAGATAATAGCCCTCACCTCTGGATCCTCTGGAAAGATGTTGTCCACAAGTCTCTTGTATCGGGGTCTTAACGCCCCACAGCATCCACAAACTCCTGGAAAGGGTGGGAACCAGAAAGCCGAATGAGTTACATCAACCCCAACATGCTTCATTTATCAAAAATGATGGATATGGCACATAGTGCTCTATGGGTTCCCTTTCAAGCAGGGGATCTGAATTTACACTGATGCACTCCACTGCCCGTGAGGTCCCCAGGAGTTGAGCCGCTTGGACTCTGGCCAGT
Organism: Conger conger; assembly: GCF_963514075.1. Taxonomy (NCBI): domain Eukaryota; kingdom Metazoa; phylum Chordata; class Actinopteri; order Anguilliformes; family Congridae; genus Conger; species Conger conger. Next base: position 35,547,188 of record NC_083764.1, read on the forward strand.
GCTGAAATAAGTGTGATGTGTGGTTTTTGACCCAAATCACTGCTCATCCTTCAACCCTCTATATATCAACCCACATCCCTTACCACTCAACCCCTAACCCCTCATCCCTCATCACTCTCACTCCTAAGCTCTCATCCCTCAACCCTTCACTCATCTTTAACCAGATACCTCTAACCCCTCAACCTTCATCCTTCAGCCTTAAGCCTGATTCAAGCTTCATCCAGCAGCCTCCGTACTGCCCGGAAACTCTGTATGGTGCTTGCCTTCATAGTTCCAATTGTTTCAGCCCATTCCGGACAGCAGGAAGCACTACAGAGACAATAAAATAGTTATGTTTGACAATCCGGTGTAGGTTTATGATCTGATCGGTTCAAAGATCTGCTTGGGGTCCTTCCATATAGCGATTTATTGTGATGTATCGCACTTTGATTGCTGCAAATGTTTGAATGACATATTCAGAACAAACATATGCAAGGACCCCGATCAACACGCCGAATGGTAAAAAAAATGCCGTACAGAGGCTGGCAGATGAAGCAGGAATCAGACTTTAACCTATGCAAAAACAAAAAAGCACGCAGAAATAACTCTCTCTTTTGTGCTTTTGTGCTCTCAGTTTTGTGCTTGCTTCTCACAAGTCTGCCCTCTCACTTATCACAAATTTTCACTCTTGCTCTTCAGTTTTCAGATCTATGTCAGGGGATTAAGGCTTGCTAGATGATCAAGCTATGCCTGGATAAATAGCTTCAATCAAAAATTCTCTCTAAATGTTGGAGGGTGAAGCCAAGATAGAACTTTACACACAATTCCGAAGAATTAGTGGACATCAAACGTTGATGAATCTCCCAATATATCGAAATATGAGACCAGTGCCCGATTATTGGACTTAATCTGCATTCATTAAATGTAGTTGAGCTGTACCAGGCTGTTGTACTGGGTGGGTTGTCCTCCAACAAGTTCACATGATCGGTGACATGTATTAAGAACAGAGAATTCTCAAATTCAGGTGGGAATGGAGATACCAAATAATAACAACAAAAAAAATCCAAGTTACTCACATCATTCCTAAGACTTTCCTCATCCTGCCATCTCAATCGAATGTTGTCTTGTTGTGCGAGTTATGCGCAGTCTTTGTTAGCTTCTGTGATGAAGCACTAATGGATTGCTTGCAGTAATGTACAGAAAGGTTTATTTTTAGTTTTATTAATTTCTCTCTAGCAGAATTTTGAATTTTGGCCTCATACCCCCAATGTACTAAGGATGTCGGATAATTGTATTCAAATAAGAACAACCACTTCAAAAAATATCTAGTGATTTACAATGAAATAAATTTGCTGCTGCACCTCACAACAAAACAGTGGGTTTGACTCAAAGACAGCAGATAAATACACAAAATGACTGCCATCCAAGAGCATCAGTCGATAAGAATTTGGCATCACTCCACCTGTACCAATCCCATGCAGTGTCCTTGTGGATGTCATTAAAAATAACCACAACGAAGGCAGCATATTCAGTTTATATTTTTGGCAATTTGGCAACAAGGTTGCTTTTTTCAACAGTGTTGCAACTGAAACACAAGCCAAACATCCTGAAAAATACTTGTATCATATTCTGCAGAGCTGGTCTGTTATTGACTTTCCACTTTCAATGTTTTCTTTTGTAAAAAATTTTAGGTAGCACTTTCACTCTGAAGATAACCAATTTGTGCATTCCAGAACAGCAGCCCATGGAAATCTGCAGTAATGACTCACACTGCAGAACCCATTCTGGGGTTCTGACCTGGTTATTGTAGAATTTGGCTCAGAGATGTTGCAGTAGGGGAGGACAACTGGGGGGAATGGTCAAATCAATCATTTACAGACTGGGGATTGCAATGGTGCAATATAATCATGTTTATTCATATAATACATTTTCATACAATAAACTGCAGCCCAAATCGTTTTACTTTCAAAAGACGTGTATAGCAAACAGGACATACAAAATGTGATAAAAGTCAAACAGCAATAAAAACAACAGGAATTGTGATGGTGAGCTATACCTGACCGGGAATTGTAGTCATACGTTATATTCAGAGACCAGGAAATGTTGTGCGCTATATTCTCAGACCAAGGTTTTCAGTCATGTGCTGTACTCACAGGGATTTTGGGGATTGAGACAGTGCGCCATAGTCAGATACTAGGGATTGAGACAGTGCAGTCACCACAGATCAGAGATTATAATAGTGCCCTATAGGCTATTCACAGATCAGGATATTAATGGCCCGCTTATTCAAGGACGAGGAATTATGCGATTATGCGAAACATAGACCAGGGATTGTGGCCATGAGAAAATGACCGTTGGCACAATTCCTTTATTCACATAAGGCGTAAAAACTGAATATCTATATATCAGGTGGCCAGATCTGGCAATGCGACAGCGGTAGCTGGGGTCTAGACCTGAGCCCTGTTCCAAGGCCTCAGCCAAGCTCTCATGCAGCTCAGCCAGGTTTCCACAGCTCCTTCACAAACGCAGCGAGCACGGCGCTATTCTTAGCGAGGCGCCTCCATGTTACTCGATGGTACCGAGCCTCTACGCCCCCCTCGCCTTGGCCTCCAGCCCAGAGGCAAGCACCACCCTCAGACAAACGTGACGCAGCGGGGTTCTGGTGGGTGAAAACGCGCATGAATCACCGAACGCGACGGCCGCCATTGCGCCGTGGTGAGGGGTTCCACCCACTCTTAAAACCGCCGTTCGGCCATTTTCTTCCACAAGACGAGGAGAGGGTGTGCGGAATGGGGGAGGGGGAAACATTCTGTATGAATCCAACTGTTTGTAAGGTTTCCGATGAAGATGTGAGTTTTTATAAAGCTGTTTATTTGTAACACTAGTAGCTTAGTTGCTAAGGTACATGATTGAGATCTGGAAGGTTGGTGGTTCAAGCCCTGGTGTAGCCACGATAAGATCCACACAGCTCAACTTGAGTGAGGCCCTTAAGCTCCAGGGGGGACTGTCCCCTGCTTGTCTAATAAAAGCCTCAACTACAGTAAATAACAAATTCTTTATTTATTATTTATTTATTTACTGCTACCTACTGGCCAGGTCTCTCTTCAAAATGTTGATTTCAGTGTGGTCAAATTCACCTGAATATATAAAGAAGAATACAAGTAACAAAACCGGGATATGCGGCACATGGACACAGCATCACCCACTTTCCACCTCTCTCTATGCCCCCAGCTTTGTGGAAGTGAGAGTTCAGTTTGGTTATGCAAGTTAATTAAACTTTATAAATTAATAAATATTTCCCCAAAAAACAGGTTCCAACATTATCGGCACCCTGGTTATAAATATATAAAATACTTTGAGCAAAAACCCTTGGCAAAGATGACAGCCATAAGTCTTTTACTATAATTTGTGATAAGGAGGGAGGGATTTCTGACCATTCCCCCACGCAGAACTTTTCAGAAACTTTGATATCCTTGGGATACTCCCCCTCTTCAGAATTTAAGTATGGAGACTGAGAGGGCCGTTGCAGAACATGGTTGTTGTTCCTTTCGGAGACTGTAGTTAAGTAAAGTGTAGATTAACTAAATTAAGTAAAATTGTTTTGCCAATTACACATTGTTTGATTTTACTTATAATTGTTAACTGTCAATTCTAGCACCTGTGGTTTGACATTACTGAATAGAAAGCACTGGAACATGAGTAAATATATTGAAATAAAAGTATAGTTTTCCTATATGTTTGATTGTATGCAGCCTCTCTGTTTTTGTTAAGGGTGCCAATAATTCTGGAGGCCACTGTATCAATGCAGACACCCTGTGTCTCTGTTGGACTTCATTCACAGGTCACTTCCCAACTGTGCACATTTTATTGGCCAGAGGTTGCTAATGTGTGATGTCCTACCCCCACAGTGGTGTACATCCTAGAGTTTACACTCTCCATAAATCCCACCTGCTTCCGCTATTGTGGGTGACTCATTTCTAATGGATGGGGCTCACGTGGCTAATAAATGTGAGAGCAGCACGATGCTGCTATAAAAAGGCAAATCTATGGGTCCGCACTCTACCGGCCTTTTAACCCTGTCAGTCCTAACAGTGCCATGTGGCACTCCAGCATAACTGCCGTAAAATCCCAAGGGTGCTTTATGGCACTCTCTACCTTTTCAACCAATCAAAATGACTCCTATACTATTGTTTTGAGCCCCTATTAAAACCCTACTACATTTTCGAAATTTTGTCCACCAAAGCCAAAACCCCTTGGGATGTGGGTGGAGCCACATCATATTGGGTTGGGTCTGAAAGTGTCAATTGGGAGCTACTTGGGTGTCACGCTGGGGTCGTTTTTCCCGTAACACAGGAGTCAAAGACAGGGATGCAGCTACCCGAGGTCCTGCTCCATCTCGATCCAAAATTTTACATCCATGGAGCCACTTGCATTTTAGCTTAATTCAGCTCATTTCTGAGTAGTTCCTGCTGCTATCAGCAGAGTCCAAAAGCTCTTGGTGTGCCTGCATGTCCTCTACCTCGTTTCGGGTTGGAAAAATCAGTGGGCTATTTCATGAGCTATCTGAGAAATCATGTTCCTGTTCAACTGGGACCTGTGACCTCGGTGCTGCAGAGCAAAGCCAAGCCCAGTCCTGAAGCCTGTTGCACATAAGCATGTACATCTGAAAAAAGTGTGATAGCAGTTTACAAAGCATGCAGCCAAACCCTGAACACTCTTTCAGCTACTCTCTGACAAAATTGTTAAGTATGGTATTGATTTGCTACCAACACAGCAGAAGTTCAATAAAAGTATGTGTGCCACACAACGTCATTAATGCAGACAAAACTCAACATTTCATCATCAACATTTTTAATGAAATACCGCTTCCACTTCCGTAATTCTGCTCAGAGCACATCTCAATCTCCTCATGGACCGCACAGCCCAAATTTCACACTTCCAAATTCAATTTTAGAAGGAGCTTTGCAATTTAGCCAATGCAACCAAAACCCATGCAGGCTTTATTTTCATGCAGTCGGCAAACGTATGAATGTCACCGTTCATGATCCGATCCAGCGCTTTCCTACACGATTATCGGAGCGGAGTCGGGCTCTGGCACGGTGCAATGTGGCATCTGCATGGGCTTTAAAGCCACGGATGAGCTCTAATTGGCCGCTGATGAAGGGGTTGAGGACGACACGCTCGGCTGCTGCTGAACACATGTGCCGGGTCTTCTCCTCGATAATGGCAACCAGCCGTGCTATTTTTAGCCCTGCGCTGGGCTGCAAGCCTCTGAGCTTTAAGATTACATTTCATAAATCTGCAGAGAATCCGGAGGTTTCCCCCAGCCGCACACGCTCAGCAGACATGGAGAACAGGACGCGTGAACGGGCCGATCGGACAAACGGGCGAAGAATGTTCGCTGGAAAATTTTTTTATACATTTTCGTACGCGGGGTCACGCGACGTTGCCACGGTTCAAATCGCAGCCATCTCCAGACCTTGACTGTGTTTAAGAGAAACATTACGAACCATTTTAAATGGTGCAATATTGATCGTCCAGTTGTGTCCAGTTCAAAGTGAACCGAAACTTAGAACGCTCAGCTCTTAAATAAACCCAAGATGACGTTTCACATGCAACAGAGAATGAGGGATCTGTTCCAGTTTCGGAAAAGCATAACTCCTACTTCCCTCCTATGTGGTGAAGCACACATAGTTTCATAAAACCAGCAATGAGGTTGTTTCTTATGTCACTGCAAGCAGTTCTTTCAGCTGTACCGTTATAACTTGGATGGAAGATCAAGTAGTTTCTGTCACTATGCCTTACACAGGAAGCATTGGGCCTAAAAGAAAACTGATGTTTTTTAAAGAAAGGATCACATAGGTTGTCATGGTCTGTCACAAGCATGCATCAACCTCACTCCACAAATTGCGTTTCAGAGGCAGTGGGACTATTTTAGATCCCCTGCGGTCTCTGCTTGTTCCCGCTTGCACTGCACCTGTCCTGCACCAGATAAAAATAAGTGCTATCTGTTTCTCCGGTGTTCGCATGTTTGCTGAAAGTCCCCCCCCGGCGCAAACGGCATGAACTCTCAGCCAGTCCTGCTGCTGCAATAAGCCAGGGATTTCAGCCCCACTTCTGAGTCATTCCTGTCATTCTACCACAGATTGGCTTACAGGCCGCGAATGAAATGAATATTCCCAACTAGCACAGCACAATCCATGTCAATCCTTTATGACCTTACGGTAGCATGTTAACAGCTGCAACATTATAGGCATGTCATGAGTCTACCGCATGCCAGCTGGGGTACTTCCTGGAGCTGAGCATACATCAGTGGTCTTCAGTCCTGGTCCTGGCTAGCGGCAGGGTGTGCTGGCTTTTGTTGTTACTCAGCACTTAATTGATCGATTACAGCAGTTAATTGCAGAGTTAACTCACATCACCTGGTTTCTTGGCTCTGAATTGGTTGCTGATATTACGGCAAAAACAAAAACCAGCACACCCCAGGACCAGGAGGACCAGTGAGGACAACTGCCATACTGCTCTGTAGAACCCAGGTAGGATCTACAGAGCCATCTATGCACATAGCCTATATCCACATCTTTTTTTTCCCCCCAGCGGTATTCCCTTCAGACAAAAACCAATAGCAAGAGACATTGACTCCCTCCACATTTTAATTAAAAGCTGAAGGCTTAGTAGCCGTTCTAGGGCACTGGTTAAGAAGAAGGGTTAGGGTCTGGAAGATGACCACTGACATGTGAGTAGACTGAATAACCTCCACTTTCCAGTTGACTTCATTTCACTAGCCTGTCCAAAATTGATTCCATTTGCCCCCGCCCTAAATTATTGATTTGTTTATTTTTTTGTATTTAGGCCCTGGTTGTTTAATTCTGTATCCTAAGCAATGCAATCACGAGCAGCCACCCGCTCATTTCCGACCCCCCGTCCTTATCGCAATACAAATGCAGTTTAAAATGCAAACACACAGCCCATGTATACAGGCTGTATACTATTTTTCACATCCAGGCCTGGACAGGAGCTGGCACGCTATGGCAGCGGGGGCCGTCCATCACACATGCGTGGCGTGAACGAATGACATCACTCTGGCTGCAGAGCTCATTTCCTGTTGTTATGAGGCAGGCTGCACTGCTGCCCAGTGCCAACCAACCTGAAAGCACATACAAAAGGCCATTGTGAGCTTAACAAAAGCCAGCGGGTGAAAGGAGTTTTAAACTAATGTTGGCCTCTCCAGTGACAAACTAATAGTACTGCAGCTGAGGAAAATGTAGGCTTATTGCCTGGAAATGATAAAAAGCAGAGACATGCTTTCTCTCAGTGACGGAAAGCTGACAGTTTAGAAAGAAAAAACTGAAAAAGGCACAGGACTCATTCCACCGAGCCGTGAGGTCTACGCAAATAAGAGGGCAAGAGTATGGAGACAAAGGGACCCAAGCAGGCACTGTGAAGCCAGCTCAATCAGTCCATTACAGATTAGCTGGAATTGAAAACACAGTATTCAAATGCATCACTCTGCAGAACTTCGGGCATTTACTGCAATGGTGGGAACCATTCCCAGAGGAGGATAAAGTACACAACGGTTAAGCCAAGTTCCAGAGCCAGGGCAGCCAGTCCGTTGTTTTAACTGCTTTCAGGGCCAGTCTCATTTTGGCTGTAGTCTGGAGAAGGAGCATGGTTTTTCTTTTTGGCTGAGACCGAGACCGTCTGGAGAACTAGCATGATTTTTCAAGGGAGCTAAAGCTCTATGAGGGTTTTTGGATTGTTGGGGTTCGGACTTGGCTGAGCTGCCACCCCAACTACACCTGTGAGCAAAATAAAAAAAAGATTTATAGACCAAATTAAACCTTTTCAACAAATACCCATTTGCCATAATAAATTAAATACACAAAGTAGTAGTCTACAACGAAAAATAAAATAAAGCAACTGCCATGAGTAGTCTACAGTTTAAAACTGTATGTTACACCAGGCAGGATTATACAGCTCAGCCAAATAAACCAGGGCAAAACTGTAGTAATTGTGCTCAGGTGCTCTTCGGAACATCGCAAATAGGTATTCGTAACCTTGGGAGCTAACGCGGTCTTCCTAACACAGAGAAGCTGTGTAGTTATTTATCGTTTTTCCTATAGCCCAATTATTGGTCCAATTCACATAAATCAAAGTGTCTTAGTGTCTGGAATAGTCAATAAGCAACAATAATCATAAACCACATTCCTCAGGAGAAAAACTACCCTTGAACGGATGTTAACTTCTGGTGGAAGGCCACTTCCCCGTGTTCTGTTTGGAACACAGAGTCTGCGTAACCAAACTAACGTTAAATGTGCTGCGATGTGTTGCGTGCTGCCCCCCCCCCCCCCCCACGAGAGGTTGATTTACGGTTCCTGAGCACGCCCCAGCCTGTGTGGGTCACCCACAGGCCGCCTGCCTGACTGAAGACGCAACGCCTCGTGATGTCACAGCACACCACCTCCATTCTACCAGGACACACACAGACACGCATAAACACACACACATGCGTGCGATTGCAAGGGTGCTGGGCCAACGACGCTGTACACCCAACCCATCATCTTACAAAATATTAGTGAATTTTAGTAGCACTCTTTTAATTTTTTTTTGCAGAGGAAAATTATAGCAGAAAACAGCTATGCTCTTACAGTGGACATACACTACAGACAGCTGGGATACCCTATTGATTTTAAAACAATACTACACAACAAACAGCCTGAATTACAGAGGTATTATCAATATTATCACCACAAGCCAGATAATGGTCAATCACATCCATACCTGCTCAGTGCAAAGATGTATGCCAGAATCGTACGCAGGGTGCAAAAACATAAGAGCACACGCATAAAACCAGTATCACACAAAACACAGACCAAGTATTAAAGCTACAGCAAGGTATTTCACTGTGCAGGAATATCACACTGAAAAGAAGCTGTATATTAAGTACACCTTGGGGGGAGGGACTGTCATTGAAAACTCGCAAAGCAAAACAAGAGACCTACATTTATTCCTTCAGCACCTGATATCAACCTCAGAAAATCCTGAACATTTGAGCAAAGCAGACACCTCGCATCATTATGGTCGCATGCGGTGTTGACACGCTAAAGTACAAACATGCAATCATGCGATCCGCCACTCCGACGTGCTGTCACTCTCCGCATCACGCCTCTCGGAGCGCACAATCCCCGCGCGCACACCTGCTCCTATAATCACATACGCACGCTGGAAAACTAGTCTTTAAACGCCGTGGGCTGCCTGTGCATTAATGGAGCTGCACAGCGGAGCGGACGCGCCGTCCTTACCGTACATCGATGGGAGCCCTGGCGAAGCTGTCCTTCCCCCTGCCGCCTGCCTGCTGTTTCTTCTGACGCAGGCAGAGATGCTCACACACACGCGTGTTAACCCTCTCTCACACACACACACGCGTGCACACGTACGCACGCGCTCGCTGACGATGGAGGCGACCACGCTCGGGTGACCTTGGGTTTTCCCCCGTTTGTGAAGCGGAAGGGTTGTTTAGGGAAGGGTAACGCCGATTTCACGCGCCGACGTGCGCACACACAGCCTCTCGATCATCATCGCTCGCACTCAGCCAGTGAGAGAGGGAGGGAGAGGGGGAGGGAGAGAGGGGAGGAAGGAGAGGAGGGAAGCAGAGAGGAGAGAGATAGAGGGGGGAGGACTCATTCACCAAGACAAGGGTAAAATCTTTTTTTTTTTGCTCTGCTACTCTCATTGGCTCACCCTTCCTTAAAAGCAGCAGATCCTGTCACCAAAGGTCAAAGAACAGGTTTTTTATCCCAGGTATGAGACAGAAACCGGTAGCCTAGCAAATTCATTAATACAGTGCCTAATCAGCCCTTCCGGCAAATCCTTATTTACTTTTGCATTTTGTGTATTTCATGGAGCTAGAGCAAACACTAGCACTGTGAGAGAACTGTGTGAGCAACAAAACAGCCAATTCAGTATATATCCCCCAAAAAATTATACTTATGTATTTTCACAACAAAGTTTTTTTCAGTCAACTTCCAGGAAAACGAGATGATTGTATGTCATTATGTACCAGTGGGTGTGTGTATGTCGATCAAATGTCTGTCATTTTGACAAATGCCAATAACAGACTCCAAAGGCAGTCAATAGCCTATAATCAAGAAAACTCTCTATATACTGAAACCTACACCAAGAAAGCGATCGAATACATCTGATTAATAAGAAACAGCTGAGAAGCCAACTGTCCAATTACTTCTGGTCCCCTAAAATGGGGGGACTATGAATAAAAAGGGACATTCCTACATGGATTCAATTTTTTAAGACACAGCAAAAAGGCATGAGAATGATATCTATGAAAAGGAGACAAAAGCGGAAAAAGCGGCAACAGGAAACGGGAAATAAACTCCAGCAGCGAGATCAGGGGCCCTCAATATTCCCACAGTTCTACACAAAGTAGCCATTTGTTCAGTGTTCCGGACAGTACTGCCCTGAATAACAATGCAGCATAGGAAAAGCAAGCACTTTCAGCTCTACTGCCAACCTGATGGTCAGTGAGGGCACCACAGTCATGTGCCTGCCAACAGGGGCACGAATGCTACACCGGAAACCACTCAAGGGACTCAGGGGACTCGGGGGATTCTGCCAATGTGGGGCTGCCCAGCCAAGGCTCAGCTCCATATCAGAGCAGCAGGGGTCTCCAGCACCTTAACCTTAGCCGCCCTTTCCCTCTTTCTGGCTTATTAACAAACTAGCACAGTAGGCTTTAATCTCACCCTTCATTGCTCTCCTTCCCTCTCTCTGGGCCAGAGTTTCCCGAGTCAACATCGCAAGGCGCATTGGCGCAGTCGAGAAGCATGGCGCACCGGGTTGAACAGGTGGTCAGACAGGTCCAAAAGGGTGAAATGTGGACCTGTCTGACCAGAAAATTGCAATAAGCTATGCCAAGTTGGCAATGAGCTGCTCACTCTGACACACCCCGAGCAGCGGGTCTCCTCCCACTTCGGCGTGCCACTGGTCCCGAAATTAGCAGAGGCATCTGGGCCGTCGGGAAAATGGGAAATCAACAGCACAGCGGCTCACAAGACGGCAGACGCCGGCCAGAGACCAACTTCTAAATCTATTGTTTCTCGTTTACTGGCAGACCGGGTTTGAAAATGAATGGTAATAAATGATCACCCATGATTTTCACAGTCACAGCCTACAAGACAGCATTTTAAATTGAACGATCAATGCAAATAAAATTTGTATTCAACACAAATAATACATCACTAGCCGACAGGAGTCCTGCTGATTTGCACACACTGTACTGGTAGGCTCACTGTGAGTCAACAATCATTAGAACCCATACATCTTGTCCTTCTTTCAGTGCGTTATTAGCCAAATTAGACACAGAAATATTAGAAGCCTCCCTTGCCACTCCAGCCTCCCCTGAAGCAAGCTTCTGGCTGCCAACTCACTGACTTAAGCCCATGGGAGCCTCATCAATCTAATATGTTTCTTTTCCCAGGTAATTCATACTCATCCCTGGACCTTCACATCACTTGAATAACACAAGCTTGACTCACAAATGTCCTGGGATACCATTAACAAGGCTCTTTAACTCTCCCATTCCTTCCACAACACTGAGGAAGATTAAATCTCATCTGACTAGCTACACCCCTGAAAACAACGAGGAGATGTTCAGCTCAGCAACTGACCCATTGGACCATAACCGGGATGAGCCATACATTGGCTACAAAAGATACGCTTTAAAAGCCTGGCCACCCAGCGGACTACCAGACTTTCTGATGACTAGTGATGGGTCGTTCAGAAGCCAGGGCCATTTTTTTTTGGGCTCTTTTCAGTGAACATGGGAGCTGATTCACCTGAACAAAAGAGTCATTCATCTGGCTCTCCTAGGCTACAATCCTCTGCAGCAGAAGTAAAAACAACAACATAAAACACAGAGATGACATTTGGCAACAAGTGTATTTTCCATCTAATGAAATAAATTCTGTGGGTTTAATTAAAATGAAACCCACAGAATTAAGTACACAAAACAGTTCAACTAATGGTAATGGATTGATTCTCAATGAAATATAGACTAATGTGATTCTGTATTACAGTAAGCTCTTCGTTTGAGCTTTCATTTTAAAAATGTGCTTCAATGGTCAGGCAGGCAACATGTTCCCACTTCCCACTCTCTATTAATCATAGAAAGATGCACCCCAAATATAAACGCAGCCTGCTTTGACGGAGTGGTGAATCTCATTTGCATACAAAACGAGGAAACAAGCAACGCGACGAGGCAACCAATAACCTACTGCATACTGTACTGCCCTACATTTTGTTTTAATCTTATTGCTAATAACTTAGGTCTTGCAGTGAAATAGACCTACATGCCTAGATCAAAGTAACCCGTGATGCAATTCCTGTACTGTAGGCCATTATCCTAAGCACTTATTGCACACATTGATATAACCTCCACCACCAACATGGAGGAATACAGATAAGCGTATCACACAACAGACAAGTGAGACTTGTTGAGTGCATCAACAGGAAATGCTTTGTCTGCAGCAGAATTTCCAGGTGACTGAAACCGTCACACCAGAGCCAGAGCATTGCCCTGTAAGGCTGCCAGCCAGATAGTGAAGCCCAAGAGCACCTGAACATGGACTTTCTTTGCAGGTTCTAACAAAATTCTTCCATAAACCAAGCTTGTGAGCCTACAGGTTCCTGTAGAATATTTTTGCTTGCTTCCAACATATTTTAAGTGACATCACTATTATCTCGTAGACTTCATTAATGTAATGGGACTGCATTCCCTGATTTAGCCACTTTATCACTCACTGCAGCAATACAGAAAATTGGAAGACTGCCTTCAACGCATAATGCAGCAACTCTGCTTATGCAAGTTTTATAACAAAGAGCAACAGCACTGACTGGGGATGCTGACAACATAATACTCTCATGGGACATTATAATAATCTGTAATAATCTACAATGATCACAAACAAAGTAAACCAATAACTATTTTAATATTATAAGCATATACAGGAGTTAATTGCTCTTAATATTTTCCCAAGCAAACCTACTTTTCCCCAAGCACTCTGTGGAACTCCCCAAGTCAATTCTATACTGGCTTACTCTAAAAGCATTCACTCATAGCATAAAAAGGCAGGAAAGTACATTACCCACATTTTATCTTCTATGCTAGGTTCTTAAGACTTTCTCATCACAAGCACTGATGAGAAACACTCTAAGTATTTATGTTTAAATGGATAAAGAACATTATATATTTATATTAATCACTTAATTGTAATATTAATCACATAGGCTCAATCATCATGTGTGACTAAGCATGCCAATCTAATCTATTACCATATAGGACATTACATTTAGGATGTCACAGATGCTGTTATACTGTTTGTACAGGTATGCACATAAAGGTTTAAGCAAAGAGCCAGGACATCAGTGTCAAACCCACAGTAGTAGTCCTTACACAATCCTAAAACTTTGCATTAAGTGCCATAGTACATGAAAGAAGGACAGTGAGGATGAATATTGGTTTAGTATATGCGGAAATGCGAAAGAGAGGAGGGACCCTTTCAGGAAGGGATGTCCAACTGGAGGAAGATGAGATAAGCCATGATGTGTGAATAGCTAAGATTAATAGCAGCACATGCAGGGAGTGCCCCAAAAATGAGGAACGGACAGATTTTCAGTGATAAGACGGCATGTCGTGCAGAACAACAGCAAGATTCTAGGCAGTCTGGCATGTAGATTCCATTGTATTATTGTTGGTAATGGGCAAATTGCAAAATGTACATCTGGGGCTGAAAAGGAGAGAAACAGTTGTGTGTATTGTCAACATAGCAGTGGTAGGAGAATCCACATGAGGATAGGATATTACTGATTTAGTCCACAGGGAAAACAGGACAGGCATGAGGATGGATCCCCGGGGACTAGGTGAAATTCATGCTCAATTGGGTTAAGGTCTGGTGATTGACTTGGCCAAGTCCTTTGTTGTGTTGGCAGTGTGTTTCGGGTCATTGTCTTGCTGCATGATGATGTTCCTCCAAATTAGTTTAGACACATTTCTCCATAAGTTGGCAGACAAAATGTTTTCGTAGACTTCTGAATTCATCCTGCTGCAACCATCATGAATTACATCATCAATAAAGTTTAGTGAGCCCACTCCAGAAGCAGCCATGCAAGCCCAAGCCATGACACTTCCTCCATGGGCTTCACAGATGCACTCGGTTCTCATCAGTCGATAAAACTTTGTTCAAAGAACTTTGGTGGCTCATCTCTATACTCTATACTCTATACAATTACAAATTGTAATCTCGCCGTCCGATTCTTACCACTGATGAGTGGTTTGCATCTTATGGTCTGCTCACTGCTCAAGTTTCTTCAAACGGATGACTGAGATACCTTCACCCCTGCCCTGTGGAGATTGTTTGTGATGTCACTGACTGATGTTTTGGGGGTTTTCGTCACAGCTCTCACAATGTTTCTGTCATTAACTGCTGCACTTTTACAAAGAACCGGCAAAACCGAAGGCTAAAAACAAGAGTAGACATTCAGAACTATTTATTGTTTAACCAATCAATCTAACAGGACACATCTGGGCAACAAGAAACTGTCAGTCACATGTTTTGCTCACCTAGAAATTGGGTGGTCTGATACAAAATGTGATATGTTCTAAGTTGTTTAACCAATCTAGATTTCAAAAAATACCAGGAAATAAAAGCTGAAATTCGGATCGGTCATTTCAGTGTTTAGCAAAATTACGTTGTTCTTCCACGACTGACCATCGACTACTCCACGATTTATTATTCACATACAGTGACTGCTTGACTGCCTTATGAGAGAAAGTAGTGTTATTTACCTCAGATTGTGGTAGCCTATCACACCTCGTCCCACTACGCCACCTGTTAACACGCCTTCTTTGGTATGTCCTTATTTACATTATTTTAATATCCTAGTCATGGTGCCTTAAATTACTTTGCAATCAGGGTTGATTTGGCAGAAATACCATCACATTACTGGTGTAATTCACTATTTTCTCTAATTAGCTTACGTTTTCAATAAAAGCGCATCAACAAGCAAAACGGTCGAACACGAAAACAACATAAGCAACAGCTTTACAGCAAACGAAATGGAGATATTGTTAGACGACGTGGCGCTGAATAAAGAAACATTATTTTCCAGTTTGAGGACGACAGTGTCCAACAAAACAAATAAATAACTATGGTTAAAAGTTGCTCCAGCCCACAGAGACAGTGGGAAATCGTCAGTTTATAAATATAATTTAAAAGGCAATTAGGCAACATGTTCAATAAAGTGCAACATGCATCCTTCGTAATGTAAAATTTTATTCTTTGCATGAAAACAGTCCCATTAATGTGGTATTTTATTAATATTATTAGCCAACTACAACTGTAGAATTATTAGTGCATATATTGCTTAACAGATTGAGCTATAACTAAGAGCTGACTTCAGTGGCTTGTGTTCGTAACAGTGGTGGCCACTAGCGGAGTGAGCTGACAACATCAATAAGGTATAGCTAAGAGTGGTCCAGACCACTTACAGAAGGTATACTTAGCTAAGAATGTTTCGGGAAACATGCTGAAAGGTAGAGCTTAAAGTATAACTTACGAACAAATTACTAAACTAAATTACTTTCAATGCCTATGTCAAGGTTATTTATGTAAATAAGGAAGAGCAGTGGCCCCAGTACCGATCCCTGTGGGACTCCACTTCCCACAATAACCTGCTCAGATAAGGCCCCTCCTACTACTACTCTTTGTGTTCTATCCCGTAGTCAATTCCAAACCCACTTTGAAATGGCTCCTATAATTCCCACTGTCCTCATTTTGATATTGATGTTTGTCATGTGGTTATCAAATGCTTTATGGAAATCTAGATATATAATATCATCAGCCCTGCTATCATCATACTCTTGACCCCTCTGCCCTGAACAACTACCGGCCTGTCTCCCTTCTTCCCCCCCCCCCAAAATAAATAAATAAATAAATAAATAAGGCACTTATAATGACGACTATGTTTAGAACAGCATTTCATGTGTATTTTGATAGTTCTGGATGTGATGCTTTGACTTATGGTAGAACCTATGCACTTGTAAGTCGCTTTGGATTAAAAGCGTCTGCCAAATGACTAAAATGTAAATGTAAAATGTAAATGTAAAATGTAAATCAAAAGACTTGGTAGCTACCTCAAAGAATGCCAAAAGGTCAGGCATAACCTACCCTCACGAAAAACCATGCTGGCTATCCCTTAGAATCTTATTATTTTCAATAAATAATTCCAGCTTATCCCTAATGATAGATTCCAGTATTTTAAATGTGATGCACGTTGGACAAACATTGCACATTGGCCCGTAGTTTCCGGTATTTCTTCCGTTTTGAATGACTGTCTAAAAATACTTGCCAGTACAGGTATGAACGGTTAAATGTTTAAACGGTTAACCAAAACTGATTTGTAAACGGTTACAAAAAATATCTCACCGATACTTTTTTCTCAAGCTTAAATAACTTCAGTTTAAAATACATGCATGTTCACCAGCAGGCGTATGCTACAGTACTACAGTTATCAAATAATTTCTGCAGGCCTAGCTATTGGTTGACTTATGGCTTATTGTAATGTTACGTCGTTTCTTAAGGTTCACAGAACCTTAAGTGTTTATTTGTAGACATGCAAATTCAAACTACCGGCAAACTGAATGTAGTTTCCAGGATGGTGTATCTACATAAAAATAAACAAAGCAATAGATCTTTGGACATGGAAATGGAAATGTTGCACGTAATATTACAGTGCGCTGTTTAGCAAGCAATCTGCGGCCATTTAAGAGGGTTAAGAATGCAAACACGGCAAGGAATTGAATGCTACAGTACTATAGTTATCAAATAATTTCTGTGTGTTTTAAATCTGTAGCTGTTAGTTCACTTGTGGCTGATTGTACTGAGTTTCTTCATCCCTTATCATTAGGCGTGACCACAATTTTGAGTGCACAACCCCATCTGTAACAAAGTTACAATCAAGTTGCCAATCAAGTCTATCAGGCAGAAGCCATAGGGCAGAGGGATGAAAACATTAAGAATTATAAATGACACACAATGTAAATCTTTAATTTGGAAATTAGGCGATTATCTGACTTACAATGTTGACATTTAACTTCAAGGATGATGACCGTTTACAACAACTGATGACTTGTCACATCCATACTTGCCAGTGGTTTGAAAATTATCTCACTTAAATCTTTGAGTATGCTTGGGAATATGCCATCGGGGCCTGCTGCCTTATTTGTCTTTAGTTTTTGCAATTTATCTAGCACTTCATTATTCCCTATCTCAATATAGGCTGAGACATTCTGAGTATTGAGTATGCCTTCCATTCGACTCGTAACCTCCTCCCTGGTAAAACTACTAACAACAAAGTAGGCATTTAAGGCATTATATTTTCCTTCAGCTGAAATTAGCATTTCAAATAGCCTTTTGGCTAACCAGTTATTTTTTAACCTTAGCACACATATTACAATATTCAGCTTTATTACTCTCAGTGCTGTCCTTTTCACATGTCTTATACAGTTTATTATTTCTTCCGCAAACTAGGTATAGCTGTATTCATCTACTGTGGTGACAGTTTTCTCAATTAACTTTTCTGCACCTTGAATGAATTTACACTGTGCATTTGGGCTGCAACTAATGATTATTTTGTTATCAATTAATCTGTCAATTATTTTATCAAAACAATATATTAGTCGATTAATCGAAACAATACATTTACTGGAGGGGGGGGTTGCAGTTGACAAAATGTATTGACATGTTTCTGAAGTACGATAGTACTATCCTTAGATCACTTAGGTCAATTTGCAGTTGACAAAATGTATTGACATGTTTTTGAAGTGTGATACTACTATCC
The DNA here is from genome assembly GCF_963514075.1 of Conger conger. Lineage (NCBI taxonomy): Eukaryota > Metazoa > Chordata > Actinopteri > Anguilliformes > Congridae > Conger > Conger conger. The sequence goes on from NC_083764.1 coordinate 35,565,080, forward strand.
TTAGATCACTTGGGTAGGCCTAGTCCTCTCTGACACCACCTGCTGAAGACCCAGAGTAGACCATCTTTGAGTTAAGAGCTCAAATCATCAACACAGATTTGTTTTTTTGTTAGAGTAAGTGACATAATTAGTTTGCAGTTGCACAATTTTATATGTAGACTACAAAATTACAATTAGATTTCATATTAAGATTTGTACTCATTGATAAAAATATAATATTCATTATGATGCAGCAGACTTGCGGTTGCAGTTCGCTGCAGTTGCACACCGGGGACCGGGGTTCGATTCTCGGTCCTGCCAAAAGCCAAGTTTGGCCGGCTCACATGGAGCAGCATAATTGGCTCGCTGCTCCAGGGGGAGGGACTTGGCAGGGTTCGTAGATCGCCGCACAAAATGCACCTCGGATGCCTCAGAATCACGGTTACCAACATGTGGCGAGACGGCTTGAAGAAGGCGTGTCGCTCTCGTAGGGCCGCCGAGGGACGGGGTGTGGGCGGTGTATCTAATACTAGCTCTAATTGAATTACACGGGGTACAATTGGCTACCAAATTGGGAGAAAAAAGGGAAATAAATAAATAAATAATAAATAAAAAAAGAATATAATATTCATAATATTGATAATAAAATTCACCATGAGCCATGAAGTTTAATTATGCCCATGAAATGCTGTGTAGTGTGGATGACTACTATAGTATAATAGTATTAAGGCAAGTCACCTACTCTTACTGCTTTTAATGTATTGACTCATTATAGCAACTTCATTATCTTTAAATAATATAACACCCACGAGTTACTACGACATTGTTTTTCATTATAATTTATCTATGCCTGTAGCTACATGCTGAAAATAATTAACAAGATTACCTGATGGAGGGCCTGCACTATTACTTAGATTACTTACGGATGCTTGTAGGCCTATTTGTGTTCGTCTGTGCACTACGCAGTGTGCACATCACTACTAATGTAACTCATTCATTGCGCACAAGTTAGATTACACATGTTGCGCATGTTATGACTTTGAACGTTTGCCATTTCCACTGCAAAGACGGCACATAAAAACAAAACAAGTAAAATCAGAGACGTTATAAAACTAACCTTACAACTGATTCATTTAGACAAGAATTTTTAAGACTTTTTGAAATGGGATATCAATATTTACATTGAGAATTATCACAGCTGCTGATGTTGCCTTTTGTTTGTCTTACAAAACGCTCAATCGCTGATGCCATTATAGGAATGCAAAGCCGTGGTCAAAGTTTTCAGAGTTACACAGTAGCCTAATATTGCTACCGGTGTGCATAATGTTAAGTGGCTGGAGCCGTCAGAACCGGCAGTGGAAATAGGGTTTTGTAACATTAGTGTAACTGTGGCGTTATAACAATTCCAACAGTCCAGTCCAATTCGAACAATTATCATGGCTGTATTTACATTAATACGAGAGCTCTAGCTAGATTTAAGACATGCGTGGGTTTTCGGTCAATTTCACTAAAATCACGCAATCAACAGACCATAATTTAATACAGCTCATTCAATGACATGTATGAGAATAGCAATGTTGACAACATTACAGAGCCACATATACATAACAATATCACGCTAGATAACCTAGCATCACAGCTCCTGGATGCTTTCTTTAAAGGTGTCTGTGCATGGCCGTCGTGCTGCTGTGATCTGCCGTTTCGATGTGCAAAGCACCATATTTTTTAGTTTTTGCTGAAAGAATTCCCGCACTTTGGACGCTTGGGCTTTTGGGATAAACTCTCTCCACACTCAACTGGGTTTTCCGCGACCATGTTCAAAACAATACGACGCGTTGGTTATGAATATGCAAATCGACTACATTTCATGGTCGATGTCATCGACGACGTCGACTAATCATTGCAGCCCTACTGTGCATCAAATATAACCCTTTTGAACCTGCTCCACTTACTTAAATTTGATCGCATCTATTTAAAGTTGACACGCCTAATATTAAAAATACTGGATTTAGAGCAGTCCCTCTTAATTTGCCAAAATACATAAAAACGTATTGTGGAATGGTCACTTGTGGTCACTAGTGGTTCCATTACCTCTATCCTGCAAATTCTGTCTGAATCATTACATATCACCAGATCTAAAATCGACTGCCCTCTTGTAGGCTGACAGACAAAATATTTATAAATATAATTTATAACATCTAAAAATTCCTCCTCACTTTTTCCACGTCTGATCACCAAATTCCAGTTAATATTTTGGTAAGAGAAGCTTACCAAGTCTCTTGCACACCAATAGTTTCTCTTACATAAACAGCCACACCCCACCTCCTTTACTGGATCTGTCCTTCCTAATAGGTTTATACCCCTCTATATTATATTAATCCCCAAGGCATGGGTCATAGCCCTCACTAACTGCCTCAAGTTTCAGAAATTACTTTTCTATGCTTATAGAATATAAACAAAGACATGTCTGTTGTGTCAACACATCCTCTCCTGTTCCCTCACTCCCTGTGGTCCCAAGCCACTATTACTCAGATTTTGCCCTGAAAAGATTTTGTTATTGCTCTCTCCATTATATGCAGCCTTTGCTGTTTCCGTCTGGTCAGTCCGTACCTCCCTGTGCTACCCTAAGCATATGCTGACCCAGTGGAACGGTTCTCCTCCAGTTCAGGTGCAGCATGTCACACTTGTACAGCTCACCTCTATGCCAAAAGGAGTCTCAATTCCCCATAAACCTGTACCCTTTTTCGTACAAAAATGTCATAGCTACGCATTAAAACTCCAGATAAAGTTCTGCTTCTGTGGTAGAGGTAGAATTCTGGAGAAAACTACCGTGGAAGTTACCGTGCTCCTAATCTTTTCTGCCAATTCCAGAAATTTGTCCGGCAGACCCTCAAACCTGCCCTAACCTATGTCGCAAGGTGGACCATGACAAGTGGTAACTAGTTGATATAAAACTAATAGTCTTCATCATACATTTCAGTTATTGCAATTGCCAAGTTGAAATTGTATTGGGGGCAACCAGTGTCTGAATTAACATTAGCTAACATTACTGACGCATATAATGGCGGTGGGAGGTGTTGGAGGAGACAGGGAGGAGTTGGAGGACCTGGGGAGGAGTTGGAGGTGTCCTCGGTCCGTCGCCAGACCCCTCTCGATAGAAATGCCAAACTGTACCTGTCATGTCAAATGTTCGTCGTTAGACGTCGCTGTTTCCAAAGCAATGTTCAAGATGCTTTCCACTCTTTTATAATAGAAGCGGACCTAAAACTGATGTCCATGGGTCAGTCACATCAGGAAAACCGCAGGATGTTTGAGGGCCTGCAAGATTACGAATGTACAGTTGTGTAATTAACAATCAAGCGAGATAATAGACGATGTGATGCATCTAACATTACATAGACAGCTAGCAAGCAATTTAGATACTTCTCAGATATAATAGATCACATTATATTTAGATTATTAGAACTGAACATTACTTGCTACATATCTGGTTAGTGCCTCAACGAGAAATTATTAATCGTGATCACTATTGTTGGGTAGCTGCTATAACGTTACCGCTAGACAGCGAACGCATCATCTTAATGTGATTTGCGAGTATAAACCCAACTGCTGGATGGGTTAAACTAACGTTAACTTATCTAGCTAGCTAGACTTACAACTGGGTAGCTGCGAAGATAGTTAACGTTAGCTAACAGTTACCTAGCTATGTTAACTAGCTAGATAGGTTATACATAAGTTTCTAAATTGCGTTTTTATCATAGTTGCTATCGAGTTACGTTACCACTCCCTAAATTAGCTATCGCAGCTAAGTTCGCTAATAGCCGTGTAAATTAATATCTAACCAGCTAACGTAGTTAGACTAAGCGAAATCGCTTGCTAACAACTAACGTCAGCTAGCTATGTCACTAAATCTGGTTTAGTACGTTTCCCACGTTAAGTTAATAGCAATACAAACTTCATAATAAATGGATGTATTTAGCTAGACTAGCTAAGTTAAATGACGACATACATTTTCCCGTTTGCTAACCCTGATTTAATAACGTTGTGTTCTGGGGTATCTGCCCGCCGGCTAAGACATTAGACAATGGTTTTAGCAGCAAGTTAACTGGCAACACAGATCGCTACCTAGACTAACTAGTTCTTCATAGCCAACTCCCATTACGGGAGCCAGTCAGCGGCATGGATATACAGCTACCACACTCAATCTGAGACTGATAAATCTGAAGTTTATCTAGGATCAATTACTTCATTACTTTCGTTAAAATACAATTCCTAACTCACTTTCATTACGCGATGCTCTTGGGAGGTAACGTTATCCACGCGACTGACCAGTCCGCCTGCCTTCCTTTCAGACACTCAGTGACACTACTCGTCCCGTCCGCATACAGAATAAATCATACCCCATACGAAGATGCTCTTATCCTAGCTATTTCCCAGTTCACCCCTCCCGTTGTAGCTATCAAGCTGAGAGTTCAAAATTGGTCAAATTAAGAGTTATAAATGAACCTTGGTAAAACTTGATAAGTGACCCTCACATTTTTTCCATCGTGCTCACTTGGAGGGATTTTTTTGCACGGTCTGTCTCTAGTATTATGATACCGTAGCGGTGCGCAGTGGTAGCTTTCTATCATTTGTTTTTCATTTCAAGTTTTTTTTATTTATTTTTTTTCAATTTAAACTCTGAAAATCAGACAGCAGAACAAGAAAACACGGTTCCATATGAGGGGATACAAAGAATAAAATTTTTGTAAAGCAAGAACTCTATTTCCTTCTGCTTGTGGTAGTTTAATAACCTTCATTATTATTGTCATCATGCATCATTTCCTCATCGTCTTCATGCTCATTTGCTCGTGTCAGTACACTTAAGTTAAGCAATCAATTTGGCAAAAAATATTATGATACCCTCATCTGAAAAAACGTGATACAACATAACACCCGTTTTCTTCAAAAACACTCTACTATTCTTCACCCGCAGGGAATCAGAATGTGCCCCAAAGATAATGAACAGCTCTACAGTGCCTGCTGTTTTCAAATGAAAAATAAAGTTTATGATTTAGCATGAGATGTTTGAACTTGCGTGCCTGGGTGTATTTTTCTTTAATTTAATTTCAAGACACGTCGCTATCGGAAACTCGTCAAGACTAGTTGAGCGAGTTTAACGTTATCAAATCGATCAGTTTCACTTTTAACATTCCATTTCATGATGTCATTTTATGGGCTAGCGCCGTATATGCAGCTATTGCTAAAGCCACGGGTTTTTTGCCAGTTTAATAAAAATGCAAATCCGTGTTTTTAAATCTATTTGGTGTGCAATAAGCCACACAGAATCTTTCTGGAAATGTGAAAATAGCTATTAATTTATTATTTGCGGAGATTTGGTCATAATTTAAAGACGTAGCCTATAGCTTCTTTGATTTCCTATGGAAAACTCCGCCACAGGCCGGCGCTAGCTATTATTATTAATAAACGATGTCATACGAGCATAAACGACACAGAAACGCCACCCCTAATTCTAAAGGCCAATAAGCAAATAAAAGTGAAGAATAATTAATGAAAATACAAAACCGAAGAATAAATAAAAAAAATAGAATTCAAACTAAACTGATTAATTACAAATAAATAAAAAACAATATTAATATTAGTTAGGCTATATTTTTGACACTGTTGACTTCATAGAAGACTGTGTGTTAAAAGAGACAGGTTAAAATGTGAACGAGGAGTAGTTACAGCAATCAGAGGTGCAAGAAGCTTCCATTTTAAAGAGCTTTACTAATCAATATCCATAAAATACAGTACAATAGCCAACTGTTCTAATACAGTTCTGTAGACGCCGAGGCAGGATAAGCGACGAGCCATTTCAATTTACTCAACGAATCTACAGATCCTGTTCTGAAGATGACAAGGCGTTTACTGTTACCATAGAAACGAACTATAGTGCCCTGTGAAATTATGGTTTCACTGGCAAATATGTTTCCATAATAAATATGTCATTGTATTTTCAGCCCTTAAACATGGCTTAAATAAAACTATTTTTATTTTATTTTAAGTGTAACCATTTTATCCCAGTGGCGAATCTTCTATTTGGAATAGCTAAATGTACAACAGAAAAATCTGAGAAGGGGAAAAAAGACCGACGACAGGAAAACACTGTATTGGTTTGGTCCCCTTATGGCTATCTCTCGATTAATTTGAAATTTGAGTCTTCGATAGCTTCGTGAGCTAGAAACCTGATGCTTTCGATTCAACAATGCTGTGTATCTGTATGTTTGTAAAACGTTATCTATTTGTATTTTCTTGCTAGCTAACCAATAATTTTTGAGTCAGTGAACGTTAGCTAGCTAACGGTAGCTACATGATGGCTCAACTCATTCATAATTCTTGAAATAGCTAACTTTAGCTAACAACCTAGCAAACCCAGCTATCCGTTCTACGGCTAACGTTACATTGCACGAAGGTAGCTAGTTAGTCAAAATAAAAACATGAGTTAACGCAAAGCAGTCCGTGGCTATTATTGTTTCCAAGTTAGCTTGTAGTCTGAGGTAATTACATTCTAAATGTCTCGCTTATTATCGTTTGTGTAAATTAATCTCGACAGCCCACCGCCAGATAGCTGGCTAATATTAGAGTTGAAAGCTAGTTTTTCAATTATATTTATATTTTTATTTAGTGAACTAATTTGATGGCTTACTTGTGTTAGATTGTTACAAACGCTGGATGTGTTTGTATTAATTCAAATTATGGAGACGAATTTACAGAAGAGACGTGAGAATAAAAAATCCCTGCGAGTGAAAGTTATCAGCTTGGGCAACGCAGAGGTGGGAAAGGTGAGTAGCAACACTGACGAAACCCCGTCCCCTGAACTTGCAAGCGATCTAGCCAAAATCTAATTGAGATACAAACAGCAAGTAAAATGAATTGCTTTTAGTTTTACAAGCCTTCTCATATTTGTGTTGCTTTTATTTTATATTATTTATGTATTATAAATACTCTCAAATTAAAGGTGGCAGTCTGCGCTTTAACCTAATCTTCATTGTTTTAGTTCAGTCAAATGTGCTGGGGTACACCAAAAGAACAGAAATTGTACCACTGGTCAAATACTTACGGACTGCACTGTAGTTAATAGAATATAGTTTGGATTAGTGGATTTTCAGATTAGTGGACAGAAAAATTGCTCTTTTGTATGACATAACTTCAAGTAGGATAATTAATTGAGCTAATTTACATACCATTTTGTATGTGACTGAGTCTCACTAGGAATAAAAATGGGCTATGTGGTCAACAACTTGCATGGCTAGTTCAGTTCATTTTATTGAGCAGAGGTACACTTTTCCATCTCTTCCTTTGGGAATGGTATTGAGTGCAGTTTTAGTTTGCCACATAAACGTCCCATTTCCAGCAATACAAAAAAGTGTTTACCATAAATCAAACTCAGGAACTGTGCTTCCCTTCACCCATAAGGATCAGCACATTCCAGATTCACTCAATTCATGCAGTAGTCATGACAATAGAATTTAGAACTTAAACTTGACAGTTGTATTCATCGTTTAACCAAGATTCTCTTCAGGTCATTTGTCATAAGGCATCAATTGGACGGTGAACATTTATCAAATCGGATGCATTTATTTTGCCTATTGTTATATCCCAAAACCTGCCTGTGTTACAATGATATGAGGAACAATTTTGGACACAGCACAGCACTAGTGCCCAAAGCAAATTTATAAAAAGATTCTGGTGTTGGACAGGACGCAGGCCAAAGTAAGGCCCACAGAAGACGACAACCCTTGATCTAAAACAGGTAGTAACTTCCAAAGAAATAAAAACAGGAGGATTCCTACTCATAAATCCTTATCAAAAAGTGAACAAATGAAAAGCATAAAAAACACTCAAAAAGGCAAAAACCAACAAGTCGAAAGACTATCACAGCATAATGTCTAGCCACAAAATCCTACTCCACATTCCCTTCAGCTGCTATGTACACATGCTATGCAGGGCTATACGTAGGCCACAGGGAGGTGGAGGCAATCTGGCAATTGCCAGCTTAATTAGGGTGGAGCTCCAAATTAGAAAGAGAGACACACTGGAGGGGGGTATTGAAATTAATTTGGAATGATTATTATAATTGCTATAATATTATACAAAATCCTTTACATTTGTGTTGCCAAATTCTGTTTCCGTGATTCATATGTTTATAGTCATTTTTTAAACTTTATTTTCGAGGGCCACATTGAAATTGTGTTTGCAGAAATGTGCTATACTCAAGGCAGACATGTACCATGCCATCTTTTATTGAGGCCTAATGTATGTATTTTAGTCCCCCAAAAATCCAATCAAATTCTACCTGTCAGGACATACTCTACCTTACCTATCTAGTAATAATATCACTGCTATGTAGTGTGAACGACTACTAATACTGATAGGTAGATTGATAAATACAGCTAAACTGCTCAATACTGCTATACAAGACAATCTACATTCCTTTGTTTTTGCAATACCCTGAATATATTTAGGGTTCAGATAAAAAGATAAACCTGAGGCAAGTGTTCAGAATTTGAGCTTTTATTTCCTGGTATTTACACCTCAATGTATAAATTACTTAGAACATAGCACCTTTGGAATCACACCACTTGATTTTTAGGTGAGCGAAAGAATTGGAACAGAGAGTATTTATATAAATGAAAGTAAATAACGCTTCATATTTGGTAGCATAACCCTTGCTTGTAATGACTGCATCAAGCCTGCGACCCATTCACCAAACTGTTGCATTCTTCTTTTGGTTAATCTTTTCTAACACAAATGCAGTCTTCACAGGCAAAACCCAAGGCTAAAACCAAGAGTAGACATTCAGAACTATTTATTGTTTAACCAATCAATCTAACAGGATACATCTGGGCAACAAGAAACACCTGTCAGTCACATGTTCCAATACTTTTGCTCACCTAAAAATTGGGTGGTCCGATACAAAAGGTGATATGTTTTAAGTTGTTTAACAAATCTAGATAAGAATTAATACCAGGAAATAAAAGCTGAAATTCTCATCTGTCATCTAATGTACAACTTTTGACCTTTTGATATATTTCTGGGTGTATGTATTGTGCTAATAATATTCAGTATAACTGTTGTTGAAAATCACTATTTGATGTGATCATGCAGTTTGATAACAATTATAATGCTAATTTTTCTTTCCTCTCTTCCAGAGTTGCATTATTAAACGTTATTGTGAAAAGAGGTTTGTACCTAAGTATCTGGCAACAATTGGAATCGACTATGGTGTTACAAAGTAAGTGTTCTCAAAGTATTACGTGTCCTTTTAGAATATTTTATTTACTCAGTATCTTCAAAGCTCACTGCAAATATTTTTTGTCTTTACCAGTCTTATCCCAGTAGCAAACTGAAAAAGAATATTAAAGCTATACTTAGTGATTGCTGATTTTCTAACTGAGCTTATTGAGGTTCACACTGTTCTTTGGATTTGCACTAACCTTTGGACATACAGTAGCCACTTAATCTGAATAACATTTTACTGCATTCAGAAAGAATTGTGTCATTTTCCTCAGTAGATACTTATTTACCCGGCCAACAAAGATCTCCCTGAGAAGTAAAATAAATAATTTTGTTAACAGATATCAAATGCTTAGAGTCATACATTAAGATTGGCAGCAATGATATGCAACATATTACAAAATATTACAACACCTCTTCTAAATTATTGAAATATTTATTTTTATTTTCTTGTTAATAAACATTTAGAGTTCAAGTGCGGGACCGGGAGATGAAAGTCAATATTTTTGACATGGCTGGACATCCATTTTTTTATGAGGTGAGTGCATGACCTTTGTGAGCTTTGGAGGAATTCTAGAAATCCAGAAGTTTTTCCTGCATACTAGTAATTACAGGTCTGTTTCATCACAGACTGCACTTTAGATGATACTGATTTAGATGACAGAAAATGATACTGTAAACAGAAGACATAGGGTCAAGGGGGAAATCTTGGGATGGTAAAAAAAAAAAGCCAAAATCCACCTTTTGAGATGTCTTATGGGTCATACATGTGCACTACTTTCACTGTAAATGTTTGCCTCTGTAGCTTAATTATAAAGGTTTTGTTAAAATAAAGAGCCATTTTCTATACGCACAGACTTTCACAGCAGTTCTCCATATAGAAAACATGTCAGCTATAATTGGCCCACACAATGAAGAAAAATACATTCATAAAAAACTAACATGTTTAAAAAGTGTGTTTTCAGAGTAATGTACAGGATAGGGCACAGCAAGCATGTAAAAAGAAATTGATTGGCCTAGCCGATCATCTGTTTATTCTGACATGAGTGTTTCTAAATTTGATCTCTGATTGTTGCTTGCCACAACAGAAAATGTTTCAGCAATGTCTTTTTCAAGAGCTAGTATGCAATGAGCACCAATTGCCTGTCCGAAGGGCAAGAATTATCTGGCTCACCAGTATAGAATCAGGAATTGCAATCCACTGAACAAGAATGTATGATTTTTTAAGAACATTAAATTAGTGAAGTATAGCAAGTTGGCCTTTTGTATTATCGTTAGTGAATATTCAGTTGATGTGCAAAAATACACAATGCAAACAACAAAAGAACATCATTGATTATTTACTCATCACAGTAAAGTCAAATCCAATCTACATATATATAAAGCACCTACCTGTTAGTAAATAATAATCCACAAACTAATGTTGTTAACAATTGTCAACATTTAAAATAGGTTCACATCAAGCTCAGATGAAGTGCATGTAGGTAACATTTCTAAATGCATGATTTGTTAATGCTCATAAATAAAGGAAAATGGATTGATGGGAAACAGTCAAACCATATACCAACCTAAAGACTGAATATTTAAAAAGTATTTATAGCATTTCTCGCTTAAACGGTTAAAGTATGATCCAATCTACCCTTATACAATTATATATCATTAATACACATAACAAAATGACTGTTGAACCCACCTCTGACCCACACATACACTCACACACAAATATCTGTTGCCCTTATCGCTAGCCTGACCTGGCCGAGACTTGAAGAGGCCCCTGCTCTCAGTACATCTCTTTTGACATGCCTATCAATTGTATTGAGCTGTTATGACAAATATAATAATATAATAAATATATATAATACATATATTTTTTGCACTTTGTCTTTCTAATCCGTGTCTCAACAGCAGCGCAAATAGGACAAATGGTCATTTTTTTTCATGCATGTTTCAGTGCAGTTTGTTTTAAATGATCACTCCGAAAATGCAGAGCAGAATGACAGAAATGCCTGAGCTATTTCCGAACTGTGGCAGATCCCTGGAGAACAGTGCAAATTCAGGGGTGCCATTCCCGAGTGCAGTATCTGCATTTTTGGGGTCACAGGTCAAATTAGTGCCCATGATTCTTAGGCATAAAAATCCCCCTATGAATACCTATTAAATTTGCTCAATACCATTAATCTACCTACAACATATTTCATTGGACAGTCTTTTTCCTCATTTTCACTGTTTATGTAGTTATTACGGTTTGCCTTTATAGTGGAGTATTATACTGCCCTCCTCTGTGTTCTCTGGTACTGCTGCTGTACAATCGATCTAGTCAATCCAACTAGTCTGAATGACATCTACATTACAGAGTCCAGCTCCAGGCTTGTTGGTACACTGTGAATATGAAAGGTTCATAGATATAGACACCGTAGGTAAACCTGCTGCTAAACACTAATAAATATGTATGCAAAAATTAGATGTGATATTGTTGAAAGACAATTAATATTGATGTTGCATTCTGAAGTTAGATTTTTCCAGTTCTGATTCGCCTTAAACCCAGCCCCCAGGCAAAAAATATTATTACAGTGTTGCTACATAACCTTAGTAATTTGATTAATTTATAATGTTACATTACAATATTTTAGTCCACAACAAGGATATTTTACCAGTCAAAGATACATGGTCAAAGATATTTGGACTTGTATTTCCCCACTGTGGAGATTTATGTAGATGTATTTTGAGATTATATTATTGTATTATTATTTTCTGGAGGCTGTATTTCAGATTAAAACAGGATCCCGAACTTTATGACCTACAGTGAGCACCATAATTCATTGGACAGTGACACATTTCTTGTTATTTTGGTTCTGTACTCCCAACACTTTGAGTTTGAAAGGCATTATGGTGCTCACTATATACTGTATATTGTGTTTGTGAGTTACTGCTGGTACTGCAGAGCTATAGACAACAGTAGATTGATTGCTGTTATACAATAACCTCCACTAAAAAACCCAAAAAAAACACCTTAGTTTCAATATAATGATGAGGACAAAATTTATATCCCAGTGATTTCATTTGCACACAGTCATACGATGCTCGACACACGATACACCGCTGACACCAATTATTATGAGGGTAAGACAGAACATACCAAATTGTGATCTTTGGGTGGAGTATTCTTCCTCTGAAGTTGCACCTCCCTTGCCACGCTGTGCAGGTGCGAAATGAGTTCTACAAAGACTCGCAGGGGGTGATCCTGGTGTACGATGTGGGGCTGAAAGAGAGCTTCGATGCCCTGGACAGCTGGCTGGGGGAGATGAAGCAGGAGATGGGTTCACATGCCAACATGGAGAGCATCGTCTTTGTTGTGTGTGCCAACAAGGTACATTCATTCTCCTGATATCCAACCTGTATGATGCATTATTATTACAGCTTTACAATTCGGTGCCAAGTGTAGATATCATCATATAGCCTTCCTCTGCTTTGTCGGTTTGTCAACTGATGTTTTAGGTGCAAAGGAACCCAGTGCTGTTTCTTTTTTTATTTTTATTTCTTATTTCACTGGACTAGTCTTCAAATTGTCTACTTCCCGTAGCATTTAAGCTAGGTTAACTCATGGCCTAATTAGTGACAGTAGCTCAGCATGTTTCATTGCACTTTGTTAATTTGCTAAATTACTTTATTCTTGGTGTGTATACACCAACAATAAGAGTGATGATGTTAATGTAGATCAGTTGTCTTAATTCCTGGTTCTGGAGAGCTGCAGGATGTGCTGGTTTTTGTTTTGGCCTTATTATATCAGCAACCAATTCAGACCCAAGAAACCAGATGAGGTGAGTTAACTGTGTAATGAACTGCTTTTATCGATCAATTAAGCGCTGAGTAACAACAAAAGCCGGCACACCCTGTGGCTCTCCAGGACCAGGAGTGAGGACCACTCATCTAGATGTAAGGAGTGAGTTGTAGTTATTGGTTGTGGCTATGCCACAGGTGGACCTGACGAAGAGGCGAGTGGTGGACGAGAGCGAGGGCCGGTTGTGGGCGGAGAGCCGTGGTTTTCACTACTTTGAGACTTCCGCGCAGAGTGGCGAGGGCATCAGTGAGATGTTCCAGGTGAGCGCGCTCCTGCCCTTCTCCTTCAACAGTGTTGTATCAAAAGAGGGCTTATGCACTTACTGGGCCTCTTTCACGAAACATGCATAATGATTACATTTTATAATTCATTGTGCTTACAACTCTTTCCATTAAAATTTCTGCATTCAGAATTAGATTAGATTTTAAATGAGATTTTTTAGGAAAATCTAAATCTATGTATGGTTGGACATGCGCTTGTAGGCACACATCAAAGATGTGTCTATAGAATGCATTTCTAAGACATGCTAAGTCATTGTAAATACTGTACGTTTGCGGTGAATGATGAATGGTCGATGTCCCTGAAGGCAGCATGCTTTTGATGGGATTGCTAGGGTGTTTTCTTATGTAATTCAACATTAACGAGCATGCACATTCAGTTTTATGAATAATTGCCATTCATTCTCTTATACACCTACGCACAAAAACAGATGTCTATTTCATGAATCCTATGTTGGCTTTTCATCTGAACGTTTATTAAGAAAAAAATTGAAGAAAATAAATAATTGACGAAAGGTTTTGTGAATGAGGCCCATTGACTATATAATAACTGGTGGTGAAACAGAATTCTCACAGAACTGTCTCATCCCTGTGGGATAATGGCTCAAAATGGCCGCCTTTATTGCTTTTCTAGGCTTTCTTCTCCTCCATTACTGACATGTGTGAGAACGGGGGGCGGCGGCCAGCATCCGGGGTCAGTGCTGGCTTCACCAGGGAGCAGGCCGACACGATCCGCAGAATTCGCAGCAGCAAAGACAGTTGGGAAATGCTGGGAGTCAAGCCAGGGGCTACCAGGTGAGTGTCGAGAAGAGATGGGCATCTGCGTTTACACTGAAATAATAATAATAACTATAGTAATGTTTTGCAAGACATACTAAATTATATAAAGAGTTTGTACAAACTGATAGAAAATTTTTTTTTCAGGAAAATAATTATATAATTATATACATCTGCAAACAAAGCAAAATGTTCAAATTTGAATGTAGTGGGTGCTGAAATCATTCAAACTGCCACCTTTTCTCCCTCCTCCACTTGAGTCAATAACTTTAAGCCCCTTTTTAGATTGACATTTTCTGATAATGTTTCTGACAGTGAAACATTTAGACAGTTTGAAACATTTAGAGAGTTTTGTGTAGTCTTCTCCTTCCTGGTGGAAATGGACCATCTTCATTCTGACATCCTTGGACAACTGTTTAGAGGAACCCATGGTTGTTAATACCAGCCACTGCAGTTGGATTCTTTAGAAGTCATGGAGTTATGCTTCAGAATAAAATGCTTCAGGATTACAGTCCACTCCAAAAGTATTGGAACAGCAAATTAAATTCCTTTGTTTTTTCAATACACTGAAGGCAATTGAGTTGGAGTTCAAAAGTTGTACATGAAATGACGGATCAAAATTTCAGCTTTTATTTTGATCTAGATTTGATCTAGAACTTAGAACTTAGAACATTTAACCTTTTGTATCAGACCACCCAATTTTTATGTGAGAAAAAGTATTGGAACATGTGACTGACAGGTGTTTGTTGTTCCCAGATGTGTCCTGTTGGATTGATTGGTTAAACAATAAATAGTTCTGAATGTCTACTCTTGGTTTTAGCCTTAGGATTTGCATGTGAAGACTGCATTTGTGTTAGAAACATGACGAGCAGAGAGCTGTCTTTTGGAGAAAAGCAAGCCATTTTGAAGTTAGAAAAGAGGGGAAGTCGATCTGTGCAATTGCACAAGCATTGGGCATAGTTGTAGAACAACTTTGAATGTCCTGAAAAAGAAAGAAACCGTTGGTGTACTGAGCAACAGACATTGAACAGGTTGACCGCGGAAAATAACGGTTTATGACAAAAACATTGTGAGAGCTGTGAAGAAAACCCCCAAAACATCAGCCAGTGACATCACAAAAAATCTCCACAGGGCAGGGGTGAAGGTATCTGATGTGACCAAGATTAACCTCTACCAAAGTGATGGAAAGGCCAAACTGGAGAAAGAAGGCATCTGTTCATGATCCAAAACATAGCTCATCTGTGAAGCACGGTGGAGGAAGTGTCATGGCTTGGGCTTGCTTAGTTGCTTCTGGAGTGGGCTCACTAGTCTTTATTGATGATGTAACTCATCATGGTAGCAGCAGAATTAATTTAGATGTCCACAAAAACATTCTGTCTTACAGAGAAACTAATTTCCAACATAACAAAGAACTTCATTAGGGAGTGGAAGGTTCTAGACTGCCCAAATCTTAACCCAATTGAGCATGCATTTCGCCTCCTGAAGAAGAGATTGAAGGGAAAAATCCCCCGAAACAAACAATTGAAAGAGGCTGCAGTAAATGCCTGGAAAAGTATCACAAAAGAAGAATGCAACAGTTTGGTGATGTCAGTAGGTCACAGGCTTGATGCAGTCATTGCAAGCAAGGGATATGCTACCAAATATTAAGTGTTATTTACTTTCATTTACATAACTGCTCACTTTTGCTCACCCAAAAATTGGGTGGTCTGATACCAAAGGTACAATGTTCTAAGTAGATTACATTACATTACATTATTGGCATTTGGCAGACGCTCTTATCCAGAGCGACGTACAGTTGATTCGACTAAGCAGGAGACAATCCTCCCCTGGAGCAATGCAGGGTTAAGGGCCTCGCTCAAGGGCCCAACTGCTGTGCAGATCTTATTGTGGCTACACAGAGATTAGAACCACCGACCTTGCGTGTCCCAGTCATTTACCTTAACCACTACGCTACAGGCTGCCCTAACACATGTCGGTGTAAATACCAGGAAATAAAAGCTGAAATTCGGAACTCTTCCAATACTTTTGGAGGGGACTGTATATTAAACTGACTGATTGAAGCCCTAACGAGTAAATCACCTGGGTCTGGGCCTTAGTAATCATCTTTTCAAAAAGTAACAGTGAATAATCCAACAGGGTTCCCAAACTTTTGCTCAAGGCCCTTTTCCTTTTTCATCATTTATAAACTGTAAAAATGAAAATAAAAAGCTTTAAAATGTGCAGAAAGGTCTCATATTTAACTCTGTAACATTTATAGTTCAGGTTTGCTTCTGTACACCAAGATATTAATTGTAAAAGGCTTTTTGACTAGCGGTGCCCAAATTGTTGCATGCGACTGCATTTAATTTTAGAATACGAATGTATTGGCAGTCCGTAAAAATGTGGTTAGCTGCTATAATGGTCAAACATAAGCTTTATGTATGCTGGTGCAGTGAATGTACACTAGCTATGGCCTCAATTCCATTTAACCCTGTTTAACCTCCTCAGGCTTACTTGTTACTTTACAACATTTCCATACATAGCCTGTCTAGTTATCCACACCTCCAGCCTCCCTTTACTCTCTCTTCTGTTTAAGTCTTCTGTTTAACCTCCTAAGACCCGCACTCTCTTTTTTGGTATGCATTTTTAATTTCTCTTTGCTATTTGGGCTTATTGGGACCTGCTAAGTATAAAAACTAAGCATCATCTTTTGACATGATGTAGTTTTTGAGAAAAATGATGTCCACATATGTGGACTCTCGGTCTTAAGAATGAAGTATTATGGTTGTACAGCCCAAAATGTGGAGTCCACGCATGTGTACGCCAGTTCTTAGGAGGTTAAGTCAGATTTAGCAATGGTTTGACTAAATTGTATAGGATTTCAATAAAAATGTTTTCCCTGCTAAATAAAGGATATCTGCATGACTAGCAGATGCCACCCTTTTTCAGTTTAAACAAACTGGACAGATGCAACCTAACCCTTATCCCTTTCATTCAGTTTCTGTGCCAATGTCTTTGTTTTGTTGGGTTTTTTTCCATTACCTTCGAACCCTTCATAATATTCACATATCATGCACTGCAGTTCTTTCAGCATTGTCTGAGTGACCACATTTGAGAGACATGGCTGAATGTGTGTACCTTGCGACAAGGCAACCACACATAAGCGGCAATGGGCAATTGGCACAATGGGATGCATGTTGCAATCCGAGGTGAGGTCAGTGAGGTGCTGATCTTGTGGGAACATTCCCAAAATGTGTTGGCACGTCTCACGTGTAGCTCACTGGAGCAGGGCCAGGATGGGAATAGGCTTGTGGGGGTGAGGTAGCCAAGTAGAAAACGGCAAGAATCCCATTACAGCCTATTGCTTTAGCGACACCAGTTCCATATTTTGTCACATGTGGGTGGTAAAACAAGCATGGGGGGGACCTCACCTTCTCGCCATTTTGGAAATCCACATACTACAAGAAATAAGGTAATGTCATTTCAAAAATGATTATGCTTGACTAAAGAATTTGTGCTTTGGCACTCCAAATTGTGGTCAAGTGAGTCCTGTTTGCTTTAATTATCATTGATGTGTCTACAACTTGATTGGAGTCCATCTGTGGCAAATTGATAGTTTAAAAAGGCACACACCTGTGTTTATAAGGTACCACAAATCACACTGCATGTCAGGACAAAAACCAAGCCATTAAGTCCAAGGAACTCTTTGTGGACCATAAAATTGTGGCAAGGCATATATCAGGGTAAGGGTATGAAAACATTTATAACGCTTTTAGTGTTCCCAGGAGCATAGCGGCCTCATTAATTGTGAATTGGAAGAAGTTAGAATTGGAACACTGACTTTTCCTAGAGTTGGCCGTCGGGCCAAACATAGTAACCTGGCAAGAAGGGCCTTGGTCAGGGAAATGACCAAGAACACAAATGTGTTTTGGAGCTTTGGAAGTCCTCTGCAGAGATGGGAGAACCTGCCAGAAAAACGACCATCTCAGCAACACTCCGTCAATCAGGCCTTTATGGTACAGTGACTGGACAGAAGCCACTTTGAGTAAAAGGCATACGACAGCCAACTTGGAGTTTGCAATGCTGCATTTAAAGGACTCTGAGAGCGTGAGGAATAAGTGTCTGGTTTGATAAGACAAAAATGTAACTCTTTGGGCAGTAATCCAAGCACTATATCTGGCTAACACCAGGCACTGCTCATCACCTGGCTAATACAATCCCTAAAGTGAAGCATAGTGGTGGCAGTATCATGCTATGGCCATGCTTCTCAGCTGCAGGGACAGGGAGACTAATCAGAATTGTGGGAAGGATGATTGCAGCCAAATTAAGAGAGGTCCTTGAAGGAAACCTGCTCCACAGTGCACACAACCTCAGACTGGGGTGATGGTTCACCTTTCAGTACAACAATGACCTCTGTCTGTCCTATGGCTCAGCCAAAGCTAAGACTTAAACCCTATAGAACATCCGTGGAGACCTGAGAGCTTCTACAAATACAGAATTAAGGGTTTGAATACTTCTATACATTTTTAAGATTTCAGTTTTTGATTTGAATAGTTTTCAATTTGTCATTATGGGTTATTGAGTGTAGATTGATTGCTATTTTATTCATTAAAATTAAATCTACACTACACAATGAAGTGTGAAAAAGTGAACGGGTGTGAATACTTTCTGAAGCCACTGTATTTACAATTTATACTTTGGCTCTTGGTTGCCATAGTTAACTTGGTAAATACTGGTAGGCTACATGCCGGTCTGGGAGTGGTTAACACTATTGTTACATTACATTGCATTACATTATTGGCATTTGGCAGACGCTCTTATCCAGAGCGACGTACAGTTGATTAGACTAAGCTGGAGACAATCCTCCCCTGGAGCAATGCAGGGTTATGGGCCTTTTTAGCCGACTACTTCAAGCTAGTCTCCTGTTTATCCATTAAAAGCTTAGTTTAAGTGTATTCATACTACGAACATCAGGTGTCAAGTAATTGTCCACCACCCAATGAAATCAGAGGTGGTGACAGTGCATGATGTTGGGGGACTATTTACTTGTATTTATCAATGTTGTTGAATCTCTTTGTTTCAATATTGTGTGTCTGCTGCTGCTAAATAAGATAATGTTTTGTAACTGATCCCAGCCTGGAATTCAGTGTGAACCTTTCAGTGCCTTTCAGTCCCCTTTTGTCCAATTGCCTGTTAATTGATCATGGAATAAAGTGAGATGGCATATCTCCCAGATGGCAGAACTGGTGGTTTGCTATCAGGTTTGAATAGTGTCTCTGTATTATCTGTTGAGAACCTGCTGAGATGTTGGGCTTGTGTTTCAGGGAGGAAGTCAACAAGGCGTACAGGAAGCTGGCCGTGCTCCTGCATCCAGACAAATGTGTGGCGCCAGGCAGCGAGGATGCCTTCAAGGCTGTGGTAAACGCTCGTACTTCACTTCTCAAAAATATCAAGTAAGGTATCTCTGGCAGCATCAGTTCTTCCCACTGCTCCCACGCTGAAAGATCTTCAACAGGACCATAATACCAAACTGCAACAGCAAAAATAGGTGGTGAAATAACTGTCCTCCTCATCTTCCAGGGTTTTTCATGCAGTGCTTCTCAGTTGGCCCTGTGTATGCTAGTTTGTGTCCAATCACAATTGAACCTGTTCATTTTCACTTTTCATGTTTTGAAGGATTTGTATTCATCCCTTTTTTCACGCTGTAATTTTCAATCGTTATGGTAAAAAGTGTTAAAGCGCACGGTTCTATTGTTATAACCTATTTTAAAAAGCCATTGCTTTAGCGACAACAGTTCCTTATTTTGTAACATGTGGGTGGCAAAACAAGTGTGGGGGGACCTCACCTTCTCTGCATTTTGGAAATCCACATACTACAAGAAATAAAGTAATGTCAGTGCCCTTTTCACAACAAGGGTCCAGCGAACCAAACGTATAATAGCTTCTGTAACTTTGTTTTTAGTCAAATGGTTCAAGACTAGCAACCATTTTTTTTAGGCATGTCATTTTCAAGCTTGTTTAAAGAAAAGGGGTGATACTTAAGGGGTTAAGCCACATTATGTAAAAAATAGCTATGCATGTCTTGAATAAAATTCCCATATTCGTCTTGTGTTATATTGCGAATGATTACATAAAGTGAGGTAAAACTTTTTTAACTGATCAAATTAAAGATTAAAGGTGAGTCAATAGGTTGCTAATTTGTGAAATGTGGACAAAGCCACTAAGACCAAACATTTGGCAAGACAAAGCAAATGATAAATCGACTGTGTTAACACTATGAACTTTGCATCCTTGTGGTTGACTCGTCAATGTCCCAAATTATAATACAAGAAACTGTGACTTAATAAAACCGCAAAACGGCAATGTCAGATTGTTAAAAAGACTCTCCGCTTGCGAGAACAGCTTATCTGATGAATATATATCCAGCTGTTGTGCATGCATTACTGTAGGAAACATCAATATCAGGACTGTTTACCTCTCTTTTTGTAATCATTTGCAATATAGCACAATGTGAATAATGAAGTAAATAATCCCTCAATTATGATTGTTGGAGTGAAAACCAGCATACATAAGGTTAATGAGTTTTAATGGTTATAACACTAACTGTATCTGACAGTAATGTTTGTCCAAGGAAGTTGCATTCATTGTGGAATTTTTATAAAACCAGACTTTTATATTTTGCAAACACTTTCTTTCAGTTGATATTATTAGGATATGCATTATATAGCCTGTTACAGTGTTTAAACTCATAAATCAGGTAAACTCCAGTCCTGGATGTCTACTGGTTCTCTCAGTAGACAATGTAGGCCTTGGAAACAAGGTTTATTTATCAGTGGCTTGAATTGAACTTGTAAGTGCTGAAAAACACGGAAACCAGGAGACACTACAGCCCATCCTAGTTCTAAATGAGTATATACTGTAAGTAAACCCCATTATTTCATTGAGATTTGGGTGTATTTGTTCTGAGTTGGCTATAGACATAAGGCGATTGTTGTAATGGCTAAAGTCACACATGGGAAATAGCTGATTACAGTTGAGTTGCAAATAATAAAGCTGATTGGTTAAAACCAATACTGGAATTCAGAAATGCACATTTTTAAATCGCCTAAAATTATCTAACAGATTCCTACAGGCAAATTCCTACAATTAGACTAGAATTAGAAGATGTCTAGTGTTGGGCTAATCCCAGCCTTTTTGGGTAAGATTGCACACCGCCTGAGGTAATGGACTCGTTTTTTGCCTCCCCCAATGGGTGGAGTTTGGAGCAAGAAGGAGCAAGGAAAGGAAGAAGGGAGGTGAAAAATAAGCAATTGGAAAAAGTCCTGTGATTCAGTAGCTTCTTAGATGCCACTAGCTCTTCCCTGTTAGTCTGCTTGGGAAATATCCCCTCAAGTACCTATATTCCAGGAAATAATCAAGAAATACTCCAGTTGGTCCTCCAGAGACAACTTTCAAAACTTCGATATCCCAGTCAGGTAGTTAACTAGATACCTCAATAATCCTATCCAATTTAATGACATATTCAAATTAAAAACCCAAAACCAACATCCCCTTTCTACTTTACTGTCTGTGACTAGATTTTGGTGTCTTGGCAAAGCATATATTTTGTACTGTGTTTAGTTTAACATACAGATAGTTCTGATTGTCAGGTGGTGTGTAAAGTGGTTTAAGGGGTAGTTTTTCCCTAAGCAAATTTCTTTTAAATTATTGTTAAAGTGTTCAAAAATGGAAAGTATAAAAGCAAAAATATGATGAATATTTCTGAAATATGTATTATAACATGCTAAATATAAAAAATGTATCACAGTAAATCAGTTGCCAGGTTCATATGTACAATTGTATGCTTATGTTGAATGTATTTTGCAATGTATTTGCCAGTATATTCTACCATATTTCGTAACTTCTAAAATTGCATTTGATATGGTTTCTTTTATTTGCAGTATACTTTCACAAATACATTCATGATATATATTTTTATTTATGAACTCCATCTTATTACATTTAAAAATTTATAGAAATGTATAGTGGTATAATTGTTTGTATTTGGCATGTGCTATGCACTTCCAGTGTGTTTTTGTTTATACCACAGTTTTATGTATGGTGTTAAAAATGTGCAGTATACTTGGGCAGAGATGATGCAGAATAATGTATGGATTTTTTTTTTGTCTTTCTTTACTGTTGGGTATACAATTCAGTCTGCATGTGAATTTTGCTTGCCTACTTCAATATGTAAATAATATAAATCCTGAAGTATTCAACTGCCCATGTATGTCTATTCCTCTGTTCTTTAAAACTCAATATCTTGCAGGTTTCAAGGTTTCAACTACTGAGTCATCAACTATCGGAATTTACTTTTTGCCATGTTTTATTTATTAAGGAAAAACGAATGCTCATCAGATTTTGTGACTGTCATTTTAGTTTTGTCGATCTGCAACCTTTTTGGTGCAGCCTATACGGCTGTTTGACAAACCAGTAAAAAGTTCAATTTCTGGCTAAACATGTGGTACAGTCCTTACAGCAGCCGATGAAAGCTATGTGCAATGGGGGATGCCGGATCCCCCACCATGCCACTCTACCAGCTGTGGTCCCTTCTTTAATGTTGCTTTCTCTGCTTTCTACCTGTCTGAATAAAGCAAACAAAAATGCAATAAGAGGGTGGATTGTCCTGGTCTACTTGGTCTACTTAAAAAAAAAATAAAGAAAATCTCAAAATGGCCACATGTTAAACCATTGAAATTGGTCTACATCTATTACCCTTGACTTTCAATGAATGCATTTATTTCCCCCATGTATTTTATTATATTAGTGTGTATTTTATTTTCAATATGCTGTTTGTGCAATGCTATAACTGTTCCTCCTCCTTTGGTGTATCACAAGAGCTTAAAACCTTATTAAGGAATTCTACTAAGTGCCACATCAGCCAGTTTTGTTTTCAGTATTCGGTTATATCAAGGACCGGTGGACCGGTTGCATTGCTTTCTGGCGTTGTGTGCAGAAGACAAAATTAGGTGGTTCAGAGGCATGTACTTTATCCAGATTATACCCAATACACCCTGAGTCAGCTGACCCGCTCAGCCTTCCAAATCCCCAGAGCTCTCTCTCACTCTCTGCTTTGAGGTCAACCAATCACATCATCTGTCATTGCAAATACCCAACAAGAGCAATAGCAATGTTCAAGTGTGCTGTTGTGGGTGATCAAAACTGGCAATAGGTGTATGTGCTAATAAATGTTTGGCTTTTAGTAATAGTAATGCAGGAAATACACAATGAAGCAATATGAATACACGGTTATAGTCAGGATTATGTGTGATGATAATGTGTAAAATATGTACAATTTAGCATTGTCCTTCAGGGCCACATGACATATTCCACGATGTGATGGCACTAGCTCAGTGCAGTGATGTGGTTTTTCGATTTAATTTAGACCATGCCAGTGCTGAAATCATGATTTGGGCAGAGTGTAATGGGCTCAGATGGGCTGGTTTTGCCAAAGTACTGCCCATCTTGTTGAGCAGTTCCTCTGATTGGTTCTGTGCATCAGCCTGTGGCAGCTGCATGAATTACAGCCCCTCAGCAGAATAACTGCAGATTACCTTACATTAATGGCATTTGGCAGACGCTCTTATCCAGAGCGACGTACAACAAAGTGCATACCCATAACCAGGGATAAGTGCGCTGAAAGACCCTGGAGGGAAGTACAATTTCAACTGCTACCTGTACAACAAAGATAAGGACCAGGGCCTATTTGAATTTCTTTTCTTTTTTTTTTCTTTTTTTTAACAAACAAATAAACAACAAAGCAAAAGTGACCAAACTTAACTATCCAAACACTGCTTACCTAGCCAACTAAAAATACCGATACACAAAGTAAATCACAAAGACAACAATTAAGGTTCACAGGGAGGTAGGGAGGGACGCGGAGAGGTGCTGCTTGAAGAGGTGCGTCTTCAGTTTGCGCTTGAATGTGGGGAGAGATTCTACAGTTCTGACCTCAACGGGGAGTTTGTTCCACCACCGTGGAGCCAGAACAGACAGTAGTCGTGAGTGTGAGGTGGAGGTTCGGAGAGGGGGAGGTGCCAAGCGGCCTGTGGAGGATGAACGAAGAGGTTTGGCAGGGGTGTAGGGTCTGATGATTTTTTGTAGGTAAGCTGGGGAAGACCCCTTAACTGCTTGGAAGGCTAGCACCAATGTTTTGAATTTGATGCGAGCCATGACAGGCAGCCAGTGGAGGGAAGTAAGCAGGGGGGTGACGTGTGAGTATTTAGGAAGGTTGAAGACCAGACGAGCTGCTGCATTCTGGATAAATCAGATCAGCTGCTGGATTTCAGAATGAAAAGAAAATAAACCTCAACTGGCTGCATGTATTCTGCACCTGCACAAATTTATAGAGAAAATGGGATGCATGTATCTACAATTCCAGTAAATTGTTGCATATAAAAACATGAATATGGTGGGGGTTGATTAACAGAGGGCCTTTGTATCAATGAGAATTTAAAGGAGGCTCACATTATGAAAATCCCAACATAGGAGGGTTACACGAAGATTCCAGCTTTAATTGCAGACAAATGAATATAAACTGAAATAGGGGCATTCAATATTTTGTTGCAATCCTTTGCAATCAATGAATGCCTGAAGTCTATGACCCATAGACATCACCAGAAGCTGGGTATCTTCCCTGGTGATGCTCTACCAGGCCTGCACTGTAGCCGCTTCAGCTCTTGCTTGTTTTCGGTTTGCCTTCAGAAACCTGGGCCCTTGCTTTGGCTGTATGTTTTGGATTATTGTCCTGCTGCATGATGAAGCATCGTTCAATCAGTTTTGAGGAATTCGCTTGGATCTGAACAGACAAGATGTTTCTGTATACTTTGGCATTTCAATGTTCCTTTTTTTCTCCATACTTTTCTCTTTCCATCACTCTGGTGATGGCCTCATCTGTCCCTAACACTTTACAGGTTTTTTTTATGTACATTTTTAACTGTAACCTTGCCATTCTATTTTTGAGGCTTGCCGGGTGTTTGTATTTTGTTATGAACCATCTGAGGTTATGCTGGTGTGGTCCCATCTATGCCTACATCCTGGAGAGTATTCCTGATCTGTTGAACAGTTACAAATTGATTTTTATTGGTCTCCTGTGGTCTACCTGGTCCAAAATATCCAAAGTGTTGATTTTGACACACCTAATTTTTGGCTATGTCTAAGTAATTTATTCCGATTTTTCAGCCTAATCACTTCATCCAATATGGATGTAAAAACCCTTAAATTAAAGCTATAAATCTGCATTTTAACTTCATAGTCATTATTTTATTTTAATTTCAATTCTGCTGGAGTACAGAGCCAAAACATAAAAAAATGTGTTACTATGGAAATACGTACGGACGGTACTATACGTGCTATCCAATATGCTCTCGGATCTTTTAGGACTGCATGTTCTTGGGCACTTAACAGGCTATGCTTGAGTAGCTTTGTAAGCTTGACTCCCAGTCCATTGCTGGTTGGCATCAGTATCAACAAGGCCCTATAGAAAGTGACAGTTGTTGCTGACTAAGTAATCCTATTTGAATCCCCATTTGGCTACTGAGACTGGACTAGTAGCTGTCTGTTTGGAGCTCCAGCTTTAGACTCATTTGCATATTCTGTCAGAAGTGCTCTTCGTGTCAGTGGACCCTAGCACATTGTCTCTCTGGCTGAGCTCCCCTCAGATTTCCCCAATCCACCACCTAATACCAAGGGGTCATCAGAACGTCATCACCATCTGTCCAGGGATTTCACTCTTTACCTGCCAGTGAGAGGATTGCAGAATCGAGCGCAAGCCTCTACCTATAATCTTCAGGTAAAGATTGCTGGTTCCAAGTAGAGCAAAGGAAGAAATCCTGCACCCTCCACCAAAAACAAGACAAAAACCTGGAATGAGCACAACAGAAGCTGCGGGGAATTTAATGGGGAGATGACTCTCTCAAATACTCTACTCCTTAACTGGAATTTAGTCCTGGGATTTATAATGCCTTCAAGCATACAGACCACTGAAACCCCAGACTGAGAGAAATCCTTTATGGGTGCACAGCTACCTCTTAACTGTTTTGTGTGAGTACTTTGCATTTTGAGGATCAGCATCTAAATTTGGGCATCTGCCATGGATTTACATACACAGTACACTTCCAGAGGTAAGTGGAGTTATGTGTGTATCTTACATGCAGTCAGAATGATCATTTCTTGAATGTATTGGAGGTATTAATTGAAGCGTGTATTCAGTATGTAACTTGCATAAACTCACTGGATCACAACAGTAGAAAACACAATGATTGGATATGAATTCCAATTACACATCGATAGAAATGACATCAATCTGAATCACTGCTGTTCACATTGATTTATTACCTGCCTGTATCAGACATCAAAGTAGCTGAGCAAAAGCACAGAGTACACAGTGTTTACTGATGCAGTGTCTATTGTGTAGGCAACTAGGCTGTCATTTAAAATAATTTGTAATTTAGTGATAAAGAGTGACTGTATTAGAGGATAGCTGTAGGCATCCCTGGTCCTGAAGTGCCAGAAATGTTTTACTTTTTTGTGGCTAATCACCTAATGACATAACTGGATTAACTTTTAGACTTAATGAACACAAATTACCATGTTCTTACGCACTCATGTTCTTTCACCATTCAGACAGAGTAGTCAGACTGAAACTGTTAATACATCAAACTGAAATCAAGCTCAGATGGAGCAGAGGCAAGAAATATAACTGACTCTGTCATATTCCTAATTGGATAAATACAGAGTGATCCAATTGCCATTACTGAGACATCAATAATCTGCCAGTCAAGTTAAAATGAAAAAATTAAAAGTAGTTGCGGTCATTGTGACACACTTCATCATTTTTATACCAAAGGTGTCAGGGAAGATATAGTGGATTTTAGCCCTCTTGAGGCTGCTTTATCTTATTTAAGGGTGTACATACTTGTCCAGCTCAATCCTGATTGGCAGGTTGCGAATACTTGGCCTCATGTATGGCAAAGCCCTCTTCCCCGTGGTGCAATGTGTGATGCACACACATGCACTTGCATGTGCGCACGCATATACTGTACATATATGACACACATGTGTGCATGTACTGTATATACAGTGCATCCGGAAAGTATTCACAGCGCTTCACTTTTTCCATATTTTGTTATGTTACAGCCTTATTCCAAAATTGATTCAGTTCATTTTTTTCCTCCAAATTCTACACACAATACCCCATAATGACAATGTGAAAAAAGTTTTTTTGAGATTTTTGCAAATTTATTAAAAATAAAAAACTAAGAAATCACATGTACATAAGTATTCACAGCCTTTGCCATGAAGCTCAAAATTGAGCTCAGGTGCATCCTGTTTCCTCTGATCAACCTTGAGATGTTTCTACAGCATAATTGGAGTCCACCTGTGGTAAATTCAGTTGATTGGACATGATTTGGAAAGGCACACACCTGTCTATATACGGTCCCACAGTTGACAGTGCATGTCGGAGCACAAGCCAAGCATGAAGTCATAGGAATTGCCTGCAGACCTCCGAAACAGGATTGTCTCGAGGCACAAATCTGGGGAAGGGTACGGAAAGATTTCTGCTGCTTTGATGGTCCCAATGAGCACAGTGGCCTCCATAATCCGTAAATGGAAGAAGTTCGGAACCACCAGGACTCTTCCTAGAGCTGGCCGCCCGTCTAAACTGAGCAATCGGGGGAGAACAGCCTTAGTCAGGGAGGTGACCAAGAACCCGATGGTCACTCTGTCAGTGCTCCAGCATTCCTCTGTGGAGAGAGGAGAACCTTCCAGAAGGACAACCATCTCTGCAGCAATCCACCAATCAGGCCTGTATGGTAGAGTGGCCAGACGGAAGCCACTCCTTAGTAAAAGGCACATGGCAGCCCGCCTGGAGTTTGCCAAAAGGCACCTGAAGGACTCTCAGACCATGAGAAACAAAATTCTCTGGTCTGATGAGACAAAGATTGAACTCTTTGGCGTGAATGCCAGGCGTCATGTTTGGAGGAAACCAGGCACCGCTCATCACCTGGCCAATACCATCCCTGCAATGAAGCATGGTGGTGGCAGCAAACGCTCTTGACCTCAGACTGGGGCGACGGTTCATCTTACAGCAGGACAACGACCCTAAGCACACAGCCAAGATATCAAAGGAGTGGCTTCAGGACAACTCTGTGAATGTCCTTGAGTGGCCCAGCCAGAGCCCAGACTTGAATCCGATTGAACATCTCTGGAGAGATCTGAAAATGGCTGTGCACTGACGCTCCCCATCCAACCTGATGGAGCTTGAGAGGTGCTGCAAAGAGGAATGGGCGAAACTGCCCAAAGATAGGTATGCCAAGCTTGTGGCATCATATTCAAAAAGACTTGAGGCTGTAATTGCTGCCAAAGGTGCATCAACAAAGTATTGAGCAAAGTAATAAATTAATAAATTTGCAAAGATTTCCAAAAAACTTATTTCATGTTGTCATTATAGGGTGTTGTGTGAAGAATTTAGAGGGAAAAAATGAATTCCTTCCATTTTGGAATAAGGCTGTAACATAACAAAATGTGGGAAAAGTGAAGCGCTGTGAATACTTTCCGGATGCACTGTACACTCACCAAGCACTTTACTTCTGCTGTAGCCTATCCACTTAGTTATAATGCGTTGTGTGTTCAGAGATGCTCTTCTACATACCACTGTTGTAATGTGTGATTATTTGCTTATTTTACCATCACCCTGTCAGCTTTGACCAGTCTGGCCATTCTCCTCTGACAGCTCTCATTAACAAGGCATTTCTGTCTGCTGAACTGCAGCTCACTGTTTTTGCTCAATTCTTTGCAAAATCTGGAGACTAGTGTGGGTGAAAATCCCAGGAGGTCAGCCGTTTCTGAGATACTCAAACCACCCTGTCTGCCACCAACCATCATTCCATGCTCAAAGTCACTTAGATCAAATTTTTTCCCAATTCTGATGGTTGATGTGAATATTAACTGAAGCTCCTGATCTGTATCTACATGATCATATGAATTGCACTGCTGCCACGCAATTGGCTGATTAGATAATCGCATGAATAAGTAGGCGTAATAAAGTAAAAATGTCCCTAATAAAGTACTCGGTGAGTGTATGGACAGTATATATGCTGACATGAGCAACATAAAACATTGATAAGCTGTGGCAAAATCTTTCATATTTTTAGGCAGCGAAATATATGACGATATATTAGTTATGCACAATATGTCACACTGTGCTCCTGTGTCCAAGCATTTTCTGTTTCCTGGTTTTGTTCTCGTGTTTCTTGTGCTTGTTCAATTTCTGAAAGCTTTCACTCACCTGTGTCTCGTTTCCCTGCACTCGTACTTGTTCTTCATCTCAGTTACTTTGTGAGTGTATTTATACCTGTCTATTTCCCCTGTTTCTTTGCCAGATTGTTATGTGTCCCGACCATTCTCTCCAGCATTTCTCTGCCTGCCTGTTCCATGTATCGATTCTGTTTATGTACCCAACTTTTTTTTTTGGATCTGCCTTTTGTTTCTGGACTGCCTGTTATCGGACTTTGCTTGCCCGTTTGCATTCCGATTCTTGGATTGTGTATTGTACCATTGCCTGTTTGGACTACCTTCCTGTATTAGGACTTTTGCCTGTTTATTCTACTTCAAGCTTGACTACCTTTATTATTCCTGTTTACCGGTATTCAACCACTGCCTGTTTGATCTGTGCTCTGTCTAATAAAAACATCTCTTTTGCCAAGTTCTGGGTGATGATTGGTTCTAATGAATCGTGCCTGACAGAAAGATCTGGTCGGAAATGGAACCAGCAGCCTTGATGATCCGGTTCCAGGGTCTGAAGTTGGGCCAACACAACCAGAACCCAGGCTTCACAAGTCACTGGACCCCCAGTTGCCGCTGCACCAGTGATGCCCTGAAGCTACTCTGAGCCAGGCCTACCCCCAAAGCTGGTGAACCGGGTTCCTGTTGGGTTCCTTCCTATCACAGTGCATTGGTGTCTGGGCTGCAGTCATCGTTCAAAAGTCGCCTGCATGATTACATTGTGATTACAAGGCATGTGAGTGGGGAACAGCCTTTTGGGACTCTGGGGCACCTGAATGTGAGGACTTCCATTCATTTTCTACCGAGATGAAGGTCTTTAACCAGTCAGTGGTAGGGCACTTCGTTGCTCACCAGCTTCTTCACCTACGACAAGAAAATGGCTCAGTGTCTGACTTTTCTATTGAGAGTTTCGTACTTTGGCAGCCTCTGTTGGCTGGAATAACAAAGCCCTCTGACACGTTTCTACACAGTAAGCTTGATCTGATCTGATAGATAAAGAACTTAATAGCTCTGAGCTCCCTCAGACGCTGGACGGTCTAATCAACTTTGCCATCTTGGTGGATTTCCAGTTGCGAGACTGACAGTCCGAGAGACGGTCACAACGCAGACTGTCTCCACCCCTCACTCCTGTAAATAGCCACTAAAACTAGTTGCTCCATCAGCACCGGGACCGATGCAAGTCAACCGCACCCATTAATCTACACAGGAGAGACAGCAACTGTGTCTGTACTGCACTGGACCAGGATATTTCCTTGCTGACTGTCCAGTAAAAGGGAATGCCTGTCAGTAAGTGAGGAGGTTCTGACGGGCGCCTTTTTGGATACAACCTCCTCCCCATCTCACTCCATCCTGCATGCCGTGGTGTCCATCTTCCATCTCTGGACCAATGCACTTACAGGCGTTCCGCTAGCTGAAGTGAACTACGTAACTATCCCCGTGGAAATCCTGATCTCTGGAAACCATCATGAAGAGTCGGCCTTTTACATCATGAAGTTCCCTCATTCCTGTGCTACTGGGAAGACCCTGGCTCCTCCACTATAACCCGCAGATTGACTGGGTCCAGGGGATGATTACTGGCTGAAGAATTGGCTGCCATGTCTCCTGCCTCCGTTCTGCCTCTGGACTTTTGGCTCATGTTTCCCCTACCGAGCAGCCGCCCACTGACCTGACCAATGTGCCACCCTTGTCATGTGACCTCCACAAGGTCTTCAATAAGTCCTGAGCCTGCTCCCAACTGCCTCACTGCTCTTTCAATGGACAAAATTGACCTGTTTCTAGGAACTACGCCCCCCAGGGGTCAGCTCTACTCCCTGTCTGTACCTGAAACTATAGCCATGGAAAAATACATTGGTGAGTCTCTGGCTACCGGTCTCATTCACCCCTCGTAGAGAAGGGCATGTCCCTTCGACCCTGTATCCATTACAGAGGCCACCCCTGCCACTCATCTCCTCTGCATTCTCCACTCTCCAGAAAAGCAAGGTTTTCACCAAACTCAACCTTCGGAACACCTACCACTTGGTCCAAATCAGAGAAGAGGACAAATACAAGACAGCATTCAACACCCCGAGCAGTCACTAGGAATACCTAGTCATGCCGTTTGGGTTGACCAATGCTCCAGGCATCTTCTAGTCCTTGGTGAACATCATTCTGTGGGAAATGGTCTCCCGATTGCATCTTCTCTCCTTTCCTCGAGGGACACGTCCACCATCTTCGACAAGTCCTATTACAAAATCAGTCCAGCAGTCCACCATTCAGTTCCTGGGTTTCATTGTCTCCATGGTGCAGCTCGAAATGGACTTGGAAAAGTCAATTTCCCACTAACCGCAAAGAACTGCGATGTTTCCTAGGCTTTACCAACTTCTACCACTCAGGCGCCACAACTCTCACGGCCCCCACCTCTAGGTCACATTTTGTAGGACTCAGGGTACCCAGGCGTTGTTCCATGAACTTAAGAGACATTTCATTTCTGCCCTTTACCAGTTTTCCTTGGAAAATACCTTGCCTCCAACACTGTTCTCAGAGAGCATCGGATAACAAAGTGCACCTTTATGCGTTCTTCTCTTGCCGCTTCACTCCCACCAAGAGAAACTACAACATTGGCGATCAAAAGCTGCTAGTCGCGAAACTGACGTTTCAGGAATGGTGTCCCTGGCTAGAGGGCTCCTCCATTCCATTCTTTGTCTGGACTGAATCAGAATTTGGAGTGCCTATGCTCTGCTAAGAGACTTAACCCTCGCCAAGCCCGCTGGTTGGTACTCTTCAATGGCGTTAATTTTACTCTCACCTACCATCCTGGAACCAAGAATGTCAAACCAGATGCACTCTCCAGAATAAACTCACCTGCCAATTCTGAAGAAAGTCTGGTCTCCATCCTTCCTCTCAGTACTTTGGTCACAGGTACCAAACTAGAAATCATCAGTACAGTTGAGGAATTACATTCTTCCCAATTGTCTTTTCATTCCTGACTCCAGGTACTTATATAGGCTCATGTGTCTCCTGTTGCCTGTCACACGGGAGTCTCTCAAACCTTGGCCCTCTTGTCTTGACATTTCTGGTTGAGCACTATGAAGTTCCTCAAGTTCATCGCCCACTGTCCTGCTTGTGCTCGAGGGAAAAGTAGTGACCAGTGCCCACATAGCCTGCTGCACCTTCTCTCCATTCCTCGCTGTCGCACGTGGATCTGGACTTTCACTTCGACCTCGTGAAAGACATGACTATAATTCTAACCATTGTGGACTGCTTCTCCAGGTTTGTACACTTTGTGGCCCTTCCCAAGCTTCCCTCGTCTGAGGAAACAAGGGAGCTCCTATTCCTGCATGTTTTTCTCCTCCACAGTCTTCCTCTGGAAGTTACGTCTGACAAGGGACCCCAGTTTGTCAGCCGATTCTGGGCTGTTTGCTGATTGGAGCCAAGGCCCACTTATCCAGATTTCAACATTCAGACAAAACCGATAAACCAGGAGTTGGAGAAGAGCCTTCACTGCCGAGTTGAGAAGTCGCCCACCTCCTGGGTCAACACGCTCCCTTGGGTTGAATATATCCATAACTCCCTTCCTGTCTCGTCCACTGACCTGTTTGCGTGCTGTCTCTGCTACCAACCACCGCTTTTCCCTGAGGAAGAGAGCGATATTGAGGTTCCTGCCACTGAGCTCCTGGTTCATCGCACTCACTGCGGAGCAGAGCTTGCGCCACTCTACTTCGTCACTTGACAGGGAGGAAGAGACATGCTAACCGCCGCCCTGCACCTCGTTACACTGTGGGGCAGAAGGTTTGGTTGTCATCCCGGGACATTCCCTTTCGCAACGTCTGCCGAAAGCTGTCCCCTGGTTCATTGATCCCTACTCCATCACCAAGATCATCTGTCCCTCTGCCGTCTGCCTGCACCTCCCACCTCCCATGCACCGCATCCATCCATGTATCATGCATCCAGCCCTACACAGAGTCCCATCTCAGCTCTCCTGCATGTCCCCCACCTCTCCCCCAGCTCATCAATGGCGACTCAGTTTACACTCACAGTCCGATCCCAAGGACGGGGTTGTGAATTTTAGGTCGATTGGGCGGTGTATAGTCCCAAAGAAGATTCATTGACTCCTGAGCATCATACCATAGACCCAGGATTTTAGGGCACCGGGTGTCGCCCATAGAGGGGTTCTGTCACACTGTGTTCATGTGTCCAAATGTTTTCTGTTTCCTGCCTTTGTTTTTGTGTTTCTTGTCCTTGTTCATGTTCCATAGTCTTTCACTCACCTGTGTTTCGTTACCTGTTTCCCCACACTCACACCTGTTTTTCATCTCAGTGAATTCATCAGTGTATTTATACCCGCCTATTTCTTTGCCAGATCATTGTGTCCCAACCATACTCTCCAGTGTTTTTCTGCCTGCCTGTTCCGTGTACCGACTCTGTGTACCTTTAGTAGTCAAGTAGTCAGTATTTGGACAGTGGCACAATTCCTGTTCTTTTGGCTCTGTGTTCCTGCACATTGGATTAGAAATTAAACAATGAAAATTTGAGGGCATAATCCATATTGGGTGATCTGTGTAGGAATTGCATCCCTTTTTATACATAGACAGTTGGCTTCTCAGCTGTTACTGATTAGTCATGTCTATTCAATTGCTTCCTTACTGAAAGGTTTCTTATTCTTACACAATCTAGTCTCGATTCTAGGCTTTTGATTGCCTTTGGAGTCTGTTGTAGGTCCAAAATCGACTGTTTGGTACATCATTCTGAAGAAAGAGCTCTGGTGAGGTCAGCAATCACAATGGGACTGGTAGGCTGAGGAAGACCTCTACAGTTGGTGGCTGAATAATTCTTCGCAGAATAGTAGATGAACTGAGGCTACACTGCAAGATGCAAACCACTCTTTAGTTGCATAAAAAGAATCGCCAGGTTACAGTTTAGTAGTAATGAAAAGAGCCTGCAGAGTTCTGTAAAAGGGTCTTCTGGACAGGTGAGACCAAGATTGATGGCTAGAGCAAAGTGTGGAGGCAAAAAGGAGCTGCCCAAGAACCAAAGCATCCCCCTCATCTGTGAAACGTGGTGAGGGTGTTGTAGTTTGGCCATGTATGGTTGCCGCAGGTGCTGGCTCACTTGTCTTCATTGATAATGTAACTGTCCATAGCAGCAGAATGAATTCTGAAGTATACAGAAGCAACTTACCTGCTCAAGTTCACTGAAATGCTTCCAAATTCCTTTGGGTGGTGCTTCATCCCACAGCAAGCTAACGATCCCAAGCATAAACCAATGCTCTCTTTCTTTCCAAAGAGGTTATTTTGGTTAGCCTATTTGGTAAGCCTAAGCCTATTATTTGCCCTATGTCTCTGTTTTTTTTTCCTTCATGTTTCCCAGACTCATAATGGCTTCATTGACTTCCATTGGTACAGCTCTGGTCCTCATTGACAAATGCCAACAATAGACTCCAAAGACAGCGGTGGTCGGTCAGCTGAAAATTGGCCACGTGTAAACCTTTCCTTTAAACTGATCATTGATCTCAACCTATTTTCATTAATCTTCCTTGATTAAGAAGTGTGGCAATGATCTGACTAATAAATTGGCAAGTAACACAGCTTCTTCACATCATGTTAAGGAGATTAAATGATTTAATGAGTAAGCAATGGCGGAAACTTTTCAATACCATCAGCTAGCTCTCTCCACAATTTAATGAGTAGCATAGACCTAATACATTAATTGTATTTGCGCTGCAAAATTGTGCACGTTTTAGCAACATCATTTGCAGATACATGTAAATGTCTTCCTTCTCCGCACTCACACTTGAAGGGTAGGCTATTCATGCAAAGATCTGCAATGAGTAGACTAAACAATCTTGAAGCACAGGTTTTGGTATTACTGATTATGCTGAAAGTAGATGTAGATGTATTTTTTTTGTTGATTGTAGACCTTTTAGTGATTCAAATATTTAAGGGATACGTTGAACTTATCACTAAATCCCCCTAACACGATGTGAAGAAGCTGTGTGCACTTGCCAATTGATTAGTTTGGTCATTTGCATGTTTGTTAATCAAGGAATACTAATATGTTCAGATCAATGATTCGTTTCAAGGAAAGTTGTGTGCCCCACCAATTTTCAATTACCTGCTAATAGATTGTTCAGATAATTGGCATGATTGTGAAACAAGAAAAATAATCAAGACCAATGATCAATATTACATATTGAGGTCTTAAAGGCTTAAGAGCCATTATTACAATTTTTTATTGCAATGACAGTTTCCTCCCACAGTAAATGTAAGAAGTCTGCATCCATTCCTGACCCAAACCGGATGGGGCCCGAAGGTACTGGGCCACGTACGGGCCTATTTTTAGCTCTGTGACTTCGGATCAGATTCAGCACAGGTGTGCTGCCAACACGAAAGTTTACAAATAATAGTGTGGCAACACTTCTGCCAGCTGTTAAAGGAGCACTGTCACGCATATTTCAGTTGAGCTTATTTGGATTAAATGCTTAAAATGTGTGTAGGCATTTTTAAAATCACCATCAGTGTTGCCGTTTCCTTAATATGGGGCAAAACTTCTCAAAACAAACACGTCCAATGACGTCACTGGACTTGTTTGGCTTGAATCTCCAGCCTGTATTACCCAGAAGGTAAAGGGCGCTCAAACTCCACCCTTGAACGCAGAGACTAGTTTATGGGCGATCACCCATCCAGGCGAACACATGACACTATGAAAATATGGTAACATTAGCATACAGATATCATGTAACCAACCTTGGCTAGCCTTAGCGATATAAGGACAGCTCTGACTTCGACACGGCTCCACTTCAACATCAGCAATCACCATCATTTTGACAGCCTACTGTTTTGCTATCTCACTTTACATTGGATGTCAACAGCTATGTTTTCACTCACACATAAGATTAAGCAATGAAGCTCTGGTTTAGTTGTAACCAGCTAATTTAGCTAGCTAACTAAATTAAAGACTGGATGGGTGGCTGTCCATAAACCAGTCTCTGAGTTCAAGGGTGGAGTTTGAGCGCCCGTTACCTTCTGGGAAACAGGCTAGAGATTCAAGCTGGAGATTCAATTTGTTTAGAGAAGTTTTGCCCCACGGCTACACTTACAGTGATTTCAAAAATGCCTACACACATAATTTAAGCATTTAATCCATGACAGTGTTCCTTTAATAATGATTCACAACAATGACACAAAGTTTACAGTTTTTGTAGTGTACTGTTATGCTCAACAAGCATATTGAAACAGTTGTTTTTGACAGCACACTGCTGGGTAGCCTGTTCTGGTCATTATAAACATTACAATATTCATTATTCCTTTATTTTACACACATACTGAAAGTAAGAGGACTTCACTCCAGTGCTGTTTGCTACAGCTGCAAGCGATAAACGTAATGTCATGTCAGGCTTAGGCAGGCCCCTTTCTAGCCTGATGCAGATCTCTATTCAATGCTATAACCTTTACTCCAACCTGCCCCACTTGTCCCCATCCAGATGTACGGGCATCATCCATGTGGACCTAGTGAAGGGTGTCTCTGTGCTCGAGGTAAAGCCCCAGGTGGACGGAAGCCATGGTGACCTTCCAGGAGCCCCAAGTCTCCAGGTCCATGCCGCTGCCCTTTACCATCCAGCCGCCGCAGTCGCCGGCCCTCCGGCGGAAGCAGCTGATGTGGCAGAATGCGGTCAAGAACATCATCAGCCAGAAGGAGCAGACGCGATGTGCCGGCGTGGAGCCCGTCCGCAAAATCCTCATAACCGATGCCTACATCGATGAAATCAACCGCCAGATCCGCAGCAAGGCCTCGAGGGACGGGGGCTACTGCAAGAGGAGGCTGTCCATGGCACGAATCCACCCCAGCCATGAGCGCTCCTCTACCAGCACCCAGTGCAGCACTCACTACATCAGCGACTCCGACTTCTTTGTCAGCTGGGGCTCCACAGTCAAAGGCGTCTACCTGCCCACGCTGCAGCACACCTTCAAGTCACGTCACCTGGAGAAGCTCTACCAGCACTACTCTTCCCGGCAGCGGCGGACTTCCCTGGTCATCACCAACGCCCTCGACATATTCGCCAAGCTCCACATCATTCTCATATACCTGGTGGTGGCCCCGGAGGCAGCTGACTCGGTGCGGGGCTGGCTGACAGGGCTCTTCATGGCCCTGGGGATGGTTATGTGCCTTCTGGTGCTGACCTGCAAAAGGGTCATGTCACCGCGGTACCTGCGCTATGTAGGCGTGGCCAGCTGGCTCTCTCAGACGGTGCAGGTGCTGGGTGGACTGGCCTACGGACTCGAGAGGGACCAGTCCTGGTATGTCCTCTTCTCCCTCTTCACCACCTACACATTTCTCCCACTGCCTCTGCTCTGGTCCATCTGCGCAGGCTCTTTCACCTCCGCCTTGCACCTCCTGGTGGACACCATACGCAACTACGATGACCCGGCTCTGCTAAGAAAGGTGAGCGGCAGTACTTTTCATTCTTCCTATAGAGACACTTTTCATTTCGGCTGAAAGAGGATTTGCCCTCTTGAGGGCACATTCTGTCAGAAATGCCTATGCTTGCCATGAAGAATAACTGTCCCATATTCACATTCCAAGAATAATTGTCCAGATCATAAAATGGTCTCATTTTATATAGTATATGGCAAATGATTCCTTAAAAAAAATTATACTTGCATTTTTACTTGATTAAATTATAGACTGAC
This sequence comes from Conger conger, assembly GCF_963514075.1. NCBI lineage: Eukaryota > Metazoa > Chordata > Actinopteri > Anguilliformes > Congridae > Conger > Conger conger. The sequence continues at coordinate 35,603,200 of NC_083764.1, forward strand.
AATGACAGAAGTGTTAGGGAAAGACAAACTTACATACAGTAAATGTTTTCAAGAAACTTATGGGGCCGCATGAGGTCAAAAGGTTTGGCAACCACTGGTGTAGTGCAGGGATTCCTAAATTGTGAGTGAGGCAGGTCATGAGAGGGCTTGAGGCATGTCATGATGTGTTATTTTTGTCATATGCATACATATTTCCAATGTCATGCACACATGGCATTCTATTTTGCGAAGGTTAGATTTTCAAACCCCATCTTCTGGTTCCCTTTCTTGGCTCAATTCCACCAGGCAAGGTCAATTGTGCACAGAATAGTATTTGAATCCGAAACAACCATACAACTGTTGAACTAATTTAGATGAGAATTGAATGTGTCCTTCTAGGTTGCTGAATTGTTCTGAAACATATTGCTAATTCAAACTCAAAATATTCCTAAATACTCTTTCCTCTACCATTAATTATTAGCCGCATTTGTCATAAACTATACTGACTATGCAAATACACACATAACACACACTTCCCCAACCTGCTGCAGGAACACACTGTCTCTGCTGGATTATCTTGGAACTGAGCTCTTGATTGAGCTGTGAACTGGATGCTGATCTGAGTAGGATGTTTTTTATCTATCTATTAACTTTATTATATTGATCTGTTCTTTCAGAAAGGATTTATGCAAATTAACTGTCAATATTAAGTACAGATTATTATTTACACTGAATGAAATCTGATTGATTAGACTTAAACCTCACTAAATCTAATTGAACCTTTCACTTTCAATGTGCTTTCAGGAGCACAGCTTGAAAACCCTCACAGACACTATAGTATATTCACCAAATATGTACAAGCAGTCAAGAATGTGACTTTAACTGTTTATATATCTTTGAATGCAAATGTATGCTAGCAATTATTGACAGAATTCAAAATAATTAGAGCTACAAGTAGCCAGGCCTGATTCTGAAAAGGTCCTCTGAGGTGTTGGCATCCAATCGCTTTTGCTCTCTCATTTAATGAAACTCATAGAAGTTGTCAAGTCACTGAGCAAAAGTAGCAGTAGTGCTAAACTAATATTTTGTTATTTAACTGATGCATTTTATCCAAAGCGACTTACAGTTGATTAGACTAAGCAGGGGACAATCCCGCGGGAGCAATGCGGGGATCTTAGTGGCTACATTGGGGCTTGAACCACCAGCCTTCCGGGGCCCAGTCATGTACCTTAGCCACTAGGCTACAGGCTGCCCCCCTTAGACTACAGTGAATATCCAGATGATGGGCTTCACTGATCTGCCTGTGTGCCTCAGGTGTTGGCGAAGGGACTCCTGTACATGGGCATGAACACGGCGGGGCTGTTCATCCATTACCTGTCGGATCGCGCCCAGAGGCAGGCCTTCCTGGAGACTCGGCGCTGCATCGAGGGTCGGGTGAAGCTGGAGAGGGAAAACCAGAGACAGGTCAGGTGCTTCCCTGCTCCCACTCAACATGGTTTGACCAACTCAAGCTACTAGCCGGTAATTTCAAGCCGGTCATAGCTGGATTTTACACAAGGGTTGCGTTTCACCCAGAGAGATGTGACTTCTTTGCTTTCCACTTCGCACTGTTTTTGTGTTCTAGCCAGCTTCAATAATTTCATGTTTATTCTGGGCACTTGGAGAATTTTCGCTGCCATTGTTGTTCGGGCGTGCTTAGATTCATTGGTGACCACAGAGTATGTAAAAGTCGAACACTTAAAATGTGTTATTTCTTTAAACACTTTAAATAGAAATGAATTTGAAATCAGAATTCCTCTTGCTCAGACATGGATTCATCCTGTTCACACTCAAAACTTATAACCTTATGTCTTAGGAGACATTACTTACTCAACCAATGAGATTAGTTTATTGGTTAAATTGGCACCTTGTTTTGGATTTATTTCTCCTTTATTTAACCAGGTGATTCCCACTGAGATGGTTATCTCTTTTGCAAGGGAGCCCTGGCCAAGGGAGGAGCAAATAAATCTGCGTGCAAGCAGGCCAAAGTGTGCACACAGAGCTTTGAGTGCGAGCAGAGTAAATCTGTGCCAAGCATAAGGAATTCTGCTCTCAAATTAATTCATTGCTTGCTTGACTTTTGGCATTAAAGTAACATTATAGTCAGGTGAATGTACTGTCCAGGTGCATGCATGTGTGCTTGTGTGTGTCTGTGAGTATGTGAGTTTTTTGTTTTTGTTTGTTGAGGGGGTGAGTGTGTAAGTTTGTGTGTGAGAGATAGTATGTAGAAGAAATGAAGGGTTTCCATTCCTGTCTACAGGAGCGTTTAGTGCTGTCCATACTGCCCCGCTTCGTTGCCTTGGAAATGATTGCAGACATGAATGCTTTCGATGATGAGCTTCTACCCCAGCAGTTCCACAAGGTCTACATTCACCAGTACAAAGATGTGAGGTGAGACTGCATGAAGGACAACTTATTGTGTTAAATCTTTTCTAGCACTGAAATAACCATGCGCACGATAATACCCAGAGTATGATAAGTGTAATGGTCTGTTTGTCAAGCTTCTTATATGATAGAAAATCACAAAATAAAATAGACATGAACTACCCCACTCTTGTGTAATAGGTTACGAATGAATCTGACACAGATCTGAAGTTATGTTGGCTATAACTTACTCCCATGATTAACATCAGCAGTACAGATAGGTTGAGCTAAGTGTGGTACATTTTTCTTTTAAACAGCATCCTCTTTGCTGACATCAAGGGCTTCACCATGCTGTCCATGAGCCTGTCTGCACAGGAGTTGGTGCGCACACTCAACGAGCTCTTTGGCCGCTTTGACCATCTGGCTGAGGTGAGTGAAATCTGGGCAGCAGGTTATGGATGCCCACGGCTGATTAAACATTCATTCATTCATTCATTATCCTAACCCGCTGAACAGGGTCGCCGGGGGGCTGGAGCCTATCCCAGCATACATTGGGCGAAAGGCAGGAATACACCCTGGACAGGTCGCCAGTCCATCGCAGGGCACACACACCATTCACTCACACACTCATACCCATGGGCAATTTAGACTCTCAAATCAGCCTAACCTGCATGTCTTTGGACTGTGGGAGGAAACCAGAGTACCCGGAGGAAACCCCCATGAACACGGGGAGAACATGCAAACTCCACATAACCGGGATTCGAACCCAGGACCTCCTTGCTGTGAGGCGGCAGTGCTACCCACTGCACCATCCGTGCCGCCTCTGCTGATTAAACAGGGAAATAATTTTTAGTTGCAAAGTGCATGTGTAAAAAATTACATTACATTACAGGCATTTAGCAGATGCTCTTATCCAGAGCAACGTACAACAACGTGCAGATCGAACACAGGGACAAATGTAATGAGGACCCTAGAGGACAGTATGGTCATCTAGCATGACCATATAGATACAATTGGAACCCTTGAAGAATACATCAACTTACAAACTAGCATACCATGGTTGCCAGCTAGAATACCCTGAGTACAACAATACTTATATATATAGGTGCCATTATAATCTATGGCATATATACATCCGATGCCTTCGTTTATAGAAAAGATAAAAGCCTTTAAAGACAAGCTGAAATGGAAGTTAGAGCGCTAGCTTCCATAATATGACGTATACACTCGATATGCAATATGACATATACATAAACGCTGTACCAAAACTGAGACGGGTGCGTGGGGATTGGACTCAAAACAATGGGTAGATAAAGTCCTGTCAGGGCTTTATTTGGGACGAATCCCAGGAGAGTGGTCAAAACAAGCAAAGTCCATACACGTAGATCCAGCCAAACAAACAGTAAACAAACAAAAAGCACAGTGCCGAGGGAAGAGACAAACTCATAGTCGGTAGACGTGCAGGGAGGTCCGGTAGCAGGAGAGCTGTCAGCGAGGCAGAAGTACAGGCGGACGGCAGGCAGGGTCCTAGTCGAAGGCGAAGCAGAAGTCGAAACCATAAAACAAACAGCGAGGCAAAGGTACAAAAACGGTAGGCGAAGACGTGGTCAAAAACAAACGATGGTCAACAAAACAGAAATCAATAATCAATGGTCAGTAAAACAGGCTTGGATCGTAACGTGTAATCAATAACAGTAAATGCTCAAGCGTTGCGTTGATAACAAGAGGCAGACTATTTCGCGGAGAACAGTAGCGCGACTGGGATATAAATGCAGGTGTAGACAGGTGTAGACAATTAGTTTAGAGAGCAGCAAGGAAATTAAAAACAGGTGCGATAGATGACAAGTTTAACAAGGTAATTAGTAGTCGTTAGTAATAAACTATCCTGCCCTAGCATTAGTAAATTAGTAAATGACATGCACGAGAAACGTAAGGTAACATGAACACATGATTAGTTTGTTAGTTCTACCCAATCCTGATCTAGCGTTAGTAGTTTTAGTAAATAGACAAATGGAAACAATTAGGGTGTGAATGACAAAGAGAGAGAGAGAAAAGGCGGAAGGCAAGGTTTGTGGAAAGACATGTAAAAGTGTATGTTTAAACAGTAACCAGTCTACGTAACAATAAACATAAATAAAAACATAACACAAAACGAAACTAAGACGATAACCACTCAACATAACAAGGTAATATAATCGTAACGAAACATAACTAGACATGACGAGAAAATAAATCGTAACAAGAAGTAAACTAAACAACATGATGAACCTAGACTAACATAATACATGATAAGACAATACGAGACTAAGACAAAATTAATAAACATAAAACATGGCAAAAAAGACCTGAAACGTGACAGGACCCCCCCCTTAACGACTGACTCCTGGCGGTCCTTTGAATTTGTCAGGGTGGTCACGATGGAAGTCCTTGATCAACGTTTTATCTAGGATGAGACTGGGAGCTACCCAGGAACGCTCCTCAGGGCCATAGCCCTCCCAGTCAACCAGATATTGTACACCACGGCCCCTTTTACGAATGTTCAACAGTTTTTTCACAGTAAATGCAGGGTGGTTATCAATGATGCGAGGGGGAGGGGGTGGGGGATCGGGGGGACAAAGGGGGTGAGAGGATACAGGCTTAATACATGAAACGTGGAATGTGGGGTGAATCTTAAGTGAAGCAGGGAGTGACAGTTTGACAGAGGATGGGTTAACAATGCTGTGGATCTTAAAGGGGCCAATGAAGCGGGGTTGCAGTTTGTGAGATGTGGCTTGGAGGGGAATGTCCTTAGTGGACAACCAAACGGAGTCACCTGGTTTGCAGGCTGGAGCTGGAGTGCGGTGGCGATCAGCGAAACGCCGATTACGGTCTGCCGTGCGTAAAAGCGCGGCCTTGGCGGCCCTCCAAATCTTGGCACATCGTTTCATGTGGGTGGCGAGGAAGGGAACAGCGATCTCGGCTTCTTGGTTGGGGAACAACAGAGGTTGGTAGCCAAGAGAGATCTCGAAGGGAGACTTTCCGGTGGCGGCGCAGGGCAGGGTGTTGTGCGCATACTCAACCCGGGTGAGCATCTTGCTCCATGAAGTCGGATTCTGGGCTGAGACACAACGAAGTGCGGCTCCCAAATCCTGGTTGGCCCTCTCGGTTTGCCCATTGGACTGGGGGTGATAGCCAGATGAGAGGCTGGCCGTGGCACCGAGGGCCAGGCAGAAAGCTTTCCACACTTGAGAAATGAATTGTGGGCCCCGGTCAGATACAATGTCTGAGGGGATTCCATGGATGCGGAACACTTCTTTTATTAATACGTCCGTGGTCTCTTGAGAGGTGGGTAATCCAGGTAGGGGGATGAAGTGGGCTGCTTTACTAAAGCGATCCACCATGGTGAGGATGGTGGTGTTACCTTCGGAAGGTGGAAGTCCGGTGACAAATGTGGCTTCAGGGTCGGCTGGGCACGGGAAGAGGTTGGAGCAGACCAGCAGGGGCTTGGTGGGAGGCCTTGCTTCTGGCACAGGTGGTACATGCCTTGATGAAGCGCCTGGTGTCAGGGATCATGGAGCTCCACCAGAACTTCCGCTTAAGCACCGCCAAGGTGCGGGTAAAGCCGGGATGGCAGGATAAGAGGGACGAATGAGCCCATTGGAGCACCTGTGTCCGAGCAGCTGATGGAACATAGAGGCGTATTCCTGGGTTGGACCTGGGATCGGGTTCCTCCCGTAGAGCCCTCTGGATAACTGCCTCGATCTTCCAGGTTACGGATGCGACAGTGCAGGAGCCCGGGAGGATGTTCTCAGGTGCCTCACGCTCAGGACAGGTGTCGAATTGTCGGGATAGGGCATCTGGCTTGATGTTCTTAGAACCTGGGCGGTAAGTGAGAGTGATATTGAACCTCCCGAAGAACAGTGCCCATCTGGCACTGCGAGGAGTTCTCGATTTCCCACGTCATAATTTCTTTCCGCTGGTGAGAGCTTCTTGGAGAAGAAAGCACATGGGTGTAACCGGTTGTCGGAGGCAGAGACTTGTGACAGCACGGCTCCCACCCCAGTGTCAGATGCATCGGTCTCCACAATAAACTGGCGAGTGGGATCGGGGTGCACCAGGATAGGGGCGGCAGAGAACAGTCTCTTAATTTTTACAAATGCCCCATCAGCTTTGGGGCCCCAACGGAATGGCATGGCAGTGGATGTGAGCTTGGTGAGGGGGGAGACAACTTGGCTGTATGATCTTACGAATCTGCGGTAAAAGTTGGCGAATCCCAAGAAGCGTTGAAGTTGTTTCCGGGTGGAAGGCGTAGGCCAGTCAGTGACTGAATCTTCTTGGGATCCGCTCTGATCTGTCCCTTCTCCAGAATAAAGCCAAGGAACTCGACCGTGTCGGTGTGGAAGACACACTTCTCCGCCTTGACAACCAATTTGTTCTCCAAAAGTCTCTGGAGAACTTGCCTGACGTGAATCTCATGTTCCTTGGCATTGGTGGAGTAAATTAGAATGTCGTCCAGGTAAACAAATACGTGTCGGCCCAGTAAGTCCCGAAGAACATCATTGACTAACGCCTGGAACACAGCAGGTGCGTTAGTGAGGCCGAATGGCATGACGGTACTCAAAGTGTCCAAGGGGGTATTGAAGGCGGTTTTCCACTCATCACCTTCTCGGATACGAACCAGGTGGTAGACATTGCGTAGGTCTAGCTTGGTGAAGATCGTGGCATCCTGTAGAGGGTGAAAGGCAGAGTCCATCAATGGCAGAGGGTATTTGTTTTTTATTGTAATGTTGTTTAGCTCTCTGAAGTCAATACAGGGACGCAATGAGCCATCCTTCTTCTGCACGAAGAAGAATCCAGCGCCCACAGGTGAGGATGATGGGCGAATCAGTCCATTGGCTAGGCAGTCCCGGATGTAATTCTCCATGGCCTCCCTTTCAGGTCTGGAGACTTTGTATAGAAGGCTTGAGGGGAGTGTGGAACATGGCGCAGGCGTAGGGTCGATGAGGGGGAAGCGTCTGTGCCTGTGTCTTGGATAAGACCGTGCCAAGGTCATGGTAAGGGGTGGGCACTTTCTCCAGGGAGGGCTTGGGGATTTGTGGTGGGTTGGGTGCACCCTCTGCTGGTGCAGGAGCGGATCGTAGGCAGGATTGGTGACACTCACGACTCCAGTCAATGGTGGGGTTGTGTCTCTGGAGCCAGGGTAATCCCAAAATGAGCTGGTCGCTAGGAGACCGGATGACCCGGAACTGAATCATCTTGTGGTGGTTTCCAGAAATGATCAGCTGAATGTGTTTGGTGATGTGGGTCATGCGGCAGAACGTCTTTCCGTCCAATGACCGAGCATTCTCGGGGTGGGGTTGTGGGAGGGTGGGAATGTCCAATTCCATGACCATCACTTCGTCTATGAGGTTCGCGTCAGCTCCAGAATCCACCAACGCGTTAACCTGGATTGCTCTGTCGGGAAGCATCAACATGGCCGTAAGCGTGGAGCGATGGTCGTTCCTGGCAGCCCCCTCATATCTGTTGAGCACTTTCACCTCAACAGATGAGGCAGAGTTCTTGGACCGGAGGGTGCACCGAACTTGGGTGTGTCCCAGCTTCCCACAATAGAAGCAGGAACCGGTTGCTCTCCGACGTGTCCGTTCCTCAGGCGATACTTTCATGCCTGCACGGGAAAGGTCTCCTTCGGCTAGCTTCTCCTCCGGTCGGGGACTTAACCCTCGCCTAGGGTAAGCCTGGGTGGATGGGACCTGTCTCTCAGTCCGGCGTTGTCTGGCACGGTTGTCCAAACGGATGGCGGCACGGACGAGTGGGTTGAACTGACTGATGGGTTTGAGACGTGCCAACTCGTCCTGGAGTGCCTCACTCAGGCTGGACAGGAACAGGTTTGCCAGAGCCGCATCATTCCAGTTGGTGGCTGCCGCGAGAGTGCGGAAGTCAATGGAATGGTCCACCGCAGTCTTCCTGCCTTGGCGAAGGGCGATCAGGTGTTGAGATGGCTCTTGGTCACTGGAGGCATGCTGGAAGACCTTGCGGATCTCCTCGGCAAACTCCGGGTACCGGAGAGGGAATGAACCCCCGGACCACACAGCTGTCGCCCAGTCCAAGGCTCTCCCCTTTAGTAATCCCATCACGTAGCCAATCCGGCGGTCATCGCTGTTGTAGGTCTGAGGTTGCTGCTGGAACACGAAGTCGCTCTGGAGCAGGAACGTGTTGCATCTCTCAGGTTCTCCGCCGAACCTCTCCGGGGGGGGTTGTTGTGGCTCCCGGAATTGCCAGGTTCCCATGGGGTTGGAAGGTGGAGGTGCAGGCGGGTTGGCAGGTTCTTCCAGTGGGTGTGGCTGAACCGCAATGGCGAGGCTCCTCATCTCCGCACACAGCTCTCGAATCTTCAGACGAAGTTCGGAGATTCCTTGAGAGTGCTGCTGTACGATGGCGCCTTGTTCCTGGAGGGCGTAGAACATGGCGGTTGAGTCAGCCGGGTCCATGTTGGCGAAATTGTTCTGAGACGGATGTGTGGGGATTGGACCCAAAATGCACGACTCAGAAACAATGGGTAGATAAAGTCCCGTCAGGGCTTTATTCAGGACGAATCCCAGGAGAGTGGTCAAAACAAGCAAAGTCCATACAGTAGTAGATCCAGCCGAACAAACAGTAAACAAACAAAAAGCACGGTGCCGAGGGAAGAGACAAACTTGTAGTCGGTAGACGTGCAGGGAGGTCCGGTAGCAGGAGAGCTGTCAGCGAGGCAGAAGTACAGGCGGACGGCAGGCAGGGTCCTAGTCGAAGGCGAAGCAGAAGTCGAAACCATAAAACAAACAGCGAGGCAAAGGTACAAAAACGGTAGGCGAAAACGTGGTCAAAAACAAACGATGGTCAACAAAACAGAAATCAATAATCAATGGTCGTTAAAACAGGCTTGGATCGTAACGTGTAATCAATAACAGTAAATGCTCAAGAGTTGCGTTGATAACAAGAGGCAGACAATTTCGCGGAGAACTGTAGCGCGACTGGGATATAAATGCAGGTGTAGACAGGTGTAGATAATTAGTTTAGAGAGCAGCAAGGAAATGAAAAACAGGTGCGATAGATGACAAGTTTAACAAGGTAATTAGTAGTCGTTAGTAATAAACCTATCCTGCCCTAGCATTAGTAAATTAGTAAATGACATGCACGAGAAACGTAAGGTAACATGAACACATGATTAGTTTGTTAGTTCTACCCAATCCTGATCTAGCGTTAGTAGTTTTAGTAAATAGACAAATGGAAACAATTAGGGTGTGAATGACAGAAAGAGAGAGAGAGAAAAGGCGGAACGCAAGGTTTGCGGAAAGACATGTAAAAGTGTATGTTTAAACAGTAACCAGTCTACGTAACAATAAACATAAATCAAAACATAACACAAAACAAAACTAAGATGATAACCACTCAACATAACAAGGTAATATAATCGTAACGAAACATAACTAGACATGACGAGAAAATAAATCGTAACAAGAAGTAAACTAAACAACATGACGAACCTAGACTAACATAATACATGATAAGACAATACGAGACTAAGACAAAATGAATAAACATAAAACATGGCAAAACAGACCTGAAACGTGACAAAAACATTGTTCAGCTGTACAATAATTCAGGCTCATTGGTTAAAAAAATTGGTTCTAATTGCCACAGCCAATGGTGTTTCAACATGAGCGCATTCACAGAGAAGGGGGAAGGATAAACAGCGTTATGGTTTGAGGGTGTTTGTTGCAGCAATTCCTCTCTTGAACGTTAGGAGACCAAAATTACCTATAGTACCTTAAATTCATTTCAAAAGGAACACTAAAAATGCACTTGACCTACGCTGCTCTCGATGTGTCAGCAACCCAATCCCATGTTGCACTACACTGTGTGCCCACAGGAGCACCACTGCATGAGGATTAAGATCCTGGGGGACTGCTACTACTGCGTGTCTGGCGTGCCCGAGCCCCAGCGGGCCCACGCCCGCTGCTGTGTGGAGATGGGGCTGGCAATGATCAGCACCATACGGTCAGTTTTGCATCTACCCACTAACTCCCTCCTCTCCTTCCACATGGTTACTTCCACCCTCTAACCTACGGCTTCCCAAACTGTGGGTGATTTGAGGATCGGGTCCTCAAATTTTTTAAAGAATTTAAATATATATATATATTTAAAAAATTCTTTGCAGACAAAGATTTGAGGACCCGATCCTCAAATCACCCACAGTTTTATATATATAGACGGTAACCCCTCGCCGTAAGGCTGACATAAGACTGTCATACACATTACATAAAACTGTCTTACTTTTATTGTTAAATTTTATGACAGATGTTACTGTCAAATTTACAGATAAAAGTATGACAGTTTTATATCATTTGACATAACCTGACATCTGTTTTGCCATATTGTGACACCTGTTATGTCATGTGTATGACAGTGTTATGTAAGCCTCATGGCAAGGGGTTCCAGTAAAGTGTTCCCTGCCGAAAATCACGAGAATCCATCTATAATAAAGCAATGAGGCATGATATATTGTCACAGCTAAAGGGTGTCGTGAGGCATGCAGTGTGTGTGTGGGTGCTATGTTGGGGCTGTGTAAATTCAAGGCGCAACTGTCAAACTGGTTACTCACTGCGAATTAGGGCATGTCACCTCATATTATAGAGCCTAGATATGTTTTCTGCCTGGATTTTTCTGCTTTATTAGCTGTGATGGCTGTACTGTATAAGATGCTGTCATTGCAGACATTGTAATGATCTTGCTTTTTAATGATCTTATGTCATTTTGGTCAAGGTGTTTATCAAAGGCAGGGGCTCCAATGGTGGCCACTCCCTGGCCTGCACTGCAAACAGGGCTGTCTGTTTTTAGTCCTATAATAATCAAGCAGAAAATGTTAGCTTGTTTTAAGTTACTGTTCTTGATATGAGTCAAACTGTCTTACCTCATTGGCAATACTTTTTGTCTTATTTTAAGTAAAATAAATAAGATCTGAAGTCTCAATATGCATACAAGAAGACTTATTTTTTAGTTTTTGCAGTGTGCCTGTCTAACTGCCCTGCTCCTTCTGCCAGGTATGTGAGGAAACAGCTGAACCACGAGATGGACATGCGTATCGGGATCCACTCGGGATCTGTCCTGTGTGGGGTGCTGGGGCTGCAGAAGTGGCAGTTCGACGTGTGGTCCTGGGACGTGGGCATCGCCAACATGCTGGAAGCTGGGGGGATCCCTGGGTGAGTGTTTGCAGGATTACCCATTATTCAGACATCATGTCCTGCATTCACAAAAATGAGGCTCGTAGAAGGGGCTATTTACTGATGCCGAAGGTGCCTTCATGACAGATCCTATTTATCTATCTGTCGAGGAATAATTCAGTTCTATGCAGACTTCTATCGTGGTCAAGCTTTATTACATTTTTATACAAGTTTTTCACTCATCTTTATACAGACACAGGCAAGTAGAAAAAAATTCTCAGGTTTGTATTATCTTTTCCTGATTTTTCTCACATACAGTATGGTATAGTTTTGTTGTAAACTCCACCATGTATTTATGGGAGTGAAAACTTGTGCTCTCCTCCCATGCGTGCAGTGCGAGTTGCTTTTTAAAATTATCTTTTTATTTTCTCTTTGCAAATAACACCAGTACAAAAAACATAAAAAATCCCCTTCACTTACTTGAATGATTATTTCGATAGCAACTAAGCTTGCATGTAGTGTGAAGATCCTGGAATTCCATTAGAGGAAACAAATTAAACCTGCAGCTTGGCAAACTTGCTGGTGCCTCATTGACTGGCAGGGATCGTGGGTGCATGATCAGGCACTGATATCCCAGCCAACTGAAACACTCTCATCCGGTTAACTTCTCATCAGAGCCAATTATGTGCTGTCCTGGGAGATGCTGGACACAATCTTCACTGGCACAGCTCAGATTCAGTAACAGACCGTGGGGCCCATCAAACCACCTAGCAGCGCCTCAGCTTTACATTTGTAAAACTGAAAGTTTATGGGGAGGTAAAGCAGATGCTCCGCTGTCATTTCCGGTATACTGCTAAGTGCTATGCTAGCGCATTTCATCATAGACGGCAACAGCGACAACTTCAAAACAAGCAAATTAAGCATTATTAAATTGTTCTGCAACCAAGAAAATTACAAGGCTCCGTATCTTCAGCAAATGATCGGCATGCTTTTTTTTCTTCTTTTTTTTAATAGCGTAGTTATGTGCGAACGTCAGGTTTGTGTCCCAAATGTAACAACAAAGATGACGTTACCTACCCTTGGCTGGCCAGTCTCATGTCCTGGGTGTGCCCAACGACAGTACTGTGCCAACACATGTTCTGTCCTTCGTCATGATTATTCATAAACCATAAAATCACACTACAAACTCCAATTACCCACTGGAACTTTCTATAGATATGGAGTAGAGTGGATAAAGGATAACCTCACCTCCTGGTTAGTCTATACTGTAACTTTACCGTCACCAAGAAATTACTGCATTATTTTCATTTGACTTCCATTTTAGGAGGCTGATTTGACGTGCTATGGTAAAAAAACATTTTTTTAGGAAAATGCAATAGAGTCATAAATTTGTATGTCCTGCTTTTAGCAGGCAGTTGCAATTATAATTGAGGATGGGAAAAACTATTCAAAACCATACATAAAGTACGCAAGCAACCCATAATGAAACGTATCCACCAATATATATCGGGCTCCAGAATTATTGGCACCCTTGATAAAAATGAAGAAAAAAGGCTATGTTATGATATGTTATGTTATGTTCAAACATAGGAAAATATGAAAATGATATACTTTTATTTCAGTAAATTTACAAGTTCTACAAGTAATTTATTTTTCCTGAAAACCATAGGTTTTCTGAAAACCATTATTGCCATCCATAACAATTATTGTATTTTATAGTGTGCTGAATAAGCATGATATAATGAAATACAAAAAAACAAAACAAAAGAATACAAGATTACTGAGTAAGGGGGTGTAAAATATAAGTCAATCAAGTATTTTAGTATTTTATTGCCTTACTTTTTTTATTTTTATGAATGCCAATGAGGTGGTTTAACTCATTTCAAGATTTGCCAGTGTGGTAAGACAATTTCACTAGTCCAGGAAAACTAATAATTCCTACTTGAGACAAAAACATTTTTTTAATCTCATTACAAGACAACCTTTTAGCACTGAACTTACTGAGCTGATAACCCGTTCAGAGTCATGATGTTCGCTGCTCTGGGCCTGTGCCACACAGACGGATCCACATTTCTCGGGCCACCCTGGACTGTCTGGAGGGCAACTTCAAAACAGAGGACGGGCGCGGCCGCGAGCGCAACGAGTTCCTGCGCAAGTATGACATCGACACCTTCCTGATCTGCCCCACGGAGAAGGACGGAGGCGACGAGGAGCCCGCCAAGGCCCAGCGTCGCTGTAGCAAGGCCTGGAGTGCCGAGCTGCCCTTCAGCACCATCATCGACATGAACTCTGTGAGTTCCTGCCCCTGAGCTAGTGGGCCTCCACCCTGCCTGTCGTGGCGGCTATTGTTGTTTCCATGATATATTTTATTTACTCCAGAAGCGCAATTATTTGTATGGCTGGTTGTTTGTCACAGAAGTCTTTCCTCATTCCTTTTCCCTGTTTTTAGTATTTTAGCAATGCCAGTTGGGCATGCTCTGTTTCTAACAATGTTCTGTTAAAGGCAAAAGGTATGTATTTCTGTAATGGACAAAAGCGATTAAAAGCAGCATATCAATGCATTCAGCCTACTTATATTGTTTATGAGCGGCAACGATTTATTTAAACTTGTTACTGTCACTATTGAGCTATGGTTTCAGTCATTTCCCACTGCTTTGCATGACATGTTGGTTAATTTAATATTAAATAATATTCTAAATATTTTCTGTGACAAATACCCAGCCATAATCATTGTTTTGCTGCAGTCATGAATTAATATAAATCTGTTGAAATAGTGTGATTTTTGTTGCAAATATTATTTCAGTGCAAACTTATTTCAAGACTTCTCTGTTTCTGTTTAGCTTGTGCTTCAGTTTACGTCGGATCCAAATTTCACGCACAATCAACCATCATTAAGTGCGTGAACTTTAGTCAATTCAACGGAATATATAATCAGCCACACTTATAATATTTCCGCCTTTTATTTGCGTGATCCACCCAAATTTGGAAAAATTCCAAAGTTTATAAACAAGACATACTCATGTTAGAAAGACAACATCACATGACACAAGCACAAACAGTGCAAATAAAAGCTCACAAAAACACTAAAATGTTATATCTCCTGCCAGAAGGCAGTCCTGAAAAACAGGTAATGCTAGCTTTTGAAACAGCTGGTAGCTGGTTGACCAGTTCAGGCCAGCTCCCAGCTTGACATGGTTTGACCAGCTCAAGCTATGTTTTGACCAGCTTGACCAGCTCAATCTTCAAGTATAGCTGGATTTTACAGCAGGGAGTAACTGAAACTCCCTCTGCAGGGCGTGGTCAGGGCCAACCAATATGGCATAAGCCTTCCTCAGGACCTGCCAATTATAAAGGTTGACATTAGTGTCGTCAGTGTAGCACCGATATTAACAGGGCTCATTATCTTTAAAAAGTACTGTCATTGTTGTACCTTTTATGAAATGGCATCTACTTGTGGTTGGAAGCACAACTTGTTGTAATGCCTGGTACCCAGATATTTATCATTTCCAACCAGTGAATGATTGTGTGCATGGGTGCAGACTTCCTAAAGTCAATAGCCATGGCTTTGGTCTTAAACACATTCAACTCAAAAAAATATTAATACACTATTTCCCAAAGTCCTCAACTGCTGGCCCATGATCTAGTTGCTCTCCCTCCATCGGCAAACTTTATTATGTGCCCATTCTCATTTTATTCGACATCTGTATGTGTTAAAAATGTAAAGGACCATTAATTTAGATGGATATATGAGTAGAAGGTACAGTGTAATGATTATTACAACAAATGCTTTGATTTACCATGATTATTACATTAAGTAATCACGAACCACTTCTGTGCTGTCCCCCTGCAGTAGACTGTACAGTAATTCTGTGTGCTATGCTGTCGTGACACCTGCAGATCTTGGCCAGCTTTACAAATGGATTCCACAGCCAGACTCCCAACCAGGGGACATCGCCATGCTTGGGTTCCAGGGAGGTCAACAAACGCATCGAGCATGCCATTGAGGTGCGCAGCAGCGAGCGAATGAGGAAGGAGCACATCACACCTGTCGCCCTGGTCTTCAAGGATACGCACATTGAGGAGAAGGTACAAGCACTGGAGTGTGAATCAACAGGTTACTTACAGTTACCCACATAAGTAGAGGAAAAGTGGGAGATTCTGTGTTGATGCGTAAATGTGTTGCTGTACACTTTGGCAGTATTTATGTATACAGTTTTTTAAATATATACATCCACACAGAAAGCCCCGCGATGCTAAAATATATTCAGTGGCGACATTGGCTCAGGTGGTAAGAGCAGTTGTCTGGGTGTGCTGGTTGGTGCCGTTGGTGGTTGAATCATTGTCTATGAATGGGTGAATGAGAAGCATCAATTGTACAGTGCTTTGGATAAAGGCGCTATATAATATTCTCTGTAAACTACATACAGTCCCCTCCAAAAGTATTGGAACAGCAAGGTTAATTTATTTGCTTTTGCTATACACTGAAGACAGGTCAAAAGGTGTACAGGAGATGACAGATCCAAATTTTAACTTTTATTTCCTGGTATTTCTATCTAGATTTATTTCTATCTACATATCACCTTTTGTATCAGACCACCCAATTTTTAGGTGAGCAAAAGTATTTGAACATGACAGGTGTTTCTTGTTGTTAAGATGTGTCCTGTTAGATTGATTGGTTAAACAATAAATAGTTCAGAATTTCTACTCTTGGTTTTTGCCTTGGGTTTTGCCTGTGAAGACTGCATTTGTGTTGGAAAAGATAAACTGACATGAAGACCAGAGGGCTGTCTTTGTGATAAAAGCAAGCCATTTTGAGGCTTAGAAAAGAAGTTCTGGAACAAAGTGTTATTGACTGATGAGACCAAGATGAACCTCTACCAAAGTGATGGAAAGGCCAAATTGTGGATGAAGAAGGGATTTGCTCATGATCCAAAACATAGAAGCTCATCTGTGAAGCACGGTGGAGGAAGTGTCATGGCTTGGGCTTGCATGACCGCTTCTGGAGTGGGCTCACTGATCTTTTTTGATGATGTAACTCATGATGGTAGCAGCAGGATGAATTCAGAAGTCATTCTGTCAACTTACGGAGAAATGCGTCCAGACTAATTGGGAGGAACTTCATCATGCAGCAGTACAATGACCAAAAACACACTGCCAACACAACAAAGGTCTTTAGGGAGAATAAGGTTTTAGACTGGCCAAATACTAACCACACCTGAAGAGGAGATTAAAGGGAAAAAACCACTGAAACAAACAACAACTGAAAGAGGCTGCTGTAAAAGCCTGTAAAAGCATCACAAAAGAAGAATGCAACAGTTTGGTGATGTCAATGTTTCGCAGGCTTGATGCAGTCATTGCAAGCAAGGGATATGCAAATAGTAAGTGTTATTTACTTTAATTTACTGAAATACTCTCTGTTCCAATACTTTTGCTCACCTAAAAATGGGGAGGTATGATACCAAAGGTGCTATGTTCAAAGTCATTTAACACATCTAGGTGTAAATACCAGGAAATAAAAGCTGAAAAGCTGAAATTCTGAACTCTTGTCTCGTGTTCATCTTATTTATCTCAACCTCAAATGTATTCAGTGTATTGCAAAAACAAAGGAATTTGCCTTTCTGTTCCAATACTTTTGGAGGGACTGTATAGCGTTAACGTAATTATTTAATATGTCGTTTTGCCGGACTGACTGCAAGAATGAAACATGCCAGCTGAACAAGATACTGAGGTTTTTCTATGCTCCAGTTCAAAATGGGAAGGGCCAGCCATAGCCTACTCAGTTCAGTTGCATGGCACTGAAGTCTGGAATACAGTGTCAAATTTCTATGAATAGCTTGCAATTATTTCGCGAGCTAACATTAATTGCCTAACTTTATATTTCCTTTCAGCAATGGTGAGCTACTGAACTTTTCTTCGGTGATGATGTCGTTAGCTTTTAGTAACAGACAGCAACAGACTATTTTTTCAATGAATACATTTGTTTCTAAACAAATACCCTGTCAATGAGTTATGAGGAAATAACTGCCCTTATCCCTTACGTGTGCCTATCAATTTTGGAGAATCACAGTGAGTTGGCAGCCAACTCAACAAACATGAATGCAAATATTATTTAGAGATAACTTACACTTAATATTATTTAGATTTTTTTATCAGGGGCAAGGCAGAGGTGTAGTAAGATTACAAATGACCCTTATTATACCTCTCTGTCCTTCACTCAGTTCTCACAGATGAGAGATGATATGTTCAAGTCCAATGTGGTCTGCTCCTTCATCGTGCTCCTCTTCCTCATGGCAGTGCAGGCTCTCATTCCAGCCCCCCAGTGAGTACCCCTTCAAAATCAGTAATGCAGAAGTATATGATTTGCTGACTTTTAAAGTGATCCACAATCAGCTCATTTACACAACTATGTCTTATTCTGTGGTTGACTGGCAATTGTATGTCCTGCTAGCCAAATTACTTTTTGCTGTAAAATGTTGCATTCTTGTGATATTTTGGTTCCATTAAACATACATTTGAAATAAGTGCAGTCTAGGCCTGTTTATCACCAGTCCCATTGCTATGGACGAGCCTGACTCAATGGGTCCTTTTATCGTGTAGCTTTAAAGTTGTGTAAAAAAAATATGTGTAAAAAAAATATGTGTAAAAATGTGTACAGAGTGAACAAAGTGTACACTGTACTGTACTTTCATGGAATCTCTGCTGTCACTTTATTTCTGAGAGTGTAAAGTAGAACTCTGGAGATGCTGCGCAGGGTAATGTTTAGTGCTCCTGGGTACTGCAATTATAAGGAGACGCTGTCTCTCCCCTCCACCAGGGTGCGCCCCATGGTGGTGCAGTTCTCTCTGTTCCTGCTGGCATATGCAGGCCTGCTGCTGGTCACACTGGCAGAGGAGTTCAAGCACTCTCCGCACGCCCTGCAGCAGCTCTGCTGTTGGATCCAGGAAACCAAGATCATCCGGAACCTTCTCACCCTTGCTGCCATTGCCCTCAACTTCGGCATGGCATCCTCTGACGTGGTGAGTCTGTGTCCTCACAGCCTGGAAAAGGTTTCTGCAAAAGGTCTAGCCCAGTGTCATGGCACACTTTTTGCAGAGCTACAATTACATTCTCACAGGCACACTTTGTTGCAGTTTTAAAATGAAATGTCCACTAGGTGTGGTAAAGAAGCTCAGACTTGAAATGTAACATTATAATAATTTTTTTTTTCATCCAGAACATCTCATTTTGTCAATCGTGACCTTGATATGCACTTTTTTGTATGTTGCTTTGAATAAAAGCATGTGTTAAATAAATTGTAATGCAATGTAATGAATTCCATAGTTTATTTCGTAAAACATACTAAGTAACCTACTACACACCTTGTCTTTTTCTGATTTAATTTTTTTTAATTAAACAATTCATACGTGGACAAAATTCAGACTCAGAGCTTTTATTAAAGGGTATTTTTATTCATTTTGGTTTCACCATCTAGTGATTACAGCACTTTTTATGTTATATATGTTGTCCCCCATTTGAATGTTTGAGACAAATTAACATAATGTCAAATAAGAGTCATGTTTTGTATTTAGTTGCATATCCTTTGCATGCCATGACTTCCTGATGTCTGTGACACATCAACACCATCAGATATTGGTCTGGATTGATATTATTTTCAGGTTGTCCTACAAGCGATAATAAAAGTCTTTGCATTTGAATGGATCTCTATGGGAATTGGGGGGTGGGACTAGAGTCAGCCGTAATTTATGCTGATACAGTATGGAACACATTTGTTGGCATCAAGCCATCAAGGGTCCAAGGTATTAAATGAGCCTCAAACCACTGTGCTGCTGTCAGATATTACAATAATTGTTTCTCCTGAATATTTTTTTCATTGAGTTCAACCGGAAAGATTTTCTGGAGAAACAATTATTGTAGTATCTACTGCATATCTGGCAGCAGCATGATACTTTGAGGCTTTATTTCCAATCTGTCCATGACCAGATTCCATCTGGTCTATAACTAGTTAATCCTGCATAGCATCCAAACTTTGGTCAAACACATAATTGTTTTGGATTCAAATATTTTGTGTGCTCCATTGTGTGCGCCAGGTGCAACTAAGCCAGCCAAGAGGTTCAGAAGGTTTGCTTTTTGAGTACTTCAATGGTTCCAATACACCAGGCAAGCTCAGTATTTGAATCCAAAACAGTTACTGTACATATTTGACCCAGGTCTGTTAGCATCTGCAGGTTTTTTAATGGGTGGAATTACCTTTAGTTCATGTCTGTTTCCATTATGTATGCTATGCATATGTATATATTTAGTATCTGTTGGGCTGTTAAACAACCAGATTGGTATTTATCTTGATGGACTAGCTGTGGTGTCATATGATGGAGGCTGAGGGTGGAGATGGGACAAACAAGACTGGGCAGAATCCCTCCAGTCACCTGCCTGTCAACATATGCACTGACCCTGAGGTAAGAGATAAGATCTTAAGTAACATCAATTCGAAGGTAGAATCTGTTAGGACGTCAAAGACGGGAGGAATTGATCATTTCAGTGAAACCAATTAGCTAAATGAATATTAGCATTTATTTGTAACCTTTTATTTGTCAGTGACATGACGTTGTAATGTCGCCGGTGAACTGATCACTGGCACTCTCACTCTCTCCCTTGGTCACTCTGTTTTGCCTGGGCAGTTCTTTGTTCTCAGCGGGGTGGTTGCCATGGTGACGTGCGCAGTGTTCCTCAGGCTGAGCTCCCTGTTGAAGCTGGCGGTGCTGCTGGTGGTCATCACAGTCTATACCTACCTCATTGAGGTAGCCTTTTACATGCTCTACCTCCAACAGCAGCAACTCAACCATGTACACAGGTATGGTGGAATAGAGCTGCCCCGGTTGACTTGCTGATTAGGCTTATTAGCTTACCCTGTTGTAAAATCCACCTATGACGGCTTGAAAATTGAGCTGGCGAAGCTGCTCATAAGCTGGTCTAGCTGTGTATGAGCTGGTTCAAAATGTAGCTTGAACTGGTCAAACCATCTCAAGCTGGGAGCTGGTCTGATCTGGTCAGCCTGCTACCAGCTGTTTCAAAACCTAGCTTGAGCTGGGTACGCTACTACGAGTCTAACAGGTTGGCACTATGATGTGAGATAACTAGGCCCAACTTCCATGGATGTGTTTTTCTAATAAGCCAACCTGCAGTTACTCCTACAGATGAATCATGTAAGTGACACTTAATTTGGTAGAGAGTGATTTAAACTGGGAAATTATCTTGTGGGGCATCCTTAAATCCCTCTACTCAACACTGTTCACAATTTTAACTCTTCCTCCCACACTCAGATCCCACTACCTCAGGAGAAAGGGCATCGCAGTTCTGCTGTTGGTCATGTTTGTAATAGCTGTGTTCTACAACAGTCGGCAGGTAAAACTCACTCCCTTTATCACAACACATGGCACACTGGTAGTGTTCTACACTAGTTATTATACTGAACACTTTGTTGTTCAGTCCCCAGCTGGGGCAATGTCATTGTACCCATGAGCAAGTACATACCCTGAGCTGCTTCACTAAGTATTCAGCTTACTGTACTACTACATTATACACTCATTATACACTTTATTAGGTATACCTATATACCAGCAGCAACTCAATACATAAAAGTGTGCAGATATGATGAAGAGGTTTAGTTGTTGTTCAGACCAAACATCAGAAGAACATGTGAAGAACTGTGATCCAAGTGACTTTGACTGTGGAATGATTTTTCGTGCCAGATGGGGTGATTTGCATATTACAGAAACTGCTTGATCTCCTGGGATTTTCATGCACAACAGTGTTTGTAAAGTTTACAGAGAATAAAAAACATCTTGTGAGCAGTAGTTCTGTAGGTGATGATTCCTTGTTAATGAGAGAGGTCAGAGGAGAATGGCCAGACTCGTTCAAGCTGACAGGAAGGAGACGGTAACTCAAATAACCATGCATTACCGTGGTATGCAGAAGAACAGGAAACTGGCTCACCAAAACTGGACAGTTGAAGATTGGAAAAATGTTGCCTGGTGTGACAAATCTTGATTTCTGCTGCTACATGCAGACAGTAAGTTTTGGTGTAAACAACTATCCATGGATCCATCCTGCCTTGTGTCACTGGTTCAGGCTGGTAGTGGTGGTGTAATGGTGTAATTGTCAAACATTAGACCCATTAATACAAATTGAGCATTGTTGTTGACCATGAGCTTCCTTTGTGGCCACAGTCTATCTTCTGATAGCTACTTCTAGCAGGACACCATGTCACCAAGCACACGTCATCTTAAGCCGGTTCCATGAACATGGCAATGAGTTCATTGTACTCCCATGGCCTCCTGAGTTTCAATCCAATATAACACCTTTGGGATGCGGTGGAAGAGGAAATTCGGAGCATGATTGTGCAGCCGACAAATCTGTGATGCTATTGTCAACATGGACCAGAATCTCCAAGGAATGTTTCCAGTCAAATCCATGCCACAAAGAATTCTGGGGGCAAATTGAGGTTCTACGCAGTAGTAGAAAGGAGTACTGTACCTAATAAACTGAGTTTATAATGCAAGCTCCCAAGTTGCTCTGAATAAGAATATCTGTAGATAGCCATTGTGTTCTTGCACCATACACTGAACCATTTTCACGTCATTAAAAAGCTCCAGTTTTTATTCTTTCATCAATTGTGGGAAGCGTCATTTAATACTGTAAAGGCCCATCCACACAAACAACAATAACTATAACAATAACTATATGTTGTTTTAAAAATCCTTCAAGTTCAATTGGATGGTGGAGTCCTCACCACAATGACAATAGTGACAGACAACATTGTTGGGATCACTTTCATAACAATTTTTTTCCAGCTGCATGAACAATAAAACACTGACAGCCAATCGAAATTCAACCAAATTTACAGGGCGCCACATGCAAAATGGCTGATGACATAACTGAGAGACTATTTACAGAACATTATCATCCATTCATTATTGTTATAGTTATAGTTATCATTCTTGGTGTGGCTGGGCCTTTACCCTGTGTCACCTTCCTCTCAGCTGGAGGCAACAGCAAGACTGGACTTCCTGTGGCGGATGCAGGCACGGCAGGAAGTGGAGGACATGAAGGAGCTCCGGGAACACAACGAGTGCCTGCTGCACAACATCCTGCCCTCCCATGTGGTACAGCACTTCCTGGAGAGAAACCGACATGACGAGGTACTGTAAACACTGCTCACCGTTCATCAGCATTCATACTATGCACATGCAAACCAGACCTGGGTCAAATACCTCATTGTTTTGGATTCAAATACTTTTATATGCTTTACTGAGCTTTTCTCAAAAAAATACTCTCAAAAGGTCCAAATCTTCTGGTCCACTTGGTTGGTTCAATTACACCAGGAAAGCACAGAAAAGTACTGTATTTGAATCCAAAACAATTACGTATTTGACCCAGGTCTGATGCAAAAACACACAAATAAGTAAGTATGTGTTGGTAATAATGAACATTAATCTGACATAGCAGCAGCAATTAGTATGCTGCAATTAGCTATTAGGAACTTTAGGAACTAGAAAAATGCATAGATAGGCATCCTGACTCATATCATGGAGTTTGCCAATGCTTTGCAATACAGTAGTGTGCAGTGATGATTATACACCACCACATTTTTCTAAAAGGGGTCCTAATATATTCATTCATTCATTGATTCATTATCCTAACCCACTTATCCTGAACAGGGTCGCAGGGGGGCTGGAGCCTATCCCAGCATACATTGGGCAAAAGGCAGGAATACACCCTGGACAGGTCACCAGTCCATTGCAGGGCACACACCATTCACTCACACACTCATACCTATGGCCAATTTAGACTCTCCAATCAGTCTAACCTGCATGTCATTGGACTGTGGGAGGAAACCTACACAGACAGGGGGAGAACAAGCCAATTCCACACAGAGAGGTCCCGGCCAACGGGGATTCGAACCCTGGGCCTCCTTGCTGTGAGGCGGCAGTGCTACCCACTGCACCATCTGTGCCGCCCTCCTAATATATTACTTATAAAAAATTTTTTGGTGAAAATGTATTGAACAATACTATTGTTGGCAATGAGAACAAAAAACTATATCCCACAATTACATTGGGGTAAAAGTATGGGTAATAAACAGAACACTGAAAACATCATTTTTTTAGAAAAAAGAATTACATTTTATTTTTTTTACTTTTACATAGCATGAATGCATGTTTGAAGCCTCATTCAATGATTGTTGATGCTAAACAATTTGTTTAAACTGGTTTGAAGCAACATTATTGTGCCAAATTACTTCTGATGGTCAGTTGTTCCAGTATTTAAGGTAACACGAACTTTGAGCAGTGTCACAGTGTTAAACACGATGGCACGACGGAAGGAGCTCTCTGAGACTGTTCATAGCTGCATTGTAGCCTTACAAGATGTCACTTGATCAAAATAATCATCTGGTAACATAAAAGTTATAATTTGGCCCGTTCAAAGTCCAGACCTTAATCCGATTGAGCAAATCGATACCAAAATGTAAAAATCTGTTGTAACATCGAAAGAATCTCTTTGGAATGAAGTTCAAATCATATGGAATGGTTTAACGGAATCTGTTTACTTATTTTTTTCTACATGTACCAATATTACATGAAATAAATACTTGAACAGTACTTGGTTTCTGATTTATCTTCATTGTGTTAAGTGTATAATCATCATTGCACACTACTGTACATAGCTTTCTTTTCTTCTGAATCCTCGAAAGGACCTGTACTCCCAGTCCTATGACGAGGTGGGGGTGATGTTCGCCTCGATCCCTGGGTTCACCGACTACTACGAACAGAAAGAGATCAAGCATGAAGGGGTGGAGTGCTTAAGACTACTGAATGAGATTATTGCAGACTTTGATGAGGTGAGCGAGAAAGTCAGGTTTCACATACCTTTCTCCCCCAACATTAAACTCTGCATATCTTGTGCTTTTGCACCATGCATATATAGCATTTCAGTTTAACAATTTTTTAGTTTTTATTATGAATACAGCATTGAGCACTACACATGGCAGCTCAATGAGGTTATCGTGATCTCTGTTGCTTGATGTTGGCATGCCTACTCTTGCTTATAACTCATAAAAAGGATGATAATATTGGTTATGCCTGTGAATGAGACCTCTTTCTGTTTGCTTTAGCTGCTGGAGGAGTCCTACTTTAACGACATTGAAAAAATCAAAACTATTGGCAGCTGTTACATGGCGGCTTCTGGTCTGTCACCTGATAGGAAGGTAACTACCTGCTGACATTAAATTACATGTTATACTTCTTAGCTGGTGTAGCTGGAGGCATTTACTTTACGAAGCAAATTGTGTTGCTTTGTCCTTCACTGTGTGTTGGTACATCACTTTCTAGAAGGAACCATTAAAAATGCACTTGTGTATTAGTGATCACCCCAACACCTGGTTCCTCCCCCTCCCAATTTCCACAGGCTCATGCTCGAGACGAATGGCATCACCTCTGTGAGCTGGTCCTATTTGCCCTTGCCATGCAGGAGACCCTGAAAGAATTCAATAAACGCTCTTCTAATAACTTCCAGCTGCGTGTTGGTAAGCCACTCTAAAACGGACCTGGGTCAAATACCTTTCTGTGCTCAGTTGACTTTGCCTGGTGCAACTCAGTCAGCCGAGAGGACCAGAAGGTAGGGTTTGCACTTTTTATAGGTTCCAATACACCAGACAATGTAGAAACGTAATTGAATCCACGTTACTCCAAAATGCATTTGAGTCTCAATATTTCCCACAATCGATGGCATGCAGTAGACAGCTAATCTTCCTAAATTAAATTTCCTCTGCGCATCTGAGCATTTATGTGACAGCCATAGGCATGGGTTTTCCAACACAACTCAACCCTCTCATCCCAGTGTGTATGCTGTTTTTTGTTCTAGGCATAATTGTAACTTCTGAAGGGCTAATGAGCTGTTAATCTTAATGACACACAATTATCTATATTGAATACTTTACTCAAATAGGATTTAACATCCCAAGACTCCCAATCTTTTATCACCAAGAGCAACAAAATTGTTAAATGTTCCAGTATACACTACAAACAAAGTAATGCGTATTTGTCAATTCAATAAATTGCAGACAGGTGAAATCAGTGAGGCCCTACCTTCTGAATGTGTGGCCACCAGGTCACTGACATTGAAGGATTGTCCTCAGCACCTCTTCTGAATAAAGGGTTAAAACAAAAGCAAATGGCAACAAGCTGAACCTGCATTGCATTAAAGTAAATCTTGAGGAAAAAGAGGAAGAACAAAAACATACATTATATTTTCATCAACCATAACTAACCAAGAGATTGACAGTGACAACAGTGGCTCCCAAGGAACCCCTACCATAGAGAAAACCGCTGGTCGTTTTTTTTGTTGTTTGTTATTGTGAGGACTGTTACAATTAAATATACTATAGATGCTGAGGAACCAAATATGATCATTCGACAACATAAGAAATGAGTACATTCACGTTGTGGCTGAAATGAATTGTGGATGCTTATTCTATTCTACGGCTGTGCTTATCTCTCCTCCTCCCCCTGGCATGACTTGACAGGGATTGCCCACGGGCCAGTGGTGGCCGGAGTGATAGGGGCCACCAAGCCGCAGTATGACATCTGGGGGATGACGGTGAACCTGGCGAGCCGCATGGACAGCACGGGGGTGAGCAGGCGCATCCAGGTGCCTGAGGCCACCAAGCAGATCCTGGCCAACTGGGGCTTCGTCCTGGAGCTGCGAGGCGAGATCTTCATCAAGGGTGTCAGTGAGCAGCAGGGCATGATACGCACCTACTTTATCAGCAGCAGCCGTGCCCAGAAGGCCTACCGCCCCACGGTGGACAGGAGCTCCACCAGAGGGGGGCGCACCACGCTGGCAGGCGTGGTGTTCGGGCTGCTGCAGGCTCGCCACAGAGAGAAGCTGAGAGAAGCCAACGGGGGATACCTCCTCTCCCCACAGAACAATCAGAGAACCCTAGAGAGCTCCACCAACGGATTGCTCCGGGACAGCTCAACAACAATCCTCTGAACGTGCACTCGGAGATGTACGTCTTCTTCGCCTTTCAGACATCGCCACGCCACTACCTCTGTAGTTTCTTATAGATATACACTCGGACCTTTCTGTCTGCCTCCATCTGGAGATCTTCATGCCAAGGAACTCAAAATTCCTCTTCAATAAATGTACTGTTTTCAGGAGAATTTGAATTATGTGGACTCTTAGATAAACATCATAGAATTGAACTTCATTATTTGCATATTTGTTTGTTTTATAAAATGCATTGATGACTGTTAAGATCCTCTTCTGGAGGAATAAAGGGAAAATAGCCAAAAATGTACACAATATGAAAGTTTCAGCCAACTTCTCGTTTCTCAAAGCCACATTCTTCATATTAGAGTATAAATCATTTTGAGTAATGTATTATAAGTGCTATATAGTGTAATTGTAAAGTGTGTGATGTTCATTTTAATTTTGGAAAAATAGTGTGTGTTGAGTATGGAAAAAGTGAATCCAGATGATTAAAACTTGTCCTCTCAGCTAAATGTGTACTTTTCCCAATATTTGGAAAAAATGTAAGCACCGCTCAAAAGCAGAGTAATAATTATTTATTATGGTGGAAATAAATGAAAAGATGAGTTGCCAAGGAAATAAATTCACACGTTGTTGGCCAAATGAATGGCTACAGAGGGCAGATGATCTCATACTGAGCCTGGGATTGAGACTAATTCTTCTGGTTGATTCTCAGTCTCAAAACAGCTAGCACTTTAAACCAGTTTCAACAGTCTTACTTTGTAGTTCCACATATTGATATGAAAATATTAGAGGAGTTTCTGTGGTGGTGGGGCCCAATGAGAGATCTTTTCACATAGCACCATTAATTTCAACAGCGTTTTCACTAATAAGATTAGTTCACTACCACAATCCATTGACCCATTTTGGTCATGCTATACTGGTAGCACTTTGTCTCTCCTCTTAAAACTGTTTGAGATACTGACATATACAGTGGGGCAAAAAAAGTATTTAGTCAGCCACCAATTGTGCAAGTTCTCCCACTTAAAAAGATGAGAGAGGCCTGTAATTTTCATCATAGGTACACTTCAACTATGAGAGACAGAATGGGGGGAAAGAATCCAGGAAATCACATTGTAGGATTTTTAATGAATTAATTGGTAAATTCCTCTGTAAAATAAGTATTTGGTCACCTACAAACAAGCAAGATTTCTGGCTCTCACAGACCTGTAACTTCTTCTTGAAGAGGCTCCTCTGTCCTCCACTCGTTACCTGTATTAATGGCACCTGTTTGAACTCGTTATCAGTATAAAAGACACCTGTCCACAACCTCAAACAGTCACACTCCAAACTCCACTATGGCCAAGACCAAAGAGCTGTCAAAGGACACCAGAAACAAAATTGTAGACCTGCACCAGGCTGGGAAGCCTGAATCTGCAATAGGTAAGCAGCTTGGTGTGAACTGTGGGAGCAATTATTAGAAAATGGAAGACATACAAGACCACTGATAATCTCCCTCGATCTGGGGCTCCACGCTAGATCTCACCCCGTGGGGTCAAAATGATCACAAGAACGGTGAGCAAAAATCCCAGAACCACACGGGGGGACCTAGTGAATGACCTGCAGAGAGCTGGGACCAAAGTAACAAAGGCTACCATCAGTAACACACTACGCCGCCAGGGACTCAAATCCTGCAGTGCCAGACGTGTCCCTCTGCTTAAGCCAGTACATGTCCAGGCCCGTCTGAAGTTTGCTAGAGAGCATTTGGATGATCCAGAAGAGGATTGGGAGAATGTCATATGGTCAGATGAAACCAAAATAGAACTTTTTGGTAAAAACCCAACTTGTCGTGTTTGGAGGAGAAAGAATGCTGAGTTGCATCCAAAGAACACCATACCTACTGTGAAGCATGGGGGTGGAAACATCATGCTTTGGGGCTGTTTTTCTGCAAAGGGACCAGGACGACTGATCCGTGTAAAGGAAAGAATGAATGGGGCCATGTATCGTGAGATTTTGAGTGAAAACCTCCTTCCATCAGCAAGGGCATTGAAGATGAATCGTGGCTGGGTCTTTCAGCATGACAATGATCCCAAACACACCGCCCGGGCAACGAAGGAGTGGCTTCGTAAGAAGCATTTTAAGGTCCTGGAGTGGCCTAGCCAGTCTCCAGATCTCAACCCCATAGAAAATCTTTGGAGGGAGTTGAAAGTCCGTGTTGCCCAGCGACAGCCCCAAAACATCACTGCTCTAGAGGAGATCTGCATGGAGGAATGGGCCAAAATACCAGCAACAGTGTGTGAAAACCTAGTGAAGACTTACAGAAAACGTTTGACCTCTGTCATTGCCAACAAAGGGTATATAACAAAATATTGAGATTAACTTTTGTTATTGACCAAATACTTATTTTCCACCATAATTTGCAAATAAATTCTTAAAAAATCAGCCAATGTGATTTTCTGGGGGTTTTTTTTCTCATTTTGTCTCTCATAGTTGAGGTATACCTATGATGAAAATTACAGGCCTCTCATCTTTTTAAGTGGGAGAACTTGCACAATTGGTGGCTGACTAAATACTTTTTTGCCCCACTGTAGTAGTGTGCAAAAAGCTTTTTACAATTAATATTTAAGTGAACCTGACCTCTAAATGGTACAATGTTAAACGCATTTCTTCAAATTTTAAAGCAAGATTACTTTTAAATGTTCAACAGATTCAAAATAATAAAATAAAAAAATAAAAGGCTCCTGTGCAAAAGTTTGTGAACCCAAGCTTTATAACTATAATAGCTTGTAAACGCTCCCTGTAGCCAGCTAATTCAATTCTTGTTTTTTGGATCTTTCTCGAGCCATTCTATCTGAAATCTTTGTTGGTCTTCCAGATCATGCCTTGACTTCAACTGTTCCATTTATCTTCCATTTTCTAATAATATTTCTGACAGTGGAAAAAGGTAGTTTGAAACATTGAAAGAGTTTTTGTAGCCTTCTCCTTCTTGGTGGAAATTAACCATCTTCATTCAAAAATTCTTGGACAACTGTTAGAGGAACCCATGGTTGTTAACACCAGACAGAATAGCCACTGCTGTGGGATACTTTAGAAAGCATGGAGTTACTTCAGAATAAAAAGTTCAGCCCTGGAATTATACTCACCTGACTCATTGAAGCCTTAACGAGTAAATCACCTGGGTCTGGGCCTTAGTAGTAATTTCTTGAAAAAGTAACAAAGAATAATCCAAAAGGGTTCCCAAACTTTTGCACAGGGCCCTTTTCCTTTTTTTTATTATTTTTAATTTTTTTGAAAATAAAAAGCAGTCTTGCTTTAAAATTTGGAGAAAGGTCTCATATTTAGTTCAGGTTTGCTTTTGATCACATACAGATTCATGGTAATGGAAATTTAAACCAGGGGTGCCTACATTTTTGCACCCCACTCTACATGATTATCAATCTGTTCTTTGGACACTCCTCTTCAAGAAATACATTAACTAATCAATTCATGGCAACGATTGGCTTGTTCACTTGGAAAATTTTCAAGTAACTACCAGAGAGGTATAAAAACAGTGCCCTAATAAGAGTAAGACAACCAACTTTACAATGCACCATTTCCAATGACCAATCCCTAAGAAATGTAGTATAGACTGGTCACAACCTCAAAATGTATCTCCATATTTTATAGGTACATCTAGAAAGGTTTTCTAATGTTATTTGGGCTTCAAGCAAAGACATTAAACTGTTCCTATAGTCTCCAAAAACGGACTAAATATTTCATATAAATGTTAGATAAAATATGGTGGTCAAGTTTTCTTCAATTTTGAATCATATAAAGTATATTACATAACATATTCCAGACTACGGTTTGTGTCACCTTGAACTTTATTCTCAGCTCACTGGCCTGACTATAAGCAATGGAGAATCACACATAATTAAAATAATATTGTCAAATCTTTTCCTGAAAAGATATATTTTTAAAATGTCTGACAGTACACATTTGTTACCAATCATATGTCAATGCAAGCATTAGGATCTATTTATCCAGTGTGATTTTTGGTAAGAAGATAGGCTAGACTAGAGGATTCTGGAGTTTCTGTTCTATATATATATAATTCATATATAATATAGCATTGGAAATATTGAAACTTTTAATACTCTTTTTGTTTTTCAGAACTGCACCATTCTCATTGGCAATATCAGTAATTACAACAATTAGGGTAGTGATATACTAAGAGAAGACTATCTTTGGCGCCAGATGGTGTTTGGCCTGCAACCATGAGAAGACTACTAATTCATCTCTATTTCTCAGCCAGCGTTAGCCAAAGGTAGCACAAAATATTTTGGTAAAGGCAGAGTCTTTCATAAATTCAACCATATATCATGAATGCATGTTTTTACACAGTTTTTCTTATTTTCTTAAGATAGGGTTAAGTGTCCAAAGGGGATCATTTTCATTATCAAAAAATGTACCATTTATTAGGCCTATTGAAGGGCTTGAATGGATCTATATCAAACCTAGAATTTCATGTCAAGAAAATATCCCTGATACGTGTTCCCTCATGTTTCATTGCACTCACCTGATCCTCATTGTGTCTCATTACCTGTGTATATAGCCTGTAAATGTTAGTTGCCAGATTGTCTAGTGCCTTGCCCGTTTCCTTGCCCACTTCACCGCTGATCAGCCTATGGTCCTCCACCATTCTCCTCTGAACCCCATCTCTGTTCTTACCTTCCCTCTCAGACTGATCTCCTGGTTATGACCCTCGCCTGTGTTTGACTTTCTTGACTGCTCGCCTACCCCTTCACAATGACCTGCTTATCCTGTGTTCCTGTTTGCTGGCTTCTGAACCTGGACAGTCTGACCTGGTTAATAAAGATCCCTTTTATCTGTTCGAATTCTGTGCTTGGTTCCAGTTATTCTGTCTGTGACATCACTGCAAATGTTTCTTTCACTGCATTTCATTATTCGGTTTAGCAGTGAAGATCTTTCGCTATAATTGCTTTTCTATATGAATCATTATGCTATGATATACATACAGTACTGTGCAAAAGTCTTAGGCACCTGTATAACATTCTGTACAGATAAGATTCTTTCAAAAATAATTCAATGAAAGGTCCTTCATAAACATACTATACATTCACATTTACATTAAAAAACTGAATTAAATCAATATTTTTTGTGACCACCCTTCGCCGTTAAAACTGCTTCACTTCTCTGAAGTGAAGCAGTCCTGCAGTTCTATAAGACAATCAGCAGGGATGTTGTTCCAAGCATGTTTGAGAACTTTCCACAATTCTTCTGCAGACAATTGCTTACAGTAATATGTTACTTTTTAAATTAAATACAAAAATGTCTCTGTAAAATTAAATCTTTTGGAAAATGAATAATTGGAAATCTCAAATGTGTTCTTTTATACTAACACACACAAAAAAATAAACATATATATATATAAAATAAAGTCTAGGGTGCCTAAGACTTCTGCACAGTACTGTATGTATATTTAGTTTACATATTTCATTATATGGATATATATATATTATCAGTGGCATATGCCATTTTTGATCCTGAACTTGTACTGCCACCTGGTGGTTCTTTTTTTTCTCAAGCCCATCGGTAGGATGGAAGTATCATCTGATGTGCCTCAAAGTACAGTAGGCTCAGTCCTACGGTAGTATGTATTTGGACAGTCCATTTAAACTGAAAAACACACATCCACTACATTTCTCATTTTTATTTTAAAACTTGCACGAATGTCTAAACTTCTTTGTGCCATGCATCATGCATTTTTGTCACTGTTCTTTGGTTTTGTTGGTGGGTTACGCCATACGGTACAAGCCACCACTCACTTGATCATGTTTCCTGTCCTTTGCTATTGTGAGACATATTCCTAAGGAATTCCAGTAGAATTCTAGTACACTGACATAGGTAAAACTGGCACAATCCTCATTCACCAGTTCTCTCCTCCATCCTGGTCATACTTTATGTCAAAAACGGTAGTCTACTTTCATTGTAGGCTACTCGTTACCAACAGTTAAGTTCACTCCCACGGCTAATTTTTATATAACATAATCAATTTTTTCCTCAATTAATAGTATTACCCATTTGTCATTTCATATTAATGTCATAGGTTACTTCTATTTCTATACCCTGTTTGGTTGACCAGACTTTTTTTTAGGTTCAGACCTCTGAGGTTCTACTTGTAGATGACATCCCTAGGCTTTGGCTTGCAACTTTCTTTATCACACTTTTAATTTTCTGATTAAAAGTGGGCTATTTTGATGACTGAAATCCTATCCAAAAACGTTTCCAAATACTGGGCCTTAGGCTGAGAAAAGGTCTATGCAGAGAACAGCCTCATACTCATTCATGCACAGGTGTGCCCGAAGCGAGTGCACATACTGTGACATAAAACCATTCAGGGACAAAGAGCCAGGAGTGTCGTGCAGGACAGGACAGCCCCTCAGGGCTTCCTCCATATTGCCGACGATGTCAAGCTATATGGCGGCGACCAGAGTACAAAGAGGCAGGATGGTGGCAGGCTCTTTGTTCACTTGGGCAGTGAACAGATGGGAGAATGTGTTAGGTTAGGTTAGGCTGGTAGGTCACAGTGAAATTGAAGCGGAGACCACCGTGCCTGGCAGGGATTAAATCTTTTGGCCCACCTCAGGTACTCCAGGTTGCAGTGGTCAGTCCGTACAACAAAAGGAATGTCAGCCCCTTCCAGCAGATGGCGCCATTCTTCGACTGCCAACTTAACTGTGAGCAGTTCCCGGTCGCCGATGCAGTAATTCCTCTCCGTGGGTGAGAAGCAATGAGAGAAGAAGGCACAGGAATGGACCTTATTGTCAAGGGATCTTGAGTTCCAAGAAAGTGGTGTTGGCGGCAGGGGTCCAGCAAAAGGTGACTTTGCTGGAGGTAAGAGCAGACAGGGGAACAGCGACAGAACTGTAGTTCCTCATGAACCTCCAGTAGAAATTGACGATGACTAAGAAGTGATGAAGCTCCTTGCGGTTGGTGGGAGGAGGCCAATTTGCTACCGACTAGTCTTTTCAGGGTCTATTTCAATCTGCCCCCTGGAGTCGTCAAAGCCGAGGATCTGGATGGAGGCTTGGTGGAACTGACACTTCTCGGCTTTGACAAACAGGCGGTTCTCCAGGAGGTGGCGGAGCACTTGGCAGACGTGGCTGACGTGTTCCTCCAGAGTGGCAGAAAAGATGAGGATGTCATCAAGGAACACAAACACAAACTTGGAGATCATGTCCTGTAGGACATCGTTGATCAAGTCCTGGAACATGGCTGGAGCGTTGGTGAGCCCGAAAGGCATTGTGAGGTACTCATAGTGGCCACAGGGTATAAAAATCAGTACTGAAGGCCGTCTTCCACTCATCTCCTTCATGGATGTGGACTCCGGCAGGAGAAGAGGAGGGATGGATCAGACCGGCAACCAGGGAGTCACCGATGTACTTCTCCATTGAGAAGGTCTCAGGGACAGACAGGGAGAAGAGATGACCTCTAGGGGGAATGGTGCCAGGAAGCAGTTGAATGGCACAGTCATATGAACAGTTAGGGGGCAGAGAGCAGGTCTGGGTTTTACTGAACACCTGTCCAACATCATGGTAGACAGGCGGGACGGAGGATAGGTCAGGAGGGGTTTCAGGTACAGCAGGACAGGAATCAGGCTGACTGGAGGCAGACAGGAGACAGGACTGGTGACAGTAGAGGCTCCAGCCCGTGATGGTTTCCCAGACCCAGTCCACTTGGGGATTATGCTGGAGGAGCCAGGGTCTGCCCAGAACCACAGGAACTAGGGTTGAAGGTAATCTCCTCCTGGTGGTTGCGGGAGATCTGCAGCAGAACAGGGGAGGTGATAGTGTTGACTGCGGCCAAGGGGGCGCCAGTGAGTGCGTTTGGTGTGGAGGGCTTGAGAGAGTGTGGAGGTGGGGATTCCTAGCTGTCTTTCAGCGGACAGGTATTGATGCAGTGACCAGGTCCACCACAGTACAGGCAGAGGTGCTCCAGCATCCGCCTCTCTTTCTCTTGTGGTGAGAGTCGGGTTCGCCCCACCTGCATGGGCTCGGGTTCCGGTGCAGGAGGGCCTCTAGGGGGTGGATGACTGGAACAGGGGACTGGAGGTGGCTGGAGGAGGTCAGGTTTTCCAGCATGCCATTACCTCAGCCGAGTGTCCACTGGATGGTCAAGTCAATGAGGGTGTCGAGGGAGGTTGGCAGCTCGCAGGTAGTCAGGTGGTCGAAAATTTGTTTGATAGCCCATTCTGGAATGTCGCACAGAGCTCAGTGTCACCCCAATCTGCTGATGCCACCAGGGTCCAGAACTCAATAGAGTAGTCAGAGACGGAGTGTGAACCCTGTCGGATGTGGAACAGTTCACATGAGGTGGCTGATCCAGAAATTGCTTGGTCAAACACCCTCTTCATAGCTGAGAAGAAAAGGGCGAATTTGTAGCACTCGGGGGCACCAGAGTCCCAGAAGGCAGTTCCCCACTCATGGGCTCAGCCGGACAGGAGAGTGATGATGTATGCCACCCTGGAATGTTCGGTGGGGAATTCGAAGATGAGCGAACACTGGGACAGGAATGAGGCACAGTAGTGGGTTTCACCATTGTAGTGCTCTGGAAGTGGTAGACAAGGTTCAGGATGAAACCAGACCAGATCAGGAGCAGGAACAGACAAGGGCGGCAGGGCTTGAGCGTTGGTCAAGGAGCTAACCAAGGCGGCCACCTGGTGGGTGAGGTGAGCCATGTCTTGGTTCAAAACGCAGAGTTCAGTCTCGTGCACTCCGATGCGTTGTCCTTGCAGTCTCAAAACCTCCAGGGTTTGGATTGGGTTCGCTGGGACCATACTGGCCAGATTGTTCTGTCATGTTCCAGAAGGCTAGACCCAGTAGTGAGACCACAGAAGTGAGTTCAAAGTTTTTATTATCTAGTTGGCAGAGTATACAGGCGTAGGTCGATAGCCAGCAAACAGCAGAGAATAGGCAGTTTGTCAATGATAGTCCAGACAATGGGTCGGAACCCCAGTAAACAGATATGTCAGGGATAATCCAATACGAAGTCGAAGTCATAGGCACAGGATCGACAACAAATGAGCAAGCCAAAAACAGAATCCAGAAACAAAAGTCGATAAGCCAAAACGGGTCGAGAAACTATGGGTCAAAACAAAACAGAAGGATAAAGCAAGAGGTGGATGCAATCTGGCCATGAAAGACAGAAACAAAGGGGTTTAAATACATATAACTAACTAGAATCAGAACTAGACACAAGTGGAAACAGTGGCATTAGAGAGGAAGGAAGTACATATTAGGATTGGAAAGGTGGAGACATAACAGAAGACAGATGAAAGGAATGAACGAAAGGAACAACCAGGAAACAGACTACAGTGTGCACAGAGGGTAACAATAAACAGAAACGCTAACAACTTAGACACAACTTCACAATGAAAAACATAGAACCTGACAGAACCAAGATAAGACAAGACAAGACAAACATGTTGGAAAATGTGTAATTCAGTTTGCATATTAGACCAATTAATCTGCAGTAGTATACTATACATGGGCTAAAGTAATTTCAAAATCCAATGTATAACTGAATAATAAATTTGCACCTGCCTTTTAGCCAGATATTGCCTTTTTGACTAAATAGCTGAATATACATCCCAAAATATTTGCAATTTTCAGTTCTTTAGACTGCTTTTTATGTTGTGGGTTCTTGAAATTGTTTTATTTAGAACGGATATTAAGGGTTTGTGTTAATTAATGTGCAATTGCTGGATGAAAATATTTATTAAAGATGCGTCCCACATGTCCCTACATCAACCTTGAATCCATCCTGAATCCACCCTTTCAGTGGGATCAAGATTATCCTGATTTTCAGTATCAAACCTATCCTAATCTCCACCATTTTTTGAAATACCAAAAAGCAACATTTGATTTTGATTCTATTACAAAATCCAATTTTTAGGGTCAGGATGACAGCTTCTAGTTTTGAAATATCCAATTTTTAGATTTAATCCTGTCCGAATACTGAAATCCTATCCAAAAAAGTTTTGAAATACTGGACCCAGAGGCTTACAAAACTGCAATACATCGAGTAACCACTGGCACTTTGAAGCCTCTCGGAGAATGGCAAACCCTGGGCCCCTGAGTTAGTACATTTTGGGTGTGCACGGAACAGCGAGAGACAGCTGTGCAGACCCTCGCCCAGGGGTGTGTCTGCTCATTTTGGCTATGCGGGCCCTTGTGATCCTTGCAGATGTCTGAAGTAGAAATCAGGCTTTAGACAGCCTCCAGGACAGGTCCAC
Source organism: Conger conger (assembly GCF_963514075.1). Lineage (NCBI taxonomy): Eukaryota > Metazoa > Chordata > Actinopteri > Anguilliformes > Congridae > Conger > Conger conger. The sequence continues at coordinate 35,640,085 of NC_083764.1, forward strand.
TCCAAACTCCTGAACTATAGCAGCCCCAGTGTGACCAGTCACGGGGTCTTTAGATTTGTCTGTATAAACAAGCAGATATTAATACAATATTTTTTGCACTTATCTGGTCACATATACGGCCATAATATCAGACTCCCCTTCCCCCTACATATTTAAAAAGTCCCTTGTCAATCACAGGCCATGGAAATAGCCAGGGAGGAACAGGGGACACTGCCACAGTCAGCCCAACCTCCCTCCCCTCCAGCCCAATCTCCTTCTCTCACTCCCCTAGCTTCAATCCACCTTTCGTAGTTGAGTACTCCCAACATGGTTCTAAAACATTATATAAGATGCCCCTCTCCATGGCCTTGTAGGGTGATCCAGTATATGAGTGCTAATTTCTTCCTCCTCAATGAAAGTGGCATTTCACAGAGTTCTACCTATAGACTACTTACAGACAAGGACATGGCTGACCCACTACACAGTCTCAGTACTCATGTCTGGATTATATCTAATTTATTTCAATGTGTGCCAGCTGCAGAACTGTGTACCATACAATTATAATCAATTGCAGTCCTGACAAGAGCATAGTGAATGACCATCAGTGCAGATCTAGCTCTCCAATCATAGCCACTGAGACACTGCATGACATTCAAAACTTTCCTGCATTTAGCATCCAATATCTCCAGATTCCACTTCCTGAATGGCCTGCTGGATTTTCCCCACTGCAAAATTGACATTCCCACCTCTCCATAATGTCCCATCATCTACATACAAAAAGACCTCTTCATCTGAATAGACACATTACTAAACACATTATTAATCATAATATTAAGAAGTACCGGGCTGATCGTACTGCCCTGAGGGGTCCCGTTTTCTAATCCTATTGTGTCTGACAGGTCCCTCTCCTGTATTGTATGCCCAAAGAAGAAGTCCAGGATACAATTAGGCGCTGTTCGTTCGGGGTAGTCCATCGAGATACTCTGGGTTGGATATTTTCTGACTTATCATCTCACGCGTCTCAGGCGACTCTTCGTTTGATTACTCCTGTCTGAGTAAAGACTGCGCGGGTAGCCTGTGCACGCGGGTCATACATTGTTATGAAGATTGCTTGCAAGTTACTTGCTGAAACATATTTGTAACTAGTTTATTCACAACTAAACAAAAATGGCAGATTCACAAGACGACAAGCTTTACAAAGCGGAGTATGCGAAAAGTGGACGGGCATCTTGCAAAAAATGCAAAGAAAATATTGCTAAAGACTCCCTTCGAATGGCAATAATGGTGCAGGTAGGGGCATGAAATCCCGTCTCTCAGTGAACGCAGTGCAGCAAAAATCAGTCATGTATAGGGAATGCATTTAGAGTAGACGTGCACATTGAATATCTTGTTATTTAAAATATTTTATTTTTAATGTATTTTTCAAGGATTGTGCAGTCTTTTTTTTCTTTGCCATTTACAGGCCTTGCAGAGTAAGCTTAGCTAGCGTTAGTTAGCTTGCTTAGATGAATGGAAAGGTTTTGATTTTTGGGGGGCACGTTGTACATTCCTTTGAGCTAGAGCTAGCTAACTTTAACAGCCAATTAACTCGAGCATGGTTGCCTCAAGTGTATTCCTAGTTCCTTTGCTATCTAAAATTAGGTTTCTAATATTTGCAATAATAGGCTACATAGCTGATTCTACAGGTCTTTCCTCCTGGAAAAGCTACTTCGCTACTTGGCTAGTAGGCTGCTGCTACAAATGTCTATACTTATAGCTAATTTTTATTTCAAAAAAGTTAAACTAAATTAGCAAAGCAAATGGGCGAACTAGCCATTCGCAAAATTGTGAGCTAATTGCGAAGATTTGAATCGAGCCGTCATCTCGTGCTTGAGTTGGCTAGCTGGCGAAATGAAAAGGCCTATCAAACTAGTTTAGTAGTACATATTGTTATTAAATGATTTATGACTTCGCAAAGCCGGCTACTGTTAGAAACGTTGTTGCCAATTGACGGTGCTGAATTACGGGAGGAGAGTAATATCACGGGATGATGACCATTACAGTCTTCCGTGTAAACTTTCCTAAACTAGCATGGTGTTTAAACCGGGTAGGTTGTTCCTAGACAACATAATGTATTATGTTCTTAACCATCATGTTCTGTAACAGCTCAAATTTTTATTTCTTTTATCAGCTTGATACGTCATGACTTTTCATAATTTGAAAACGGCTAATGAACAGGATTTCTGCATGTTTCTGAAGTTCTCTACAGAAAATTGCACACACGGTCTGTTTGGGGGTCTCTGACACCCCAGCTATAAAACATGGTTAAATGCAATTAATTTATTATTTGAATCCTTGATTGATGTTGTAGGTACTGTTGACTCAATGCTACCCCTCCCACATATGACTGTACACAAACTCGCTCACATGTACAGATAAAAGTTTTGTTGATATTGCATTTACGTCATTGTTTTGGCCCCCTGAGACCCCAATACTGTATATATAAAAATGATGATAATCATAATTTAATTCTCAACCTATTCTTTCCTTAAGAAGTTTTTTTTATTTATTTATTTATTTATTTATTTTTTGCTCCCTATAAGCACTTCCTATAATGGTCCTTATTAAAACCCAGTTGATGAAGGTACGCACATATTTTTTTGAATGAATTGTCTCTTTCGCTTAATTGCGCATGTGGTTGTTCTTAACCAACATATTTGCTCGTATTTAAAGTTTGGATACTTTACTCCAAGTGACGCTTATGTAGGAAACAATCAAATGTTTTATTGTGAATTAAGTTTCTTTTTGAAATGATGAAAACATGCCAAGACATAGCAGTAACAACTCTATTTTTTCTACATAAGTAGGCCTAATTATACCTTTTTAACTACAAAAAGTTTCATTTTGATAAAGACATTTCCACCAACTACTAGATTTAATATGCAACACTTTTTGGTTATTTCCTGGCCGGACCCAACTTTGACTTTGTATAATATTTTTTAAATATATTATCTATTTGACTTAATTTTCCTTGTGGCTGTTTTTAACCAAAATATCTATTAGTCTTAGTACCTACTAGCTGTTATATTGAGCCATCAAATACTGAAAATAAATGGCCAGGCGGCACAATTTAGCATTTATGAACTTTTCCTGAGCAGTATTATGAAAATCAGGGTACATAATCTGAAACTAGACAGAAAATTGTGTTAATTGCGCATGCCTGTCATATGCTGAAGAGAGAACTTAAGGGGACTAACCCCCAAAACAAGCATGATATAAATACAGGCCAAGTTTGTGGTAAAAGCGAAGGCTAAGAATTCACTTCAGGCAATATCAACAAAACGCATAAGGCATGAGCATTCATATGGAACAGGTTTACCTACCATATTGGCCTACTAGGCCTATGTCGATGTATGCAAAATAAGTCATTTGGTTGGAGAATCTGGTCTTTAGCTGATTCTCCTAATTGTATTTCTTATAAAAATAGTCCTGGGCTGCATGGATGGTGCAGTGGGTAGCACTGCCGCCCCACAGCAAGGAGGTCCTGGGTTCGAATCCCGGTCGGCCGGGGCCTCTCCGTGTGGAGTTTGCATGTTCTCCCCGTGTTTCCTCCGGGTTCTCCGGTTTTCTCCCACAGTCCAAAGACATGCAGGATGGGCTCATTGGAGAGTCTAAATTGCCCGTCGGTATGAATGTGTGAGTGAATGGTGTGTGTGCCCTGCGATGGACTGGCAACCTGTCCAGGGTGTATTCCTGCCTTTCGCCCAATGTATGCTGGGATAGGCTCCAGCCCCCCTGCGACCCTGTTCAGGATAAGCGGGTTAGGATAATGAATGAATGGATGGATGGATAAAAAGAGTCCTGAGATGGCTGTGTATGGAATACCATTAGAAATTGATCACTTTCTGACATTAGCATTTTAGATTGGAATGAATTTGTTACGAATACGTTGAATACGTTAATGTGTAGGAGAGTGTTTTGAATGTGGTTTGATTAGCCAGAATCACCGACCACAGCTCCCATATTGGACCCCCCCCTGTACTTAAAGACCAATATGCGACATTGTGGACACAAAATGACCCAAAAAAAATAAAAATAAAAGTCAATGCGTATCATCATAGCACCCACTTGGCTGAGAGCAAGGGCCAAAAAATTCATTACAAAAATCTTGTTAAGGTTATGTTCCACCGGAAATGCATCTTTGGTCTTTGGTCTTGGAAGCCACTTTGGATTAAAATGCCAAAAAAAATTAAATGTAAATGAGGACTTATATATAAATTCTGTTTATGTAAATTACCTCATTTACATACTTTATTCAAGATGGCGGAAATTACAAATTTGAACATTTTTGTAGCAGCCTATAACCTGAACCAAGTAAGATATTGTTATAATTCTTTCAGATTCTAAATAAGACATATTTGAAGATTAGAACAATTAGTTTTGTGATGCTGTATCCGCCCATAAAGCTTATAACAAGAAAATAATTCAAAAACACTCTCCTGGTTATGGAGTAACAGTATGCAAAGTCAAAGATAGGATGACTACACACTGAGAAAAATGGTCCTGTAATATTGTACAAAATCAGGTTTTGAGAAAATCGACTCCAAAGATAGAAATTGTAAATAATTATACTAATCTCACCATAATTATTAATCTTATTATTGGAAAGCTTACTAACAATGTTATCCACTATTTATTTACTTTTGGTTCAAAACAAATAAATATACAATATCCAAATATTTTGTCCTTAAGCCTTAATTTAAAAAAACAAATAAATTAAATATGTTAGAGGGTAGACACTTTACATTGCTTTACATTTACATTGTTTTCATGATGTGCCTACTAGCCGTTGAGCAACAAATGAAGTTTTATTTTTGCAAACACCTAATTTGCATATTTCTTTATTTTGGACCAAAATTTGTGTATGTGGTTACTTGTTTGTAAGTTTTCCGATAATAGGTGAACGATACTGTTGTGTTTTTGAAGCAGATGTGTATCTTTAGATAGTGTGGGGGGGTCCAATAGGGGTCAACTTTGAGGACCCCTGTCTCCTGAATAGTTGGACATTCTGGTTAATTGAACCTAAGTGATTTCTGACTGAATCCTCGTTTTGATAAGGTTGGCACTAATGAGGATATTGATGGTTGTGTTGCCGCTGTTCTTTGATTCCCCTCAGTCTCCCATGTTTGATGGTAAAGTCCCACACTGGCATCACTTCTCCTGTTTCTGGCTGCGGGCAGCAGTGCAGTCATCGGCGGACATTTCTGGTTTCTCGGGCCTTCGCTGGGAGGACCAGGAGAAGGTGAAGAAAGCCATTGAGTCTGGGGGCGCCACCGGAGGTAAACTGTTCTTTCTTTTGTGTGACATTTTTAATCCATTTGAACAATTCTTCAATAAAAGTGAATTAAAACATTTAGCAACAAAATTAGCAATCTTAAATGCATGGGATGATGCAAAGTCCATTAGCAAGAAAGTATTTGATGCAGGCATGCAAAATGAAGGTGCAGTGTGAACTACATTTTCAATGGCTGTTCACCATCATCTGTCATTTTGCTTATTTGCCTTGCTTATACAAAGCATTTGCTGCATTGCTTCAGCTTATGTAGTTAAAAATAATTCTTCACTCTCACATAGCTAACAATAAAATCTGGGCAGCAGCAAGGGTATGGCCACTGAAGGATGCACTCCATGAGCTGATTGGTTCAGTACATAAATTGGGGCGCTTTTTAAAGTGGAGCTGTGCATTTACAAAAAATATGAGCTGTATGTTTATGTGTTGTAAACTCCATATAAGTCAATGAACTAGAGATCACAGCAAGTCTATTCATTGTAATTGGTGTCATTTTATGGATGTTGATAGATCATTTATTTAGCTATATTTATTGATGTATGTATGTTTATTACCATTTGTGTGTAGAAATAATGGCATATCAAATGTGAACCTGAAAAGGAACAACTGCAGCCAAGTCTAAAAGCCGTAGTCATCCTGCTGGGACATTTTATGGATTATACCTGTCATGAGGAATACAGGCTGTAGTGCTTCCTGCTATTTGGCTAGCCTGCCCATTTTTAGAGGTTCGGAATACATTGGTATGCCTCAAATTTACACAAGGTTTAACATAAGACCTGGTGCCTGTATTCTGAACCTTTGGCTGAACCCACGTGTTCAAGTGACGGGAACAATTCTCCATCTGACCTTCTGCTTCCATTCATGTAACCTAAAGTCATACTGTCTGCCTGCTTCCAAGAACAAGCACAAATAAACTGTTTACATTTGAAGAGTTCCCTTGCGAAACTTGATGTCCTCTTTGTTTTACAGGAAAGAGTGGACAGAAAGGAGGAGCCAAAGGAGAGAAGACTCTGAATGACTTTGCAGTGGAGTACGCAAAGTCAAACCGGAGCACCTGCAAGGGCTGTGAGCAGAAAATAGAGAAAGTAATGGCAACCTTTCCCTTTTTTTGTGAATTTTCCAGTGTTTTATTTTAGGTCCTGATATCCTTAAGAAGGCATTTGTGTGGTTTTAAGTACCAAAAACAATCTCCATCTATTTTTACATGTCCTTTCTCCAGTGCCTCTCATGAGCTTTACAAAGAACAGGCTGTTTCAGTGACTGTTTCTTTAAGGCTATTTGAAATCAATGAGCTAATGGACATCAACAGACCTCTGCTCTAATTGGCTGACAGGTTCAACTAACTGAACGCATCTGTTCCAAGTGCTTGGATTTGTCTCAGCTATAAGGTGGGCTGTGATGAAACAAATGAGTGTATTGTAGTGATGTCAACTTCACAGAATTCCAAATGGGTCGTTTAAATGCACATTTTTACATATTAATTGTTTGGCTTTATTTAGGGACTGCATTTTGATACTTTCACAGTGTGTTTTTAAGACCTTCAATTTTTTTTATAATCGCAAAGGAAATGTCATTTTGCACAATATGGGAATGTGGATCAGTGAATGCTCTCATTCAGGGCTGTAGATATTCTCCAGAATTAGCAGGTCTGGGCTGCGATGCTTTTTTTGATGAATGGGCATTTATGGGCTGTGGGGTGGGTCATTTTGCTGAGACGCCAGATTCCAGTGCGTGGTACACCCTGTGGTCTGGGGCGGTGTTAGAGGACAGCATGGTCTCCTAGTTTTTATTTTATTATTTAAAGTGAGGGTTCAAGGTGGTCACCCATATACACAAATGAATGCAGAGTCACTGGGGATACCAGCACGCCCTGCGCCTCTCCGGGATCCATTTTGTGTTATTGAGCAGGACTTTGGTGTGAACCCCTGTCCTGATGCTCTACACTGGTTCCAGAGGTCCTGTTAATGCTGTTTTCTTCCCTAGAAAAACATTAAACATTTACAAAGTTACAAACTTTAATTATATAATCTCTATCAAACATGTTACAAAATATGTAACTCAAATGGTAACACTGAATTATGTAATTATATCCCATTAACCTGGTTAGTCTGGTCAGTCCTGTTATCGCAGTGTCAATCCTGTTAGAGGGCTTAATTTGATTTTTTTTAAAAGGAAGAAGAAGAAATTGTAAAATAAATAGCATTTTGCCCCTTTGACTGGATAAAAGGAACAATGGCCTATTAAGAACTTTGACATGCTGGGATGCTTTCCCTTTTAAATGTTAGTTTTTTTGTATAAAACTTGAAAGTCAGTTACCCTGACATAATTGTTGCAAAAAGAGATAATAATAAAAATGTTTTTTAAAAAAACATAAATCTAAAAATGAACAGAGATTTGCAAGAGAAAAAATCATGCAGCCTGAGATAAGAGGCGATCATTGAAATTTGTACTTTAAAAAAAACAAAAAAAAAAAAAACAAGAGGAAATGTAATGTTCAAAAATGAAAGGCCCCCTTTTTTGAGGAATGACCCTGGTATAGTTGAGATGATGAGTGCATTGCCATTAGTGATACAGTAGTGTCATAGGATTAGCTCCAAGGAGCTAAACTAATTTTAGGTATTCCCACAAAACCTACCTAGTTAGCCTACCAACTTCTTCCACAGGCCTGCCCAGAAATGCATTTCTGCCTTAGCCACTGTATCTTGTGTAACATAACATAAGTAAATAAAAACATAAATAAAAGTACATTAGACATACATTGTGTTCATGACATATCCAAGTCTGCTGCTACCAAATGAGACATATAGGAGCAGATGCAGATTAAGCCTAGTCCTAGATTAAGTTAACTTTTGAATGGAGATTCTCTATTTATTTATGCATGAAATACAATTATCAAAACTAAATTTAGTCTAGGATTAAGCTAATCTGTGAAAGCACCCCATTGAGTTGAGAGTAATGTAATTTCCTGATTAATCATGAAAAATTGGCCCCGTGCGGTAATTCGTCCACCGTTCTCCCCGCTCGTCCTCCAGGACCAAATCCGTGTGTCCAAGAAGTCTGTGGACCCGGAGAAGCCGCAGCTGGGCCTGATCGACCGCTGGTACCACACGGCCTGCTTCGTGAGCCGGCGGGAGGAGCTGGCCTTCAGGCCCGACTGCAGCGGCGCCCAGCTCAAAGGCTTTGCCGCGCTCAAAGCCGAGGACAAGGAGGAGCTGAAGCAGAGGCTGCCGGCGGTGAAGGCGGAAGGGTGAGCACCTTCATACTGATGAAACCCGATGTAACAACTGCATACTGTAACAAAAATTGTGTGAATTTGCGTTGCGGTGCTAGACCTTCATCAGAATGTGTACAATGTCTGAAACCATTGGACTGAGAGAATGTTTTTGGATTCTGGTGAAATGTTTGGTGATGTCGTTTTCATTTTTATAAGACCTAAATAAGGATCAGGTATCTTATGATTGGTGTCTTGTCTCTTGGGTTGACCTTTATCTGTCAGTCATTGGCCATTCTTAAAGACTTGCTTCTCTTTCATGGACCTCAGTTGACCCGTTCGCTTTTGAGTCAAACCCAAATAAGTGATTCCGCAACTTCACCAAAGGACCTATCGTTCGGGGTGTGCAACTCAGTCCAGCAATCTTTGTCTACATGCTGGTTATTTTAGCTAAATTCTTGTGTGGTTTCATGTTTCATTCTGTTTCAGGAAAAAACATTGTGATGTTCAGACAGTAGGGTGTTGCCGCATTGCATTTTGGCCTGTAACAGGCGGGTTAGTTATTAGTAGCAAGATTACCCATCATGCATAGTGGTTTATGTTTGTTTCCTGCACAACCACCACCAGGTGGCGAATGTGAGCACTCAAATCTACAGCTGTGAGCCTGCTTTGTAGGCTACAGTATTTACAGGATGTACAATATGGCTGGAAATTCATGTCACAATCTTTTACTCTGTTATTGTGAAAATATGATATCACAATATAGATTTAAAAACAAAAAACAAACTCATACATTGGATTATATAATATCAGAACGATTAAGACATGACACTGTATACTGTTTAATATTTTTATTGTGCAGTTTTTGTCCTGCACCAAAGCTAACCATTTTTTTTATTATCCAATTAAATTTAAATAAAAATGGACAAAAATATATTGAGTAATTAGTAGAAAATAATCTTTTCACAAAATAAAATATTTCAATATCACATTTTTTCCCCCCAAAATATATTTCAGTTCAAAGTTTGCCTCTAAATTGAATTGAATTGAATGAATGATATAGCTTACTTTTCTCACAGTTATGAACCAGTTTGTAGGGCTGGGTATCATTCAAAAATGTTAAACCAGTCTATATCTTGGACAAGCATGCTTATTAGCTTACTGATGCTGACTAGATCTACTTTGGCATTGAAACAGCGTTTTTCGGTACGTGGTAGTATCAAAGCAATTCGGTTAGTACCGTAAAAGTATCCTCAAGTAAAAGTACCAGTCACATTCATGCTGGCATACCACTCCGCTGTCGTGAATAGGTGCTCTTACGCGATTGGACGACTAGGCGCACGATCATTTGGTCAGGACCTGTGAGTGGTTGTGTCTCCATCCTCTGTCCGGTCGTCCTGGTCTGCCCCGAACCTGCAGCAGAGGAAGATGGCCTTGAAAGAGCGTCGGAAGGCCTTCATCTTGTAGGCGTAGAGGAAGGGGTTGACGGCGGAGTTGGCGTGGGAGAGGATGATGGCAGTCAGCAGGAGGGGCAGGGGCACGGCGCAGCTCGGGCACAGCAGCAGGAAGCAGTTGATGATGTGCAGCGGGATCCAGCAGACGGTGAAGAGGAAGAGCACGAGGAAGAGCGACGCGGCCGTCTTGGCCTCGCTCCGCATGCTGGCGGCCCTCTTGGCCTGGGCCTCCCCCTGCACCCGGTCGGCTGCGATCCGCCTGGCCTGCCGCTTCACCACGGCGAAGATGCGCGCATAGATCAGGAACATGATCACCAGGGGCGCCAGCACGCAGCCGAAGAAGTTGAAGTAGACCATGTAGGTCATGTCCACCACGAAGACGAAGAAGCAGTAGCCCGTCTCGGGCGGGGTCTTGTGCCAGCCCATGAGCGGCACCAGGCCGATGAGGAAGGACAGGACCCAGGTGACCAGGATGACCAGGAGCGCGTTGCGGGGCGTCATCAGGGTCTGGTAGCGGAAAGGCAGGAAGATGGCCAGGTAGCGCTCCACGGCCACGGCCAGCAGGCTGAAGATGGAGCTCTCGGTGAGCATGATGAGCACGGAGAGCATGAGCAGACACGGGTACAGGTTGTGCCGGGGGATGCCCATGTCCGTCAGGATGGCGCAGGGGATGGCAACCCCGCCCACACAGGCATCCGCCACGGCCAGCGACACCAGGAAGTAGTTGGTGACGGTGTGCATCTTCCTGTTCAGACCCACGGCCAGGCAGACCAGCAGGTTTCCCACCGTCGATAGGGCAGCGATCACCAGCTCGGCCACCATGTAGGGCACGTTGATGGAGAGCACCAGGTCTGTGACTGGTGAAGCGGCCAAGGCCGTGGAGTTATAGGAGCTGTTCATTTCCGTACCCTCTTGGTGTAACCTGTGAGAGAAGTGCAGAATTACTGCTAACAGGCTGGGCTCGGTAGCTTTTGAGGGATGAAGGCATTTTCATTGTAAACCATTTCATATTCCGGTTACTGGGTGTGAGAAATAAGATTCCCGATTTACACTATAAATGCCGAATACAAGCTTATTTGGGAGTTGATGACCTCAAAGGTACAAAGGTAGCAATCCCCAGAACCCTGAAGGAAAAGTTAATCACATATGGTACAATGTTTATAGTAATAAACTAAAAAAATTTTGTTTTGTACATCATCAAATGAAAACTTTTATAATGATGCAATTATGCATTATGCATTTACAGTGTATTTGCCACGTACACACTTGCCGAATTTTGATGGTTTAAAGATGTGTTTATCCAATCATTGCATGTTCTGCAATTTAAACACTAGTTTGTATATTCTGCTCATTTTTATTGCCTATTTTACTAAAAGCTAATGTGGTAGGAAGTCTTTATACATTAAGTGTACAGGTAATTATTATATAGTTAACTTTTTAGCATATTCTGAGACAAAAATAAATGCTATCCAAGGCACTCTTGAAAATACATTTATAATATTTTTGGTGAATTCTTAATTTAACCTGAGAGGGACCCTGATAGAAGATTTTTAATGAACATATTTCTTATTAATTCTGCATTAATTCTGTTTTGTCATTTTTAAAAATCTTTGTACAATACATTGCCCTCTACTACGCCATAGTGAGTATGTGTCAGGGATAATGTACAGCTGGTCATTATTGCGAAATAAACCCCAACAGGACTCGAATCACCCTGAAGGGGTTTATTTTGCAATAATGACTAGCTCACTGTACATTATCGCACATATTACATGTCTACTTAATAAAGAAATCAAGAATTTGACACAAAATATTAATTTTACATTTTTATTTTATTGATTTAAAATTATTTTATTGCTTCTGCTAAAAATAAATAGTCTGTTAGATTGAAACTGCATCCATAGCAATGCAAACTCTGTAACCTTCTTGAAGGTACAATAGGTCATTTTGGATTTCTAACGGTCAAGAGAGGAATTGCAGCAACAAATGCGCTCAAACCACTACACTGTTTATTCCACCCCTTCTGTGTGAACAAATTTTCAACCTATGAGCTTGAATTATTACAGCTATACAATGTTTTAGTACAGAGTGCATATTTTGAGACCCAAATTTAAGGACTATAAACACAGGCACAGGGTGAGTCAACTTGTCAGTGAGTCTTTTTCAATGATAGGAAGGGATTTACAATGATCTTGTCACAGTGTTTTAACACAAATGTTTTTACCTATTCTACCTTTAAGATACTTAGTGTTATAATTGATGTAAAACTGAACATTTCCATTGCTGGTGAAGTGAGGCAAGGTGAATGGAACTTCTTTGGGAATATTCATGTTCACGTTTCTGTCCTCATTCACGTTTCCTTCTTGTCGAGGCTTTGCAGTTGACACTCCTGGAAACACAATTGTTACTAATGGTGCAACTGGTAACAATATTACTATTATCACCATTACCGCTTATCGCTTAAGGGTAGTATGTAGCGATAGGGAACTAGGAGAGGCGCTCACCAGATCTGCTGCCATTGCCTGGATTGGAGGACAGCGTCTTGCTCCACTTTTCCCTATCTGTAATCATCACAGACATTATCTTCCTACTCTGAAGACCAGCCTGAGAGTTGGACAGCTGTGCTCCTTAAGCTGTGATTGGTGTACCTCCTTGAAAACCCGGCTGCCTGGCTGATTTGGGGTAACAAGGACATTGTGCCCCATGGGCTCACGAGAGTCTCGCACTGCTTGTCTGTTCAGTAGCTGTTGGTATTTTTTTAGTAGGTGAAGGTAGAAAGCTTTAGCATGAGCAGGGCAAAGGCATAAATACTTTTTAAAACTGGCAACGGCGCAGTTTGGATCGTCTGGCTCAGCGAAGATGCACCTTCTGTAATTTTCTTTACATGGATCTTTGCCATCTTTGTGGTTCTTGGTCTCGGTGTTGTGGGCTAGAGAAAGGTACTCATTGCCATTCTCATCCCGTTTCAAAATAAGAGTCTCTTGTTCAGTCTCCATTGACTGTCTCATCTTACCAGCTGTACCTCGATCCACACTTTTCGGACCAGTCCACTCTGTGTTTGAAGACAGCACCTCTGAACAACTGAGGAGCCGCACATCTGTAGCGGCGGGGTGGTGTGTTTTTGCAAAGGTTTTTACTTACAGATTTAAATACCCAGTTGCTGGATTTGATGGTAGCACAATACAACTGGCAATCGAGTAGGTTTTACCATTGGAATTTTGAACAGATGCATGAAATGACGACAGCACCTGATTGAGGTTTTCTGCCCTGTAACTGTCAAAGTCTGTTGACATTTTCTTTTCGTTTAACCAGTCTTTGAACACTGCCATAAACGCTGTCTTCTTCCATTTTGTTGATTTCTCTATCATCCAGCTCTCATGTTTTTAACCTCCACTTTTTCTTTTCTTTACTGGGACAGTTCAGCCATAAACCATGAAAATTAATATTTAAAAAATGTCCATGGTGTTTTCTGATGGAGTAATATTTTTTGGCCACAGAGTGTAGCAAATGAGCTCATAATTTGTTAATTTGATTATTAAAGCAACAACATCCACCGGATTTCTTTCTGCAGATTGATATAATTGGACTTGGTCTTGGTCTATGATCAGATCTTCGTTCATAGGCTCCTGACCTTTATCTGCATGATTTTATGCATGGCACTGCTGCTGCTCGATTGGCTGATGAGATAATCGGATGAATAAATAGGTGTACAGGTGTTCGTAAAAAGTCCTCAGTGAGTGTACACTCAGTGATCGCTCTATTGGGTATTTATTAGTCTAATTTTTTAGACAATGGTCTTTTGCTGCTGTAGCCTATCCACTTAGAGCTTTTGATGTGTTGTGTGTTGAGATGCTCTTCTTCATACCACTGTTGTAATGTGTGATAATTTGCCTTCCTGTCAGCTTTGACCAGTCAGGCCCTTCTCCTCTGTCCGCTCTCATTAACACATTTTTTCCCGCAGAACTGTATATGTGTATATACACTCAGTGAGCTATTTATTGCATATGAACACCATCTTGTTAATGCAAATATTTAATCAGCCAATCATGTGGCAGCAACTAAATGCATAAAAGCATGCAGACATGGTCAAGAGATTCAGCTGTTGTTCTGACCAAATATCAGAATGGGGAAGAAATGTGACTGACCGTGAAATGGTTGTTGGTGCCAAACAGGGTGGATTGAGTGTCTCAGAAACTGCTGATCTCCTGTGATATCCAAGCAGAACACTCTCCAGAGTTTGCAGAGAATGATGCCAAAAACAAAAAACATCCAGTCAGCTGCAGTTCTGCAGGCAAAAATGCTTTGTTAATGAGAGAGGTCAGAGGAAAAAGGCCAGACTGGTTGAAGCTGACAGGAAGGTGAGAGTAATGCATATAACCACACATTACAACAGTGGTATGCAGAAGAGCATCTCTGAACACACATGTCACACCTTTAAGTGGATAGACTACAGCAGCAGAAGACCATTAAGTCTAAGACTACCTAATAAAGTGCTCACTGAGTGTATAAGTTGTGCCGTTCTACTTGCTTAATCCATTTGGTGTTAATCGGATATACCATTTGGTGTAAATTTGATGGTCCTAGTTTTATATAGGTATCTATCCACTAATCCTCTAATTCTTTTAGGCTTTATGTCAATTGTATTCACTCCAGTAGTAAACATATATAGTTTCCCTGTTAAATAGATGCATTTACATAATCTGGTTTATTTAGTCCCTTTGAATGTGTGCCCTGGAGTGAACCGACACAGATGAGGACTAAACTGTGCAGACAGGTTTATTTGATCAGGAGATAATGGAGCTAATCAGCTATATAGCTCACTTTGTCCCGTGTGTACAAACATACATAAAAATACCCTTTGTGTGTCAACCGCTTTAGAAAAGATCAAAACAGAGGTCCAACCTCCACTCTAAATTCTGATTTTCATGGGCTAATTCAGAAAGAAGTTTGGGATGTTTCTTAATGCAAAAATGGCCTGTGCGCTCACAGTCATAGTCTTCCACAGAAACACTGTACAGAAACTTCAGAGGGAACGTGTAGTTGAAGGAATGTTGGCTTATCTCTGCCAATTCATTCATCCACCTCACTAATCGGTACCTTTTAATATCCTGACTGGGCATAAAAAGCATAGATGACTTCATTAGTTAAAATTAAAATGAATAGAATGTATTTTACTTTCAAGTTCCAAGAAGTCCTACACGACAAAGCATAAGCCACTGACATGCCCATTAAACTGTCAAATGGCTTGTATTGCACTGTCAACAGTCTTTTAGTTTTAATGAATGTTCAATTAATTTAATGATTGTCATTATATTTAAATAATATTGTCGTATGTTTTTCCCATTTCTATTATTTTCCTTATGAACCTTTGTTAGTTTAACAGCTGGTTGCCTTTTGTGTTCCTTTCAGAGCTGCAACAGAAAAAGCATGAACTATGCACAAATCAACCAAAAACAGCGCAGCTAAAAACGGTAGCTGTATTGCAGCCCCTTTTCTTTTGCCTGAATGGCCGTATGCACGGTGTCGGTCATACTCACCAGAGAGACCGCAGTGTGACCGGTGCAGAGGACCGCGGGTGACCGGGTCTGAGCACAGCTGTAGCAGAGACCTCTGAAGAACACAGCATACACGTTTCACTGCACCTGCGAGAAGCGTATCAATATTGATTTTTACTCATGCTACCTGTTTGGTTGGCGGAAATAAAAAAAGATTTTCAGTTGGATGACGTTATAGTCACATTTGGCGGCACGGGCTCTGGGTTTTTATAGACTTTTTGTCCAGAGCCCCCCTTGTCCCGATTTTGTTGTTGCGGTCTCCTTGGACAAGTAAGTGTGACCTCCAGAGGACTTTCGTGACCTGTCATGGGAGGATGAAAGGACAATGCCGGACAGAGGGGCCACTGAGATGGCCGATGAATAAATAAATGGGGGAAAAACACCTTAATTAATCCTGGGGTGGCGGAAGTTGTCAGCCCGTGTTTGTTTGTGGAGGCTAATTAATTCCTGTGGTAGTTGAAGGACAGTGTTATTTACTCAACCTTGATGAGTGGAACAATCTGACAGAAACACCTTTGTCTAGCCTTGCTGACGTAGTTTTGATCTGGTAAAATGCTGTAAGGGAACTTCTAATTGCAGTTGTATGATCTTTTGGAAAACAGTGGTCAATATACATGCTGAAAATGTTCACCGAATGTGGTTATTGGGTCATGTTTTTGGAACAATTATTGAATTTCTTATTGAATGCAGCAGTAGCTTTCCTTGTTTTGAAATAGTGCCGTTTTATGTCTTTGGAACAATTATGTATTTTGTGTGACAAGTTTATAACATCCATGCAATAGTGTATTTTGAAGTCTTCCTCCTTTCTCACATTTGTCTCTGTGGAACACATTTTATAACACAAAGACATTTTAATTGTTTGGCATAAGTTTTTCATTAGATAGTTGTTTTTGCCTCTCGGATGGCCCGACATTGAAATTCTGAAAAAAATTTGTGTAATTTCTGCAAAATTATCTTAAATCTACTTTTCTTTCCATCAGAAAGAGGAAGGCAGAAGAAGTTGATGGCGAGACAGCCAAGAAGCAGAAGAAGGATGAGAAACAGGAGAAGCAGTTTGAAATGCGATTGAAGGTTTGAGGCATTTTCATCAGCAAATGTCACATCCGTTTCTGACACTGGACTTCTCTGACAACTCTGGCCGGTCTTCTTCCCCACAGGAGCAGAGCCAGCTGATCTGGAGCATCAAGGACAAGCTAAAGAATTTCTGCTCCACTAACGATATGAAAGAACTGCTCATTGCTAATGGACAGGACGTCCCTTCAGGCGAGTCAAACGTAAGTATTTTCCTTTGTCGAGTTTGCCGTTTGCTGAAAGAACAAAATTAATTTGTGCACATCAATAAAATAAGCGATCAGAGGGAACATCCTCTGAAAGGATGGATTAAAAATGGCAAAAATTACTCAAATTAAGAGAGAATAAAAGGCAATGAAAGCACATCCATGGAAATTGATTGTGGTTTAATTTTTCCCAGCTTTCATCCAGAATTCTGGATTGGGGTTGCCAGTTTTTAATTTTTAGGCTACTTTATATATATATATATATATATATATATATATATATATATATATATATATATATATTTTTTTTTTTTTGCGACAGGTTTCTCAAAACAAAATCAGTTAAACCAGTAATAAAACTTAAGGCCTAAATTGCTTGTAATGAGGATATGGCCTTTATAAACAATGGAGCAATGGATTATGGGCTCTCTGGCTTCAAAGTCAGGGCCAGAGGCCGTGTACTGTTCTTGGTATCCGGGGATGATTCGCTTACATTAGGATCCGTCATGTACATATGCATGGCACACTTAAAAGACTTGTTCTGGACTTTTGGCAATGTTTTCTATGTGTGTCTGTGTGTGTTGCAGATCATGGACAGTCTAGCAGATTGCATGGCCTTTGGAGCTCTGAAACCATGTGAGGAATGCGAGGGCCAGCTGGTGTTCAAGAGCGATGCATACTACTGCAACGGTGACATCTCTGCCTGGACCAAGTGTGTGTTCAAGACCCAGATACCCAACCGCAAGGACTGGGTCACGCCCAAGGTAAGCAAGCCACTCCAATTTTAAATGCTTCATTTACCTTTTTAAAATAGCCAAACTATAAGTTGGTGGACACAAATATTTTGTAATATATTTTTTTAAATGGTGTCTCCTCACATAGAAGCGCCCATTGGCAAGTGCCATTTACAGTTTTGAGGTATGGACTGATGTGGTAATCAGTATTGGTGGCAAAGGAAGTTTGAAATACTGGGAATGAGAATGTAACTAGTGCACCATAGGAAAACAGAGTAGCCACTTAAAACCCTGCCTTAAAACCCTGACTGATCGATCTATTATATTTTCATCTTGACTGATTTCTGACTATCAGAATCTGGTTGTCCAAGAAACAATACTAAAACGCATTTGATTGGACCTCAATGAGAATTGGGGGGTGGGACTAGATTCAGCTGTAAATTATGCTAATATAGTATGGAATACATTTGTTGGCGAAATGGTTTTAAGTGATCAAGGGTCCAAGGTATCAATTCCCATAGCGATCCATTCAAATATAAGCAGTTTTTATATCGCTTGTAGGACAACCTGAAAGCAAGACTGATGATGTAGTAAGTCACAGACTTCAGGAAGTCATAGCATGCAAAGGATATGCAAGCTAATACAAAACATGACTCTTATTTGACATTGTTGACTTGTCTCAAACACTGAAATGGGGACTACATATAAAAAGTCTTGTAATTACTACATGGTGAAACCAAAATGTATAAAAAGGGATGCAATTCCTACACAGAACACCCAATATGGCTGTACATACCCTAAAATTAAAGTGCCAGTCTGCGTATTAATCTCATTTCCATTGTTTCATTTAAAATCCAAAGTGCTGGAGTACAGAGCCAAAAGAACAGAAATTGTACCACAGTCCAAATACTTACAGACCTCACTGTATATGTCCTACGTCAGTTTCACATTGGTCACATTGTTCAATCCTGCCGACCCTCTTATGAGTAATTCTGTACGCCCATTGTGTGCTAATCCAAATCACATATTTGATTGATCTGAAGATTTGATGTCTCTCTAGGAATTCCACGAGATTCCTTTCCTCAAGAAGTTCAAGTTTAAGCGTCAGGACCGGCTGTTCCCCAAAATTGAGGCCGTGTCCGCTCCAAAGACTGCGCCATCTACTGCTGGCGTATCTAGTGCCCCTCTTGAACCCACGCCTGCTCCCATACCATCAGGTAAGATCAACTGTAGCTTTGCAGATGGACACCTACCTGATATCCACAGAACTCAGTCAGATATTCAGTTCAGTTTTATTTATTTAATTGTTTAATCTGTTTTTTTTAGCATACACATATGTTTGTCATTGTACTTCAGCTATGCTGGTACCTTTGTTTTATTAAATAGATGGGAATAAGTTGTTGGACAGAAGTTCAATGTCAATAAAATTCAAAAGATTGGGCAACATAATGATTTAAAGGAAGTTATTTGAACATGTTGAACTTACCTCGTCAAGTTTATTATTATTCTTTTTTCTTTTTTCTTTTTTATAAATCCCACATTTTACACACATAAATTACACACATTTCAAGCCCTTTTTTGTGCATACGCTGTGGTTATTACTTTGTGAAAACGCCTGGGTTTTACTTAGGGCAGTTTTCCGGCCATCGGGGTAATACCTTGATCCAGGGTGGATTGATTTGACTAGGGTTCCTGGTCAAATTAAATAGTAACCTCTACGTTATTTTTCAGACATGGGTCTGTCCTACTCATACTGTGTATGTGTTGGGTAGCTCAAGCACAGTTGGTAAAAAGGGCAAGGGATTTTTGCTGTTGAGGACTGAATCACAGAAAGCCATTGAACTCTTCACCTTGAAGCAGCCATGTGCCTCCAGGGTCTTGGTTTATGATGAACCCTGAGTCTCCTTATTTGCTGGCTTAATGAGGGGAGGTTGTCGAAGACAAGCCATGTCAAATGGTGTGAGGAAGAGTGCAGGGACATAAACGGTGTCTTTGTCTGAGTGCTGCATGGTGCCCCTCTGGCCTGTGTCGCCTGTGTTGCCGTCCTGCAGACAAACCGCTGACGGGGATGAAGATCCTGGCGGTGGGGAAACTGGGGAAGAACAAGGACGAGCTGAAGGCCGCCGTGGAGGAGCTGGGAGGGAAGATCACTGGGACGGCCAACAAAGCTTCGGTCTGCGTCAGCACCAAGAGTGAGTACTTGCCATCCCACAGGGCTGAAATTAAATCGGAAACATTAGCTGTGAAATGTTGGGTAATTAAACACGTTGGCATCAAAAAGCAGCTTGCCCTTGCCCATATTTACTTCAAAGGTATGTCGCAAAACATCACAAATGCATTCAAACCACAATTTATTTGAACACAAATGTTCATGCTTGTTTTAACAGTGGCCACTGCCAGTAGCAAAGCATTGACATGTACTGGGTCAACCATGTGATGTAGTTATGTAACATTTTAAAAAATGTATTATAAAGTGCATTGAAGTAATATGTTGGGCACTGTGCAAGCTTTCCATAAGCTGGTTAGCTAACTGCCTTCTAATTCCCATTCTAGCCCTTGGCTGCCTGATTGTCTGGCATCCTCATTTAAATGTTAATGTCAGTTTCAGTTTGTAATGGAGGTGGATAGCCTGGTGGAGTGCCTACTTTTATGTTAATGCAGTACATAAACTGCGCATTTAATTCACTCATGGTGCATAGTAGGACTACTAGACCTCCCATCTGTCACCAAACTGTAAAATCTAGAAAAAATGGGAACAAAGCTTTTGAGGGAAAAAAACAAAATTATTGGGGGGTTTTTCAATGGTCGGTTCAGTGCGTTCATTTTAATTTTTACCAGTTTATCTGACCTTTTATGCATCCGCCTCCCCTCTGGTCCCGTTGCAGCTGGTTCTATTGGATTGTGTGTTTCTCAGACCATACCCACCAACTGTTACTTTTGTCATCATTCATCATCTTTGCAGCACACAACTGTGTTCTGACATAATTACTATTTTAGTGTGCGTCCCAAATATGCATTTACTTGAGGTAGCTTTTGAGTTTTTACCTCAACAGACATACTGTGAGCAGCTGGCAGTCACAGTGATTGTAGAGAGGATTTGTCCAGGCAAAAAAGACAACTATGCAGTTACTATGTATTTGGACAGTTGGTACAATTGCTGCTATTTTGGCTCTGTAGTCCAGCACATTGAATTTGAAATACTGTTCTTATACCTGTACTAACAAAGCCATTGAATACACCTGACTGTTCAGAAGCAGCTGTGAAACAAACTGTCCAGTTAATTAATTTTGAACAGAAATTGTACCAACTGTCCAAACGCATAGGGACTGCACTATATATGGCTGTGGTGATGTATCGGTGCGGTCTTCTTTTCATCAGAGGAGGTCGAGAAGCTGAGCAAGAAAATGGAGGAGGTGAAGGCAGCTGGCGTGCGGGTGGTGTCTGAGGAGTTCCTCACTGACATAAAGTCTTCTGGCAAGGCCCTGCAGGAGCTCATCTTCCTCCATGCCATATCCCCCTGGGGGGCAGAGGTCAAACTTGAAACCCCTGCCCCCACCACAGCCTCCAAGACCAGCGGAGCTAATGCCGGGAAGAGCACCGGCAGAGTCAAGGAGGAGGAAGGTAAGGTTGGGACAGACGTAGAGGGAAGAGGTAATTGGTAGTAGAGCATGCGTTTAGGGGTAGGAGGAAACTGGGAGCGGTACTTTGGATGAACTGGGACTCGTGCTCATGTTCAAGAGCATGTAGAAATGGGAGTTTTGCTTCAAGGAATACACCAACATTTTGGGACTTACCCAGATGAGGTGTTCGATTTCATTTACATTTTTGTGCGTTCTTGGTTTCTATGTTAGCTTAACGTGTTGGCTTAGCATAAAGACTTGAAGCCTATAGGAGTCAGTAGTCTACCTCCTTCAAAGTGAAGAAGTACACCTTACGGCAACTTTGGAGCTGTCCTGTTTACACAAGGAATCATGTGTATTTGAAATACACGTGCAGGAAAAATGTAGAGCGGAAGAGGAAAGGGGGAGTAGTGCTCATACAGAGGGGAAGAGGAAAGGGGGAGTACTGCTCATGTACAGGAGAAGAGGAAAGGGGGAGTAGTGCTCATATAGAGGGGAAGAGGAAAGGGGGAATAGTGCTCATGTAGAGGGGAAGAGGAAAGGGGGAATAGTGCTCATGTAGAGGGGAAGAGGAAAGGGGGAGTAGTGCTCATGTAGAGGGGAAGAGGAAAGGGGGAGTAGTGCTCATATAGAGGGGAAGAGGAAAGGGGGAGTAGTGCTCATGTAGAGGGGAAGAGGAAAGGGGGAGTAGTGCTCATGTAGAGGGGAAGAAGGTTAATGGCCGTGGTAATGAGTGAAGCTGGAGGAAATGTTGATGTTATTGTAGAAAAGGGGTTCTTTTATGGATGAGAAGGAAGGACAAAGTAGTAGTGTACAGGTCGTACTGATGTGTTTGTAGCCAGTAAGTTGAGCGAAGGATGAGGAAGGAAGGGACAAAACAATGCGAATTACATTATACCAATTTAACACTGTTGTCCTGTGGAAGGTGGTTCCAAAGCCAAGAAGATGAAGCTAACGGTTAAAGGAGGGGCAGCAGTGGACCCAGATTCAGGTGACTATGAAATATTTGCTTGTATTTTTTAATTTGCTTTTACTTCCAGCCCATTCACTCGCAGGCCTGTAATGTGTTGTTGTCATTAGTGGAAAAAAAAGCTGAGCAAAAAAGCTGAGCACTGTATTGATGTACTGCAATGCCAGGGGGGTTATATGGCAGGAGGCTGAAAGCCAGGTGGAAGTTTGTTTTTGTTAGTTGCTAGCCAGATAGACAACTTGGATAGCTAGCTAGCTAATGCCATGATGGTTGGCTGGTTTCTTCAGTTATCTAATGAATGGTGGTTAGCTAATATTAGCACTACATCTCTGTGTCTTGTATATCCAGAGAACACACCATTTGTCATTGTCTATGCCTTACATTTATGCCGGTTAGTCTTAATGATAGTATTTGCATAAAAGTAATGACCCCTTATGGATCTCGCTGCATAATTTGGTAGGTAAACTGTCACAGCACTCAAAAGACCAAAGTCTGGCTTGATTATTTCAGGTCTTGAGAACTGCGCTCATGTCCTGGATCAGAACGGTAAGATCTTCAGTGCCACCCTGGGGCTGGTGGACATTGTCAGAGGCACCAACTCCTACTACAAACTGCAGCTGCTGGAGGATGACGTGCAGAAGCGGTCAGTTTGTGTCCAGAAGCCATTTCCTGACTCCAGAAGCTAACGCATTGAACATTATAGAGCAGTGGTCCTCACTCCTGGTCCTGGAGAGCCACAGGGTTTGCTGGTTTTTGTATTCCCCTTAATATCAGCAAACAATTCAGGCCCAAGAAACCAGGTAAGGTGAGTTAACTGTGTAATTAACTGCTTTAATTGATCAATTAACTGCTGAGTAACAACAAAAACCAGTCTACCCTGCGGCTCTCCAGGACCAGGATTTAGGACCATTGTTATAGAGGTATGCTGATTGGCGAACCAGTTTAAAACATAGTTATGCATCAATGACCAACACTCATGAAGACAATGAACTGTCATAACAATCTCTCGCAGGCTCCTGCAAAATGGTTTTCACTTCAGTTGCCTTAAAGCAGTTGAAGTATAAGTGTGACTCCAATTCCAACAAGATGGTGACCAGAAATATGAAAGGGCCAGTGTCCTGCCCTCGTAGATGTAATATTGGTGTATATGACAGTGAGATATCCCTCAGATTATGCTAACATGCATTCTCATTGTTGCTCTTTTACCACTCTCCTGCTGTACTATAGATAGTAGTTGTGTAGTATAATAGGTGGCAACGTAGTACTGGAAACTGGGCTTGCAGATCAGTTGGGGATAGATATAATTCGATTGTATAAAAAAGAAAAAAGTAAGGTGTGTAAGTTGCTTATTAAGTTGGAAAATGCCTAAAATGTAAATGTGTGTACAGGTATTGGGTATTCAGGTCTTGGGGTCGGGTGGGCACCACCATTGGAGGAAATAAGCTGGACAAGTTCTATGACAAGAACTCTGCTATGGACAACTTTCGCAACCTGTATGAGGAGAAGACTGGGAACTCCTGGACCTCCACCAACTTCACCAAATACCCCAACAAATTCTACCCTCTGGAGATAGACTATGGACAGGTACCAGGAAGGCATTATCATTAGCTTGACTGCTTTTGGAATTACTGAGTAGAAATTATTTGTTTTAGAATTACTTATGGTTATGATTCCCGCACCAAAATAATTCAAATTCTTACATAAAAACCTAAGCCATGTATTTTCAATATATGCATATTGTCTGTGTCATGAGAATGCAACAGACTGGACACACATCTCACTTCTGCACAAATTGTTTTTTCTATTTGCCAACACAAGAGATGGGAATCACAGAGTATCTTCTGATACAATAATACTATTCTTTGCCTATAATACAAATTATCACAATACTGGTGATTCTGTGAAACACAATATCTGTGAATCTGAAAACAAATGTACTTCTGCAAGTTTATTTGCCTGAGCTATACTTTAATGCTGTTGGCCCTCAGGATGAGGAAGCCGTGAAGAAACTGACAGCCAGTGCAGGCACAAAGTCGCAGCTTCAGAAACCCGTGCAGGAGCTCATCCGCATGATCTTCGATGTGGAGAGCATGAAGAAGGCCATGGTGGAGTTTGAGGTGCGTGGATGCAAGTGTACCGGCTGATCAGACCACATCTCTGCGTAGTTACTTGCACTGGGGCAACATGGCTCAGGCAGTAAGAGCAGTTGTCTGGCAGTCGGAGGGTTACCGGTTCGAGCCCCCGCCCGGGCTGTGTCGAAGTGTCCCTGAGCAAGACACCTAACCCCCAAATGCTCCTGATGAGCTGGTCGGTGCCTTGCATGGCAGCTAATCGCCGTTGGTGTGTGAATGGGTGAATGGGTGAATGAGAAGCATCAATTGTACAGTGCTTTGGATAAAGGCGCTATATAAATGCCAACCATTTACTGCGGAGCCAATGCTGAAATTGGTCAGATAGCGGAGCAGATACGTATTCTACATTCCTGTGGAAACAAAACCTGCAGATTAGTCATGTTGCTTTAGGTAGGAACCAAAACAATGTGGTTTTTAATTTATTGCACAATGAATTGTTAGCAGAACGAGGGGGCATAAATGGAAGTTCTGCAGACATTCTGCAGACAGTGGAGGCAGAAAGACTGGGGGATTTCAAGACCAGGATTCATATGCAGCTAGATACACTTTAGCTTTTAGGCAAACTAAGCAGAAGGTACATTTTACCTGAATGGCCTGTTCTTGTCATTATGTTATGATATGAATATTTGAATATATTATGAATATTTTAAACAGTCATATAATAATTAGTTGGTAGTACTATTTTAGTGTCCATTGTAATTTGAAGGTGTACTTTAAATGGATATTTTCCCTCACAGATTGATCTGCAAAAGATGCCCTTGGGAAAGCTGAGCAAAAGGCAGATCCAGAGTGCGTACTCCATTCTGAGTGAGGTGCAGCAGGTGAGTAACAGATCCAGAGCACTCCATTATAAGTAACAGATCAAGAGTGCTGACTCAATTTTCAGTAAAAGCTCCAGAATGTATACTCCATTCTGAACGAGTAACAGATCCAGAGTGCATACTCCATTCTAAACGAGTAACTGCTTGAGTGTGCATACTCCATTCCGAGCTTGGAGTGCTGTCCCAGACCAATCAGACAACCCTGTGACCCTCCCTTCAGGCGGTGTCTGATAGTGCTTCCGAGTCTCACATCCTGGACCTGTCCAACCGCTTCTACACACTAATACCTCACGACTTTGGGATGAAGAAACCACCTCTTTTGAGTGACCTGGACTACATTCAGGTAAGCATTTCAATCACCAACCAAATAACAAATCTTTGCTTTTAAATTTAATGCTGATTACATATTTTAAAAGAATTGGGTGATATCAATGTTTTTTATTTTTTAATTTTTTATTGCTGTTTGTTTTCATTTTTGATGATGAGCAAAAATGCTAAATTAATATATTGTGGTATAACATTCACTTCGCCTATTGCCATACCGGTTTTTCTCCTATTTTATGCTTTGGCTTTTAACTGATCATTTAACATGATTACACTACGTAGGTGTTGATGTATTCATTTGAAACATGGCTTGAGTCGGCAAGATACGGAAAGCAATTTATCTGCAAAAACAGTCATGCCTACTTTAGGCTCACAGCCAAATCACAGCCACATTCATTGCAGCTAGAAAATAATAGGGATGCTTTCTTTTGTATGATTTCAACTTTGTTTTAGAAATGGGGAAAAAAATATTGGTGAAGAGTGCTAAACGTCTTTTCCCTCTTACTGTGCAGGCCAAAGTCCAAATGTTGGACAACCTTCTGGATATCGAGGTGGCCTACAGTCTCCTCAGAGGTGGAGCTGAAGACAATAAGAAGGACCCCATTGACATCAACTATGAGAAACTGAAGACCAGGATTGAAGTGAGCCTTCTGATTAGATACAGCAAACATGTTGTTAAATAGAAACAGACTTGTACGACTTGTGGTGGTGCCTGGAGTGCTTAGAAACACAATGGAACCTTGCGGTTGCAGTTTGCTGCAGTTGCACACCGGGGACCAGGGTTCGATTCTCGGTCCTGCCAAAAGCCAAGTTTGGCCGGCTCACGTGGAGCAGCAATAATTGGCTCGCTGCTCCAGAGGGAGGGACTTGGCAGGGTTAGTAGATCGCTGCACAAACAAGCACCTCGAGCGCCTCGGAATCACGGTCACGACTTGTGAGACAAGATGGCTTGAAGAAGGCGTGTCGCTCTCCTGCTGGCCGCCGAGGGACGGGGTGTGGGCGGTGTATCTAATACTAGCTCTAATTGAATCAGACGGGGTCCAATTGGCTACCAAATTGGGAGGAAAAAGGGAAAAAATCGGATAAAAATATATTTTAAAAGTTTTTTTCTGTTGTTTGATCCTGAAAGTTGCTCAGTCTGCATTAATTACAAAAGATCTCTAACAATAAATTCACTGACACTTGAATTCATTGTGCAGGTTGTTGACAAAACATGTGAGGAAGCCGAGATTATTCTACAATACGTCAAGAACACACATGCTGCTACCCACAATACCTATACACTTGAAGTCGAGGAGGTAACGTAATGTCTCTGAAATCTTAACAGCCTAAAATGCAAATGTTTTGAATGGATGAATGTTCGAATGTGCTTTTTTTTCCCCTTAACATTTCTGTCACCGCATTATTTAACTGGAGCAATTTCATTCATCAGTGATGTCATTTTTACTGATTGATTAGGAAATACTGATTTTCTGACTGTACACTTGACTGGGACCAGTCAAATTTGGGCTTTATTCTTGAAAATTATTGCTATCAGCTGAAAAGAGCTCTTGTATGTACATTTATGACAACCCTGCCTCTGGTTATGATATTTATGGTCTGAAAATCTGTATTTTCTAATCATGGAGAGTCACCTCCCTCATTTATGTGCAGAATAATTATCCACCAGCAGAAAAGCCTAAATAAAATGTAATGTAATGCTTTCTCACGGCTCCATTCTCTGCGGTGGCTCTGGCTGGCAGATTTTCAAGGTGAAAAGGGAAGGCGAGTACCAGCGTTACCGGCCTTTCGAAGACCTGCCCAACCGGCAGCTGCTGTGGCACGGCTCCCGCGCCACCAACTACGCCGGTATCCTGTCTCAGGGACTGCGCATCGCGCCCCCCGAGGCCCCTGTGGTGAGTCCATGTAACAGCACTGCCTCCGATGGTGTGGAGGTGGAAGTTCAACTTCACCTCTGACTATCCCTTCAGTACGGCGTGAGGATCTTAAACTGGGTTATTAGAGGGCTGCTGCAAGACTGAGGCCACTTTTGGCCTTGGAGACAAGGCGTGTTAACTGTAAAGCCAACCAGTGATTTAATAAACCAGAAACAAAAATAAATAAATAAGTGCAGAAACATATTCCTCCAGGATCTTGAGTTTTGTAAAAAAACTCAAGCTTTGTAAAAATGCGTTGCTGCTTCTGCACTTCAGTACAGGCTTGGCCATTAAGTTGCATTGGGAAATTAAGGGTTTAGCTGCCCACTCCACAGGACTTTGTGTTTTTTCATGCCGGCATGTAAAATATGGCATCCAGCTAGCCAATAGGAAGACATCCAAATCTACCTCTCAAATGCACGGGAGTGGGAGGTACGGTATGGACTAGTTTATTAATTAAGGGGTGGAACTTTTGCAACATTGCCGGTAAAATGATACTGTCATTAAAACCACTCTCATTGTCAAAGACCAAAAATGGTGGACTGTTGTAGTATTGTTATACTGTTAGCTCACTTAATTTCGAGGCACTATATGCAGACTAATTTGTTTTACTCGTAATGTTCACCCATCACCCACACTGTAAATATTATCCTGCAAATGCTTAGCACTACATGTTTACAATTCCAGGCTTGTATGTAGTCATGTAACAGTAATTCTTATTAACCTTGGAACTTGTTCTGCTTGTCCGTACAATTGTTTTGAAAACCCATTCTAGACTGGTTACATGTTTGGCAAAGGTGTGTACTTTGCTGACATGGTATCGAAGAGTGCAAACTACTGCCACACCTCCCAGTCTGACCCCGTGGGCCTCATCCTGCTGGGAGAAGTCGCCCTCGGCAACATGTGAGTCACGTCCTTTATTGCAGGCCATTGACTGCTGAGCTCTGGGCTTTAAATGGCCTTGTATATTCCATGTTCCTGTGCATATTTCTTTCACTTTTTTAGATGTTAGTTTTGTGACACTTTCTGCAGTAATGTGTAAAATTTATATTTTCTGTTGTTCTGTTCCATGCTAACCAGCTTGTCCATTTATTGGGAAATGTTAATTTCATTGTATGCTGATTTCGTATCATCATCAGGGGGCAAGCAGCCTAGCCTAGTATCCTAGCCAATATTAAGCTCACTCTCACCCAGAGATGAGCATTTCGAATCTTTATCATTAAGTACAGAAAAGGCCAATCTTCCCACTGATCTCATTTGCTTATGGTGGTCTGAGGCATAAAAATGTAATTGAGACTGGTAAATAATCAGTGGGTTTAACAAAAATTTGTGAATTACATTATATTAGTCATTTGGCTGATGCTCTTATCCAGAGCGACGTAAAGTGAATAAAGTGAAAATCATAACCAGGGACAAGTGTGCTGAAAACCCTAGAGGGAAGTACAGTTCCAAGTGCTAGAGTGAACAATAGATAAACACATGAACTCTAGATTAATCAGATAAAATGACCAAGACGTAGCAATAACACAATTAACTATAACACTAAGAGCAGTAACATATTTATACATAAGTACTATACCCATCATTTATTGATTTGCCTTTGTACTCCACAATTTGAGATTTGTAATTTTAGAATCACATGTGGTTACAGTGCACATTGTCAGATTTTAATAAAGGACATTTTTATACATTTTATTTTCACCATGTAGAAATTACAGCGGTGTTTATACATAGAACCAAAATGTCTAAAAAATACTAGAAATTAATAAAATCTGAGAATGCGCACTTTAACCAGGTGCTAATTGTGTGATTCCAAATCTAAAATTTTGGCAAGCATTGTGATTTGCTCCACAATTGCTTATGAGCTATTCTTTCCCTGAATGGCTGTGGATAACTTCTTTTGATTGGCGCATACACGTTTTTTTTCCGTATTGTATATGGGAAAAATAGTGAATATTATTATTATTATTTTTGTCACTTGTACTTCGAGATCTGAAAAATAGGAATCTGGAGTATTGCAGTGTGTAAAACAAGCTAGTGTAAATAATATTGGCACTAAATTATCTCCATTATAATTCCATTCTGTCAAATTCACAATATTAAATGTTATGATATGCTGTGGATGATTTGAAATCCAGCAGTAATTAGCAACCATTCCAAAATGTGGCTGCAATCTCTCAGCCTTATGGTGCCACCAAATGGAACAGGAACATACAAACAATTGTGTTCTCACTAAGACTCTTCTAGTTCCTTAATGCCTTGGTGCCTGGTTTTTGGCCTCATACGTATAATTTGTAGGAAGTGACTTTCCAGAAATGGCTGTTGAAATGCTTCTGAATTATTTTATTAATTAATGGCTTTATTGGGTATTTGCCATCAGGTTTTATGGTCTGTGCCTGCTGAACTTCTGAAAAATCTTTTAGCCAGTTACAAGTATTCATCCGTTGTCTTATTACCCTGCCAATCCATACATTTTGAAGGATGTTTTCCCCCTCTGGATATTGTAACTGTAAATCAATATACTGTATTCATGTTCATCTATTTTGTATCTACAGGCATGAACTGAAGAAGGCATCACATATCACAAAATTACCTAAGGGTAAACACAGTGTGAAAGGTAAACAAAATGTCTAAATTACCATGATTTGTTATTGGTCTCTCAGGGAGTTATATTACAGCACAAAATTGAATGACTGGTTTTACAAGTCGATGGAAAACCTACATTTCGTGTCTATTACTACCACAATATACTTAAGTAATGTGTACCAAGTATGGTGTTTTCTTATCTTTTAACCTCTTAATTATTGCCCCTTTTCTTAACACAATCTTGAAAATAACATACCCAAAATGAAATGGTTACTATTCTTGAACCCTTGTGACTACAGGTATAATCCTGTTGTCTTCTGAAAAGTAACCCTTTGGGGTTTGTTTTCTAGATTTTTTTGTGCTCTCCTTAGACAGCAACAGGTCGAGAATATAAACAATAATCAGAATAATAACATCTTGTATACTAATATTGTCGTGTCTAGAAAATCTTCAATTTGTCGAAAAACATCTTCGCGAGGGAAAAGACGACACCAGGCAGCAAGATCTTCAGGAAAATCAGACTTTATTAGCACACGTGCATAAAGCCGGATCAGCTCTCCAGAACTGAACCCCGACTGGCATTTGTACACCCATTTTATACACAGTTACTCCACCTACAACTCCTCCTCAAACCGCATTCTGGCAAATCACCCACACTTTTCTTATCGTAACTCCTCCCAACGCTCCTCCCACAACGTCATTGTGGCAAATTGCCAACGGTCCTTATGCTCTGCCAACTCTGTACAAAGTTCAGGGCATTCTGCCAACTACGTGTCCTCACTTCACCCCGCACCTGCTCTTGGCAAACTACCAGACCTCATAAAGTTCTGGATGCCCTCCCTCTAACACGTCATCCATACACGTCACTCTGTATCTTTTGCTTTTATAAGACAAACTAAGCAGCAGTAATCATTGAAAATATACAGACAAACTAAACATTTCATTAATATTCACTTCTAATATACTTTTCTAATATACAGATATACTAAACATTTGATTAATTATTCTCTTCTAAGGGAATAAATGTACGTAGCATTCTTTGCTCTCATTTCAACAGTTTTCACTGTGGTTTCTTGCGTTTTCATAAGCTCAGCTATAATTAATGTTCAAGGTCAAATAGATACACTTCTGGCATAAAACATTGAGGGTCCCGGAGAAATCAGCTGTACAGTCATATCTTGCTCTGCCCGTGTCCTTGACAGTTTGGTCTACACAGTACACAGTTCAAGATGCCCCCCCCCTGCCAGCTGGCTGGGCTCACTGTAATCCTAGCACAATTTAGCAGTTACTCAGTTTGAAACTATACAGGGTACATATCATACTTTAATACAGATATATTGATAAACTTTTAGCACACATCATCGAGAGTTTTGGAGGAACCAGCCTGCTCACTAAGGTGGAGTCTGATTTTGACTTGTGATTGGTTATCATGCTTTTAGGAGGGAGATCTTTCGTTCTGTGAATTTTCCCCTACATTCCCCCCTTTCGGGGTCAAAACCTATGGCCCCGAATATCTCCCTTGGCCAACGCACCATACTAAGTTGGGTTCCTGCACATCCCCTGCTGCGTACAAGTTCTGCTAAAAAAACATTTTCCAACACAATTAATAAATTCCCACACCGTTTACTCACAGTTCGCCGCGCGCACGTTTCCTGAAAAGTTTGCTACGTTTTTCCCCTTAATTTAGTTGCCGGGTTAGTTATACGAGAGAATGTTGCCTCCGGCGTCCGGGAGAGGAGATCAGAGTCCTTGAATACTTTCATTCCCTGATAAGCTGCAGCCTATCAAAAAGTACTCTCCGCCCTGGTCTCCAGTCGCCAGGAGCTCTTTCTTTTTCGTATCCCGGACGAGCCCCCAAATGTCGTGTCTAGGAAACGACAGAGTCCAAATCTTCAATTTGTCGAAAAACATCTTCGCAAGGGAAAAGACGACACCAGGCAGCAAGATCTTCAGGAAAATCAGACTTTATTAGCACACGTGCATAAAGCCGGATCAGCTCTCCAGAACTGAACCCCGACTGGCATTTGTACACCCATTTTATACACAGTTACTCCGCCTACAACTCCTCCTCAAACCGCATTCTGGCAAATCACCCACACTTTTCTTATCGTAACTCCTCCCAACGCTCCTCCCACAACGTCATTGTGGCAAATTGCCAACGGTCCTTATGCTCTGCCAACTCTGTACAAAGTTCAGCGCATTCTGCCAACTACGTGTCCTCACTTCACCCCGCACCTGCTCTTGGCAAACTACCAGACCTCATAAAGTTCTGGATGCCCTCCCTCTAACACGTCATCCATACACGTCACTCTGTATCTTTTGCTTTTATAAGACAAACTAAGCAGCAGTAATCATTGAAAATATACAGACAAACTAAACATTTCATTAATATTCACTTCTAATATACTTTTCTAATATACAGACATACTAAATATTTGATTAATTATTCTCTTCTAAGGGAATAAATGTACGTAGCATTCTTTGCTCTCATTTCAACAGTTTTCACTGTGGTTTCTTGCGTTTTCATAAGCTCAGCTATAATTAATGTTCAAGGTCAAATAGATACACTTCTGGCATAAAACATTGAGAGTCCCGGAGAAATCAGCTGTACAGTCATATCTTGCTCTGCCCGTGTCCTTGACAGTTTGGTCTACACAGTACACAGTTCAAGATGCCCCCCCCCCCCTGCCAGCTGGCTGGGCTCACTGTAATCCTAGCACAATTTAGCAGTTACTCAGTTTGAAACTATACAGGGTACATATCATACTTTAATACAGATATATTGATAAACTTTTAGCACACATCATCGAGAGTTTTGGAGGAACCAGCCTGCTCACTAAGGTGGAGTCTGATTTTGACTTGTGATTGGTTATCATGCTTTTAGGAGGGAGATCTTTCGTTCTGTGAATTTTCCCCTACAATATATTGATTGAGGTGCATTGATTGAAGATTTTGTCAAATACCCAACTCCCATCAACATGTCAAACACATTCCACTATTTCACATGCTAGTTATTGTGGAATGTATACAAAAGCAGGCTTGCTCCTTATTTATAAGCATACTGAATAATGATAAAATATTTTGAGAATGTATTTAGATGCTCACTGATATAAAACCGCAAAATGGACAACAATGATAATCCCTCCAGAGAATTTTAAGTATACAATGGACATTCTATCAACCTTTCTAGAATTACATTATTATGCATTTGGTTCGCTGGACCCTTGCTGTCAAAAGGACACTGACATTACCTTATTTCGTGTAGTATATAGATTTCCAAAATGCAGAGAAGGCGAGGTCTCCCCGCACTTGTTTGCCACCCACATGTTACAAAATAAGGAGCTGTTGTCGCTAAAGCCATGGCATCTTAAAATAGGTTATTAGAATACTTAGTTTCAATGCTTTCAAATGGTATATCCTGCTCCCATAGTGATTGAAAATTGCACCAATGAAAAGGAATGAATGCCCTGGGCTGGTGAGACTTAAGGGGTTAGGCACCGTTATCCTACACGTATGTGTATTGAATTGACGGCTCACATTTGTTTCTTTTGCACAGGATTGGGTAGAAATGCTCCTGACCCCAGTGCTACAGTCACTTTAGATGGGGTACAGGTGCCCCTTGGTAAAGGAATCAACACCAATATTGAAGACACAAGCCTTCTCTACAATGAGTATCCTTCCTTAAAACTGAGGTACCTCTAACAAGGTATAGTGTATTTCAAATACACATGATACCTTATGTAAATAAGACCGCTTCAGAGTTGCTGTCAGGTGAATTTCTTCACTTTGAAGGAGGTAGGCTGCTGACTCCTATAGGCTTCAAGTCTTTATGCTAAGCTAGTCTGGGTAAAAATGTAATTTTCCAAAATGTTGCTGTTTTCCTTTAACAGAAGGGGGGAATACTCATTTGTTGAATTCTTCCTCAGCAGCCCAAAATGGATCATTTGCTCTTTATTTTAATTAAGCCGTACCTATCACTATGGTTGATATTAGGAGTGCTACAGTATGGATGTATATGTTGTATAGATGGATGGAACAGTGAATTAATATTTGCCTTTTGAGAGCACAAGACTGTTTGTTAATTGTGTCGTTAGAGCATTGAATGTGCCTTGTAGTGTGCACTTGCCAAATTTAAAGATGGTCTGTGTGGATTGGTTTTGCATTCATTCTGCGTTATATTCCTGAAAATCTGGGTTTAGAATGAAGTTGATAATGAAATCTAGGCAGGCCATGTACAATACCTTTTGTGTGTGTGATATAATTAATTATTGGACTGGTGTCCATAATTTTAATGTTTTCAGTGTATCGTCATTCAGAGAGACCCAGAAACCTGTTGGATTATGATATTGAAATATTCCAGGAATAGGACTAATCACCCCTGACTGAGCCTCACTTTTCAGGCTCATGACCTTCAACTACTTTGATTCTGACTAGGTTGGCATTATATAGTCCACCCAGCCTCCAGAAATGTTATTTGTGAAAAGGCCAGCAGCCATTTATTGCTGATGAATCATCAACTTGTGCAGGTGGGGCTCCAACTGGAGGCAGCAATTGAAGCTATTTCTGCTACTGACGTACATGTAATGCCGGCTATAATTTGCCAGAATAATTAAGATTGCAGGAAACCAATCTCACAAACCAACTTTCTAGGCGTAACCAAAGCACATAAAGTGTTGCCATAATTTGCCTTAACCAAAACTTCTTAGGTATATTGTGTATGATGTGGCACAAGTGAACTTGAAATACCTGCTGAAGATCAAGTTCAACTACCAGACATCCCTGTGGTGAAGCCCCATCGTCAAAGGGCCAGCCGGCACCATTGCTCTGCCAGGGCCTCAATGTCCCATCCCACAATGCAGACATCTGTGATAAAGGAGCCAGTGATATCCAAGACCCAACCACTTTCTTTTTCTCCTTTCGGTAGTTTGAAATCTCGACTGTTCAGAGGATATTACTCTAGATAATGGCTTGGAATCTGTGCACAGCGAGATTTGTGCTTCTCATTTGTTTGACCTCAACCTTGAATTACAACAATATATTGAAAACAACATCTCAGTGCAATTATCCAGGGTGACTTAGTTTAGATATCTGTCAAGAGTGGAACGCTTACCTTGGGTAAGAATCTATTTCAAAATGTAAAATTTCTCACTTTCCTGTGCCGCTAGTCCTAGGTAGTAGGAAGAGGAGGAGGAGTAGGCGTAGACGTATTCTCAAACATGATTCTCTCAATATGCAATGACGTCCAAGGTCAGAGAGAATATTGCATATTGTCATAAAGAAGATATTTAATACCCTTTCATGGTTTGGTGGGTGAAATTGGTGCACTTGCTCCTGCCAATTGTTGGCACATGAGAACTGACAAAAAAAGAAACAGCCTAGGATTAACATGAAGCACTGTTTGTGGTATTAATCTAATCTGTGCATTCAGCAAAGGGTATTCATTTTATGAACAGATTCAGTTTCTACTGAATTTAGCAGTAGCTGACCGTTATTACTGTAGTGTTCCTCGTATAAATGTTAACAGTAACATGTAGGCTGTTCATAATGAAAGTGCATACAGGGTTGCAATTGTATTTGTTTTGTTATATTTGTTTTCTCTGCCACAAAGACTGAAACGGTAATATAATTAAAATGTTTCGGTCTACTGCATTCAAGGTTTCCTTTTTTTCCAGAAAGAAATGTTTTTAGCATTGTAAGATTGATTTTCAATTCACTGTTACTCCTTTTGTTTTTGCACAGAATAAAGCCTGTTAATCTTTCTCCTTATATGAGCTTGCATCATCTTTTCTTGAATTTATAAATTAACTAATTTGACATGTAGAATTGAACCTCTCTGTATGGATTGCAAAATAATGCATGTCACATTAAGCTTCCTGTAAAATTAAATTAATTCTTACACGGTTGTCTGGGTACATCATATTATTACTCCTTATTATCTATCCCGTTTCCAGATTTATTACCTTGAGAATTCTAGTAGAGACTTATTAAGACCAAACATATTCTCAGTTGTCCCACTTATCTGCCATGTGACGATCTTGAGGGACATCAATAACAGAAAAATACAATGGGTAAACATGCTGTGTGTTATTAAGTGGGTTGACCAAGGGACAGGTACTTTTTTTTTTCTTTCTTTGCCTCGATCAGCTTGGTGCTGTCAAGTCCTTGTCCAAGATGGGGAAGGAGGAAGGAACATGCATATGCATACTAGTTTTCTAAGTGTCATTATTATGGTTTCGTTTTTACTGTGTAGGCATAGAGACCTATAGACATTGGGGATTAAACGTATACAATACAGAAATAACTTCGCTTTTAGCACTTCGGTAGTTTGATGACGTAAAATGTATATTAAAGCCATTTCCTGGACGTCCCGAAACATGTTTTATGTTTTCCCAAGAAAAATATTTCAGCAGCTGTCGCAAGGGGCATGTTTATCTTGAACAGTTCCAAATTGGTCTGAACTCTGGTACCTAGTTTAACTGAAAGTAAGAAAATGAATTGATGTTTATTGTGTTAAAACGCAATTTTAATTTCTTTGGAACTGAATTGAACGATTTCTAGGTTCGAACAGCCCTCTCTGGCCACATATATCCCACAATGCACTCTGACTGACAATCTTTGAAAAAGCGGCGCGGCTGATTCAAGATGGCGGAGCTGGAGCAGCTGCTAGACGAAAGTGAGTAATAACAAAATTGATTAGGCTTTGAAACACTGAGCAACATATCCAGCAACAAAATAACCAACATTGTTCCACCGGCCACATATCTCAAGATGTTTCAGAGTATAATCAACATTTTAACTTGGTGTATTTATGCTGTGAATTTGACGCCAATGCCCAGGCATTAAGCTATGACTCCTTTAGCTAGCTGGTTGTTAGCTAGCTAACATTAGCTAACGTTAACGCTATGGAGGTTCTGGGTAGTGAGCTATCTAGCTTTCAACAATCCCGACAATGACTTGTGTTTAGTTATTGAAGAATAAATTCCGAACCGTTTGACTAGTCTAATTTATTATTAAATTACGTGAACGCTCATGTATACATATGTAGTCAAGTCCCCCTAACGATTCTTCTTAGCGAGCATGAAAGTCATAGATAGCTTCCAAGAAGTAGCTAGCTAAGTTAGCTTTGCCAGATAGGGGCGGCTTGTTGGCTTACTCGAGCCTCTTGGATAACAACAGCTGAAGTGTGTCGATTTCGTTGGTTAGCTACTTGTGGACATGCATAACCATCTAGTTGGCTAGCTAGCTAGCTAATTGTTAACCATATGCAGTAGCTAGTTAGTTATTATTGATCGAAAGATATCCAGTCAGTAGTCCAACTTAGTTGTAAATTATCTTCCGATTGAAGAAGTGTAACTGTTAACGTTAGCTAAAAACGGGCCATCTAGGCTAGATTAGGGGTGCAGTTTGACGAGCATTAAGTTACATTTTGTTTCGCTAGGTAGCAAGCTGGTTGAGTGAATGGTCACAACAAAACGCACACCAGTATCTGGCTTGTTGTAAGCTATCCTTTTATTTGCGAGCTAGCTAGTTTTGCCCCTGGGTCATTAGCCAACACGATTCACTGGCCAGTGTATCTTTTTCAGCAGTCCAAGTCGATGCGAATGTCAGATAACGTTATTTCACGTTTGGTTTCTCTGTGGGTTTGGGAGGAAGTTTGGAACTAACGTTATAGCTAGTTGATTACAACGGCGACGTTCCAAAAAATCGGGTCACATCAGCTAGCTAAATAACATTCGCTATTTTGCTAACGTTACCCACAATAATACATAGTGGGTAATAATGCATAGTACATAGCGCCCTAGTGTACCATATGCACTGCATCTAACAAAAATACATGCATACATACTGTTTGGTGGCAAAAGGCGTATTACAGTATACGTCTGTAATTTTGGCAAAGTCTTGTTTTAATATTCCGAAAATATTAATGTGAATTGTAACGTTAGTATGACTGGCTGCATTTATAGGCGTAGGAGGTCAGGGTATTCAAACATTTCTTTTTGGCCAACGGGGCCAATACTGTATCAACTGAACCACATGAGCACCGTTGTTATGAACGTTATATCACTGTATAATACTGTAAGTTATATTACAGTAAAGCTGGTCAATTGGATAGCTCCCTGTAGGAAAGTGTAGACCCCTTAAAAGTTACAGATTAGGTTGAGGGAAATTATGTAATTCCACTTTCACCAAAATGCAGGCCATGTAATTTCATATGTAAATCGTTGATGTGTGACATTTATTGAGCTGCAGAAATCAGCCTCTGATTTCGGCATAACTTTATGGCCGACTGTACTGTGGCGGTTTACCATGTTGTGGTTTCCCTTAGCAGCCATCAACCAAAAAGACCTCCGGATTATTGAATTCATTCACATTGAAGAACATATCCTTCTAAAAAATCAGCATATCCACTCTAGGTGTAAATAGAGCGAAAATATATTTTTATTTTTATTTTTTTGTTGTCCAGCTTTGGAAGTACGGTGAAGTAGCATCTACTGCAGTACCACTGCCAAGGATGCCATTGAATTGTTTTCTGATTCTAAAAGCAGAAAAATCTTTGTCCAGTTCTTAATTGGGAATGCTGCAGCCCGTCTGATCACCAGTCAGCCCAGGTCGGCTCAGGTCACCCCACTTCTCATTGGCCTCCACTGGCTTCCTATTGCCGCACGCATCCGATTCAAGGGCCTAGTGTTGGCATTTCAGGCTGCTAAGGGGACAGCCCCACCTTACATACAATCCTTGATCACTCCCTACTCTCCAGCTAGACCACTCCGGTCAGCCAGCTCTGGTCGCCTTATGGTTCCCTCTCTACGTGCACCTGGCGGTCAAGCTGCACGTTCACACCTGTTTTCCGTTCTGGTTCCTCAGTGCTGGAATGACTTGCCTACAACTGTCAGGACAGCAGAATCCCTCCCCCTATTTCGACGCAGACTAAAAACACACCTTTTCAAACTCTACCTTAGCCCTCCCTCCTGATTTTCCCCGCCCCCCTTTCTGATATCCCTATCCTCCTTGTCTAACCCCAAAAAAAAAATTGCACTTATGATGACTATATGTTTAGAACAGCATTTCATGTGTATTTTCCTAGTTATGGATGTGATTCTTTGACTTGTGGAAGAACCTATGCACTTGTAAGTCGCTTTGGATTAAAAGCGTCTGCCAAATGACTAAAATGGAAATGTGAATGAACCCTTGATACTGATAATGTCATGCAAATGATTTGCCTGTAACATGCAATTTGACACTCAAGTGTTGATTAGGTTACAAGAAACACACACCCATGGCCGCAGTTATCTGTGAATCAAACCTGCAGTGAACATGTACTTGATGTCTATGATGCAAGAGGCGATTGTTTCCTGCTGTAGCTGTTACGCAGGCCCATTACCTTACCTGATACTTCTCTACTTGTTCAGCAGAAACTGGACTCAATGAGCATTTAGTCACCACTTTGTACTTGAATGAAAATTCCGAATACCATGCTTTTTACTAGCTTGCTAACACCTGTTCTGCTATAGCTAACAACCGCCTCAG
This sequence comes from Conger conger, assembly GCF_963514075.1. Taxonomy (NCBI): domain Eukaryota; kingdom Metazoa; phylum Chordata; class Actinopteri; order Anguilliformes; family Congridae; genus Conger; species Conger conger. Next base: position 35,679,521 of record NC_083764.1, read on the forward strand.
GTTTGATCTTTATTAGGGTGGCGAGAGATGGCAAGCTCGGTGTAGGTAATTGGTTTACTGAACCCTGGCTAACTTTGCACCAATTAAGTAGCCAATTACATGAAATTCCATTTAGCTACCTTATAGAAACGTATCAATACTGAATTGGCAAAGAATGCAAGAGGACCTAAGTTCATCTGCCCATTAACTTTTCATTAAATGGTAAATTGCTGGTATTTATATAGCGCTTTTATTCGGAGTGCGATACAATTGATGCTTCTCATTCACCCATTCATACACACACTCACACACACAGCAACAGCGATTGGCTGCCATGCAAGGCAGGAACCAGCTCAGGAGCATTTGGGAGTTAGGTGTCTTGCTTAGAGACACTTTGACACACCCAGGGTGGGATCAAACCAGCATCCCTCCGACTGCCAGAATAAATCTCTTGCCACCTGAGCCAATGTCACCCCTGAATGAATGAATTAAATGATCTGTTTTGTGTTTCACTTTCCTTTTGTCTAATAGAGGGGTGCACAACTCCGAGCCTGGAGGGCCTGTCTGCAACCTGGTTTTTGTTCCAACCAATTACCTTCACTTATTTTTCTGACAGCTGTAGAAATTGTTGGTTCACTCCTGTACTTGAGCACAGTACAATCTTTAGGATACACTTGCAGTGTGCAGCTGTTGCATATATAAATGTCTGATCAAGACATTATTTTGCAAATTAAATAATTAAAATCCTGAAGCGGATCGGCCCTTGCTGTGCACTTATGGTCTAATATAGCATTTTGTCTAAAGATCTGAAACCATTCAGTATGACACGTGTAATAAGAGGAACTCAGGAAGGGGGCAAATACTTTCTCATGGCACTTTTCCTCCCCTATTCAGCCATCATAAGTGTCATTAATCGAATACTGCAGTACAACCAAATTATAGGTGTAGCATCCCTCTCAGATGAGTGCTGCCAACAAACTGGTTTCATGAACATTATCTACAAGACATTTGTTGGCAAACCTACTCTTTGTATATACAGGTTTTGACTACATACAGTAAAATGGTACTATACAATGAAACCTTATTGCTTTTTTAAGGAATGATAGCAAACTGCTATGCAATGCTGTGTCAGTAATGCTGTGCTGCATAGTCCACTCAGCTGATACAGGGTCCCCCCGGCTCATTTTATTTTGCCCTTTTACGAATTGGTTACTTTTGTTACATTACCAACTTACTCCAACTGGTACCTCTACTGCTGGGGTGCACAACTCCGGTCCTGGAGGGATGGTATATGAACTGGTTTTTGTTCCAACCTATTACCTAAATGTCTTTTTTTGACCGCTCTTTAAATTGTTTGTTCACTCCTTTACTTGAGCACTGTAAAATCTTTAGAATGCACTACCAGCCTGTGGCTGTAGCTGGTGCATATACAAGTGTCTGATCAAGACATTATTTAGCTAAATAAATAATTAAGAGCAGAAGCTGGCACAAAATCCTGAAGCGGTTCGTACCTTGCTGTGCACCTCTGCTCTACTGACTCACCTTTTGAAACATTAATGAACTGCTTTGCTTACGTCACTTTGTGATTTGGCAGCGGTTGCTTAGGAAAGGGGCTAATATTGAAAAATGTATCCACTGTATATATTGCGTCATTTATGCTGAAAAGGAAATCCACATTATGCGGCAAACAGATTTTGCACTCTGTAAATGATTCATGTTTTGAGTGGTTTGGAGATGATCATTGGAAACTGAGGGCTTTATCAACACTTGTGAAGTATTCATAAAGTATGATTTAGTTGTATAATCGTTTAGGAACTAGGTTTGTGACTCTGGTTTGATTTCCTACTGTTATATCGTGGGGCCATGTCCAGCTTTATAAATGGATTGTATGAAAAATTGTTAATCTTATAGTTGCTCTAGAAACGTCCGCTACATGCCAAAGCATAACATCTGATGTTAAAAGAATTTGAAAAGGAATGGTTCCATCCTGTAGTTTTTCCATCACTGCATCCAGGTTGTTCACCAGTCCAGCTCGCTTGCTGGTTCTTTTCAGTGAGTTACTGCATGTACTTGGAAGCCCTCTAGCTTCATTATCAACATTTTTACCGTTTCCATTTTGCAACCAGTGCTTGAATTTGTTTATTTTTCATGATGAGATTCACAATTTGTGGTGGCGAAGCATTGTTTGTATTACTTTTAAATAACTTCTGATTAATTCTTTCCCTTCTTTTTCTAGGCTCTTCAGCTAAAGCTCTTGTGAGTCTGAAAGGTAATAATGTTTTCTTATTTTTCCATGTTCCTGGATTTGTCTTCTAGTTGAACAGTGATTGTATGTGGCCTGTTGAATAGAATGGAAACGGATGGTTTTTGCATTCAGTTTGATGTGTGGAATGAGTATTTGTACTGTGACTGAATACTTTCCTTTTAATGCGCTCTTGTACAGTGGGAGCAATAATTATTTGATCCCTTGCTGATTTTGTAGGTTTGCCCACTTACAAAGAATGAAACTGTGTAGAATTTTAATCATAGGTACATTTTAACATTGAGAGACAGAATATCACAAAAGAATCCACAATAACAACATCATATAAATTTTATAAATTTAATATCATATTTTCACATGAAATAAGTATTTGATCCATAGAACGATAGGACTTAATACTTGGTGGAGCAACCTTTGTTGGCAAGCACAGAGGTCAGACGTTTGTTGTAGTTTTTCACCAGGTTTGCACAGATCTTGGGAGGGATTTTGGTCCACTCCTCTTTGCAGATCCTCTCCAAATCCTTAATGTGCCGAGGCTGTCGCTTGGCAACTCGAAGCTTCAGCTCCCTCCACAGATTTTCAATGGGATTTAGGTCTGGAGACTGGTAGGCCACTCCAGGACCTTAATATGCTTCTTTTTGAGCCACTCCTTTGTTGCCTTGGCCGTATGGTTTGGGTCATTGTCATGTTTGAAGACCCATCCACGACCCATTTTCAGTGCTCTCACTGAGGGAAGGAGGTTGTCGCCCAAAATGTCCTGGTACATGGCCCCATTCATCCTCCCCTCGATACAGTGAAGTCGTCCTGTCCCCTTAGCTGAGAAACACCCCCAAAGCATAAGGTTTCCACCTCCATGCTTCACAGTGGGGATGGTGTTCTTGGGGTTGTACTCAGCATTTCTCTTTCTCCAAACACGGTGAGTCGAGTTGATGCCAAATAGCTCTATTTTGGTCACATCTGACCACATCACCTTCTCCCAAGCCTCCTCTGGATCATCCAGGTGTTCTTTGGCAAACTTCAGATGGGCCTGTACATGTGCCTTCTTCAGCAGAGGAACCTTGCGCGCGCAGCAGGATTTTAATCCTTCACGGTGTCGTGTGTTACTGATGGTTCTCTTCGTGACTGTGGTCCCAACTGCCTTCAGGTCATTAACAAGCTCCTCCTGTGTAGTACTGGGCTGATCCCTGACCTTTCTCATGATCATTGATATCCCACGAGGCGCAATCTTGCGTGGAGCCCCAGACCAAGGGAGATTGGCGGTGATTTTGTATTTCTTCCATTTTCTAATAATTGCTCCAACAGTTGTTAACTTCTCACCAAGCTGCTTACTTATTTTCTTGTAGCCCATCCCAGCCTTGTGCAGGTCTACAATTTTGTCCCTGATGTCGTTAGACAGCTCCTTTGTCTTGCCCATGATGGAAACGTTGGAATCTGATTGATTTTGTGGACAGGTATCTTATATACAGCTACATAACGATGTAACGAGTTGACACAGGTGTTTTGGGTAATGAGTTGAGATTAGGAGTGCTTCTTAATGGAAAACAAACTGGTCTGTGGGAGCCAGAATTATTGCTGATTGTTAGGGGATCAAATACTTATTTCATGCAAAAATACAATAATAAATTTATAAAGTTTATATGATGTTATTGTGGATTATTTTGTGATTCTGTCTCAATGTTAAAATGTACCTATGATTAAAATTCTACACAGTTCCATTCTTTGTAAGTGGGCAAACCTACAAAATCAGCAAGGGATCAAATAATTATTGCTCCCACTGTAGATGCATTGGAAGTATGTTTTTTGTTCAGAGATTAGTTTGTAAAACGTCTCCTAACCATAACAACTGCACTTGGTGAATTGCCTGATTGCTGTCTCCAGAGAAGTTAATTTCAGAACAGCTCAATTCAACAATTAAGTAGTTAAGAAGCAGCACCACAGTAGTTTGTTATGGAACATTTCAGCCCTGTAACTATGCAATGTATGATTGAAGTTATTGGCAGAGCACAGCAAAGGCAAAGTAGACCGTATTATCTGGAGTTGCTCCTATATCGGGGGTTGTTATGTTTCAGAAGTGCACTGTGGTTATATCATGTTGTGTGTGTTATAGATTTGTAATAACCCTTGCCGCTCTTCTAGAGTTAAGAGCTTGTGTGTGTGGTTCTAACACTTGAAATGGTCTTTGTAATGATCTACGCCTATTTTAAATCTGAGCTTGTGAATAGCTTATAAATGCTGCAGGTATGATCTAACAGTTTGAAGACTATGGCAGGGTTTTCCCAACCTCTGACTGCCTTTAATAAAAGGATGCACATTGTGACGTACAATTGGTTCTGTTCCAGTATGGGAATAAAACTGGAAAACGAAAGCTGAACTTAAGTGATTAAAAACTAAATGATAACATAGGACTTAATTTGGTGTATACCTAGGCTCAGGTGCACACAACATTCTTGCCCTGATCTTCTTTGGGCATTAATGCTAAGAGTGTTGGGTGTTTATTTCTTTGTTCTCCTTAGTATTTTCTTAGCCCATTTCATTATTTAAGATGCCTTTATTGACCGTTATCAGCTATTTTCAGAGCTGTGATTACACTGGTATGTCTGTATCAGTTGTTAATTTGTGTGCTTGGGAGGAGATGCATTCTAAACCTAGAACTGTGTAGAATCCGAATGCTAAGAACTGCAAAAACCCCAAAACCAACCAGTTTGGGGCCATTTTAAATCACTTTAATCAATCACAAGTTAAAGTTCAAATTGAAAGATTTAAAAGTTCATATTGAAATGGATTCAAGCTGGAAGTCATGGAAGTCATATTGCGGGCATGCATCTGCTCACATTGCAAGTGTGATGGTTTTTGACATGACAACCATACCTTTTTAAACCATTTGACTTCTGTCTTTTGTGTCCGTGTTGTCTTCTGTTGCAGAAGGTAGTTTGTCAAACACCTGGAATGAGAAACACAGTACACCAAAGTCTCAAAACTCAAAGGGAAGAAATACTTTTCAAATGGAAACTGTAAGATTTTTTTCTTCCTCCTTTCTTTGTTTTGTTGTCCTAAGCCTCGCATTTGTTCCTTGTCATGCTATCTAGTGAAGCTGAATATCACCTCTAAATGCCATATTATAATTTTGTATTAAATCAATCTCTTTCTCAGTTAGAATATCAGTAATTTGGACATGACCCGTTCAGATTCTGTGTCTCTGGGCAATTTCCATGTCTGGAAAAGCTTTCAAAATGCACATATGTAATATATGTTGCAGGAGGAGTTCCCCCATGTTTGCACAGTTTATTCTCTATACATGTTGTTTCATACCCTGTGATTTCTATGTGCGTTCCAGCCAACGAGAAGTTCCAAGAGGAGCCGTTTGACCTGTGATGAGGATGACCGAGAGATCAACTCCAGGTCTCCCAGAAGAAGCCAGAGAGTGACAACTGTGCCTCAGGTTTGACTGCACATAGATCAGTTCTGTGTTGTCACACTATTTCTATTCTGCACCATCCCACAGGGGGAACACCAGAATACGGTGGCGGAGAAGGCAAACCGTTGCATAAAACTTATTTAGCGAAGTAGACATTTCTCCTGGGCCACTCCCACATGCATACCGTGGCTTGTTGTGGCAGTTTTAGCAGGATCATAAGATTCTGCTATTTATTTTCTGTAATTTTTCCCCCCCTCTGGTTACTGTTTTGTGCGGTATAAATTAAATAGCCTTTTTTTCCCCCCCATGAAAAAATTCCGAAGGTTGTTTCACTGTGCAGTAGCATAACTACAGAGTATACTTGGCTGTGATTTAAAGAATGGCTTATTCACTTGGTATTTTGATAAAATGGGCATGTAGTTCATAAATTGTTCACATTAAAATAATTTCTAATAATGCGTCACTTGTAAAAACAGCATCCAGGACAGATCGGTACAGTGAGCACCATAATTCATTGGACAGTGACACTTATTTTGGTTCTGTACTCTAGCACTTTGAGGTTGTAAGATTACAATGAGGTTGAAGTACTGATTGCTTTAATTTGAGGGTATTTTCATCCATATCGGATGAACAATTTAGAAACGGTTCATTCCCCTTTTTCTGGTGTCAATAAATTTTGGACAGTTAAATGTAATGTAGAATAAAGTAATAATTTTTAATATTTGGTTGCATATCCTTTGCATGCAATGACTGCTTGAAGTCTGCGATGCATAGACATCACCAGATGCTGGGTATCTTCCCTGGTCCAGCAGGTCTGTACTGTAGCCATCTTCAGTTCCTGCTTGTTTCTGGGACTTTTTACCTTCAGTCTCCTCCTCAATTCTGATTGACTCAGGCAGTCAAAAGATTTTCCACTTTTACACTGTCAAAAACCCCTTTGTTGCTATAGCAGTATGTTTTGGGTCATTGTCTTGTTGCATGTTGAACTGCTGTCCAATAAGTATGGAGGCATTTGGTTTTATCAGATAAAAATCAATATTTTATTTCATTTTTTCACATTTTTCCCTTTTTCTCCAAATTTGGAAGCCAGTCGTACCCCATCTAATCCAATTAGTGTTAGCTGGGGGATACACCGCCCACACACCGTCCCTCGGCAGCCCAAAGGGATCTGGCGATCCGAGAACAACATGCCTTCTTCAAGCCGTCTCGTCTCATGCTCATGACCATGATTCCTGGTGCTATTGTGTGCGGCATTCCGCTGGAGCAGCGAGCCAATTATGCCGCTCCACGAGAGCCAAACTTGGCTTTTGGAAGGACCGGGAATCGATCCCCAGTCCTCGGTGTGCAACTGCAATGAACTGCAACCGCAAGTCCGCTGCATCTTAGCCTGTTGCGCCACCACGGCTCTCATCAGATAAAATATTTATGTAGGCTTCGGAATTCATTGCTCTATTTCTGTCTGCAGCCACCTCTGGCAGCCATACAGGCCCAAGCCATAACACCCCCTCCACCATGTTTCACGAATGAGGTGGTATGCTTTGGATCATGAGTATTTCTTTTTCTTTTTTCTTTTCTTTTTTTTCTCCACACTCCCCTCTTTCCATCACTCTGGTACATGTTAATCTTTGTTTCATCTGCCCACAAGCAAACTGTTCTCGACTTTCTGTTTCTTCAAGCTTATCAATGGTTTGCATCTTGTAGTGTACCCTCTGTAGTCCTGCTGGTGTAGTCTTTTTGGAATGTTCCTGATTGATTGATTTTCATTTCTGAGCCTTATGACGGCCAGCTTAATTTGCATCGACAAGCTGTTTTCCCCCTGTTGTCACACCACAAGAACAACCTACAAAGGCAATTGAAATCTAGAATCAAGACTAGACGTCAACAGCTCTCTTGTGCGTTTACTAACAACACAAACGAATACACCTGCCTAACAAAACGCATCTGTGAAGCCAATTCAGCAAATACTTGTACCTTAAAATGGGGAACCATTTACAAAAGGTAAACTGTTCATCCAATATGGATGACAGTACCCTCATATTAAAGCTGACAGTGTGCAGCTCATTGTCATTGTATTCTTTCAAACTCAAGAGTACAGAACCAAAATGACAAAATGTGTCACTGTCCAATGAATTACGGTGCTCACTGTATATTCTTACAAGTGGGTTACACTGTAATTATGTTTATCAAGGCTGTGAAAATCATACTCAAACACTCTTGAATGAAATATTAACCATGTTTGGGTTTTCTGTTTTTTTTGGTCTATTTCAGAAATTTGCTAATATTTCGACACCAGATAAGAAAGTTTCACAAAGAATCGGATTGAGATTGCGAAACCTCCTGAAACTCCCCAAAGCACACAAGTGGTGTATTTATGAGTGGTTCTATTCAAATATTGACAGGTAAGACTTCACACAATCTTTGAACCGATTGAGCTGCCTTTGCTTCCAAAGAGCTGATGTCTGATGCGCTTATAAGTTATCTTGCAATCCAGAAGTTTTAAAAATAAAAATTTTAAAAAATTTCAGGCTTTCACAGTTTATTTTGTTTGCAGGCCTTTATTTGAAGGAGACAATGACTTCTGTCTCTGTCTGAAGGAGTCCTTTCCGAACTTAAAAACAAGAAAGTTAACCCGGGTAGAGTGGGCGACAATCAGACGGCTAATGGGAAAGCCAAGACGGTACAGTACTAGATCATTACTGTTGGATCAAAGTGTTTTGCATGGAACCTGTTAAACTTACTTCTACATGCATAAGTGTACTTTACATTCAGTCTTCAGCCATTAATCACATCCTTGGTTGGCTTCTTTTTGCGGTTTGTAAAGTTTTGTTCCTACTATGAGCCAAGGTCTTTCAGTTCTGTGCCGTTGTGGCTTCTTTGCATCTTGTTCGGTTTAACTAGACAAACCCCAAACAGTGAATGCACAATTTAGCAGGTAGATTGCAGTAAAAACAAGTGGCAGCAGTTACTGCACGCTTTGGAAGAGTGTATGTGCTTGCCAGGAATTGGCATTGGATAGTTGTGAGGTCGTCCTAAAACTGGTTATTTCAGATTGGAGGGGGAAGAGAGAAGTTGTGCATAAATATTTGAAGATGGAAAAGAAGAATTCAATAAAAATAATTAATTTTTTCAGAATGGGAGCATTTAAATTTAATACATTTTTTAAAGAACATATTAATTGGGAAAGGTTTTGCATATGCTTTTATTTATTTGGTCAATATGGGGAATGTTACGGTTAATACGGTTGTTAATACAGCAAATTATTAATAGCCTCTTTAAAAGTGAATTGGCCCTTAGAATATAGGAGTAACCTTTGTGTGCATTTTATATTGACACATTCATCACCTCACCCCACCCCAGGTGTTCGTCCGCGTTCTTCGCAGAAGAGCGGTCAGCACTGAAGCAGAAAAGGCAAAAAATGCGGTTGCTGCAGCAGAGGAAGTTCACCGACGTGTCGCACTGCAAAGACCTGCCAGAAGAGATCCCGCTGCCTTTAGTGATCGGGACCAAAGTCACCGGTGAGTGGCTATTCGGCTGGAGAGGCAGGGCTTATCCTATAATTCTAAATCCTTAAGACCCAGCACTTCAGAATAACCTTCAGTCCACTTCCTTTACAGCTTATGTTTTGCCTGTATGTATGTTCTGCATTTTCTCTTTCCTCTCTACTGCAGTACCATCCTTATGCATCTATTTTGCTTTCTGTACTAGTTTTCTTTTAAAAACATTGTTGAATTGGGCACTGGAAAAGCACTATACAAATAAAATCTATTATTATGGGTCCAAGCACATAGTGTGGGAACCCAGTTGTTTTTGTTTGGTTGCTTTCTATTATTAGGGGTCCAGACTGGAACCCTATTGGAATATTTCAGATTTTTATGAGTCCAAGCATTGAAGCTGCTGGAACCTTATTGTTTTTGTCGGGATTCTTTTTATTACATTTTTTTTCTGCCATTTCAACCATAAGCTATAATGTCCCAGAATAACCAAACTTGGTAGGCTTGTTTGGATGGCTGAACTCTAGGATCTGAACATGGTCGCAGGGGGGCTGGAGCCTATCCCAGCATACATTGGGCGAAAGGCAGGAATACACCCAGGACAGGTCGCCAGTCCATCACAGGGCACACACACCATTCACTCACACACTCATACCTACGGGCAATTTAGACTCGCCAATCAGCCTAACCTGCATGTCTCTGGACTGGGTGGAAACCGGAGTACCCGGAGGAAACCCATGCAGACACGCAGAGAGGCCCCAGCCAACAGGGATTTGAACCCAGGACCTCCTTGCTATGAGGCGGCAGCGCTACCCACTGCACCATCCGTGCCGCCCCTGTTCAATTATGGTGTAGATGAATCACCTGGTGGCGCTGTAGTCCACTTGACAACATTTTGACATTCACAGACCCAACCCCTTTAGCCCTGTAGCTCTATAGTCACAAAATGTGTTGTACAGGACCCTCTCCTCATGAGGAACAAATTTACCAGGACCAATGAAGTCTTCCATTTTGGATTTATTTTGGTAATTTGCATTTCTTTCTTCTGACATTGTACTTGTGTCAAAATATGGAGTGACAAGCCAATGACATTTATTTTTTATTACTGTGTTGTATCTGAAAAGTATATGTCCAATACACTGAACTCTCATGCTCTGTGATCCAATAGAAGGGGAGGGGAGCAGGAGAGGAGATGTTTGGCAACTCCAGTGGTGAACTGGGTTTGCGAGAGATTAGCCTTGGTGGCTAACCATTAATCAAGTGGCTGGTCAGCTTTCAGTTACATTAATTAGCTGCTGCATTATTAGCTATTCTAAATTGTGCTTATATTTTCAGGAGATTATACTACCTCTCCTGGCCGGTGAGCTAATGCCTAAGTCATAAGACTGCATAAGACTGCATTACTTTCAGAAGACTTATGATTTCTGATAAAAATAAAAGCGACAATGAATTGATGTGTTTGTGGGTATGCATGCTTATGTTTCAGTATTGCACTGGCAGGCTAGAGCTGACTGAAATCCACTGGTGTTGGCAGCAGTGGCTAGTGTCACCACTAGCTAATGTTTCGCTAAAGTTGGCTAACTAAATACAAACACAAGTAATGTTAAATAGCTAGCTAAATGGCATGTGTGGAAAGTGACGACTAAAGCTGATGTTTTACTAAACATGTTAGACAGCGGTTTCTTCACTCATTGATATCAAGGCACACATATGCGTGGATGTTTTGTCTGTAAACACAGGAGCGAAAAATCCTGCATAGTATGCTTTTAAAGATAACAACTGACAGTGACCCAAACATGAACCACAGGAAAATAATTATTCCTGTTTCTTTGAGCCAGTCTTTTCTAGTGTCTGACATTTGTATGACGATCATATTTTCACAGCCGTTGATATCATTGCAAGAATAAAAGAATGCACTTTCATTTGTATGAGAAGTTCAAAACTAGATGTCACGCTCTCGGTAACATTTAAGTTGTTTTCTTTACAGGTCATATTTGTATTATAGCCTATTAAAACATCAAAAAAATGACTGCACTGTTAAAAGAAGGCTAGAATTACTGCGGTTGTTCTCTGTAAAATTTGCATTTTGAATTACCTCCTCCAGCAAGCTGTCAATGGTAGGCTAAGCTATAATTAAAAAGCTACATTTTTCCCGCTGTCCCTCTGTGACAATGTTACTATAATCATAAGGTAATCAGGTGCAGTCGTGTGCAATAATAGGTTATTCGTGTTTTTCATTGTTGGCCTTTTAAAGTTGTATTTGGATCGCTGATTTGCCTGTGCGAGGGAATGCTATACATTATTTTGATTTTGTAATATCCTGCATTCCACAAAGGCAGTATTTCACTGGCCAGTGTGACCTCCGGCTAATACTTTGCTTGTGGTCAAAATGGACCCTATACATCACTGCTTGCAGCTATTATTAATATTAATAACAACAACACTATTCGCAGTCCACAATGTGCGTAGTACCGCACTGAGAACTTGCTTCCTTTTTTCTGCCTTTAAGGCTGGTCTGCATTGCTGACAGCTATCATTCTTAAATTTCAACAACAGGCATTCCTGTTTATAGACACAGTATTTTACACTGTAGGGAATGTACGCTACATTTCTGTAGTGTCAAGAAACTGGTTGTGTAATATTTATTTCAGTTTGCAATGCTCAACAAACCCGTCTACAAATTGGTCGAAATTGTTCAGCTGAACAAGAATCTGTAGCAATAAATATAGCTGTTAATGTCACAAAATAGTTTCTTTTTTTAACAATGTCTGGAAATCCTCAACTTTAAGCTTTTAATACATCTTATTACAATTAGATGCTAAGAAATGTAACCCTTTCAATGGGTTTTATAAATGGATTTTGTTCTGTGCTCAATTTATGTCAAGTAATGGACAATGGAAATTTAGTGGTCTAAATCTCTATTTATATTCTGTGGATATGCTGATATTCAGATGTCTCATGTGACAGGAATACTTGGATTATGAAACTGTCAGATGTGAAGATGCGATTTAAAATCTGTTCAATCTTATCTTCATCTTGCACTTCATTTTTATCAAGTCATTTGTGGATGTGAATTGGATGTATCCAGTGAGTGTGTCAGGGGAAGCCACTTTTACTTCACCTTGGGTCTTTATCTCTTTCTAATGTGGCCTGTTTGGCCAAAGATTCAACTTACTGGTATTCCCTATTGTTGTTTGTAAATGTAGTGTTATGTAGCTATGTTTATGATGTCTCCCTGTCCTTTGTTTGAAATGGCTGTGTGCACAATTGTGTAGCCTGCATTCTTGTGATCTGAGGGCAGTGCATTGATGGCTAACAAATGGGGATTGTGCATTCTATATGTATAAAAAAAATTGTATAGCCATTTGTTTTGAACTAGGGCCTGTTTCAGTGACCATTTCCTGTCTTGGTCCCAAGCCATTTCCATGGTGTCGATACGTCTGTTTGTGTTACAGCTCGCCTGAGAGGGGTCCACGACGGCCTGTTCACAGGGCAGATTGATGCAGTGGACACCAGTGCTGCCACCTACCGAGTAACCTTCGACAGAAACGGTTTGGGAACGCACACGGTCCCTGACTATGAAGTCCTTGTGAGTCCTGCCAACCTTCTGAAATCTGCAATTAGTTACGGAAATCTTCTGTACCTGTAAGGTTCCACATTTCTGTGTGTGAAAAGTGATTTAACCCTTTCAGTCCAAGAGTGCCATATGGCACTAAAGTGTGACCACTGTAAAATCCCAAGAGTGCCATATGGCACTCCCGACCTGATACCTTTTCAACCAATCAAAATGCCTGCCATACTATTGTTTTGGGCCCCTATTAAAACCCTACTAAATTCTCAACTTTCTCAACCAAAGCAGAAAGCCCTTGGGATGTGGGTGAAGCCACTTCATATTGGGCTTGGGACTGAAAGGGTGATGGCGCTGAGCTCAGTTTGCTGTCGATTTCCTCCACAGAGCAACGAACCTCACGAAACGATGCCCATCTCCGCATTCGCTCAGAAACAGAGGCCGTCTCGGTTCCAGTCGCTGGTGACCCCTCCCCGCTTGCCTTACCCCTCCTCCGCTCAGCCCGCTATGATGGTAGAGAAACCAGCCTTCTCACTACACCGCACCTTGCATGATGATTTATGGAGCTACATACTGTTATTCTGTTTAAACATGTCTGTGCTAAATAATCCTAATGGACCATGTTAGGTCATCTGTCTTTTGTTAAATAGTTTAGTCATTCAATTTGTTAGCACTAACAATAGGTTTTGAAGTTGTTCTTCAAATATTGATTTCAAGTAAGTGTATGTGGCTGCTACTGCTTATCCCTCTCAATTAAATTGAAGTTTATTGAACTTGTTTGATATTAGTGATGGGTGTGTGAAGGTTCATGAACCTTTACAAACAACAATTAGTTGAATCGTGTGACAAACAGGCCACATTACATTACATTAATGGCATTTGGCAGACACTTTTATCCAGAGCGACGTACAGTTGATTAGACTAAGCAGGAGACAATCCTCCCCTGGAGCAATGCAGGGTTAAGGGCCTTGCTCAAGGGCCCAACAGCTGTGCGGATCTGTGTGGATCTTATTGTGGCTACACCGGGGATCGAGTCATGTACCTTAACCACTACGCTACCACATTAGAAAGAGATGAAGATCCAAGGTGAAGTAAAAGTGACTTCCCCTGCCATACTCACTGAGTACATCAATTCACATCCACAAATGACTGATGGGTGGCCAATTAATTGTCCAATTAAAAAAAAAAAAATTCTCCCCTGTAAAGATTTGTTCATATGACTCCCATTTATGATAGATCCTCCCGTTTTGGGTATCATGAAGCATTCCAACCTCCCTAATGGATTAAATGATGTTGAATCCATTGCTTGCTCCCGATTTTTCCTGCAGGGAAATGACCCACTACTGGGTCAGTCACCGTGGAAGAACAAACTATCTGGCACAGAGGGTGACACCCTGGGCGGATTCCCCGTCAAATTCCTTGTACAAGTTGTGAGTCTAGCTTTTCTCAACCTCAATTTGGTCATCAGCTTGGTCCATACTGTTTTTAGGGGGAATATACAGTGGGCTTCAGAATTATTGGCACCCTTAAAATAAATGTAAACAACAACATGGATAATGATTTATATTTTATGTTCAAACATACAGGAAAATTTACTTCTACTCAATACATTTACTCTGTTTTTTTTATTTGGTAATCTCATTTAAGAATTTCAGAGATTCAACCAATCTCTGAAATTCATTGCATCTCCATACCAACTTTTTGGAAACATGGCACGGATGAATGGTCAAACATCCCTAATTCTAGGGGAAAAATTCATGGCTGTCCTCTATGCCTGGGGTGTTTGCAAAAAGTATTAAACCAGGAGTGCCACTAATTTTGGAATCTGTTTTTTGGGCAATATTTTTTATTTAAGGCTTTGGTTGATTCCATTGAATCACTAATAAAGCACACTACTTTTAAAAAATTAAGTTGGAAAATAAAGCATACTTTATTTTTATGTTTACAGCACTTTTTGTGTATATTTAAAAAGTGCCAATAATTCTGGGGCCCATTGTATACACACTATATTAGATGTTTTTTGAACAACTGCTGAAGTCCAGTTTTGACATTTTGTGTGTTCAGAGCATACCAGTATTGTAATGTGTGCTTATTTGAGTGACTGTTGCTTTCTTGTCCGCTTAAACCAGTCTGGCCATTCTCCTCTGACCCCTCTCATTAACAAGGCATTTCTGCCCACAGGACAAGCCGCTTACAGGATGTTTTAGTCTTTTGCACTATTATCTGTTAACTCTTGAGCCTGTTATGCGAACCACCCCATCTGGCACCAAAAATCAGTCCCTAGAGCTTAAAGAGAATGGTGCGAGAAATGGAAACATGCCATGAGCAGCAGTTCTGTGAGTGAAAAAGGTCTTGAGAGAGGAGAATGGCCTGACTGATTCAAGCTGCCGTCAAGAGCGTGGAAGCTCATGTTTGGATGTTTGATATGCAGAAAATTTATTTCCTGATAGAAAAGTGTCAAGTGTCTCTATCTGCTGCTCTGCCGGAGTAACTGTGTAAACCCTCTTCCTCCCAGACAAGACTGTCCAAAATACTCATGATTAAGAAGGAACACATAAAGCAGCTGAAAGAAATGAACACTGAAGCTGAGAAGTTGGTAAGATCATTTTGCTTTTCTCTTATTGTTGAATTTTCTCCTATTGCTCTCCGGGCGCTATACATCCGGTCACCACTCCGAGTCTACCGGCTACGTAGCATTCATGTCAAAGGAGCACAGTAATGCGCCTTTTGAAGTTTGCCATGTTGTAATGAAAATGATCCATGCCATCTAGATGCCTTCATTGTCTGTAGGGCCATATAGCTTCCACATTAAAGCCACATGAATTCTGACCGCAGCGAAACCGGTCGTAGCCTCGCAAAGTTCGCTCTTGAGCCATATACAGTGCATCCGGAAAGTATTCACCGCGCTTCACTTTTCCAACATTTTGTTATGTTACAGCCTTATTCCAAAATGGAATAAATTCATTTTTTTCCTCAAAATTCTACACACAACACCCCATACTGACAACATGAAATACGTTTTTTGGAAATTTTTGCAAATTTTCAATAAAAAAACTAAGAAATCACATGTACCTAAGTATTCACAGCCTTTGCCATGAAGCTCAAAATTGAGCTCAGGTGCATCCTGTTTCCACTGATCAACCTTGAGATGTTTCTACAGCTTAATTGGAGTCCACCTGTGGTAAATTCAGTTGATTGGACATGATTTGGAAAGGCACACACCTGTCTATATACGGTCCCACAGTTGACAGTGCATGTCGGAGCACAAGCCAAGCATGAAGTCAAAGGAATTGTCTGTAGACCTCCGAGACAGGATTGGCTCGAGGCACAAATCTAGGGAAGGGTACAGAAAGATTTCTGCTGCTTTGAAGGTCCCAATGAGCACAGTGGCCTCCATCATCAGTAAATGGAAGAAGTTTGGAACCACCAGGGCTCTTCCTAGAGCTGGCCACCCGTCTAAACTGAGCAATCGGGGGAGAAGGGCCTTAGTCAGGGAGGTGACCAAGAACCCGATGGACACTCTGTCAGAGCTCCAGCGTTCCTCTGTGGAGAGAGGAGAATCTTCCAGAAGGACAACCATCTCTGCAGCAATCCACCAATCAGGCCTGTATGGGAGAGTGGCCAGACGGAAGCCACTCCTTAGTAAAAGGCACATGGCAGCCCGCCTGGAGTTTGCCAAAAGGCACCTGAAGGACTCTGGACAAAATTTTCTGGTCTGATGAGACAAAGATTGAACTCTTTGGCGTGAGTGCCAGGCGTCATGTTTGGAGGAAACCAGGCACCGCTCATCACCTGGCCAATACCATCCCTACAGTGAAGCATGGTGGTGGCAGCATCATGCTGTGGGGATGTTTTTCAGCGGCAGGAACTGGGAGACTAGTCAGGAAAAGGTAGGGAGGGAAAGATGAATGCAGCAATGTACAGAGACATTCTGAATGAAAACCTGCTCCAGAGCGCTCTTGACCTCAGACTGGGGCGACGGTTCATCTTTCAGCAGGACGACCCTAAGCACACAGCCAAGATATCAAAGGAGTGGCTTCAGGACAACTCTGTGAATGTCCTTCAGTGGCCCAGCCAGAGCCCAGACTTGAATCCGATTGAACAAAGATGGGTGTGCCAAGCTTGTGGCATCATATTCAAAAAGACTTGAGGCTGTAATTGCTACCAAAGGTGCATCAACACAGTATTGAGCAAAGGCTGTGAATACTTATGTACATGTGATTTCTTAGTTCTTTATTTTTAATAAATTCACAAAAATTTCAAAAACTTCTTTCATGTTGTCATTATGGGGTGTTGTGTGTAGAATTTTGAGGAAAAAAATGGAATTTATTCCAATTTGGAATAAGGCTGTAACATAACAAAATGTGGGAAAAGTGAAGTGCTGTGAATACTTTCCGGATGCACTGTACGTTATGCTCTTGAATCATGAATCTCCTTGCATTTCATGAATTTCCTCTTTATGTAGCCTTGAAACTGGATAGAAATGGTGAGATTAAAATGATTAATGATGGGAATGAAATGTACAGACAGAAAAGAAGTATAAATGAACAACCACAAGGGAATTTTACAAAGATTTGGGTCCCGCCAGAAAATGACCAAAAAGTGTTGCATATTCAACCAAGTAGTTGGTAAGGTGGAAAGATTCCTTGTGGAAACAAGGAACAAGTTTCTACTCGTCTATCTACTTGTTTTAGGAGTACACCAAGTGGTGCTGTTGTAGTGCGCAATCAAATATTGAGAAATTGGCAAGTGGCACAATTTAGCATTTGTGAATAACAATTTCTTTCTGAGCAGTATTATGAAAATATCATAATCTGTCACTAGACAGAAAATTGTGTGAGAATACATGTCTACTCGCAAGAGATTATTTGGGTATTATTTAGAATTACAAATCCAAGGCAGCTGAATATAAAAAGAACATTTACACTAAGTTTGAGCAAAATTGGAGTGGTCCACTCCCAAACCTCTGGTCAATTTTTCATGGAATGACCCTATCAGAGAAAGGTATCTTATGGCACCATTTCAGTTGCCATAATATTTGGTAAATGTTTCTGATGAGTCAGGTGTGTTCAATCACTTCCTTAGTGCAGGTATAAGTGCTTTATCTACTCTAAGCTTTTAATTGCCTTCGGTCCTCGTTGTCAAACCAGTAACTGACTATGGAGTTGTGCCAATGGCAGTCAAGGAAGCCAACAGAAATGATATGTCCAAATACTTATGATCTGCACTGTAAATGAGGTTGTCATTCTTAATTGCTGCATTTTGATGGTTATGGTGCTATATATTTACTGCAAATAATACTGCAGTGCATTTGTTTGAACAGAAATCGTACTCGATGCCGATAGGATTCGAGTTTCAGAAGAGGTATGCAACCATTGTGCTGGACCTGGAGCAGCTGAATAAGGACCTCAACAAAGTCTTACACGAGGTGCAGCAGTACTGCTATGAGGTAAGGGTTTGTGATGTGGTTCAGGAGGTGTGGTTTCAGCCGAAACGCTTTTGGACCTTGAGCATCTTTCCTTGCGCTAATAAACAACGTTACATCATTTGAAATCTGCCTGTGCTTTCTATTGTATACATTGACTTCGGTGCTGTCAGTCAAGGTCCAGGTTTTATTAGCCAAGATATTTGTACAAGTACCAGCCACAGCCAGTATCCTAAATTTTTTACTTTACAAGTACAGGAGTGAATCAGCATAGTTTACTGAGCCAACAGAAGACTAAAGGGGGTAATTGGAATGAAAACCAGTATGCAGTACCAGTTGTGCACCCCTGCTCTTGACCCAGAAAACGATCAATGTCTTTAAGGACATTCCAACCTGTTAAATCTAGGACCTAGAAGTTATGAACTCCCAATCTTGCCATTGAGCAAGGAAGCATGAGCGCCTCCTTGTGGATCCACCTTTCCCATTCTGCCATGCATCTGCCACGTCTAACTGACGTAGCCTCGAACTGACGTTTGACGGTGCAAGGACATTCCATTTTCCTAATTCCCCGTCTTCACTTCTTTTTCTAACCTGTAGAAAAAGGGGGAAGACTTTTGGAATGAGCCCTCAGTCTCTCTCTCCCCCCCCCCCCCCCCCCCCACTCTCTCTAGTTGGCCCCAGAGCAGGGCATGCAGGCGGCCAACCAGCCCACAGACCTGAGGCGGCGCTGTGAAGACCAGGCCCAGGAGATGGTCCGACAGGCCAACGCCCTCCCCGGCGGCCAGCACTGTGTCCACAGCCAGAGCCTCAGCGACCTCATCTCGGGCCTCACTGCTCTACTGCTACAGATTAAGGTAAGGCACGCTTGCGTCTTAGAGCCTGGGCTCCCAATCGGTTATCCAGGCCACTCAAGCTGGGTTCCTCAGGTTAAAGCTTGATTTTTGCTTTGTCGCACAACCCTTGCGACATGTCATATGAAGAAATTGAAAGCACCACACAACGTTTCGGCAATTTACTTCAAGAAATGTCTGCGATGATGGTTCCGTTGTCTCTGATAACAAGATGCCAAACAGCAAACATTTAGAAAATATGGCGATGTCTGGTGGAGCCTATCCATGACAATTAATTTCAATGTTCCATCTGGCTCTCCAACCAACGCTGTGCGACAAAGTATGATTGTCCATGGCATAACAAAATTCTGCAGGTGCGCAACACTGAGAAAGTGTCAGACGACACTTTGTTGGGCAACAAAGTGTAAATCAAGCTTTACCCTCCAGCTGCTCTCCAATTCTTCAGGAAGCAGGCCTTTCCTTTGTGCAAATTATTCGAGAGCACACATCTGCGGCTTGTAATTTCAGAGATGGTGTCTAAGGATTGGAGCACAGTATTAGGTTCACTGCACACATTACAGCTGCTGAGGACAGTGAGGAGCGGATGTGTTGTTGGCATGTCACTGTTTGGTTTGTTTAATTTTCTAATTTATGTATATTCTCACATTAGCAACTGAATTTAAACTGTTAACCTAACCGTCAACATTTCGCCTACATGTGCACTATGAAATTCAATGGCATTTATGTGGCAGACGCCAACAAATCTCTCAGCCTTAAATGTCATTGGATGAACAGCTGGGACTAAGATTAGCATATGGTAATATTGACTCTGTAGGTTTCAAAGGCCAGGGATGTGGGTTTAGAATTGTCACAAATATCCTTGCTAATTTATTAATGTCCTTAACTACTAGCACACAGTGATGTAGCACTTATGAGTTATGTAGTCCTTCCTTCAGGTACATGGCATTTATTTAAAAAATAAAAATAAATAAAAAATATAAATAAAAACCTGAATGACCAGGGCCCAGTATTTAAAAACGTTTTTTGGATAGGATCAGTAATGGGATAGAAGCTGTAATGCTGGTCTTAAAAATTGGGAAAAATATTTTGTGATCCCTAGAATCTTGAATCTAGATCAAATGTATTTCAAAATTCTAAGATGGAAATTACGTTTGATACTCAAAATCTGGATAGTCTTCTGAAAGGGCGGATTCAGGATGGATTCAAGGTTGATGTCGGTACATATGGGACACACGGCACTTTTAATAAATTGTTTCTTTTTCCAGTTGATTGCACATTAACACGCACCCTCCCAAAACAATATCCAATGGACAATGCAATATTTTTAAGAACCCACAACACTAAAATTGCTCTAAAGAAAGTCTTAAAAATTGTAAATGCTTTGGGATGTTATTTGAAAATATACTCTTATCTATCCTAAAGTAATGGGTAGGTGCAAAAAGCTGAATCAGAAAATCCATCCATCCATCCATCCATTACCTGAACCCGCGTATCCTGATCAGGGTCGCAGGGGGGCTGGAGCCTATCCCAGCATACATTGGGCGAAAGGCAGGAATACACCCTGGACAGGTCGCCAGTCTATCTCAGGGCACACACACCATTCACTCACACACTCATACCTACGGGCAATTTAGACTCTCCAATCAGCCTAACGTGCATGTCTTTGGACTGTGGGAGGAAACCGGAGTACCCGGAGGAAACCCACGCAGACACGGGGAGAACATGCAAACTCCGCACAGAGAGGCCCCGGCCGACGGGGATTCGAACCCAGGACCTCCTTGCTGTGAGGCGGCAGTGCTACCCACTGCACCATCCGTGCCGCCTGAATCAGAAAATGCTATGCACAAATTCAGATGTACCCGTTGGACAGTCTGTCGTGAACCCTTGTATTAACTAGGGTTGATTGATCAGTAAACGTATTATGCTCTCAAAATGGTTGTGTTCGGAAGTTATTAGTTTTTATTACTTTTTTTTTTAATAGGGCTAATTTTGCAAACTGAATTTTGAAATAAGACTCACTTTGGCCCATGTGTTGTGTACTACACTGCTCAAAAAAATAAAGGGAATAAAACATATCCTAGATCTCGATGAATGAAATATTCCAGTTACAAAATCTTTATTCATTACATAGTGGAATGCGTTGAGAACAAAATAACATAAGAATGATCAATGGAACCCATGGAGGTCTGGATTCAGAATAATACTCAAAATAAAAGTGGAAAAATCAGATCACAGGCTGATCCAACTTCTGTGGAAATTCCTCAAGACAATTCAAAATGAGGCTCAGTAGTGAGTGTGGCCTCCACGTGCCTGTATGCACTCCCTACAACGTCTGGGCATGCTCCTGATGAGACGACGGATGTTCTCCTGAGGGATCTCCTCCCAGACCTGGAACAGGGCATCAGACAACTCCTGGACAGTCTGTGGTGCGACGTGGCGTCGGTGGATGGAACGAGTCATGATGTCCCAGAGGTGCTTGATTGGATTCAGGTCTGGGGAACGGGCAGACCAGTCCATAGCATCAATGCCTTCGTCATGCAGGAGCTGCTGACACGCTCTAGCCACATGAGGCTGAGCATTGTCATGCATCAGAAGGAACCCAGGGCCCACTGCACCAGCATATGGTCTGAGGATCTCATCCTGGTACCTAATGGCAGTCAGGGTACCTCTGGCTAGCACATGGAGGTCTGTGCGGCCCTCCAAGGATATGCCTCCCAAGACCATCACTGACCCACCGCCAAACCGGTCATGCTGGAGGATGTTGCAGGCAGCAGAACGTTCTCCACGGCATCTCCAGACTCTGTCACGTCTGTCGCATGTGCTCAGTGTGAACCTTCTCTCATCCGTGAAGAGCACAGGGTGCCAATGGCGAATCTGTCAATCCTGGTGTTCTCTGGCAAATGCCAATCGGGCTACACTGTGTTGGGCTGTGAGCACAGGCCCCACTTGTGGATGTCGGGCCCTCATACCACCCTCATGGAGTCTCACATGGAGTTTCTCACAGTTTGAGCACATTAGTGGCCTGCTGGAGGTCATTTTGTAGGGCTCTGGCAGTGCTCCTCCTGTTCCTCCTTGCACAAAGGAGCAGATAGCGGTCCTGCTGCTGGGTTGTTGTCCTCCTACGGCCCCCTCCACGTCTCCTCCATGCTCTTGACACTGTGCTGGGAGACACAGCAAACCTTCTTGCCACAGCGTGCATTGATGTGCCACCCTGGATGAGCTGCACTACCTGAGCAACTTCTGTGGGTTGCAGACACCGCCTCATGCTACCTCTAGTGGTGAGGGCACTGGCAAAATGCTAAAGTGACCAAAAATCAGCCAGAAAGGATGAGGGCAGGGAAATGGTCTGTGGCCACCACCTGCAGAACCATTCCTTTATAGGGGCTGTCTTGCTAATTGCCTCTCATTTCCACCTGTTGTCTGTTCCATTTGCACAACAGCAGGTGAAATTGATTCACAATCTGTTGCTTCCTAACTGGACAGGTTGATATCCCAGAAGTGTGATTGAGTTACATTGTAATGATTGTGTTCTTTATTTTTTGAGCAGTGTACTTCAGATGAATAGGACTAATATGAAAACTGAATTACAGTTCATATGTTGGGAAAAATGTGTCTTAATTAAATGTTGCATTATTTTGACCAACAGATAGAGACCTATACAATATTCTGGTATCAGGATCAGAATGATCCTATCTGAAAATTGTTTTAAAAACCGGAATAAAACCAACAAGATCTCCGATAGCAAAAAAGGGATTTCAAAATCTGGATAATTCTGATCTAGATTAAAAGTTTTGAAATACTCAGTCCAGGATAAATGAAGCCAACAGGGATTGAGATTTGATGAGAAATGTTTTCCTGGATCATAATTTTTTATTTGTCTTGCAGTACATTTTCAAAGCCAAATTTCTTGGAAGGTATTTTTAGAAAGGACTGAAACATGCTTTTTGCATTAGTAAGAACTAAGAATCCCAGTAATGCATCATATAATATTTAGTTAGAGGCACCTTTTTGGAACTTAACCTGCTCATGTCTGCTAAAATATGGAAGCTTATCTTGCCCTATTTCCCTGTATATTCTTCCAGCCATTCTTCCTTCAGCACCCCTGACTGGCAATGCACAAAAAAATATATGATTCCCGAGAAACACAAAATTCTTGCCAGGAGACAAATGTTTCCATGGAACCAACCAAAATCAAACTTTCATTTAATAAATAGATTTCACCAAAATCAAGGTTCCATAATTATTGGCACCCCTGGTTTATTACTTGGTGCATTCACTTCTGTCAAGGATAACAGCATGGAGTCTTAAAAGTTTGTAATGCTTGACAAGGTTATTCTGTTATGGACTAAGGCGCCCTATAGAAAACCCATATGAAGGCCTAGGGCTCACAATGCATTTCAAGTGTCTTGAAAAATAGTTGTATGATCAAATACAACACTGGCATCACATCCGTCTGTTAAGGGAGATTGTAACATGCAGGTCACATCTGCCCATAAGGGGTTAAGGAACACATTTGGAGGGATTTTGGACCATTCCTCTATGCAGATCCTTGCAAGATCATTCACATTCTTGAGCTTGTGCTTATGCACTACCCTCTTCAGTTCAGCCCACGGGTTTTTGAGATTCAGTGCCTGAGAAAGACACTGCAGAACATGGATTTTGTGGTCACAGAACCATTTCTGCGTGTATTTTGAGGTTTGTATTGGGTCTTGCTGGAAAGTCCGCCTACAGCCAAATCTCAGCCTTGTGGTTGAGGGAACCAGATTGTGAATTACTAATAAGATTATTTTGATACCAGACTTCAGTAATGTTACACTAGAATATCACAATTTCATAGGTTTTGGCGAAATATTGTGCCCATTTTTAATCTCATTTGTGAAACAATCCAATTCAATACCGAACCATGAAGTTTTGCGTCTTGTTGAATTATAGAAAAGACCATAATCAATAGCTGTATGTCAATAACTAATCAGTTAGGTAACCAAATAAAATAAAACATTGATGGACTGAAACATCCAGTCTAAGGTTACCTGGCCAGCAGATATTTGTTTTTTTTCCAATTGGCAAAGCAGTTGATATTGCTATTTTTGGAACCATGGTCTGGCATTTACTTGCAACTTCAGGAAGGTTGTCCTGTTGTGCATGTATCACTGCTGATACTGCTTTTAATGAAGCAGATGCTTGATTCTGTATTCTTCACATTGAAAGTACCACTGCTAAAGCAAAATTGATCCAAATTCTGTCATGACAAAATGCAGTACTTGGAAACCTGTTCACCAGGTTTTCGGTCATTTTGTGCTTTTGTTCATTTTCACCATGGGAAGTAATGTCATCATATTACAGCTCTGGGCCGCGTTTCCCGATAACGGTGTCTCAACATTTTCCGAAGACTCGAAAGGTGCACCTTACTAAAGTTGTTTACTTTTCTTGGCGTGTTTCCGGAACTATCCCTTAGGAGAGGCTGATTAAGTCATAGCTTCTACATGTGACATTACTAGGCCCATCTACACCTCTAAGATCGATTATTCACTCCATGTAGCGACTGTTTACTGCATTATGACAGAAAGTAGTGTTCTTTATGAATAAAACACTGCAGAAATACCTAAATGCAATATTTTTATCATGACTTGTGGGAACTTAATAGAATTGAAAACTGCTAACCGTATATATATTTTTAGCCAAATTATAGACCTATTTACGGTTTGTGATATCAGATTGTGGTATCGCACCTCGTCCCACTACGCCACCTAGCAATATGCCTTCTTTGGCATGTCATGTTTTATTGACATTTAAGGCACCATTGTCATGGTGCCTTAAATGACTTTGCAATCAGGGTTGCTTTGCCTGAAGCACCATCACATTACTGGTGTAATTCACTATTTTCTCTGATTACCTGATGTTCAATATAAGTGCTCCAACGAGTAAAACGCACCAACACGAAAACAACATGAGCTATGGCAGAAAAAAAAAACAGAGAAGCAGTCCGCAAATTAAATGGAGATATTGTTAGAGGACGTGGCGCTGAATAAAGAAACCTTATTTTCCGGTTTTAGGACTACGGTGTCCGTCAAAACAAAGAAAGAACTATGGTTAAACATCGCTCCCGCCCACAGAGAGAGTGGAAATCGTCAGTTTATAAATATAATTTAAAAGGCAATTAAGCATCATGTTCAATAAAGTACAACGTGCATCCTTCGTAACGTACACTTTTATTCTTTGCATGAAAAATGTCCCATTAATGTTGTATTTTAGTAATATTATTAGCCAACTACAACTGTAGAAGTATTAGTGTACATATTGCTTAACAGATTGAGACAGATAGGAGCAACAGCTGATTTCAGAGGCTTGCGGTCAACAGTGGTGGCCACTAGCGGAGTGAGCTGACAACATCGATAAGGTATAGCTAAGAGTGGTCCAGACCAACCTTATGAAAGTACCACTTACAGAAGGTATACTTAGCTAAGAACGTTTCGGGAAACACGCTTAGGAGACAAGAAGACTTTGTTAAGAAGACTTCGGGAAACATTAAAATATTTATGACCTTGCCCCCCCCCCCCCCTTATTTCTTTTGCAGTGTTTGGCTGAGGGAAATGACTTGAATTCATTTGAATTTAAATCGCTAACAGACTCTTTAAATGACATCAAGGACTCAATAGATGATTCCAACCTCAGGTAAGAATTCCTATAAAGAAATTATAAGCCACACTCAGCAAAAACTGTTTGTTGAATTGTGGTGTTCATGTTGAACAGGCCTTAACAAGCCATATAATAAGTTTCTTCTCTTACCAGTGCATGAGTTTTGCTGTTATTTCTATGCATTATTTTATTGTACCAGTTTGCATCCGTGAAACATTTTCTCTGGTATTCTTCCCCAGCTGTTTTCAGAACAACGTAGAGATCCATGTGGCTCACATTCAGAGTGGCTTGAGTCAGATGGGCAATCTTCATGCCTTTGCTGCCAACAACACCAACAGAGTTTGAAGTTCATCACCCTTTCAGTGTTGTATAGTAAAAGTCTGAAAATCTGTTCACTGTATATAATGTCAAACTGGTATTTAAATGTTATGTCCACAGACCTCAACAGTGGAAGTACTATACCAATCTCATACACACCTCCAGCTTTCTCGATTTAAATGTTGTGATAATGCCTCCAGGCTATTTAAATGGCAGGTCCAACTCTGGATATTCAGTGTCTGTTTTCAAGAATGTTTGTATGATCTCCATTTGTTCTCATACACTTTATTGTACTCCCAGAAAATTATCTTCAGGTTACCAGATCTTGCATTAATAGGAACCCCCACCCCACCACACCACACTACAGATTTTACATTCGTATTTTAAACGTCATCTTCGGTCAAGTTTGCCTGCTAATATTGCCAGTTGCGCATTTTTTAAAGATTCTGTTCATTATATAAAACAACTGTTGGTATTCTAAAATTGATTTCACCTGAGCACAAGTTGTTTGTGATTCACACTTTAACTACACCACCTGTAAATGTAATGTGAAATGATACAGATGTTATATGTTCTGTGGGGCAACGTTTCTGTTTGCAAAGCAACAACTGGCTGATTTATTCCAGACAAAAACGATAAGTTCAGGAGAGATTCTCTTCACTTCTTTAAGAAGTGGCCCCTGTTCTGCATAAACTTGCTTGAGAATGGCCCTGTGCATTTGAGCGTTGCTGGTGGGGTTAAACAAACCTGTTGACATCTTTGTGCCAAACAGGACTTCAAGCAGCTTCTTTGTACTGTTCATTGTACAACATTTAATTTATGTCAGGTGTGTCAGAATACACACAATTGTTTAACCTTGTTCTGAAGAATTGCAGGATGTGTAAATGCTCAATGAAAATAAGGTTTTTAATATTTTACCTTGTTGCCATTATCTCTTAATGATGGAGGGATATATGCAGGATAATTTTTTCCAATAGAGAGGACATATTTTTTATAATTTACTATATTCCTGTTAGAGCAGGCATGGAAAGGCTCCCCATTTTAAACTTTTCCAGAAAGACTATTTGTAGTGTTTTTACATGATTCTAAAAATGTAAAGGCAGTCATCTTTGACAAGTGTGTAGGCTTTATTGTACATGCGGTTCAGGACACCTTGAGAATTTAGAGGTGACTTTTATACTTTTCTGTAAGTACATTGATACAATTTTTATCCTCAGTTTTTATATAAGGTTATCACTTTGCTATTTTTCTAAAGCAGAGTTCTCTTCATCTTGACGAGCACACCCATATGTTCAGTATATTTATGGGTGACTACCCTCCTTCCCTTGATTATGTAAATACCTAAAAAATGTAGGTAGGACCCCGTCCTCCTCCCCCAAACATATTTGCAGGTAACTTGCAGCTATTGTATATATTACATCACTGACAACTTCACATGAAAATTGAACAGGCCCAAAATGTAATGACTATTTATAACTTGAGTTCACTGGGTGGGTGTGTAAGCAGTTTGAGCATTCTAGCTAAGCTTGTGCATTTGTAAGTATTTTTTTCTTGCAGGTTATTTTAATTAAAATTTGTCTTTAAACAAAGGGTTTTGTTTGTACTCTGATCAACCAATGTCATTCTGCCAGGTCCTTGTCTGAATTTAACCTCTGTTCAAGACTTCGTAACAGTCGGGCCTTAAAGGTTTGTATCCCACAGGAACATTCCAAAGAATTTCAAAACTTGCATCCAAAATACAAACATCTTTATTCAACAAGATCATAATTAAGACTACTTTACAAGGTACTTTAGTTAAATACAATAAATAAATTGTCTACTGTTTCTTTTGGGTTTTTTTAAAAAGGGCGAGTGTAAGTTTTAGCTCAAATGTAAACTTGGAAAATATATAAACCGCCCAAAATGTGTATCATCACAACGTTACAAGAAATCGCTAAATCCTGAGATGACTCCATTTTCCCAGTCGGAATCCGAATCAGAAAATTTCTCTCTTGGTTCGGTGCCTCGGATTGGAGAGAAATGACCGAAACGCTCATGCTTGCTCTTTACTTGAATATGTTGAACGGGACATACTAACACTTGTTTGGGTGAGGATCTTCTGAAATTAGTCGGTGAAGGTATAGGAGGAATCACCACTTTCATCTCTGGTCCGATCGTTTTGTTTGGTGGGAAGTTGTCATATTCCACAAGAATGTGCTTCAGTGCTTTGCTGACGTTACTTTGGGAGAGTGACTTCGTAAAATCCCCCTCACTTTGGTAATGTCGAACTCTGCCGCTGCTGGGTCCTGTGATGTTCGTGTGATCGTCCAGGTGACGAATCTTTCCGTCATTGATTGCATCAAAAGTGCTGGGGACGGACGGATGTGCATAGTCCCCGTGTTTCTTGAGTGTTTTTGTTTTCCCGTGGATATCCTCCGTCGTGTTGTTAAGCTGTGATCTGTAGTCGTTTCCCAAGGCGAAGTTGGCCATTCTTTGTATTTCTATAGGCATTCGGTTCTGAAGCTGCGAGAACGGGGTGATTGGACTTGCAGTATGACTCGGTTTCATTGACGGAGGCCCAGACTGACGCCGGGATTTTGCCCGCCTGTTTTGGAACCAGACCTACGAAGAACAGAAAACGCGTGTTAAGTTGGGCGCGAGACATGGCCTAATATAACAATAAATAAAAAAATCGTGTCTTTATTATTATTTTACAAACATTAACCTCGCACTTTGATTGTACTTAACACACATTTCAATATCAATTATTTTTACTATGTAATCACAATACTGACATTTAGTATAGCTACAGTGGTTTACAAACTCGTTCCTGCCCCCCCGTGTAGGCTATTTAGCGTAAGACAAATAGGCTATTGCGAACAATTGCACAAAGAGATAAAAATTTATCAAATGTTCGAGTGAGGTTCATCAATAGGCTTCTAATTAGGTTGCTGAACACATCTGTTTAACTGCATGTATAATAGTTAACTTAAATCACTAATTTATTCGTAATGAAAAGTTGCACTGTTCAGAACATCGTGAGCTAACTTGTGTGTTCGGAACACAATGTTAGGCCATTGCATGTTAAAGTGCTTACCTGTATTCTAGATTCCGGGAGGCCAGTTAGCGCTTCCAGCTTTTCGCGTAGGTAAATGTCCGGATACATGGTATCAGAGTACACCTTTTCCAGGACCTCAATTTGCTGCTGGGTAAAGTTGGTCCTCTTTCTCCTATGAGTTAGCAGTGCCATGCTCGGACATGCCGAGTTCGCTGTGTTGTAGTAATTTGTCCCATTGGCCACGGCACTGAATTCTGAAAATGAACATTGACAAATCAGTAATTAGAGAACAATTCTAGCCGTAGCTAATCAAGTTGATTTGGCCTACTTTCAGGTAACTACAATATGAAAAACTTTTATTCTACCGCACAAAATATTATCCCAGAAGTACAATTAATGCTGTCGATACTACATGTTCGCTAACCTAGACCAGGCACTGAATGCAGGCACTAACCGGTTTGTTGCATGTTGCTCCGTCTGTCTGGATTCCCCTCCGAAAACATCTGGAACTGTATAGCCGAATTTCTAGCAGGCAGTTTCGCGTGAATAGCAGACATTTCCCCGTTTGTGGTTCTGTTTTCTGAGCTTCTTGGTTTTCGTGTGCCTTTTTATATCCTGCTTCGCTTCAGTGTGATCAAAGCAGACGGAGAAGTGTGAATGCTGGACGATTTCTTTAGACTGGCACCGAAATAACAGCTCTAAAACCTTCAGACGCCATTGTTCGGAGCCCATCTGTGGATGTTAGGTGTGAAGTTGAGGCCTCACCGTTGGCAGGCGTAGGCTTTGCTCTAATGGTCCTAATGGAAACGCTTGGCAAATACACATTGATAGAAAAACATTTTTCATCTTTGACAGCTTCCCCAGAAGACATCCTGGGGAGAGAGATCACAACGAACAAACCCCTGTTGCTAGTTTAGCCCTATTGAGGACATTTAGATATGTCTAATTAAGGGCTTCCATTTGTCGGGCTGCATTGTTTTCCAATGTAGTGACAGGGCAAGCATGAGTCCCAGATGATCCTCTGTAAAATGGCAAGATTTCCTTTCAGATTATGTTGTTAATATTTCACACATTTTAGACTGACTTCTGGACATCATTGGAATTTAGTCATTTTCACTTCACTAATAGTTCCATGTCTTATGGAGATCCCATGGGATAAATTAAATAGCTACTGCATTGTAGTGGGTGTTTTTCCATATAATGGAATGGAATAATGGTTGGCATTTATATAGCACCTTTATCCAAAGCGCCATATTGGGGTTCTCAGCCACAAGCTTGTCACTTCAGGAGATCTTGAAATGTGAAAAGTTTGGGAACCTCAGATGTACATCATGTGTTTTAAAAACAACTTTTGAACATTGAACAGGAGTATTCAAGCATCATACTCATCATACTTTTTACAAAATTATTTAATTTTGTGCTTTTGATGCAGGGTTTTTTCCAGGCACATCTTTCCCCTCCATGCTTCCAGCCACTGCCTCCTATGTTTCACATATTTTAGTTTAATAAAATATATTTGAGTCTGTGTATGCACTTTTTCTGCGCTTTGTGTTTTTACACAGTTGTAGCATCTTCTAATCTTCTTTTAAGATCTACATCTTTGTAATTCAAACAGCAGTGATTACACATTCCCCATTTATGCAAAATGAATCATACCAACAATAAAGACACCCCCAATACACAAACTCAGTTAAAAGCTCTTAGGCAGGAACATCCTGGTTGAATGACCACTCTCCACCCAAGTTAGGGAAGAGTGTGATGGTGAGGAGTTCATACAGACACATTTTAGGAGCGTCTGAAGTTCAGGAGTTTTGCATGAGTGTTTAAAAAAGTTAAATATTAATACATAAGTAAATAAATATATTTTGATGTGCGAATCTGTTGAGCAAAATATTTCCTTGAAATACTTTAGTTCTTCAGTTACTGGTAAGAATGCAAGTATTTCAAGACCATATTTGTCTAAGGTTGCTCAACAGATTCACTCAGCAACAAGGCTATGTAATAATTCCCATTACCTTTTTTTCTGGAGCAATTTGGCATGTTTAAGAGTATAATGGTGATTCACAATATGCATATTGAATTTCTCATATGTGCATGTGTTGAATCTAGCATACTCTACAGAGTTCACAAGGGCTGATCCGGTTGTTGTATTTTTCATTTTTGATATTGTGCACGTGTTGATATCTAAACTCTCCAGGCTAGTCATTTTACCAGCATAAAATTGCATTTGTCATTTGGAAATCGGTGTAGTAGAAACATACCAGCTCAATGACATCTAACATTGCCTTGTTGGCTTACAATAATTTCCATCTAAAATAATTTAATTAATTAGTAATACTCAAAGAGAGCCACGGTACAACTGTCTTTTCAAGGCAGATCTTGGTTGTGTTGATCTGGGGACAGGAAGCAGACCTATGAAGGTAATAGGTGATGGATTATCTACCAGGTGATTTCCCAGCCGAAATAGCCAGAGGGATGCTTGTCCCCACACGTATTGTCCCAGTCTTTACATCTTGGAGATATATTTGAAAAACCCCTCACTAGTGACTCAAATTATACATTGAAGCATTCATGTTTCATGCATCTTTTCATCAAGCCAATCTGTCCAAAGTCACTGACATGGCCATCATTGGCCAATATTAAGGGTAACTACCAATGCCTGAGTAGATTGTAACACAAGATGCTTAATGCTAATCACATTCAGTTACATGTGAATTAAATGACATACTACAGACAGTATCAATATTATAAAGCAGAAATGATTCAATAAAAGATACAATAATTAATATACAATTAACAAATGCTTATTAATAAAGGGCTACATTTGTAGTTGTAATGGTAAATTTGAGTTCCAATGCATGTGGCTTATCTGACTCGTATCCATTGTAAATTCTGACTACTTTTAGTAATTTGTAATGAGTTTATACTAAGTGGAAACTGATGTTACCATGTTCCACCAGTGCTATCTACAGTTTCAGAAGATTACATTAAATTATTAAATGTTGACACAGTTGTTGAATATTCAGTAGCTGACTTCAAACATTGCCTTGATTTTATCGTTTCATGTCCTTGATACTCAAAACGCTTCCTTGGAAAGGTTTTGCGTGTGTCTGGTCAAGAGTTTAACGTTGTTAATTCGATTAAAACAAGGACAGTGATTCACACACAGGCCCTGTGATGGGAATTTCTTTTGATCTACCCAGAACAACTACCACATGCCATGACCCATTAACACCGTGGCAGCCATTCTTTATAGGCAGTTCCTGTGTCAACTCTAAAATAACCACTGTAATGGAATGACAGACAGGAAAATGGGAGGCAGACCGCCACCTAAAAATATCACTATTTAATCTCGAGTAGAATTTTTTTATGAGTTTGTGACAGGCCAGCATCGTTTTTATATTTTGTTAGGCTACCCTGGCCTAAGAAACATTGTATCGCAAAGGTTGTTTTTTTCTGATTTCAGTGATTTTTCTTTATAAAGACATTGCATCCGATGAGCAACAAGTAATGTTCACAGTATGTATTCATAATAATGTTACAGCTCAGCACTGGAATGAAACTCGAGGATTAGTGTACTGGCCCATTTTAGCTAATTACATCGTAAATTGTCATTCTAGATTTCATACGTTGCCGTGTTATAAATGACAAATTTGGACATGGATGGGGAGCATGTCTGATTGCCAATAATAGGTAAACCTCTCACACACTTGCACATTTCTGAATCTCGTAGAAATCATACAATCCTCGTTCCCAAAGCCAAACCTATAACTTATTTAATATAGCTACTGTGCGGTATACTAGCTGTAATTCTGTCAAAGTGCCACGACCTGAACGATGGTTCCTCAACCCATGCCGTAGCAAAAACAAAAACGTGCGGATTATTACATTTATTTTCTTTGTAACATTTTCTTTTACAATGAATCTGTGTTCCGTTGCTTAGTTACACTTTTCTCTACGTCGTGACCTCATCACTCGTAATTCCCGGAAGTTCCGGAAAAAATTAAACGGAAGTAGGTACGTGGCCGCTTCAGCTGACATTCGGCATGATGGCGATGGAAATACAGAGCTCCGACGCCAACAGTGGCAGCTCAAGCCGACTTGAAGTGTCCATTGATGGACTGACCCTCAGCCCTGATCCCGAAGGCGACCAGGAGCATGTCGAAAGGACAGATTCTCAACAGCTGGAGCAGGAAAGCGAAGTTCAGAGTTCACCTGAGGGCAAAGATGTGGAGGAGGGCGAGACTGCCACAGCCATGGAAAGGAAATGGGGATTTTCTCTCGAGGAGCTGTATGGGCTGGCACTGAAATTCTTCAAAGGTATTGCTTGTTTATGCCCATTATTTGTAAATCAAGAGTATCTCGCTACGTAACCCGATTTAAGATCGCATTCCGCCTTGAGTAGCTAATGTTAGGTGGTTAGCTGGGAAAGCTAGCTATCAGGTAGCCAGCTTGCTGACCCGGATTCGTGTTGACCACGGCTCATTGTTTTGCCTGGGCACAGTATGGCAGACTGGCGACGCACGTAGCTAGCTATGTAGTTAACATATTTCTGTTAGCTACATATACATTTTTCAATGTATAGTTACGGCATTATATTAACACCAGCGTACCTGGCTACCGAGTTAGCTATGTAGTCAACGCCAGTTACTAAATTGATGGAAGACTAACATGTACTAAACGTTAGATTGCAAACAAACGATATGCCGCAAAGTTACCTCAGTAATGTGTTGGAATTATCATGTTTCATGTGCTTGCTTTGCATTATTTAATATTACACACTATGTCTATGTGCCTGTCATCTTGGATTGCTACTACTGTGAACCTGTGATTCGTCAAGAGGACTTGTGACTTGTCAAGAATACAACTATAATGGCCCTTATTATGGCTTAATAAGCTGTGGTTCCTTGTTTAAATATGCTCGAAAGCACACGCAGTCCAAGGTTGTTCATTGTGCTACTGGTCTAGCATGCACAGATTTGTAGTCGGCACAGACACCACTTGTACTATGCTGGACATAAATAGGTGTTTAACATTTCAGAAATTGCCAAGACTTGTAAAATCCACTAGTTTCTCGAATAAATACACAGCAACTATGCGCGTGTGATTTCATCGAACAACTCCCGTGTTGGAGTTCCTTGTTGGTTGATTACGAACTTGCTTCCCGCTGTCAGTATTGCTGCTCAGCTGTTCTCAGGCTTAAAACGCGAGGTTGCGTGCTGCAGAACAGGATTTGCTCCCGAATAATTTCAGGTTTTACCAGCAGCCTAGTGCTGAAAGTAGACTATATAATGAGTTCCTGAAATAAACTCAGCTTCCCGAAAATCACACAACATTCCCATTTGCTGTCGCAGGAGAAATTTAGGCGTGTTATACAACTGTTCATTTTCTCCTGTTAACACATCTCCGGAATTTATTGTGGCATGAAATTCGTTCATTTTTTTGTGTTGCTTACGTAGCAAGAGGGCGCCGTTAACCTATAAACACGCATGGTTCATTTTCAGTCCACAAATTCCCACTAGAGAGTGACCCAGGGGCGATTCTAGGATTTTATGTCAAGTGGGTCTGAACCATGAATTGTAATTACATGGACAAATTAAGATAGCTTTTCAATTTTTTACTTTTGTAATCCTTCAAAGGCCACTTCAATCATTTTGGACAAAATAGGGCCTTTTCTAAAATTGAAGCACTAGACTGCAGTCTATATAGTCTTACTTATCTTACTATTAGAGATCATGTATTTTCCACTGAATATTATGCAGTTGACTACCTGATGATCACCTGAGTCTTTCAGTGGCTCCTCCCCATCCTACTCTGATCTGTTCAATCTCAGCATTTCCTGTCTCCTGTTTGTTCTCCTTACTTATTTGTCTGGAAATTCACAAAACTTAGACATTGCCTTGTGTGACAAGCAGCTTCAGTCCTACTCTAGGGGACATTCTTGGGCACTAACTAGGGCTCCAGACAAACTCTTTCAAACTGGTGGCGCTGGTGCCACTAACCTTAGCAACCGGTGGTGCAATCAAAGAATTAGGTGCAACATTTTGGTTCCTCAGATGGCCAGCTCTGATACTTTGGCCTGGTTAAGCCAAATTGAACACATTCCTTCGCATCTTCACTTCAATTCTCAATTCTGATTTTTGTTTTAGTGGCACCATTTTCCCCATGGCCTTACACAATAGAAATGCATTTAATCTCAGAAAAGTCATCATCAGACGTGGATATTTACAATGAAATAAAAATGAAAAATGGTGCAATGGTGCAATGGTTTAATATTAAAGTGAATTGAGTGCAATATTGAATAAAGTGCAATAAAGGACATTCAAATAAAAGCATATTTCAAAATGCCCCACAAAACTTAGCATGTCAATATAATAAATGAGAGCTTTACTTGCTTGCAGAGAACAAATAACAGAAAACATAACTCAAATAACAGAAAACAAAAAATGTTTTAATCATAATTAAAATTGTATATAAAAAAAAAATACAATCAGACCTGCACAGTGCAAATAAGTTCCACACAGAGGCCCCCTTACACAAAAAAAAAATCCAGGACCAGGGATGAAAATGTAAAAATATAATTTTCTACAATCAAGTGATATGCAACACATTGTTCGGAGAATGAGTTGTGCAATTGCTCATAAGAAAATACACATTTTAAACTTCTGCGGGCAAGAACATTCTAGGTCCGATAGACCACGTTGTGCCTTCAGCCAAATAACTTGCAATGTTGCTATCGTACCCATTGGCAGTCTGGAGCCCTGCTAACGTTAACTGCCAACCAAATGTCTAATCAGTTTTTTTTATTACTGTCATTCAAAAAAATAAATATTAACTCTATTGTTAATTCCAAACAAAATGTATGAATGTGTCCCCTAGTTTACACAGAACTGATCCTGTTTGTACTAAAGCAGGTGTTGTCCTTTGGACTGGCTCACACATCATTCACAGGGCTATTACTGAATCAGACTATTTTAACTTTCATCAGAGTTTTCAGCCTGAAGGATTGTGAAGTACGATTGTAAATATTTATGTCTTTATCCTGGAAACTGAGCCATTGCGTTTATTCAGAAGACTGCACACTGCATTATTCCACAGTCATTACACAGGTGCTTAAGTGCTTTAACAGCAATGAAAGGGTTGTTATTGCCTGAGGCAGCATGTAAAAACAGACTCAGACTTGACTTTATTTGGAAAATGCTATTTTTCACATTTAACGATTGTGAAAAGAGTTTTGACTTTTAATTGCAGGCTATAAGGAAATGGAATGAGAATAGATCTGTCTGGAATGAAACTCTAGCCACAGCTAACCATATTGCAGCGGTGATAAGCCTCCAGTTTACAGAACGTAGTGAATCAGTGTCAGGAGGTGGTTGGGAACTCCTGGATTGAATAGGTTAGTTTTGGTTAGTGCATGTTGTTTTTCAGTATGGAGCAATTAAGGATATTTCCCGCTTCCTCTTGGTTGGCATCTGTCAGGCAAGATGGCTGTTTTCTGTATAACCTTTTGGAGTGCATGCAGTTTTGGCGCAGCAGTAACCTGACCATTGCCAATAGCAAACTGAAGAGAAAGTGATCTGAATGACCTTGAATAACCCATCAGTGAGTTGCTCAATTAGTATACTACCAGGGCTATTGACTTGAGAAAGGGTTATGAATGTGTTCTGGCTATGCTTCTAAGGGACAGTTTGGACATTGTGTGAATTTGGACAACAAAACTTTTTAAATATGAATAGGCGTCATTTACAAAATTGAAATGCTTACCGTCATGATTTGGAACATTCAAAAAATCAGCCGGGAAAATTACACAGAATGGATGCCAACTGAAAGATTCACAAAAAGTATTTGTGACCCAAATCATTTCCTGTTGTGTTTGGCCAACATATCCTTCCTCCATCAGAAGCTTCTTTGTGGAAAATCTAAGAAAAAGGAAATTTTTGTTCAACTTTACAGATTTCAAATTTCTGCAAGATTTCCTCTTTGGTCACTGTGGGGACTACTATGGAATATTGTAATTACGGCTTTAAAAGTAATTTCTGTCTGAACAGGTTCACTGGTCACTATTTTAAATACTGATGCTTAACTATTGTTTAAATTTGTGTAGCACCCACCAGGGTGATGCAATGGCAGCCATTTTGCACCAGAAACTCTTTGCAAAGAGTGCCATGCGACCTTTAATGACCACAGTGAGTCTGGTCCTTGGTTTAACGTCTCGTCATAAAGACAGTGTCTCCTACAGCACAGTGTCCCCATCCCTGCCTAAAATAGACCAGATTTATTGTGCCGCCACCACGACACGGTGGTATCATGTTAGTATATCATGCAAATATTGGACATTAACATGACCATGGGATTTTGGGTGCACAACCCTGTCTGTAACAAAGTTCTCAATAGCAGTAGATTGGGAACATTTCATGTCAGGCAGAAGCTATAAGGAAGAGGGATGAAAACATGAAGAATTATAATTTTAACCGATTTAAAGAAATGACACGTGATCAACCAGCATGCCTGGATGTAGCCTACACTGCTTTGACTACAGACTGCTGGACATCTGTGACCACAATGTTAGGCTATTATGTGACTTACAATGTTGACATTTAAATGAAACTTTTTTAAGATGGCCCAAAATAAAGTTTGAAAATGCAATTACATTTTTGTCAGTAGGCTACTCCAGTTTATTTTATAAGATGCGATCCCCAGTGGTTCTAAGCAGTACCGGTTACACGGTTAACCGTTTTCAAGATGGAATGGTAACCGTGTACAAAAACTGATGATTTGTCACCTCATGACTTTGAACAGGACTCAGATGGCTCCCAAATCTAGGATGAACTGAATGTGGAGCCCTGCATTGATAGAATGTTCCATCAAAATGTTTTCTAGTGATTAATAGACAAAGCTGGATTAAAGAGAAGACTATGTATCATTGGGAGCTTTGCTCCCTCTTGGGTCCATTCTGGCATGCAGTACCAGGCCTTAATGAGTGCACTAAAAATACTATGTAGTGGAAATATGTGTTTACACCCAGGGTGTGTGAAACGCCTTTGTGTGAGAGTGATTATCATTGGGCCATGTGCGAATGGATAGTGGACATAATGAAGTGAGCTAAAATAGAAGGAAGTGTAGTTAACCAGACCAATAATGTCAGCATTATTACACCTAGGCAAAATCTGCCACACCACCACAGTCCTTCCACTGAGTTAACGGACGTCAGCACTGTATAATGAAATGGCCGAAAGACGCCCTGCACTTGTGCCCGTCCCACCAGGTAATGCATTCCCCTCTGGACCCATAACATGTAAATACTGCTGCTGTGTGTTACACTCCACCATACTCCAAGGCAGCATCTTGGTGTATGCTGTGGCATCTTGTAGTAGATGAGCAATGTCCGCAGCATTGTCCTCAATAACTATAGTCTGCTCCTGTTGTTGCCAGGTTTTCTTGGTCAGCTGTGCCACTTTCTGAATCGCCTTGTTCTTCTCTCGCCTGCTCTGTGCTATGCGGGCATTGTCTAATACAGAGGGAATGGAAATGTGGTAGCCCTAGTTGGTGATGTCACTCACAGCCTCAAGAGAAATTGTTGTTGTACTTCAGATTCTGTGGTTTGTTATGCAAATGGTAAATTATGAAAAAGTTGGCTGCTCCATTACCAACAAAGAAAATATGCTTAGAATCATGTTTGTGTTATATTACTGGGAAGTTTAAAACTGCTTCCCACTCATCTTCAGTGTGATTCTGCGGCCCTGTCAAAAGACATCCTGCTGGAAGTCTCTGACAAGGTCATTTCCTGTTGTTATTTTACTCTTAACAATAGGTATAGATCTCCAACGGCCTGCCAGTGGTTTCCAACAACTGTCCATTCTAAAACGGAAAGAGCCACTCTAAACACTGGCTGTCCTGCCAATAAATGGGTTTCTGTTTTCTGAGTTATTCCATTCACTATCAGTAGTATTTGAAAACAGGCAGAACATGTTAATGTTAACTACAAAATGCAATAGAAGATATCTTTCATTTCACCAAATGGTTTCAGTTTGAAACGGATGACATACTGTCTTTGAAGGTCCCTGTATTTCGAACAGTTGTTTCGTTTTGGTGTTGTATTAAATTAGAATTCTATCCATATTGGATGTTTCCAAAGGTGACTCAATCGAACCACAGGTAATGGTGTTTTGTTTGCTGGTTTGCGCAAAGTTTTTGTTGACTTTGGGAAAGGCACGTACTTAATCTGTGTGGTCTTCCTCGTT
This sequence comes from Conger conger, assembly GCF_963514075.1. Lineage (NCBI taxonomy): Eukaryota > Metazoa > Chordata > Actinopteri > Anguilliformes > Congridae > Conger > Conger conger. The sequence goes on from NC_083764.1 coordinate 35,718,745, forward strand.
TCTTTGATAAGGAGGAGCCAGAAAATGAAAAGGAGAAATAATATGACATTTTTCTTCCTTAGAAAAAGATGGAAAAGCGTTCCATCCAACCTATGAAGAGAAGCTCCGTCTGGTGGCGCTCCACAAGCAGGTCCTTCTGGGCCCCTACAACCCAGATGCCTCTCCGGAAGTGGGCTTCTTCGATGTACTGGGAAATGACAGGAGGTAATTGGCTGTGTGGTATCTGTCTTTCAACTTCAGCAAAACCTCACGACCCTGCTCTTCTGTATTTTGTAAGCAGTATCTGTGTATTTGATCTATGCATGAGTGCCGCCAAAGGACCATCCTCACTACCAAGGCACTTTATTTGTTTTCCCCTACAATTCAAGTACCTGTATATAAAACAATTAAAATGTAATGAACTGAAATTACAATATAGTACAGTACTCACCTGCGAGCCTGACCAGGAATAAGCGGTTAAGAAAATGGATGGATGGATGAACATTGTGATGACCTCTATCCTTTATCCTTCTATTTTATTATGATGGCAACTATGCATGACCATGCAGCATGAACTGCTGTGCTGCATGAATGAGATACAGTAGTAGAAAGCCTCTGAAGTCTTGCTGGCACTAAACTGCAGTATCATAGTGGCGGACGCAAGTGAGCGACCTGCTCCCGTAGACCCACTGGCATCTGAGCTAAAGAGGAGGAGGCACAAGCTCTTGACTGCCAGGTCCAGAGAGCTGTGGGTCAGATGTAGCTGTCCTAGCTAAGAGTTAGCCTCCAACATCACACGTATTGCAAGTGTCAAGGCTGCTTACAAATTGAAATCGAATCTACGATTTATGTTGGACTGTGGCACAGTTCGTTTGAGTTTGAGAATTGAGAGGTTTGAGCTCCGTTCTTGACTCTTCTTTTTTCAATGCTGAATTTAAGATTGAGAAGTAGCAACAGAGAGTCGGTAAGAGCAGTCTGCATTTTCAGTAGATCTGGGTTGTGTAATGAAAGTTTGAGAAAGTTACAGTATATAATGACTATTTTGCGATTTCTTTCCCTGCAAGATGAGCCTGCAGAAGCACAAACTATTTTTAATCCTCGGTTTGTTGTTGCTTTGAGATATTCTGTTTCATGCAGCAATTTGCTTCTCTCCACGTGTCGTACTGCTGATATGAGGAGGCATGCCTCTTTGAATGCAGCTGCATGCGAAGGATAGGAAATGGTTCTGAAAAATAAGATTAAGCATATGTTTTAAATAATCACGTCATTTACACATGCACAACCATTAAGGCATTGCTTCTCACAAATAATATTAACAACCTAAGAAGGGGAAATATCCCCTTTCTTTTTGATAATCTCAGAAACAAAAAAATATTTTCACACTTAAAATAATTTGGTTGTTTATTGGCCCCTGCTTTCAGTATTTTTGGACCTCACTGATTTCACCTGTCAGTTGGGATGTAAAGATGTGACATTTATTCTTCATGGCATTCGTAGCCATTTCTGGGATAATGTGACCCTAATGTCCAATATTGAATGTTTTACTGAGGGTAAGACATTCATTAGACATTACGCGTATAGTGAAAAACAGTTGCGGTTATGGTTGACATGAAAACCAGTATACACAGTGACAAATCCAGGACCAGGTTTGAAAACCCCATCTTTAGATTGTTCATGACTAATGCCTCATTTCTCTGTTTCTCTTGCTATAGGAGAGAATGGGCGTCCCTAGGCAACCTTGCTAAGGAAGAGGCCATGGTGGAGTTTGTGAAACTGCTTAACAAATGCTGTAATTTATTTGCACCTTACGTCACGTCACACAAAATTGAGAAGGACGAACAGGAGCGGAAAAGGTAAGGAAACCTTTCGAAGAGAACCATGGCTGAATCTCTCTCTTTCTCACTCTGTCTCCCTCATTTCTCATGCAGTGACAATTAGTAATATTGGGGATCGTATTTGTTGGACAATTCCATTATATAAATGGTGCATAAAAGCAGTGGCAGGACTCTGAAACTCCAATCTTGTGGGGCTGCAGCCAGTGACTGCTGGGTTTTCAATATGCATCAGCTCTTAAGTGCTTCATTTAACTCACTAAAAGGCAAAGACTTCTACACAACTTGTTTACAAGCCCTGAATTGGCTGCTGATTGAAAGAATCCACAAAAAAACACTGCCAGTCGGAGCTCCCTGGTGTGCTGGATACATGTGCAAACGTCTTCAGCACCCTTGATTTTTAAAAAAATAAATTTGTTCTATGATTTTTTTTTTTTTTTGTCAGTCAAAAAGAGCTCATTTGAGATTAAAGAATATTTTGCTTTTCATTAAATAAAGTAACATCAAAACAATTATCTGTAACATTTATTTAATTAAATTTCTTTATTAATGCTTGGCCTGAGACTTTGGCACAGTACTGCACATCGGTGGAAAAGAAGGTAAACGTGTCTGACTTTCTCCCAGGAGAGAGGAGGAAGAGCGGCAGCGCATGGAGGAAGAGGAGCGTGAGCGGCAGCGGCAGGAGGAAGAGCAGCGACGCAGGGAGGAAGAGGAGCGGCTGCAGAGGGAGGAGGAGGAGAGGCGGCAGGCGCAGGAGGAGAGGCTCCGTATGGAGCAGCAGAAGTACGTTAACACCTCAGCCAAATGTGCTCAACGGTTCAGTCCCTCCAACATGACGTTCAGACCCCTTCACTTTTTGCACTCTTTATTGTGTTGTAGATTTGATTTTGCAATGTATAAAATTGCCATTTTCCCCCATCAATCTCAAATTGTGGTGAGGTGCATCCTGTTTGTTTGAATTATGTACATTTTTGGAACACAGTTCTTATATTAAGTGATAAAAAAAAAAGGTAAAAGAAAAAAGTTAATGGTATTTTTGAATGAATGACTCAGGGGGTGTGGTTTTGACATCAGACGTCAGACTTTGGTCCAGTCAGCTCAATATAGTGAATGCAACAATTAGCTCATTCAGGCCTTTTGTGCTTTGCACCCAGATAACGAATCATTCATGGATGGAGTGAATGTGAAGTCGCTTTTTGATTTAACTTCATCGGCTCAATTCACCATTTGCTAGACTGTTCATGCAAAGAAAAATCAGCCGATCTGGAGAATAAAAGTGGACAACTCAAAAAAGTCTGCTAGTCTGACGGCAATGTCTTCTAACCGTGTTGAAGCTTGGATAAAAACTTGTTCAACACTGAAGGACGTTTTCATTGAGCTGCTATTTGAAAAGGAAAGAGAGACTTTTGAAGAGGTTCAGTGCAGCATCAAGACAGTTGCTACTATTCTGACATTTGCTACTAAGTGAGGTCGGAGTTGTTTTTATTTTTAATTAATGCTGGCCTGCCTGTTATCTCTTGAGTTGTTAGTTTAGCTAGCTAGCTAGCTGTATTACAAGGCTACTTTGTGTTCAGGTGGGACTGGTGCTGTCTGGGTGGTCTTATGGGGCACTCATGTGGATATGGTGATGAATTGTAATTGCTGCAAGATTCTTTAAAGCGCCTACCGTTTTTCCATTGTCATTATGGGTTATTGAGTATGCATTTAAAATGAAATCTACAACACCGTGTGCTAAAAGTGAAGGGGACTGAATACTTTCTAAAGCCACTTTATATAGCAGCCTATAGTGCATACCACGGCCTACTACTGGCTTTAATACTACCACATTCCATACAGACACAGCTATACAATGCAGTCTGTATATATTTGGACAGTCTGTACATTTTTTTAAATTTTGGCTCTGTAGTCCAGAACATTGGATTTGAAATGTGAAACCATGAATGTGAGGTTAAAGTGCAGACTGTCCCCTTTAATTTTAGGGCATTAATCTGGTGATGTGTGTAGGAATCGCATCTTTAAAAAAAAAAACATAGAGTTGTCAGCTGTATTCAACTGTCAGAATATATATGGACAGCAGTGTATGTGTACAGGAAGGGATGCTTCAAGTTTACTGAATATACCTGGGCTCTCACACAGTGTTTATTTGTTTTCCTGTGTCTGTGTCTGTGTCTGTGTGCGCATGTGTGTGTGTGTGCGTGCGTGCGTGTGTGCGTGCGTGCGTGCGTGCGTGCGTGCGTGCGTGTGTGTCTGCGTGCGTGCGTGCGTGCGTGTATGTGTATGTGTGTGTCTGTGTGTCTGTGTCTGTATGTGTGCGTGTGTCTGTGTCTATGTGTGCGTGTGCGCGTGTATGTGTGTGTGTGTGTGTGTGTGTGTCTGTCTGTCTGTCCTGCGCAGGCAGCAGATAATGGCGGCGCTGAACGCGCAGACGGCGGTGCAGTTCCAGCAGTACGCGGCACAGCAGTACCCAGAGAGCCCTGAGCAGCAGCAGGTGCTGATCCGCCAGCTGCAGGAGCAGCACTACCAGCAGTACATGCAGCAGCTCTACCAGGTGCAGCTGGCCCAGCAGCAGGTACGCCTCCCCCACCCCAGGGCCTTATGGGACCGTCCCAAGCCCAATATGCAGTGGCTCCATCCAAATCCAAAAAGGTTTTGGCTTTGGTTGAGAAAAATGAGGTAATTTAGTTGGGCTCAAAACAATAGTGTAGCCGTGTTTTTGATTGGTTGCAAAGATATAAGTTCTTGGGACTGAAAGGGTGAAGGAACTGCCTTGAAGTGGGCAGCACCTTAATGGTCTTATCACGCAGACATGATGTATGAAGGCCAAACATTTTGAATGAATCTAGGAAATGTTATTTGTAGTTGTATTCTGACTAATATACATGGGATATTGAATCCGGACTCAACCCGTATTTGACCCATTCACACCACACGATGGTCTCGGGAATGTCCCGGGTCCTTGTCATTCACTTTTAACTCGCAGGCTTTCTCAGGTCTGCGAGTTAACTACCATATAAGTCGCTGCTGAACAGGGCTCTCCCTTCTCCAAATCATTAAAAGTTGATGTTATGTTCCCGTGAATTGATCTGTAGGCTATATATTGTTTTGCAATATAAGTAAAAACATGAAATAATAAAAGCGAACGATCATGGACAGTTTTATTTATTGGAAATTCAACATGGAGGGCGGTGCACATAATCTGGTATATTTCTCTCAGGCAGTATTTAAATGATAGGATTTCTTTCCTTTAGGCTATGCGGTCACCTACTGTAAGCCTAATGCAAATAATTATGGTATTAAATCTTTGTGGCCAAGATGTGCAGAAGTTATGGGCAAGAGAGAAGAGTCTCTGTTGTCATCAAAGAGAAATGAAATTGACCTTGAGCTAATGCCTTGTCTAGTCGTTTCTTGTTTCATTTTACATAGCGAAATTGTGAAATACAGAAAGGGCGTTCCTTGCCTGAGTGGAACATTGATAACATCTCAACCAGAAAATAAGCGCCGACAGCCACACCACAGTGCAGTTCCTTTGAGGGAGCGGGACATAACCAGCGTTGCCAGATGAGAAATATTAAATTCTCGTAGGTGGTGTGTGTTAATTGCAGCTTTTAAAGAGTATCGCAGACAGTCAAGCAAAGATACTATGTAATATGCACTTGGCTAAATCTAGCATCTTTCTAATCATTCATTTTATGTATTGACAACAGACAGGCAACTTTCTCCAAGAACGAATATTAGCAGCACACTGATGGGAAAAAAATATATATATATTTTACACACCAATCAAAACTAAAAGCTGGCGAGTTGTTTAATGTGCGCAATAGAATGACATGACTGTTCAATATCAATATAGAACAGATGTATAGAGTCAACATGTTGACTCACCCTCTGCCTGTATTTTTAGTCCTTAAATTCGGGTTTCAGAATATACAGTTGACGGCCCAACACTAAAGTCAGTGTGTCTCCGCAGGCCGCTCTGCAGAGGCAGCAGGACGAAGCCGTGGTGTCTCTGTCATCGGCGGAAACAGCTGTAAGTGCAGTGCCCCCTGCTGAAGCGGATGTCCCGACGCTGAATGGTCAGCCAGACGAGCACTCTGAGAGCCCGGACCGGGAGCCGGAGGTGGAGCTAGGCGAGGAGCCCACAGAAAATGGACCAATAGGCATGTATCCCCCTCGCGGCTGGTCTTGGCAGGTGCATCGGTCTTTTGGGCCACTGAAATTAATTCCGTTTGCACTTGTGTGTGTTGTGTGTGTTGTGTTCAAACTGTAAAACCCTGTGCATCTCCTAACCTGGTTTTGGTTCCTTGATTTAGATCAAAGAGGAGCGACCCCGGTCTTCGAGGACCATGTTCCTGCAGGTACATATGGTTTAACAAGTGATCAAGAACCAGGTGACCTTTTGTTTTTTTAGATACGTTTGTTTTTCTCTAAATTAGTTTTGACAATCAGCGTGTTTTTCTGCTTCAGTATGAACTGTACTAACATGTCTGCATTTGTAACACTGTAGAGAGGCTTTGGCTGACTTTTGGCTGTGACCATAATTAAATTACAAAAACACTTGAAGGAAAATAGACACTCAGTGAGCACTTTATTATTTATTTTACTTATTGGACTTAACTTTTAGACTATAAGTCTTCTGCTGATGTAGCCTATCCACTTAGAGGTTGTGTGTTCAGAGATGCTCTTCTGCATACCACTGTTGGAATGTGTTGTTATTTGCATTACTGTAATGTTCTGGTCAATTTTAACCAGTCTGGCCATTCTCCTCAGACCTCTCTCATTGATAAGGCGTTTCTGCCTGCAGAACTGCTTCTCACTGGATGTTTATTAGTTTTTCATGCCATTCTCTGCAAACTCTAGAGACTGTTGTGCGTCAGAAATCCCAGCAGATCAGCATTTTCTGAGATACTCAAACCACCCTTTTGGGCACCAACTGTCATGCTATGGTTAATGAGAGAGGTCAGATGAGAAGGGCCAGGCTGATCGAAGCTGACAGTAATTCAAATAATTATGCATTTTAACAGTGCTATGCAGAAGAGGATCTCTGAACACTCAGCGTGTCAAACCCCATGGATAGACTACAGTAGCAGAAGACTTAAGTCTTATAAAAAAAATAATAAGTAATGCACACATTTATGAAAATAAAAAGGTATCAACACTAAAAACGCCAAATTCTACTGTAATCTGTGAGCCTTTTGCATAGAACAATAGAGTGCTGTAATATGAGGTTGCCCTCCTTCCTTAATGTGAAAATCATGGTCATCCAGCTGCTGAGTGGTGTGAGTTTTTGCTCCATAATAGCATAGCTAACGGTGGCTAACATGGCTAACTGAGTGCTTCTGCTTGATACGGCGTAATCAGGGGTGAGTTCCGCAGAGGCAGCGGTTTCTCAGTTTCAGAGCTCACCGTGTTACTTCAGAAACCTTTTCAGTCCCAAGAGTGCCAGGTGGTACTCTCGGCCTTTTCAACCAATCAAAGCTACATATACTATTGTTTTGAGCCCCTATTAAAACCCTACTAAATTCTCAACTTTCTCAATTTTCTAAACCAAAGCCAAAACCTCTTTGTTGGTAGAGCCACTTCATATTTGGCTTGGGACTGAAAGGGATAAAGGAATTAGGAAAAAAACGTACTGGCTTGGTGGGTTGTGAATCATGTGAACAGCTTTTGCTATGCTGTGAACAGTCACTTATCGATCATCTCATAATTCCTGTGAGTTCTGAACCACCAAAATCTATTGTGGAGCACTTTCATCACCGGGTATTGTACATGCATGGCACTGTCCAAAATCTCTGGAGCAACATCAACCTTCCCTCCTGTAATTTCACAGATCTAGCTTCTGATTGGCTAGTACCGCTTTCACAGTCATTAGAAATACGGTATGCGATAGGGGTGCGATACAGGCAAGACTGCAAAGTCGGGCATTGCTTTTTATATAATATCACATTCAAATTTCCTTTCCTTTGGTCTTGGCCTGCTTAAGATATGCCGCTTGTGTGAAGCCATGTGTTATGGCAGCAAGCACACCACCATCAAATCACCATTACTTCGTAGAATGTTGTGTTTTTGTTGCATGGCAACGTATGAACGTTTAATTGGCAAGCGGTGTTACACTCAGTGATTTTCAGTCTGAAAACAAAGCCAGGCTATATATGATGCATCACATGCGGTATTCTCAATGGAAGATGGGTGTGGGTGAGGTTTCTGCCACCTCTTTCAACTGTGAGCGGAAGGAAGGATTGATGTTACTGATCAGTGTGTGACTACCGTGTCCCTCCCCCTCATGCGTGTTCCTCCCGTGTCCCTCCCCAGACACTGTCCCGGTAATCGCAGCACCCTCCATGTGGACCCGGCCTCAAATAAAGGACTTCAAGGAGAAGATCCGGCAAGACGCGGACTCGGTGATCACGGTGGGCCGCGGGGAGGTGGTGACGGTGCGGGTCCCCACGCACGAGGAGGGCTCCTACCTCTTCTGGGAGTTCGCCACCGACCACTATGATGTGGGCTTCGGCGTTTACTTCGAGTGGACAAACTCTCCCAACACCGCCGTCAGCGTGCATGTCAGCGAATCCAGCGACGACGAAGAGGACGAGGAAGGTGGGCCTAATACGATGACATCTAACAAATCTTTGTTTAGAATTGTATTCATTGTCACCAGCTGAAGTGATGATGTCAATGGAATATTCATCCTCATCCTCTTGTTATTGTTTAAAAAGGCAGTTTGCCTGCAACTGAGAGCATGTTGATTCTAAATATATTCATGTCGTGTTCTATTTCAGGCTTTATAGCTCCAGGTGTGTAGGTAGAAAGTGCCACAAATACAAAAAATCTAGGTATAAATGAACTAATTCACCTTTAGTTTCCAATTAAATACTGAGTCACAGATGAGACTACATTTCCGGATCATAAACTTCTTGACTACAAGTGTGCAAAATCTGAGGATTTTACAGAACTGTATCTGGTATCTGGTACTCTTACTGTCTCCAAATCTAAAAATGGCTCAATTGTGCATTGTAAATCAACTGTTTTGACTCATGAAACTCACTTGGCAGCCCTGATCTAAAAGCATCAAACATTGAGGGAACAAATCCCTGTTTAAAACCCAAAATGTTCCAAACCGAAATGTATTCGTAAGTCAAAATGGAATACAGTGTCAAATGGAATATATAGATCTTATTTATTCTGAGATGTGCCCGTCTTCAATAGAACTAGCAACGGAAGCATTTTATAGTTTTGTATTGGTAAGTACACAAGATTGAGTTGTCATTACAGTGTAAGTCATCTGCCCTAAATAAATCCCATAATAGCATAAGTTGAACAGAATCGGTATTCTAAATAAGAGCCGTTGACTCATGCCCTTGGACAGCTGCAGGTTCTGCTGGTCTTCTTTGTTATTGAGGTAGTCAATTGGAGCATTTGATTACATAGTTGAATCACCTCAACGTGTTGAATGAATCCTGAACTACTTCAGGAACAGAGGCTGAGATCTTGAGTCTTCACCGCTGTGGAACCCTGAGAAAGTACATTCGGCTAATGAAAAGGCTCCTTTGGCTAATGAAAAGGCTCCTTCGGCTAATGAAACTGCTGTTGTGCTTCCAGGCGAGGTCCAGAGCGAGGAGGAAAAGGTCAAGAAGAGCACCAACAAGCCGCAGGTGGACGAGATTGTGCCGGTCTACCGGCGGGACTGCCATGAGGAGGTGTACGCTGGGAGCCACCAGTACCCCGGCAGAGGGGTCTACCTGCTCAAATTCGACAACTCCTACTCCCTCTGGAGATCGAAAGCCGTCTACTACAGGGTCTACTACACCAGATAAGCCAGGAGGAGGATGCCGGAGCGGGGTGGGGCAGGGAGAGGAGGGGCCGTGAGCCGGGGCCTCTCCCCGCCTTGGCACGGGAAGGGACGAGGCGTGGAGGACACAACAGCACGCCTCGCTCGAGAGGGTGTCTCTCGTTCAGCTTTCAAGGAGGGGATAATCGATTCTACGTTTCCATTCACCGTCTTTCTCTCTCTCTCTCTACTCTCTCGATAGCAGCCTGACGTTTTATGGGTCTCTTGTTCAGCGAAAACACTGCCTTACCTTCGTCCAAAAGGAGCGAGCATGACTCATAAACACCCCTGATACCATATTAGTTCTTTACTGCATGATTTTCATGAGTAGATGATCTGCGTTTTTCTGTGAACGGTCCGCAAATGGCTTTCGGCGGCGATCCATATTGTGTACTAGCGAAGTCGGCTGTGATGCATGATACTGAGTTTACCATGCTACTGAAGGAACAAGGAAGGAGTCCCGAATGATGAGGATGGATTCTATATCTTTTTTCTTTTCTTTTTTTCTTTTTTTTTCTGATTAGTGTGATTAATAAAGGATGTGTGGGATCGGGTTTGGAAATCTGAAGAATTATGAAGTAGTTTCACGTGTTCTCATTATGGTGAAATATCCTGGATTGGTAAACATTTTATGGTTTTATTCCAACTACATTACGGCCATTGAAGCAGGAGCTTGGTGGTGAAGCGGGTGCATGTTTGAAATGTGTGTGGAAATTTGGGTCATGATCTCAGGCTATGAACGTAATAGAAAAAGGGTGGGTTTTTGCGTTTTTGTCCTTTTCTTTTTTTAATGCATCTGATTTAAGAGTATGGTCCTCTTGACCTCCTGTTGTGGTCAGATGGTGAGAAACGCGGCCTTGATGAAAAACGAGACTGATTCTGCTGTTTAACCAGCAATACTGCAGAAGATTGTAGTCGTAACGTAACTCATAATGTGTGGTAAAAAGTAAAAAGCTCCTCCAAGTCTCCACTTGAGTAGCACAGCGCAGCACAAACAGCTCCAGAGAGGCAGGGCTCATCTGCTGTCACCCTGACGAGTCCTTACAGTGTGCTCTTGCTTTCTTGCCATTTAGTTTTCAGAAATGCGCTTTCTTGTTTGGTGCTTGTCTGATGTCTGTGTTCTGTTTGAGTGCTCGTTCAGTGAAGAAATAGACACTCGCGTCTGACAGGTGAAACAGAGGACCATGCCAGAGCTCTTGTTTGCTGTAACGTTCAGAGCAGTCATCCGCAGATTTTTGGTGCCATCCGGCCGGAATGGTTTGTACTGGAGCTTGCATCCAAGCCTCAGCCATACCCCCCCCCCCCCACTGAAGGTGTGATGTTGGCAGATATCGCTTTCCAGTTATGATGGTCTTCGTGCAACTGTTCAAATTGAAATAACAAAGCGTTTAAAAACCCTAAGAATCCTTTCTCATTTTCTTCTCACCGTAAGTATTGTAATTTTATGGCATAATTTATGCAAGGTAAGATCTGGTATTTGGGATGTCTGTCCCATAGAGTTGTGATGGAGTCAAGTTGGTGCGTAGGAACTCGACACTGGATTTGTACGTTGTCACCTTTTCAATTTGTGCCTGTCCAAAAAGCCAGGCTTGATCGAATACCCCTCTGTCAATCTCCATAATACCGCAATTATTGCATGGCATCTTTTACCTGGAATTCCTATGGAAACAGTGAGTATGCAAGTTGTGTTATAGGTTGGGTTACTTCAAATGGAGTGCTTTGGATATGAATGAAAGTGATGTGTGGGAGGAATGCAAGACTGGATACAGTACATCAGTTGAGCACATCCCAGGCCCCCTTGCCTCTGACCTAAGACCCAAAGTAAGAACTCCACTTTGCACCAAAAATTCTTCAAACGCACTGAATCTTATGCCTGGATTTCAGATTTCTGCTTTCTGTTGCTTCTGTGTTCCTTTGGCACATTAACATGACAAGATACCAGGCCTCATCATTAAAGGCTTTTTTCTTGGCTAAACATCCCATGAAGAAGAAAAAAAAAAAAGTTCAGTGGGGTTGGATTCCTTGCATTCTGCTGTTCGAATGTTCCCAGTGTCCTGTAGTGCACTTCGTTTTTGCACCCTGTGCCCTGATGGGAAAGCGCATCACTATTCAGGATGACTTGGTAGTATTGGTTTACCACAACATCACTTAAGGCTGAAACAGGTATTGTTTTTAAGGTCATAGACAAAAATGATTTCCTTCATCAAGCCAATTAGTTTTTTTTTTGTTTTTTTTTTTGTTTTTTTTCAGTCAACAAACCAGGAAGTAAAACTCTGTTTGTTTTTACTGTTTATTCCTGGTAGAATTTTTCATTAAGCCAATAAAATCCACATTCATGGAAGTAATCCATTTTTATTTCAGTGCATAATTTCAGCCATTAAAAAAAGTGGTTCTTTAAGAAAATGAAATCTTTTTGTCATGTTGTTTTTGCCATTACTTGTGTGAAAGCACACCTTTAACCTCGAAAGCTTTGTTGTAGACACATTTTCTTCTCATTCTTATTTGGTTGGTTTTTAAACTGGTCAGCTTTTCCCCCATCTGTTAGCACAAGCAATGGTGGTCTCATGCTTACCTCCAAATGTGACGGCAGAATTCGATTTTTTTTTTTTTTTTTGCACCCTCAACTGTGTGAACCGTTTTGGTTCTGACTTGTGATCGGCTGGTAAACTACAGCCAAAATAATTTAAGTTGAGCCTGGTTCATAATGCTTTATTTTCCTTTCATACTATGTTTGTACAGGTCCTTTCCTTGTTTGCTGTGAATTCAATGAAACACTTACAGTGAGGCAACATGGTTGGCTGTTTTGGCATTGACACTGTGACTCTTAAGTGTTTGCACTCTGTCCTCCATCTGAAGATCAGTCCTTGGGCGAATGTCATTATGTATTAGAAAATCTGTTCAGGAAAATGTGGGCCTACTAGAGGAAGATCCAATCCAAGTTTGAGAAATGCTACGATTTACAGAAAGAGCCTGCTCGTGTGTGGTTTAAAATGTATGCTAATGAGCCCATGGCAAATCGCTCCACTTGTCTCCTCAGTTAAAAGCATTTCTTGTAAAATGGTTCAGGGGATTAAATGAAAGGGCCAGTAAAGGCTGGACATTGGCTAGTGTAACGATAGACCACAGGCTAATGCTGTGCTGAAGACTGACGTATGAGACAAGCACCCTACTCCAATGTTTATAAGGGTAAGGTAAGAAATAATCCACTAATGTGGTATTTCCAGTTCATTAGTTCATTTCGGATCTTTATTTTGGGTTATTTTGACAATTGCACAGATGCAAATGTAACACTGATTCAATGTTTTCCCTCCAGTACTTCATTTCAGTTCTCCAGTGGTTAAATATCGGCCATTATGAAGGGGGGGGGGGGGGGGGTGGGTGCACAGCTTGGCAGGGGCTCCTAGGTGAATTCGTTTGTAAATTGTTTGAGGGGAGGTGAAGGTGAAACTCTGTATGTAAGCTGTAAATTCCAAATGGCAAAATGGATGAAGCTCAATGATTTTTCTTATTTTATTGCTTTGACCTGTGACCTGTGCAGTGCGAGTGGAAAAAACTCTTGGGCTTATATTTAATCTTAATTAAACTTCCATCTGTCTGTACCAGTGGAGTATGGCTCTTTCATTGTGGTGATGCATCCGCTTGCCTTGCCGGGGCAGAAGTAAAAGTGGCATTGCTCTTTGTTAAAGGGGGGGGGGGGGTGTTTGGAAGGATTTGGGAATTACATTTCATCCGATAGGAATTTTTATAGTAAGGTAAAGCATACAGGATTCCTGCAGTACTTCTCACAGGAAATTCTAAGACTTTACAAGTAAGATTTTCAAAGTTCTCAAGGACCTTGTTTGAAAATGATGTTAAATTTATAATGATCAAACATAATTGTAAATGCATATACACTCAGTGAGCACTATACTAATACTGGGTACGGCCTCCCTTTGCTCTCAAAACGGCCTCAATTCCACAGGATGTTGAAAACATACCTTTGAGATTCTGTTCCATGTTCACATGATTGCATCATTTCAGATTTATCAGCTGCACATTCATGATGCAAATCTCCCATTCTACCACATCCCAAACCTGTTCTATTGGATTCAGATCCGATGACTAGGAAGGCCACTGAAGAACACTTGCTGTCATTTTCATGAATCCAGTTTGAGATTACTTTTATTTTGGGACATGGTGCATTATCATGCTGGAAGTAGCCATTAAAATCTGTGTACAATGAGGCCAGGAAGGGATGCACGTGGTCAGCAACAATACTAAAATAGACTGTGGCATTCAAGCGATGATTGATTTTAACTAAGTGTGCCAAGAAAACATTCCCTGCATCATTACACACCGCCACCAGCCTGGACTGTTGACACAAGGCAGGTTGGGTCCATGGATTCATGCTGTTGGTGCCAAGTTCTGACCCTACTATCTGTATGCCTCAGCAGAAATCGAGATTCATCAGACCAGACTATGTTTTTCCGGTCTTGAACTATCCAGTTTTGGTGAGCCTGTGCCCACTGCAGCCTCAGCTTTCTGTTCTTGGCTGACAGAAGTGGAACCCAACGTGGTCTTCCGCTGTAAGGTTCGACGTGTTATGCATCCTGAGATGCTTTTCTGCTCACCACAATTGTTCAGAGTGGTTATCTGAGTTACCGTAGTCTTTCCGTCAGCTCAAACCAGTCTGGCCATTCTCTGTTGACCTCTATCATCAACAAACTGCCACTCACTGGATGGTTTTTTGTTTTTTTTCACCACTCTGAGTTAATTTCAGTCTGTGAAAATCCCAGGAAATAAGCAGTTCACAGAAATACTCAATTGTTGGTCTGGCACCAACAATCATGCCATGGTCGAAATCACTGATGGTTGATGTGAACATTAACTGAAGCTCCTGACCTGTATGTGCATGATTTTATGAAATGCACTGCTCCCACTCAATTGGATGATTAGATAATCGCATTAATAAGTAGGTGTACAGCTGTGTCCAGTGAGTATACATCTGCAGCATCACAAGAAATTATTTCAAAGCTGCAGAATTATATAAGATTATAGAATTATATAAGATAAATCCTCAGAAAAATCTAAACTACTCAGTTCTTCATTGTTTGCATTGTCCATAAGAACCCTTATGTCATTTCATTTTGTTGTGTGGGTTATATATATTATGTATATATGGAAAGAAATGTACATGAAATAAAATCAAGCACAATTCCATTTCCTATCTTATCTATCTTTGACTTATTTATTTGCAGAATCAAGCATTTGATGGTACACGTGCATTTTTCTTTTAATATCACTTGTTTTGACATTTGATTGAGGTCCATGAGATATTATTTGAATGTCTCTTTAAACAATCAAAAAGAACACAACTAAAGAGCTTCCCTAATGTCTGTTAATGCAATCATTTCCTTCACAAAGTCTTTAAACTTGCAGTTAAGATCATTCATGAGTATGGTACATTCACAACTCACTCCTTGACATTGCATAGCTAAGCATTACAATGATTATTTCAGAAATTTTTTAATGTTTTCACCAACCACATTTTCATTAAATTACACATTTACTTCTCAACACACCAGCAATTTCCTCTCCTAAGGTATTAAACTTATAATTTTTTTTTTTTTTTTTTTTTTTTTTTTACTTATGTCTTCTGCTACTGTTGCCTCTCCACTTAGAGGTTTGATATGTTGTGTGTTCAGAGATGTTCTTCTGCATACCACTGTTGTAATGTGTGGTTATTTGTGTCACCTTCCTGTCACCCTTCTCCTCTGACCTCTCATTAACAATGCATTTCTGGCTGCAGAACTGCTGCTCACTGAAAGTTTTACGTTTTTTGCTCCTTTCTAAGTAAACTCTAGAGAGTAAAAATCCCAGGAGATCAGCAGTTTCTGAGATACTGAAACCACTCTGTCTGGCACCAACTATCATTCCACGGTCAAAGTCACTTAGATCACATTTCTTCCCTATTCTGACATTTGTTCTGAAAAACTGCTGAACCTCTCAACCATGTCTGCAAGCTTTTATGCATTTAGTTGCTGCCACATGATTGGCTGATTAGATATTTGCATCAACAAGCTGATGTCCAGGTCTCCCTAAAGAGGTGCTCACTGAGTGTGTAACATGGGCAATTCATTTCAGCAAAGATTTTCAACAGAATGTCAATGAACATGTTTGTAATTATAAATTAACTTCCGAAGCACTTGAAAAAGCACACAACAGTTGAACTTGAGCAGAGAATGAGAGGTGAACGAAATCCTCTTAACTGCTCACTACACCTTCAACCCACTCTTTCCCATTGTACTAGATTATTAAAATGGCTAAACCTACTTGGATTTCTCTCTTTCCAAGCTGTGCTTGCCGTCTACATCGGCATCCATAAAAAAGCCTTACTGACTTACAGTATAGATGGAGAAGATACCATATAACCTGGTCCTTACTCTCTGCTACCTCTAATTGATATCTAACTGAATTTGCATTATATTCTGCACCTGAAATATGCTTCATGAGAAGTCGTGAAGGTCAAATGTAGCTGTCAAATGTATGCATTTTCTTACCTCATTTAGTACCAATGTAGCGCAAGGTTAAGCTTCTGACTTTGGAAAAAGGAGTGTTTAGGAGCAATTCCATGCTCCTTAACCCATACAGAGTTGTTTGTACCTGAGCGCATGAAAGCACTGTTTTCTGCCACATTTGTCCTAGTACAGTACATCTCCCTACAGCTCCCTACAGTAGCAGCCAACGGTATCAAATTTATACACTTTTCATCCCTTCTCCATAACTGAATTTCGATGCAGTGACTTTGTTCGATGCAGTGACTAACCCCCGATAGGCTAACAGAATGTCTGCTATTCTGTATGGCCAGCCTTAGTGATAATTGCCCCCCACCAAATGAGGGGGAGGGTTGAACTATGGATTGGTCTCCATCAGTTCATTCATTCATTCATGTCACACTATGAGCACCCAATCAACCAGCAGGGGTAGCTGTTGTACCAGTCACCCTGGCAAACTGAAAAGTTTCCATCCCTGGCAATGATAGAGCTAGCCACTCATGCATTGCCCTTCAGGGCTGCAAGCCACAGTTCCATACCAGGACGTGGGGGGCCATAAAGAGCACCTTAACAGGATGAGCCAACAAACAGCCCCAGACTTGTGTGTGTTCTGTATCAAGTGGTCAACAATATCAGGGCTAGCCATGTTTGATTGATTCATTACCTTCAAAGGATACATAGCTGAGCTTAATTCCTCCAGCTGAAAATAGAAAGTACTTGATTAGTCTGTTAGCTGCCTCAAATAAGTAGAAAAACAGTTAAGCTGAAACCGGCCAATGCCACTCTCCTGACAGCACAGAAATGGATCACATGCTTTGTGTCATCGATTGGCTCTCCTTATCGAAATACTGAACAAATAAAGTTTTGAACTGAGTCGCAACAATTTGATATAATACAACTTCAAGATAAATATATTAATCTGCATGATGTTGTGAAACTAAATTTAATTACATCTGTAATGCAAAGAGAGGCAAGCTCCACACAAAGTCAAAGAAATTAGCGTACTTTGTGAAAATAAGGCAATAGTAGCTAAATGATCACACTCACTGAAAAGTGCCTGAATGCCCATCACTACTATTATTGATAAAAGGTATCATTCAAGCCCTATTTGCCTTGGATCAAGGAACAGACTTCACACAAGGCTGCTCGGTCAGTAATATCTCATTTTATATACCTTCTTCCTGCCCTAGAACTACATGTTGCATATTTAGCTCCTTCACAACACAGAACAGTTAGAGGATCTGAACCACACAGCTACCACAATCCAGCTGGAGAATTACTGAGATTGATCCAGACCGGTACAAACCGGTGTGGTGCCCAGTGGCTTCCAGTCCTCAGCCATCTTAGACTCTTCTGTGTACAGGTTAAAGTGCAGCTGGACTAGCTTTTCCTGCATTTCCCTCACATGCTCCATCTGGAGCACTAGATTCCTGTGAATGCAATGCAAAAAAGCACTAATTAACGGTTTGAGATTAACAGCCAGACCCAGACTGAATTCTACAGCGAAAGAGTAGGCTTTTATATACTTTAAGTACTGAGTAGGCTTTTATATACTTTAAGTACTGTAGTTTTTCATTAACATTTCTTATCCAGGGCAAAGTACATTTCTAAATATAACCCCCATCGATACACCTATTTACTTTGTAACAACATCGTTCAATGGTACAACCGCAGTGCCCTACATGGAAATGAAACCTGCAACTTCTGAGTTCTGAGCCTAGTTCCCTTATCACAAAACCAGACTGGTTTGATTATTATAATATCAGATGCAGTTGAAACAAGCATGAAGTAAAGATGGCTGAAATACAGGCCTGGCAGAGTATCACCAAAGAAGACACTGAGCAACTTCAAGCAGTCATGCATGCAAAGAATATGCAACAAAATACTAAATGTGACTACTTTCATTTACATAACATTGCTCTGTCCCAAACATAATGGTGCCCTACATTACATTACATTACATTAATGGCATTTGGCAGACGTTCTTATCCAGAGCGACGTACAACAAAGTGCATACCCATAACCAGGGATAAGTGCTCTGAAAGACCCTAGAAGGAAGTACAATTTCAACTGCTACCAGTACAACAAAGATAAGGACCAGGGCCAATTTCTTTTTTTTCTTTTTTTTTAACAAACAAACATACAAGCAAAACGCAAAAGTATGACCAAACCCCTTAATTAGCCAAACACTGCTTACCTAGCCAAACTAAAAATACTGACACACAAAAAAGTAATTCACAGAAAGACAACAATTAAGGTTCACAGGGAGGTAGGGAGGGACAGGGAGAGGTGCTGCTTGAAGAGGTGCGTCTTCAGTTTGCGCTTGAAGGTGGGAAGAGATTCTACAGTTCTGACCTCAACGGGGAGTTTGTTCCACCACCGTGGAGCCAAAACAGACAGTAGTCGTTGCTGGGGAAGACTTAACTGCTTGGAAGGCTAGCACCAATGTTTTGAATTTGATGCGAGCCATGACAGGCAGCCAGTGGAGGGAAGTCAGCAGGGAAGGTTGAAGACCAGCCGAGCTGCTGCATTCTGGATAAGCTGGAGGGGTCTGATGGCGGACGCTGGGAGACCAGCCAAAAGGGAATTGCAGTAGTCCAGGCGGGACAGAACCATCGCTGGGTCGAGTAGGGGGTGAGAAAGGGGCGGATTCTCCGTATGTTGTATAGGAAGAACCTGCATGACCGGGTCACCGCCGCAATGTTCTCGGAGAGGGACAGTCTGCTGTCCATCACCACGCCGAGGTTCCTTGCACTGGGTGATGGTGTAAGTGTGGTATCCCCGAGGGAAATGGAGAGATCCAGATGGGGAGAGGTAATGGCAGGCATGAATATAATTTCAGTCTTACCTGGGTTGAGCTTTAGATGGTGGTTGTCCATCCAGCTCTGGATGTCACACAGGCAAGCAGAGATATGGGCTGAAACCTGTGTATCAGATGGTGGGAATGAGATGAAGAGTTGGGTATCATCCACATAGCAGTGGTAGGATAGACCATGTGCAGTGATCACAGGGCCAAGGGAACAAGTGTAAAGAGAAAAAAGAAGCGGGCCTAGGACGGAGCCCTGGGGAACTCCTGCGGCAAGGGGCGTACCAGCCCAGGCGACCTGGAAGGAGCGACCAGAGAGGTAGGACCCAATCCAGTCCAGGGCTGTGCCACAGATGCCCGTTGCTGATAGGGCGGACAGGAGGATGGAGTGATCCACAGTGTCGAAGGCAGCAGAGAGATCTAGAAGAATGAGAGAAAGGAGAGAAAGGCTGCTTGTGCGGCATGGAGTGATTCACTGACGGAGAGGAGCGTGGTCTCTGTCGAGTAGCCCGATCTGAAGCCAGACTGGTGGGGGTCTAGCAGGTTGTTGTTAGAAAAGAAGGAAGAAAGTTGACTAGAAGCGGCTCGTTCTATGGTTTTAGATAGAAAAGGAAGAAGAGATACCGGGCGGTAGTTCTGGATGATGGAGGGATCCAGAGTAGGCCTTTTTAGCAGCGGGGTGATGTGGGCCCTCTTGGAGGATGCTGGAAAACAGCCAGAAGACAGGGAGGAGTTAACAAGGGAGGTGACAAATGGGAGAATGTCAGGGGTGATAGTCTGGAGAAGCGAAGAGGGGATAGGGTCAAGGGCACAGGTTGTAGGGCGGTGGGAGAGCAGGAGTTGAGAAACATCAGAGTCTGTAAGGGGGGAGAAAGTGGAAAAGAAAGGGATGGGCCTAGAGGGGGGAAGGGCACAGAGAGGGGGGCGGTGGTTGTAAAGGATCTGTGGATGTCTGTGACCTTCTCATCGGAAAAATCTGCAAAGTCATCAGCAGCGAAGGAGGACTGAGTTGGAGGAGGCAGTGTGTTGAGGAGAGAGGAGAAAATAGAGAACAGTTTCCCGGGGTTAGAAGTGGAGTTCTGAATTTGTGTTTGATAGTATTTTACTTTACTTTGGCAGCAGTGACAGTGGAAGAGAATGCCGCCAGGAGAGACTGGTAAGTTGTGAGCTCTGAATGTGAGTCTCTGGATTTTCCCCACTTCTTCTCCGCTGCGCGGAGGCTGGCCCTGGAGGTACGAAGGGCATCAGATATCCAAGGACTGGGAGGGGATGTGCGTGGTGGCTTTGAGAGACGGGGACAGAGAGAGTCAAAGACGGAGGAGAGAGATGAAAGGAGGGTGGCAGATGCAGAGTCAGTGGGGAGTTTAGAGAAGGATTCCAGAGGGGGGAGTGAGGCGGTGACGGTGGTGGCAAAGGAAGAGGGTGAGAGGGAGTGGAGGTTACAGCGGGCTGAGGAAGTGTGGGTGGGAGGAGGGGGAGGAGGATGGGAAGGAAGAGGGAGGGAGAATGAGATGAAGTGGTGATCAGATATATGCAGAGGGGTAACCGTGAAATCGGAGCATGAGCAGTTCCTCACAAGGACAAGGTCTAGGACATTGCCTGCCTTGTGGGTTGGAGGAGAGTGTTGCAGGGAGAGGCCGAAGGAGTGGAGTAGCGGTAGGAAGGCAGCAGCCTGGGAGGCTTCAAGGTGGATGTTAAAGTCTCAAAGGAGAATCAGTGGGGTGCCATCCTCAGGGAAGGAGCTGAGAAGGGTGTCTAGCTCATCAAGGAAGCTACCCAGGGGCCCTGGAGGACGATAGATAACTGCAATAAAAAGGTTAGTAGGGTAGGATACTGCAACAGAATGGAATTCAAAAGTGGATATGGACAGGTCAGAGAGGGGGTGAACAGAGAATTTCCATGAGGGGGACAAGTACAAGTACAAGTACCACTGCCACGGCCGGAAGGTCGGGGAGTGTGAGAGAAGGAGAAGGAGGATGAGAGGGCAGCGGGAGTGGCGGTGTTGTCAGGTGTGATCCAGGTCTCAGTTAGGGCAAGGAATTGTAGGGACTGGAGGGAGGCATATGCAGGGATGAAGTCAGTCTGGCAGTTCCATAGTCCCCCTGTGACCGCAAAGTCCTCACAGGGGGTCAGCGGGGGGTAGCTGAGGTTGGAGGGGTTCCGACGCCGTGGAGGCCCACATCCCAGGGGGTGTCTTCGAGGGAGAGAGCAGACTGGGATGGGGTGAAACATAACATAACAAACTGGGACGGGGTTGCTCTGAGCACATCTATTTGAATTGCCTACAATTGCTTACAAGGAATATCAAATCAAGACTAATCTACTGACAAATTCCAATGCTATTTAAAACAAACGTTCAATCACTTGACAGGTATGCAACCAGTTTTAGTGATTAACACAGCAATAGAAACAAACTAGCTCCAGGCCTAACCTCTGCTGTTTAAAATAACAATTACAAATTTACTTTACCGCGTCTAGTGGACGGCCCGCAGCAATACCAGCACATCTGGTTAAAATTATGCACTTATTGCAATTGTGCCCTGAAATGGTGGGACATCTATGTATAAACACTGCTGTAATTTCTACATGGTGAAACCAAAATGTATAAAAGTTCCCTGACAGTGTGCACTTTAACCACGTGTGATTAAAAAAAAAATTCCAAATCTCAAATTGTGAGAAAAATTCAACAGATTTTCTATAATTTTCCAGTCTGGGGACTGTGGTGGCCATTCCAAAACCTTCACCCGTCTTTCCTGGAGGTACTTTCATGGTTGATTTCGAGGTATGCTTTTGTTTTACTGGAATACCCAACCTCTCTTCAACTTCAATGTCTGGACTGACCTTTGAACATTGGACTGCCTCTAGAATTTCTTGATCGTTGGTGGAATCCATTCTTCCTTCCACTTGCACAATATTGTGTGCCCCCAGCTGCCAAACAACCCAAGAACATAATCGATCTACCTCCATGCTTCACAGCCTTTTTTGGTGGTGGACAAAAAGTTTGGTTTCATCAGTCCAAAGCACATTGTTCCAAAAGGCTTCATGCTTCTGAATGTTTTCTTTTGCATACTTCAGATGCTTAATTTTGTGTTGAGGTTGTTTTTTCAGTGTTGTGTGGGTTTGTAGGGGAAAATTCACAGAACAAAATATAAAAGCATGATAAACAATCACAAGTCAAAATCAGACTCAACCTTGATGAGCAGGCTGGTTCCTCCAAAACTCTCGACGATGTATGCTAAAGGTGTATCCATATATCCATATCAAAGTATGATATGTACCCTGTATAGTTTCAAACTGATTAACTGCTAAATTGTGCTAGAATTACACAGTGACCCATATGTAACCGGAGTTTAATAAAGCAGCCAGCTGGGGGGGGGGAGGCGTCTCAAACTGTGTAGACTGTCAAGGACACGGGCAGAGCGAGATACAGCTGGTTTCTCCGGGACTCTCAATGATTTATGCCAGAAGTGTATCTATATGCAAGTGACTTATAATCAATATATCACATATACGCTGCTTGTTATCAAATAAAATGAACCTAGAACATTAATTATAGCTGAGCTTATGAAAACGCAAGAAACCACAGTGAAAACTATTGAAATGAGAGCAAAGAATGCAACGTACATTTACTCACTTAGAAGGGAATATTAATCAAATGTTTAGTATGTCTGTATATTAGAAAAGAATATTAAAAGAGAATATTCATCAAATGTTTAGTATGTCTGTATATTTTCAATGATTTACTGCTCATAAGATCGTGACAGAAAAGTGACCCATATGTGGAAAGATACAGAGTGACGTGTATGGATGATGTGTGTGTTAGAGGGGGGGCATCCAGAACTTTATGAGGTCTTGTAGTTTTTTTACATTACATTACATTACATTATTGGCATTTGGCAGACGCTCTTATCCAGAGCGACGTACAACAAAGTGCATACCCATAACCAGGGATAAGTTCGCTGAAAGACGCTAGAAGGAAGTACAATTTCAACTGCTACCTGTACAACAAAGATAAGGACGAGGGCCAATTTATTTTATTTTTTTTGAACAAAGAAACAAACAACAGAGCAAAAGTGAAGTTCACTATCCAAACACTGCTTACCTAGCTAACTAAAAATACCGATACACAAAGCAAGTCACAGAGACAACAATTAAGGTTCACAGGGAGGTAGGGAGCGATGGGGAGAGGTGCTGCTTGAAGAGGTGTGTCTTCAGCTTGCGCTTGAAGGTGGGGAGAGATTCTTCAGTTCTGACCTCAACGGGGAGTTCGTTCCACCACCGTGGAGCCAGAACAGACAGTAGCCGTGAGCATGAGGTGGAGGTTCGGAGAGGGGGAGGTGCCAAGCGGTCTGTGGAGGCTGAACGAAGAGGTCTGGCAGGGGTGTAGGGTCTGATGCTTGTTTGTAGATAAGCTGGGGAAGACCCCTTAACTGCTTGGAAGGCTAGCACCAATGTTTTGAATTTGATGCGAGCCATGACAGGCAGCCAGTGGAGGGAAGTAAGCAGGGGGGTGACGTGTGAGTATTTGGGAAGGTTGAAGACCAGACAAGCTGCTGCATTCTGGATAAGTTTTCCACTCTGCCAAGAGCAGGTGCGGGGTGAAGTGAGGACGGGGGGCGTCCTGAACTTTGTTAGTAGTTGGCAGAGCGCCCTGAACTTTGTACAGAGCTGGCAGAGCATAAGGACCTTTGGCAATTTGCCAACAATGACGTTGTGGGAGGAGCTTTGGGAGGAGTTAAGATAAGAACAGTGTGGGTGATTTGCCAGAATGAGGTTGTGGGAGGAGTTGTAGGAGGAGTAACTGTGTATAAAATGGGTGTAAAAATGACAGTCGAGGTTCAGTTCTGGAGAACTGATCCGGCTTTATGCCCTTCTGCTAATAAAGTATGATTTTCCTGAAGAGCTTGCTGCCGTGGTGTTGTCTTTTCCCTCATGAAGATGTTTTTCGACAAATTGAAGATTTGGTTCTTCTAAGCATTACTCACCAGGTCTCGAGCCATTCTCTATGAAAACTTTTTTGGTTGTCCAGACCTTGCCTTGACTTCAGCTGTTCTATTTATCTTCCATTTTCTAATAATTTTTCTGACAGTGGAAATAGGTAGTTTAGAGACTTTTTGTAGCCTTCTCCTTCTTGGTGGAAATGAACCATCTTTATTCTGAAATCTTTGGACAACTGTTTAGAGGAACCCATGGTTGTTAACACCAGACAGAACAGCCACTGCAGTTGGATACTTTAGAAGGCATGGCGTGAAGAATAAAAAGTTCAGCCCTGGAATTATACTGACTCATTGAAGCCCTAACGAGTAAATCACCTGGATCTGGGCCTTAGTAATATTTTTTCTAAAAATGAACAAAGAATAATCCAAAAGGGTTTTTATAAACAGCAACAAATGAAAATAAAAAGCAATATTGCTTTAAAATTTGCAGAAAAGTCTCATGTTTAACTTAAAGCCCATTTAGATTTCAGGTTTACTTTCAATCACATACACATTAATTGTAACAGACATTTAAACCAGGGGTGGCAAACATTTTGCACCCCACTGTACTCATGTAGTGGGGCTGGTAACCTGATGAATAATGCAGGGAGCTGAAATCTCCTCATGTAAATTATGTAAATTATTAATTCAGCTTCCTGCATTAGCTGGTTGACCAGTAGCTGTTTATCCAGTTCAGACCAGCTGCCAGATGGATATGGTTTGACCAGCTCAAGCTTTTGAAACAGCTGATAGCTGATATTCTCATTCAAAATGTAATTACTGTGTTTGTAAAACTGGAATTTTATCAGAAAGTCATATAAAGATATGACAAACTAATGTATTATTAGTTGGGGTGAGCTCAAAATTGGGCACTGCTACATAAAACTTGCATTGAAAAAAGACAGAGGATGTTGTACAATTAACTTGAATTGCAAGAAGCCTGTCTCCACATGTACATCTTTTTCAAATGTTTACTGCGTTTTTGTAGACGTGTAGATGTTGTAGATGTTTAACAAATCT
The DNA here is from genome assembly GCF_963514075.1 of Conger conger. Lineage (NCBI taxonomy): Eukaryota > Metazoa > Chordata > Actinopteri > Anguilliformes > Congridae > Conger > Conger conger. The sequence goes on from NC_083764.1 coordinate 35,743,716, forward strand.
CAAAACAAGATACTGTTCACTATTGTTATTCAGTGTTCTTTAGTGTTGTCTCAGTAACACAAGTGTGCCAAATGCTCATATGCCTTTGCACTATTGGCAATTATTTAAAGCGCTCTACTTTGTCAGCAGTTTGCTTTATACACGTGTATCCTTTGTTACAAACACCCCGTTACCTCTGTGGATATTGAGGGAAATGAACAATACGAGCATTGCAATAATCATATTAAACCACAAGAGGGTGCCAAGTGTTATCTTGTTGTATGGAATTAATTTCAAAACTAGGCGCTCAGGGGAAAATCAGTACATTCACGGATATGGCGATGTTAAAAAATATATACATATTTTTATTTTAGAAATGTGTATAAGATGCGTAATGCCACGATCACTGCTGGCATTGTAAATAATATATTTGCTTTAATCCCAACAAGGTTTGAATTGATCCGTAAGTAACTGTCCAAAAGCAACGCTGTAAGTTTAAAAAAACAATTAATTCTTGCCGTTTTATTACTCTTATTCTATAAAATGCACTAAGTAGAATTAAGTCAATTTTTTTAAATGGTAATTTAGTTTTAGAACATGAAAAACCGATCAGATCTATAATACAAAACAATTGTCTAATATCAGTTTGCATCCAATTATAATATCATTAATTCCATAGTAGGCTAACTGTCGTAGCAATTATTCGTCGAATCATTATTATGTAGTTCGTCTATTGTGTTGCCTATTTAGATATAATCATCATAAGTACAAAATAAGAATACATAAATTAGATAAAACTGTTTTCATTCCGGTTTTTATCCGCCGCATGGTTTTGTTTCGCATCGTTTTAGAATGATCCAGGTCAAACTCCACTCCACATTTTTCTCCAGCAGCGCATGACCGTTGATACACATGCTCAGGTAAACTTGTCTCCATTTTTTATTGGAATCCAGTTCCACTTGCTACAGGTGGTTGCGCCTTTTCCACGTTTTCTTTGTGCTTTCAACACTTTTCCTCCCAAGTAAGCTACTTCAGTTACTAGCCTTGACGGACTCGCTGCAACCTTTCACGAACAGCTGAATTTCGCATCCTTTGTAGAATATGGCGGGATCCCTCGTTTGTGCAACTGAACGATATCTCAAACTCTCAGAACTTTTTATTGGATTTTTGAGATACTGAAAAGCGATTGTTGTTAGATTTATCATAGAACATATTGGGTAAAATGCCTTTTCATTCAAGGTCTGTGGAACCCAGGCGCGTGTGCAGGTTGAACGACGTGGATTACATAGCCGGGGCACTTACTGACCGAGACGATTGTAACTTCACCGGGGTGGGTGATTACAAAGTTCGTAAGCTCGTTTTGTTTACATCTTTGGAAGAGGTTTGCTGTCACACCCTGACCAATATTATCCATCAACTTTCCGACCTTTCGCGGCACGCCAGCAACATATTTCTGGAAATCGAAGCAGAAGCCGGATTGCTATCAAAGAGGTCCTGCAGAATTCAACTTCGCCTGGAAACTTTACAGAGTACTGTCCGAAGTTTCGATCACAAGAAAATCAAAATCCGTAAGTTGACTGATGCTCACTTGCAGTCTAGCTCGCTAACGTTAGTCTATTTAGCTCATTGTTTCTCGGATTATTTTAATAGACTAGCTGTTATAGGCTGCATGACGGCAAATTAGAGCTAACATTGTTTTTGTTGTAAAGTGCGTTTGAGGTGGTTAACGGATGGATTGATTTTATTGTGCGCATTGCCATACGTCCACATTCGACTTCATATAGCCTGACAAACATGCAACAGCAGAGATTCAAGATGTTGGATAAGGTTGATTGTGTTGTCAAATTGTCACTGTGCCTGTAGACTACCTACTTTAGCTGCCCATTGCATTTTAGGCTATATCTAGCTTCCTGATCCACATTAACTAGACTATAGCCAGTTTACCTATACGCAAAATGTTTTTATTTCACGAAAACATTTAGTGAAAGTTGCCAAATGGTCAAGGAAGCGGTGTCAAAGAAAAGGCCGATGTGACATGTTGTAGGAAGCGCCATGGGGATCGGGATGGGACAGAGTTGAAAGTTATGCTAATGTTTTTTTAAAGGCGCAAATCCTGTCAAATTTGATAGATCCCCAATCCCACACTGACCATCTGTGAGAAATTGTCGCTTAGAGGCAGACGCCAAATGGATTTTGAATTACTTTAGTGTTGCAATGACAAAATACGAGCAGAATTACTAAATCCAAATGAGATGAGAAAAGCATTATCAACCCCTGACCAGTGGCTTCAAAATGTAAAAACTTTCACATTGCTTTGCAATACATTTTGTCCTCACTTGGGCTTCCTTGTTATGTAATTTCATTTTAAAGTGACTGTAAAGGTAAGTCTACTACTTGAAACACCATTGAATGGCGTTATTATGGTATGTATTAAGCATCAGCAAAACGAAAGTAATCACATTGCAATATCAGTTTATATCAGTCTAAACCATTTAAACATTTCCATCTGTTCAATTTATTACTGGACTCTGAGCTACTGGGTCAGGGTCCTTGTTGATCAAGAATTCCCTGACCTAATGGCCTCTAAATATTTTAGTTTCATTGCATATCTCCTCTCATATTTTTATAAATTTCTAGTATGAGCGCTGCAGTGGCATGGTGGTGCATGCCTCTGCTTCTTACAGGTAGACTCTGATTAGGAAGCATATGTGCCTTAAGATGCTGCTGTGAGAAACATTAAAAGCATTAAAACTCAATTTTGGTGCAGAAGGCAGTTGGGTCCCATAGCCAGGGTGTTTTGTACCTGTTGTCTTTTTTTATTTGTGAATACACACATCACTGCCTCCTGGTACGGAGAGTTATTTCATCTCACGCATCAGCAGAACATCCGCCGTCATCTTTGTGGTGTGTTCCAGTGCAGTTTACACAGGCGATATGAGGCTACGTGAGGCAACAGAAAACAGTGCAGTTGATATTGCCTTCGCCTCACAACAACAACGCCAGGGTTTAAATCCCGGTCGGGGGTTTTCTGTATGGAGTTTGCATCTTGCTATTTCTCTGCTCTTAATTTCTCAACCGACCTGATCCCTCTCCCAGTTGCTTATAGCTGGTACATTTTAAATGGTAAATGGTAAATGGTAGGCATTTATATAGTGCCTTTATCCAAAGCGCGGTAAAATTGATGCTTCTCATTCACCCATTCATACGCACACTCACGGCGATTGGCTGCCATGCAAGGCACCAACCAGCTCGTCAGGAGCATTGGGGGGTTTGGTGTCTTGCTCAGGGACACTTTGACACAGACCGGGCGGGGGATCCAACCGGCAACCCTCCGACTGCCAGACGACTGCTCTTACCGCCTGAGCCATGTCGCCCCCATTTTAGGAGGGGTTGAGGAAGGGGATGGGGTGGTGAGGTATTCCAGACTATTCCCATATAATCTTGACATTGTTATCAATACAGAATTTATGTCTGACTTAAAATGTGTGTTATTATAGTTATTTACATTTGTTTGAATGATATTTGTTGGTAATTTATGGCTATTTAAAAATGTTCCTGCTACTCTACAGTCAATTTACACTTTAATTTAGTTTTTCAGTCATACAATGAAAAACAAATGGTAAAATTGAAGTAATATTTGAGGTAAAACAGAAAGTCATAGGCAACATTAAGGATTCACAGGTTTCACTGACTTAACCACCATATACAAAGAAGTCTGCTGTTGCTACACCGGTAATGAACACAACGTGAACTAAAGAAGCAGCTACCCTGTAACATTTTTCTTTTTATTGCAAATTAAGGTTTGATGACAAAGAATCACACAATTTACATCTTTATTTATTTTAGGCCAAAAGTATTGAAATTGTGGATAACCTCGTTTTTATAAACTTTCTGATAAAAGGAGAATCATATAGTTATGTTTATTTCCAAAGAAGATGTCTGTTTCTTTAGGTAGGGTAGGGGGTCCAACTTTGAGAGGCCCTGTCTCCTGAATGGTTGGTTGTTCTGGTTAATGAAGCCACATTCTAACACTCCCTCATATAGGTTAACATGTATATAAAATTATTTCAAACTGAAAAGGGTGATGTCAGAAAGAGAATGATTTATCTTTGTTACTTCAGTTTTGTGAAAACAGGATCAAGAAGCTGGGGCCGGGGGTGGAGGAGCTGGCTGCTGAGGTGAGGGTCAGAGGGAAGTCGGTGTGAAGTTAGAACACCCTTTCACTTGCTTTTCTCCCTCTCTGTTTCTAGGGGTGCTTAAAGTTGGCATCAGATCAGGGCTCCATTATTAGCATGTATTAGTTTGACAAAGGCCGGCCAGTTTCTGTGCTAGGGCAAGGAGCCCATTGGTGGGTGTCCAGAAGCCTCCAAAGATTCTCTAGTGGACTTCAGGGCATTTGGGGAAGATAACATGGGAATGTGCAGGTGGTGGTAGGATATATCTGAATATTAGAAATTAGGGCAAAAATGGGCAGCCTCTTACGGCTGGTTATCATTTGATAATATAGAGAAAATATGTTAACGTGTTGAGTTTGAGCTGATGAATTGAAGCCTTTTTCCAAAGTTAATCTGTGAAAGCCTTTTCAGGCTGGTTCCTGTTGCTCCTTGAGACGAGGTGAATTCAGAACACTCTCTTTTTCTGTCCATTTGTAATGGGTGGAATAAGATAATCAAGTCAAGTTGGTTAGGAGCCACCTTGATCAATTTGCTGTTACTGCACAGTTTTTTTTTTTTTTACCAGCCTCCTTTGGAAATATAAGTGAAGTCAAAGTAGACCCAGGCGACATGAGGCCGTGTGAGGCAACAGAAAACGATTTGACACTCAGCCTTGGTTGCTGCTAGTTATTTGACATCGGCTTGGTGTGTCCAGGCCTTTCAACCTTTTCGCATCCATGTCAAATCTGCTGCCGACTTGTTGCCTCTGTAACTGAGGTTCCTGTACTGTCATTCTATGTAAATCTGTTAAACTCATCCTGTATCATTTCAACACAGAGAACCTCTACTCTGCTAAAAGCATCCAAATCCTCATGACTGATGAACATAGTACAGAGATTTCAGAGAGTTTTTATATTTATTTATTTATTTCCTTTTTTTCTCCCACCTCAAGGATTTGTGTTGCGCCAGCCATCGATCAAGGTGTTGTGTTCACTTAAGAACTTAAATATAGCTGAAGGTCCTCATCTTCCACTAATTGTGGTCCTAAAGCCTCATTTAGAAGCACTGATGGTCAACAGGATGTGGTGGAACAACGGCTGTGCGGATCTTATTGTGGCTACACCGGGATTAGAATCACCAACCTTGCGTGTCCCAGTCATTTACCTTAACCACTACACTACAGGCTGCCCCTGTAGAAATATAAAATAGCTCAGGACTTAAAATCATGATCGATGCAAACACAGCAAAGTGAAACCACACGCATTGTATTGCAAGATGATGAAGGGGGATTCTCATCATAGATGAGCGACTATCTATGGAATTGGGGTACTGCGTAGAGTCGGCTTAGCGGAAATTCCTGAATACCAGAGCAGTGTTCTCCACGGCTGCGGACCCATGATCTTAACATTCTCATCATTCTTCTGTGATTTAAAAAACAAAATTGAATGGGTCTTGTTACAAAAACCTTTACTGAGTCAGATTAAAATGAATGGTTAATTTGGGTTAATGTTGCTTCCTGTACAGATAGGTGGAAGCCTGTAGGCATGTTGTTGATACTGGAACTTTGCGTAGTGATGTGACACACCTCTCTCTGAAATGGGAGCTGGATAACAGACAGAGCTGGGGAACGTGCCTATGCGTCCACGTGGCTGGGGTTTCATGGTCAGCGATGTCATACCCGTGAGACCCATTTTGTTGGACACCATAACTCGGTGACTCGGTTTGCAGTGAAGGTGTATCTCCATTGTTAGCTCTCTAAGAAAGTATGTGAAATATGCTTGCGGCGCAATACTTCCTGCAGAATACACCCATTGAGATATACCTGAAGGGCCAACAAGATTGACAGATCAATTTCACGTCATGGAACCATGTTGCAATGATTTTGTTTAGTTCCTTTCTAAACCGATGAATGTAGTCTCAGTGCCCTGTACGGGCACTGTGTAGTGTGTTGGATTGTATACGGCTCTGCTGAGGGCTCTCGGATTAGTGCTTGGGTTTTGCCGTATGTCAATTTGAATTACAGAGCCTTCAAATTGTGGTCAGATGGGCTGTTGGTATCGGAAACGCCTCATTTCCAATGAAACGAGTGGTGAAACTGCACCTAAACAGCCTGGCAGTCAGAACTGGCATCTCTGCTTGCTGCGGTGGAAACATGAATGGGTTGTATTTTTCATACGTGAACTACACTACTTTGTGTGTATTAAATTTTTTTGTGGGTTTCTTTGTTCTCTTTTTGGGCAATTTATATCCCTTGCCACCTGCAAAGCAACAGGCTTCCACCAGGTTGATCGTAGCTTTTAGATAAATTTTTTGGGAGGTATTTTGTCACCAAAAAAGTGTATTTTTTCCCATTCCTGAGTGGAGAACAATGTCTGGTGCTTTGACTTGTGGCCCAGTAACATAACCTTGACCATGCCCTGGGGAGCAGGGGAATGCTACTGTGTCCCGGAAGGACAATAGAACAGGTAACTTCATAGTTGACGTGTAATTTAAGAAGGCAAACTGACTTCTGTTGAATCCTGCTTTTGTCACGCATCTTATCTAGATTGGAGACGCTATGCACTGTGTCACAGTGGAGTGCTGCTCAAATGGCCTTCTTTGTGTAGACCCAAGTAATAGCCTACGCGTTTTCAAAGGGAAGTTGCAGTTACTACTGCTGTTGACACCTTTTGTTTCAAGTGAGATGAAGCAGTACGCTATGAAGAGTGTCAGCATTGACACTGAATCAGCCAGGAGAGGAAATGGGGCAGTAATGGAGTAAAACCTTGTGTCTGTGAGCATGAGAGAGGGAGAGATAGAGGGAGGGGCTGGCTTACATTTAAAAAAATCTGGATTACATTGACATTTTTCATATAGGGCTACAATAGGTTCTCCACGTTTCTCCTTGTTGCGAGGTAGACTGTAGGTGACTTGCTTTGGGGGGTTGTTACAGCCTTCTCCTTGTTTTGCTTTGCTGCTCTACTCTGAAGACCTCTGTCGTAGTAATAGTACATAGTACTTAGTAATGGGGAGTTTCGGCAGCCTCAGTACACAGAAACGGAAATGTATAGGAACTCCTGTTAAACTCCTTCCCCTTTGTTTGATTTCTATGGATTCTGGAAAGTGTTACACGTTTGTGCGGTGGGATTCCTGCACGATGCCCAGCCGCCGTCCAAGGAAAATAAAGAGTGTTTGTAGTGGCTGGTGGGCCCTGCCCTCCAATGTGCTGAGTCTATCGTAACGTGAGCACAGACCATGAAAAGTAGCTTAATTGGTTGCATATGTGTCGGCAGAGATGGTTGAGGAAATGACAAGACTGAAATGTCAAAGAAATGTTGGTCCTTGAGTTAAGACTAAACAGTTTTAATATATGAATAATTACATGAATATTCATTCAGCGAGCAGGTGTTATGCAAAACAATGATACTGAGAGCTAGATTGAGAGTCTGTTGGATGTGTAAAAAAGTTTGATGTCATGAACAAATTCATGAAGTTATTCATTCAGGCAAGGTATCTTCCTGAAGGCCAAACCTACTTCATAAATATGCATGAGGAAGTGCTGTGTAGCATAGCACAAGTCAAATATAGAATTATAAAATGTATTACATTGTATTACATCACATTCATCAGACAATTTTCTGTACCTTGGCATTACAAGGTAATTATTCAAGAACCATGATTTCTGTTGGGGAAAATCCATTCTAGCATGTTTCCAGTCTCAACACTGCCATTTCCAGTCTGATGCTGTTCTGCCTGGTGCTTGCAGACCCTGCATGATGTAGTATACGCATAGCAGCTGGTGAACTGAAGTGCAACATGGAGCCCGGTCTCACCTGCATACTTTGTACTGCTGACGCAGAGATCCTGCTAATACAGGGTGCTAACTCCAGCATTCTGAATGAGCATTTCTGTAGTTTTTTTTATTCACAGGGAGCGCCACCACTTTCCGGTTCTTATTACTCCATATTTAAGACACGTTGAATAGAAACCAGATGTTTTTCCAGCACAATTGCTACCACTGTGTTTACTATCAAAGAATGAGAATTGGGTAGATTGATTGAGTTTGTCTGGACCACAGAAATGCTTTGTCAAGTATTCTGTCATGTGTTCTAGGAATGCCAACCTACTGCTGGGTGGCTTGAGTAGTTATTCATGTTGGCCAGGCTGGCACATGCCTGTAACAGACACATCAACACAAAGGCTTTATGTCTGGGTGTAGAACATGCCATTATACAGAAGAAAGCCTGCCAGTGAGACACTGTCTCTGGCGGTTGTAAAGTGACAGTCCCATCCCTGTCTCTACTGTACAACAGCCCACCTCTGTCAAGAAGGTGCAGCTTTCCTTTCTTTATATATGGAAGATGTTTATATTGGGTATTCCCCGTATTCAGGCATGTGGAGTTTCACAGCTGCAAGGTTGAGATGAGGGTTGGAATGAAATTAGGCCCAAGTTCAGCCCACCCTACTTAGTGGTCAGTGGTTTCCTGAAATTTGTGAATTTAGTGCCCAGCCCCCCTTTTTTTAACTTCTTCAGTGTGATAGCCACAGTGATACGTAAACTGGAGACAACTTCCACTTACACATGGATTCCTATGGGAGCTGCTGAGTGGCATGAACCTGTTCAAGGAGTCTGCCACGTCATGGGGCTTTTTCGGCACCACACTGGGTACCTCAACAAGAGAATAGGAATGTGCAATGGGGAAATATAAACTGCTTTATACAGAGGCTTAATAAACTGCAGTACTTCTAGTGAGTTTTCAAGTTTCCGGGGGAATGTCAATCCCTGGTTCCCTGGTGATAACAGAAAAATGTATAGAAAAATATAATTGTTCAACGCAAGCAATAAGCGATTATTCTGAATTATTATTATATTATTTTTTTTTGCATCTGTCAGCATCACTCACAGTGTTGTTAAGAACATTCCAGTTGAATAAAAAACATCCAAACCTATGGGTTTAATTATTGGTTGTTTTTTTTGAACTAGGAATAAATAAATATTCATATTTTCAATTAAGAATAGTCCCATTTTAGAAATGAGGCTGCTGTAATCTAAGTTTTGGATTCCAGTTAATAATGGACTCCAATTCGTAAAAACACATTCAAAAGACCACCTCTCTACTATAGTGATGAGTCTACTATATTTATTTTTTCCATCCCACAGTCTCTTATGAAGAAAGTTTTGGGAATTACACTCACTGAGCACTTTATTAGGAACATCTGTATCTTATTCATGTGATTATCTAATCAGCCAATTGTGTGGCAGCAGTGCCATGCATGAAATCATGCAGAATACGGGTCAAGGGCTTCAGTTCTTGTTCACATCAACCATCAGGATTGTGAAAAAATGTCTTTCACCGTAGAATGATTGTTGGTTCCAGACAGGGTTGTTTGAGTATTGCTGATCTTGAATTTTCACGCACAACAGTCTCTAGGGTTTGCAGAGAATGGTGCAAAAAAACATCCAGTAAACAGAAGTTCTGCGGCCAGAAACCACTTGGTAATGAGAGAGGTCTGAGGGGTTGGCCAGATTGGTCAAAGCTGACAGGAAGTAACAGTAACGCAAATAACCAGACATTACAACAGCGGTATGCAGAAGAGCATCTCTGAACACACAACATGTCAATCCTCTTAAGTCGATAGGCTACAGCAGCAGAAGACTTAATAAGTCTAAAATATTAGTCTAATAAATCTAACCTAATAAATAAACCTAATAAAGTACTCACTGAGTGTATATAAGTAGAAATGTGATTTCATATTTCCTATTCTGGCAAGATTAGGTTTTCATCCAGAGGGGCATCATCTTCAGATTACCTGGAGAAGAAGAGCCTCCTCAGCATTAATAAAGATGAGTGATTCCACATCTCAAATTACCATGTCTGTTGATACAAGTAGTAGCCCAAGGAAGACTGATCATTTCACACTGTTTCCATGTTCCACCTTAGAGCCCCTGGTCTGTTTCCATGTGAATGCAGTGACTGATGACAGATAACCTTCTCCCCCTGGCAAGGGCGAATAAATATAGCATGGTATGCCTTTCACTCGAGTGTCACTCTCTAGTAGTCCTGTTAAAGAAGCCTTGTGACATTTTCCTGATTATTAACCCCTGTGCGGTAATGGGCTCGGATATCCGAGCCATGTTAAAGACTTTGCTCTCTCCGCCCTCCAGGCACATTAGCTTGCCAGGTAGGTTCTCCTCCTTTTGAGAGCCAGTTAAAGTAATCTAGTGTCTGAGATGTGAGTTACTGCCTGGCGGAGAGAGGGATTTGACACAACAGAGTAAATAACCGAGGGATTGTTACCAGCTGTCTGATGTCACCCCTGAACGAGGATGACCCAAAGCCTTGGAACCACACAGCGACGCTGAGCACTTGCATTCCAACCCTGACCCCATGCCCCTCTCACCGGGTCTCTAAAATGCTCCAACACCACACTGCCGGAGTCCACACTCTGGAGCAGTGTCAAGGCCTGGAGTCGCATTCATGGTTATACATACACTGGGCTTACACGGCAGTCTGTGTAAGCCCAGTGGATCTGTGTAAAAAGGGATAGGCAGATGATATTTCTGTTGGGTGTGGCATCCTGTGTTTGGTTAAGAAGAACCTTCATTGGGGGCTTCTACAAGAAGGTTTTTCTGGATAAGCATTTACAAGTCAGGCCTCCAGGAACCTTTGACTGGATGCGCACTCCAACTAAACTGAACCTTCCCTGGGGTATATTATCAAATGCTAACTGACTGTTCCATTCGATATAGTCCTACGTGTAAAAAATCGGTATTTACACTGTTTTGGAAAACAGCCCTAAAGTCCTGTTTGTGTTCTTTGAAAACATGATTGGAAAAGTTGAATGATTGCGACATTTTGTTTTAAAATACATTTTGAGAGTTTATGGTCAGGACATGAAGGGAAATGGCCACAGTTTGTTAAAGCAAACCTTCCACAGTATTTTCACATCCCCGATCAACAAGGACTAGCAGTTGGGTGCAGTTTGTCCTTGGCGTACTTCCACTCACCTGCAGAGAATGCTCAAGCATGAAAAGAAAAATCGGGGTTTGTTTTCACTGAAAATGTGAGGTGCAAATGTAATTTATTCTCTGTTTACTGTACTTACAGGAGCAGCAATGACTGTTTGCAGTACTTAAAAAGTTTTACCTTCAAGTGCTTTGAGTGCAACTAATAATTTGGGTGCTGTAATGTCATGGCAGCCTGTGTGTTATTTAAACTTTCATTATGATAAATGCTATTCTGAAGAAACTTTTGAAACCACGAATAAGCTGGAAAAGCTTTCATACATTTCTCTGGCTGTCTTAGATATCACTCATTCATTCAAGTTTACACACAAAATTTTATGAAGACTCTATAACCTTGAATGATGGATGATTCAAATGTGTTATTTGTAACTGGAAGGTGGTGCACTGTCCCACATTACTGTGTTTTACTAACCCTAAAAAGTGCAGCAGAGGAGGGATTTTTAGGCTCAAGCTAAGGATCCATAGCTACCACATTAAACCCCCCACCTCCCACCCCCAAACTCCCTGTGAAACCCCCCAGCCCACAGGAATGGCAAGTACAGGGTTCAAGAACAGAATAATAGAATCCTTTGCTATGGATCCTTGGGCCCTGATTGGGAGTCTTACTTGGTGCGGTTTTTCTGAAGAGGAGGATGCAAAACACATCCCGCTTAAACAAAACTCAGGGAAGTTAGCCAGCCTTCCTCCGCATGGGACAAACAGAGAGAGCATTCTTCTTCCCTCCTGAGCCCAGGCCAGAGCCTCTCGCCCTGGGGGGCATGGAGGCGTGAGAGAGAGACCCTACTGGCCGTTCTGAATGGCCCCAGCCGAGCCAGGACCATGGAACCATCCCTCCCCTTCCCTGCTCAACTCTCCTGACTGTTTTAACAACTATCACCGATAGTTTCACTTTAAAACACTGACCTGTTGTTCTTGTCATGTTGACAACTCTTTGCAATAGAGCCTATCCTGGTTTTTCTAAGCCAAATCAAAAAATCTTTCCCATCACTCGAGGCTGTGTAGGAAAACTACAGGGTCTGAGTTGCCATGGCTTATCCACAAAGCAGTTCCTGTAGCAAACACACTAATGGGGACTACGGGGACAACAGGAGAAGTGCACTAGCCATTTTTAAAGGGGAACTGTAGGCAAACACATTGTGGCATCCATATCCAGATCTCTATTTCTGAAGTCACAATATCGAAATTATAACTAAATGTCCTTTTTTGTGTTTCAACTAAACAGCTGCAGCCTCCATTAAATATTATGACTTACTCTAGAAAGTGGAGCCATTATACCTGGGGGACAACATTGTTTTGAGTAGCTACATGTCCTTGGCTGTGGCCTGAAGTGCCCTCCATAATGTTTGGGACAAAGACCCATCATTTATTTATTTCTCTGTACTCCACAATTTGAGATTTGTAATAAATCACATGTGGTTTAAGTGCACATTATCAGATTTTAGTGAAGGGCATTCTTATACTTTTTGGTTTCACCTTGTAGAAATTACAGCAATGTTTATACATAGTCTCCCCCCAGTGCACCATAATGTTTGGGACACAGCAATGTTATGTAAATGAAAGTAGTCATGTTTTGTATTTTGTTACATATCCTTTGCATGCCATGACTTCCTGATGTCTGTGGCCTATCAACATCATCAGAGTCTAGATATCTTATTTTCAGGTTGTCCTACAAGCGATACTAAAACTCTTTGCTTTTGATTGGATCTCTATGGGACTTGGGGGGTGGGACTAGATTCAGCTGTAAATTGATACAGTATAGAACACATTTATTGGCTAAATGGCTTTAAGTCATGAAGAGTATCAGATGAGCCTCAAACCAATGTGCTGCTTTCAGAAATACAGTAGATACGAAAATAATCGTTTCTGCTGAATATTCCAACAGGAAAATTTATCAGGAGAAACTATTCTTTTCATATGCACTGTATATGTGACGCATTGAAAATGATAAACAATAAATACATTTTTATATAATAAAGTTTCCCTTTAAAAGCAGTTAAAACGCAGTCTAAACGGTCCTGGATCAGCCCTCTGAACTGCTTTTTAGATTAGCTAAACTAACCCTACCCAGCCTGCAGCTGATTTAGTGTAGAAACTACAGGGTTGGCAATCCATTTTCGATGGGCACAAATGTGACGAGAACAATGCACTTTTTGGTTTCTTGGTGTTTGTTGGATTGATATTAAAATGTGCTGATGTGGCATCAGATATACCGGTTTGTTGACAACACATCACCGCGCCCACAACCAATGCATTTTCAACCATTAGCACCCCCCATTTTAAGCCGACAAGAGCCATGGGTTTAGCGGGGACAGCATCATGCCTGAACATGTGGCTCAGAGAAGATGCCTGTAGGGAACGGGGGAAGTGAAGTAGGGGAATACCATTACGTGCCTTTCAGCGCTTATTTACATTTCCCCCCCGCTTTGGGGGCCATTGTGGTCAGGCTTTAGGCTAATGTGACTCGAAAGCCACGGTCATCATCATACTTAACTCTGCACTTTCATCTCCGCTGATACCACTGAGAAGGAGGACATTCTGATTTGTGAACATCAGGCGATGGATATGAAACGGAGTAAAGACTTTAAATAATGAGCGTTTACTCTGCAGAAGGAATGATGGAGGCTTTTAATCTCCCCTAGGATGGTGTGCAGTGGGCGAGCGAGCCGTGGCCCGCCCCTTTTTGCTCCACACCCTGGGGTGCTGGGGCCTTCAGTTTTGTCTGCCGGCCGTATGTTTTCAAAGGGCGGGCCATTTCCCCGGAGAGCATAGAGTTGGTCCATGAGACATTATGCAGCCATATCACTTTACAACACCGTAGGGAAAATCTTTCATCGAGATAGATAGGGCAGTTCCGGCTTGTCATTTTGAAGGTGCACTACTGTTACATTACTATAGGTAAACCGTTACGGTAGTTAGTGATTCGAGGCACACAATCTTTGTGCCCATATGGTACATTTAATTTACTTTGTCTCATGGAACAGGTTGTTTTTTAGTCTCTATTTTTTCCAAATGCCTGCAGTTCTTTCCTGAGTTTTTGAACCTTCTTAGAAATATGATTGACACCTCACTGTTTCTGGCCATTTCTGATTTGAACAAAATTCTATCTCAAATGGTCAGTTGGGCTTTTAATCAGTGTTTTCATGAATGCTTTTTCATTAAAGTGAAGTGTACTTTTTCTTGTAAATCCAAAGACAATTTACCACTCATGGACTTTTTATTTTCTATAATGTATAACACTGCTGTGAAGTTCGAAGTGGTACTGTATTTTTGCATGTGGTCCTGGGCTTTGCGAGATGTTTGTTTTTCCATTTGGCTGCTCCAGAGGGCTAGTGTAAGCTAATGTCCTTCAATAGAAGTGACGACACCATGCTTTGCTTGGATCTTTCATTCGGCTCTGTTTGTTGCCCCTTTCATACTGTATTATACATTAAGCCCAATTGCTCAACACAAAGCATTCAGTTCAGTTTGGTGAAAGGACAAGGCTGAACGCTGTGGTTCAGTTTCCAGCTTCTGCATTGACAGAGCTGCACCAGAAGGCGTTCCTGTTTACCAAACGCAAACTTGATAGAAAACCGATGACCGAGCACTCCTCTGATTTGATTGCACACACTGTTTATCACACTGCTGCATAAAGAGCCCTGGAGCCGCTGTGCTGAAGGCATGGGCGTAAGAGCCAGTAATTGATACATGAAACTTTACAAATGATTTAGTATGGGAAAGCTAAGGCCATAAAACAATAGCGTAGGTAATTAGTTGCTAGTTGTTTGTGATAGTTACTACTTCTGGCCAGCTAGCTAATTAGATCTAACTTTGATGACATTAGCTAGCTAATTAGTAAGAAAATATTTTTGTTGCTGTGGCTTGTTAATGTCTAGCTGGACATTAGACGGCCAATTGCGGAATCTCATGTTGGCATACGTATTTCAATGCGCCCATTTGCTTTGATAAACCTATGCTGTCTGTGACCATTATGGGATTCTACATGGAGGCTGTTTGCTTTGTTGCATGTGGTTTGAAAATTCATGTGTATTTACTTGTGTTCATTGTGGTCACTATGTGTCCCTGACCATGGCCGGTGGTGGTTTTGGCGATCACAATCCATCCTCGATGTGTCTTGGGTGCATTTACACCTGTATTTTTATGTGGTTGGGCGCTATTCCATTGCAATCCGATCACCCCATATTTATGTTAATGCCCGTCTTCCATATTTAGTGCTGTGCTCAATATGTAATATGCATCACTTCCTGTGCTGCATTTTTTTGCGGGAGTGTAGTGCCCTACACCAGGCCAGACCAGAGGTTTAAAATAGCTAATGCGGCGATATTTATAAGGTAATTATAAATGTATTTTCTATTGACTAAAAGTGCCAATAATAAACAATATCAAAAAGGAAATGTATTTATATCAAAAAGTTACATAGTATACCTTTAAAGTACATTAGATCAGCATTCTAAATGGTCCAGGCTTGACACGCGCATTCACAATTGATATCATGGACATTAACAAATTAGTGTGGCTTGAAGTCCTCTAAGGATAATCTTTTCTCCTGTCTGAGAGAACTTCAATCTCATGAAACCCCAATGACCTGACAAGTGGCAACACGTGTTTGGGGAGAAGTCACATGAGGCTTCGTACCCTTTACATATGCTGATTAAACAAAACTCTTTCTTAACATATGCAAAATAAGTTGGCACTTTTAGTTGAACTTGCCTATTCCTCTGGCTTTAAACATTTTTTATTTTTTATTTTTTTGTTTGTCTTGTGCTTGAAACTGAAATATTTGGAACTACTGTATACTGCCACAGAATTTGCTGTTTGGCTACACTTTACTCAGATTTAAGGTACAGTGACTTAGCTGTGCCTGCTTACTTTGATAGCTGGCTATGTTATTGTCCAAGGTGTTTGCGGATAATTTAGGAAACGTGTGGGCAGGATGCTCAGACTTGCAAAATAGCCGCACTGTTATTTTCCTTTCTCCACTGTTGGCAATTCCTGTTTTTTACATGGTTGTGGGGTAAGAGGAAGAAATGCATGAAATGCATCTGAAATTGGATTTTCACTAAGCAAAGCAGGAAGTTGTAGAATAAAAACGTATTTCCCTTTGTTTTAACTTGAACAAGTCTTACATCTGCAAAGTAGCGTAAGAACAAAAGACGATTTTATGACATCAGGCCATACAGCCCAGTCAGGCTCAACATTTATGTGTTTGTATACTATTGCTTTTGTACTACAATAATGATACAATTAATTTACAGTAGATATTTAAAATCCCAATCAGTGAAGTTTTTAACCGCAGTGATGAATGAGTTCTGTGGGTACACAAATTTCTGTGCTTCATACCTCACTGAATCTCAGGGGGCATTGTGGAGACACATGCTTATTGGCTTGGTGGGTTGTTGGTCATGTGAAAAGGCTTTAGCTTTATTGTGTGCAGTCAACTGTCAATGAACTGTTAATTGGTGTTTGTGTGCTCTAAAACACAGAAATCTGTGGAACTCTCATCACTGTAAATAATAGCACCACTGTGGGTTCCCAGGGGCAGGTTATGGGCAGAGGTGGATAGTAACATGTTACATTTACTTTAAATTCTTAAATTGCATTGCATTGCTAAAATAAAAGTGGTGACACCTCAGTAATAAGCTAACAATATTCTAACAACTACTGTAAAATAGCCTGCGCCTACACTCAGCAGATGTAACCACGCAGTCACTCACTAATTTACCATTAGTTCAGCAACATCTGTTCAGCACACACCATTAGTTTTCAGTAACACCATGCCAATTTGCAACTCAGTAATCAAGTCGAGGTTTCATTCATGGATATGATATTTCAGTGGAAATCTAGCCAACTAGCTATGATGCCAAGTAGCAGTCGGTCTTTACCGCAAGGAGAGAACATTTTGATCGTTGATGGTCTTCTATTTGCTTTGAGAACTACATTTTTCCACTAAAGGATTGGTGTCAGTGACCAAGTGGCTGTTCACTCTGAGTAGTAAGGAGTAAGACCACACTAATTTCGTCTGTCATTCTGTAATTAGATTTTTTTTTAATGAGGTGTTGCATAAAGACAGCTCCACCATCACTGCCAGCTTCACTGATTTCTGCCTCAACTGTCCACCTGAACACAATCCAGTTTATTGTTGTTCACCTCAACACTATAGCTCTCTACACTATAGCTCTACAGTATACTGTTCAGCAGGATTATCCTCAACACCACAATGTAAGGTTTGTCCGCATGTAAAGCATGCGATGTAGCTTATTCCACAGGGTGGTCGTCACTCAGGCCATATACGAATCCCCCTTGCAATCAGCGGTTCCATTCCTCACGGCGATGTTTCAATATTCTCTGTGCAGCTTTCTGTCCACTCTCCTTAAAATATATATTTATTTGCCTCTTTCCGCAAGGAATCATTTTTCAGAGCGCACATTACAGAAAATGAAAATATTAGTTGATCCGGGATTTGAATATAGGACATTGTTCGTGGACATTGTTTATGACCAAGCAACTTGTGTACTTGCGAGGTTGCGGTTACACGGTCCCTAGGACTGCGTTTGAAATGGACTGAAGGAGCGGGAGAGGACGCCTCGCGGGAGAGGCCTTTGAGGAGTACAAAGCGTGCAGCAGGAGGACCTTTGGTGGAGGTGTGATGAAAGGTGAGGTCGCCCACGCGCTCCTCTGACGACCCCGAGCAGGTGGCAGCGAAGACCACCGGACTCCCTTCTCACAGAACCCAAAGCCCTTTGTTATTCAGCCTTTCCACTTAAGTGCCGGCGGAATGCCAGGATTGAAATCCACAAAAATAAGCTTGCATTTTTCTTGCCTCGTCTGTCAGCATGAATTTCAATCTCAGGTTATTTTAGTCACCTCACCCCCAACTGCCCTTCCACCCATTTTCATTCTGTCTTTTTTAGACGTGCAGTTGTTCACTTACATTCTGTTACTCTCTCTTTTGTATCTTTTTCTCTATTTTGCTTTATGGCGACCACAACCTCTGTGAGTGATATGTGCAGTGTGGGTTACCATCTCTTTAATCTGATGATGCATTTGCTTATGCTGACTGTGAGAAGCAGTGAGGTTTGCATCTCTCAGGATGTACTGTAGAAAGCCTTGTTTTCCTTTGTAGGCAATTTGTTTTTACCTAAGTAAAACTTTTTTTCTGCAAGCACAGTAGACTCCACACAAGTGTCCACAGGAAGTTCATTTTGGTGAACACCTGAGCGAATTTTGTGTGTGTGCATGTGTGTTTGTGTGAAGTGAAGAATACAAATTCTAAATTCTTCTACGTCAAAGTCAAAGACGAATGTTCATTGAATCCAGGCCAGAGTTTTGATTGGCTGTTCAGTCGGGGGGGACTTATCATTGGAGGGGGCAGTGAGCCTTCGTTTCCCTCTATCACTGCCAGCTGGAGATGATGTCATGACCCATCGGGCCACAGGGTGAGAGCAGGAATGTGCCTGTTGACCCCTGCTCCATCTGAGTTGATCCCCTATTCCCAGAAACTGCGTATCTGCCTGTGATGTGCATTGTACATCAACCATGCCAGACCTGTGATACAAGTATAAAGTCCGCTCCTGTGTGATGGACTAAAATCCATCGCAAATCTGTTCCAAAATTATGGTTTATGTAAAATCCACCTGTAAAATCTGTGGTGAGGAGACCGTGGAAGATGAGAAAATGTTTAGGCTTCCTTTTCGAATCCTGCTTCCATGGAATGTTTGGTGTTATCCTGTTATTATGCTAACACAACTGAAGCAAATTCCTTACATGGCTATTGTCATTCTGTTCAGTGCCTTTTCTAAGCTATTCTGACTTTTGGCCCCAGCAGCCTGACCTTTCGGAGAAGGATCTGTTGATGCTCTGGGAAACCCATCAGCTCGTAAGGAGAGATATTGGAATCGGTCTCTACCATTTGGGCACAGTTAATGTGCATTCGGTTTCCAGTTGTGTTTAAATGACTGGGATTTGGGTGGCTGTATGCCACTGATTGAAAGCTTTATGACATTTGAGTCATTTGGCAGACTCTTTTAATCCAAAGCGACTTCAAAGTGCATAAGTTCCTCAACAAGTGAAAATCCATAAATAGCAAAGCACGCATGTAGGGCAGTTATAACCAAAAACGGGGCCACTTATTTACATACGTGACCTTGACAGAGGCATTGAAAGTACTTATTAATTAAATTAGCAAATGATACAAAACTAGGAGATTCAGCTAATAGTTTGGAATCTACTAAAGTAATCCAGGAAGATTAAAACCCAATCCAGAAGTGGGTGGAAACCTGGCAAATAAAATTAAATATAACTAAATGTAAAGTTCTACATGTGTGAAGTAAAAACATAAGGCAGGATTACTTTATGGGTGCTAAAATTGGAATAGTTGATCAAAGCCTTTCAGGTCAATGTGCGGTAGCGGTAAAAAAGGCGAAAAGGATGCTAGGATACATAGCCAAGAGTATTGAGAATAAATCTAAGGAAGTTATACTCACTTTATTCAATACCCTTGTTACGGCATACTTAGAAAACTATGTGCTAATTCTGGGGACCGCACTATAAGAAAGATATAGAGGAACTAGGAAAGGCTCAGAGAAGGGCAACCACATTGATTCCATGTATAAAATACATAAGTTATGAGGATAGATTTAAGATGCTTAATCTCTTTAAGTTTAGTAAAAGGAGACTTGGGGATTTGATTGATTGATTTGATTAAATTCATTAAAGTGATTAATTAACAAATTGAACTACTGGCGATTCTTCAGGTTGAGTTTGGTTAGCAAAATGAGAGGGCATAAATGGAAATTGGCAAAGATATTAGGAAGTATTTTTTCACACAGAGAGTGGTCACTGTGTTGAATCGCTTGCCAGGACTCGTAGTGGAGGGAGAAACACTGGGGTTTTTAGGCACGACAAAGCGAAAAGGCGAGTATTGCTGGGCTGAATGGCCTGTTCTTGCCATTATGCCATTATGTTATGTTAATAATCATAAAGTGCAAGTTTATTTTTATTATTTTTTTTGCTTTATGTTATGGTTAGTGCGGCAAGTATATTATTACAAAAGAACATTTGTTCCTCCGCTGCTTTTCAAATAATATGTACTGAAAATGTCCTGACCTTGCCCGCTTTTATGCATGAAGTAGCTAGAACAACAACCCTAATAGCGGTGCAACATCTGCTGCTGTCCTCATTTCTTAGTTTTTGTGATCTTAACAGACGCATAAGATTAGGCTAATAATTTTGAATCATCAGTAGAAGTATAATATTCCTTTGGGGTTTTTTCTTAAAGAACTTGATCTTGCATTGTTTCCCTTTTCTCCATTTCAAGAGAAAAAAATCTTTGCATAAGAAGAATCTTGTTGGAACATATTGTGTGTTTTTTTTGCCTTCAGAGACAGTTATAGAAACTTTGGTAATTTAACAATGAAGAAAATCCTTTAAAAAAATAAATAAATAAAAAATCTGCTGTTTTGCTGTGGACACTTTTTATGCCATGTCACTACTAAGGATTGATTTCTTGATGGAACATAATGTAATGATGCATTAGCATGGTGTTTGTTGTTGGTGTTCTTTGGCAACAACTGGCAACACTGAGGTTTTCCTGCAGTATAACACTCAGGGGGTCGTCAGATAAGAGGATGCTTTTCAGGAAGTTTATCTTGGATACCTGTGTCATTCTGTCAATCTTTCCCTTGTCTGCACAGAAGTTGCCAAATATTAATTATACTTTGCATCATCAATCTTTACATTGAAAAGCCTTGATGTATTTAGCTTGCTACACTGCCATTTGGACTTTGGACTTAAATTCAGGGCTTAGTTAGGAAAACATGCAACCGACAGTGTTGAAGTGGATATTGGCCTTTTTTCCTTCTGTGCAGCTCACACTGTTGAATCTAGAGGATTAAAAACCCCTCTATTTTATGTTTTCTTAGTTGTTGTCCATTCTGCCGTCCTGAACACTGTGGAGAAAAGCAGCTGGAAGTTGCAGGATGTTTATCTGTGATTTACATCAGCATGGCCATAGAACATCAGCGCCAGAGAACTCAACTCCAGGCACGCAGTGCATAGTGGTTAAATTCAACAGTGGTTTAATGCCTAGGTTTGTAGGCTATCCATGATTGCTTCCATTCACTGAAATACACTGAAAAAAATTATTTTTATTTTGATTAGTTATTTAGACAAGTTCAATAAGATCTGCTAGGGATGGAACAAACGTGGAAACGTGCTTTTAAGTACAAAAAGATGTGCTTTTCGCATCTAGTATACTATTGTATACTTTATTGTACTTCAAGTGCAATTTACTAAAGCTTATATCGCGCATGCTGAGTCTACAATTTTTTCATTTGTGGGCAGACACAGAGCCAACTGAGCCTTCATAAGAGTACAAATATCGGTAACACAGCATATGATGGGTAGTACAAAGCAATTTTAAATGCATTGAGAGGCTACAACAGTAATAAGGTTTGTGATTTGCTGAAAGCTACATATTCTTCAAAATGAAAAGCAGGCAGAATATTCATTTAATGTTTTATTTTTAACAATAACAACAAAGCAAAAGGTCAAGAAAGCTTTCCTTTAATAGAACAGGAATGCTGCTGGTCATGTTTTCTTGCCAAGTTTTGTCACACCTTTTCAAAGTGAAAGCTGTCATTGATGTTTGCTGAGGATTTGATGCGGTCAGGCTTGAGCTGATAGCACAGCTGCTTACACAGCTTGTCAATCACAGTCATTGTCAAGTGTTTATATCTTATGTGACTTTGCATCGTTCCAGTGCTGTTCGAGTGTGTTAGCTCAGTGCCCCAAAGTTTACATTTGACTTTATTTTCTGAAATCTGCTCAAAGCAGATTTTTTATCCTCCATTGTTTGGAAAGCGTTTTGAGGCATGTTTGAGGAAGTTTGATCTTCCCGACATGTACAAGCAGATGCCCATGTTATCAGGAGAGCTGGTCAAGGAATATTTCCCATGTCAATATCCATAGCTGAGTAAAATGAATAATTGTTGTGCTTTACTGAACTTGTGTATTGGAACCTTGAAATACTCTCAGTAAGTGTGAACACTGCCTTCCGGTCCACTTGGTTGGCTCTTTTGCACCAGGGAAGATCCATCAAACACAGAAAAGTATCTGAAACCAAAATAATTACATATTTGACCCAGTTCTGTCCATTTCACAACCTCTCTCAATCCCAACAATCACCATTAAATTAGGACGCTGTGGGAAATACAGTAGAACCTCAGATATCCAAAATCAGAAAACCCAAGAAGTCCGGTCAACAGAACAAGGAATGGAATTGGAAGTATAACATTAATACAAAATGATGACTGCAAACCACAAACAAGTAATACTATTAATTTAGGAATCAAATTATATAAAAATTAGACAAAGGAGCTTTACGGCTATTGCCAAAACGTAGCATTCAAAGAAAATGCTGCTTTTGACATAAAAAAGGACCAGGACAAAATTTATTGATGAATAGAAGGGAGAAACAGGCAAATAATTTTGAATCCAACAAAGATTGTGGCACATGGATGACTACAGCCAGTGCAAGCTGGTGACTATTGCTTACCATTGGTGTTCATTCACAACCTATTGTTGGTTATTTGGTTGCACTTTATATGATAGAAGGGCAAATGCCATGGAGATAATTCATTTATTTTGACTCAAAATTACATCCAATCCTAAAATTTGGTGTATTTCACATCACTTTCAGAGTTCTGAGAGTTTCAGTGTTCCGAGCTACTACTTCCCGATATATTCAGTTTTCTGAGGTTCAACTGTACTTAGTTACAAATGATTTCAATACCATTGCGGTTAAAAATGCATCTAATCGTTTCGAGATTTTCCTAAAAGTTTTGCATTTTGTTAACATATTAAATGTTTATAAGTCACACCCAGAATCTACACTCAGAGTGAATGTTGGTGACAGTCACAGATTATCCAATTACTTGTTTGCTTGGGGAAAAACAAACTTTCAAAAGAAATCTGTCCAGCATTCTCACAGCGTGTCTTCTTAAGGACTTAAACATTCTGTTTGTCCTGTTGTGAAAACAAAAGACCAGATCTTAGGAAACAAATACCCGTGGGTTAGGCAGTCAAAGTCAAAGGCAGGCAAGGTCAGGCAGGTATATCCATTGTAAAAACCTACTCTTAAGTATAGTCTAGGTGTGACTGGCCAGAAAAGATCACCCAGTTCCATTGTTTAAATGCCATCTCCAGTCCGCCCACCAAATGGAGGGTAGGCATGTCATGTCAAAGTTGATGGAGGATGTGACAAGATATGTCAATGGGGAATTGTATCCACAAAAAGTACAAGACCGAACCTGGGCCTGAGGCTGAAGAGAAGGCATTAAGGCACCAGGACTTGTTTGGAATGTTTTATTTTATTTTATTTTTTGTATGTATACTACTTTAGCTCCAGCGGCAATGGCTAAATACTTCACCAAGTAAGTGTTAGGGCACTTACCTGAGGGTCTTCATAGCATATGATGATTGTGAGAACTAAAACGCTCACACGCACGCCTACAACCTTTGACCAAGAGTATTGAGCAAGGCATTGACATGAAGTCTTCAAATGCACCGGTGCTAGATTTACTGTTGGCAGTAAAGACAGAGCATTCTGTTGCATAAGGATCAGAGATATTATGGCTACATATCTGAGGCATTTCTAAAGCTTCTTACTCTGTGACAGTTGCATGCAGTGACACTGATATCCCATAAAGTGCTCATTGTTTACGTGCTGTGTGTATAATCCACAATGCGTTGCCATTTGAGAATTGTGTTGTAGTGCAGACACAGGCATTATTAACAGCAGCAGTGGATTTCTCCCACTGTTATGTCCGTTCTGACATAACTACAGCTGTAAAAATAGGCCAGGAGGCTTCCTCTGTGTGTTTTAGAGTGCAATTTAGATTAGAAAAGACAACTGGTGGTTTTGAACATACCCTTGTTTGAACACTGCTTTAAAAAAAATATTTTATAGAAAAATGCAGTTTCCCCACTTCCCCAGTCAGGCCTGGGCCCTCTCTTGCATGGGTGTTGTACTATAGTGAACAAATCTGTGTGTGAGCGTAATGCATTCCTCAATCTCTGCAGGGGGAGGAGATTTCTAAACCAGATGTGGCACCCGCTCTTTCAAAAGACTTTCCCCAGCACCGGAATTTCTCTTCTTCTCTCTATCACTCTCTTTCTGTTTTCAAATGTGTGATTCCGTTACATTTGGTGACAGTCTGCCAGCATAGAACTTGCCTGGTGATGTTCAGCAGCTCATTGTTCAAGGGTGAATTTTTTTATGGGCAAACACTCACTCTGTCAATGCCACCCACCCCCTATGCCCTGTTATGAAGCTGTAAAACCTGTTTAGGTAGCTGTCATTGTCGTTGCTAACGCTGTGCTGCAGGGCTACTTAGGGAGCAATATTTATGCTCCAGAGAAAAAAAAAAATTATTTTAATTCACAAATGTAGAAATGCTTTTTTTCTTGTGAAAATATTTGTGTGTAAATTCTTGTACATTTGGACTTGTACCATATGGGTTACATTCATACGGCAGTCCCAGGACCCACATTTCGAGTGTTTTTTTCCAACGGCAGTGGTGAAAAGCATGGTCTAAGCAAACAGGACCCAAATGCGCTTGCTTTTCTTACAGGCGAATTTGAGACCGCAGCTACGCATGAATAAAATGAACACCTGCAGACTTGCCACCATGGGAGAAAGCAGAACTTTATGAAGAACCATAGTGCTTTTTGCTGTCTTTTAAAAAATGGATGTCAAACTCAGGAGGGAACACATAAAGCTACAAATGCTTGTGAAGTGAAATGAAAGTACTATTAGGGGAGTATTTTTGCTTTCATTTGAGTATCTTGGAGAGTTGCAATGGAAATTCTGTGAATGCCAAGTGAATATACAGGTATCCCACTGAGCATGGAGATTTTCTTCTCTCAAAGCTAAATATACCATCTGTATTCCGCTTATATTGCTGATTCAGAGATCAGTTTTTGTGTCTGCATGGTAAACTTGCACAGATTGGGAATACATGTCCGTGATAGAAACAGAGCCTAATTACCTCAGAATGTATGTGAGGAGCAAGCAAAATCTGATTTCCAGCAACAAAATGTCATTACTAATAGGACTCAAAGTCATAATAATTCAAACTAATAATTTCAGTGCACCAACCAAAAATGTTAGAATGTCAGTATTTTATTTGTCATGTCTATTTTTTGAGTAACAAACCATAGTGTACTTGGACAAATTTATAAGGTATGTCCAAGCACACTTTTCTGATATCATGGTAAATTATCAGACTAAAACACATATTTTTCAGAGTTTGGTGTTGGCACTGATTTCTATCACCTGAAGCTTGAAACTGAGAGGAACAGAAATTATATGATAAAAATTAAAATTTGTACTTCGCTGATAAGAAGTTAGTTGATAAAAGTGTGAGTAGTTCCATAAAAACATGATTTGAATGATGCATGGTGTGTAATTCAACAGGCTTTATTTTATAAATGCAAACCCTCCTTTCTATCATTATTACGCCTCCTGTCAATGATCAGAAATGTCCATCAAATTTGGACAGGAGGCCCTGGAGGCCTGATTCACACACTAATTGATAAATGGTAAGGTAGTGCAAACATTAAGCAATGACATAAAAAGGAATATTTTCATTTATCTGTTTTACTTTAATTATATTAAGGTGTTTATCAGTTCACCTGCAGTTCTGTCATCTAATTTTTTTAAATTATAATTTTAAAGGCAAGTTTATCTGTTCACTTGCACTTTCATCGATCCGTTTGTATTTAGGAATTCTTGTTACTTCCACCCGTCATAGAGCTTCTGGTTCTGGTGTTACATTCCGATTTCAGCGACCCAGCACCTTGGGAAGCTTCCTTTGTGTGAAATTGCCCCCAGAGATTTCCTGTCTGAGCGTTTGTCCGGTGAGTTAAACGCGTGTCAGAGGTCCAAGCGATAAAAACGCAGTTCCTCCGTGGGTTCCCCTGTCCGTCTCTGTGCTCCCCTGGCCCTATCCGCCGTCTTCCCTTCGTGGTCATCCAGTGAGCCTACGGAAAAGGGAGCCTCCAGGTTCAGTCTGTGTTTTTCAAAGGAAGTGATTAAGCCCCACTGCTGTTACCCCACTTTCTTCCTCTCCGCCCTGTGGCGTAACAGCGGCGGGGGAAATATTTGGGGGGGGGGGGGGGTGAGTTTAATAAGCCTGAAAATTGCATCTGCTCCGTAGGGACTGCAGGGGCGCCTGCCTTTGGAAGAACACGCCTTTGTCCCTTATACCATTGAGGTAATTTGACACTCGGTACGAAGCCAGCGTGAATGGCAGGCCTCGAGGTACAAAGGCCTTACTTATGAATAAAGTATGATGTTGAATGACGGCAAAGCTGCCGTTCTCTCGCAGGGAACGGATGCGGGGATGTTTGTCAGGATATGAGCAGAGAAGCCGATGTGTCCTGTGCGAGGATCCCGTCGACGGGTGAAAGTCGCTAAGAATTATAATCGGCTTTCCCGCAGCTCAACAGAAGCCCCGGTCCCCTGCTGCAGAAAACACGCTTATCCAGATGTGAACCTCTCGGGGCAAAACAACCAGCTGTTCTCTCATTTACATGCCTGTTGCACGTGTGGTAGGGATTTAAGCAGGCTGCTTCCTTGTACGTGGTTGTCGGTCGTAATCGCTGATGACACCAAGCCAGCGCTGTCGCAATGGAAGTGTCATGTTCATGTCCTCCTTTGGCGATTGAAAAGCGTTTACTGGTCTGGGCTGCTGTCTGGCATCCGTATCGCGAACAGGAGCAGGAATGCCTCCGCTGATCCATCTCACTCTTTGAGTGAAACTGCCTTTGTTTGTCACTGAGGTCAAAAAAATTATTAAAATAAAATAAAAGGACAGACTGATTGAACTGGGCACTGAGAGCACTGTTGCTACCATGTAACTAACATGAGCAAAAGATGGTGGATAGTGGACTGCTCATGATCCTTTACTTGTTTCTCCTGCTCTCAGGCCCCGGGAGCCTTCAGTGGCTCTTGGTCTTGGTCAGAATTGGGAACCTGAGCCACTCGACCGTCTGTCGTTCACCAAAAAAAACAAGCAGCACTAAAGACGAAAGCCTATTCTAGGCTGGCCTATCGTCGCCCTTTGCCTGGAATGTAGCGTGTTAATCATTTGCCGGTCCTGTATCCATTGCATGCTTTGAGTGTCTCTGTCTGTTTGTTCAGGCCTAGGGGCAATGGTAAGAACTCTGTAATGACATCACAGCGAGTGCTAATTGGTCGGCAGAAACAGGGATTCGGTGGGTGAGTAGATGAAAGGGCTGGTTGCGTGGCCCCTGCGGGCTTGGCGTCAGGGGAACCGCTGTGGGGCGCACTTCTGGCAGCAGGACGGGGCCTTTCATGTAGCGGTGAGGTCAGGAGCTGCAGACTGCTACAGAGGGACCCAGGATAGCGTTAGGGACCCACAGCTCCAACTGCAGCACAATATTATTTCAGTCATTTCAGTACAATTAAAATTGAGTAATTACCACTTGTAAAAACATAGGTAAATGCTAACAAACTAAAAGTGCTCAGGAACACCTTTTCTACTACATGTGAATTGAATAACTACCTTGTCGTAACCAAAGGTGTTCTTAGGTACTTCCTAGGAATTAGGATAATAATTTATTGGAAACACTTCTATTAGAAAGTAAGTAGTGTCTCATTTCCTAGGAAGTACACAATTACACTCAGGCAGCACCAACCTAAACCTTTGATAACTGCAGTAATAGATAGTCACTTGAACTTAATAGAAGTTTTTCAGAAAAACGTTATCAGTCGTAAGTATCCAATTATCTGCTATTTTATACCATGTAGTTACCTGGTAAATACCTAGTACTTGGGGGACTGTAAAAGGAAATGAACCTAGATTCCTTTCTTAAAAATGGATTGCTTTGGTAATGTCTACGAGTATTTTCTACAAAGCAAAACAAAAAGCCTTGAATTTGAATTTGACTGTTTGCCAGACCCCTCCCCTTCCCTAGCTGCTTGTCCCCTCCCCTCTAAACCGCTCCACCTATCCTCTGACAGCTCATCTTCTGGATCTTTGTTGGTCAAAGATGGGTGACTAATGGCCTCCATATCCTCCCCTAGTCGCTACTGTGCTTTTGTTGAGTGTGCTGGCTTTGGTTGTTGCTCAGCACTTAATTGATCAATTAAAGCAGTCGATTACCCAGTTAACTCACCTCACCTGGTTTCTTGGGTCTGAATCAGTTGCTGATATGAGGTGAAAATGAAAACCAGCAAACTCTGTGGTACTCCAGGATCAGGAGTGAGGATCACTGACCTAGAGCAAGAGTTGCCAAATCCATGCAGCAAGTCATCTGTTTTTTTGAAGTTGGGGAATGCATCTCAGAAGTGTGAAGTGAAAGCGAGAGGTGAAAGCGGAGTGAAGTATCGGGAGGAATGCCTTTCCCAATGCTCAGTTATTCCTGACCGGACTCGCATTGCAGGCATTAAAGGGGAACTCCAGAATGGAGGTATCCTTCAATTTGATTTTTATACTGTGTAGTTATACTGTTTTCTGTTTGGGGAAAACAATCTTCAGAGTGGGGTTCTGTACATTTTCTTTTTGGTGGTCTGAATTATACGGAGGGAAAGCGGATGTATCACTGTATATGCTGAATACGATGGGATTTCAATTCGGAAAAATTCATGTTTTGCTATTTTAGATCGTCGAGAACTCAGTCTCCCATAATGCTTCTCCTTTCATATTGACAAAATTCCCACAATTGGACCATCCTAATGCCACCGACAGTGGTGTCTGTATTAATTTAGCATTTAGCAGTATACCGGAAATGCAATTCAGTGGGACATCCGCTTTAACTCCCCATTATGTGGCAGATTAGAAATAAGATAGTTAGGTCATTGCGAATAGGAAAATATCCAACATGCTACAATCCAGCAAAAAAAAAGAGAGGATCAAATAGGTGCTCTACAACCAGGACAATAGAAAGAAATAAGAGATGGTGGAGCACACAAAATGGTTAAGACATTATTGAGGTGAAGACCAGCATATTATGTAATGATTTTTGGTTGGAGTTCCCCTTGAAAACCTGACTGTGGGAATGGCCTGGAGTTGCGTTTACGCCCCCTCTAATTCTGGCTGTGGGCTGGGCTGGACTGGGATGTGGAGTTTGCTGCACCCGGTGCGGCCGCCCCAGGCTAGGCTCACGCTAGCTGTCTGACAAAATACAGTAATGTTACTGTAGCCATTCCCAGCCCTTTCCTGTCTGAACATCAATATGAAGAGGGGAGGGTTTGTCTCTTTTGTCTCTTCCGCACAATACTGGAATTGCAGTATAGGCAGTACATTTTTGGAGCATTTCTGGTTTGCTACTTGCTCAATAAGTAAAATATCCTGCCCGCTTATAAATGTCTTTTTCATTGGTGACAGAATTATGTGTAATTATTACATTTTTTGGTTGATTCACAGAGCCACATTAGTCATACACATTTTGTACAATATGCTGGGTATGTTTTGTCAAAGTGTGAATAGGTGTGTATTTCAATTTGTCCAGAAGTGGCTCTTAAAATTAATTGAAAAAAGTGTGTCAGCACAAATCTGATTCAGCAACAAGACAAAAGTGTTCTATAATGCCTTCATATTCCATGATGTCATCACCAGCTCCTGTTTCCCATCTCAAGGCCTGACAGAGGCACATTCGCGCCTGATCCTTCCTTCTATCTTGCCTCTTCATCTGTCCGCTCCCAACAAAAGGAGCCATTGTCCTGGGCAGCAGACAGACATTGAGCGTCTGGCTCTCTGCGAAATGAAGCTGCCTGTTTTAATTGGGGTTGTGCCGCAGGCCCGCTGTGACCCCAAGCCTCGTCCGGGGGTCACGGTCTGGAATGCGTGTCGGATATTGGGCAAATTGCGACCTTGGAATTATTCATCATAAAACATTTTTTTTAAGTGAAATGTTTGCATCTGCTGAAAGACAGGAAATAAAATTTATCAGCCCTAATGCCATCAAGGTATGAGCACAGATCTGACAATGTTGCCCACCTGCTGAATCCCGATACTTTGACGTTCACGCCCATTCTCAGGGGTGAGCATAACACAGCGGGAATACAGTATTTGACCAAAATTAGCTATATCTTTTGACAACAACAAATGATATTTCTGACAAGCTGAGTATTTTGAGCATTTCCATCTACCGATCCAGTGAGAATGTGTTGGAAGTTGGAAGTATACCGCCAGATTTTGGAACTGGGTGATAGAGCAGGTACAGATAGACTCTGGCGCTGGTGTCAAACAAAGCTCTTGTTCTCAAAAACTACTCATCGTCAACCTAGTATGGAAACGCTCAAAAGAAAATAATAATAATTTTTCTGTGTAGCTAAGCTTGCTGGCTAGCCTAGTGAAGTCACTTTATTGGTGTTCTAAGACATGCCTAATAAACTAGCATAGCTGTATTTAGCTGTAGGTTTTTGGTTTATGTACGGCAACCTAGCTGGTCTCTTTTTGGCTGCCGTGGTTTTACTGTATCCAACATGTTTTTGCAAATTGAATGATGATGTGAGTGGCCTGCTTCCAGAGAAAAGGAAACCCCAATATTCTCATTGTGTTTCCTGCTTATTTTAGCTGTGTTTAAAGAAGATAAGATTTTGATGGATTTCGTACCTGTAAAATCCTGCAGCCCCAAGCTCTGTATCACTCATGTCAGCAGAGCATGTCCTCGCTTGTGTTTTTTAAAAAGAGAGCCCAGCTGGGTTTGGGACGTGAGTCTGTATTGGCCATTGTTTTGAGTCTTCCATTACCAGTGCAAAGCGAGTAGCCGGCATGTAGCTCTTACTAAATGACCTGCCTGTGTTCTTATAACCAAGCAGATCTAGTGAGATTATATTCTGGCATATTACTTGACACATGAGAGGTAGATTAATAGCACTGCTTGACTGATGATACAAAACGGACTGCAAAACACAATAGGATAACAATCTCCTGGTAGCTGAACAGTAGCACCTGCAGCATTAAAATATTGAAACGTATACCCACTGAGAGCTTTATTAGGTAGACCTGTACACCAGCTTGTTAATGCAAATATTTAATCAGCCAATCATCTGGCAGCAACTAAATGCATAAACGCATGCAGACTTGGTCAAGAGGTTCAGCTGCTTTTCAGACCAAATGTCAAATTGTACAATCTTTGTGGTGACAGGATTAATGTGGCCCTTTTAAAGCAGGGAATTTTTTTCTTTCAATAGCCAATGGATATGATAGGCTACTGTTCTAAGGATTTTTATTTTATGCCAACAATTCTACTTGATTATAGAAATAGTTAAACTTCACAGTAATGGAAAATGTAGTTAAACTAGCTCTGGCCAACATTAGATATATACAACACAACACAAAAAAACATTGGATAGTGATTGCACTACAAGTTGGACTCAATCAAAAAAATAAATGGTTGGACTTTTGGAATTATGTGGTTGCATAAAACAGTGGTTGCACTTAATAATAGCCTTTATTTTTCAACTTGCCTACTTAGTAATGTTGTGTGCAACATTTGTCCAATGATTGCTTTTCTTGTTTTTATGCGGCATAGTTGAAAGCTATGTTTAGTTTGCGGGTAGTTTGAATTTGCATGTCAATGAATAAAGAGTCCTCTGTGAACCTTAAGAAACGCCATTCAATACCCCGTGAGTGAACCAACAGCTACAGATTTAAAACACACAGAAATTCTTGATAACTTGAAGACTGCTTGCTAGGATTAACCTGATGGAAGTTATTAAGCAGCCAGAAAATTTATTTCAATTGTCCTACCAATTTGTGTGGTTTGTCACTGGTGGTGAAAGTGCATTTATTTAATTAAGCTGAGCTTACCATTTCAGCTTCAGAAAAAAGGAATCTGTTGTTGGTTATCAATATTTGGTAAACATGCACAACTTGGTTTCGCTTAACGCTAAACGTTTTACCATTCACACCCCTAGTAGGATAGGCTGCAGCATATGCAAAAATGTCACCATTAATCCCCATTAATGTGCGTAAATAAAAATCCTTTAACTGTAAGAATAATTTTTGCACAGAAGTTGTACCAGTTATTTTGTGTGACATTTGGTTGGATGGTTTAGAGAAGGCAAGAGCTTGTCCAAACTGGTAATGCTAATTCGCTTGAGCAAACCTAATCAAGGCTGTTGGACAATGCTCTGTGGGAGCATTTTGGCCCAAGTAGCAACATTTTATCATGCAAGTCGTATCAAGTTTCCTGAACCATGGCTTTAATTACATAGGCCTACGTGGTATACACCACTAATGATGTGTTTACAAGGCTTATTTCTTTGCAATTCTTTCTACGATTTTCATAATTTATTAATTAATTTTACTCAAAGTTTTAATTGATGTCTGCGTTTGGAAAAGGGATTTTATTGTTTGTTAGATTGCTAGAGGGTTTGTCTCTTCGCCTTTAGATACTGTATGGTTATTTATGGTTCTCTCATCTGTAACTGACTGCTTTCTACCCATTTGGTATTGTTGACATTTTGGCTCTGCTTAAACAGCTGCTCATTTGAATGTTTCCTTGAGAAGCTGAGATTGGAGTGGATGGGTTCAGGTCCTAGCAGAATGCCAAAAAATAAATAAAATAAATAATAATAATAATAATAAGGCTCAACAATCTCAACAGGCATTTTAGTCTTATATAGACTTAAACATTTTCATATTAATATTAAGTCTATATTTATATTTTTTGCTAAATAAGACAAAAATATTGCCACTGAGGTAAGGTTTGAGTGCAGTCTGAAACTGCAGTTAGTGTATGCTGTTAAAATGGCCAGAATTCTGGCTCCTCCATCTTGTATCTGCGGCTTAAGCGCCACACACCTGCTTGCAGTCTTGTTCTTGTTCACTGAATTAGCTATTAAGCCACAGAGTCAGGGCCTTGGCAGCAAAGAGAGAAGGGTTTCGCAGCTGACTCACAAACAGATTAAAGATAAGGTCCTTAGTACCTAAACCTTCTGAAAAACATTTTGTTGGTCTAATTCCTGATGCGGAAATTTTACCCCACTGAAAAACAAATATTTCCATTTTTTATCCTCAGATATTTAAGCTGAATTATTTTGGTAGATATTTTCACCTTGGCCCTAGAGTTGTGTGAGTGTGTCTTTGGAAAATGTCGGTGTGAGAAAAGCGTATTTTAGTGGCTCATTGGTGTGTTTGGCTGCATTCAGGCAGGTTCTGGGGGAGGCGTGGACAGCCCTGTGAATCAGCGGGAGGCTCTCTTCTCATTTGAATGGGCATGGTTCTCAGAGTCATGTCTGAGTCAGCTCCTCAATCAGGGATTGGTGGTGCTTCAACTCATATTTTTATTTGCATCTATACCTCTGTACCACCAGCCAAGTAACTACTCTGCCTCTTTTGGATTCATGGAGGTGTATTTTGTAATAAGATATGTTTAAGTCAACTTCGGGCCCAGGTCTCTCCATGGACATTTCTGAGCCGGTCCGGTCTGGCTTAACGCTTCATCGGTTCCGGAGATGAGAGGGAAGAAAGAGTTTATTCCGGCAGCTGTCCAAGGAAATTGGTGCTTTATAATCACCCAAGATCTGCTGATGCTGATCACTGCGTGTTGTGGTATCGCTTAAAAATCCCCTAACTGTAAGATTCCTTCAGGTATCTTAGCCTTGCGTCAAAGATGTATTCAGAACCTGGAATGGGCGGGGGGCGTGGGTCCTGTTGTGCCTCGAGCCATGAGGCGGGTTCTGAAGCCTGAGCTCGAGGCCTGTACGTGGTGACATGCTTGGGCTGCCGTGCATGACATTCCGAAACCTTTCAGCCGAGGAGCAGTCAGCACTGCGCGACTCTCTCACGCGTACCTCCCTCCTCTCCCCGCGCCCAAAAGAGATAGGGTAGCGGACGGCGCGTTACCGGACCCCCGCGCTGGGGGCGTCTCCGTGGCAACCTGTTGGCCGGGGGTCAGGCCCGGTGGGTCCCCTTGAATGGGCCGCGTCTCTGTGGGACACCAGCTTTCATCCGGTGCTTCGTACTCTCTCCCCCTGCACATGTGCGGTCGAGCGGCGCGGAGGGAGCTGTGTGAAGACGCGCCCAGGCTGACCGGGGCACAGCCGCCGGTGTCATGCCGGCCAAAGGCGTCCGATTCTGGGGCTGCAGGAGGAGGAGGAGGAGTAAGACCTGCTCAGGTAGAACCCGGAGACCCTCCGCCCGCATGCTGCAGCTCTCGGCTTTGTTCTGGAGGATTCCGGAGAGAGCCGGGCGTTTGATTGTTTGGAAGAGCGGGAGCAACACAAAGAGAGGGAGTTCTTGTGCAGAGACTGCATGGCTTTGGGTGCAGTTTTGTTCCGATGAAACGTCTTGTGCTGAAAACTTGCTTTGAAATGCATTCAGACCAATATAGTTTGATTTTAATTTATTGATATAGAATAGGTCATAAATGACTGCTAGAGTATTTGCATTGATTACATATGTTTTACGCGTGAACTAATTGCATGTTATCCATGGCATGGTGAATATGATGACTCCTTACTTGCAGTAATTACAGAGGAAGACTGAAAAGACTTGCTTTACAGTATTACACAAGTGCCAATACTGTGAAGCAGCACTAGATTGGGTCCTAGTTTATGTTGAATTGTTTGACTGAATAATTTGCTCAAGTTCACACATTCCTGACATACATATTGCTTTTGCAATATTCTGAAAGAATTTCAATGCAATGTATTAGCTGATTTAGTATATTTACAAGTTAGAAACTCATACAGTTCTGCTATTATTTACAGCTGTTACTGAATTTGTGTTAAATTGGAGATGCACATTGGTTTCTGGTGAACATGTGGTTTCCAGGTCTTGTAAGCATGGATGTGTATAGCTTTCTCATGTTTTTTTTCCCTTAAGAGTATTTTCTTTTCTTTCTAAGAGAATTTTCCTTGCTTCTCTGCAACTTGGTATTTGTGTCTGGCTCCAGACAGGCTTTGCATGGCTCCTGGTTTTATTCACGAAGATTCACGCAAATTGGTCGTTTTTCAGGGGGCCTCCAGCCTTCCAGGGCTTTGTGTGGGCGGTGATTGAAAGGCAGTGGAACCTGCTCGGTTTAATCAGCACGGCCTGGCCTGGGGATATGTTAGGGCAGCCCTGTAAAGGAGCCTTGCTGTGAGGCTGTGTGAGAGGGGTGTGTGCTGGGGAGGGAGACCAGCACTGGAGCAGTGTCTGGGGTTCTGAAACCAAGAGGCAGGGGTGTCCTGTCCCGGCTCCATCCTTACTCTTACCAATGTTGTCCTGTCCCTGCTTTTACCAATGGTGTCCTGTCCCTGCTTTTACCAGTGGTGTCCTGTCCCTGCTCTTACCAATGGTGTCCTGTCCCTGCTTTTACCGGGGGTGTGCTGTCCCTGCTTTTACCAATGGTGTCCTGTCCCTGCTTTTACCAGTGGTGTCCTGTCCCTGCTCTTACCAATGGTGTCCTTTCTTGTTTGTACCAGGGGTGTCCTGTTCCTGCTCTTACCTGGGATGTCCTTTCCCTGCTTTTACCAATGGTGCCCTGTCCATGCTCTTACCAATGGTGTCCTGTCCATGCTCTTACCAATGGTGTCCTGTCCATGCTCTTACCAATGGTGTCCTGTCCATGCTCTTACCAATGGTGTCCTGTCCATGCTCTTACCAATGGTGTCCTGTCCATGCTCTTACCAATGGTGTCCTGTCCATGCTCTTACCAATGGTGTCCTGTCCCTGCTTTTACCGGGGGTGTGCTATCCCTGCTCTTACCGGGGGTGTGCTATCCCTGCTCTTACCAATTGTGTCCTTCCTTGCTTTTACTGGGGGTGTCCTGTCCCTGCTTTTTCCAAGGGTGTCCTGTCCCTGCTTTTTCCAAGGGTGTCCTGTCCCTGCTTTTTCCAAGGGTGTCCTGTCCCTGCTTGTACCAGGGGTGTCCGATCCCTGCTCCTCCCAGGTGTGTACTGTTCCTGCTCTTACCACAAGTGTGCTCTTCTCGCCTCATTTTCCTTCTTTGGTGACCTGTGAGACATGGTGTTTTATGAGTTATGTCTCTAATGACAGCTGTCAGAATTGCGTTACAGCATTCAGTTTTTTTGTTCTTTCTGCTGCCTAAGTGTTTTTCTGAGTATTTTTATTCTAGCCTTCTGGCTCATGCATTGATGGCAGTGATATTGCTGGCTGAGGAGGGTGTTATTCTGTTGTGATGTACAGCATGATATGAAAACTGTACGACCAGGTATTCCCTGAGCTGTCTGAGCACCATCTGGCCCTGACAGAATTTGCAGACATGTGTTACCTTTCCATTTGAATGCCTAAATGCGTCCTGCAGAACTGTTCTGCTTAAATTCTGAGGAGTGTTCGCCAGAGTAAGATTTTGTGTTTGTTGTTTATCTCTTTTATATAACTGTCAATCTCTGCTATCCTATCTGCTCCATGTTTCCCAGAGGTCTGAAATGTATCATGTATCTGCGGTGGTAGTCTATTGGGGGTGGCAGCAGTCTGTGACCCTTCGCATAAAAATGGTCCATTGGATATATTAAATTAATTTAAATAAATATGCGGGCATGGTCAAAAGGTTCAGCTGCTTTTCAGACCAAATGTCAGAATGGGGAAGAAATGTGATCTAAGTGACTTTGATGTGATGTGTGAAATGATTGTTGGTGTCCGACAGGGTGGTTTGAATGTCTGAAGTGTGTTTGAAGTGTTTTCGCACACAACAGTCTCTAGAGTTTGCAGGGAATGGTGCGGAAAACAAAAAACAGTGAGCAGCAGTTCAGCGGCCAGAAACGCCTTGTTAATGAGAGATGTCAGAGGAGAATGGCCAGGCTGGCCAAAGCTGACGAGGAAGGTGACAGTAACGCAAATAACCACACATTACCACGGTGGTATGCACAAGAGCATCTCTGAACACACAACGCGTCAAACCTCTTAAGTGGATAGGCTACAGCAGCAGAATAAAGTGCTCACTCGGGTGCTAATAATTCTGAAGCCCACTTAAATGGATATGACAAATAACAAATTGTCTACGTGTCTATGTGTCTACCTTTAACATTTATTTAAAGGTGACACGTAGTTCCCTCCAAAAGTATTGAAACGGCAAGGCCCATTCCTTTGTTTTTGAAATACACTGAATAAATTTAGGGTCGAGATAAATTGATGAACACGAGACAAGAGTTCAGAATTTCAGCTTTTATTTCCTGGCGTTAATATATAGATGTGTTCAACTACTTAGAACATAGCACCTTGGGTATCAGACCACCAAATTTTAGGTCAGCAAAGTATTTAAGTAAATTAAAGTAAATAACACTTAATATTTGGTAGCACATCCCTTGCTTGCAATAACTTCATCAAGCCTGTGACTCATGCAGTGCTTGCCTCTTTCAGTTGTTGTTTGTCTTTATCTCAACCCCAAATGTATTCAGTGTATTCTAAAAACAAAGGAATTGACCTTGCTGTTCCAATACGTTTGGATGAGGCTGCAGTCTAATTGTTTACCTGGGCAGGCCGCCCGTGTGTATGTGTGGGAAACACCGCTGCTACCTGAGGGTGTGGGCGGGTCGCTTTCCAGCAGAGGCTTTGCAGCATTATTTATTAATTCTCCTTCCAGTGCGGTACACAGCCCAGGTGTTAGGGGGGGGATTTGTTTGACGTGCTTAAATCCATTAAAGAGGTTCATTAGTTGCACTAAAAAGGTGGTTTTTCAGAACAAGGGAACATACTTATAAATTATTTTCCGGTAATATCTGCACCAATATCTGCACTAATTAGGAAGTATTTTTATAAAGACCTGGCAGGTTGTTTTTTGTACCGATGAGTTGTGCAAACCCAATTTAAGGACTCAGAAAGTGCGGCTCAACAGCTCATCTTAAGAAGCTTTCCCATCGGGACTCATTGTAAAAACAGCGATGAGGTCTGCATAAGCAGATTCAAGCACGGAGCAAATTAGCCTCTGGGTTGGACCTCTCTCTGTTGTTGCTCGCTGGTCTTGTGTTCAGATGGATGGAGTGATTTCATTGGCTCCTGACACACATACTCCATAATGTTCACACTGAATAATGAAGGCCAATTCATTCTCAAAATGCTTCCTTTTGTCTTATCAGTGAAAGGTTGGTCTCACTCTAGGATTGTAGAGTAAGACTTATCAGTGAGAGAGGGCATTGTGCAGTTTGTGGTGATTCATATGGTACTGTTGAGCTGGCAGTGATTATTGGTGTTTTGAGAGTGGGGAGTGCCCCCTGCTTTTGTATTTATAACTTTATTTATTCCGTTTATTCAGGGGGGAAGCCAGAGGTGGTTACAGATAGAAATGGTATCGCAGTACAGTGAGCGTCAAGCAGGGCTTCATATCCGGCTGCCCTGTGGACTCTGTGTCACAGTCTCACCTGTTATTAGTGTTTTTAATTATGATAGAGACCATTTTCCTAAGAAGGGAATTTGTTTAATTTGCGTGATGTCTGTCTCAGGGCATTTTCTTTCTTTTTTTACACACTCTACCAGACCTGTGTCAAATGCTATATTCAAAATAGTTTAGGCTAATTTTTTATAAACAAGTGAATTCCTTTGGATTACTGAGTTTGAAAAGAAACATTTACATTCACAAACATATGCACATTTAAAAATAAAAAATTGTACTTTTGGTTAGTACTGTTGTTAGTTTTGTTGGCAATGATCATTGATCGAAATAAGTTTTTTTAATTGTATCTATTTATTTTTATCCTCCTGCATCTGAAGGTTAAATGTACTTCCAGTGGTGTAAAGCCCAAGGGTCAGAAAGTAAAAGTCCTGCCATATGTTACATCCACCCATGAACTCTATTTTCAGCTATTAAACATACCAGCTGGTTTCAGTAATTACTTTTACCTCCTGGCTGAAGAAAGATAATTCACAAAATTCACACTTCCTGTGTGTAAACCCAGATACACACCTCTACTGGCTCAAATACACACCTCTACTGCACTGCTGGTGTGTGGAAATACTGGATAACCGTGGAGGCCGTGATAAACAACCTGTCAAATCCAGACTGGTTTTGGAGATCCTTGGAAGATGTCTAACAATGTTTTTTTTCCTTTTCTTTCCATGTGCTTGACCCACCTATGACCCTGACTTCTCCTCAAAGGTAAGTCAACATTTGGCGTCTTCATTACCTATGAGCGTCTGTTCTTAGTGATGATGAAATAGATGGTGGAGCTGCTCGTAACTGTATGGTTTTGATATAGGCCTGGTTAAACATCTGTAGTTTTGGTGAGGGCGTTTTCCCCTTATGCTGCCATCCATGGGGTTTAGAGGTCAGCTGACGGAGAATTGTCCCGTCTGTGCTGTTGGGCAGGTCAACTCCAAACTCATGGGTGGTGAGGGCATGAGGAATTTTCCTAATGGCAGGAATGTGAGTAATCGCCTGCTGGAAATGCTCGCTTCCACCCCAGGGAGACGCATTGTGTTTTAGATGACGCTTGGAACGGTTGTGTGCGTAAGTGTGACTGTATGTTTCTCTGTGTGTGTCTGTGTCTGTGTACTGTGTTTGTGTGTGCGTGCCTGTTTAACTGTGTGGCATCTGGTAAATCTGTGTATTGTGTTTGTGTTTGTATGTGCATGCCTGTGTCTGTGTGTGTGCCTGTGCTTTGTGTGTGCTGTGTGCTTTGTGCTTTGTATGTATGTGAGTGTGTGTGTGTGTGTGTGTGTCTGTGTGTGTGTTGAAACACACAGAGAGACAGAGAGTCAGAGAGTCAGAGAGATGGGTGCTTATCATGATGCTATACCCTCAGGGTCAGCAGTAATGAACAGAAACACATTTCCAGCAGGACAGATGTGGGAGCAGTGTGCAAATGACCCAGGGGGGCAGGTGGTGGGAGGCGGCCGAGTCTTGACGCCTACACTGATATGTTAGGCCTCCTGGAGCCTACAAAAGCTTGGTCTGACGGTGGTGTCATTAGATCGAAGAGCCTCAAAGGATTCTGGGATAAGGTCACGTTTCAGCCAGGGATTCATCATTAGACAGGGATTAATCTTCTTTGGATCCTGTAAATTAGTGCCAAGACAAATAGTGCATTTTCTTAGCAGCCAAGGAAATTTCATTCACAATTTCATAGACAATATAACCTCTGCTTATTGACCCTGTGCTGCGGCTCTCTCTCTCTCTCTCTCTCTCTCTCTCTCTCTCTCTCTATCTCTCTCTCTCTCTCTCTCTCTCTCTCTATCTCTCTCTCTCTCTATCTCTCTCTCCTTCTCTCTCTCTCTGTCTCTTACTCTCTCTCTTTTTCCTCTCTCTCTCTCTCTCTCCTTCTCTCTCTCTCTCTCTCTCTCTCTCTCTCTCTCTCTCTCTGTCTCTTACTGTCTCTCTTTTTCCTCTCTCTCTCTCTTTCTTTCTTTCTCTCACTCTAACTTCACGAGCGGGTCTGTGTGCGGACTTTGCACTTTGCACTCTGCTGCTAGCCTGTTATTATTTTCACAATGAAGTGATAACGGACAGCCTGTGCTGAGAAATCGCATGTAGCTTTAATTTGGTATGGGCCACCACTGAGCGGTGTGGGGACGCGGGGAGCGCAATGCTGTTCGGCCGACTTCTCCTCTCTTTGCCTTGCGTCGCAACAGCTGCTGCGCACAGAGGGGTTGTTAATGAAGTGTAGCACGTTTTGTATTTTCTCCCTGTAACACCAGCCAATTAGCGTGGAAATGTGTGAAGCCAAAGAGGTGCTCAGATCAAAAGTGAGTCCTTATTCCACCCCACTTTGTCTACCCGAAGATTCTGTGCTGTCCTCTATCCCACAGCTGTAGCTATACTATAATGTCTGCGTTCCAAATTCCAAATTTATGGTGTTAAAGCATGACTCCAGGATCCTGTCAAAAACAGAAAATATTTTCAGTGAGAAAAAGCTTCCTCTTTCACTCTGTTTGAGCCTCTGTAGCTTTGTTTTTAGTAATATTTGGAGTAATTCTGACTCCGAAAGGGTTCAAGTATAGTAACCATTTTATTTTGGTAATGTCATTTTCAAGCTTGTGTCAAGAAAAGGGGCGATACTTAAAGAAGTAACGTGGTAAAGTTTGTTAGGCTGGCCCTCTCCCATTAATGCTCATAAACAGGTGAGATTTGTGTCAGCATCACTCGAACTGCAACACATATTATATCATGCCTTGCATGTTGTCCATACCTATTGACTTTCGGTGACTATATTTACCATGTGAGCTAGATATGACGTTCATGGCTGTAGACAACTGATACATATTGCAAATTGTACCTTATCTGACCCGTGTTCTGTAGTTGTTATTATGACCTTTGGTATGCACTTATTGTACGTCGCTTTGGATAAAAGCGTCTGCTACATGAATGGAATGTAATGTAATGAACACATTTAAAAGGCTCTTGAGAGCCGTTTTCACAAATCACTGTAATGCTTACTAGTAGTGTAATGATTCATGCGATGCATCGATGAATCGATTGTAAATCCCACCGATTCAACTAAATTCATCTGCTAAAATAAATAGAATGAATCATTTTGGTTTCACCAATAATTTATATAAATGCTTTAAATCTAATGAATCGCTTATATGATTAGTGTACTTAGTTTACACATTTCTTTGTGAAATGCAGCTCGGTAATCCATTACTCTGTCATCAGCTAGTCAGCCTGCAAGGAAGTGAATCTGAACATGTTCACCAATTAATATTCCTGAAGAAAGATCTGAAGTAGAAGCACATGTATAGAACTTACCTACTCTCTCAGTCTCTACTCACCCATCCATCCAGGCACTGACTCTTAACTCACTCACATACCAACCTACTCTCTTCCCTGCCAGCATGTAGCATGTAGCATGTAGCCTATTGATAAGTGTAAATGTTCAAAATAGCTTTGTTACAGGGTTCAGCAATTCATTTGTTTCATTACATTTTTGTATTCATATTATGCAGGCCTACTTTTTAGTTGTAGAACTGCATATGTAGAACGTACCCATCTACCCACTCACTCTCTCCCCTGAACAATGTCTCATTACATCTTTATATTCAGCATAAAATATTATGCAGACCTACTTTTTTATTGAATAAATATGTTTAATAAGTAATTCTGTTGTCTGTTGATTCTTTTTTCAGCTTTCAGGAGAATACAGATAGTCTCACTCACTGCATGTTTATTTCATGGATATCAAATTTTTGTTAAATGTTACTTAATCAAATCGTGGTTTATAGAATCGACTCGAATCGTTCCAAAAAAATTAAATTATCCTTGAATCAAATCGCTGACTACTGAATTGTTAATCAAATCGAATCGCTGTGAAGCCAAAGATTCACACTAATGCTTATATATACATGGAAAGGTCACAGTGGAATGTAGACAAAGTGCCGTTGTTCGAGAGGACAACATGCTTGAATATTAGCTGAAGTAGGCCTACCATTTCCCTTTCAGCAGTAAGGACAAAGTGAGCATACATACGATCAGAACAGAGACGCATTTTAACAACAGGGAATGGACCATTAAATGTTACAGAAACGGAATGAGATTATTGATTAATGAGACTATTAAATTACCAACAATCTCTTACTGTTTTCCTTATCCCAGAATCCAGCCTCTTTCATTGTTTCCCTGTACCCCCAATCAAACTATAATACTGACTATAATACTGACTGTAATACATCTGCTTGGTGTCTGCAATGCATCATTGTTTTTAGACTGTCGACCCCCCCCCCCCCCCCAAAACCTCCCAATTCTTCCATGACAAATCTCACCCTCCAAACAGTGACCTCTCCCCGTCTCCCACAGGACCGCCAGAGCATAACGCTCCCGCTTCCCTCCCCAGCACCTAGTTCTCAGCCTGTCCCTGGGGACCCGTTACAGGAGAGCGCTGTCTGTCTGTCGAGGGCCTGACGCTAACATCACTCCCCCATAAGATTAGCATTTCACACAGAGACCCTCCCGCTCTTATGAAATGGTCATTTGGGTTCATTTTGAGTTAGCGGGGAGCTTTGAATAGAGCTGACAGAATGCTGGGATGCTACCTTGTCGGTAAGGAGGAGGCCTGCAAGCAAGCCTTTTATCCCTAATACTGTGCTGTGCTGTTTGCTTTCCGTGTCTTTTCTTTGTTTATGTTTATTTAGCGACTGTTGGTTTCCTGTAT
Organism: Conger conger; assembly: GCF_963514075.1. Lineage (NCBI taxonomy): Eukaryota > Metazoa > Chordata > Actinopteri > Anguilliformes > Congridae > Conger > Conger conger. The sequence goes on from NC_083764.1 coordinate 35,786,917, forward strand.
GGACAGCGGTCTGTTAGCACTACATTTGTGTGGGCAGATCCCACCCTTTCTGTACACTTATGTACAGTACCAGATCCATGGAGAAAATAACCCTGTTGTTAATGGATTTAAGAATTCCTTCTATCTTGGATAGAAGTCTTGACACAGGCAGAATTTGTCTCTTTAACCGGGGCCTGTCACAGGCAGAGTGTGTCTGTAACTAGGGCCTGAGTGACACAGGCAGCATGTGTCTGTAATGAAGGCGTTACTCAAGCAGAGTGTGTCTGTAACCGGGGCCTGAGTGACACAGGCAGAGTGTGTCTGTAAATGGGGCCTGAGTGACACAGGCAGCATGTGTCTGTAAATGGAGCCTGAGTGACACAGGCAGAGTGTGTCAGTAACCGGGGCCTGAGTGACACAGGCAGAGTGTGATCAGTAATCAGGGCCTGAGTGACACAGGCAGAGTGTGTCTGTAAATGGGGCCTGAGTGACACAGGCAGAGTGTGTCTGTAAATGGGGCCTGAGTGACACAGGCAGAGTGTGTCTGTACCCAGGGCCTGAGTGACACAGGCAGAGTGTGTCTGTACCCGGGGCCTGAGTGACACAGGCAGAGTGTGTCTGTACCCGGGGCCTGAGTGACACAGGCAGAGTGTGTCAGTAAATGGGGCCTGAGTGACACAGGCAGAGTGTGTCAGTAATCAGGGACTGAGTGACACAGGCAGAGTGTGTCTGTAACCGGGGACTGAGTGACACAGGCAGAGTGTGTCAGGAGAGCCTGTGGATCTTCCACTGATCCCTCTGTTTAGACAGCAGGGCTGAGGGGAGCAGTGCTGTATTAATGAGGCCGCATGCTGCGGACGGTCTGGGGGGCACTCTCCAAACGGACGGGCCACAGCTGCGGCACGCAGCAAACCATTCTCACGGCGACAGAGGCTCCCCTGTCTGTCGCCATGCCAGTTTCACACAGAGAGCGCACGCATGCTAAAACCCGTAGAGCTTTCTGGAAGGACAAGCTTGAAGAAAGCTGTCACCCATGAGATGCTGAGTGGTTGCAATGATAATGCCTTGCTAATAATAATGATCAATATACCAAGTCCTTTTGTAGTAAGCTATGTAAGGACATTTGTGTTTTCAGGATGAAAATAAAATATGTCAACGGCTTTTCAAATGTTTTTTGTGTAAGGTATAATTGTGATTTCGTACAGGCAGTTTGATAAACCTAGAATTCGATATCGTTACAAGAATATGGATTTAACATCTTTTGGTAAACTGTTCACTATCTTAAGACTTTTCAAGCTTCTCAGTTTATCTTCCACCAAAGGCCAGGTTCAAAGACTAAATTGAGTTTTCTACGGAATTTTCAGGCCCAAGAAGTACAAAAAAAATAATATAGGCTCATAATTTCAAGGCATTTTGCATGGCTATACATACAGCTTATGCATTTGCATCGTCTCCTCTGGAAACAATGAGTTGCGAGTTGCGACTGCATATTTGTGCTTCATGTATGAAAGAAGGAACCTACGGCAGATCAGTGGGCCTCTTTTCGTGACCCCGCGGGCGGCTAGGCTAGGTTCTCCCTCCGGTGAGTATGAAATCTCCAAACGCAAAAGAGGCTGCGCAGTTCATATTTTAGAGGCTGTTTCCCCTGCGCATATATTGCACGAGGCACAGGGTCAGTCAGCCGTGGTTGTCGAATGCTATAAATTTAGCCTTTTATCTCTCTGGCTGTCAGTGATGGCAAACAGCTGCTCTGTTTGAGTCCGTTTTTTTCAAACGGACTCAAAACTCAAATGAACGTTGCATTCTACAAGTATTCAACAGTGTGTTTTTAAAAAGATTTGCCACGCCTTCAGCGGGGAGTGTCATTGGGACCAGTGGAGTGATGGGAAATTCAGCCCCTGTTTCCACTAAAGCGGAGGCAGGTCCTGTCGAGGGGACGGTTTGTCATTGCCTTTCCATTGGACTCGGGGGGGGGCACCCAAACTCGCTGTCGACGGAGTTCCGCTGTGGCGGTTTGGTTTTCGTTCGGCTCCCTGGATGCACGGAGACTCCCAAGGGTGACCCGCTCACTTAATATGCTAATCCCAAACCAATTCTTTTGTTCGCATAATCTTCTCAGTTGGCGCAGAAAACAAAGAGAGTTAATTGATTGGGGAAGAAGAGAATGGAATTCGCAAGTCCCAGACATAAGATTTCTTTGTCTCTGTACACATGGCGAGCAGATCTGGGGGGAGAGATTTTCGTATGGGAGTATGAGACCCATTTCATGTGGGCTGTTACCCAAGCAAACGGACCGGAAATGTATTCACTTCAAAACTTTTATCAGTTTCTTTAAGTTTCCTCCCTTGTTTTTTTTTTTTTTGTTGTTGAAATGTTCCATATATTTTTACGATCAATGTGTAAAAGCTAATGCAATGCGGTTTTCTGACTACTGTCATGTAAGCAATGCCATGAAAATGGACATCAAGGGTACTGAACCAGACCTTTTTCCAACAGCTTCATGCATGTACAGTATGTGAGGAAATATGAGTATCCTGCTTTTGTAGCTAATCGAGGGTTTGTTTTTGTCTTGAACTATTCCCCAATATGAATCAGGATGTAGTTCTGCAGGCACTAATTTTATTCAGTTTGAAGGGCAGGTGCTGTATGTTGATCTTTTGAACTTTGACACAAATTGAGAACAGCTCTGCTTTCTCGCGCTGCCAACAAAACCTGCCCTCCAAACCCACTCTTTAAATAAACCAACTATATTTGCATATATCTACACACCTTCTTACCTGCAGGCACCAGAGCCAGTCTGTTTGCCATTCAACTTATTTCTCTCCCACGTCAATTATACGGTTCATTGTTTTTTGTTTTTTTACCCTCCCAGATCATTTATCAAAGAATGTACATGCCAAAACATCTTTGGAAGAACCTCTGACCTGCTTCACATAGATCTTGTATTACAGGGTTGGTTGACTTTGTGGAGTTTTGTTTATTATTATCTCCGTTTTATTGTTTATGTTTGATTGGTCCTCCAGATCAATTTTTTTTTGTACCTGATGAAGGATATTTTCATTTTTGATGACCTGCCAGAGTTTCAATGGCTGGCATAGGGGCATATGCTTTTTCTTGCTTTGTAACTCAAACTGAGTAACAGTCTGTACCTGGGAATGTCCCTATACTAGCCATTTTAAAGCCAGCAGGTCTTTAGAGATCTGTGGATATATCCTTCATTGCACACAAACGCAGCCAATAAAGAGAAGCATACACTTAAACTGAAATTATGCCATACGTTATGCTGATGTGAAAGTATTAGCTAATATTTACTGTGAAACACCAGCAAAATTATTTTGCAAATCGCAAGGTCCACTCTTTGGATTTCTCGTATTTTCGGTGTAAGGTCATTGCCTTTTCTGAGCGTGAGGGCATTTCCACTCTTCCTGTGTTAGTCACATGGGAACCTGAGGAGTTCACTGGCAGGGCCGCGATGAGAGACAGGTGCTGAAACAACAGCGATAAGACGGACGCGTGAGAGATAGCGAAGCGGATGGTGACACTCCGGCAGGATATCCTTCACCACCGCCGAGCGTGCCGTCATTTCCGCCCCGCGCGGTTTTCCCCAGTGAAAGGAAGCGGGATCGGTTTTTCGACTGTTTCTTCTGAAGGGTGACTGATTGGGAATTGGGCCAAACGGAGCCAGCCTTTCCCGAGCCTAGCCTCCATGGCCGGCCCCCGGCAGACGGCTTCGCTTATGTGCTCTCGAGGACGCTCTCCAGGATGTCCTCCCTGCCGACTGTTGTCTCAACCCAGACCGAAACATGGCCAAAAATACACTACATGTAAAACAAACCGTACGCAAAATGTACGTATGTAAAACTCCATGTAAACTGAGTTAAAAGGGTGCAACACTACTACTAAATACAAAGAGTCACTTGCGTAATACTTGCAGAAACCTTGCGGTGAGGTATAAAGCTGGAATTTTCTCTTAAGGGCAGTACATCGAACTGAGTTGCGCAACAAAGACTGATTGACTGACTGAACAAAGACTGACTGAAATGTGCCTTGTTAAAAAATACAAAGTGCCTCCTAGATGAAGGGATGCGTAAGCCATCAGTCGCCTCAGTGCTGGAGGTACGGTACAGGTGGCTTTGCGGATGCCGCGGACAGAAAGTAAACAATAAGTGGAAAGCAAGCAGTATTTCAAAAAAAATGCAATACTATGCAAATGCATATTTCAGCCGTGAGGCTCTCCTCCCCCAGTGCTGAGGCCAGACCGCGGGGGGGTGGGGGTCGGGGCTGGCTGGAACCCATCTGCACCACTGCTCTGTGAGGAGAAGACCCTCTTGGGAGATATGATATGAAGCTGGCGGCTGATGGGGTGACACTATGACCCTCTGTGAGACTGTCTAGAACAGTTTAAGCAACCCTGTTCCTGGAGGTCAACCATCCTGTTGGCTTCCTAAATTAGCCTGATTCTCCAAAATTCCTGCTTGACGAGATCTCTGACTGTTGAAAGAGGTGTGCTTTGTTAGAGTTGGAGTTAAAACCCAGGTGGATCTCTAGGAATAGGGTTGGTTAACACTGGTCTAGAGACTGCCGTTAGAGAACCAAGAGAACAGGGTTTGACTGCACAGGTGCTGAAGTTTGGCAGTGTAGATGGTGAGAACTTGGTTTGAATACACAGACACTGAGAACAGGATTAGACTGTGCAAAGGGTGAGAGAACTCAGTTTGAATGCTCAGACACCAAGAACAGGGTTTGGCTGTGTAGACAGTGAGAACAGGGTTTGGCTGTGCAGGCAGTGAGAACAGGGTTTGGCTGTGAAGATGCCAAAAGAACAACTGTAGGTTTGACTGCGCAGACACTTGGAGAACGGACAAGGAGCAGCCCATATTACGTAATGAGTGTACAGACACTGGTGGAACTGGATTTGACAGCGCAAGACGCATATAAAGCCAAATTTGACTTTGGATGACACCCAGAGGTAGGTATTTGACTGCACAAAACCCTGAGAGTGCAGCATCTAACTGCAGACACCTATGCTGCCTTCTCACGTTCTTCCTGGGTGGGATGTGTCATCAGAAGAAAAGCATGTCTGTGGACTTAAGAGCTCCACACAAATGAACAGCTTGCAGAAATTGTGAAATTGGTCAGAATATGTGTTAAATGCGTAGTGTACCCACCAGATACTAGCCTATGCTTCAGACTAATATTTTCCATATACAAATTGCCAGTGTTTAATGTACTACCGAAGTTGCAATTTAAAAGCAGTTGTGTTTTCAACATATACTGCGGGCTACTGTATATCAAAAAAGCATTTTAATTCCACCTGTTCTCATGATACATTGACATGTATACAAAAGAGACGAATAATGACTTCCTTTAACCAAGTATTAAATGCGTAATAACTCTTAAACACCCTTAGGAAACATAATTTTGGGAGGCAGCATCTGGTAAGACCTGAATGAAATGATTGTGTGAGCATCCGGATGGGCTTTTGCGTGCGGATAATCAAGCTTTAAGCATGGTGGTTCAATGGACTTCCATCTCCATGGAGACGGATGAAAAAGACAGGAGTGGAAAGGTCAAGAGGTGAAGCCGTTGGCTGAGAAGTGCAGTCGGGAGGCAATAATTACGCACATTTTACTACACAGAAATGTATTCATTATAGTTAAATATTTAATGAGATTTACTTAATTGAACTATGTACATAGTTGAAATTATTTACAGGTGAAACTTTATATCATATGGAATATATTATAATATTTATATAAGAGAATTATACTTTGCAATGTCCACGCTTCAGCACATCCAGCTACAGATTCAACCCTGAACTGTATACTTTACATCCCTCAATGTGGACTTTCTAGTTTACCTAGCTAAGTAAACTTTCTAGTTTACCTTGCTAGTTTAATACCTCTAATGTCTTCATCTCAAACTATTGGCCAGCAGAGGATGGGCATCCCCCTATAGTCGGGTTCTTCCTGAGATTTCTTCCCATTCGGGAGTTTTTTTTTCTCACCACTGTTTGGGGGTTTTTCCCTCCCCACTAAGGAGTTTTTAATCTTGTGCTATTTGAGGGCTTATGGCTGGTATTTCCCCTTTCTGTCCTTTCTGTTACTCTGTAAAGTATTTTTGGGACAGTCTTCTATTAATAACGCTATACAAGTATAATGTAATTGAATTGAACAAAAATTACTGTGCACACTATTGTCATCTATGGATACTTTTCTGACAGTGTTGGGTAATAGCTTTCATTCTGTTGTGCGTGTAATGGTCCAAGCGCGCATGTGCGTTAGCGCCTGCGTTCGACTCTTCCTTGACCAAGCCCCTGTGTAAACAAGGTCCTCTCCTTGCGCTTCTTCGCCTCGTCACCCTCTCTCTGGACCTTTTCTCCAGCCTGACCCTTAACCCCCATCTCACCCTGCATCTGTCTCCCCGCCATGTGACGGCAGGGTCACGTGACCGGCTCTTGAGAAAAAGCCGGTCATCTTCTGTGGCCGGGTGAGACGCTGTGCGTGGTGATTAATGATGACGCTATCGTAGATAAGTTATCTGTCCTCTGTTAGTGGTTGGGCTGGGGCTTTATCTTTCGTTCATATTGACTCCTGGGCCGTAATGGATAAGGTTTGTGTTTGAAAAGGGGAAACCTGATTCTCGATCAGCACTCCTGAGATGCGTTACGAATACAATCCCAGCTCTTTTCTCATTAAATGTTTATTAAAGGCTTTAACTGAGTGTGCTTTGAACCATAATGAGGTGAAAAACTGGTCATTTTGGCAGTGATGTGACCTCTTGTAATGGGGCTGCGGCTGTTGAAATAATATGTCTGATTAACTTTGTGGAATGGGATTGGTTTTAGGGGAGCCGTTTCTTCAATAGGAGCAGGAATTCGGAGAGAGGGCTAAGCTCACTTGAATGGTACTGCTGGGTGGCGCCTCTTGACTTTGTGCCAGAGCTGTTCTGTGTGTGTGTGTGTGCGCCTGCCTGCCTGCCTGCCTGTCTGCCTGCCTGCCTGCCTGTCTGTCTGCCTGCCTGTGCGTGCCTGTGCGTGCCTGTGTGTGTGTGAGTGCGTGTCTGTCTGCCTGTATGTGCCTGTGTGTGTGTATACACGTGTAGGTGGGTCTGTGGGATTTTTTATGTGCATACGTGTGAGAGGGTGTGTGCCCGTTTACGTCAACCTGCCGATACCACTGAGTCAGAAGGCTGTACCAGATTAATGACTAATGCTGTAAAGCGGTGAAGTTTTCAGATGGCTTTTTCATACTGTTTATTTTGAGTTGGCGGCATCCGGGCCTACCTTAAGCTTAGCTGGAAGCCAAAGTGCATGGTGTGAATATGGCCAAGCCCCAACAGCTGTAAGTGGTGTTTTTTTAAAGACCTCAGTCTGTTGTTTGAGGTCAAATGTCAGAGGTCAGGGACCTGAGGTCAGCACCTGCTTCAACATTTCTGACTCATTAAAAAGGCCATACTAATTGAGCAGCTTGGCACATTTTTCCAGAATTGCTTCCAAACCGGATTCAATATTAAATAAGAAAGTTAAAATTCAGTGTGAACATGGGAATTTAACTTAATAATGGGAATTATTGTTTATGCTATACTTCTTGTGTTCCTTGCTCCCCCAATAGCCTTCTTTGTACATTGCACTGATTCCTTTTTTTTCAGTGGTTCATACTGGTATTAAATAATCATTTCTGAACTTTCCCATATTCTTGTATAAGTACTAGTACATTTTCATGGCAAGTGTAAAAACAAACAGCAATTCAACTACTAAATTCATGGTTGGTGCCTTGCATGGCAGCTAATCGCCGTTGGTGTGTGAATGTGAATATGTGTATGAATGGGTGAATATGAGGCATCAATTGTACAGCGCTTTGGATAAAGGTGCTATATAAATTCCAACCATTTAGGCAGACGCTCTTATCCAGAGTGACATGCAGTTGATTAGACTAAGCAGGAGACAATCCTCCCCTGGAGCAATGCAGGGTTTAAGGGCCTTGCTCAAGGGCCCAACGGCTGTGCGGATCTTATTGTGGCTACACCGGGGATCAAACCACCGACCTTGTGGGTCCCAGTCATGTACCTTAATCACTACGCTACAGGCTGCCATATTTACCATTTACCATGTCTAGTTCAGTCAAACTGCAGCGTTTTAGCCATTGCGGCAGTAGTGTTTTTGTGTCATATGGCCAGGGGTCTGGACCCTGGTGCTCTGGCGTGTACCCGCCCCAGTGACTGTCCAGCGGAATCATGTGCGTTCTTCAGACGCCCGAGGGCTTGCAGTCTGGAAGCGCTGGAGGAAACGGACACCGTATTAACTGCCAACTGTGTGGGATAGCTTTCAGGAAGTCCGAGTTTACACGTTTCCTCAAGACAGACAGCAGCGTAAAACCGTGAGGAAATGGCTCGCTGAAAGCCCATATTGTAAACAGGACAGGTTTAGCAGCCTTCCTCTCTGTCATTGAACTCGGGGAACAAAAACGGAAAATTCCACTCCATTGTGGTTATTTTTTAAATTTAGATCTTGATTTCATTATAGAGCTATTAAGATAAAAGGGAATGATTATACACTTTTTTCAACTGTAGTGCCAGGATTGGCCATTGAAGCTTTATTTAAAAAAAATAAACAGGACTGTTTATTTACTTTATTGTAATCAGAGTGAATTGCGCCATTATCTTACTGGCCAATTAGGCAATCTTGTAATGACCCTTGCACTGATTGCAGAAGGTTTCAAAGAGACGGGTTAATGAGGAGGAAAAACGGGATCATTTGTTTGTCCTGAAAAACACTCTTATTTCATTGTTTGACTTTCGCCACAAGCTGACCTGCAGCAGATGTTTTCTTGTCTCTGCTGCCCCCCTGTGGTGGAACTGACGAATCGGGTTCTTACCTCACTTGCGTCACTTTGTACCATTGGCTCAGTTTTGCAAACAGAAGTGGAGAAAAGAGTGCCATCTGTTCAAGTCAATGAGACGGAATTGAGGCCATTTCAGATAACTTTGGATTGTATTGAATATTTAGCTGACTGACCAAACTCGAACTATGTTACCCAAACAATGAAATGGCCTTTCTTACTTGACTTTATTTCTCAATATAGTTACATTACATTACATTACATTACATTATTGGCATTTGGCAGACACGCTTATCCAGAGCGACATACAGTTGATTAGACTACGCAGGAGACAGTCCTCTCCTGGAGCAATGCATGGTTAAGGGCCTTGCTCAAGGGCCCAACGGCTGTGCGGATCTTATTGTGGCTACACTGGGATTCGAACCCCAAACCTTGCCTGGCCCAATCATTTACCTTAACCACTACGCTACAGGCCGCCTAGTTGTACTGTTTTGTTCTTTTTTATGTGAATTCCATTGAAAACCTATTTTTGAGTCGTGATGTTGAGTCATGTGTGGTCTGATAGTGATTGTTATTCATATCTAATGTAGAGTTCTGCTGGCAGTTTTAAACTCCAGATATTTGATTCTTGAAAAAATCCTGAAAAGTGGTCTATACCGTGCTTGCCACAAGTGAAATGGCCTGAATCAAAGTCTAATTTTAAATCAAACAAAATCATTTTATGTGTGTCAAGATTGCTCACTGCCATGCTGGCATGCACACTGCCAAAATCCTTGGTTATTCATTATTAAATGTTAATGAACAGTTCCAAATATATGTCTGACCAACAATAAAAATAGTCTTTCTCAAAACTATTTTTAAGTTCCATCGAGTGGAGTTGAGTTTCATAGGACCTTCACTGTTGTTGCTTGGAAAAAACGAAATCATGTGCAAGAGCAGGAAATGACTGTTCCAGTGCACAAAGGTGTCAGACAATCAGGGTAAAAAATAAAAATGTAATATAATTGGTTCATATTTAAATATTTAAATTTTTAAAAATAATTTATTTCTTGGGCTGGATGTTTGTGCAATGTATTAACCAAAATTAGTGGGGGGTGGAAGTAATTTTTACTTGAATAGTTAATTTTTATTTATACCACGATGTTGCTACAGGAAACCGAGTAATACTAGCTGGTGCAACTCTGCCTTTGAGAGAGGGTTCTTAATAAACAGAGATCTGATTTCAGTATGTTTAAGTGATTGAGGATCTTGGTTCCTTTGGCAAGGGAATGGATGCCGCTAATACTCCAGGAGATGAATTTTATGTACTATGTCAGGTTATTTGAAATTATTATTGCGGCTAGGAATGCTCTTAAAATACAAACTGAAGGGAGTACAGCATGAGAATTTAAAGCACAGCCATATTGACATAATTATGTGTGTGTAGAAGAGCAAGGATGGATGTAAGCTGTAGAAATGTACAGCAGATAGGCCGGGGAGCAGTCTGGAGCCAAGTAAGCCAAATTGTAAATCAGAAATAATTTGAGCCAATAACTTTCCCAGCTTGTGGCCCAATTTGCCAAAATGGTGGGAATTTTGTTTGGAAAGTAAATAAACAAACAAAGGGCTATGAAATGGTGAACAAAAAGGACTAGCTGCCTGTATGGTTTGCCGTGATTCATTGTGAATAATAACCACTGTTGTAATTGGCCCCAATTGAAGATTTTTCTTTTAAAAAAACATGAAATAGCTTTCCCCCCCCCTCCCATTTTCTTAGCCCATAATGCTTGACCATAACATCTGGTTCCAATCTAAGTTTGGAATTGGAAAGTTCACTGGAACTGCATCTTACGGACAGATGAGACCAAAATTTAGTTTTCTGACCACCCACACCAGAGGTGGAATTGCCATTGCAAGAAGGATCCTTATGTTGTCTTACCAAGTGCAAAATAGTCTGTTTACTGTCTCTAGAAGACTTAATTAGATGCAACAAAGAGCAAGTCATGTAAGTATTTAAATATTTGCCTTTCATTGTGCAATTAGTTGTTCATGGTATGCACAGTGTACAGCCATCAGACCTGAGTGAAATACATAATTGATTCAAATACTTTTGTTCTCTTTGTCAGCTTATACCGGGCAAGATCAATCAAGCACTGAAAAGTATTTGAATCCAAATTGTGCTTTTTGACCCAGGTCTGACAGGCATTGCCTCATGTCCGGTGCTCTTCTGTTTGCCTGGCTCAGGTCAGATATGTGTGCTGGTTGTTGTTCATCTTCCCCGGCCACTTATAGGTGGTAGATGTAGTCCTTTAGTAGCTGCCCCCCCTGCTGGTCCAATGCAGATATGACACCAGAGAAGCTCTGTTGAAATCCTCTTACTGTATATCTCAGTGGTTCCCAAACTCAGTCCTGGAGTACCCCTGTGTATGCTGGTTTTCATTCCAACCACAATTGCAATCCAGGAATCTCAACAAACTGTTAAATTTCCTTTATGGTTAGAGGGATTACTTACCATCTTAAACCACATTTTGACAGATAGCTATGCATACCATGAAGATTTCCTTGTTCATATTGTACTTATTATGCTATATTGCAAATGCAAATGGCACAAAAAGTGGTCAATTATTTTTAACTGAAAACACTGAATTGAATCAGTAGGCTCCTAATTTGTGAAAGTGTTGACACCTGGCCACCAAAACTAACCATTTGGAAGATAATGAAGAATTTATCGGCAAAGCAAATGATAACAAGGCAAACCTGCGCTGTTCAACGACAGAATTATGAACCTATTAGTTAACCTCAGTCTTTTACCTCTTCTTATGTCTCTTCTTTGTTTGCAAGATTGTGCAATAACCACAATATGAACCTGGGAATTTTTTTTTTCATGCCATTGCAAAGCTATTTTTGGTAAATAATCCATTTTAAAATGAAAATGAAGAAAGATTAACAGCTTGTTGAAATTATTCGATGGCAATTGGGGTTGGAACAAAAGCCAGCATACACAGCGATAGCCTACTCCAGGACTGAGTTTGGGAACCACTGAGTCAAATGATGAATAATTTTCTTGATGTGCAACATTCCTGATGTAGGGAGATCAGACGGATCAGTTGACAATATGTCAGCTGCTCCGTCGTGTTCTGTGTTATTGTGTGAGCAAAATTGTTTATGACGCTGCAAAGCAACTTGCTTGTTGGCACAGTTAGAATTTGCGCTACTCTCAACTCAACCACCTGCATCACTTTCGAAATGTACTTTCTACAACCTTTCTGTAGAATTATATAACTGAACATATTTTAAAAATGAGCTTATGCCCATCGGCCTTACTCAAAGAGATTTCCGTGTGTGTTTTACGATATTTACGTTGGGCGAATTGTGTTTTCAGTGCAGACATGGTTGAAATACGGAATTGTTTTGGATTCAAATACTCTGCTGTGCTCAATTGCACTAGACAAGAGAAATTGAGCACAGCAGAGTAGCTATTTGAACCAACCAATAGGACCAGGAGGCCAGGTTTGTGAGTATTTAATAGGTTCCAATACACCCGACATGCTCAATAAAGCGTAGAAAAGTATTTGAATCCAAAATGATTACGTGTTTGACCCAGGTCAGATTCAGTGTGATTAAGCTCTGTCGTGATTGTAGCAGGAAAGAAGCTTTGTGTTAGTTGAAGCTTGTCTTGTCCCTTCCCTCCCGCCCACATGCTGTCGTCGCACAGGAAGTGTCCCTAGACGCAGAAAGGAATCCTGGTGCCACACCTCACAAGCACGAGAGCACAGCTGCTTGGCTACCATGGCTACCATGCTTCTAGTAGCACCCTGTTGTTGCTAGGAAAGGTAGCTACTTGTCATAGTCACATGGTCTCCCTCACTCCCCAGTGCTCCTTGATGCCTTTCTTTCATTCAAGGACAAAAAGTAAATTAACTGCATTAATGTAGCGCTTTATAATTAATGCCTCTCCTTCACACATTCACACACACACTCGCACACTAACGACAATAGGCTGCCATGCAAGGCATTGATCAGCTCTTTGGGAGCTGTTGGGGGTGTCTTGCTGAGGGACACTTCGACACATTCAGGGCGGGAATGTGGTTCATGATTGTGGTTGCTTATTGGCTATCCCAGACTCTAAAACACTTTGATTCATGTGAATTGGACCAATACTTATGTTATTAAAATGGTAGGAATTAGGACACACACAAAAAAACCAAAGCTAATCTGGAAGTAATTTCTTATTTATCGTCATGAAATTTGCACTGTTCGGAACTAACTATCATGAGCTAACTTTGTGTTCAGAACACGGTGAGTCAACATTATGCATTTTAGAACTTCGCAGACAACACGGATCAGACTAAAATTGGTATTCTTAAACAATCAAATCCACACTACAGTTTAATTCCAAAAACATTCCAGAAACATCAATAAAGAAATATTTTAAAATCCTGGCGAAAATTTGTTTAATCCGATCTGTCCTTTTTTTAAAATCTTGAATTTTCCTGGGGTAATCGGTTAACAACCATCAATGATGAGTATTAACTATACAGTATATTCAGTATAATGTTACAAACAGATGTTATTGGCCATGTTTCCTAGGCCTCATATGGCTAATTGGCTAAGTGGCCCTGGCCTATTCCTCTAGAGTGCCCTGGTCTGCCATGAGCAGGACGGCCGATAATGAAACAGAGCCCCCTGGGTAATCATATCCGCATCATCGATGCACCAATCCCGTTCCTTCCTGTGTCAGCACAGCTGTCTATAATGCAGGGTCATATGTCATCTGCGTTCCTGGTCCATGTACTTATCTAAAAGTGTGTGTGTGTGTGTGTGTGTGTCTCAATCTGTGTGTGGTTACACTTGTGCTTGTGTGGTCTCTCCTGTACCGTACTGGCTAACCTTCCTGAGTCTGCAAAATGATTTTTACAGAAACTCGAGATGCAGTATTTGAAACATGAATTCTGTGTGAAGAGGAAATTGTATTTGTATCAGGCGTTGTGACCAGTCTTGGTGATAAGCTCTATTGCATATGGCTACAGAAGGGATGCAAGAAAAGTTCTGCAGTGCTACAGCTGCTTGTTGTGTAGCGAATACCCTCGCATTGTGGAGCAGAAGCCTTAATTTCTGCACTCTTATTTAAAAGAGCTGGATTCCTGTTTTATGGACTCCTGGTGCACGGAAACACACAGATCATAATTTCATAATTATAGAGTGCTGGTCTAACACTGAGTGGCGAGTGGAGTGGGCGTTTTGGGGAGGGGGCGGGGGGGGTGCGGGGTAGTATGGAGAGAACCTGTATTGCCAGCAAGACCCCCCCCCCCCCCCCCCCACACACACACACACACGAAAAAAAAGAAAACCGCTTCATCCCAACATCAAAGGTTCCCTCCTCCACATGGACCCTACCACAAGGACTCAATTTTCTAACCACCTACCTTAAAATAGGCCAACACCCTTAACCTTGCACGTGCACACACAAACACCCTCACACCGACGCAAACTGAAAAATCTTGGTTTTAAAAGAGCACCAGTGCCCAATAAAAATATCTCTGTTATACTGCAGTTAAAAAGATGTTTAGATTTAAACTGTAAAAACAGTGTGGTGTACAATTGCTGTGGCATTAGGCCCATGGGAAGTTTGAATCTTTACAGCTTTGCTTTTTCGTGTTCCCAAACAGGATGTAATATGTTGAGAGAGCCTGCTTGAAGGTACCTAGCATTGCTCGATCTTTGCATTTTCCTTCTTCTTTCTGGAGAAATAATATGATGGGACTATCTTGGTTTTGTAAGAAAAAAATGTTATTTTTCATGTAATATGAAAAAAACCCAACCTCTTCGCTGGCACGACAAACTGATGTGTTTTCACATGTTTTTTTTGGTAGTTTTTACATTTTCACAAATAACTTTTGTGCAGAGAAGATAACTTTCAGAGATAATTTGCCCAGCTATCTAATAACATTGGTAACATATCAATTTACATGCATAACAGGTCTTACTATGATAGTTTTATTACAATATCATGCAGGAAAAAATGCTTCATACTGCTTTTCAGTTGATGGTTTCCTATTTATGAAGTGCACCTCTAAGGTTGCTGCTGGTTGTTGTGTGACGTCAGACAACTGCTTCTCATGAACAGGGTAGATGGATTTGCCCCGAGTTTACAAGTAGGAACTCCCAACTTTGAGTGCCGTTCTATTGTACTTTTTCTAAATCACAACTTCCGAGAAAATGTTGCTCACAAATGACTGGACAAAGTGAGCGCACCGATGCACAAAGCCACAAACTACTAAGTCGCTCTACCAGCATGGTATGATAGGGATCCAATCATTAACGTGCATGTGACAGAGCAGAGCAGTGCCAAAGAAAGAGGTTTTCTCTCATCACTCTGGAGCAGAGTAAGTGTGAGCACGCCAGTGATTAACCCTCTAGTCAAGGAAAGAAACATGTATAGACAGTGAGTAACACTAGACAGTCGGTCTGCCACCATTCTCTAGGGATGGGCGACTCTGACTCTCAACTTTAATGTTGAGAATCGTTGGAATCCATTCTTTGACTCCCATTAAATGACCCCTATTGCTGCATAATTGAGCGTCTATTTAATCGTCCAATTTCTGTCCAAGTCCGATCATTTGAAATGTAAACAAATCAAATTTGACAAAAACTCAAATTCCATTTTGTTTGAAGACTATGACTAAAACTAATTCTAATTTTGTTAACAAAGTGAACACAGATTTTAGCTGTGTACCTAAAGCAGAAAGACATTAGGACTGTGCGCACTTCAATATCTGTTTACTTATCGCAAGTCATATCGTCATTGCAATAGTCATCCACATTATCGTATGTTGCCTGTATTCCTCATATCTTGCAGGCCTGCAGGCCGGCAGTTGGCTCTGCCAGTGCTGTCTGCTTCGTTACCATAGTTACTGTTTTGTTCTATAGTACTGGAGCCATGGTGGGCGAACCAGTTCCAGACATTGACCCGGAACTTTTGTGCAAATAGCATACAAAGCTGTTAGAAATGTGCCTCCAGGTTGCACCCTGTACATGGTAGTACTTAAGAGCCCTTTGTGTTTCCCCCAGGTCTGGTTTTGTATGCATTGAGGTCATCGTTGAATAGGAAGGTCTCTCAGTTTCCGTCGTAATTCTGCCACACCCTGCTATAATCCTCAAGTCAGATTGTGGAAAGAGATTTTTTTTTAAACTTCACATAGGTGCATTTATTTGAATGAATATTGGATTAGTTTTATTGCATAAGTTTATTGTAATATAATAAAGAACTGCGACTTATAATGGTTTTAGCTGGCTGTTAAATAGTATTGTTCTCTTGTATTACAGACATAGCAGGTCATGTGCGTGATGTCTGTGCTTGTCTGTGTAACCATCTTACCTACAGTACATAAATAACACAATGTTGCATATGAGGGCCTGTCAGGTTTCCTGACAACAACACGTATCAGTTGTTCAGTGTCATACGGCATTCCTACAGCTCAGGTTGTCATTCTGTACCAGCTCAGTGTCATTCAGTATAACTGTACCTCAGGTTGTCATTCTGTACCAGCTCAGTGTCATACAGTATAACTGCACCTCAGGTTGTCATTCTGTACCAGCTCAGTGTCATACAGTATAACTGCACCTCCGGTTGTCATTCTGAACCAGCTCAGTGTCATACATTTCAGACATCGCAATTACAATGAAAACATTGGAATTAAAATTCCTGTTAAATAGCTTATGTCTCTCTTGAGCTTTTATTTAGGAGACCTTCTGGTAGTGATGTGAATTTGATCCCTAGCTGAAATGTGTGCTGTACAAGGCGTGGTTTCCCCTGAGGTTTGTCTGTGTGTGAACCTCAGTGCCGAGCTCTGCAGTGGAATCCCAACACTGAAATTTCCCCCATCTTATCCCTGGCAGCTGTTTTATATCCCCTCTCCTGCTTTATCTATGGAATGTTCCGGGAGCTCAGAGGAGCCTCCACAGCAGCACCAACATGGCTGGCATTTCGGCTGAGTGCGTGGCTGCCATCACTTTGGCAGGTCCTTTCCTAACCATAAGGGTGCGCTGTGCACTATGTGTGTGTTAACTGCAATCCAATTTTCTGCATGTAGCAGACCTGGGTCAAATACATAGTTGTTTTAGATTAAAATATTTTTTGCTCTACCGAGCTTATCTGGTGTATTGGAACCTATGAAATGCCCTCAAAATGTGCCCTTTCTAGTCCTGTTTGTTGGCTTTATCATTCAATATCATTTGAGCACAGGAAAGTATTTGAATCAAAATACTCAGGTCTGGAATGTCGGCATGTGCATTTTCTGTTTAGAAAGAAAGTTTAGCTCAGAGACTGTCATTGTGTTAATCTGTTAATTTACAGCAATTGTAAATAAACTGGACAAATGTATCCTTTCTATGAGAATGTTGAAGTGGTCATGGATTCCCATTTCTGTTTGACTTTTGTGCATGTCACTTTTGTGCGTGTCACTGGGCACAGTTTATTTGCTGTAAGATGATGATGGTTTATTTTGACGTAAGTGAGGATGGTTTCTTTTGATATTGTTTGACTTAATGAAGTGCTCTAGCCGAGTCCTTAATGAGCTTTGCGAAACAGAAACTGCCCGGTTCATGACAGATGCTCTTCTGCAAGTGCATTCATAGCAAAATGGATATAATTGATTTTGCAGTTTCTCCCCAAATGAAGGATCAACCTTCAATGCTTAAAGCCGTTTGCTGTGATTTCTGTGTCTGTGTGTACGTGTGTGTGTGTGTGTGTATGTGTGTATGTGTGTATGTGTGTATGTGTGTGTGTGTGTGTGTGTGTATATGTGTGTATATGTGTGTATATGTGTGTATGTGTGTGTGTGCGTGTGTGTGTGTGTGTATATGTGTATATGTGTATTCAGGTGTGTGTGTGTGTGTGTGTGTGTGTGTGTGTGTGTGTGTGCTTGATGCGTGTGTAATTGGAAAGGAATAATGGTGCGTTCCATTTGTACTGGGAAGTCGGAATTTCCGAGTTCCCAGTCGGACATTTCAACTGGAACGCCCCCTGAGGTGGGATTTCCGACTGGGAAAGTCGGAAGGACCGAGTAACCCCGAGTTAGAAATCCAAGATGGCTGCTCCGTGCGTCAACGGTAAATAAAATCTGTATTATTTAGCACTTCTGTTTTGTTTTTGTGTAATTAAATAAGTGGTATACATAGTACTGTCCAACGTCTATCTGTGGACATGTTACTACGGTGTTTGTATGTATAGAATACCGTGTAATGTGGTGTTTTCAACTGGTATTGCTAACAATGGCTACAACGATAGCAACAATAGCACTGGAGGCGTCCATCTTGGTTATCCAAGTTGTTTACTGGAATGCGGTCAACTCGGGTGTGACGTCATTCCCAGCTCCGACTTCCGAAGTAAATGGAACGCGCCATATGTCTCTGTGAGACCACACTGACATTCGCTGACATTCTAGTACCTTTGACCCCTACCCCAGCGCTCGCCCTCACGACGGCTGACAGCACTTTCTGAAAGCCAGGTTTGTCATATCCCCGATGGAAGGTCTATGCAGTTTTGACTGACACCTCAGAGAGCCTAGCGTAGCCTAGCGCATAACAGTGCCAATCTCCCTGCACCCCAGTCTGGCCTGTCGCCGTGGCGATGTCAGGGTACCATTGTCGGTCGACGATTTGCTCGGGGTCCTTGCGTATCTTTGTTGTGCAGTGACATATTGTGACGTGTTACATTTTTATTGCTGTAGTCTAGTGATCAGGCACTGACGGTACATTCCTGGCCAGCAATGTATGAAACATGAAGCTGGCTCTGAAAGCATAGCACAAGTTAAATATTAATTATATATGTTTGTATTAGTATAATGCACACATTTCTTTGTGTTGGGTGTTGCAGAGTCAATTGAGACCTGGGTATGCTTAAGCACTATTTCACTCTCCTTATGACATGACCAAAGGGACAACATTTTGGCCAGTTTTACTTTTAATTAGACAATGGCATGAACAGCTAGCTAAGTTCTGAATATGTAATTCAAAAGTTTACAGCGATACGTCACCACACATCATTATGCAGAAGGACCCCGAGCAGATCATGGACTGACACTGTGGCCCCTGCCACACTATGGGGTGTTCTGGTCTTTGAGTCATGTATGCCCACCTGTGGTCCGTGACCCTTTATTTGAGTGGGATTCCTCATGGTTTCCCCCACTCTGTGTTTTGTAGTGGGCAGCGAGCATTCTGTTTTAAATGCTGTCCCTGCATGACAATGGTGGCTGTTACCTATTACTTGTGGTTGAGGGATGTTTCTCCCACTCCCTATAAAGCACTTTCAGATCATGAACTGCGCAATTAATGCAATTTATTATGATAAGGTATGGACTGTGAAACATATGTTTATCTTGGACTGTAAACAAAGTTATTGAACAAAAGTGCTCTCTGCAAGTAACATTGTTGTTGATCAGCTTTAAGCTTTGATCAAGCTTAGTGATCTTACCTTTAAGGGAAAACACAAACATTTAGGGAAATATTATTTTTTTCTGTCTTTCCATGTTAGCAAAAATGTGTTAGCTTAGCATAAGGACTTTAAGCTTATAGGAGTCAGGACCCTACCTCCTCCAAAGTGAAGAAATACACCTTACAGCAACACCGAAGCTGTCTTATTTACGCAAGATATCATGTGTATTTGAAATACACGTGCAGGATTTCCTTTAACACTATTCAGATCATGAGTGCTGTTATCTGGTCACTACCAGGCCTCACATATAATGGCTTCAAAGCGCTTAGCCTTATGCTAATGAACGCACTGCAATGAGTCCCTGTGCCTTGATATTCAGCTCTTCTGCTCTGTGCGGAGTGATGTCTTCAGTTGTGAATGCTGTCTGAGTGACAGTAGGACCAGAATCTTGCTGTAGTCTAAGGGACAAATGTCCTGCAACCAACGACAAGCAGTATTTCAAGCATACATTTGAAATGTACTTACTTATGCATTTCATATTTTGTACTTACATGTGCATTTCTTATTTTTTCATGTTTAATGCATCTGTGTCACGTGGATTGTAGTTTACGGATATGTTTATTTGAGAAGTGTTACTAAGGAGATGCATTTTAATGCATTTTAGCCCATCTTTGTCTGCGCCCTGTTAGAAGCTCTGAATCTGCATGCGGAGTGACCTCTTCAATTATTCATTACACATGAGTGACAGCAGGGCTGACCTCTCTTCACACTGCAATGGATAAAAGTACCTTCACTCAGCAGAATCGGGACGTCGGCGGCTGAACCAGAATGGGGTTGAGGGGGTGTGCATGCAGGACCTGTCTAGGGAAAGTTACGGCTGAAAGGAGGCTATATATTTCCACAGCTTATTGTGTGCTGATGTAACGAGAGAGAAATTGCCTGAGCCTGAGGTGGGATTTGAACCCCGTTACCAGTCAGCTAAAGACGAAATCGCCCCTAGCCAAGGGCAACGACGCTCTTTTTGAATTTGAGGGTTACGTCATCAAGGAGCGTTGTTGCGGTAGAGTGGTACGAGCCTTTACTTTCCTGTGCTTCATTGTGCTTACTAGCCAACTAGCCGAGCTAACCCTGCTGCACTTTAGTCCGACCCATTCAGAATGAGTATCCTAACCTCCCACTTAATTTCTAGTGGGCAGAATCAAAGCCTTCCAAGGTTTATGGAAGTACACTTTGTCACACAGTAGCTAATGAATAATTAGCAATAAGTGACAAATTGCTCATAATTATCATCTTATTATCTATACTTTACCCCCAAACACAGTTAAAATCTCATGACTAGGGGTCATGGGGTGGCTAATTTCCGTTTTACAGGAATAAGTGAATAAGCACCCGACAGATATCCGTCTCCTTTCCAATAATTATCTGGCTTTAGTAAAAATGCACACAAAGACACACAATGTGACTGTAGCCATTTTTTTGTATATTTGTTGTAGCCATTTTTTTGTATATTTGTTGTGCCTTGTAGTTTTCATTAGACAAAAGTCTTTGCAGTTCATGAACCTGATCACTCAGCTGAACCATAAAGGGGATATTTGGTCAGTTAAGACCATTGTCCGGAATGTCATGAAAGTACTTCTTTACCTTTCAATCCAGCTGCTGTAAACATGCTCTGTACTGAACCAATTCCACTTGTCAAAATCTTTGAACATGCCAGTTTTGTCTGAGAAAGTAATTATTTTTCTCTATATTAAACTGGACCTTCTCCAATGACATCGTCTTTGCTTGCAGTGTCATGTTGGTATTATATTTGCATAAACTTAACTAAAAACAAGGATGGTTAAGATACTACAGCAGGATACAAAACAACACAAGCCTCTGAAAGCTTGTCCAGTGAAGGGAATCCCACTACACTCATCTGGGTGATAACAGGAGATCGGTTACATTGCGACGGTGCATAGGCTGCGGTGGAGAGGATCGTCAGTATCCCGCTGCCTGGTTTGCCAACGCCACCGGGGGTTTCCCCTTTCTCAAAGCGTCCCACCATCCCGTCCACGTGGACGCTGCCCTGAGCCAGGGAGACGTCCTGCACCTACTCTCCAGGAATCTCCACATTTAAGCTGGAGAGATTAGCATGCTTGGCCTATTTCTGTCCCTGTAGCAGCCTGCGGGGTGTGCGACCTCTGTGGGATTAGGGGTTTGGAGAGAGCTTCGGGGTCTGCTCTGAGGAGCCGCTCAACTGACTGGTTTTGTGTAATTAGTAAGGTAAACTAAAGCATTTGTTGCTTCTCTCTCTGTGTTTTTCTTGCTCTCGTTCTCTCTCCGCCCCTCCTCCCTCTGTCTCTCCCTCTTTTCTATGCAAAGCTTGTGTTTTGTTTGCCCTGGCATGCCTCGATGGGCTTGTCGGTTTGCAAGGCGCTCGGGAAGAAAAGTGGATTGGCTGGCGGGCCAGAGGCGGGGCTTGCGACACACCCAGGTTGGGCAAGGGAGCGCTGCGGGGACAGCACCTGGGGGGGGGAGGCGGGGGAGGCGGGGGGAGGGACGGAGAGGGGGAGGTCGAAGGGGAGGAGACTCAAACTGGTTGCCATGCCCGTTGAGAGGGGAGGGAGGGAGAAAGGTGTCGTATTTCGACAGAGGACTCACCCATGGGTAATCCTAACCCCACAGCCCTTCCACTCCGCTCCTTGAAGGTCTGCCGCTGGCTCGGAGCGAGGAGTCCACAATGTTAGTGAAGGGCAGGGACAGCACGGGATATGCACCCCAAATCTGGACCAGTACCGCCTCACGCCAACGGGAGGGTGAATGATTCACCGACTGCACCGTGCGTGCAGATAAGCCGTTTTCCTGCACTCTTCAACCAGACTCTTTGCAGGCACTCACTTGCACCTTGCTTGGGGACACAGAGAAGGCAAGCGCACACACATGCACCTCGTCACTCACTCACTCACTCACTCACTCACTCACTCACATTCACACAAAGACAAGCTGTCACACAGGCACACACACACACACACACACACACAGACACACAGACAGACACACACACACACTCACTCACTCACATTCACACCGAGACAGAGACACACACACGCACACGCACACACACACACAGGAGGAGACCATCTGGCCAAAGGTGGAGCGCGCTGGGAGCCAGGGCTGTCAGCTCACCAGACAAGAGCTCCTCCTGACCTGGTCCCACTCCTGCGACTTGTCTGAAACTTCAACGCTGTTCTGAAACGTGAAGCTGGATCACACCTTAAACCTTTGCTCTTTTGGCTTCCGAACTGCACCTGGCGGTTGGTTGAGAGGGAAACGATCACGTGGCCTGTTGTGGAGAAACGTCCGAGGAGACCTGCCGTGGTTCCTGAACAGAAAGCAGGATTCCCTGAGGAATAGAGTGACCGGGCTCAATCTTAACGAAAGTAGCATGGACGTAATTACAGCTTTCATAACCCAGCATACAGAAGAGAACTTTGCATGGAGGCTATGCGGTAGAAGATAAACAACAGTGGAAGCTCATTGTGAGCCTGTCATATGGGAGAAGAAAGCTCTATGTTTCCCACCTTGAGACATAGACAAGGGGGTCCTCAAAGAAGGAATATGCCAAACTTCTGTTAGTGTGCTCTTTTTTTATCCCGGACGTGGATAACTTTCCTGGAGGAATTGCGGCGACTACTGTTTCTTTGAGGGGGGCGTGAGCCGAACGCTGACCCCTGTCTTGGAGAGAGCTGTGGAACTGACCGCCGTGGAGGAGGATGAGGAGGGATCGGAGTTCTGGATCGTTCCGGAAGGACGGTAGGGAGAAGGCCACCTCCATACCCCGGGCGCTCAGCTGGCTTGGCCTCTCCACGCTCTCTCGCCAAACACGACGTATCTTCCACAGCCAAGGAGAGCTGGTCATTGGGCAACAAGGGCAGGATGATGACGACTGGATCTACAGACCCCAGCACCGCAAAGGTGAGACCAGCCGGGTCAGGTGTCGAGGATGGTGGCGTGTGCCAGGCCTGCAGCCAGGAGGAGGAGGATGCCATGCATCTATGTCATCCGTTCTTCTGTAATAAGTCCATCTGGCTCATCTGATGTTTAGCGGGCGCTCTGATGCAAAACCTGTTGTGCGCTTTTGAGATGGCTTATTGCCTGAATTATGAGCAAAGATTCGGAGAGACCCACCGGATACTCAGGACTGTATTTGCAGCGTATTGTGGTCGCCAAAACATTCCAGTATGAAGTGTTTTCTGAAAGTCCATTCAGGGACTTGACCATGTACAGTACTGTGGCAATAGGCATTTGGAAGCCCTGGAAACTTTTGTTAGGAAGCGGAACCTTCCATAGTTAAGGAACGTGGACACAGGAGGTGACCATCTCATTTGTCTGTGAAATTACAGATGGATAGATGATCCCAGTACCTCTGTACTGCCAAACCTGAGTCAGACCTTGTTGGCACCAGAGGCTTCTTTCATATGATTAGTTGTTGTCAGTCGTGTTCAACGTGTTTTGTTGAACATTTTCAGTGTTAAGGTGTTAAAGTATTTCAATTTTGTGTTTACCTCACATCTGTTCTGTGCGATGCGGAAAGATCAAGTTCTCTGTACCCCAGCACAGCCACAAGGTTGTTTTCAACTCGCATGTTTTTTTTCTACAGCAAAGTTAATGGCTAACAATTACTGAGACCGCAGTGCTTTATGCGTCAGTGGCTATTGTTAAGGAGTGAATGACTTGCCTTGTCTTTTCCTATATGCAAGTTGCAAGTGCTAATCACAGGAAAGTAGCATCCTCTCTGTCCTCTCAGGAAGGATAAGTGAGGTACATACTGAGGCAGAGCAGGTAAATGAGGACGAATATGTAATTATCTGCACTCCCTGAACCAGGCGGGAAACCAGTCAGCAGGCAGCGTCTGTGACAAAGTACAGTTTCCGTAAGATTCAGCAAGGTTGTCCTTGATTTCTGCCTCTTGTAAAGAAAAAAAGCAGACATCTGCTTTCAGGGGACTATTTCTGCTGTGGATGTCCATATAGAAACTAGTAAGACGGCTGTTTTTTTTCTTTTTCTTTTTTTTTTTTTGGTGAGGATCATGGTTATTGCCCCTACGCCTCCCCCTGTCCTGTGGACAGTCCTGAAAGCACCAGGAAGCAATTTGTTTCCGCAAAGAGAAAAGTAGGCCATGTTCTTTTATTGCCGGCCATTCCCATGTACGTGACTCAGGGGCTATTGTCTGTGGCTGAATCGGGGCATTGTGATAGGAGGTGGGCGGGGGATTTCATCGAGGGTGTGAAAAGGTCCCACTGAAGGAAGGGGGCGAGCCATCCAATCAGCTGGGTCGCCTGTGCCCTAAGGTGTGCAGTTTGTGCTAACAGCAGTGTAGCAATCTATGCTAACGGCTGTGCTACATGCACTGTCAGCTGTGCTGCAGCAGTAGTAGTAAATGAGTAAATTGTCAACAAAGGGCATGATGTAAGCAGGAAGCAGGAATATATTGGCATTGAAAAATTGTGTGTGATAAAATAGGTTCCATTGCTTTATATATTGTCTTCTCTGATTCATTATTGAATTTCATGTTTTATAGCTTTCCACTAACTATTTTCAGAAGAATTCCACCACTCAGTGACTCTAACCTAACCAGTTACAACAACCAGGAATAATTGTTACTGTATATTACAGTCAGGTTCCATTACTCTACCAGCTCAATAAGCCTTCCGCTTCATTTAAATAGCCAAATCTGCTGACATATGACACTGCAGCATGTGTAATACAGTAAATTCTATTTAGGATGTGAAGTACTGACAAGGATCAGCTTACTACTGTACTCTAGCAACAGAACAGACTGCTGCAGAGTGCTGCAGAGACCCTGACCACTATAGTTGAATGTTGAAAAAGCAGAATTTTTTCCCTAATTGAAACAGAACATTCAATTGGAACAAAATGCGTGACAGGAAAAAAAGTAGCATGCTACAGTTGAATAATTAATTTCAAGAAAGGTATGCCTATTCACAGCTCGGTGGCCAGTAGAGCTACTTTCAGGCCCCACCCTTATATTATCAATCAATTCAGGGCTCCCAACGAGCATGGAACCTTCTCATGGTTTCCAGGAACCTGACCGGGGTTGTTATTTATTCATTGTGCTTTTATTCTCTATAACGACCTGTGCAGTATGAGACTGCCCTGGTAAACAAGTCTGTTTTCCATTGTAATTCGAACCTCACAAAAAAAACGCTTTACCCGAACGGCAAATATCAAATGTGTTGGATAAATGTGTCGAACATCAACACGGCAGCGGCCCGGCTGTGGAATTGTCAGGACTGTCCGGCAGCTCCTGTGACCTGCGCGTTTGCTCGGTGACGGGCGGGTCATGTGCCGCGCCGTGTTCTAACGAGGCGGCGCAGCTGAGACCGTGGTAACATGAGTCCCCTCTCAGGACAACATTGAGTAACCTGCGGTGGAGGAACGTGGCTTTGCTGTCTTGTTTCAGTACTATTAGGCGTCCTGCTGTGGCACGCCACAAAGCTGATCTGGACATTAGTTGGTTTTTTAGAAATGTGATGTTTGGAATGTTGATGGCAGTATCTTATACCACCCCCAAGAGGATGGAAGTTCCTAATGCCTCAAGATGTCTGCCCTCCTTTGATACTGTTTCTGTGGTAGAACCCTATCATGGGTGGAGCTACAATAAGCTGTCATTCATTGGCGTGTTTTAACCAATTAAGCACAACCGAACCCACTGATTGGTTAAGGTCAGTGTCGGAAATACAGATGGCTGCTCTGTCTGCTTTTGGTTTAATGATGCCACTACTTGGACTGGTATTTTGATCTTCTAATTTTGCATAGCATCCAGTTTTGCTGTTACATAGAATCCATTATCTCAGGGGGTTTCTTTTTTCTTCTGTTTGTTTACTCTTAATGAAAGGTGCTAGTTATATTTGCTGAGGAGGGGAAATCCTGGCCTTCCGCATTTCCGGCTGTTGTACATATCCGTCATCTCACAGCTTCGTCACACTTGAGACGTGGCTCACAGAATGGATTTTCACATATTTAGAGAATAGTCTCTTATACTGCTTCAAGGCTTTCTGCTCTAGTTTGTATGATGGTTTTACTATCAAAATAATACTTTTTTTTTCCGTATAAAAAATCTACAGTGTGAAACCTCAAGTGAAAGGCAGGAACATTGTTGTTGAAAAGGCTTCTAGCTGAGCATGTAGATCAACTCCTGATATATCCTAAATAGTAAGGCCATATTTTGATATGAATATTGCTGCAATTCGATGTGAACAATGCCATAGTTCAAAATATGTGAGCAGCCCCTGCAAACTATATGTAGTGTAGACAGAGATGTCATATTGAGTGGATACCACAACTGTCTAATCCATGATATCCTGTGGGCTCTCTGCTGGCCAACAGATGGATATATTGCATCATTAAATTTGTTCCAGCCCGACTATTACGGTCCATTTGCATTTGACATATCCCCCATTTCCCACTTCATCAGGAGTGCACTGCCTTTAAAATGGGACAACCAGCACCCGTCTGAAACTCCTCTACTCCACAGGTCTCTTTATATGAACAGACACTGCTGGACATGCTATTAGGAATAAGTCAGGGAATAGGATGAACATTAGGAATGAGATACATGTCCCTGGTGATGTTGCCTAATGGGGAATAAGACATAGGCAGTTGAGAAAAGCACTGTGCTGGAGCCAAAAGAAAATAGCGCTGGAACTTCCTTTGTGTGGCACGCAAATTAAGTTTAAAATACCGCGTTGCGCTTTGCCCGTGCTTAAATATATAACGTAATGACAGGCTGCAGCGGGCTGTAGTAAACCTCAAGTTCTAATCTAGGTTGCTTGCTGAAAGGATGTTTGTGCCGTTGCCTAGCGACGTGTCCACTGATTGTAAAAGCAGTGCGCTGCTGAAACTGGGCAGAAAGAGAGGTCTGTAGATTTTGACTGCCCCTTTATTGATTTGCCTTCTTTCAATCCGGGTCCACCCATTGAGGTAAACTTCTGTGCTTGTCTCTATAATTCCTAATACGGAAACTGCCTTAATTTCCAGTGGTTAATTTGCAACATGCACCTAAATCCCAGGAACCAGTCAGAATGGAAAAAAAGCAACATTTGTGGCCCGTCTACAGTTACGAACCTACAGTGCACTCAGTAGGTATTTGGACAGTGGTAAATTTTCTGTTTTTTGGCTCTGTGCTCTTTGTTTTTAATGATGTTCCAATTACTGTCCAATTATTTTTGGTCCCCTATAATGTATAAAAAGGATGTAGTTCCTAAACGGATCATCCGATATGGCTGTAAATACCCTAAAAAAAAAACCTTGTTTCATTTAAAATCCATCGGCTGGAGGACAGAACCAAAAGAACAGAATTTGTACCGCTGTCTGAATACAGTCTGCTCTGTATAGCACTTCCTCTGGGGTTAATCCTGGATTCTGTCTGAGCACAACAATGGAAATCTCCCGTCAGCCTTAGATGCCGACCTGTGCTCAGAGATCTGCAAAACGGCGTTTGAATTTAACAGCTCCCACAAGGCCATGTTGCATCTTAATCTTGGCTTGCATGCCCTGAAGATTTGGCAGAAAATAGATTTCATTCAGAGTCTGCTATTCTTCAGAAATGCAGGGTTTCCGTTTGTTCGTCAACATTGTGTTTCAATCCCATATCCTAGTCCTGTTGTAACGGGGGACTGAGTGGAGATGAGTCTTGAAGCAGACCCTGGTGTGTTTCAGTGGGTGTCACTGTGGTCGATGCCCACTGCTTCTGCAATACCAGATCACTGCCGCTGACTTGCTTTAGCGGAGGTAACATTTGGGCGGCATTACCTCGGCAGCACCACTTGATGGCTGAAGTGAGCCATTAGAAGACAGATGCCGTGTCTCCCTCGACCCCAGGGTGAGAACAAATGAGTCGACTGCACAGTGTGGCCCACAGTGTGTTGCTGTACGTTGATCATTTTGATTGGTTCAGTAGACGATGAAGAGCACATGACTCGACTCGGCTAATCTTTCACCTGACTCACCAGTGCGCTTAAACGAAGGAATTCAAATTGGTTGAGTCAAGACTGTGATTAGTTGAATCAGATGCTTGTCTGCACAAAATGGCAGCAGTAGACACTATAGACATCCAGAACCAGATTTTAAGTAGCTGTGATGAAATGTTTTAAGGCTAAATCTCTGTTGTGAAGTTCCTGCTGTATTTGTCTAGGAATACATGCGTCAGCTGACCACTTGCAAAACTCCAGGTCTGTATTAAAGCACAGTGATGGTTTCATGTGAAGTAAATATTGGGCTATGTTAAGGCAATGATGTTTCCAGGTGAGGTACATTTTGGGTTATGTAAAAGCACAGTGAACATCACTGTTCGGTAAATGTTTGTGCGCTATGTTTGAGCACAGTAATGGCTTCATTTGAGGATATTGGGTGGGAGAACCCTGCTTCTGGAGGGTCTTTTTTCTATTTCAGGCTATTTTAATGACCAAATTAGCCCAATCATTTACGCGAACACATACAGTGTACACCTGTATACACATACATACATACATACTCAGTGCTGCTATAGAGGGCCCCCTCCCCCCTGTCTCAACGGCGCCCCCTGCAGGAGTGGCATGGCTGTCACGCCCACGGCAGGCTTCTCCCTTCCCAGGCTTAGATTTCAAACACGGCAAAGAAACCACAATTGCAGGAACCGGGGGCCGGCTAAATATACAGCGGTGGGCCTCGGAGCTTCGCTGCAGGAAGGAGCTTGGCAGAACCCGCGCTGCAGTTGCCAGATGCGAGCGCTGACCGTGAGGTGCTGTGAGAGGCAGCGACGGCATTTTCAGCACTCTGGGTAACTTACGGCCCGCGGCGACATTTCTGCTGCTGTCTGTGCATCGCCCCTTCAGGCTAGGATACAGTCCAGGACATGCCTGTACCTTCAGGCTAGGATACAGTCCAGGACATGCCTGTACTAGGTTCTTTAAGTGGCTATGGTTCGTAATATGGAAATCTCCAGAAACTTTATTCATGACAGCTCCATTTCTTTCTTTCTTTTGTTCTTTCACTCTTTTCTTCTCTGATGCCCATGTTGAAGTGACAGTGAGCATTGAGGTGTCTAATTTCAGATCAGTTGGCTTACAGTTTAACCCTGCCCCTAGCAACCTTGGCTACCTTTCTGATGGTCCCTCTGGGGTATCCACTCTGTAAATGTAAATGTTGTTAATATCCACATTCATTTTTGGGGAAGTCTTCAAATATGTGGCTTATGTTGGAAATGCAACCTGCCTTACTGGTGTACTTGGTAATGGTCTTCTTGTACATTATGGTAATGTTACAGCAAACTTTAGTAACAATCTCTTATTTTCTTTTCCCTCCCTCTATGTCCTGCTGGCAATGATGCTGACCTATATTCAGGTAAGTTGCACATTCCCCACTCTCCTTTTTTTGGGTATTTATCAGTGGAATGTTGGAAATATTTTTATTTTGAGACGCCGCAGTGGCACACGGTTAAGGACCCTTGGTGCAGGTTCGTGCCCCGGTCCTGCCAAAGCAGAGTAGGGCCAGCGCACAAGGGAGTGGCATAATTGGGCCGGTGCTCCGAGGGTGGGGGGAGCGACTCGGCAGGGAGGATCGCCGCATACACACCCCCCCCCCCCAGACTGCCCTGGAATCACGGCCCAGAGCTCGAAAACATGCGGCTTCAAGATGCCGTGTCGATCTTCTGGCTACTGGGGGACGGGGTCGTAGCGGTGTTTCCTCAACTAACATGGGCGATTCAAGTAAATAGGCAACCAAAATGGGAGAAAATGGGAAAAAATCTAGGAAAAAAAATTTGTAAGGGGGGAAAAAACCATTCCCTCTGACCAATTCCGTCATTATTGGCTGACCTGCTCTTATTTTAAGGCCATTATTGAAGTAATCTCAAAACTCTCGTCAGTCAGAGATAAATATGTAGAATGTACGGCAATGGCTGACATTGTTGCAACGTAATTGCAAGTTTTTGTGGTTGGCTGTGCTGAGGTTACTTTCTGATTTTGTGTGATGTGGGAATTCATCACAACAAGTTTGCAAACAGAATTACTCTAGCTCTCTGCTGAAATAAGTGATTCCACAATGTTTTATTGTTCATTTATATCTTTGTTGTGTGTGTGTGTGTGTGTGTGTGTGTGTGTGTGTGTGTGTGTGTGTGTGTGTGTGTGTGTGTGTGTGTGTGTGTGTGTGTGTGTGTGAGAGAGAGAGAGAGAGAGAGAGTATGTGAGTATGTGAGTATGTGAGTATGTGAGTATGTGAGTATGTGAGTCTGTGAGTCTGTGAGTCTGTGTGTGCATGAGTCTGAGTGTATGCAGTGTGCCTGTGTGTGTCTACTTCATTTCCCAGATATGACCCTCTCTTAGCAATGGTCATGAAACTGTGGGAGATGTAGCCAATTGCTCCACAATGCACCCTGCTCGTCTTATAAACACTATTCCCATCTGGCTAAATTCAGAACCGTCTAACAGTCTGTATGCATTTTATTTTCCTACATTTGTCCAATTACTAAGCGGAATATTACATCATGAAGCACATATCTGACAGCTATGCACCCTTTGCGAGACTTGGAGTGAACATACTGTACAGACAGACTTTGGCTGTAATTATGTAACTGGCCTGCCGTTTCCTAGGAGGCAGCAAGGAGTTGCATCTGGTCATCAGTCCAATGTCACACACACATTCATGCGCTTAACTGCTCAAACATGGTGACAAGATTTTTATAGCCAACATCTGTTGCTGGCATACGCACAAGCACTCACAACCTGTATTTCAGTTGGAATAAACTGCTGAACAGTTGGCACCACACATGAACTGACACATGGAAGGACACATACACACATGACAAGCACACACTCGCCCCCCCCCCCCCCCAAACACACATACTCAGTCATACCACCCGAGACACACATATTCACTCAGACCCCTGTATACACTCATACACAGTCATACCCCCTAGACACACACATACTCACACCCTCCAAGACACACATACACACTCATCTCCCTGTATACACACATACACACCCAGACCCCTGTAGACACACATACACACTTATCCCCCGTATACACACATACACAACCAGACCCCTGTAGACACAAATACACAGCCATATCCCTGTATACTTGCACATTCTCACACCACTGTAGTTGCGCGCACACACGCACAGAACACACATGCACATGTACACACACATACACACACACACGCAAGCACACACACATATTGACATTACTGCAGTTTATGTTGTGTTTAGGCTTTTAGTCAGTATTGATCCTCCTCCCCCCTCCTCCCCTGCCAAAGCCCCTGACCTGGGTGTGCTCGTGTGACCGGACTCCTGAGGACAGTGAAATATTCTGTACGTTCAGGAACAACCTTAAACTCGGTGGGGAAGGGACCATCAGCTGCTCATTTTCCAACACGCTCCTGCAATAACAAACTTGCAGCTGTCTGCCACGCACCCTCTGAGGAGGGGAAAATGCTGAAAAGGCCGGTCGTAGAGTTAGCTATAGTATTTAGCCCCTTGTCATGTTCAACCTAGTGCTTCTGAAGCACATTCAAAGGGGTTCCACTGACCCAATCATCTCTGTTTATCTGCTTTTTTTTTGTTACTCAGGACTTGCAGTACGTGATCATTTCATCAAGCAGTTTATTACATGGCTAACTCACCCAACCTGGTTCCTTAGGCATGAGAATGGTATACAGGTTCCAGTGGCTCTAAGCTTGGAGTTCCTTTGAAACAAGTGGTAAAACAGTACTGCCTGGAGACTCCGTATGGTGGTTACTTTAATAGTTCCAATCATTTTGGTCTGTTCCGGACAGCAGCGAGTGCTACAGAGACAGAGCTTTATTTCACAATCTGGATCAATATGGAGCACGCCATCCGGTTACTATTTTTGGTGACGCACTTGAAGGTGTGGCAGAGCAGGTTTGAAACTCCCATATCTGAGCCTAAATTCATAACGTACTTAAAGTCTGATTCATGCTTCATCCAGCAGCCTTCCTACAGCGGCGCTGTACAGCGGTTCAGAAGATTCTGCTGCTGGCGGAGGGTCTGTATGGAGCAAAATACAAAGGCTGGAAGCATCGGCAAAAAATTATAACCGGATGGCGTGCTCCATATTGATCCGGATTGTTAAATGAAGCTCTGTTTCTGTAGCGCTTGCTGCTGTCCGGAACAGATCGAAATGATTAGAACTATGAAGGCAACCACCATACGGAGTCTCCAGGCAGTACCGTTTTACCACGTTTCAAAGAAACTCCATGCTTGGAGCCAGTGAAGCCACTGGAACCTGTATACCATTCCCACGCCTAAGGAACCTGGTCGGGTGAGTTAGCCATGTAATAAACTGCTTGATGAAATGATCACATATTGTAAGTCCTGAGTGACAAAAAAAGCCCAGTGCACTTAGCAGCTCTCTAGGGCACTTGAATGTGAAGGCACACTTGTTGGGATACATACTTTGCACAGGGTATTTGGTCCTTGGAATAGACACGGGATGGCTGTTTGCAAATTCTCCTGGAGGTCCGGATGCCAAATTCCTGCACTTGTTTGGTCCCGATCAGTTTGCAGTGACAGAGGCAGCTGCATGCTCTGATGTCACTGCACAACAAGAGAGCAGTCGAAACCGCCAACTGCGTCCTGTCTTTTCCTCCTCCTGTTGGAGTGGATCTGGTTCACCTCTCTCTGGTTGAGTTAGTGTTGCCAGAGAAGCTCTTCTGCTTACCCTTTCTTATGTTGAGTTAGTTTTTTTTGGAGATGATCTCTGTTCAGTAGTGTCAGTGTTTGAGATGGTTGCAGTGTAAATAGTTGTGAATAATACAGATGTAAAGAGTGCACCTGTAAAAAAACCCAAAAAACGTGCTTGTTTTGGAGGTAAAAGTCTGAAAAGCAGTCAATAGGATGAGTACTTTACGTGCTTCAGTCTGCTTATTCCATTATTTTCACATCTACTGTTGTTTTGTTTGATGGTGTGGGGTTGTCAATCCAGCCCACCATGACCGGAAAAGTAGCCGCGAAAATATAATGTAGGCTACATTTCCAAAGTACTCCTTTGGTAACCTGATATAATTAGGTTCAAATCCAGCTCTTGCCAGTCCTCCTTTGATCAGTAATTTTGAGGTGTTCTGTTCTTTCATTAGTTATTTTGAACTGCCTATGCTGTTTTGCCTTTTGGAACAGCAGGCTGCCATGACAAGATAATTGCATTCCAGAACCGAACATGTTCAATCCTCTCAAGATATATTTAGGATCTTCTGGGCTGAGACATGCTGATTTGTTAACTCCTTATGGGCGGATACGACCTGCGCGTTACATCTCCCTTAACAGACGAATGCCAGCGTTGTATTTGATCATATGACTGTTTTTCAAGACACATGACCATTGAAATGCATTGTGATTCCTAGGCCTTTCTTTGGGTTTTCTATAGGGCGCCTTAGTCCATAATGGGTTAAGACATGAGAACACATAGTGATGAGAACAGGCAAATCAGCACGTTTGGTCTTGGCATCTTTGTTGAAAATCTGCACAACTGGAAAGCTTTTGCAAAGTAGGTGGAAAATCCAGATTCAGAAAGTAAAAGCACAATTTTTCAGCCAGGAGGTGGAAGAAATACATCGCAGGACTTTTACTTTCTGACCCCTGGACCTTCCACCTCTGCAAATGAGGAAACAGCCAAGCAATGGTGTGAAAGTTCGAAAACAAAAGTGCTGGAGACGCAGCTAATAAAAATGTGTTTTATTGGGAGACAAGCCCTCAGATTGCTCACATTGCTGAACAGAGCAGGGATAACAGCTCCAGCAAAGGGCTCATTTGACAACAAACATTTGAGTTAGGGGTTGGAGGGGGGATTAAGAGATTAAACTTTATCACCGCCCAATTGACAAGCGTAAGCTGGCTCCCCATCCCTGGAACTGCTGACAGCCCAGTTCAGAACAATCACAGGCGGGGCTGGGCCGGGCCACAATATGCTGGGGGGGGGGGGAGCTTTGTAGAAGAGTAGAGCTGAGATTCTTTCTCCCCCTCCCTGTTTTTGGGAGGGGGAGATTGTCAGCGGTATGGACAAGGGAGAGAGCGACGGGATTGGATAGCAGCTTCCTGTAGCTCACGAGCTGGCCGGCTGCCACTGCCAGAGGAACGGGAGGGAATGTGCGTGTGCGTGAGTGTGTGTGTGTGCGTGAGCTTGGACGTGCAGGGCTGCCGGGACCGGGTTCCGCGAGGACTCCACACCTCGGACGGCGTCTGTCGCGCTTTTTCGCGGGAGGGGAAACTATGTTCTGTCTGAAAGGTAGGAGCTGGCGAGTGTGTGAGGTGTGTGTGGTGCGTGTGTGGCTGTGTGGGTCAGGGGGGAAGGGGGGGGGCGGGGGGTTTAATGAGGATAACTAGTTCAGTTAATAGCTCGTTCTGCATAAAAAGTGGGAATTCATCAGGGGGGGAAGATTGGGGGAAAGTTTTTCGGAGACAGAGAAAAAGGATAAGATCTGTTCTCTGTCAAAGCGCTCTCTCCTCTTCTCTCCTCTCCTCGTGTTTCCTTTGTTTTCCTGTAGGGAGGCACCGCTTCCCAGCGAGAGAGAGAGAGAGAGGGAGGGAGAGGGAGAGAGGGAAAGGGAGGTTATCCGAAAAAGTTATAGCGACCGTGCTGAAGTTAGGTCTGTGGCTTGTGAGGCGTGAGATTCCTCCAGCTCTTTGTGTCAGCGGTGTGTGTGTGGGGAGGTTTTAGTCATGGGGCTGGTTTAGAATATGAGACTTATATGTGGAGTTAGAGATTTCTGTGTCTGATAGAGTGCTGAAATGTGTTGTGCAGACCTTCTCTAGGCAGCGGGCAGCGCAGTTTCATTGTCTCGCCGAGAGCCGCGACAATTACAGTCTCCTGAAGTGGATGTCAAGGTTCCAATGGCTCTTACAGCTGAGGAGATCTTCCAGTTTCTTCCGTATACTGTGCTCACTGGTGTTTTTGCAATTCCTCCGTTTGTGGTGAGGAGCGGAGGGTTATTGCCCGTTTCTCCCAGTTTGAAGTCGAGACGGCGGCCTCGCTCAGTTTGTCACAAACCAGATGTCGTACGAGGAGAACGCAACTGCTGACTGTTTTTGTCTCGTGCCTGGTTCAGATCAAAAAGCCATCAGCCAACAAGGTTTCAGATAACTTTCAGGAAAACTTTTGTCCAGTGGGAGCTCTAGACTATGTTCAGGGTTGCTGTTTCCAAGATTTTACTTGTCAACTTTTTTCATGAAAGCCACCATTCTTGTCACAGTTTTGATCTGAACTGGGCTTTACTCTAGTGGGTTTAAGCTAGTTTAATCACGTGTGTGTCAGGTGGTGTTTATATGAACCCTCATGCCCTTCCTTCTGCCTGCCCCTGTCATCTACCAGCCCCTCCCCATTGCCTGCTCCAGGGATGACTGACCCTCACCTCCGAATAAGTTCCTTAAGGACAGGGATAGGCAAAAATACACTCTAGGCCAGT
This sequence comes from Conger conger, assembly GCF_963514075.1. Taxonomy (NCBI): domain Eukaryota; kingdom Metazoa; phylum Chordata; class Actinopteri; order Anguilliformes; family Congridae; genus Conger; species Conger conger. Next base: position 35,822,612 of record NC_083764.1, read on the forward strand.
TTCACCGACACTGGTTAAGCTTTAGTCCTGGACTAAATTCAGTTTTGTATGGAGAGTCTGAATTAAAAATACTGCTTCCAAAAAATGAATCCGTTAAATACGATTGAAATGTTGGAAGCATTGGGTTTCACAGATATGTAGGCTAAACCAACCACAGGTGTCAGACTCCAGTCCTGGAGAGCCATAATGTCTCCTGTCTTTAATGTGTTTTCACATCAGTGATTGAAGAATCTGTGACTCCATATATGACCTGACATAGAAAATAAATACATACAAATATCTAAAGTACATGTAGGTAAATGTGTCAAATGCATTCACATGCTTGTATTTGAAATACTCCCCTATCCTACTCTCTTGCTCACTGTGAAAATTTGGGTGTCCAGCTTCACCTGATACCGACAGTGATGTGGGCACTTTTGTAGTCTATTAAAACTCACATTGTATCTCACAGAGTTCCAGGTCTGTTGGGAAAAGTGCCAGTGCCAATAGAGTCAACACCACTGTTCTTTCTCTCTTTACCTGTCCTTCCAACCTTATGCTTCCGACATTAGGAAGCGGTCCGGTTCTGATGGTATCCCGTTTAGCAGCATTCCACGTGCATTAAGACCAGGGAGCTAAATGCAATCAGATTGCTGCAAACCATTTGACCATTACTGGTTGAAGTATGGACTGTTGCGGTAAGGGGTGGTGCATTTAGAGTGCTTGTTAACTGCCAGCTGCACTGACCCTTCTCCTGGTCACTGGACTGGACATTTGTATTTATTTGTATAACTGTGGGCATCCAAAAATAATTGCTGCTGTTGTCCTTTTCTGCAAAATAATATTTGCTTTAGTTTCATTTTTTTCATGACCAATAATAGTAGCAGTATTAGTCATAATAATAATAAACTTAGTAGTAATATAGTAACTTGAGATCTATTTTAAATGAAATCAACATAATAAATTGAATCCATTATTATTATAATTCTAGTAGTAATAATAATAATAATAATAATATATATATATATTTTTTTTTGTTAAAGCAAATTATGACAATAAGACAAAGGCAAACAAAATCAAAAAATATATAAAATAATCTGTAATAAACCGTGTGTGTCTTAGTGCTGGTTTATGGAACCTGTAGTGTGGATTTCACTGGGGGGGGGGGGTTGATTGACCTCAGTGGATGGGCAGAATCACACACACAAGAGTGATAGGGGTGCACACATTAAACAAGGCATTTCCCTCTGTTTGTACTCTGTGTGCTGGCCTGTAACACATTGATTTTAAGGTAAAATAGTAAAAATGTCACCTCAGTTAATCTCTTGCCTGCTAGAAGCGCAGCACCGAGAAGCTTAGTCTCAGTTTTTGGGCTGCCAGGGAATCCAGTACAGCTGATATACTGTAGTCTTAGGCTTACAGTAACACACTGTGCTGTGCTGGATATATTGCTTCCAGCTTCACAATTGAGAAGACTGAGAAGTTTGTTAGTTTGCTGAAGTTTTGAGGGGTGGGGCGGGGGTTGTTTAGGGACACCTCAGTGAAGTAGAAACAGGCTTTCTGTATTTGCCTGCACTGGTCTTAATATGTGCATACAACTCTATCCCTTGAATGCATTTATTCTGATATCAGTCACGAGTCAATGAGTAGACTACATTAACCACAGCTGCAAAGACTGCATAAAATTCATAAGCACACTTGTCAGTCCACGGAAACTGTCTTGAGGGGATGTTACAGTGTTTCACTGAGCGATACAGCGACGAGCGTTATTCGCTTGCACCTCAGAGCATTTAGTGAGGTTTGGCAACTGGGTTTGTCCTGGGAAAGCGATTGTTTTCCTCATGAAGAAGGAACGGGTGCACCCTTGCTCCTCAGCAGGGCCCACCTGTGTTCACCCCCAGAGCAAATGGTGCATCAACGGTCGCACTGAGCGCCCATCTCCTGACTGGCTCCTGTTGTCATTATATCAGTCTGGAGTACTGTCTCAGCTAATATGTAGCTGCCATTTTGTTATGAATTGGCTTCCAGTGGCTGAGCCGTTCAAAATGAGTCAGCACTGGGGTTTCTGTAGTGATATAGTTGCATTACTCATTTCCCCTAGATTGTACAGTCTAGAAATCTGCAATCTGGAGTAAGACCCATGCTCAGGGATGTTGCAGAGTCAGTCCAGTCCTAGGAGCCCTGGCCATCATGACACACTGCTCCAGTTAGCATGGGTCTTTTAAAGGCCTGTTTCAGATGCTGTATAACCTTCAAAATATATTTTTGGAAACCCATGCTAAGATTAGGTAGGTCTATCCTTATAAACCATAGTGCTGTGGTAATTTTCACATTCTCAGAAACTGCAGATCTCATGGGATTTTCAAGCAGTTTCCAGACTTTTCAGAGAATGGTGTGAAAAACAAGAAACATCCAATTTCAGTTATGTGGCAGTTATGTTGGACTGACAACCCACTGACAAATGGCCAGACTAGTTAAAGCTGACTGGAAGGCCACTCGAATAGCAACACTTCACAGGTAGGCTATGCAGAAGCGCATCTCTGAACACATAACACGTCAAACCTTGAAGTGAATGGGTAACAGCAGCAGAAGTCTAATAAGTACCTAATAAAGTGGTCACTGAGAGTATAAATTAAAATAATACGGCTTTAAATCAATAGGGACCACAGCTGAGAAAGAGCCTTGGCCAGGATCAAACCTCTAACCTCATATGGCAGGAGAGTCTGCTACACCACAGACTGCAACACGTCTTGCCTAGGGATGATTTCTAAAGAAATCTGTGCGTCTGGGAAAACTGATAGCCAAATTTAGCTTCTCCAGAAAGCGTCTTGTCTTTATGGGAAATAGTGCAAACAACGCTGTCCCTGCTTGAGGGCAGCATGCGTTTAGAATGACTTGGTGTGCTTTTCATGGGGCGCGATTTATGGCGAAGGCCTTAAGGCACGCATTCTGCTGACTTTTTCCACCACTCCAATGGCAGTGTTCGCTTACAGACGAGACTGTTGTCCTCAGATGTTCACCCCTGCTGCAGCCTGCAGATTCCTTTCTGTCCCAAACAGAGTGTGTGCGTGTGTGCGTGTGTGTGCGTGTGTGCGCGTGTGCGCGTGTGTGTGCGTGTGTGTGTGTGTGTGCGTGCATGTATGTATGTGTGCATTAGTGTGTGTGTGTGTGTGTGCGCATGTCTATCTGTCTGTGTGTTAGTGTGTGTGTATGTATGTGTGTGTGCGTGTGTCTGTGCGTGTGTCTGTGTGTGTGTGTATGTGTGTGTGTGTGTGGGCGTCTATGTGTGTGTGCATGTCCTCAGATGTTCACCCCTGCTGCAGCCTGCAGATTCCTTTCTGTCCCAAACAGAGTGTGTGCGTGTGTGCGTGTGTGCGTGTGTACGTGTGTGCGTGTGTGCGCGTGTGCGCGTGTGCGCGTGTGCGCGTGTGTGTGCGTGTGTGTGTGTGTGTGTGCGTGCATGTATGTATGTGTGCATTAGTGTGTCTGTGTGTGTGTGCGCATGTCTATCTGTCTGTGTGTTAGTGTGTGTGTATGTATGTGTGTGTGCGTGTGTCTGTGCGTGTGTCTGTGTGTGTGTGTATGTGTGTGTGTGTGTGGGCGTCTATGTGTGTGTGCATGTATGTATGTGTGTGTATTTGTGCGTGTGCGTATGTTTGTGTTTGTTTGTTTGTGTGCGTGCGTGCGTGCGTGCGTGTGTGTGTGTGTGTGTGTGTGTGTACACGTATGTGTTCATGCATGTGTTTGTGTCTGAGGAAGGGAGCGTGGCAGCGTTGCATTTGACCCACCTCTTGGCCTCTTGGTAATCCTGATACCCGCCCTCCTGAATCCGTGGCGTCTATCCGTCTTTGTGGGCTCTGAGATCCCCAGCTGCCAGGCGTGTGCTGGCACCCAAGGACTCATTCCTGGAATTCGGTTCTTTAAAATGCAACAAATGTGTAGAGACATATTTCTTTGCTGAGGCAGGTGGAGTCTGAAACATGCAGGTCTTTGCTTTGCTGAGTGCTTTGGCATACTCTCATGGGCTAATTATTGGTGCCCACTTAATCATCCATGAATGCACTTCTGTTTAAAGGTACAATAGGTAAGATTTTTGTGTTAACACCTTGTTACAAGTCCATTGTAAATCCCTAAATTCGGGTTTCAAAATATACAGTTGACGTACCGACACTCCAAAACATTGTACAGCTGTACAATAATTCAAGCTCATTGGTTGAAAATTGGTTCTAATTGCCACAGCCAATGGCGTTTCAATGTCAGCACGTTCACAGAGAAGGGGGAGGGATAAACAGTGTTTGAGGTTGTTTGATGCTTCAATTCCTCTCTTGACCATTAGTAGTCTGAAATGACCTGTACCTTTAAGTATATTTTCTGGATATGGTTGTCTGCTAAATGAATGTAATGTAATGTAAGCACACAACATTCCAAAGCTTTGTAGAAAAAGTCCCTGAGGCTTCTTTGGCTCAGAAGGCAGGTGCTCTTATCTCTCTTCTCTCTCTCTCTTTCTTTATCTCTCTTCCCAACTCGCTCTCTCTCTCCTACTCTCTCTCTCACACACACACAAACACACACACCCACGTTTTCTACGGAGGAGATGTGATGTCAGCAGTAGTGATCTTTCTCCTTGGGGACTTCTGCATTCACTTTGAGTCTGATTCCAGACACACCTTTTCCCCAGTTGTGTGAATTTAATGGATTGCATTTAATTAAATAGTCTGCAATTTATTGTGCCTTCAGAAAGATTCCTGAGCTCAGTATAGATTTCGTTCGAGGGCTGGCTATTGGCTTCCAGTGCCTGTTTAACACCTTGTTAACTAAGGTAGATTTACAGCTTGTTCTGGAGGTTAAGCCACATGGCCACATAGTTGTGCACCTAATTGACCTTTGCATCTACTTGGCATTTTGGCTACCTCCACTGCCAAACTTAGACTGCTAACTTGGGGCTCGGGCAGAAGTGTAAACATCTGTCCTTCCCCAAAAGCGTATCATTCATGAGACAGTGTATTATCTCTTCATTTATTTTTATGTACTGGCAGGGAAAGATGTGTCAACACTACCGCGTATGGCCTTGTTTTAATTGAGAGGGAAAACATAGTTGTGGTGCTTTTATCAAGGCTGATTACAAGGAAGAAGTTATGATTGCATAAACTGCAGATATTTCTCTTGAGTTGCATGTCGCATCTTGTGATCATGCAAATGCAACTTGCAATGCATGTTAGCCGTTTTGATTGTTGCGAGATCTAATCCCCCCCCCCCACCCTCTGTATAGCGCTCCTGCAAAAAGGGACGTGCTAGGGACGTGTTTTTCAGGTTCAGTTATGTCACCGAAATGTCGTTTTTTTCCTGACGTGCAGTACTTTCTTTAATTCGGTGTAGAAACTTTTTAACAAGGTCGTTTCGGTTCTTTAAAAGTTATTCTTTTGTGAACAGACTTGTATTTATTTGTACTCTATATTTTTATGTTGTTGTGTTTACAGTGAGTATCTGACCAATATGAAACTGTTTAGTGCATGTTTATCAATGTCATCTTTCGAATGCCTAACATAGGTTGTAGGACGCGGATGCCCAGATATGAATCCAGCTAATGCTATTTCTTCCATTACATTACATTACATTATTGGCATTTGGCAGACGCTCTTATCCAGAGCGACATACAACAAAGTGCATACCCATAACCAGGGATAAGTTCGCTGAAAGACCCTAGAGGGAAGTACAATTTCAACTGCTACCTGTACAACAAAGATAAGGACGAGGGCCTTTTTTTTTTTTTTTTTTTTTTGAGAACAAATAAACAAACAAACAGAGCAAAAGTGACCAAAGTGAACTATCCAAACACTGCTTACCTAGCCAACTAAAAATACCGATACACAAAGCACATCACAGAGACAACAATTAAGGTTCACAGGGAGGTAGGGAGGGATGGGGAGAGGTGCTGCTTGAAGAGGTGTGACTTCAGCTTGCGCTTGAAGGTGGGGAGAGATTCTACAGTTCTGACCTCAACGGGAAGTTCGTTCCACCACCGTGGAGCCAGAACAGAGAGTAGTCGTGAGCGTGAGGTTCGGAGGCCACCCCCATGCTTTCCAGAGACATTGTAAATGTCTTGTGACCTTCCATAACCTTAAAAAAAAAATACAAACATTACTCAGCTAACTGGGAACCTCAGAACCTCTTTGAGTACACATGTGGAATATTTATGAGATATCAGGGATGAAAGTAACTCTCTAAGAGTAACACTAGCCCCGGGGTGCACAACTCTGCGTGCTGTTTTTTGTTCCAACCAATTACTTTTATTTTAGTTTCTATCGATTACACTGGTTCACTCCTGTACTGGATCACAGTAAGGGCTTTAGGAGACACCTGCAGTCTGTGACTGTGGCTGGTGCTTATACAAATGACCCAGAAACTGTATGCTTAAGTCATTAAGAGCAGAAGTTGCCTCAAAATCCTGAAATGGTTTGGTCCTTGCTGTGCACCCCTGCACTAGCCCCTGAAGGGTCAAAGCTGTGAATGGGGTGTGTGAGACATCTTCGGTCCACCATAAGACTTGTGGTGGCGCTATGAGGAATGCGAGTTCTGAGGTTCGGCACCGGTGACATACACCCCGGGGAGCCACGTTCTCGGAATAGCACGGCTCAGGGTGTCAATCAGACACGACTTCGACCCCGAAGCCTCATATATCGCGTAGCCCAGTGCTATATTTAACAGGCCATAGCGGGAAAGCATGCCAGTAATTTTCAGTCACACGTCGGCATGTCTATCTGCAGCGGGCCTTCGCTTGGGAGCGCAGCCTTTGGAGCTCTCTCTCGTGGAGCTCTCTCTCGTGGAGCTCTCTCTCGTGGAGCTCTCTCTCGTAGAGCTCTCTCTCGTAGAGCTCTCTCTCGTAGAGCTCTCTCTCGTAGAGCTCTCTCTCGCGGAGCACTGTTCATGTGGACTGTCCTCGGCACGAACCCAGTCTGTCCACGGCAGTCGGCTGTAGCTTACAGAGCGGCTCGTTTTGTAAGGCTTTGAAGATGCTAGGTAAGAGTCGAGGGCTGTGAATGCGTTTTAAATCTTTCATTCCCAGGCGTATCAGCCAGCACGCCATTGATGAAGGCTTTGCCTTCATGTCTCTGTGTGCTGGCCCATCTCCTGGAGAAATTATAGAAGATTAATTTAGCTAATTTTCCCTTCAAACTGAATTACATTTTTGTGCTTGCTCCATATGTAACTTGTGTACCTACTATATCCGACCTGGGTCAAATACTGTACATAATTGTTTTGGAATTCAAATACTTTGGTATGCTTTACTGAGCTTGTCTGGTGTATTGATAAAGTTGGAGCCCCGGCTTCAGGTCCTCTTGGTTGTCTCAGTTGCTCCAGACAGGATCAATCGAGCACAGAAGCGTATTTGACCTATGTACTCGGGTCTGACCTATATACTCACATGATTTTGTCAGCCACATTGGCTTGTTGGCACCACAAGCATCACACATTCATCACACCTGAGCTTGCAGCTATGGTTTCTCACATTTTAATGTAACTGGTGTTAGAGTAACACAGTGTAAATCACCTGGTGGTTCAGCCCACAGATATTAGTTATTACAGTATGTAGGTCTGTGCTAAGAAAAGAGCTTGAGGAGACTGCACCTAATTAGACTTTTGAATTTAGTTGTAGTCCCTTTGCCACGAAGCACAACATTGTGCATGTACAGAGCCTGAATGTAGCCCACCAGATAATGCTAATTACACACTTTGGGACACTAGTTCATCCTCCTGCGGCTTTGAGGGGCTTTTTGAGTATGCGCTGGAGAGAGCTTTGAGTATAGAGAGCGCTTTGAGTATGCACTGGAGGTTGGTCAGAGGAGTGTGGGGAGTGTTACCACAAACTGGCTGGAGAGTTGCGAGCCATTTATGGGACTTTGACACAGCAGTGCCCAAGAGGGCAGAGAACGCAGCATTCATGGCAAGGATGCATCTACTGAGATCAGGGTTCAAAGATATGTTAACCTTGAGGTTTTGGGCTTTGTGGTAATTCTCATGGCTGGCAGGGTGTTGTTATTATATCAATTTAATGGCATGTTGGCTTATCAGCAGCGGACTTGACACTGTTCAGAGCGATAGGAGATATTTCTGAAGAGGTCTTTTATTCATGAGATGTGGTTAAACAACAGAAATGGAGTAGCCAGCACAAATCCCTAGAGTGGCCAATTCTTGAGCCATAGCTTGGCGTTGACAGGGGTTTGATCCTCTTCCCTGCTTCTTCTCAGCTGTGGTTCATTCTCTTTCTACCTGTCTCAATTCCAAATGGTAGAAGCCTATCTACTCTCCTTTAAAAAAAAAAACACAGTAGCCTACTGACTAGACCTGGGTGAAATACATAATTGTTTTGGATTCAAAAAAATTTACACCAGACAAGCTTAGTAATGTGTAGAAAGGTATTTTAAACCAAAACAATTGCTTACTTGACCTAGGTCTGCTACTGACAAACAGTCAGTAGTTTTGCCTGGTGCTGAACTCTCCAATCTCAGTAATGTGTTATGGGTGAGCTAGATTGGTCAGTTAAGTCATGAATCGGCTTGTTGTCTGCATGTTAGTTTGAAACTTCTCACGGAAGGTGCAGCCCAGAAGATAGTGGACAGTCATTAAACTAAGTTGTCAGCTGGCTGCAAATGATTTACTAACCGACCGCACAGTAGGCAATATTCAGCAGACAAGCCGGTAGAAAGTTGTTAGTTGACTATTCAGAGCACACAGCAGTGACAACAGCAGTGGCCCTGGGGAGTGAGAGAATGCAATGTCCGAGCTAACAGGTGGGCTGTTCCTGCATTCAACACTTGTCTCCACGGTAACAGCTGCCCTCCCCGCGCTTGCATTGGGCAGTGGACTGGCTCCAGAGAACTTGCCCCACTATGGAACGGCCCTACCCCAGCAGGGCCACTGGTGCTGTTGTTCTCCCAGTGTAGACTCACCTATTGACAGGAAATAATCCACATGCTAATGCAATGTGTGAAGGATCATGGGAAGTCTCTCTGCACTGTAGAGTTTCAGAGGCTTAGCATTTTAAGTAGGCCCAGCCCAACTCAAAGCATTTTAGGGTGGGAGAGACATGCCCACCGTATCCATTTTGTGTTTTTTTGGGGGGGGGTTTTTGGTAGCACTGAGAGATTAAGGTTTTTTGGTTGCGTTTTTAAAATTGGTCCCCAAGCATGAAAGCATAACTTGGTTAAAGCAACTTTTTTAAATTCAGGAAGCACATCTTAAAAACTTGCACAGTGCTTATTTTATGCATGTTTGCGCATGCCTATCTATGTTTTGTATAGTATTGGCTGTGTGTGTGTGTGTGTGTGTGTGTGTGTGTGTGTGTGTGTGTGTGTGTGTGTTTTCATGTACAGATGTGTGCTGTGAGCCTTTTGATACTTATCACCCCTCCATTGCATAGCAGTGTATTGGGAAAGTCCATTTCAAACCGGAGCTCACATTTCTCTTGTTTTTTTAAATCGGCGAGTGCTTCAATATCGTGGTAAGCGCTTGGCTGAGCATAGTGATGAAAATGACCTTTATTGTTAGTTTTGGGCGGAAACTACCAGAAACATCAATTGGCTGGCTCTACGAGTCTGGATGAATCTACAGAGTGCTTGATGCATTCCAGAAGCCTGTCGTATTACACAGCATCTGGACCGAGGACTTTCTCGGCCTCCCTGCCCCTGTGAGGAGGCAAGGCAGAGGCGAGAGATGTGGGCCCCAGTGTTTGGGAGCTTTTCTGCTGACGCATGCTCGAAAAGCAGCAAAACCAGTCGTTTGGCCAAGTGGATCCAGATGTGCAGGCCGGTAAACAGCAATCACAAGGACAACAATGGCAACAGCGACAAACCCTGGGTCTTTCATGGTTTTTCGTGTGACCTACATTTGGAATTAACTGGATATTTAAACTAAGCAGAACACTGATGATAAAAGGAAAATATAGGAGGAAGGAAAAGAAACAACTCTGCTTTAGCAAATACCAGCAAAGCATTGTGTTTTCTTGCCTAATCAGACTTTTGTTAATATAAGTTGATGTGTTTTCATTTATATGTGGCAATTTATAAGCAGTGGAGCCCTTTGTAAGGACTTAAACGCATCATGTGTTTAAACAGAGCTGTGTGTGTATAAGGCTATACATCTATGCTGTACCCCAGTGTACATGTATGCCCACTGCCAACCAGAGCTGCGTCAAATACGTAATTGATACTTTGCTATGCTCGTTTGAGCTTGCCTGGTGCACATGAGCCAACCAAGAGGACCAGAAGGCGGGGTTTGCACTTTTTGACAGTATTTCAAAAAATTCACCAGACTAGCTCAGTGAAGTGTAGAAAAGCAGTTGAACCCAAAACAATTAGGTATTTGACCCAGGTCTGCTGCCAAAGTTAGCCCTGTCCGGAACGTTCCGTGATCCAGGACAGGTTGGCCCATACAGCCGTTGTTTGTGCTTATTCAGATTAAGAGAAGGGGAGTGATGCTCGGTGTAAACTTGCCAGTAACCACAGTACAGAGCCAGATTTTAGTGCCATTCGACATGGACAGCCCTGGAAATTTCACCCTTTGTCAATGGCTTTGCAGGACACGGTAATGATGCATCCGCATTGGGATTTTGGTTCTGTTGCTGCTGGGCCCCGCCTCCGATTTTCTTTTCCTCTGTCCCTCCTGCTGGAACTCTCTCTCCCCCTCTGCTTCACTGTCTGTCTTTTTCTCTGTCACCCCCCCCCTCTCATATTCAAGTTTATTTATTGGCAAGAAATACATTTTGTAGTAGCCAAAGTGTTTAGCTATTTAAATCATTCATTAAATATTCATTGTGAATTATATACCTTTAAATATTAATACAGACAGATGGTTACAGACTATAGTAATACAGTCAGTTGGCTGTCTGTTGGCCGACGCTTCACAGACTGACTTGTGTTCATTGCTGCTCTGCTCCACTTTCCTTTTGTGAGTTAATGGAGGGGTCCACTTCCTTTCATCACAATCCCAGTGCCGCGTGCCTTTGTACCCGAGTTCCTCGGGAATCACTTGAATTGGTCTCTGCATACAAATCCAAAGGATTCTGTACCATCACATGTGGGTCTTGAATAATAACACTGTCCTAATGCAATACAATAATATTGCACTGTTATTATTGCACTCTTCTACTGCTATTTCCATTACCGGGTCAGATGCTCCTCCCATTTAGTTGTTCTAGTACTTGGACTATGTGCAATGACAATGAAGTTGATTCTGATTCTGTCTGTCTGTTTGCCTGTTCCTGTAGTCACCAGCAGGTGGGGCTATTCAAACTGCTCTTCTTCCCTCAGCTTATTTCTGTTGATCAGCGCTGCAGTTCTGGTGCACAGCTGGCCTTGGGTGCGATCGCTCTGAATACAGTGTCAGTGTTCGGATAATTTAGCTACACAATAACAGCCCCTCCTTAGGACTCTATGAGCCATTATTCTTCTTATCATTCCCTGGAAACTGGCTACTCCTACTGTTTATTTATTTTGCCTTGACCCTTCGTTGGTCAAGGTAAAAGCATTTGCCTTGGCATTTTGTTTGGGTAGTTCTTGGCACTGGCATTTTGTGTATGCTCTCAGAGCCATTTTGAGATTGTTGGCTCTTGCAGAAAACAGTGTTGTTTAATCAGGTTTGCATGGGAGCTCCAAAGCTGATTAGTAGTATTGCAAATCCTGATATCGATAGAGGGACAGCTGTTGTGCACATGGGTAATACACTGTACACTGTGCATTAAAACTGTAGTCAATCCTTCACTTCTTAGGTTTCATTCTAAAGGGGGAAGTCATGCTTAGCATACAAGGCGGGGGGAGAAAACCTTTAAAAATACAAAGTATTGAATGCAATCTGGCTTTCCACATGTTTTCCACATGATTTGTCACTGTGTGGGAACCAGTGGTTTTTAAACTGTGACCAGTCATGGAAGGGTTTGAGGTGGGTTGTGAGAAAATTTACCAGAAACAATACACTTTCCACTGGCATTCACTTCATGAGACACTGAATGAGTAGTTATTACTGAAACGCAGTGTGCTTTCAAGTGCACTTTCAATAGTTATGCTTCAATATTAAGTATTTACAGTGTCAAATAAAAATAAATAATGCAAAGGAGATACACATGACTATTCAAATAGTTTGACTCATTCCTAGTTATAAACTTGTAATTGAACTTTGCATCATTCAAATATAGCGTGACATTTGTTTTATCTTCTTGGGCTGCCGTGTTGTGTTTGTAGCAGTAGCGTGCAAGTGGCGTTGACATGTTGTTGGCGTGGGTGGAGGGTAATTACCTGTAGCATGAAGGCCATCTGTGTTGCCCAGGCCTGTCTGGAGCATCACTGTGACTTGCAGGATAATCTGGGATTAAAGGGGATGGTGGGACATGATGGGAGTCACGGGAGCAAGCCAAGCGCAGAACCTCGCTCCGACATCATGCGAGAGGAGCCTGGATACAACATCAGTCGAATAGCATAGGCCAGACTAGTTCTTCTTTTTCTTCCTTATTTCAACATTTTTCACTTTTTAGACACTTTTGTCGTTTTTTAAGAAGTGGCAGCACTTTTCGGGACGGTTCGGCACAAGGAATCTGTTACCTGGAGACCAATTCAAATTTCAACTGACTCAACTTCCCTTTTTAGCCTTCCTTCTGCTGAATTTGAATTTGGAAGCAGCTGTGTTTGCTCTGCACAACCCGGTTCCTGTAATCGGGCTCTCGAAGGGGTCGACCCTCTTTTGTCAGGGAAGTCGATGCGATTGACACTCGTAAAAGAAAGAGGCGTGCGCATCTTTAGGGGACAGTCGGGGGGGGGAGTTGAACAGGGGGTGGGGAGCTCCCTGAGGAATTGCCTGTGCTATGGTTGTCCCCCACCCTTCCCTTTGAGTCACCGAGGGAGGAAGGGGGGAGGCACAGGAATTGGGGAGGAGAAGGGGAAACCAGCCCAGGACCCTCCCCTCCCGTGCGGAGAGTTATGCCATGATGATCGCGTACATCCACTGTTTGTCCTCGGGGTCGGAGGCAAGGTGCCGGCGCACGGCACGTTACGAGGAGGACGAGGTGCTGCTTCCTCTCTTCAAGCGCAGGATGGGCAACGTGCCGCCCAAGCCGGAGTTCAGCCTGCGACGCCGTCTGCTCTCTGCCAAGGTCCACCAGAAGCAGGACTCCCTCTGGACCCCCAAACCCCTGCTGGGGCCCAAACACAGCACCCAGGGATACCTGGACCCCCCCCGCCTTGGACGCACCCTCACCCGCCCCTCCTACCTTCCCTGGAAAGGTACGGGGCTCCTGACAGTCTCTGTTCTTACAGGTCACTGCGGTCGCTCAACTCCACGCTCTAACGCAACTAGTCTGGGTGGGGTCAGAATGCCATTTTGTGCTGGATCACTTTGCCACCCTTGTCTCTGGTGTCTTGTACAACTGGAGTTTCTTTCTTCTCCAGTGTTATGGGTAGATTGCGATATTGCTGCTTTTGGTTGTGTTGATGTGACCTGAACAGACCTGCATTAAATACCTAATTATTTTGGATTCAAATACTTTTGTACACTTTACTGCGCTTCACTGGTGTATTGGAAAATAAATAGGGTATCCTATTAAATATTCTCAAAAAGTGCAAACCCTGCCTTCTGGTCCTCTTGTTTTGCTTGGTTGCCCCAGGCAAGATCAAAATGCCAACCATTTTAAAAATGTCAACCAAGATCGGTTGAGCACAGAAAAGTATTTGAGTCCAAAACAATACTGTATTTGAACCTGAAGTGCTTTGGATCCTCACAAGCACTGCACATTGTAGAGCAGTGCTGCTCAACTCCACATCCTGCGGGCAGCAGTGTCTGCGGGCATTTGCTTCAGCCGTGCACTACACCACCTGATTTGACTAATTAGCTTATTATCTGAACCATCCATCCATCCATCCATCCATCCATTATCTTAACCCGCTTATCCTGAACAGGGTCGCAGGGGGGCTGGAGCCTATCCCAGCATACATTGGGCAAAAGGCAGGAATACACCCTGGGCAGGTCGCCAGTCCATCGCAGGGCACACACACCATTCACTCACACACTCATACCCACGGGCAATTTAGACTCTCCAATCAGCCTAACCTGCATGTCTTTGGACTGTGGGAGGAAACCGGAGTACCCGGAGGAAACCCACGCAAACACGGGGAGAACATGCAAACTCCGCACAGAGAGGCCCCGGTCGACGGGGATTCGAACCCAGGACCTCCTTGCTGTGAGGCGGCAGTGCTACCCACTGCACCATCCATGCTATTATCTGAACCAAGCAGGGAAAATAATCAGTGAAATCAGGGTAGGAGCAAATACCTGCTGCTGCCCGCAGGACCTGGAGTTGAGTAGCGCTGTTGTAGAGCATTTGAAAGGGAAGTGTCAGTGTTGAATTGCTGTGACAGCCCTGGCCAGGTAGGTGACTTTAGGTGATGTATTACCGCTCCAGTGATTCGACTGTGTAACTCTGCCTGCTCCTGTCAGGGAAGCTCTTGCGTGTCAGTTGAACAGATTGTGCTGTAAAGTCCTCAGGGACAGCCTTCATCCGTGTGCTGGAAGGTCTGGCTGCATCAGGAGTCGACACAGCAACTGATCAGTTGGCATTCACAGGTTTTTGGCAGGTTGCATCCTTTTTTGCCGTGGGGAAATGTCAACATGATTATCAGGTTTGTTAATTTGTTTCCTAGTATCGTAAGGTCATATTTTGGCTCCTCAGCTAGGTTGTGTAAGATTGCGTGTAAAATACAGATGCAGATGACTCAACTGAGTCACGAGAAAACAATGTTTTAAGAGCTTTCCATCAACCTGAAGAAGTATTAAAAGGGTTGTGAGTTTATCTGACTAGCTGGAGTGATATCGAGTTTGGGCAGCACAGGCTGTTCCTCAGAAGTGGCATGTTTCCACAGCCACAGTTCTGCCTTTTCTGTGGCTGTGTTTGTACCGGTCTGTACCCACCCTGTGGCCTTTTCTGGGGTTGTATCTTTACCGGTCTGTACCCACCCTGTGGCCTTTTCTGGGGTTGTATCTTTACCAAGTCTTTACCGGGTCTGTGTCTTTACTGGTCTGTGCCAACACCATAGACTCATATGGGGCTGTATCTTTGTTGGTCTGTGCCAACACCATGGACTCAGATGGGGCTGTATCTTTGTTGGTCTGTGCCAATACCATCGCCTGTCCTGGCCGTCACCTTTCAGTTGCTCTGTGAGGTTCATCTAACGTGTGCACGGGCATGCACGCTTGTGTTATTTATCCATTATTTAACGAGGGTAGGTCCATTGAGAACATGTTTCTCTTTTTTAAGGACACCCTGGGAGAAATTACTGAGAGAACAGTTGCAAGCAGGGAGAGAGAGAACAGGGACAAAACCCCTGGAGAAGTTTTTTTTCCTTCTTTTTTTTCAGCCCAGTCATTTACTCCGGTTTAATCTTCTAAACAGCAGTATACACCTGTGCTAATTCATTATGCCATGGTCACTTTTTTTGTTATCAAAGGAGAACGCATTGCCTGCAACTGCAGCTCCGGACTTTATTAAAAATGACCTATCAAACAAACTGCAAGGTTCAGTCAATAATTAAAAGTAGCAGTTGGCCTGAATTCTGGAAAAATATTGGACCTCCCCGTGCACCTTCTCTTGGGGTTCACGTCAATACATTGATGCCTTTCAGAGCTTTACGGACCTTTTATTGTTGTATCTTGAGTGCCTTATAGATTCTGTCAGTCTCATCAATAGTTGTCTTCACTGTGAAAATGTATTGTCCATATGCATTTTACATCTGTTTGTTATGTTGATGGAATACATTTGAAATAGTTTGATTTGAGTTATTTTACTAATATTTAGATTTGAACACAATTATCATGGACTACTTTTGCGTCAGGTGTTAGGCAAGGTTCGGACACCCTTCTACGTTGCTGTGATTAGCCTGCTGGAAACTGCTTGGATGTCTTTTGGATAGTGGATTATAGGAACATGGAGTTACAACAGTTGACAGTGATGAATGAATGTTGCTGACATCAAGGTTGACCCACTTAGTTCCTGTGAAGTCTTAACCTCAGGGTCCACCCATGTCAGCTTGAAGCTAGGGAAGTAGAAGGGGAAGAGAAAGAGTTCAGGGAATAACTGAGGGAGAGAGGGATTCAGATGTGGAGAGTCTGTCCAACCAAAACAGGACCAGCATTCCCCCCTCTGTGTCAGGCCAACTATGTTATTTTGAGAAACTTCTGCACATTGCAGCAATATCGTGGTTTGTTTTTGTTTAAATTCATAGTTCTGGTCATACTTCTTGAGCGAACCTGACCCCATCCACACTACTGACAGCTGAGAGTGCTGCCCAATGGCTTCACTTACTAAAATATAGTATATTTTTAATGAGTTTCAGTCAAGAATGTCTCTCATTCCTGCAGGAGCAGTGTGTGTTTGGAAGAGGTTTAATGTCAATTATCTTAACTCTGTCTGTTGGGAACAGGGTGAAAATGGTATATCAGGTAATGGGTGTATCAAATGAAAGTGCAACTAGCCATTAGGCTGTGCTTAATGCATTATCTATATAGTCATATTATGTATTGCCTATAGGAGAGATTTTCTGTAGACTGTTGTGTAGTGTTGTGTTTTTCTTTGTGTGGAGTATCAGATCTTTTTGTGAGGGCACTCATGAAATAAATATTGCTTCTGGTCAGTTCTGTGTTTGACATAGCACAGAATATTGTTTCCTAAACTCTCATACTATAAGGCATATCTCTCTGTGGTTCCCGTTATATATTACCCGTAGGATACGTTGCTGTAGTTTGAGAGTTGAGAGTATTTCTTTGTGTGGAGTGTCAGTCCTTTTTGTAAGACTACTCATGTGAATGAATTATTCCCTGGGGCTTGGTGCTGTGTTTGGCATAGTAATGCAGTCTAGGCTGTGTTAGCCCCGGCTTATTTGCACTCACGTCCCGTGGGGCTAATCTGCCGTGACAGCCCTGGATGTGGCCAGATCTCTACAGCATTTTGTCTCTATGGTAGGCCTGTTGAAGTGCATTGTGGGTGACTGTACATTAAGATGCACGCCCGTGCGCTGCTGCCTTTCTCTGCCCACAGTACCCCTCTCCTGGAGGTCCCTCACGTAGGTGTTTTGTAAAAGTTACAAGGAAAGACTTAAGACATTTTAATCCATTCAGGCTTAGTGAAAGGAGACTACAATGAGATTTCTCAGGTTTTTAAATTAATAAAATAATCATAAATTGATAAATTAATGAAGTTATCTACACAATTTTTTTCTTTATTATTGAGGCATGCGTTGAAATCAGTTTTTAATTTGTGGAACATCTTGCCAGGTAGAGACCTTTTAGGTGTTCAAGTTCAGGCTTGACAGAACATTGGATGCCCTGTAGGTAAATAGCAATGTGGCGTTGTTTAAATAGCTAACCGTGTGAATTCACAGCTAACCACAGAGACAAGCAGTGATGAAAATGTTACATTGTCACCACAATGTTATTTTCTTGGAAGATCCATGAATAAATCTGGCCAGCAGCATGTTGGTACAGTTTGACCTTCATGTGTACAGATTGTCGTATCTTCCGATGAAGACCAGACTGCCAAAAACATCAACCTTTGTTCAATTGAATACAATAGGCTTAAATACATCCAATTAGCTGTGATATTTTTGAGTGGAGAACCACTTTTACTTCTTGTCGAAATTTGTTACCCTAAATTACAGTTCAAAGCTGAGCAATGGTAATATTTCATATCTTTTTTTCCTTGTCAGGAAGTGCTTATGTGATTAAGTATCTTTCCTTTGTGGCGACATTGTCATTACTATTCATTTGGTTGGCTCGGGCCCATTTTTTTACATGGCAAATTTAACAGCTTAGATTTTACATATCTTTTCAGATGGCAATACAGCTGAATAAGTTCAACTGAGGTACATTGCTTAAGGGTACAATGGCAGCACCTCACCCCGGATTTGAACCCGTGACCTTTTGATTTTAAGCCAAGCTCACTATAGAGCTGCTTAAACTGTTGATCCACCTCCCTCAGAATGTTCTCTCTTTTGACCATTTATTGAAATAACAGTATTATAATGACCACTGCCTTGGAAAGATAATAGTGGCTCCCACTAAGGTGTCAAAGATAGATAGGTAGATGGTAAATGTACCTAATTTATATAGTGATTTTATTAAAATTGCTTTACAATGAATGCCCCCCATTCTCACACACACACCCACACACACACACACCACACACACACACACACACACACACACACTCTCACACCAACGGTGATAGGCTGCCATGCAAGGCACCAACCCACTCGTCAGGAGTATTTGGAGGTTAGATCTCTTGCTAAGGGCGGGGGACCGCTCTTACCTCCTGAGCTAATGTTGCCCCATTTTAGATAGATCATTGCGTTTATATAGTGTTTTTCTCACACTCAATTTGCTTTAAAGTGATGAGGGGGGAACTTACCTCGACCACCACCAATGTGTAGCACCCACCTGGGTGATGATCAGGGGGTGAAGCTGGGTGATGCTTTCCACACATCAGCTAAGGCCATTAGCATTCTTTGACACCTTAGTGTCACTCCTGAGTTTCACAGACCCAATATGAAATATGTCTGTGACATGTCCATTTCATACATTCAGCAAACACTCTTTCGCAGATTCTTTAAGGTCATACAGTCCATTTATATGGCTGAATGAAATAGACCTGAATTACAGTGACTTGCTCAAGGATACAGCAGCAGTGCCCCGCCCGTTCCATAGCCAGTGCACTACACTGCCACCATCTGCTGCTCAGTGTTCAGTGTTCTCTGTCTCAGTGCTCAGTCACAGGTTGTGAGGAAGAGCTGCAGAATTTGCACTTTTAGTTTCTCCATGTCATTGGGAGAGAGGCCCTGTTTCGGTGGAACATGGCGTGACGTCACAGAGGATGCTCTACGCGTTGTGATTTTCTTCCCATCTGTATTTAGGCTTCTGAGCCGCTAACGCTCTGAAAGGAGCGAGCACAAAAGACGATTCCTTCAGCAAGCATGACCGATTAGCTGGGCTCTTTTAGGGCCGTGACAAAAACGTATTGTTGCCTGTTATGCCCACCCCTCTGGTCTCCTAAGCCCATCCCCCCTTTTTCCTTTTATGAATTTTGCCTATAGTGAGTTAGTGACAAAGAGGGAAAGAGAGAAGTGGGGAGGGCCCATTCAGCTGGGCTGTATTAAGAGGGAAGAAAGGATTCATCAGGATGAATCTTGATTCGTGATCGATTGATTTTATTTTTCTCCTTGGGAGGGGAAGGGTGCAGGTTATGTGATCTTTGGCTCAATAGTGATTCGATTCGAGTCAGTTTTCATGGATGTCAGTTTGATTCAATAAAAAGTTTGACTAATTTACAAGGAATTCAATTCCATTCTATTAAATGTACTGGCATTAACTTCATGCAGGTTTTAGCCTTTGAATAACACAGGATTCTTCCAACATTTTGTTGTGAGAGATATAAGATTAATGGAACAAAATGAAAAGTGTTTATTGACTTGAGT
Organism: Conger conger; assembly: GCF_963514075.1. Lineage (NCBI taxonomy): Eukaryota > Metazoa > Chordata > Actinopteri > Anguilliformes > Congridae > Conger > Conger conger. Next base: position 35,842,093 of record NC_083764.1, read on the forward strand.
TATGAAATCAGATCAACATGGGCAAAGACACAACTTGTCGATATAAAAACCTGTTCATCAAAGCACATTCATCTTCCTGGCACAACAAATCCTTTCTCTTATCTCAGGATAGGTGTGTGTGTTTTGAATTGTTTTGTGAGCCTTTTAGATTGTTTGTAATGCTGGTGTCTAAAAGCACAAAATACAAAGGTGTGTCCCCTAGCTTACTGGACCTGTGCTGTAAGTAAGAAGCATTTAGTGATTTCAAACGGCGGTTGGTTTGTAATTATCTCCTTAACGGTCGAAAAGAAGGGGTGGTAAGCCACGGACATTTGACACAATTAGGTCCGCAGTGCCTTGTTATGCCTTCATAGCCCGAGTGAAGCCCCATTTCAGAAATTGAGGGATCTGATTCAACCAGCTCATGGCACATTCAGCAGCATCATTAACCACAGAACACTGAGTCCTTCAGTTTTATAGGCCAAAAAACTCTTATCTGTCTCTCCCTCTCTCTCTGTTTAGACCGCAGGGCTTGAAAGCCGGAGGTTTTCTGGATGGTGGTTTTTGAGAAGAGGAATTAGTAGGGGGGCTGGTTCCCCGACAGGGCACCACTACAGAATTCACTAATTAACCCTGTAACGTACTCAGCCACTTTCATAGGCCGGGGACATAATTGAATTCCCTCGTTAAGTTATGGTGGGGGGGGCGGGGGGAGGCCCTCGGGCGTGCGGCGGTGTGCGAGAGCTTTCTCACGCTCGCTGTGAAGGGCCGTGAGCAGGTGTGCCCATGCAGACAGCGCGTTCTTGACATCTGAACCGGGAGCTTAATCCCGGAATAAAGGGGAGTGAGTCAGGGGAGCTTAGCTTGGCCTGCCCAGCCGCCCCCATACGCACTGCAACTACAACACTGCAGCGGCAACTGACTGCTCTGTGTGCGTCTACTGCTCCTGCAGCGGCAACTAACTGCTCTTTGTACGTCTACTGCTATGTGGCCCTTTTCCATTTTTACACTGTAGCTTCGTCTCTATTTGTGCACTGTGTAGCCTCTTCTCCATTTGCACATTGTGCACCTCTTCTCCATTCGCACATTGTGCACCTCTTATCAATTTGTAGACTGTGCACCTCTTATGAACTTGCACATTGTCTGATAACTAGTCCGAATATTGCCTTTTTAAAAGAAATTTTCCATGCGTTGAAGTACCCTGGCCTCTTAAACCCTGTTTATGGAATATTATCTGGTTGTTCTCTATCCTGCTCCTCTATTCCCTGGGAGGAAGAACAGCACATACCATCCTGTACGGGATGTGCACAGTAATTGTGCCAGTCCCTCCATGACTGGAGTTTCAGTTTGGATTAAATTTACCAAAGGATTATTTTTTTTACCTCCTCTTCGCTGGAGAAGGGACTTTACCCTTTACCCTCTCACTGTATGGTTAAGCAGATACAAGCATTAGCATTTAGCCACCCTTTGACCACTTGGTTCGTGAAAGGGTGATATGCTGTCAGAATAAAATACTGAACCACACTTTTATGGGATGTTTGTCTATCACGATGGAGCAGTAAACCTGTATCCTGCTCTAATTAATTCTTCCAGTGGTGCTCGGTCTAAGTATGTCAATTCTGAGCAGTTGAGGGCCAGCGACTGTCCCCCTCTTTAGCCATAATGGTTTTAGCAGGCCCCTCATCATGGCTGGGTGGGGGGTAATTGAGTTTGGCAGAGAGGGCCCTTGAGAATTATTTAAATCCACTCCACTGAGGAACGGGGGCTCAGATGGGAGGCCAAAATGAAGAGAGGCAGGTGAACCATGGGGAGGTACTGCTCTCTCTCTCTCGCTCTCTCTCTCTCTCTCCACACCCTCGCACACACACACACCCTCGCACACACACACACACACACACACACACACTCAAGCATCCTGGTTTTATTGGGAGACACTGCTCAGTATGGCTGCGGTATGGGATCGTTTGTCAAAAGGGTTCAACAATAGTCACCATTTTATTTTGGGTATGTCATTTTCGATCCTTTTTTTGTATCACTGCCGAGTCACGTTCTCTGACAAGCTTAGTGGAGGAGCCACATTCAGTGACCCTACTGCGCAGTCTCTGTCTTCGAGTTGTACAACATGGCGGTGCCGGTAAACTTTTCCGTGGTTTGAAAATGCTTTTAACTAGCTCATGGATAGACAGTCGGTGACATAACAGGCCCTTTGTCCACATTTCTTCTTCAGTCTGCCCTCACTGTGTGTGCACTAGGGGTGTAACTGAAATCCAAATACCATATTTAGAAATACACAGACAATCTGCTTTGTATCCAGCTATTTTCTTTTCCTAAAGTTGACCAATGGTGACACACAGGCCTAATGCACACACACTCATCCCTCCATTTTCTTGGTATGTGTGCCGTGTGGATGCCTCCTGAAGGGTGGGTTGCTGATTCTGCGCTCCGCCCATACGCACCAGGAGCTCCACCCACATGAGCTCCGCCCATAGGTAGAGAGCTCCATCTACACACACCGAGAGCACCGCCCGTAAGCAGAGAGCTCCACCCACATGCACACAGAGCGTTTCATCCATACATACCAAGCTTCAGTCAGTTTGATCACTTTTCTCTGTGGACTGAAAAAAATGAGCAAATAGGTTTTTCATTTTAGCTCGATGGCTCATGCTTGGCATGGCTTGATGAGTTCAGCTGTGAATTCAGAAGAAAATACTGTAAATGTACACTTGATTTAGGTGTAACTGTAAGTCAAAGTTATAGGCCGGAGCCTTGGTAATAGATTTGCTTTTCATGTCAAGGTATTCATCCACAGTGTATCCAACTTTATTTCTATCCACTTCACTATGTGTTATTCGTGTGTGAATTTTGGTCTGTGTGCTTTGAGACCAAAAACAGGGTAGTATAGTTGACTAGTGTGTGTATGTTTGCATTTCTGTAGCAATCTCAGAGATAGGGGAAACTCGCTGTGACCTCATTATTTCAAAGACATCAGAACCAAAGGGCCTCCATCAATCTAATAGGATTGTCACTGCCAACAAACGCTGTGCGGGCGTCCATAAGGCGCGCCGGCTAAACATGGCTAATTTAGGCTAATTTGTTTAATTGCTTTTTCAAATAGGCTTTCGGGCATACACAGCTGTTCCCACTAGCCGCCTCGCTGCCGTTAGCCCTGCTCAGCGCACCTCTGCGCGTAACGGGACAGTGAAAAACCGCTGTTTCTTATTACTGCCCTGTCGTATCAACTGTGATGGATGAACTAGACATACAACCGGGGTTCCCAGACCTGTGTGGAGAGAATGGCCTGCTTCTGCTGGTAGCCAGCTGCCATATCACTCTGCGCTTTCTTCCTCCTGATAGGTGAAGCTAAGCAGCTTTGGGCTTTATTAGTGTATGGATGGGAGAGCTATTAACAAATCTAAGCAGGTTGTCTTCTGGTAGTAATTTACAGATATTATGTCCATAGTTTTTACAAAATTTCATCAGACAATGCCTTGCCATATTACATTGCGTTACAAGTTGCAGCGGACAGTGATAGCTAACTGAAATGTCTGAATAGACATGAATAGACTAACTAACAAGCTGGCAGACTTTCTTTGGCTCGCTTGCAACCTGAGCTTTATTCGAAACTGCAACGGATTAGTTAGGATTGAATCATTAGAAGAAGAACTGACAGGGCAGGGAAAACAACTTATTTCAAAGTTCCTGAAAAAGTTAGGAACAACAATCTACCTAATGTTAGCTCTTCGCTTACCAACATGATACAGCTGAATGGCTTGTATATGGAAGGTTAAACATTTAAGAACCCAGTGAATTTAACTTGAAATTAACTGAATTTTATATATTTGAGTTTATTCACATAGAAATGTATAGGTTTGAATTCACACCTCTAAACTTTAGCTTCCCAAGATTCAAAGCTTTTAAAACCGGCTCCGAAAAATTCAGGATCCATCCAATGCCTCAAATCAGTTTATAAAAATTTACAACATTGCCCATTGGTTGAAAAGCATATGCACGTCTTACAAGTGGCTCCAATGAAAATATGTTGTTACTGGTTGAAGTATGTATGAACAGACAGTTTTTTTTAGTCGATATTAACCAATGGGGATAATTAATAATTGCACAACTGGATTCAGGATTAAGAAGAATTACATTTTGAAGATGAACAAGCAGAATAACAAATAGAGCAAGGAAGAAACGCAGTTTGTAGCTGTATTGTGTGGCTGGCCAGAAATATCCCTGACTCTTCTTTCGCGGACACTGTGTCTATATCTGCGAGAGTTTCTGGGCTCCATGTTGCTGGTTTGTATGAATGGTGGTGGAGTAGCAGGAGGAGGGGGCTGCATTGTGTTGATGCTGTTGCTCTCCCTGGATTGTTCTTGTTGGGCAGAATGATAAAAGCACCATAGGACTGAGCTCCCATGCCCCCATAGAGACCCAGGAGGTCATTGTCTTTAAGAGGCTTCCATTTTGCCCCACTGTGCCAGCGAATTGTCATCTTCATCCAAACCGCTCTTCCTTAGTCATTAGCCCTTCTGCATGGCTTCACTCGCATACTGTGTTTGCCAACACTGAACAACTCTACTGCATTTGAGCTTCAATGTTTAAGTCATTCAGAACCAATAGAGATTATGACTGCATGGTGTTCTTTTGACATTTGAAGTAGGCAATGAGATTTGTATCAAAGAATTAGCTGAAGTGATTGTTATTCCATCCAATTATTAGATTAAAATGGCTATAGCATCGCTGTGCACAATCACCAACTAAGGCTCAGATTATAACCCCTGCTTGAGTTTAAATGGAACTAACCATTTGCTAGTCCAAATCACAGTGCAAGTTATCTTTATCCACCACAGGGTGGCGCCACGTTCTCAGTTTGCAGCCTCAATGAATTGCTTCCTGTACAGTGTTTAATTCTTGGACATCAACAATAAGGAAATGTATTTAAATTTTGATTAATAGGCTTTTGCCATTTATGTTATTAAGCTCAATATTGCACATTCCCTCTGAAAAAGTCTAATTGACAAAATGGCAGCTGGCCCCCTCTGGAGACCCAGTGAGACCTGGCCAAGCACCTAAGACAGATGCGGCCCTTTAATATTAAATTGAGGGCTCTAGTAATTCATACACTCTTAATCAATTCGATGTAACGTCTCGCTTTAAAGAGGGTAAGGGTGAGTGGTTTTTAAGCAACTGCCAATACCGAATCTGCCAGTATTCCCCTGTGTTTCCTTGCTATTGCATTAACCGTTATGACTTGACACCCGACCCCTGTCCCCCTCCCCTCCTTGGCCAGTCCCTCTGTCACTTAAATTGATGGCGCTCCCTCCCAGAATCCGTTCGCGCTCCATGCCCAGATGGGTTCTCCCAATGAGACGAGCTGCGGAAAATGCGCCGGCTGTCCTGTAGCTCGGCGTGTCTGGAGGACCCAGCGCCTGTCAGGGTGTCACACCCCCCCCCCCCCCCCAGCGGGGGCCCCAGAATGCAGGGAGCCTATCAGAGGAACTGCACTGAGCCGGGCTGTTCACTGGCTGCAGGTCAGCCAGCACACCAGTGCTCCCAGGCTGCTTTGGCAGAGCGGGGGGGCTGGCGGCTTTCTTGGCACTCGAACACTCGTCTGGGAGCTGTTTGGGGAAAAAGGCATTTTGTCTCTCATTACCAGGGAAGAACGCGTCTACTGCGGTGGCCAAAGTTTTATTTGTCGGTGTGCTACTAAACATTTTTGTCCGTGTGAAGTTAAGCATACCGGACCTGGGTCAAATAATCAATTGTTTTGGATTCAGATACTTGTCTACGCTTTACTGAGGTTGTCTGGTGTATTGGAACCCATGAAATACTTTCAAAATGTGCAAACCCCGTCTTCTGGTCTTCTTGGTTGGCTGAGTTGCCCCAGGCAAGATAGATCGAACACAGAAAAGTATTTGAATCCAATTACGTGTTTGACCCAGTTCTGAAGCAAACGGCTGTCTCTCCCTGTGCTGGGTGCTTTTATACATAACATGGCTCTTTGTGTTCTCTAATTGCCTGTGATCTCTCCCTCCTGCACCTATGCTTGTTAATGGACAAGCATAAGTACTTTACACAGAATTAAACAGGAACTGATTACTTTATGTTGTTAAGGACGGCCGGGATAAAAAGATAATGCCGATTTGTGCGTTCCCCTTGCTGCCATGGTAACCCCTTTGGGGAGGTGAGGTCGTCTACCTCCCTTCGGGGAACGCATCAAAAATTCATAAACGAATAGATTTCCATCCCAGGGGACCCTGCCCAATCCTTATAAAGCTTCTGTCGCATCACGTTAAGCCGGAACAAAGGCACGCCTAGGTCTTAATCAATTTATAGGTGAAAGACAAAACAAGGACCCTGAGCATAGTGTTATCAATATTGTGTTCTTGAATTTGGGATGAAGTCCATAATGAAGGGACATACATTTGCAGTTACACTGTAACACAATTCCAGCCTGAATTAGCTGGATTATTCATTAGATAATTGTCTTGCCGCTTCCTTTTCTGTCCTCCTGCCTAGTTTTCGGATTGCCGTGGTAATTCATCAGTGGCCGGTGAAAATGACATGGGCAAATGCTGGACAAAGAGCTTCCTGTAAAGGAAAAAAAAACATTTCCGGCTAAATACATGGCCTCCTGGCTAATGCATGACTGTTGCCAACCTTAATTGAGCAGTAAAAAAAAAAACATTAGCTGGAGAAGATTAAGTTCTGTCCTTTTGTACATTTTGTACAAATGTAAGTGACCTTGCAACCTGCACTCAAGGAAATGAAACCGTGGCTCTATCAACATTACGAGGTTGACTACTACATCCTTGAGTGCAGGTTCCATGGCCATTATCCCTGTGAATATGTTAACAAATGTACCACCTTGGTCCTTGAGAATAAAGCACTAGTCTTATAATTGTGAATGAATGCTATTCATCTGATCTACTTCTATGTACAGCCGCTGGAAGCATAACGTTACTGGAAGGTAGAAGCTGCTTTAGAGTTACAGAGTAAATATGAAAAGGAACTGCAGACCTGGGTTAAATACCTAATTATTTTGGATTCAAATACTTTTCTATGCTTTAATGAGCTTCTTTGGTGTATTGGAACCTTTGAAATACCCTCAAAAAGTGCAATCTTCTGCGAGATCAGCGAGATCTGAAACCACTACATTTTTGACCCAGGTCTGCTATAAACAAAGTAAGTGGTGGAGTGTGTTTTGCGGATGGCATTGAGGTATAGACTGCAAAGCAAAATGCATGTTACTTGTGAACTGCATGCATGCAAATACATATTCCCAGTGTGTGAGTGCATGCATGTGAAAGCCTGCCCTTCCCTGGTTTCTGCCTAAAGCAGGAGCCACAATGATGTTGTCTGGAGAGCCTTCTTCTATTTTTACCTCATGTCATGCAGTCTTTTGAGTCTGACACTCATAAGGGTTCCCTCCTTACCAAATTCAACCCACAGTGTAGGAATTATCCCTTTACAATGGGAATTAAACCCTTTCTCATTTTTTAATGTGTTGTACATTTTGTACAAATGCTCTGCATGTACTAACTTTCAGAGATAGAAGAATTGCTCAAGTTAAGTAGGTAGGTAGCTATGAGGTGCTTCTCCTTGTATCCATTCCATTTTGCCGCCAAACATGTTGATGGTGTGTATGGCTGAGACGTAAAATTTTGGTCTCATCTGACCATAGCACTCTCTTCCAGTCATAATTCCATTGAGGTTTGGCAAACTCAAGATGCTTGGTTTTGTTTATTGTGCTCAGTAAGGGCTGTCTTTGTGCCACACTTCCAAAAATAAAACCAAATAATTGTTTTGGGTGCCAATAATTTGGGCGCCTGTGGTTTTCAAAAAAAAGATTTTACTACTAAATAAAAAACACTGAAACATGAGAGTAAATGTATTGAAATAAATAGTTTTCCTGTATGTTTGAACACAAAATCTAGATCATTATCCATCTTGTTTATTATATGCAGCCTTTTTTTTGCTATTTCTGTTAAAATTCTGGAGCCCACTGTATATTGTGGGATGGAGAATGATATGTGTATTTATGCTTTTCTGGCTGTACTTAGCGGGGAGAGTGATATGCCTGGCCCATTGAAGGCCTCTAAACTGGCCTTATACTCACAAACTGGCCCTGTGCGAAAGCACACAGTATTCTCCGGAGGACTCTGCTCTCTGAATTTTTTAAGACAACTTAAAACGGAAGATAGGGCAGCACTAGCTTCCACAATATGAGGTATACGCGAGTGAAACCTTTCTTTTGGGGGGAATTTCTGGAGGGCGGGGAGTCGATGTTGACTGCTGTTAATGGGGAGGTGGAAGCAGAGCCGTAGCCTACGGCTCTGGGGAGAAGAATACGTGCCGCTGCGTGAAAGGATATTGATTGGAGGGGAACATAAAATTGACGTTTTATCTAAATACACGCCCACTGGTACACTATGATGTCAAATCTCGTAAAATATTACTCTCCAAAAAAACTTCGGTGTGAGAATACACGAGTATTAAAATGTTCTAATATTTTTTGTATATATACTTTATGACATGTTTAATTCACTAAATTGAAGAAAAAGTGCATTTTGAATTCAGCTTCTCTTTAAACAGTGGTATTACAGGATGTGTGTCTCAGGTCGAACACATCGGCGAGCCGCGCTGTGTGCTGCGGAGACGTGGCTCTTGGTAGGCAAACGCATTCGCTCACTTCCTGTCTTCTCATTTGAGACGGTAAGGGGAGAGGCCAAAGGGCGCCCAGGGGTCAGCAGTGCATGACCCGAGGGTCCAACTAGGCAGGAAGAGATCAGGCTGTTGAAATTCCAGTTTCTCCACTATTGCTTGGTGCAAAGATCTGAGTCAGAGATGTCCTGTCATTCAACATTCACAGGTCACATTTGGTAAACATGCAAATCAATATGTGACATTGAGTAGATAAGTGTGTAGGTGCGTATATGTATACGTCTATTCATACAAATGCAGTATATATGCTCATATATATTATGTACAAATATAGACAACCCCCCCTCCCCCCACCGTGATTTAGATTGGGAAATGTTGTCTGTTTTTGTTGTTTTTGGTTATCCTTGTTTTGGTAAGACTGTGTAATAGCATGCCACTAAAGCTGAAATGGAATGGTTAAGCACCAGATGTAGAGATACAAACTCTATATCACCTCACCATTTCACTTTATAAAACCTAAACTTAGTGACTGTTCCTTACATTACATTACATTACATTTTGTAGATGCACCAGGTTCATAGAACAAACTTGATAAGGTACAATTCACATAGCTGTATGGGCTGTTGGTTTGAAGGCACTGATTTGGGTGTATTTAGGGTAATTAACCCCATGCATCTCAAGCCTGTATCCGGAGATGTGATTGGACAGGGAAATCAATCAACTGAATGAACACACAAAGCTCATCAACCAAGTTTATTATCGAGCTCTGCAGAACCCCATCTCCACTCCAATGGAAGGGTCACTAGTCACTGATTCTCTTTGCCTGCACCCTACTACCGAATTGGCCCCTTTTGCCGGCCACAGCGGGTCTTCCAATTGGTCTTTCAAGCCGGGGGCACGCAGCCAATCAGTGGCTGTGTAATGGAAATCGCCTCCCTGATTGGTTTTTGGGTGTCAGCGGGCCTACTCCCCTTGTTCCCACGCTTCCGCGTGTCCCAAAACCAATAATGAGCGGCTGAGAAACTGGGCCAGCCTCTGATCTTAGGCTGAACTCCCCCGGCACTGGCTCTCAGCCTCAGGTGCGGCTCAGTAACCAACGGCTTACGTTTCAACTCACAAATGCAGACGCTGCAGACAATGTAGGTCACAGACGGCCGCTACTGCCTCACCTTTGAACATAGCGGTACCAGTGCTACCTACAACAACTGCTGACTTAACATAACATTACAGCACCTGGTATAGCAACAAAATGGGTCAGAAACGCACGCTGGCTGGAGCACTACGGCAGAAATAGGCCAGTTTGAACAGAAATAGGTTGGTTTGAACAGAAATAGGCCAGGTGTGAAGATGCTGCACATGCTAGTCTGTTAGCTGTGCTGTTGCGCATTAGTCTATTATCACCGTAGTCTAAAGGGCCGTGATTTGAGTTTGGATGGCAGTTGAGCAGAAACAGCTGTATCTCTGTGGTTGTTAATGAGCGCCTGGCTGTGTAGCTTTTGATGCGCCACTGCAGGTCCCTGGCGTGGCCCCAGGCGAGGCCCCTCAGGTGAGTCAGAGGGGCAGCAAGGTGGAGATTTGGGGTTGTATGTCTTCAAGCCCCCCTGCGAGAAGCTCTAAAGTCACGGGGGAAATCGTTGTTGAACACGTTTAGGTTCTTACAAATAGCGACCCCCTGCTCTCGCACGGAGTTCGTGCACTTTGACACCTGCCTCGTTTAGTTCATTTGTATCGAACCCTGGTATGTTTCTCCCCCTGGTGCAGTTCTTTTGGCCAGGTGTGAACCCTATTGTGGACCAAAACAAGCGTACTAAGACAGTGGTCTCGGTCCGGTTACAAAGGAACTCGGATCAGTTAACAGTTGTGCCTTTTGGGTTGACCCGGCTGCTGTAGCGAGCTGCGCTGTGCATTATGGGATGAGGAAAAGTTCTGTTTTTCTGTCCAACAAATGAACGTCCTTAGCACACATGTGGTTTGTTCAGAAATCATAGTTAGCTTTAAAAAAGGCAGCGTAAAACTTAACCGTACCAAAGAAAAAAAATGCTAAATTGTATTTGGTCCGGACCAAATCAAGCATACTGTAGGTTTGAAAGTGCAGGGACGGGAGATGTGGGAGTGGAGTATGGGGCGTGGAAGATTTGGGTTCGTTTCCTCACACGCAAACACAGAGGCTGTCCTGAAGTCCCGTTTAGAGCGATTGGCTAATCAGTGTCACGCCTGGCGTGTTACAGATGGACCGTTCTGGGCGTTATTAATGCATTATTAATGTGCCGCTGGCCCAGAGCCGACGAAACCCTGCTGTTTTTACGTCAGCCAAAGAAGACCTGGGGCAGAGAGGGAGGGAGATGCACGTTCATTTACTGACGCACATACTGCCAGTTACTGACTCACACACTGTCAGTTACTGACTCACGTTAAGAGCATTTGGGAGTGTGTGATATCCCATCACACCTCCAATGGCAGGGTCTGATTCTGTTTGCCTGCATCCTACGACCAAAAAAAGCTACAAAAAATACACTTCAAGTAACTTGTAAGCAGCATGTGCAGCAGAAATCAACTGTCTCCTAAAAATGTCTTTATGCTGATCGAAAAAACGAATTCCCGTTTCCTATTGGATAAAATGAAATTAAACTGAAACGTATCACTCATTTTTGTACACAGTTTGAATGCCCAATGCGGAGGTAGTAGATGCGCTTCCGGTAATTTCCATGAGCGAAGGACATTGAAAATGCATAATGCCCTGCACCTCTGTCATTGTCCCACTTATACAATGGCTTATCAGCAAAAAGCATATTAGCATCAAACCATGCATTAAAAAATATAGCCTATTTGCTTTATTCTTTTCATAGTAGATGTAGAAAAATCCTCTTTAATGTGGTCCTGATTTTTACATTAAATTAATAAATGGAGCCGACACACGTACATGCGTAGACTTTGCAATTAAATAAAAAAAGATTGCGACTCCTGTCTCATCCAGCTGTCCCTGTCTGACAGGAGACACAACATGAGCTATCCATCCTCAAGTCTCTCTAGCAGCCCTGTAACGAATCAAAAGCCCACCGTTTGTGCTGGCTTGGTCATTTGATGGCAGCAGGTGATGGCAACATATTGATGTGATTCTAGCCTGTTAAAGGATATGAATGCACAATAGGTTCTATTTCTGAAGCCCCTTTCTTTGTTTTTATCGTTTCCAGGTGTGGACGACCTTGTTCCTGGAGGCATTATCGCTTTCTGATTTTTACTTCTACTCTTAATTATTTAATTGTAACCTAACATTTATCTGTGCTAATAACAGCTTGTTAATAAGAGCTGAAGACTGTTCTTATGTCTCTTCATGACATGTTTTCCTGTGGTCTAGTCTGAATGTAAACTTACATTTGCTTTTAAACTGAATGGCTTTGGTAAACAACCCATTGTAAGAACAGATGACACCTTAAGGTCTAAATCATTAAAACCAAGTTGCTCACCTGAGCAAATACAAATAAATAGTGATGGTTTAACTCAGGCTCCTAGCTTTAAACCTCGGATGTCAGGTTAACACAGCAATCTCTGGGGGAAACGGTGAGTGGGTTCAAATAAAACTCTAGGCTGCACTCGTGGAAAAGCTTTGAAGCTCAAATGGCTTTTGAGTAATGATGTTCCTCTAGCACCCCTGTGACTCTGTGGTGTGTTAAACGAATGTCGCCTATTGAAAATCATCTATCAAAGGCAGGTGTGTTTCTGCATTAGGTACACATAAATCTGTTCCACCTGTTTCAAAACACATAGACTGCAATGATACAGAGCACAAAACCAGCATAGAAGATTAGCACTGTGGGCCTTCGCTTAGTTAAAAGGGTAAATTCTTTATCACCATCAGATGTAATGTCAGACACCACTGCACCAGTTATAGCCAGGGGCATTGACCAACTTAGGTCGTACAAATGCATAATGGAGCCCTATCTGACAAACAGCAACATGGAGACTTCCAAGAGTGTCTGGTTCAAGACCAAGATCTTAAAGCAAACTGGTCAGAAGGAAGCCGTTGCCCCAAGCGTTGGAAAACAAAGGCCTGTGTCCTTTCAAATGCGTCTCCCCTGTTGGTTTTATGAGTTCTCTTCATTGTCCCTTGGCTGTTTATTTTCCTTTTCAGGCCGGTGGTGGTTTTTGTCTGTGTCCCGGGGCTGAGTTGTAGCCCACTGTCCTACAATTTGTGCCCCTCTAGCCCCCTCGGTCTAATGTTGGCAAGTTTATATCCCTATGCTATAAATCTGCCTAAAGCAGTTCGGTTAAGCGCAAACCCACCCAATTTTGGCCTATATTCAACATTTTCAAATCAGTCGCATCAGCTTGGTGAAGGCAGGTCTAAAAATACAGAAATTCTCATGTACACCAGGGCTCAACAATTCATCTTTCCTACTGGCTAGGAGCAAGTAAAACCAGGTGTCTGACGAATAAAACTGCTCGTTGCAGGGCTAATTCGGTTAGTTCAGATCTCCCTCTGGTGTGCTGCTAAGTTGGTCCAGGAGTCAAGTAGTATGGTTTAAGAGGTGGGGGGGGGGTCACATTGAGGTTACTGAAATGCTGACCAATCATAGAATTGAGTTGTTCATACTGGATGGACATCACTTCATAAGGATCAGGTGAAACTAATGTTTGATTTGTATAAGGTGCAGGCCACATTCTTGCTTTTTCCCATTTGTAATTTCATTAACATTTGTTGCTGTCTTTATTGGCGAGCTCCTTGTAACTACTATTTATATAGGTCTAAATTGTATTTATTGTGTGAATCAGATTCACTTCCAAACTATATCACTTCATCTAAGCAATTTTTTAATATTTTTCCCATGTCTGATGACACCCGATAATAAATATTAAAAAAATGTTAAATGCTACACATGTTTTTTGTCATGCCCTAAATACAGTGGTGTGAAAAAGTGTTTGCCCCCTTCCTGATTTCTTATTTTTTTGCATGTTTGTCACACTTAAATGTTTCAGATCATCAAACAAATTTAAATATTAGTCAAAGACAACACAAGTAAACACAAAATACAGTTTTTAAATGAAGGTTTTTATTATTAAGGGAGAAAAAAAAATCCAAACCTACATGGCCCTGTGTGAAAAATGATTGCTGTGGAGGAAATTTGGCCCACTCATCTTTGCAGAATTGTTGTAATTCAGCCACATTGGAGGGTTTTCGAGCATGAACCGCCTTTTTAAGGTCATGCCACGGCATCTCAATAGGATTCAGGTCAGGACTTTGACTAGGCCACTCCAAAGTCTTCATTTTGTTTTTCTTCAGCCATTCAGAGGTGGACTTGCTGGTGTGTTTTGGATCATTGTCCTGCTGCAGAACCCAAGTTTGTTTCAGCTTGAGGTCACAAACAGATGGCCAGACGTTCTCCTTCACGATTTTTTGGTAGACAGCAGAATTCATGGTTCCATTTATCACAGCAAGTCTTCCAGGTCCTGAAGCAGCAAAACAGCCCCAGACCATCACACTACCACCACCATATTTTACTGTTGGTATGATGTTCTTTTTCTGAAATGCAGTGTTACTTTTACACCAGATGTAATGGGACACACACCTTCCAAAAAGTTCAACTTTTGTCTCGTCAGACCACAGAGTATTTTCCCAAAAGTCTTGGGGATCATCAAGATGTTTTCTGGCAAAATTGAGACGAGCCTTAATGTTCTTTTTGCTCAGCAGTGGTTTTCGTCTTGGAACTCTGCCATGCAGGCCATTTTTGCCCAGTCTCTTTCTTATGGTGGAGTCATGAACACTGACCTTAACTGAGGCAAGTGAGGCCTGCAGTTCTTTGGATGTTGTTGCGGGGTCTTTTGTGACCTCTTGGATGAGTCGTCGCTGCGCTCTTGGTGTAATTTTGGTCGGCCGGCCACTCCTGGGAAGGTTCACCACTGTTCCATGTTTTCGCCATTTGTGGATAATGGCTCTCACTGTGGTTCGCTGGAGTCCCAAAGCTTTAGAAATGGCTTTATAACCTTTTCCAGTCTGATAGATCTCAATTACTTTCTTTCTCATTTGTTCCTGAATTTCTTAAGATCTCGGCAACATGTCTAGCTTTTGAGGATCATTTGGTCTACTTCACTTTGTCAGGCAGGTCCTATTTAAGTGATTTCTTGATTGAGAACAGGTATGGCAGTAATCAGGCCTGGGTGTGGCTAGAAAAATTGAACTCAGGTTTGATAAACCACAGTTAAGTTATGTTTTAACAGGGGGGGGCAATCACTTTTTCACACAGGGCCATGTAGGTTTGGATTTTTTTTATCCCTTAATAATAAAAACCTTCATTTCAAAACTGCATTTTGTGTTTACTTGTGTTGTCTTTGACTAATATTTAAATTTGTTTGAAGATCTGAAACATTTGAGTGTGACATGCAAAAAAATAAGAAATCAGGACACTTTTTCACACCACTGTATCTTTACCATGTTTGGACAATCATAAATTTGGCATGTAGATTTGTTCACAAATTTGTTTGTTCACAAAGTGTGGAAAAACCTTAACATTGAACCCTGCATAAGACATAGTAGTGGTTGAATTGCAAGAGGAGGCTTGTGTCAAATGTGTCACATATCAACAAACTGCCCTCTGAGAAGCTTGGGGAAGGAGGGACATGGCAAGAATGTCTTGAGATCTTTCAAGACCCGTCAGTCTCTATTCGAAGACTGCCTCTGACCTCCTCTGGCCCCCTCCTGGTCCCTCAAATGAAGAGATATAAATCTTTAGTGTCTGAAAAGCTAGTGGAGAACCACCTCCCCTTTCCACAGAGACACAGTTGGTCGTTATGCTCTGGGAACTTGTTCACTTGTCGCATAGACCTGCATCCGTGCGTCACATAATATGCTAACAAGGCCCTAGGGCTTTCCTGCAAGAGCTCCTGTGGTGCGTATCTGTATCTTTAATGACAGAAAAACAACATGTGACTTTGCTCCTCATAGAATTGTTTGTTCTTTTATAGATTGCGTTTTGAGTTGGGAAATCACATAAAAATAGTATGTTCTTACCTGTTAATTTAAACCACATGAGGTCAGAGCTGAAAAATGGAAAACATGTCCAGGTTAGATTGAACAAAGGTATGCGTTGATAGTCCTGTGATGATAGTTGCTGTTTTGACCCCTAATCAAGAGTTGTGGCTTGCACCATATTTGTAAGATGTCCGATGACTTGAAATTGTAGTCTTTTTCTCGGAATTTGATTACTTGGAAGTGTAGTGTTGACGGGATTGGTTTTCTTCTCCCACAAAAAGTGATCTGCAGGACCTAGAGCTATGAGTGCACAACCAAAGCCTGCTTTTGAAATATCACATCAGTGTAACTGGAAGGTAGTCACTTCAGTATAATTTATTGTGTGATTTTCTCCTGATTTTTCGGACGACGTAGGGAATTCCGACGTAGAGAATTCCGAGCAGTACGAATTGGCCGTTGTTGGTGGATGGCCCATTTGCAGGTGGGAAAAGTGGGAGTGAGCAGTGAATAATGGAGAATAGGTCAGTTTGGGGTGAGGAGAAGTCAACCGAGAAAAGCTTCCATCTGAGGGGAAGTCAGTCAAAGGACCGATACCTTGGTCCTCCACTTCCAAAGGTGGGTAGGGTGCAGGTATGCGAACATTTAAGGGACTGAATGTGAAGGGACTCTCACCCCAATAGTAAACCGCACATATGGAGCACGTTGGACGCAGCACACGAAGCTGCACCACATTTTACTCTCTGGTTCGGCAGTAAGGGTATTATTTCCTGCAGTATTCCGCAAGATTAATGAAAAATATAACCATTGTAGCACAAAGGTTGTGTATATAAACCAAAATAATTAGCAGCTACACTCAGTGATCACTTTAAGTGACTTTGACCATGGAATGATTGCTTAACTACATCAAATAGGAACCTCAAACATCTTTTTATTTTCTAGTGATAGTTCATTATTCATATTCATTTGCAATATCAAAAGAATACTCTGCTTTATAAAGAGTTTGATACTGACAAGGTGTATTTGCTTATGCCTCCTCCATGTTCTCTGCCTGCAACTTTGAGGTTCATATCTGAATTTTTAATGGAGTGTGTTTCACATTCCAAGTCCTGGTCTCTGCTGAGCAGGGAAGGTATAACCAGAGGTGCATTGAAGATCACTCATGTTAGCTCACATTAGAAGTTTTTTCTGTTCGCCACGAACATTAGCACGTTAGCTAACAATTTGAAAGGGTCGTGCGCCGTGAACAGAAATGGCTGCCGACGGGGAGAGGACAAAAGTTGACATTATTCAGTATTTGGCTGTTACAATACACTTTAATCTATGTAGTTTTTCTTGCCTTAAAAATTAAATCACAGATAGGCAACTAATCAATGTGTTAATATAGTAATAATTTTTCAATGTAAGTTGCATCCATTTGTATTCAAAATGCGTTGGTGGCGAACTAAATGGAATGTTCATTTAAAATCACTGCAAACAAAGTTCACCATGAATGTTTGCTGTCTTGAACGCACCTCTGGTGAGGAAAGGGGGTAGTTCAGCCAACCACAAAGCCCTCTGCCCTTTCTGACCCCCCCACCCCACCCTCTGCTGAACCGTGACATGAATAACAAAGACACTGGCCTAACTGCCAGGGCCAATGCTCTGATTGAGGAGAAACGGAGAGAACTTTGACATGCGCGGCTATTGTGATTCTCAGCCCCTCTGTTTAATGAACATTGGGCCACATCCAAAGTTTATGAATTTTTGGACAATATCATGTAGCCTTCTCTCTCTTGCTCTCTCTTTCTCCCTCACTCCTGGGCTGAGTTGTTTTTCAAGTTTTTGTAATGCTGCAGCTTTGTATACATAGCTAAAAAGGCAAAAAGGCATTTTTCTGTTACCACAGAGTCAATATATTCCACCTGTAATACTGCATTATAATTCCATTACCTCCTATTACATTGTGCAAAGGTACATGCAGTGGATTTTCCTGTTTGACCGTTTTGCACACAGACAACAGAAAACAAACCACTTCCATTGATTGTGCACAAAGGCTAGCCTCATACAGACCCCCACACCCATTAATGCACTTGAACAGTCCTTCAGAAACATGCAACGCATTCACAGTGCACCTCCTCAAATTGATTGCTTTCATGGCAACCTTCCATCCATAGAATGACCTTCTTCTCATTCCAGGATCTAGACTGGGCTGGCCATACACATTTGCAGCATTCAAACATACTCTGCCTTGGCTCATCCAGAGTATCCTAGTTCTTTTGCAAGCTAACGGCCAACGCTGGATGGAGGGGTGGAGTTTTCACTATTTGGAGTGAATGCCGTATTTGCAATCTGTAAACACGATTTGGTGTTTTGGGATAAGCACCCAGGGAATAATGGAGAGTAGATGAGACGGGTACTTTTCACGAGTCACTTTGCCTGCATGGTTGACGCACCGCATGACCTCATCTTCACTAGACGTCTATAGATCTGTCTGATTCCAGCTCCTTGTTCCAGGGGTTTTTTGTCTGGGCCTTTATGCGTGTTGTCTGAAGAACTAAAGAGCCCCAGCCTGCCTTGCAGTGGCTTTGTGAGCCAGGGGCTCTGTCTTGGTAGCGCTGGGATCCCTGCTTCCCCATTGGCTAGCACAATGGAGCAGGTCAGTTGGAAAGCTGAGGAGCGGGGAAGAGGTGCAGCGGGGCTGTCTGTCGATCGCTCTCGATATCAGCCCTGACTGCAAACCTCTGCTGTCCCCTTCAGAGTCCTGCTCTGTATCCTTACAGATGCGAAACGGCATGCAATATAATTCATAACTCCCTTATCTGACATACACTCACCAAGCACTTTATTTAGGAACATTTTTACTTTATTATACCCACTTATTCATGCGATTATCTAATCAGTCAATTGTGTGGCAGCAGTGGAATGCATACAATCATGTAGATACGGGTCAGGAGCTTCAGTTAATGTTCACATCAACCATCAGAATGGGGGAAAAATTTGATCTTAGTGACTTTGACCATGGAATGACCATGGGATTTTCATGCACACTAGTCTCTAGAGTTTGTAAAGAACGTGGCAAACTGTGTTTAAGTGACTGCACTGTATTGTTACAGATACCAAACAGCATGCAGTATAATTCATAACTCCCTTATCTGACATTTATTTTTTAGGTGGCAAACTGCGTTTAAGTGACTTCAGTTTAAAGCTGGACTGCAGAGCGGATTCAAGGGGTTCTCATCCCACCTTAAAGATATGGGCCATGTGTAGCTTCATCTGGAGACTCCTCCTTACTGAAAATCAAATACTGCAGAACAATTATCAAGATAAGTACAAGGTATACTGTAGGATAATTTCAGGTAATTACATTGTCAATATACTATGAATACTCTTGACTTGTATAACATCCAGGGTCCAACGGTTACATACGTTAAGTCTGTTCATTCGCTTGGATTTTAGCAGTGCTGCATTGACTGTCAGATTTGAACGACCGGCAACAGGTTGTGAACTTGGTGTGGGAAACCAGCGCCATGCCCAAAAGCCATCAAGAGCCCTTCAAGTAAGAAAAACACTGGAAGGGAACCAGAGTGTTTTCTTTTCAGGTCATCTTTATGTTCCCTCAGAATAGTTTTTGTGACTGTCAGCGCTGGCATCGAACAAAAACGCAGACCGCTCTTACCCAGACTGCTTTGCTACAGTAAGCCCTTGGTCTTGCAGGTACAATATGCCAGTGGAATATTTTCCTGGTCTACTTCCTAGAGCCCCAGCCTTCTCTTTATTTCCCCCTTAGGGGCTCTGTGCTTTTATCAGCTGTCAACCTTTAATGTCCTCAACAGTAAAGCTTGCTTGTGTCTTTATTCATTCGATCCAATGCATTCTTTATGACTTCAGCAGATTTATGATTGTGTTTTCAGTCTTTATCGGGCTAACGGAAGAGGCTCTGCTCTGTTAGCTCAAGGAAGACTGAGATTGTTTTTGTGTACTTAATGGAGGATAAAAACAAAAATCGACATGGAAAACTAAAGGAAGAATGTCACATTTGTTGAGGGAGAAGCACATTTTCAATACTATGTAAAATGTCATTGAGCCACTTCACTGTTTGCTGTTATATATTTTGTCTTGTAATGTTACTTTGACAATTTGATCCAATTCCAGAGTTTATCTCTGCATGGGTAAATACTTTCACACTTCAATCAGTAGCCGATTTGTAAACCAGCTTGATTTACAGAAAGAGAAAGCTTGCAGAATTTATGACTTTGCAGGAGACTAACGATCTATGTGAGGCTTTGACCAAAAAGAACAAACAACATGTAGAAAAATCTGCGAATTAGGTCATCCTAGCCTTCAGTGCTGTGAAGGAGAGACCAGTGTTGTATATTCTGGAACTTTGCTATTGATGATATTTGTTTGCTTCACATTTCCTTCATGCTGAATATATAATGTATACTGTAGAATGTAATGTATGGGTAGAATCTAATTTTTTCGCTTGGTTATTACCGAATTAGAAAGGTCCATCTGCGGTTGAACTGTGAGTGGGTGGAGAGGGTGTGAGGTTTGACAGACAGGAAGGTGAGAATGGGCTCATTATTATTCATTCAGGGAACATTAGTTTTGGCGGGAGACAAATCAGAAAGGCCTTTGAGAGGGTGGGCGATGAAATGCGAATTGCACAAGCGCGTATCACCACATTATTTTGAGTCTGACAAACAAATGTGGCATCCTGACTATTTTTGATTCCATTTAAATAAAAAAGACCTATTTCTTGCAGATGTGTTTCTTGTATCAATAGAAAAGTGAATTGCAACTCTCCTTTTCCATGCAATTGAAAAGGTCTTGGTGTTGGGGGAGGTCACGGTTTGTGTAATCGCGTCTGAAAGCTTTAATCGCCTTTGCCCTGCTCCTTCCTCAAGCCTTGTTTTAATAACAGATAGACATTTTGACCAGCCCCTAAGCACCTAAAACAATAGCAATTAGATCTGCTTGTGCTTGCATATATTATCTTAATACTGTAAGCGTGCCAGACGGCTGGACGCTCGGAGCGAGCCGGGGATCCGGGGCTTTGTGACGGGCCTGTCTCCTCAGACACGCAGCCGGAGTCAGCCTGGCAGTTTTTTTGGGGAAGCAAGCAAGGAACGGGGAGCTTCAGGGACACCTGACAAGGGACACTTTTCCAAGGAAGGCGAAGCTTCAAGGACACCCGACAACTACCCTTTCCCCCATCCTCACACAGGCTCTGGGATCATTTGCAACTCCATTGAGCTTCTATTGTAAACCCCCACCCCCTCTCCTCCCCTCACTCTGAAAAGAAAATAGGGTCACAGAGGAGAAAGAGGGAAGGGAGAGGGGATCTTTGTGAAATGGGGGTAGGTGGGGGTGGGGGGGGGGGGGGGGTGAGTGTTAGCGCAGTGGACAATGGGCAGATTGTATGCGATCTATATTCTGCTGGCACTGCTCCAGAATCGAGGTTGGCTATCGCTGCGGAGTTATCGGAGACTTTCCCCCCCTCGTCCTCTGGAACCTGAGGGGCGGCGGTAGAGGAGACGCGGGGGCGTTGGGGGGAGCGCAGGAAAGTGGATATACGAGTGCGGCCAGCGCGCAGTCCCGGCAGCCGCCAGAACTCCTTGGTAACGGCGGGATGAACCCGGCACTCTGCTTTTGAAGAGCCCCAGGGGGTGGGGTGTCCGTGTGTGTTGCCAGGGAGAGTGGGCGGGGGCTGGTTGTTGAGGAGGAGGAGAAGGGAGGGAGGGAGGGGGGGGGGAGAGAGGCAGGGCCGGTCGCGTTGCGCTCGTTCAGAGTGAGGCAGCGAGAGCAGCACATCGGCAGCATTGAGGGCCAGCTCCACGCCGGCAGGTTCTCCTTCTCCCAGCCGCGCCCCCCGCCCCGCGCTGACCCACCCCTGCACCCTCCAAAGAGCCCTCTACGGTCGCCGCCATGGTGTTCATCGGCACCACGCTAAAGTCCGTCATCAAGTACTTCAAGAAGAAGGGTAAGCGTCCGTCTTCCGGCCGGTCGAGGGGTCTACACCCTCTCTCAGGGCTGGGAAGTGATTGGACGAGGTTGGATTTGAACTGCTTTGTGGATAAGTTTTTTTT
The DNA here is from genome assembly GCF_963514075.1 of Conger conger. Lineage (NCBI taxonomy): Eukaryota > Metazoa > Chordata > Actinopteri > Anguilliformes > Congridae > Conger > Conger conger. Next base: position 35,863,768 of record NC_083764.1, read on the forward strand.
CTGGGCTGTCTCGGGAGTCTCTCTGGCACGGCCGTGCCTGGCTTTGTCCGAGTGACCGTTTGTGTCCTCTGAAGTGTCTCCTCTTTCTGCTGCCGGTTCAGCGCGTTTTTTAAAAGTGCGGGGAATCTCTCCGTTTGCTCTCCGAAGGTGCTGAAAATGGATTCCAGCTTCAGCGTTGGTGCCTGTGAGGGCTGTCTCAGAACAGCGCTTGTCCTTTAGGGATGCTCTTCAGTTAGAGCATGCTCAGCTCTTATGCATACTGCTGGCTGTGGGCTCTACACTCTTCTTACGGCAGTTTTCACATGCCCCTCTCTGGCACTGACGCCGACTGTCGTTCTGTAGCACGAGTCCGGTGTCGGGGTGTTAATTGAGTAGCCGCATTTCAACAAAGCGTCAAATTAGTCACAGGAAGCATCCCGGCTTGTTGATTTAAACACGTTCCCTGCATTGTGATTGGATTTCCCTTTTGCCTCGAAAGCACCGACAGAGAACTCTGTTAGATTACAGAAGGCAACACCGTGCTCACGTTTGAAAATGTTCTTGTGTTAAAGGAGATGAGTAATGTGTTTGGGTCCTTAGTATAAAAAGGCTTTGGTATCTTCTGTGTAATAGCCCTCAGTGGCTGAAGGGGGTGGGGTGAGTTGGGGGGGTGTCAGACATGTTACTTTTGGTAGGGGGTGGGGGTGGGTGGGGGGTCACAACCTGTTTAGGCTCAGGAAGAACAGGCTGAGTAGCACAGAGGGGTTCAACAGCGTGTGTTTGAGGCATGAGGCAGAAAGTAACAGCAGGGCATGTGCTCCTTTCCCTTGGTGAGTCCAGCCCATCCCCACGTCCTGCTCGGACACATTAAGGGTGAGCTCTCTGAACACTTCTAGGATGTGTGTGTCTGGTGAACTAAGTGCAGTCATCAATGCTGTCTAAGTTGTGCTCAGTAGCAGTGCTCACACTCTTGGGCTTTCTCTCTCTATCTTGTCTCTTAGGTGCATTTAGTAGTAGTGCTTTCTCTCTGTTAGGTGTGTTCAGTAGTAGTGCTTTCTCTCTGTTAGGTGTGTTCAGTAGTAGTTCTTTCTCTCTGTTAGGTGTGTTCAGTAGTAGTGCTTTCTCTCTGTTAGGTGTGTTCAGTAGTAGTGCTTTCCCTCTGTTAGGTGTGTTCAGTAGCAGTGCTTTCTCTCAGGTGTATTCCGCAGTAGTGCCTTCTCTCTGTTAGGTGTGTTCAGTAGTAGTGCTTTCCCTCTAGTAGGTGTGTTCAGTAGCAGTGCTTTCTCTCAGGTGTATTCAGTAGTGGTGCCTTCTCTCTGTTAGGTGTGTTCAGTAGCAGTGCTTTCTCTCTCTGTTAGGTGTGTTCAGTAGCAGTGCTTTCTCTCAGGTGTATTCAGTAGTCGTGCCTTCTCTCTGTTAGGTGTGTTCAGTAGCAGTGCTTTCTCTCTCTGTTAACTGTATTCAGTAGCAGTGCTTTCTCCCTCTTAGGTGTGTTCAGTAGCAGTGCTCCCTGTGTGTCCCAGGTATGTCCCAGGTATCACAGTGCTGCGGCTCAGCCAGGGGCATGCGGTACACCATTTTGTGTCTTACAGGAAACCATTCTCCTCCACTCTGATTGGGCTCTTATGCAACAGAGTAACCGAGGACCAAAACTGATGGCAGCAATTGCCAAAAAAAAGAAGAGAAAATCACCAGATTACAAGCACTCTGCTGCATGAGCACAAATTATTTTTTTAAGTTTTTTAAATTTCTTAAATGGCACCTGCATACTTTTCAGTTTGCAAATCTGCTACATTTGTTATCAGAATGCCCAGGTCTTCTCAAAGTAGCAGTCACCAACAACTCTGTGGTAGTAGTCCTCCCATATTAATATGTTGATTGGAAATCCATTGGTAATTCCCCTACAGAATGCAATTTTGCCTTTGGGTGCCCATTGCGGGAGCCTAGGATCAATAGCGGGAAGATAAATATTGATATGTGTTTGGTTTCCAGCTGTAAGTTTGACCCTGGCCTGAGTGGTGGGTTGGATACTCTGGGGCAGGCTGGGGGATTATTTCAGTTTCAGACCGGCCCGGTATAAGCGCTGAGCTGCGACTGATCCGAAGATCCGAAAACTGAAACAAGGCCGTTTTTGTGAAGTCACCCCAATCCCTCCTTTTTTCTTTTTTTCCTTCTGAGGCAAGTGACCCGAGGCCCACATTAGACCCCCCTCATGTGCTGGTTGGGGGTGGGCATGTAGGGGGTGAGGGGACTCCATTTTCCACCACACTGTAAAAATAATAATAATAAGTCAGTCTTAACAAGTATCTTATATTTAGACTTATTTCTATTACTTTTTTGTGAAATGAAACAAAAGAAAAAACTGACAAGATTTGCCAATGGGGTGAGAAAATTTCAAACAGCAACTTAAAACAAGCTAATATTTTCTACTTGAGAGAAAAAAAGTTTTTGCCAGTTACTGCAAGACTAAAAGCGCTTGTTAAAACAGCCATGTTTTGCAGTCCAGCAGAAGTGTAATCTCAGGAGCGCTCAAAGAACACGTCAACAAGGGAGTTTATTTTTAAACTGCAATGCGTTTCAGGGTCTCGCGTGACCGCAGAAACAAGTGGGCCTCTCTCAAGTCTAGACCGGCAGGTTGGTGTTGTGGTATACCGTATGGCTGTGCCTCGTCACTCTGGGGTTGCGGTTATGCTGGGCGGTCGATTGCGCTACTCTCTACCATTCGGGCCACGTGACCAGGGAGACGCCTCTCGCACTCTGCCGATCAAGGTGACACATGTTGGACCGTCTGTCACTCAATCTCCCACTTTTTCCTCAAACTGCTTTTAAGTGGCTTTCACTTTGGAGATGTGGTTCATGAAGTTCATGTTATGTATGAAAGAGAGTGTAGTTGTGTTTATTTCTGTCTATCTTAATATTTGCTATGACCAGTTTTGTCTGAAAAACTAGTAATCAATTGACATCCATTCTCCATGTGATTACAATCAGACTCAGACAGGTGTTTCCTCCAATGGTAATACTCTACTACACAGTGATACATCAGTGTCATCGTATGAGTCAATTTGATGGCATGCAAATCATAAATGCTTACAGAAATGCAAATCAAGTTGCTTGTAACGGAAATTGCTAAAGGGCTAGAAACCAAGTTTTTCAGGTTTATCTTCACTATCTACCTTTGGGCAAAACCCATTTCTGACTCATTTCTGGTGTTTGCTTTCGCTGTGTGAGATTAGATTATATCCGATAGTGTTTCTCATGTGTTTTACAGAGATTTGTCACTACATACATCAGATATCGAGCACCTTCTTAAACATTGTTCCGTGTCACACCAGCTTCCTTGTACTAACACAGTTATTCTCCCAGTGTGAACAGAGTTGGAACATTGAGTATTTTCTTTCCTCAAAGTTAGAACGGGGAGCTGGTTTTTCCCAAGTTAGTACTTGGAGCATGTTTTCCCCAAGTTAAAACATGGTGTTCCTTTTCCCAGTGTTAAATAGAAAACTCCTGGTTAGAACACTAAACTCTTTTTCCCTGACATAGAACCCGTAGCTCCTTTTTCCTGACTTAAAACAGGGAAAGCCTTTTCCCTGACTTAAAACACGGAGCATGTTTTTTGGCCAGAAGGTGAAAGTGCGACATGATCAGGTTCCTCTTGTTTACCCACACCGTGAATGCAAATGCAGCTTGTGTTTTTTCCAGAGGGCAGCTGATAGTTGGTTTAACAGGAGTGCCATCAACATGCCATAAGGTCTTATGGGATGTCCCACACCGGAGGTGTTACTGTGTATGGCCCATTAGCACCTGTCCAGCCTCCCCCCGACCCCTGCAGCCTTTTGTGCTGCTAAGTCAAATGGCAGCATTTGCTGTGTGAAGGGGCTTCAATTTTGGGTTTCTTCCTGGCCATCAAAATGAGTTTCAATAACACTCATTCTTTCAAGCTTTCCCCCCTCTGTTTATTCATTACAATTCACTGGAACCAGATCATGGTTTGTGTTATTTTGAATTTCATCACTGGGAAAATCATTACAAAATGCTGTCCTGTACTAAGCGGGTGGTATCTACGATTTGTTTTTTTCAAACAACCAGATACAGTATCATTTCTGGATTCCATTTATGTTTCCATTTAGCTTTCAAATGAATTAAATTTCTCTTACAGAACCATTTCATCTTTTGTTTCTGAAGGTTCTGTTGTGAGTGAGGGCCAATTGACCTCTGTTTTTGTTTACGGTGATTTTGGGTGAGATAAACATGAGGGATTTCAGCAAAGATGCTGGTGATTAAAACAGCACAGAGCAATCATGTTACAGGTCAATAATGTGGCTAGTGTGAGCATGCATTGGATGCAATGTTGTGTTGGTTAAGATGAAGTGCAAATTATGGTCAAGCTTTGAGCAGTGTGATGTTGACTTGCTTTGGAAGGTATAGGGTTTGAAATCCATTTCAAAATGGCCATACAACCACAATTTGTATGCTTTAATTCAGCTGATTTCTTTCATTCATCAGTAGTGGGTTTTTTTTTTTTGCACTACCGTGTGAAATGCTCTAAACCTGTCAGGTGTGTTTTAGTTGTTTCCCATCGGATTGAGCGTTGCAATGCGTTGAGTATTGTTTATTTGGATAATTTCTCATGCCTCACCCACATCATTACTACTTGCCCATCTTTGCATCTTCATAGATTTAAAAAAATGCATTATGAGTTCCAGCAGCATGCAAAACCAGTTTTTCCAGATTTGAAAAGACTGAAGATGTGGGAATAGTACACCTGTAGTGACCCCATAGGGAGTAATCACGACTGTGTTTTACTTTCTTAAAACTGTAAAAGAATAGCGTGTCACTCAGGAAAATGTCCCTGAGAGTGTCTCTCTGGGATGGTGCCTCTGGAACAGTGTCCTGAGTGAGTCTTTTTGGGGCAGTGGACTAACCTGCCGTGCCTCTCTGTGTATCTGCAGCTGTGTCTAACCTGGATGAGGAGAGCAGGTGGACTGTGCACTACACGGCGCCCTGGCACCAGCAAGAGAATGTCTTCCTGCCAGGCAACCGGCCCCCCTGCGTGGAAGACCTTCACCGCCAGGCCAAGGTCAACCTGAAGACTGCCCTGCGAGGTAAGTATCCAGAGAGCAGCCTGGGCTGTCCATATGAGGCATTTCTTAAGTGTCTTTGGGACTGAGTGGGTGGCGCAGAGGGTAACACTGTTGCCTTACAACAGGAAGGTCCCGGGCCTTTCTGTGTGGAGTTTGCATGTTCTCCCCGTGTCTGTGTGGGTTTCCTCCGGGTACTCTGGTTTCCTCCCACAGTCTAAAGACATGCAAGTTAGGGACTACAGATTAAAATTTACATTCATGTGGAAACTGAAAATGTTGATTCATGTGCACTGTCCCTAGTTAAAAAAAATAAAATAATTAAAAAGACAACTGGAATATAAAAAAAAAAAAATCTAAGGTATAACCTTATCTAACTACTTTCAGTAGTCCAAGTATGAACGTGACTCAAAGTCAAAGCAGCCGAAAGACTCATCCAGATAATTGAGTCTATGGACATCTCTTCCGTCAGCACCCAATTGCGTTTAGCATTTCACCTCTTTTCACCTTGTTGTGAAAACCGTTGGAGGTCTGCGTGTTTGCTTAGCTGCGCTGTGCATTCATGTGAATGTCCACCCCTTCCATTGCGGCCTGTTATTGGAGACCTTCTGATGAAAGAGTAAGCAAACACGGGCGGGGGGAGGGGGATTGGAAATTGGAGACGAGCGAGCGGGTAGCTTCGCGGATTTCTGACAGACAATCGGGGAAGTTTGAAGCACACAATCACCTGTTTTTTTTATGAGGTGCCGATTCGGTCGAAAGTCTGTCGAGAACAGCACAGCGGCTGTCACGGATAACCTGCGGTGGATCATGGGTATTTGCCAGCCATTGTTGCTGCATTTCACGTGTGGCCCATGCATGCATACGCTGCCCGTTCACTACCGGCTTACTTGCATAGATTAAAAATAGTTACGAAATCAAAGAGGGTGTACATTTAATATAATGCTAATGTCTTTGACATTGTGCCATCTTTTCTGTGAAATCATGTTCCTAGCAATTGAGGCGGTAGTGAACTGACCGTCTATAGCAATGTGTACAGTACAAGATTATACATATGCATTTTACGCATGCGCAGAACCTTTTTTCCCCTCCAACACTCCACAGGCCACTTGTGACTTACTCCAGTTACCCTCGATCCATTGCACGGGTCATTATCCTCGTCAGTCCCTGCGCTGTTCTCTACAGACTTTTGACCGAATTGGCGCCTCATAGTTTTTCACGGGTGAGTAGGGTGGCAACCCCCCCACCCCCCAACCCCCCCCAGGTGGGCTGAGCCGGGGAGCGGTCATGGGAAAACGGACCTGATCAAACTGCAGGAAGATCTTATTGCGGAGCCCCCGACCTCCTTTTGTGGGAGGAGATAAAGGCAGCGAGAGGGAGAGGCGGATAAGCAACCCGATCCCACATTGTATTGAGTCTCACCTCCCTTGAGCCTCCCCCGTCCCCTCTCCTCTCCTCTCATCCCCCACCTAGTGCCCATTGTCCTCTCATCCTTGTCTCATCTCTCAAATCGCTGACCAACACCCCCCCCCCCCCCCCCCGTGCCCGGCGTTGTTCTAAGGTTACACCTACCTCTTCAATATTGATGGAGTTCGTATGGACCACCTGCACTACCGGACATTCCATCACCCCCCTCCCCAGCGGGTAAAACACGAAATGTGAAAACAGCTTGAATCTGCCACCCCTCCACTGTTCGGTTGAACAGGACGGGAGCTGATTGGCAGAGGCCTCATTCATTCCCTCGGGGCTGTTGGAGCGAGACTTGCCATCCGTTGCCACATTCTGGTCACCCGCTACGAGGTATCAGGCTATAATGGACACCTTTGACTCTGCGCGCAGGCTATTCCATGCTGCAATTTCGCTCCGTTTACCATCATATCCTTTGGGGTTTTCTGTAATAATTTCTAAAACCTATTCTGGCTCTTTGCCTCCAGGGTCTTAAACCGCAGTGTGCAGCTGTTCTTCAGATTAAGACTGTACTTAGCATATTTAGGTTTTTATCAAAATATTTTTCGGTACGAGGTATAGGTTGACACAACTATAGGTTGACAGAACTAAGGCTAAAACACAGTTCCCAGGTTTCAATCCCAGGTGATGTTCACTAGCAGTCCACTAGCATAGCTCAACATTACTCAAAAAAGTGTCATTCAGCTCACTCAAACTACCTTCAATTTATTATTATTATTTTTTTAGCTACCGCTGTCTTTATGAGGGTCATGACACAACATTAATTTTAGCGATTTAGCAGATGCTTTTATCCGGCGTGACTTGTTCTGCTTACGTCTAATGACATTACGTAATTATATTGCAGTCACTGCGTGTGTTAGGAGCTGTCATAGGGTAAAGACACAGATGCAGATAGAGGAAAATAGTATGGATGGGTCCTGAAAGCTCAATATTGCCATGCTCCGGTTGGATCCATATTTAACGGGGCGGCTGAATGGCTGTGGTGATGGGAAGCTCGTGATTGGGCCCTGTCTGCTTCCTCAACAGTCCTGTCCCATCATGCCTCTGGGCTTGGTGGCCATGTCATCAGTGAAGTATCCATGTGTTGAGATCTTTTCACGTGTCCATGGTGATGGACATGCAAGCACAGGGAACCGGCAAACGTGGAAACCACTCACAGCGGCGGTCTTATCACACGTGTTCCAGACCAACTGTGTTCGGTGCAGACATTTTGAATCTAAAGTAATTTGCCCATGTCTGCTCATAACACTCAATGGGTGGTTATCACTGCCTGCCAGTTCTGCTTGGTGTTACAGCATGTTACAGCATCTCTCTGGTGATCCTACAGGGCAGTACTGCTTGGGTATTTTGCATGGCTGCACTACAAGTAGGGCTGGGCAATAGCCATCATGGTACATCAAATGTTTTTTTTTTTTTGTGAAATAAAGAAATCTCTGGCAGGTGGCGATAGGTTTCATTCCTTCTTTTTGACTTCATATGGTGACACATCTCTAAGTTTCAGTAAAATGCTTCCGGGAAAAAAAAAAATCAGTTGTATCTATTCATTGTTGGTTTACTTACCTATTAGTTTTGAAAAACACATTGCTTACGTTTTCGCTCTTTATCCTTGTAGTCTTTCCTTAGCTTCCCCACCGTAATGTCATAGCGGAGTACTATTATTTATGAACCCTTATTTATACAGGGTAAGTTGACTGAGCATGCGTGCTCTTTTGCAGCAACGCCCTGTTAATGCCCCCCTAGGTAGCCAAACGTGCATGTCTTTGTATTACCATGTCACTGTATGCTGAAATGGAGCGCGTACCAAGTTTTTTATGAAAACAGAAGGAATTATACTTTCCACAAACAAAACAAAACCTAAAGCTGATCTGGAAGTAATTTTTTATTTTTATAAGTTATTCGTCATGACAGTTGCTCTGTTCGGAGGGAGAGCTCCTGCATATCTCGCCCAGCTCAGCAGCCTGTACATCTGCCACCAGGGTCACCGGCCCTGGGTCACCGCCCAGGGTATCGCCTCTGCGGTTGGGCTGTGAAGACCACGTGCAGGAATCAACGCCGCCTGATACCATGTTTGTCTTTTCTATTTGCAGTACCCCCTAAATTCCTCCCGTTTTAGATTAACTGTAAAATGTATTACCGTGCAGCGTTCCAGTTCCCGGAAAAATCGGCGTGCTTTATACAGCAGCGCCAAGATCCTGCAGGTTGCTTTGGAAACCATGTAGGAGGGAGGTGAATATACAAAGCCCTGTGTGCCATCTGTATGAACTGGCATAGAATTAATGAGGTCATTATCTCCCCTTGCATTGAAGGAGGAAGAATGATCTTGCAATAGAATGCCCTAATAATGAGTCCGCAGGGAGCATCCAATGGCATGAATTCATTTGAATTGAAAACCATCGATAAATCTTTATGTGTGTCCAGTAAACTTGCACAGGCTATATCTACCCATAACAGTAGGTCTGTAGTGTGCAAGGATTTATCTAGCAACATGACTTAGACCTTTTATTCTTTGCATAGGTCTATCTAAACAAGTATTTTTAGTCTTGTAATAAGACTATTTTCTGTCAAGTAGGAGCTTGTTTTAAATTACTGTTTGTGAAATTTCCGTTGACAAATCTTGAAATTAGTCTTACTTCATCGGCCATAGTTTTGTCTTATTTAGCAAAATAATAAAAGATTTTAAGTCTCAATATAAGTATTAAAATACTTGTTGAGATTACTGTTTTTTGCAGTGGTGCTCAGATTTAGCCTGCTGGCACTGGCCCTGGATTAGTTTCATCTTTTTGTGTTTATGACCGGATATGCATCTGGTTCATATTCCTACTGTATATTTCCCTCAGGGAAAGCAGGTTTGCACATGACAAGTATCGGTATCTATGCACCTGAGGGACTCACTTGAAGAGGGAGCGCCTGGATGTTTGTCTTTTCCATATGTGAGAAGAAACAGTGGCTTACCGAAGGCAGATATTGAAAGAACAGAGGAGAGCAAGAACAGAAGATTTTCTCCCTTTTGGTTTTTAGCCAATCTTGCGGTGGAAGACTGAGCATGAGTGATTTAGCCAATTAAAGAGGAGCTTCAGAGCACCTGTGCAGCCATGGATAAAACAGCCTGTTTGTCAGTCCGTCTGTTTGTCTGTCTGTCGGGATGAAACGGAACCTTATCCCCAGACCTTTGATCCAGCTCGCTCAGAATCTCCAATCTGCCGAGCCTAGACGTGTCCTGGCAGTTCGACAGACTCCAAACTCGGACTGCAAACGGCCCCTTTCAAGTGCATGTTCAAAGCGGGGACTACAGACAGGGGTTTAAAGATGTTGTTGGTGTCCACCACCCCCTCATCAGCCAGACCTTTTTGTGTGCTCCAGCAAGACCGCGGTTGTAATCTCTGCCATCAATAAAAAACCTAAAATAAAAAAAACTGCGGTCGATAAGCTCTCCTTCCAGAAGCTTCTGTTGACAGTCCGCAGTGGAAGGACAAACATGGCTTTGATCTGTTCCTTCATCTGAGCCTGGCAGTTGATGACAGGGCCAATGTGGCCTCTGTGATGCTGAGGACAGCCCGTCCGCATCCTGTTTGTTACTTCGGGAGGGAGCCCTGGGGCACAGGTGTCTAAAATGAACAGTGTTTCTACCATGGGGGGTGGGGGTTGAGTGAGCAGCAGGTGTGCTTACTGCGTTTGTGTACGTGTGTTTGTGCATGTTGTATGTGTGTGTTTGTGTGTGTGACATCATGTATCCTCACCTCAGGAGGCACATGTGTCCATGAGGGGAAGCAGAGGGAAGTAGTATTCGGAGACACTTGCACATAAAACAATTTTGCCATTAGATTTCCTTTTAAAACAAATATGGGAAAAATTTGCTGGCAGAAAATAGGAAGCGCTTTCTGAAGTTCTTCACCGATGTGACACATGCAGAAAATGTATGTTCTAGCTATGCGTTCTGATTTTATGAGTGAAAGAAAATGAAGTTTGTTTGTCATTTGCCTGATGGCTGAAGCTGCTGGAGAGGAACACAGAATCCCCAGTCCCGTTGTCTTGGTTACAGCTCTTTCCATCTGAAGGAACAAAATCAGCCGCTTCCACTGAGCTTGCTCACAAAGCCCCTACATTAGGTACCTGTCTGTATTGTGTGACAGAGGAGAAGGTTGAACTCACAAGTTTGTGTGACTCAATAGTCTTCCTCCTTTCTACCTCCTCTGTCTTCAGCATGTTTGACCCGAATCTCGCCCTCTGCTCTGTCATAACTTTATTAAGCAGCATTATAACGGCATTCAATTGGCTGCTTCTATTAATGTCCTTCCTATTCAGTAGATCCCGGTGGTGGGTTTTTTCAGTCCCTGAAATGGTGTACCTGTATTCTCTCACAAACGCCTCGCAGTGCAATGACCCGTAGCTTTTGTTTTCAGCCCTCTTCTGCTTCAGTCATCAACACACCGGCCTTTCCACTCTTTCAGCCAAGGTCACCCCTCATCAGTCTTCACAAACATGCACACAAGGAAGCTGTTCTTCTGTATGCGCACACAGCATTCTGGGAGGTTTTTTGTATGTCTCTCTTGGATAGGTTCTAACTGACATTTTTTAGAAAAATTAATTTGTGTCATAAATATCTGGTTTATAGGGCAATAATAATATATGTGTGAAGATTTACACAAACATACTGTTTAAAGGATACAGCCTTTAAAAATAAATATCTGAAATTTTTGATGCTCAATATCTGAAAACCACTCTTATAGAACCTTATTATGCCATACGATACAAATACAATATTAAGAAAGTGAGATTTGGCATTATGGCGGGGAAGCTGTTTTTATGTTTACTGTGGTTTTATGTTTACCCCCCCCCCCCCCATATCATATTGTGTTTAGGGACAGGCGAAATGTCAGCCAGGCTAAGCCCAGGCTCAGTATCCACCCCGCTAGCTATCCCCCCGCAGGCTGTTTGCTGCTGTAATCTGAGCTCTGTTGCTCATTGGCTGTCATGTCCAATCCAAGTCCATGGCGAGTTTCACTCTGGCCTCTGCCACGCCATATGCCCCAGGCTAGGGGACGGACTGCCAGCTGCTACTCTTTGGAGGCTCCGCCCACCTCTGATGTCACTGGGCCGCTCACGTCATTAGTATCGCCCGTGTCATCTGTGACACGGGGTGAGCGTTATACACAAAGGGCTCTCGCCACTGAGGAGACAGGCTTCCATACTCCACCGTTATTATTTGTAATAGTTACTGAGTTGCACTCAGTGCTGGGGTGAATCATTTCAAAATCTGGAGTTGTATGGAAAATCAGCCTGTGTGTATTTGTAATGTACATGCAACTTCAGTAAAGGCACAGGTTTTTTTTTTTGTTCGTGATGTTTGTTGTTCTATTCTATGTACCTACTGGAACAGCAACATGAAAAACCAAAAGGTGTAAGAGAACCCCAGTGAAGTAATTAATAGGCAGTCAATAAGTATATAACATCTTAACAAATTTCTTTTTTTTTCTTTGGAGAGGCAATATATAGAACATATTTGCTTTTGTTCTTACTGTAAAATACGGTTGTGCGTAAATCATATAATGAATTTAATAAACCATATAATTTCTGAAGAATGACTCAGAAATGAGTATTCAGCGCAGACATTGTCCAGTTGCTGTGGCCTTCTGAAGATGTCAGGAGAGGAGAGAACTTGCAGGCTGGTTTTGCGCTTAGCATCCGACTCTGAGGCTGAGACTAATGGGAAGTGAAAGGGCCAGGTGGAGAAGTAACAGCTGACCTGACCAACACAAATCTAGTTGGTTGTTAGAGCCCTGGCACTCCCCTCTAATTTCCCCATTCATTTCCAGAAGAAAATTGGCACACTAATGGATGTACCGGTCACACGTGTAGTAAATGTCCACAAATGTAATACAATGTAAACCGCAAATATAATGCATCGTTGACCCCAAATGTAATACATTGTCCATACCATGGATGGCCATAGTTCAGGAGTGTCCAGTCTGATCTGAAAAGGGCCAGTGTGGGTGCAGGTTTTTGCTCTTCAATCAAGCAATTGATATGTAGAATCTGCTGTCCTAGGGCTGGACTAAAACAAAAACTTATAGCCACACCGGCTATTTTAGGATACGGTTTCGCACCCCTGCCATAGATGGTTGACTATACTCTCCACGTTGTCATGTACTCGTGCTGTTCTTAAAGCAGTTGGTAATGTTGTGTTCTGGTATAGTTATTATTTGAACTGTTGCCTTTCAGAATGCGATAAGCTGAGGAAGGATGGCTTTCGCAGTTCACAGTACTACTCCCAGGGCCCAATCTTCTCCAGCTCCCTGTCCAACAGTAGCCTGCAGGACATCGACGACTATGACAAGAAGGTAGGCACACCTCAGCCCTGAGCCTGCGACTATCGCTTTACTCCAACCAGCAGTCCGCATTTAGGCCAGAGCAAGTCAACTCTGGCCCTCGGATTGAAATCCAACCCTAGTTTTATCTTCTTCCTGGTAATTAGTGCTACTGATTTGATTGGCCAGTCTGTCTTCACACCTGACTACCAGATAAAGGGAGGGTGGACAACCAGCAGTTCTTTGTGCTCGAGGATCATGAGTTGCCGATCCCGGATTTAGGCCTTCAAAGCTTTTTTACTGAGGGAAGGGGAATTTAATTCTGGTTCCCACAGACACGTGGTCTTATTGACCAGCTGGTGAACATGCTCCATACACACCGTTGATTGTGAGTGAGAGGGCCTGATTCATCCAATTAGGATTGGGTGTGATTAGGGGGCCTAGATTGAGAGAGGCAGATTGAGAGGTTTGACATTCACATGAGGAGCCAGACCAGGGCATTATTTGACAGAGGATGAGCACCACCTATTGGTCCAACAATTACACTACTTTTTCTTTTTTTTTTCCTCTGCCATGGTTGTGCTGCAAATTCCTGAATCACCTTTTGGTTTGTGAGAGCAGACTGCAAGGTTGTGTGTCTGTTGACCTCCGCTGTTTAAACTTGTGTTTGAAATGTAATATTGCTGATGTCAGACAATGTCTGGATCACTCGCTGCTTTTTCGTTTTAGCTGCTGTAGTTTTTGCAGGGTGTTTGCTGACACCGACGACAGGTTGGCAATATTTTAAATACCTGTATGGAAGCCCTGTAAAATAGACTCTCTTTTCCTGCATCCCAAAATGGAAGAACGTGGCATGGGGTGAGGTCAGGCTACTGTCTAGTGGCCAGAGGTCATGCCGTAAAGCTCCTTGCTTGTCATTGTACAGACTGACACCCCTTTTAAATTCAGACTGAATAGTGCTTGTGGTTGGGTCTTTCCAAAACGAGCCCGTGGACCCCCTCTTTATTTTGTCTGCATGAGGCAATCCTTCACACAGATTGAAAATAGTCTAACTGCAAAGTTTGTTCAGGCAGTACTGTTAAGCCAATATTTCTATTTACCTCATGAAATTGGTCATTCTTTTACTGGGTTTGAGCACCTGTACGTAACTGTGCAACTAGACAACAAATGTATTTGATGCAGTCTGTATAATAACATTGCCTAAGTAAACGATTATTTCCAGACACCTTTTATGGGTGTTGAGATAACACAGTAACTATTTATTAGCTGCAAAACAAAACAACATATGAAACTGGTTAGATAAATAAATATTTTTCTTCATAAAATTTCTTAAATATTAGATCACCAAGGACCAAAGTATACTTGCGATAAAATGTTGCAGCTGAGAGAAAGTTGATGTTTGCCTGCCATCTAGTGTTCAAGAGTGGGAGTGGACCAGAATATTCAAAGACCAGAATGATGTTTCTTCAACTGCGCTGGAAATCGAGATCTATTTTATATATTTTTATTTACGTTGATAATTCACATAACACAGTAACATAGGCCTACCAGAATATTCTGAGGGGAAAATAAAATAAGCAAAATTACATTCTCGAAATGTTTCTGTCACCACAACATTTTGGATCAAAGAATTGTCAAAGTTTAACAATTCAATATTTCAGCTCAGGGGTGGGTAAATATGATTGATATATTTCTTTCAAATGTGAGGACCTGAAGATTTCAGGTAAGCGTTCCAGCTGAATCTCTTTCCTGAATCGTAGTTAATTCTCGTGAACTTTGTTCATTGTTGCATCATTTTTAGTTGTGTCCCAAACCAAGTCATGACTGATCAGGTCAACAAAGAGGAACTTGCTGCTCAAATATATTTACAGGGACACACAAGAGTATGTTTTATCCCAATTCCACATATTCTGTATGAAGAAATCTACATATCAGCATTGCAACATATCTAACAGTGTTGAAAATTGAGACAGGGGAAAAATCATTATAGAACTTTGCTACCGTTACCATCACATTATCATTGCCACTTGTATATCAGTGACACAACTGAGAGAACTGTAAAATATCTCCAGTGTGTTTCAGAACCTTGGAAGCCATCAGAGGTAGAAAGTCCAGGGGTCAGAAAGTAAAGGTCCTGTTTCTTGCACCCATTTCACTAATTAGTTCCTGGTTGAAGAATTTTGT
Source organism: Conger conger (assembly GCF_963514075.1). Classification (NCBI taxonomy): domain Eukaryota; kingdom Metazoa; phylum Chordata; class Actinopteri; order Anguilliformes; family Congridae; genus Conger; species Conger conger. Next base: position 35,878,781 of record NC_083764.1, read on the forward strand.
TAATTAGCAAATCCAGGCGATCGAAACAAAATATTTTTTACTTTCTGAACCTGGATTTTCCGGATGCTACTTTGTATATAATTATAATTTATATAATTTGTATAATTTTCATATTAACTAACTACTTTGCGAAATTGTATGTATGCATTTTCAAAGGATTCAAATCTATGTGCCAAACAATCGAGTTGTGCAGTAAAATAATAGTCCCGGTCTGTTAGCTGGTCATGAGTCATGACCCATAACAATGGACTAGCACAAAACTGTGACATTCTCTGCATGGTCTGTCAATCTCCTCGCTTTTGACATGCACACACACATATTCACACACACACACACACACACACACACACACACACACACACACATACCCACTCACACACACACACATACACACCCATACACACACACCCATAAAGTCTGGTCACACGGACACACACACATATACACACCCACACACACACAGAGACACACACAAACACATACGCACCCACACAAACTCACACACACAAGCCTGGCCACACGCACACACACACACACACGCGCACAGACAGAGGCGGTTTGCGAGGCTGACCACAGCTGTGTTTGAGCCCCTTCTCTGTTCCCACTTCTTGGATCAGCCCCCTGGTGAGGCCTGGTCCTCAGAGGTTGAGTGGTGCCCCTCAGCTCGGCTTCCTAAACCTGGGATGCTAACACTTCCCGACAGCGCACACCAGTTCACAGAAAGTAGGTTACTGGACTCTGATAGCCTTTCAGGAGCACAAAGCCCCTTGTTACTGGTTTATTCCCCCGTCTCCACTCCCTTTCTTAAACCCATGTTGCTGCCTCTGTCCTAACTAATAACGAACCGCCCATCCTCTGACATTACCAAAAAGACCTGTTCGGCAAAAGGCAGAGTGATGCCACTCGCTCCGGCAAGCCAAACCGCTCACCGTATAAGTAAGTTTTTTTTTTTTCTAAAAGTTCTCCGTTTTCCAAAAGCTTTCCGTACTCGGCTAAAGCTGCAATAGTTGCTTGTTAATGTTGTGAACTGTATGTTTGGACTGCCGACTTGAAGACTACCCTTCCCCATTGCTAATACCACAGAAATACTTATGCTACAAAAAATCACTGGCTTGCTTTATTCAGAAATGCAGGGCACGATAATTTACTCAAAGTAGGACTGTACTGTATGTACATGAATCCAGGTCATCGTATTTACTTTGAAAATTCCTTTATTGCAGTTCAGTTCTCCTGTGCTTTAATTGGCAGAAATATGATATTTGGAAGAAGAAAGCTTTTCAGCATCTGGCTCGTCTGTGATAACTGACATTCAGAGGCTACAGAAGAGGACATGAACTCCTTGTGAGACATGCTGGATTATTGTGGGTTTTGGATTTGTTGTTAGCAACTGGCTCCTTGTGGTGGCTTGTGATTTATTTCAGTTAATATGCAGTGCAAGTTTCTCCCTGGCCAGACTGTTAGCTGTTTGGTGTGTAGCAGCACCCTGTGAACTGTGCAACCTGTTTCTAATGTTAAAATGTGAATTGTAATCAATGGACAGGTTCAGTGAAGCTGAGAGAGAGGGGTTAAAATCAGAGGAAAAGTCTCAGGAAATAAATAGACTTGGGAGTAGTTATTTTAGTTGGTGAAGAAGTGAGAGAGCACTCCGGTTCGATTACCGTCATTGTCAGAGCACAAGAACAGTGCCTTTGACGCATGACTAGGTTTGTCTTTTTGTTTCTCTCTCTGTCAGTCTTTCTATTTCTCTCCCTCCCAGATACTCTGCACTGGACTCTAGTGCCAGCGTGTTCGCTAACAAGCTTGTTATGTAGAGCATCAAGTAGCTTTACAGCATGAAGAGTTTGTCACTTTTCAGAGATTCCCACAGAAATAACTATACATGTACATACATGCGCTGATTCACACATTTACTCATAGTACATGCCAGGGATCAGCAACTCATGGTTCTCCAGGGCCGAGAACTGCTGGTTTTCCACCCTCGCTTTACCTGGTGAAGTCAGTCTGGCCAAGCTAATTACCTGGGAGAAAAGAAAACCTGGGCTGGATTTGGATTTGATTATGTGTCTGGCTGCTCAGGAGCAGTGCCCCGAAATGGTCGTTGAGTAAATCCTCCACCTCTCTCCTACCTCCAGTCCACAGCGTCATCGGCAGAAGACGATAAGCTGTACCCCTCGAGACCCCTCACCCCCCTCATGGGGGGTGGGCAGAATTTTGCCACGCCTTTGCCCACCCCAGAGCAGAAGATGAGGGAACAGGCCCAGGCTGTGCCCACTGACATCATCCCCATTAATGTCTCAGGTAGGCCATGCCACCCTTATCACCTGACCACTCATACTTTAGGCTCCTTCCCTGGAGAAGCGGTGCTGTGTTATGGGGGTTGGGGGGGTTGGGCGGTTGAGTGCTTGTTCTCACATGATTAGAGAACCATGTCGTGTACATATTGTGTGTGTGTCACAGTTCATTTCTGTGACAAAGGGAGAACAAGAACATGCTACTATGTGGTCTCTGTGTTTCCACAACATTTCACTGCAGGACTGAATGAGTTTTTCTGAAGAATAGTGACTGTCACATGCCTTTTTATGAAGCTCCAAGAAGCATCTTTAACACATTGTTGTAACTTGTGTGTTGCACTCTGTTATGTTCAAGAGCTGTTTCTTTTACAAGGGAGTACACAGGAGTGAATAAAGGTCATGTCTGTTTTAGCAGCTCGCTGTAATTCTGCGTTGTTTAAATGTCTGAGGAGAGGTTCCTGATTGGCCCAGTCTTTGTCATGAGACCCAACGGAGGCAGGCACGACCTAATTGAGTGGATTGGTCTCCAAATGGTCACACCCTTAGGCTTGGTCCTGTAGTCACAGACGCTGGCATTAGTCTGCGGTAGTGGCACATAATCATCCTTGTCCTGCCAGGGGTTGCCGTTGGTTCTTCCAACAGCATGTTGGGCACACCCTTAGGGTACCAGTTAGAGATATCTTCAGTGAGAGATACCCACCATAAGCTGTCCTCTGGTATTTTGCGGCTTGTGTGGAAACTGCTCACAGAAGCCACGCCGTAGGTGAGTGTGTACGCGGAGTGTTTTAGTTTCCCTGCTCCTTGTGTGGGTACAGTAACTCCAGACGTATAATTACCAATTCCAAATCGGGAGGAGGAAGACTGGCTAAAATGAAAACTTCCATAGCAAATGCGTTTTCTAAAGCTATCATACAGGCTGCTAATGAGACTGGAAGGTACAGTGGGGTGCAAAATTTTGGGTACCCCTGGTTTAAATGTCTTACAATGAATCTGTATGTGATCAAAAGCAAACCTGAACTCTAACTATGTTAAACATGAGACCTTTCTGCATATTTTAAAGCAAGATTGCTTTTTATTTAAAATCTTTACGGTTTATAAAAGATAAAAAAGCAAAAGGGCTCTGTGCAAAAGTTTGGGAACCTTTTTGGATTATTTTCTGTTACTTTTTAAAAAGATGATTACCAAGGCCCAGACCCAGGTGATTGACTCATTAGGGCTTCAATGAGTCAGGTGAGTATAATTTCAGGGCTGAACTTTTGAAGTAACTCCATGCCTTGGAGGTGGATCCATTATACTTTGGGTTTGGGTGGCAGCTGGGGACACGGGAAATATTGTGCGAGTGGAAGGAAGAATGGATCAACCAAATATCAAGAAATTCTAGAGGCTAACGTTCAAAGGTCAGTCCAGAGTTTGAAGTCAGTCTACATGAAGTACCTCCAGGAAAGACCGATGAAGGTTTTGGAATGGCCAAAATATTCAGTCCCCAGACTTATATTTATGAGCTATAGGTGTTCTGCCAGGAAAAATGGGGAAAAATTCCAAAAGCAAGAATTGAAAGACTCTTTCAATTCAGGAACCTGTTTTAGTTGGAGTTTAGTTACAAAGTACTAATTGACAGGGTTCCCAAACATTTGCACTTGCAATTTATTTTGAAACAAAAAAATTTAAATTAAGTTTAAAGTTAGTAATCTTGCGTTAAAATGTGAAGAAATGTATCATGTTTAACGTTGTACCATTTAGAGGGCAGGTTCGCGCTTTTGACCAGGGGTGCCCAAATTTATACACACCATTGTAAATGAATATGCACTCCTGTGAACTCTTTCTGCAAAGTTCTTTTTGTTTTTGTACGGATTAGGACATGCTTCTAGTTTAGCCTCAATCGAAGAGCCAGCAATAGTAACTGTACTTCGAAAGCAATACCAGGGTCTGGGTGCACGTATGTGTGTGTGCGGGTGCGTGTCTGTGTGTGTGTGTGTGTGTGTGTCTGCACGCATATGTGTGTGGACAGATTAACAGAAGCACCCCTTCACTAACCCTGTCCACAGCAGGTTGGGGTCAGGGGTATCAGTGTCACCCCCCTGCTCCGGCTACCAGTGTGTCCTCCCAAGTGCACTCCCCCTTCTGCCGGAGCGCAGTGGCGCGGCCATCAGTCACCCCTGCTACAGTCCCCTTCGCCCGGCTCTATCAATCACCTGCCGACCTTTCCTTACCGCCTGTCCCCCCACCCTCTGGAGATCTGAATTAGCGCACGCTCCACCTCCATCTCACAGAATGACAGACATCCCAGGATAATGCTGATATCTGCATTCCAGAGCTCACCATGTCACTTCATTGGGCAGAATCTTCTTTTCCTCAGCTTTTTGGGGTGGGAAATTTCTCAATCCCCACACACGCTAAACGTTTGTTTAATAACTGTTATTGGCCTGGTGGATTGTCAATCACACAAATAGGTTTTCCTGTGCGCCGCTACTTTTCGATAATCTCCGTGGTGAGTGGTGGTGAGGTCTGAAACGTGGAAATCTCCAGTTCTGTAACCTGGTGGACCACACTGATGAAGGTCACTGAAGGGTCGCGGGGGAAGGGGGGTGGCACTGGGGATGACACACTGGAGAGCTGCACTAACTCATCCTGTCGGCACACACTAGCCCCACACAGTCTCTGGCGATGGCTTGCTGAATTTCCAACAATACCCACTGTTTGAAAAGGGCCAAGTGGCAGATCTTGTTTTCAAGAGCTTAGAATTACAAGGTGCCATCTTGGGATAATGTAGTTCTGAAATCAAACTTCAGAATCACAAAATCTCATATAGTATTGTTTTGTATTCCATCAATGTTTTAATGCGTTCAAAGTAATTTCAGTTGTTTGATGTTGCATTGTCTTGTAGCTAATTCATGTTTGAAAAACAAATTGGAGATAGAATTCCATAATTCTAAGCTCTCGATTTACAGTGTGGGTCAGAATATTGACACAATCTGAACTGAATACCATTTTACGTCAGTGGTTTGCATATTAAATCAGGCAAACATCTTGGCTCCATCTCAGAGACTGTCTGCCGGCCAGCGGGACACGTTTATGTCTGTTAATTTCTGGATGTGTTTCTGCATGAGAAATGCATGGTCGTGAGTAACCACTGGTTTGCTTGCTCTCGCCACCTCACATCAGGGGAGACTTTTGACCGGCAGGCCAGTGTTCGACGCTCCTTAGTTAACACTGACACTGTGGTCAGGAGGTCCAAGAAGGTCAAAAGGAGAAAGACAATATCAGGGGTCCCCGACAACATCCAGAAGGAACTAGGTATGGCTCCTCAGTTCTGTTTGCTTAAGCTCCCCTGTCATCCCCTTCCTCGGCTTCATCAAACACGACATTTCAGAAAGAGAATTGACAGAACGGATTGGCTTCTCCACAAAAAAAAGTTGTTTGAATGCAAATCATAAGTGGTACAAAAAAAACCAAGCGACTGTGTCAGACTCCCAAAAGGAACTGCTTGCATCACAAGAAATAACTGAAAGAGAAACCGTGACTGTTTTACAAATGTGTGACTGAATTTAGCATCTCGCATTCATGAAGGAATAAAACGGTTCGGTTAGGTTCTGCACTGATAACGTCTTAGAGATTTGTGCTCTCTGACCGCAAAAGTACAAAATCAAAGTCATGCATTTGTAAAATAAAGAACGGTTGCTCTTTTTCCATCTTGGCAATGCCTGCTTTTCCTTTTGCGAGTCCCTCCATCTCACTTCTCACACCTGTGATGAGTGACTAGGGCATCATGGGAAAGGCGTGGGGCCGCTGGCGTCACTGAGCCTCGCTGAAACTTCAAAGACCGCCGCTCTGCACGCCACGTGCTCTTATCAGTGGTGCCGTTGCTCAGAGTAAAACTGCCCATTAAAGTTCTCCGAGCGTTTAATGCGGGGCCACGATGGAGTAAGAGCGCCGAATTGGACATAACGAGCTGTGACAGACGTCTCTCTGCTGGCGGTTTAAAGGTTTTTTGCTGCGCCCTGTTGACTCTTCGGCCACCCCTTACAGGCAGGCAGGTGCAAAAACAAGCCTGTCTGACGAGGCGCATCTCACTTATCGATGCAAATTGCAGAGGACCTGTGCGTGTAGTCATCACATCTCCTGGGTCAAGCGCATAAACAACTTGAGTAATAACCGGCCATTCAAGATGCATAATCAGTTTTGCCTTATGAATATTAAACCCAAAACCTTAGGCAAGCCCCCAAGGGGGGCGGGAGACAACCTTCCCACACAACCTGAAGCAGCCCTCTGCATTTCTAAAATATCATACTGAATGCAGCCAGAGAGTCCTCGAGCCCCTTGACGCTCCGCACATTCAGATACTCTTACCCTGTCCCAAATTGCCTGTAGTTCCCTTTTGGTATGGGCCTGTTCATCTTTCCAGTTTGTTTGCCTTTGCTAATCCAAGGACATGGTAATAATCACAGCATGCCGTAGCTTGTTCCACACCCTCTCACTAAAACTATCTATAATCCCAAAGCCCCTTAGGCAGAATGATTCATATTTACATGGTTGCGCAATCCAACAGGGGAGGTTTATACTAATGGCTCAGAAGGAGTGGACAGGAAGCGTTTGGGTCAAGGAGGAGGTTGGGGGGTTATGTGCAGGATGGGATGTTGGGTGCTGGAGAGGGGTAGGATTGCGTCCTCAGGGTTCAGACATGTAGGAAGACGTTTCATGCTACTTACTGTTATGTGTAAAATGAAACCCCACACACAGTCCACATAGACACAAACAGGTGCAAGTGTACGCACACGCATATACACAGTCAAACATATGCACACATGCACGCAATCATTCAAACCAGAATTAATCCTCCCCTTGACAGTAATTGTGACATTGACCTTTGGATCCCCCCCCCCCCCTTCCTTTGTCAGTTCCCTCACCTGCCCTACTCGTTGGGGGAGGGTTTTCCCTTCCCTTTCTGTTTTAATTTTGTCAGCTGTCGCTATGGCAGTATAACATTCCCTTCTGACTTTTGACCTCTCCATAGACAGATTTTGAGAACAACAGACTGATTCATATGCAGAGAGCATGGTTAATGGTCCACTCCTTTACTGTACTGTTATCACCTGCAGCAAAGCTCTCGCTATGGCACTAGCTGCTAAGAAGCATGGTGCTTCACTGTTAATGCCTTTTCACAGTGACAGAGAGAGCTCTCAGCAGACTATACTTAATAGGGAGCAAGCCCGCATATGAATTTATTGAGTTGATATTAGACAGTTTTCAGTAAATAAAGACTGCAGCTGTCTCTGACTTTTCACAAATCTCTGGCAGAGTTGGATACCCCTGCACCAACCCCCCTCCATCTCACATCATGGCATTCTCTCTCTATGCTCTTATCTGACAGACACCAAGAAGATGCCTGATTAGAATCAGTCACAACTCTTTCATTCCTCCCTCCTCTTAGTGAGGGCTCCCAGAGGTTATAAACATGTTGAAAGGTTCAGCAGCGAATCATATTAATTAGCCTCCCAATAGGCTTAATATATTAATGTCACAATTAAAATAGAGAGAGGGAACAGATTTGGAGCGCAGTTGCTCATGTTTGCGCTTCCTCCCTTCTCTACAGCAGGGAAAGGACCTGAAGATTTTCGGGCTCAGTCGATGTACATCCCCGGTCAGTTCTCCACGCTGGGCCGTGTGGGAAGCATGAACTCGTCACTCCGACGCTCCGAAACACGAGACTCCAGCTGCCAGACGGAGGAGGTGAAGATTGTGCCGCCCTCCGTAAGGCGGATCCGGGCACAGAGGGGCCAAGGCATCGCTGCCCAGATGGCCAGCCTCTCGGCCTCTTCTTCCGGAAGCATCTCTGCTGCCAGCTTTGACTGCACCGATGCGAGGACGCCCTATGCGTATGCACCCCAGCTTAATGGGGGTGGTGCACGTTTCCACAGCCTGCCCCGCCAGGGGGCACGTGTCTCCCTGAGCTCCGAGGCCAATTACAGCAGCGCCCCTTATAGACCGGAGGACTGCCTTGTGGGTGGTCAGGGTCAGTCCCGGCAGATCGCCAAGCTTCAGGCCGATGAGACGGTTGTGCACCTGAGGAACAGCCCCAGGACCGGAACGATGCCTCGTCCCAAGTCCCAGCAGGAAGTGCGGAGAGTGCAGGGGGACCCTGCTCCCCTCCTGGTCTCCCCTCATGCCGCCTACTCCACCTCACTGATACCCAATGCCACCTTGTCCAGCACTGCCCAGGTCATCACTCTTCACACCACTGGGCACACGCAGATGGACCGGCCAGTTGGGGCTCAGCCCCTAGCCCCACTCCGAGGAGAGATGGGTTCACAGTGCAGCGAACCAGACGCCCCCAGCGAGTCCAGCTGCTGCTCAGATGGGAGCTTCCAGAACTCTGCCACCTCCGCCGCAGACCAGTGGGTCTATGACACTGCAGAGAACGTCCTACCCAAGAGGCCCCTGACATCAAGCTGCTCCACTCCTATAAACCACCTGTACAACAGTCTGGAGCGGCCCTCAAACTGCACAGACTCGGGCTCGCTGTGCTCCATAGACAACGACGGCTACTACACCTCCATGCGCCTGGACTCCGGGCTCAAGTCCCGTAGCCAGGGCAACATCTCTGCCACCCGTCACAGCATGTATGAGTGCCAGCAGCAGCACTATGGCAGTCAGGACGAACGCGCCAGTCTCTACAGCAACAGGTCGCTCTCCCGCAGCATCTCCCTCCGCAAGGCCAAGAAGCCCCCGCTCCCGCCCGCCCGGACCGACTCGCTCCGCCGCAAGCCAAAGAAGACCGCCAGCAACGGGGCGGCGTTGAACGAGACGCTGATTGCCAGCCTGCAGCAGTCCCTGCAGCAGGGGGGCCTGAAGGACCGGGTGGCCACCTCTTCCCCCTCTCAGAGCCCCTGCAGCGATTATGAGGACCCCTGGGTGCTGCGGCCGAGAAGCCAGAGCAGTGCCAGCGCTGGGAGCAGCGGGGTGTCAGCCAACGTCTACTCACTGTGTCCAGTCACACCCCCGCAGAGCGACACCAGCAGTCTGCGGTCTGACTATGTGGAGTGGGGCTGTTATGCCGAACTGCCACGGTCACCACTTGCCCGGTCCGTCAGCGTCGGCGGAACCCCCCGAGGGAGCCTAGGGAACGGGCCTCAGGATCCCCTCCCCTTGCCTCTGCCACTGCCCCAGGACACTCCCAAGCCCAAGGCAGCCACAACGTCCTCCCCCGACCGGGTGCACCGGTTGACCTCGCCCTCCAGCGGCTATTCCAGCCAGTCCAACACGCCTACGGCCGGCACACCCGTGCCCTCCTTTGTGAGAGCACTTTCCCCAGCAGGGGCACGGCCCAAACCTAAGGTGCCTGAGAGGAAGTCCTCCCTGCTCTCCTCCATGTCCATTTCCTCCTCTTCTACATCCCTCTCCTCCAACACCTCCGATTCAGCCCGGACCCCTGTCCCTCCCCCTTCCCTTCCAGTCCTTCCACTGACCCCCAACTTCTCACCCCCAGCCCTGCCTCAGCCTGTAACCCCTGAGACAGCGAAGAGCCCGCCCCTATATGGGTCATCCCCTGAATTCCCATCCCCTCCTCCAGAGGTGATGATGGACGCCGTCCGGCCAGTCAACAATGTGGTCATTCCTCCTCCACCCCCTCCCCTTCCTTCTAGTGCCCCTATTGTGCCCCCACCCCTGCCACTATCCCCTACAGCTCCACCGACAGTCACTCCCCTCGCCCTGAAGAGCCTGAAAGAGACCCTCAAATCCGTAACCTTATTGGATGTCAACCATTCGCCCAATGGGGTGAAGAAACCAGGCCTCGATCACCCTGGATCCACAGTGCCCCTGATCACTGCCCAAGCTCTGCAGATGGTCCAGCTGCGGTCTGTGAAGAAGCCGGAGAGACTTCAAAGTGCTGAAGCGACCACAAGTGCTCAGGAAACCAGGGATGGGAATGACTCCCCAAACGCCACACCAGAGGTGCCTAAAAAGCCAGAGCCCCCTACGGTACTGCTGCTGCCTTCCTGTGCCACCCCCACCCTAAATGGGACACACAAGCCTCCCACGCCCGTCAAGTTCCTGAGGGACCTCCCCAAAAGCAGTATCCCAGAGACCACGCCTGGCGCTGCTGCCAGCACTGACCCCCCCAGGGATGCCACTCCTCTGGGACAGGCACCCCTGCCCTCAGAGCCTGCTGACGACCCCTTGCTCTCTGCCCACATTGATCCCGAAAGTTCTCCCGTGGTGAGCCCAAATGACACAGTACCCATTCCCGCACCCAAACAAAAGCCACCAGTCACCGCCAAGAAACCCAAGCTGTCCTTGTTGGCATCCCCTCCTCCGACTCCGCCCAAGTCGTCAGCAGAGACTCCACCTAAGGTCCTGCCCCAGACTCCGACTCCACCCAAGCCCACCCTGCTGGAGGAAGAGCAGCTCCATTCAGAGGTGGCCCTCAACTCTCAGAATGGGACACCCAGCCCCAGGACAGCCCAGCTGGAGGGCACAGAGGAGACGGATTCTAGAACGTCTACCCCTCCGACTCAGAGCAGGGAGTCCCTCCTCAGCGAGCTCTCGGCCAACATCCTGCAGGCCGCCCATGACCCCTCCATCACCCCGGTTGCTCAGGAGCTCCCACTCAACAGTGACGAGAGCACCTCAGAAGGAGACGGACATGGAAATGCAGATGGAGATGCAGATATAGATGGAGACAGAGATGTAGATGCGGATGCAGATGCAGATGGAGATGGCGCCAGCAGCACCACAGGCTCAGTCAGTTCTAAAGATGAGGAAAGCGGTGAGTACTGTCATGAAATGGCACAGTGAAGTTGCATGTACCATGATAATGTACATATACCATAAGTATATGAGAGGTTGTACCATAACTATGAGAGAGAACTTATACCTTAACTATGAGAGATGAGAGGGCTTGTACCATCCCCCTGCTAGCCCACTAACTCTCCTCCCCTTCATGTCATTAACTCACCCATCAATCCACTGGCCTTCTAACATCCATTTGCCTGCTAACCCCCCCCCCCCCCCCATACACACACTAATCCCCCCTCCCCCCACTAGACCATAGCCTCGTAGAACTGTGTTTTTCTCTTTGGGCGCCCCCTTGTGTCAGTGCTCAGCTCAGTGCCCCAGCTGCAGACAGCCCTCTGCACCAGCTGGCCAGATGGACGAGGTCATAAATAAGCCTCTCTCTCTCTCTCTCTCTCTCTCTCTCTCTCTCTCTCTCTCTCTCTCTCTCTCTCTCTCTCTCTCTCTCTCTCTCTCTCTCTCTCTCTCTCTCTCTCTCTCTCTCTCTCTCTCTCTCTCTCTCTCTCTCTCTCTCTCTCTCTCTCTCTCTCTCTCTCTCGGCTGGTTCTTCTGTGGGCTGTCTGGGGTCTCCACCTCCTGAGACCACATCACCCTCCTCCCCCACAGACATGGTTGGGACTCTCTCTTTCTCCTCCCCCCTTCTCTCTGTTTATTCTTTCAGTCATCCTGTCCTTCCTATTCTCTTGTTGTGTCATGCTTTCCTCTCCCTGTCCTGTGCTGCCTCTCCTCTCTGTGTCATTCTCTCCTTCCTCTCTTTTTCTTCACCCAATTGTCTCCTCTCCCCCTGTCCATTTCCTCTTTTTCTATGAATCTCTTTTACTGTTTTCCTTTTCCCTCTATCTTGCTCTCTCTCTTTCTCTCGCTCTCTCTTTCCTGGCTGAGATACTGTAGGAAGCGTTCCCTGGAGAAGGCTGGTTAACAGAGGGGAGGGGGGTTAGAGTGTGTGTGTGTGTGTGTGTGTGTGTGTGTGTGTGTGTGTGTGTGTGTGTGCGGTGTGTGTGGGGGAAGTGAGTTTGCCTGCAGCAGCTCAGTCAGCCCGGGATGTTGTGAGGCGGAAGCACTGGGAGAGGGGACTCCAGAGCCGCGAGAACGCCCCGCGCGATCCGAGCGCTAGCGCTAACATGCGCGCCTGCCTCTCCGCCCCCCAGGTGAGGTGTTCGACTCCAGCACAGCCAACTCGGCGCCGGCCGCCAGCACCAACGGAGACGCGCTGGAGGACATGGTGACGCCCACCCGCCCACGCACCACCGAAGACCTGTTTGCCGCCATTCACAGGTATGAATAAATTAAACGAATGTATTTATTTCTTAGGTTATTAAAAAACCCATACGCAGCTACACATCACAGCCATAGCAGTGCATACATTCAAAAGTACGGATTATAGCAACATAGTTATGGTATACCCATGAATCCTGCCTGATCCAACACCCTGTTTTTCACCCCATCTGCCAAAACCCCTCCCACTCCCGACTCACACTCGCACTCCCAACTTTAGGCAGCCTGTCCCATCGCGTTCACTGTCATCCGTCACCCTGCTGTAAATTAGTAAAAACAGGAGAGGCACGTGACTTCCTCCTCATTGCAGCGGAGTGCTTCATCCATTATTCAGCAAACACCCATTGCCCTTAATCTTAAGCCTGAATACTCAGCCAGTCCAGATTTCATTCTTTCACACATACACATACACATACACACACCTCAACACCCATCACACACATGCTCTCACATGCATCCCACGCATCTCAATACACACCACACACGTACACGCGCGCATGTGCGCATGCGCACTCACACACTTGCACATACCTCAGCACACGTCACACGCACATGCAAGCACATGTGCACACGCATGCACACGCTCACACGGACAGCCACAACTCACACGCACACACTCACACGCAACCTCAACACACATTGTAAACATCCACGTGAGCATATACACATGCTCACACAGACACACACACACACACACACGCATACTTGCGCACACCTCAACTGACATCGCACGCCGCTCAACCCTCTCCAGGGGACTGCATAATTTTATTGAAGGGATTTAGTTCCCCTTAGAGCCAGGTGAAGGGGCTTGAAGGCTTTTCGTTTGCTGCGGATTGGTCTGTGCGTGGAACAGAGGAGACCTCAGAGCCAAGTTAACCTTGAAATGAAGACCGCAGTCAAAAGGGAAACGGAGCACCAGATGCTAAAGCCTCTGCTGCTTTATAGATCCTGCACTGTTGGTGTAATAGGACCAGGAAACAAATTAAGGTATTCAGATGGGGGGCTGCTGAGGACACGCCTGAATGAAATGCTGTGTCGGAAATTCTGTCGGACCTGCGATCGCAGTTATTACTGGGATTTAAGGGAAACGCACGAGCAGGTCTCGTACTGCAGGTAAAATCCTGGCACAGGATGCGAGGTATGGATCAGAGCTGCTTCGGTTAAAAGTAAAAGTGCTTCTGTAAGTAAGGTGAAAGCACTGCATCCATGGCGTACTGTCAGAGTTTACACAGCACCACCACAACCCACCTCCCCCCGGCTTTTCCCTGGAGCCTCTTGTGTTTTCATGTTGTCTGTCCTCACAAACTTGCCAAAGCTGTCTGTGAAGCCTGGGTTAAATACGCAATTGTTTTGGATTAAAATAATTTTGTATGCTTTACTGAGCATGTCTGGTGTATTGAAGCCTATGAAATACTCTTAAAAAATGCAACCCCCGCCTTCTGCTTCTCTTGGTTGTTCAATTGCACCAGGAAAGATCAACCATGCACAGAAAAGTATTTGAATCCAAAACAATTATGTATTTGACCAAGGTCTGTTGTCTGTGGGTTGTCTCCTCCTGTTGTTCTTCTGAAGTTAGACTCTTTCTACCCATCACCCTCCCCCACCCTCCATCTTGTGTGTCATGGCTGTCATTCTGTCCCCCTCTTCCTCTTGCCTGGTGAAGTCTGGGAAGGCGGAACGTCAGCGCCCCCTGGCAAGCTTGGCGTGGACTGGCAAGTAATGCTGTAATTGGCTGGTGCTGTTTCCCAGTGCCGTGGCTAGGACCGGATTACCCATAATCCAGTAGTATCCTGGGCAGATGAATTACTATGGCTTTAGCCCTAAACCTTACATCCTGCAAGCCGTAGCATAATTCAAATGAATGTATATTTTCCCTTCTGTTTCATTCACATACTGTATGTATGAGGTGCAGTGGACCTCAGGACTCTGCGGCAGCAAGGAAGATGAAACTTGTCTTTGCTCGTCTTTTCCGAGTTCTGCGGATTTACTGTAGAATTTCAGCCCTTTGTACATGAATAGCTTGATGCAAAAGCTTGATTAGTTTTAGCTTTCTTTGTTTTTAAGCTATTGTAGTTGAGGATTTTGGTTCCCCTTCAGGGTTATTCCTGCTTCTAGGTATCAGCTGAAATGCACCCTGGGATTGCAGTTGGTGTTATTTTCTTGGAAAAATGATAAAATGGGAAAGTGATGTACAGCGGTAACTGGAAACTTTGGAGAGGAAGAGTGGAAAAACGCAGAACATGTATATCAAATCCAGAATCTTAAAATATACAGCATCTGTCCAGTTTCTTTATCTTGTAGGAGATCTGTCAGAACAATGTACAACAATGTCGTGTGGCTTTGGAGTGAATGCTGTGCTCATCTGTATGTAACACAGGAACAGCTACATCATTTGTTCTCTGTTGATGCACTGCTTCTTGGATTCAAAGGGAACCCCAAAAAGTAAATTTTCATTCTCATGGGTGTTGAGGTTTAGATTTGTTTGCAAAGTGGGTAGTGTATGTCGCCATTGCTCCTCTTTGGTCCTGAAGCTGCAATGTAACACTAATGGCTCTTTAATGCTGGAATTATTTCCAGGAAAACACTGAGTTTCAGAGACTAAATGTCGGTGGTGCCGCTTGAATGCGGCTTTATTGCCTAAATATTGCTGTCAAATACTTTTGGTGTGTGCTTGCAACAGGCCATCTGTGTGGCTGAGGAATTTCAGGTCTGAAAACCAGTACTTATGTGATGTAAATCTTTCTAAACTGAAAGGAGATTCTGATTCAGAGGGGATTCTAATGTTCTCACACACGCCCATTCTGTCCCTTAGGTCCAAAAGGAAGGTTCTGGGCCGGAAAGAATCGGAGGAGGATCGGTCGCGAGGCCACTCCCCGTCGCCGCCGGTCACCCCCACGGGCCCGTCCCAGGCCCTGACGTCGTCTCTGCCCCGCCCGTCCGGCCCAATCCAGCGTAGCCTGCGCAAGTCGGCCACCAGCAGCGACAGCTTCAAAGCCCTCCTGCTGCGGAAAGGCAGCCGCACAGAAACCAGCTTCCGCATGTCCGCCGCCGAGATGCTCCGCAGCACCGACCCGCGGTTCCAGCGCACGCGCTCAGAGTCCTCGCTGGACCCCTGCCCCGACTCGCCCGGCCGCGGCTCCCGCAGGGCCCAGGAGGACTGGGCCCGCTGCGAGGGCGCCCTGCCCCGCCCGTCAGGGGCCTCCAGCCCCTCCTCGTCCTCTAAGTACGGCCGGGCCCGGGCCCCGCCCATGGCCGCCAGCAGCAAGTACAACGCCCGCAGCCGCATCCTCAGCAGCCCCATGACGGTGATCCGCGAGGGCGAGGGCGAGCTGGGGGAGGCGGCCGACTCACTGGACCTCCCCGCGGACCTCGCTGCCGCTCTGTGCGGGGAGAGCAGCTAGGCTACTCGCCAACGGTAACAGTGGTTACTGGTCTGACTCACTAACTGCCCCAGGGGGAGGGGCCGTCCCAGAGCTGAGCCTAACTGCCCGCCCCCCTGCCCCCTCCCTCCCCCCCCCGAGGCTCAAACGGCTCCCGCCGGCTCCCCGTTCCGGAGCCCCGATTCCTTCCGGATACGGAGAGCCACAGCGGGCGTGCCGGAGTCGCGCGCTACAGATTGTGCGGTGCTCTTGTCTGAAGTGGAGTTTTTGCTGCAGCTTTCACACCGTCTCGTTTTTGTTTCCTCATCTTTTATATAAGACGTATGTACTCCCAAGAAGCAATATCGGACTTCCACAGGCGAATGTAGCCTGACGTGTTTTTCCCTGTTTTGTTTTCTGTTTTTTTATCTTGTTTTCCCCCCCTCTCTCCCCCGTTTGGAGGTCCAGAGTGTAAAGCAAGTCTAGAACTCCCATGGCTTTCCCGCTATGTTGTTTTCAGTACTGAATTAAGGGAAAGCTATGTGAGAGAATGAAACGATTACGTGGCCGGTTTTTCATTGCTTTGAGAAAGAAACGATTAAGTCACAGGTTTTTCCATTGCTGCAGTGGTGCTACTCATTAGACAGACAGCTAAACTGGGTCGGTGTTCTTACCAAGACCGTTGTTGTTGTTGTTGAGCCTGAGGAAAAGCGAAAGTTTCTACTGTCTGCCGCTGCTCCTTTTCAAGTTTGCATTCCTTTCCGTTATGGCTGCCTTTCAAAGCGTGTCGTGAGGTCAACAGTGCCACCCTCCATTTCCCTCCATTCTCTAATTTGGCCTCTGCGACCATCAGTTCCCATTGAAGAACTGGAGGGGGGGTTGGCTTACAAGGCCTCCATGTTGAAGGCTGCAAGGCTTTGAAAGGGGCTCACGGCTGCACAGTGAGCGGAAACAAGCACGTGTACAAGATGGCACTATAGAGGAGGATTTGGGTCTAGGTTTTGAAAACCTTTTCTAGTTCTATTTTAGTTGGTAGATTTGCACTATATATTAGTGTTTTGTTTTTGAAGACAAGACGTTGTATTTGGGGAATCTTTTAATGAGTCTGTGTTTGTGTCATTTACTTTGTGAGAATGAAGAATGGATTTGAAACGAAAAAGGACATTTACTTGAAAAACCCATCAGCCCTGTTTTTATTTGTGAACGTTTGGTTACCAAAGACCTAAGGGGTACAGTTTTGCCTGCAGTATTTTGTCTGGAGGGCAGGATCTCAATCTGTGACCGATACTAGACTGGATGTGACCAGGACCTTGTATTGTTCGAGTTTAGCGTGGTGATACTTAATTAGGCTCCCAGTTAATACTACACTATTTTACCTTTCTAAAATAGATTTCTTTTTCCTGTGACGTTTTATAATTTTTATGTAAATACATAGAAAATTGTAAAAGTAACATTTTACTTATTTTTCACAGAATTTGTACATTTTTAGAGCCCTTGTTTTTGAAAGGAGGGGTCCTTTTTTAGGCTATTTATTTTAGTATAGTGATAATATGGATGTGATTTCATCTTTTTCTTTTTCTCGATTCTGCAGTTGGGTGGGAAGGAAAGGGGCGGGATGGAGTTGTATGTGACCTTTGGAGCAATGGTGTCCGCTCCTGCTCCAGATACACAGATTTCCATGTTCCAGAGCTCATCAGAAGTTAAAGATTTCAGTGGATGCAACATTTTATTCTTTTTATTTTTTTACAGGGCATTCAGAGCTCATAATCGACATGCGCTGCATTAATATTGGCTTATTGGGTTTTCAATCATGCAATACGTTTTTTTTTTTTTTGCTTTACTTTACGCAGTAATTTATGGACAATCCTCAGCTCTGAAATGGATATCTGTGGAAGGCTTTCCTCCCTGGCCGAGCGGAGCGCTCCGTTGGGTTCGGCCGCGCTGTTTGACGAAGCCTCGCCCCGCCGCCGGGGCGGAGACGGAGAGCCCCCGGGGCGGGGTGCAGACTGCCGACCCCGTGTCTGTCTCTGTAATAAAACATGATGTCATTAAAGAGCGCCGGTGTCCCGCAGCCTTGATTCACCGCGGCTAAAGCGCCGGCCTCTTCAGACCGGTCTCCCCCTGGCCCCGGGCCTGTACATCACCGCCCCCTCAGGGACATGGCTTACCGTCGCTGTTCCAGCCCGGCCGAGTCTGCAGCTTACGTAACCCAGCCCAAAATACCGGGGGCTGCCTTCTCCCTCTGCTGTGACAAACGCTTGTTAAAGGCCCACGCGCGTAGGTTTCCTGTTTTTCAGCTTTTCATATCATCTTGGAGCTTACAATTTGTGTTCCACACTGATCCAAGTGAAAAATTAATTAAAGTATGCATTTTTGAGTCAAAGAGCTATATTTCCAAGCTGATTGTAGAACAATTTCCCATGTGACATGACGTATGTTTTTGCATAATTATCAGATGACTTTGCTAAATGTTACAGTAACACAGAGAGCTGACCAGAGGAGGCGGTGAATTGGGCTCTCGGGGCAGGGACTTTTAAAAGGAAACCTCTGTCACTGCTCTTTTGTGGGCGTTTTAGATTCTAAATCCAGGAAGAGAAAGCTGATGCATGTGGGCCTTTAATAAAACGTACACTGGGACATTTGGCAAGATTTATAATGGTCCGACATTTTGAAAACGTTCAGAGAGTAATGCCACAGCGGATAACCTGCAAAACAATAAAAGATTAATGTGTCTGCGCTGATCATGTAGATGTTTTGAAAATGTACGCACCATCAGATCAATGGTAACATTTCCAAGAAGGACTACCAGTCTTCTGCATAACTTGCCCTTTCCTTTTAGTCATGCAGTTACCTGATCCACTGTCAAAATACCACACAATCTGATTTCAGTTGAGTTTATTGCACCTTGTAAAATTGTTTAATCATTCACATTAAAACCTCTTTATATCACAGGCTACAAGAGCAGACATTAAAAGTCCCCTTCGTTAGAAGTTAAGATTTTTCAGTAAATGAGACTTCCTAACTCAATTCATATGCACATTTTCAGTCTTAAGTAGGATGTTTTTCCTGTTCTCAAGAAGGAAAAGGATCAAACTGTAATCAATTCCCCTATTATTCGGGTCCCTTTAAAGAAGACAGACATTGAATGCACATTACAAAATAATTGATCACGATAAGAATATGCACCAATCACATTCCAGCACATACAATAAAAGCTTATTGGGTGGTACATTTCCCTTCATAAACCTGAATAAAAATCACTACATACAGTAGCTCATACAGTATTAATATTTGGGGGGGGGGAAACAAACAATAATACTGCTCAGTAAAGACCATCAGTAAAGAGTTAAGCACACAGAAAAAGGCACTTGTGCTCATAGTTCTACCTTGTTAGCCATGCTACTCCTGGTTTGGTCATACATCAGGCTTCTTGAGAAGCCACACTTCATTGCGCCTGTTGGTCAGTTTGAAGGGGCTGTCATAGCCAGCAGTGTAGTAGAGCTTCTCTTGAAACTCCAGTCCATCTCTCTGCAGGCTCTTCATCAGCTGAAGCAGCTGGTCTCGGCTCTTCTGCTGATTGGAGAAGCCCCCAAACGTGCTGAAAGACAGTGCGGGCCAGCTTTAAATCTAAGGTGTGTCAAAGGTCCGTCCTGCAGGGCTGCAGTGCCTGCTGGGTTTTGTGGTTTCCTTTCTATCAGCAGCCAGTTTAGGCCGTTGAGACACCGCATGCGAAAACCAGCAGACCCTGTAGTCCTCCGAGACAATTCTGACAGTGTCGTAAGTCCAGTGTTGTTAAGATACATTTTAAAGGTAG
This sequence comes from Conger conger, assembly GCF_963514075.1. NCBI lineage: Eukaryota > Metazoa > Chordata > Actinopteri > Anguilliformes > Congridae > Conger > Conger conger. Next base: position 35,898,310 of record NC_083764.1, read on the forward strand.
TAGTAAGTCGTTAAAACAAAAGCAAATATGAATACTTCTGTCCTCTCTCAAATAGTTCACTCGTAGTGTTTTTGATTGCCCTAGACAGTGAAAGTTAAGAATATTTAGATATTTAGAGAGAATTCTGATGATCTGGCAGCTTTACAATGCCAGGTATAGGGCTTCCAGGGTTTTTGGTCGAAAGAAAGAAAAAAAACTTCAAGCCACTCCAAAGTAGCTTGTACAGAGACATTATGGTGTCATTACACTGCTGTACAAGGTACACTGGAATTCCTAAAACCTGACATTGCAAAGCTGGTTGTCAAAAACATTGTAAATATCTTTTTTACTGTGCACACTAACTGTCTGGGCCAATCAAAACCACACAGTACCACTAGCATAGTATGAAAAAACCCTGAAAGTGACAGTTCAATGACACAGGAAATCCATTCACTTAACAAAACAGGCAGTCAGTCCTGCCCCCCTTTTCAAGTCCCTGTAAGTCTCTTGAGTCAGTCATGTTATTTTACATGCAAAAATAGAGGTATAAACATATTTCCCAATGTTATTCATAATGAGCTATTTTAAGGTTTTACTTTTATTACAATACAATACCCCTTAACGCTTGTATGTGCCATTTTGATGCTTGATGGACTGCAAAGCAAGAAATGTTTCCCGTTTGCTGAACCTCCTCCAGAACACACATCACATTTACAGAAAATGTGTGCACAAGGACATCAATCTCCTTTCCAGGGTTTTAAAGCTCATTTGCACACCAGTCTGCCACACTGACCAGTGAGGCATAGACAGATTGTATCATCTAGTTTTCTTATAGTCTTTTTGAGCGTAATTGAATCACAATTTCAGACACCATATGACCGCAAAACCTAAATAACAGCTGTATAGCTAGGATGAGCATTTTAACTTCCAACTGAGTCCCCATTCTTATCTTCTTGGCTAGTGAGCTGTGTCATTTTAATAAACCTCTTTTTGTGGAAGCTGGGGATACTAGGACAGGAAACATCAACTCGAATCTAAATCCAGCCCTGGTTTTTATTTTCTCCCAGGTAATCAGTGCTACTGATTTACAGGGTGGAAAACAAGCAGTTCTCAGCCCTAGAGGACCCTGAGTTGCTAATCTCTGTTCTAGGAGATCAAACAGCAAACTGACTCTCGGTTGCCCAGTGGTGATCCAACAGCATCCTATAAATTGCTTTATTTTGTTGGAAAGGCCTTTAACTATTCGACATGCCTGACCCTCACATTAAGCTACAGTATGTATGTTTTATTCTGGAGCTCTCATTTGATACAACTAGTGGACCAAACTTTGAGCAACATTGTCAAGTGCTTGCATCACACTCTCAAACATGCATTCTGTCAAGACAGTGAGAGATAGGGCATGATTGATGAGAAGAATTCTTGCGAAATATTCTCGGTAAGCCAATGTAACTTACTGATGGAGTAGTTTTCTTGTAATTTCTTGTTTTTTTAAAAATCATTTATGGAATACACTTAACTTCAGTACAACCATAAGTTAACAGTAGATATATTAAGTCAGCTTGTTATCAGTCATCAGCTATTCAGTTCTCATCCTGGATGCACCAAAGGCAGCAAAGTGTCAGCCAACTAGATAGCGTATGAAAACATTTGCCAGCTAGCTCGGTAGAGTAGCTTGTTTAGTGTTAATTTCTGATTTGATATTGGCTGTAACTGGCTAGTGCAGTTATTCATTGCCAATCATCAGATCAATAGCTAACATTCCCAGATCATGTCATTTCATGTCGGAATTGAATTGTTAGATAAAATTTTTTTTTTTTTTACTTTTACTTACTTTAACTTTTTTTAAACTTTTACTTTAACTCCCTGCTACAGAAAAAAAACAACCTAGGAGAAACATTGCAGTTCTAATTAAGTTAATTAAGTTTGTTATAGGATAAGTCTATACCGCTGATAATTAAAACTATTCATGCATATTCAACTGCAGGTACAATTTGCTAATTCTACAGGAGAGGTATCAGAGATTCACTGTGGGGTACTAGGACACGCCTGGCACCAAATGGACTCTCGTGCTTCTCCTGTATAGAATTGTTTTTCAAATAGCAATGCCACTGTTGGGCTGTGGTTTAGGTATGGCAGACACTGACTCTCATGTCCTCCACCGTCTTTGACACTACCTCACAAACACAGTGTGCTCCTTCCTGTCCTCAATGAACAAGTCCGGGTCAGTGGGCTTGGGTGGATCGGCCTGGTGCTCCTCGGGGAGGTAGAAGGATACGGTGAAGGTGGTCTCACAGGCTGGCCCTGCTCCAGGATCTACCAGGCAAGTTACTGGGGCAGTCATCTCCACCTTCTCCTCTAAAGCGCGCACACACACACACACACAGTGTGACACGTAAGAGTCACATTCTCCTTTTGGTAGAATTTGTGGCAGTCTTAACTGTAGGTGCTGTATAAAAGAGCAAGTTCCAAAATACTCCCACGCATTTTGAAAGTAAAGTAAAAAAGGAACACTACTTCAAAAGAATTATCTTACTTCAGGAAAAATAGTAACCTTTTAGTCAAGTGAGCTTCTTCAGACTGAGAAGCACAATATGTAGCCTGAAAATTGATTCCCATATCCTGGGTCTTTACAACAACCTGCCCCATAACAAAATGCTGTTTGACTGTTTGGTTGGCCAATCCATAAAAACAAACTAAACCTGAAATAATATTTTAAAACTATCAATAACTATTACTTTAAAACTTCTCTTTGTTAGCATTGAAGTGAAAACCTACAGAAAGGTAGACCTTCAGCAACAAGGTTGGGCAGCCCTTGTCTATTAAAAATGGTAAAGGAATCTTTCACCATAAAGCACATAACAATGCAGTGAAAGAATGAATTAATCTGATTGAATGTCCTAGGACGTGACAGTTATCCTCTGTAGGCATGCACAGCTATTTCTGACATAATGGGGCTCTGAGAGTTTAAATCCTTCAATAGAATTGTCTAATTATGTAGAGTTAACAGCTCACTACAATCCAGAGGTAGCAATTATGGTTGGAATGAAAACCAGTACACACAGCGATTCCCCAGGACTGAGTTTGAACATTTCTGGTCAAGCTTCTGCTGTTGAGGAATAAGTGGGTGCGTCCCATTATTCAGAAAATGCATACTCCTTCACTCCTCTACCACCCTCCTCCACTCTCCCCGGAAACCCATCTTTATGGACTCCACTGTCCCATTATCAAAGTAGACAAACAAAAGGGCCTCATCTCTGCCCTCCTCTACGCCACTGACAATGATGTAAGTTTCAGCGGAAGTCTTTTCACATTTCTGGGTGACTTCATCACGCTCACGCAAACATACTACGAAAACCCAACCCACAAAATCTGGCACTATCCAACTCCAGAAAGCGGAGATGGCACGGAACTTGAATTCCCCTAATTATGCAAAATTCATTCATTCATTCATTATCCTAACCCGCTTATCCTGAACAGGGTCGCAGGGGGGCTGGAGCCTATCCCACCATACATTGGGCGAAAGGCAGGAATACACCCTGGACAGGTCGCCAGTCCATCGCAGGGCACACACACCATTCACTCACACACTCAAACCCACAGGCAATATAGACTCTCCAATCAGCCTAACCTGCATGTCTTTGGACTGTGGGAGGAAACCGGAGTACCCGGAGGAAACCCACGCAAACACGGGGAGAACATGCAAACTCCACACAGAGAGGACCGGCCGACGGGGATTCAAACCCAGGACCTCCTTGCTGTGAGGCAGCAGTGCTACCCACTGCACCATCTGTGCAAAATATTTAGTCAAATTTGTGTATTGTTATTATCACACATATATCATCCTACCCGAATTGCGAAATGTTTTTGTGGCACATATCCTACAAAAAAATTGGCTATTTAAAACAGGGAAGTGGGTTTACATATTTGCTTGCACATAAAACCAGCATGACTCTGAATAAGCATGGAACATTACATTACATTACATTATTGGCATTTGGCAGACACTCTTATCCAGAGCAATGTACAGTTGATCAGACTAAGCAGGAGACAATCCTCCCCTAGAGCAATGCACGGTTAAGGGCTTTGCTCAAGGGCCCAACGGCCCAACGGCTGTGCCGTTACCACTGGGATTGTGGTTACCACTGGGATTCGAACCCCCAACTTTTGCGTGTCCCAGTCATGTACCTTATCCACTACACTACAGGCCGCCACACCATTATTTCCGTATGTAAACCTGCATGGATGAATTTATTCACCCAACCGTTTCCAAATTACTTATTACCAATACATTTGTTACAGTGTTACAGTGGGAAATAATTGTTTCTCAATGTGAACACTGAACATTGGAAAACGATAACTCGCATATGAAGCTCCATATAGGCTAGGCTACGTTTCACTAATTTACAGAAATGTTTATGAATTAGTGTATGAGCGATGCAACAAATAGCCAAGAACATAAACTGTTATAGCACAAGGTGTTCACATTGGACACATCAGGATTCTGGGATTACAGTGAATAGTTATTTTTGTATAGATTAAGGAGTAAAGGGGGTGGAGTGAAAAAATAATGGGACCCCCTGTTACTGTGGAGACTGGTGATGACCGCATAGGGCAGTGGTCCTTACTTCTGGTCCAGGAGAGCCGCTGGCTGTGCTGGTTTTCATTTTTGCCTTCATATTACCAACCAATTCAGATGAGGTACCAGGTGAGCTGAGTTAACTGTGTAATCAACTGTTAATTGATCAATTAAGTGCTGAGTAACAACAAAAGCCAGCACACCCTGGAGTGAGGACCACTGGCATAGGGGAACTCACTCTGCTCGTTGCTCCCCTGGATGTATCTGAAGAGCCGTCTGAAGCCGGTACTGATAGCCGGGTCATACTCCAGTCCGGTCACCCTGGTGCTTACCCACTTTGCAGACTGATACGTTCGGACATCATAGTCTTCACTCTACAGGGGAAGCACACATGTACACATACACGCACGCACAGCTAATGAACAAAGTACCCTCCTACCTCCCATTATATGATCCGATGACTAATACAGTCCTAAGGTAGCCACCTGAACAATGTGGCTGCCACATTGGCTATAAGACCATAAATAAACAAGCACACATTGTGATGATCATCACATTATTAACAACAATAATAAAAATAAAAATAATAATAATAATAATAATAATAATAATAATAATAATCTATTATTATTCTTAAGCAATTCACCTGATTAAGTAGATATTATATAAAAACATCTAAGAAAACACATGGTGTAAGTATTTACAAGTTGCACTGCGAAATCGCATTGATTAACTAGAGTGTGTAACTGTAATCTACCAACCTTACTATGCCCGGGTATGAATTTGGGCAATTGAAGACTAGTTGAAAACAAAGCTTGTTGGACAGCTTTAAACATCCCTCCTGCAAAAAGGAACAATACAATGTGATAATGTCAGGCTGCATTCAACATAGATTATGACAGATAAAATAAAAACATGTACATTTACACCACGCTCGCTAGCGAGTGTAACTACGGGATTGGTTAGGCGATTTGATGACAATGAACACATGCGAGTTGTAGCTAGTCATTTAGTGTAATTTACTTGCTACTTTCTTACACGCAATAGCTCATCCAAATTAAGAAAAAACAGGAAAGTTGCTAGCTTGGCCGGGAAGAATTACACTCAATGAAACATACCTTGCAAAATCGTTACGTGTAAGGTTAGGAAGAAAAGCAATCTAAGTTGTATCCTCATCTTTTTATAATTATAATTATGGCAAAACATAAACAGATAGCTAGCTTGCTTACTACAGTATCTATGCGTTATAGTTACCTCCTTTAGCAATGTGTACTAAAACAAAAACAAAAATTGCTAATATCCTGCAACCTGCAACACACTTACGTACTCTTGGGTTACACAATACCACATTCCATCGTCACAAATACGTCAGCGCTATGGGACGTACATACGACCAAAGAAGCAACGCGATACGACCAAAGAAGCAACGCGATTCGCAAATCGTACGGTCAATGGGAAAGGAAACCCGCCTCCACCATTTGGCCAGCATACACTTTTTCATTATCAAGTGGCATGTTTTCCCATAGCTTAATTATGATTATTTAGTATCTCATAATTATGAGCACCTTCTCATAGTTACGACAAACTCATGAGTTAGTATCTCATAAACAGACTCATCAGTTATGATAATTTCTCGTAATTGAAATAAGTCATCATAGAACGTAATAATTATGAGATAAATTGTAATTATGAAAAAAGTTTCTCATAATTCTGAGACTAATCCTTTTTTTTAAATCTCAATAATGAAAAAGAACGCGTAATTGAAACGGGCATTACGTAATAAAGTGAAATACTGCAACTAGATCAATGGCAAGCCATTCTTTGTTTATTGTGTTAAAAATGTGATGACATGAGCATATTAATTCAGTTATTCAATTCGGCAAGGTAACTTCTTGAGCTAATGCAAGCTACTTCATGAATAGACCTATGTAGCGTGAGAAAAGCACCTTGTAGCTCGGGGATTGTAATATATAAAACCAAATTCCATAAAATTACTTATTACATTTACTTATGCTCAATTTAGAGAAAAAAACATTTCGAACAGATCGTGTTCGTAAGACAATATTTGCAACGATACAAGAAATCAGTATACATTTGTTCAATTACAGAACATAAGGAGCAATTAAATTCCAGAAAATGTGTAATGATCATGTCCAGTACAGTGTGTATTAATCGGAGAGAAGTTTTTAATCACGCAACACATTGAAAAGCCTACTTCATTGTATGAAAGACAGAAATATGAAAACAAACTATATACACTGTTCTTTCAAATTGGTGACATTTGACTAGCTTTATTTACAATGATGTACATGATTTAAACCAGCAACATCCTCATTTGTAACCAAAGGTTTTTAGGTTGAAATACTGGCGCGGCACTCCTAATACACCCTTGAGTGAGGTATCTGAAACTCTCCACGCCTACTGCAGATAGAAGGTATGCAGCTGTGTTCATTGGTGGAAAGAAAAATGTATGTAATAAAAAATCACTCCACAGATATTCTAAGCAAATGAATACATGCTACTTTTTTCTTTTTGTTTGTCCAAGACATACATGTATCTACATCCTCATAACAATATACATAATACTAAATACATAATATAATTCCATAATTATACAAAACAGTGGGCCCAGTTAATAAGATAGAAGGTAGTGTAGATGCTTGATGGTCCATACTTTAAGCTGAGAACATTAGACTGTTCAGTCAAAGCAGTGCATCAAAAGACTCAAAAGAGTGACTGCAGTGCATTGTGGGGTTTTGTACTGCACATACACTCAGTGACTACTTTATTAGGTAGACCTGTTCACCAGCTCATTAATGTAAATATCATCCAATCATGTGGCAGCACCTCAATACATATAAGCATGCAGACATGGTATAGAGGTTCAGTTGTTGTTCAGACCAAACATCAGAATGGGGAAGAGTGACTTTGACTTTGGAATGATTGTTAATGCCAGATGGGGTGATTTGAGTACTGCTGATCTCTTTTCACACACAAGTCACTAGCGTTTACAAAGAATGTTGCGAAAAACAAAAAACAACCAGTGAGCAGTAGTCCTGAGGGCAAAAACACCTAATGGGAGAGATCAGACTGGTTGAAGCTGAAAATAACTCACATAACCACACATTACAACAGTGCCAATGTCAACACGAGGACCAAAGCGAGCTCAGTCATTGCAAAGGGCTTGATAGGACAAGGAAGACCTCTCCAGTTGATGACCAAAGAATTCTCACCTTAATGAAAAAGAAAAAAACACTCTTTGACAGATCAGAACGTGTGGATGTGTCTGTCCACAGAGGAGTTCAACAGAACACGTACAGAGATGCAAACCACAAGTTACCCGCAAAAACGTCCAGGTTTACAGCTAAGAAGTACCTAAAAGACCCGACGTTTCAGAAAAATGTTCTGGAAAAAGGTCTTGTGGAGAGATGAAATGAAGATACCAGAGTGATGGAAACAATGGAACAATCTCACTAGGCATGTTTAGGCTTCAGTCATACTGTCTTTTAGTGTAGGCTCTAAATGTACCTCTTTAGTCAATTCCATAGTTAAGGATGTCTGGCAGGGGTAAATCAGGAACATTGTGCGGAGGTTTGGACAGCTGAGCAGGCTGGGGCACCCAAGCACTGCTGTCCCCCAAGCCAGCAGGGCCAGACGTATGCTTAGCAGCCTAACCCTGAACAATGATCTGTGCTATCACACAGAGGGACTCATGACTGCATAGCCAGAGTTAGCCACTGCAGGGTTAGAACATCAGTTGAAATCGAGTTGGGGTTTTGGCACAGAGACTGCATCTTATTCTGCGACCTAATGGCCTGTAGCGTAGTGGTTAAGGTAAATGACTGGGAAACGCAAGGTTGGTGGTTCTAATCCTGGTGTAGCCTCTATAAGATCCGCACAGCCGTTGGGCCCTTGAGCAAGGCCCTTAACCCTGCATTGCTCCAGGAGGACTGTCCTGCTTAGTCTAATCAACTGTATGTCGCTCTGGATAAGAGCGACTGCCAAATGCCTGTAATGTAATGTAATGAGTTCATGGACTGCTGCAGCCCTGTTTCTCCCATAGTTAATGCCCACACCATGATGCAGCCTGGAGCTATAGATACATCACCCTGCCTCTCTGAACTGCACACTATACTTCCCATCAATTGGACTTCCTACATTTCCAGCTAGTTTATTACCTCAACTATAACCCACTGTGCTAATCAGTGTTAGAAATACACCTTCCAGCATCTCCAAAAGCCAAGTTATTTACACTTGCTTCTTGCGTATTCATAACAAGTGAAAATAAAAACAGAAAAACGAGCTCTATGTTGTTGTAGAGGCAGCTAAATTCTTTGACTCACCAAGCACCCAAAACAAGCAGGAGCTGAAGTTGGCAGCAGTATAAGCCTGATAGAGCAACACCAGGTGATATCTATGGGCCACAGCATTAATGTGTCCCAAACGTTGAAACATTGATGCCTTAAAATGGGGGGTGCGAGGCAATGGCGCTGTAATTTCTGTATGGTGTATATGCTTCAATAAAAGTTGAGAATGTACACCTAAATCTCATGTGAATTATTTGATTACAAATCTAAAAAATGTTTGTCCCAAATGTTATGGAGCTTACTGAAATTGTCAGTGTGTTTTAGAAGGATTTGCACTTGTTTTTGAATGTACTCAGCTATAACTATCAGCATCCTTTTCAGTTTTTCGCCATAATAGCTGACAACAGCCATATAAAGTTAGTCCTCCCAGTAATGTTATCAGCAATTCTAAGTGTCAGCTGCGTTTGGTTTCAAATGCATTGTACACCATGCATGGCCTATTTTCAGTTATTGGTGGTTTCAGAGGTTAGGGGAAAACATTCTTTAAAAGGGGTTAGGAAATACTCAAGTACACATTATGGATGCATATAGCGCTTTGGCTGCTTGGACTTAAACTTGTTTAATCTTGAGGGCAGTGTTCTTCCTCCGTGCAGGTGCTCTCTGCACCTGCCGTGCCCTGCTTCCGAAGCCCAGGGACTGCAGCGAATCTGCCAGGAACTTCTGCGTGGGAGAGACGCACAGCATCACCAGCAGCTTGGCATCCCCTCCTGGAGCACAGCATGGAGATAAGAAAAGGCAGTGAGGCAACGATGGTGCTCCTCCCTGCTGAAAAACAGCTCAAACCAGGTTGAAACAACTGGTGGTGGCTGGTTGACCAGTTCACACCAGCTCCCAGCTTGACATGGGTTGACCAGTTTTGAAACAGACAAGCTACCAGCACTAGCTGGTTGACCAGCTGAAACCCAGCTAGACCAGCTTCATGACCAGCCTGGCCATGCTTATTGATCAGTTCATACCTAGCTAGACCAGCTCATGATCAATTTTACATAGCTGGATTTTACAGCAAGGCTGTAACCTAGGGGTGGGAAACCTGGGTCCTGGAGGATCTGTTCCAGGGATCAGCTACTATGGTCCACAAGGGCCGAGAACTGCTGGTTTTCCACCCTCCCTTTACCTATGTGAAGACAGTCTGGCCAATCAGTAGCACTAAATTACCCAGGAACAAAAAAAGAAAAAAAAGATTTGGATTCAAGGGCCAGAGTTGATCCCTGCTATCTCATTCAGGAACTGGTTTCTGCCAATAATTAATACAGCTGTAATAATGCAGCTGGATCAACCAGTGTGTTTTAGCTGTCATTCATGAGGTTTTCAAAAGATGTGGCCAAAATGTCAGACAATGGGGGTCCCCAGAACCACTGCTCAATACCAGATATAGCCAGTTCTCCTCAATTAGGCTATTTAGTGATTTAGTCATTTTTATTTGTGTCACAAATCTGGTGTACATTTGATCATAAGGCACATTTTTGTCGATATATATCTTTGTTCCCTACTCCCTCACTTGGAGAATATTCATGGAAGGGATTTGTTTTGTCATTTAAATGAGCTTTACCAATGGAGTCCTGCAGCAGGTGCGTCAGCTTGCTGTTCCTGTACGGGACGTGAGGGCGCTGCTCGGCCAGTGCGCCCAAAACGTCCGAGAGCGCCGAGAGGCTGCGATTGATGCAGGACGTCTCCCACAGAGCCGCTCCTGTCACCCCCGACATCCCTGCAACACGAAACCCCACGTCAACACGCTGCAAAAAAAAACATGTTACATTCACTTACATTTTACACATTACACTCATTACATTACACTCTACATTAGGGCGACATTGGCTCAGGCGGTAAGAGCAGTCGTCTGGAAGTCGGAGGGACACCTAACCCTGACGAGCTGGTTGGTGCCTTGCAGGGCAGCCGATCGCTGTTGGTGTGTGAGTATGAGTATGAATGGGTGAATAAGAAGCATCAGTTGTAGAGCTATATAAATATATATATGCCAACCATTTGCTCTTTACCACTCAGTAATAGCAGGTCTACACATTATAGCAGGGATCTCAAACAAATTATTGGCTTAATGCAAGTCACCAATGGGTAAGGAGCCTACACAACTGGATTCCTGGATTGAGTTCAGTACTGAATAAAGGAAATCACAAAAACCTGTAGAAAATGTGGTGATCCAGCAGTTTGAGATCCCTGCCTTAGTCTTTTTCTGTGGATTGTAGCAATTGATCAGAAGACATACAGTACCACTGATTACTGGTTTCATGTACAGTGTAGTCCGTATGTATTTTAACAATCATACAATTTCTGTTCTTTTGGCTCTGTACTCCTGCACATTGGATTTGAAATGAAACAATGAATATGAGGTTAAATGCAGACAATCACCAATAATCTGAGGGTATTTACATCAATATTGAGCGATCTGTGTAGGAACGTCCCTTTTTATACATATTCCTCCATATTAGGGGACCAAGAGTAATTGGACAGTTGGCTTCTCAGCTGTTTCTGATTAGTCAGATCTCAGTCAAATATTCAGTCGCATCCTTAGTGCAGGTATGCTTTTGATTGCCGTTGGAGTGTGGTATTGGCATTGTCAACATGAGCACCAGAGTTGTGCCAATGGCAGTCATCAAGGAGGCCATTAGGAGGCTGATAAATAAGAAAAGAACTGTCAGAGTATCAGGGTGCGAGACAGAGGTGAGGAGACGTGAGCATAATGTGAAAACGGTAGGCTTTATTGACAAGGGGCCGACAGAGCGTAATCCAAAGAACAGGCAAAGTTTTGTCACGCCCCCCTGCTCCATTTTAACATTTCCCCCTTTTGCCTTCCAACAGGTTGATTGGTGGGTGTGGTCCCTCTACAAGTGGCAGCTGGAGCTAGTTTAATTCCAGGTTAAAGGAGCTCCAGTGCTTAGGGGGCAGTAATATCACACCTGTCGTAGGACAGACGGTTTTTGTTGTATTTTTGCACCCGCAACAATGGAGAGGAAAACTAAGGACCGGAGTTAAAGTACAGAGAGACATGTAGAAAAGAAAAAGAAACCAAGGAAAAAGGGGCACGGATGTGACACAGAGATATAGGCAAAACAATAGGCTTAACAAAATCAACTTTGGAGCATCAGAGAGCACTGGTGAGCTCAGATATTGCAAAGGGGCTGGTAGGTCAAGGAAGACCTCTACAGTCAATGACCAACAAATTCTCACCATAATGAAGAAAAACCCCAAAACACCAGTCCAACAGATCAGAAACATTCTTCAGGAGGCAGATGTGGATGTGTCAGTGACTACTCTCCACAGTGGACTTCACAAACAGATCTACAGAGGCTGCACTGCAAGATGCAAACCACTAGTTAGCTGCAAGGATGGCCAGGTTACAGTTTGCAAAGTAGTACCTTAAAGAGGTCTAGCAAAAGGTATTGTACACAAGTTTGGGACCAAGTTTAACTTGCATCAGAGTGAAAACAAAAGCAAAGCGTGGAGGCTAAAAGGAACTGCCCAAGAACCAAAGCACCCCCTCCATCTATGAAACATGGTGGTGGGGGTGATATAGTTTGGACATGTATGGCTGCCACAGGTGCTTGCTTTATTGATAATATACTTCTGATAGCAGTAGCAGAATGAATACTAAATTGTACCAAAGCTTCTAACCTGCTCAAGTTCAATCAAATGCCTCCAAACTCATTGGACGTTGCTTCATCCCACAGCAAGGCAATGATTCCAAACCTACACCAGTGCTCTCTTATTTTTTAATGATGTTCCAAACTATTGATATTGTTTGGCCAATGTCTCCAACTGGTCTTTTTTTATTTCACAGCCTCATAATGGCTTCCTTGACTTTCATTGGCACTCTGGTCGTCATGTTGACAAATGCCAAAAACAGACTCCAAAGGCAATCGAAGGCCTAGAATCAAGACTAAATACCGAAAGCGTTTCTCATAGTTAAAGTTAAAGTTAAAGGCAATAGCCTGCACTTTAACCTCATATTCATTGTTTCATTTCAAATCCAATGTGCTTGAGTACAGAGCCAAAAAAACAGAAATTGTAACACTGTCCAAATAATTACAGATTGCACTGTAAATACTTCCACGTAAATATCCCAGGAGACAGAAGTAAACCTATAACTTAAAGCTTTTTTTCCCCTTGCTTTAACTCGGCTTCAACACCAAACCCACCCACGCATTCGCTGCCGGCCAGGTCCACCAACTGCAGCTTTGTCTTGATGGGGGCCTGGGCGATGCTGGGTCTGGGGGAGGGGTATGGCGAGTGGCATGGCGAATGGCAGGGGGAGGAGGCGGGGCTTGTTGACTGCTCGTCCAACCCACGGCGGCTGGAGGCGGCCCTACGACAGCGGGGGCTCCACCACTCCCTTTGGTGCGATCGCTGGACGTCCTTCCGAGCGCTCTGCAGTCTTCGAGCTGGAAGCCACAGGAAATGGCAGAGTAAAATAAAGTCAGCGAATTAGTAATCGTAAATTAAATTGACCACTGGCCCATTTCTGGTTCTTAACTCGTAATATTTGTAGGCTTTTTTGGGGTGGTTTTATTGTCCCAGAATGCAGGAAAGGGTGCAAAAGCTTAAACCTATATAGCCCACATTTTAGCGCACAAAAAACAGACCACTTTCACTGAACCTAACACTTCTGGTTAGAAGAAATGTGTTGAAATTCTATCACAACCTCCATGTCACAGAGAGTTGAGATTTGATTGAATGATAACTGAGTAAAGCAGACCAGGCTGTGCAGCTGTTTGAAGTAAGCCACGCTGGTGTGATGCAGTCCCATGTAATGGCTAAAGGAAGGAGGCCAGCCTCACCCAGCACCAGGGCGTTGGGGCTCTTGGAGGTGACCGTGATGGTGACGATGAGGTGGGAGCGGGAGGAGTCTCTGTGGACCAGCGTGGGGCTGCGGGCTCTCAGCCTGAGCACGGTGCTGAGCACCTGCATCACATCCGCTGGGCTGCACACCAACCTAACACATACAGCAGTCACATACACCTTCCAAGACCAGCCAGGTTTACTTAGTTTCGGTTAGGCAGATAGGTTACTCGTTGGACTGCAGATTTCAGTTCTCACTCCTTATTCCACACTCCATTTCCCTATCCTTTACCGTTACAGTCTAGAAGGGCCAGACTGGTCGAAGCTGACAGGAAGGTGACAGTAATGCAAATAGCCACACATTACAACAGTGGTATGCAGAAAAGCATCTCTGAACACACAACGAGTCAGTGGATAGGCTACAGCAGCGGAAGACCAATAAGTCTAAAAAATAAGTCTAATGAACACCTAATAAAGTGCTCACAGCATCACACGCGCACACACACACACTCACATGCAGTCAGATCCATACCAACTTAACCAGACTAGAGCGTGGGAGCAGGCTGGGTGTGGAACTCACTCATAGGAGAGAGCAGGCACCTCGCTGGTGCCCGTGCTGGTGGTGATCACATCCCTCTTCACCCCTGCGGCCCCGCCCTCGCCGTCTCTGGACAGGAGATCGAACACCTCGTTGTTGTATACCTCCACCACCGACACCTCCACTGTGTGGCTCTCAGCTGGCTTCTCTGAGATCAACCTGCCGGACACAGGGTAAGGCGCCAAGTGAGCGTGTCCATCTGTATGCTGCTCTGCTGAAAAAAACTGCTCAAGCTAGGTTTTGAAACAGCTGGTAGCTGGTTGACCAGCTACCAACTCAAACAAGCAACCAGCACTAGGTAGTTGACCAGTTCATACGTAGCTAGACTAGCTTTATGACTAGCTTGGCCATGCTGCTTGACCAGCTAGTCCAGCTAATGACAATCTCAATTTTCAAGCTGGCATAGCTAGATTTTACAGCAGGGTGTTATTGCGGGATCAGCCAAGAGGATGTAATGCCTTCATACAGTCAGCAGATGTGAAAAGTGTGTGGTGTGGTGTGTGTGCATGTTGGAGCATCACAAAAGTGTGTGTTTTGGATTCAAATACTTTACTGAGCTCAACTGATCTTGCCTGGTGCAAGTGAGCTAACGAAGAGGACTAGAAAGTAGGGTTTGCACATTTTGAGAGTATTTTATAGGTTCCAATACACCAGACTAGCTCAGTAAAGTGTAGGTAAGTATTTGAATCCAAAACAATGACGTATTCGACCCAGGTCTGGTGTGGTGTAAAAGCTGAGAGGTTGGAGATGGTGCGGTCCTGTGCATCAGTTGAGAGAAGTCCATGCAGGCTGGAGTATGTGCTGGTCCCCTGCGGCCTGTGTTATTCCTTGAGAAAGGCGTTTAACTTGTGGTCTGCAGTGTACCTGAAGAGCTCTGTAGCTGACTTGGGGATGATACCCTGTAGTGGGGCTCCATCGAGTCCCGCAAAGTCCTCAGCCTGAGAACCAATCATCGTGTGCGTCTTCCCACTGCCCGTCTGACCGTACGCCATAATACACACGTTGTACCTGCGCAAACAACACACTGCACACTGTCACAAGAACAGCCCATTCAGCCCAGCAATGCTTGCCTTTCCCTGCCACTAAAGCAGGGGTGTCAAACTAAATTCCCAAGGGGCCGCAGTGTCTGTAGGTTTTTGTGGTTTCCTTTCAATCATGTGCCAATTAAGGCCTAGAGAACAAGGTGTGTAGATTATTTAGCAAATCAAAGACTGGAATGGACCACAGGTGCCGAGAACATCCAGAAAACCACCGTCCACTGTGCCCCTCCAGGACTGGAGTTTGACACATGTGCACTAAAGGGTGCCTAAAAGCTGTATAGTATCTAGCACTGTGTCAAGCCTGGTCTTGGAAACCCCAAGAGTTTTCCAAATATGGCTGTCTGCATGTTTAATGCTACATGTATAGCATTAGCAAGCTGAGAGCGGATCGGCTGCTTTTCTTGACATACCCATCCAGCAGTGAGGTCAGCAGCGGCTTCACTTCCTCAAACACAGCTTCTTGGGAGTCCTCTGGGCCATGTACCCTGCCAATCAAATCCCCATTGTGACACAACAGTTCCTCCCACTTTACAATGCAGCTCATGCATGATCCAAAGAGCTGCAATCCTAAGTGTGTATATTTCTGTATTCTGTTCCCAGGGATCAATATAAAAACATTGTACCTCTCAAACTCGAACATTTTGTTCATTGCAGAGCTCCCAGATTTGGAATTCACAAGAACAGAGTCCTGAAATAGTCCAAAACCAAAAGTTGAATTCATCCCACTGCTACTATATTCAATATTAAAGAAGCAATAAGAAGAACAGTTTCTTTAATAAGCACCGAGCAATAGCAGTAGATTGCTTCATATACTGTACAGCAAATAAAATACAGTTGTAAATAGGTTTTTTTAAGAAACACACAAGGTTTAACACATTAACTACAATAGGCAACATGAAGAAAAGTATTAAATCAAACTTTTGCAATGCGTACTTACATCGTTGACTGCCTGTACCACCTCCTCTGATAATGTGAAACTAGAGAGAACAACAGTAGTCAGTACCAATCTAACCATTCAAGAAATACAGAAAAAGGACAACTCAAATTGGAAATGAGAAAATAAAGAACACTCAATGTAGATCACTTATATGAATAATCACATGTATGTTAGATCTACAGTGAGTACAGTAACCAGATATCTGCTGTAGTTACCTAGTCCCTGAGACTGACTGTCCTGGTGCACCGTCAAAGGGTAGAACTGGACGCACCCGACAGTGAACTCTGATGTTCCCTCTCAGCTCCTGGAGCAGAGAGGAAGGAAGAACGCTCACAGACCAAAGAAAGCTCACAGAATGATCACAGACCAAAGAAAGCTCATAGACCAAAGAAAGCTCACAGAATGCTCACAGACCAAAGAAAGCACACAGAATGCTCCCAGACCAAAGAAAGCTCAGAGAACGCTCACAGACCAAAGAAAGCTCACAGAACGATCACAGACCAAAGAAAACTCACAGGCCAAAGAAAGCTCACAGAATGCTCACAGACCAAAGAAAGCTCACAGAACGATCACAGACCAAAGAAAGCTCACAGGCTAAAGAAAGCTCACAGAACGCTCACAGACCACAGAAAGCTCACAGAATGCTCACAAACCAAAGAAAGCTCACAGGCCAAAGAAAGCTCACAGAATGCTCACAGACCAAAGAAAGCTCACAGAATGCTCCCAGACCAAAGAAAGCACACAGAATGCTCCCAGACCAAAGAAAGCTCATAGACCAAAGAAAGCTCACAGAATGCTCACAGACCAAAGAAAGCTCACAGAATGCTCCCAGACCAAAGAAAGCACACAGAATGCTCACAGACCAAAGAAAGCTCACAGAATGCTCCCAGACCAAAGAAAGCACACAGAATGCTCCCAGACCAAAGAAAGCTCAGAGAACGCTCACAGACCAAAGAAAACTCACAGGCCAAAGAAAGCTCACAGAATGCTCACAGACCAAAGAAAGCTCACAGAACGATCACAGACCAAAGAAAACTCACAGGCTAAAGAAAGCTCACAGAACGCTCACAGACCAAAGAAAGCTCACAGAATGCTCACAAACCAAAGAAAGCTCACAGGCCAAAGAAAGCTCACAGAATGCTCACAGACCAAAGAAAGCTCACAGAATGCTCACAGACAAAAGAAAACTCACAGACCAAAGAAAGCTCACAGAATGCTCACAGACCAAATAAAGCTGAGAAACCAATATTAACTCTTGGAACCAATCATATAGGATTGATATATCAGCCAGTAGTATTGGGAAATAAATTGAAAGAAACCTTCAGAGGCCTGTTTCACAAAGCAGGATTAATGAGTCACCCAGCCAGCAGCTACCACAGGCTTCTCAGCACCAGTACGTCTTTGAGTGAAATCAGAGAAAGAGGCACTCACAACCAGAGCGTTATGAAGCAGCTTCCTCCTCAGCCTCTCAGCCTTGCACCTCTCCTTCTCCTCCTGTAGGGAGCGCTGCAGAGCATCCACCTGAGCCTGCAAGGCTGAAATAAAAAACCATGCTTGTCAGCACGCCACTTTGCTGCAGACAAAAAAAGCAGTAGATGCCTAGAAAAGACAGCCTGGCCATATATTCCAAGATTGTACCAAGTACCTGAGATATTTAATACCAGTATTAATTCAATAGCTTCTTGAACTTTAATAAAAATGAGGCCATACTGTTAGATGACCTTTGGATTGTTCATACACTCACTTTACTAATATGTATTCTAAGATGTAAATGAAAAACTGGCCAATCTGAGGAAATTCAGTGATGGCTTTCATCCATTCAAACAACATGACCATTGGCAATTCCTATAAGAGCACTGGATCTCACTAGATCATTCAAACAACTAGCTGTGTCAGTCAAGAAATCTCCATCCCATCAAAAAATCCCATCAATGTCAGATACTTCAAATCGCTGTCATTAGTGGCAGGAGCAGTCATGTTAGGATGTCCGTGCGAGTGGTCAGGTCGTCACCATGGTGTTCAGGTGACACAAAGGATACGTGACCTGGCTGCACTCGCTGACGTCAGAGGGGATTATCACTGCAACCGGCTAGTATCTGCCTGTGATACGGGTACTCCAGAAGGTATGGACATTGGGACCCTACTGAGTGTAACCCTGGTGTAAAACCCAGCTATGACCAGTTTGAAATTACTAGCTGCCAGAGGTTTCAAAACATAGCTTGAGCTTGTCAAACCATGGAGCTGGTCTGAACCGGTCAAGCAGCTACCAACTGTTTAAAAACCTAGCTTGAGCTGTTTTTTTACAGCAGGGAGTGTTAACTAAATAGTGATCCAATAAATTAAGCAAGCAAATGGTAAACATGTTGTCCCCCATTAGGAATTTCAGCATAGCATATAGCATATAGCATAGCTTATCTAATCTTATTTGAAGTTAAACATAAATAATCGTCCCAGGCTCTGTCCCAGGCTCTGTCCCTGATGCTGTCCTGCGCTCCGTCCAGTGCCCCGTCTCCAGATCCATCCCAGGCTCCTGCCCCGGCTCCCCAGCGCTGTCTAAAGCCTGGGCTCAGGCCCTGTCCCCAGCGCTGTCTAAAGCCTGGGCTCAGGCCCTGTCCCCAGAGCCACTCCAGACCCTCCTGAACTACCAGAGCCACTCCAGACCCTCCTGAACTACCCCAGCCACTCCAGGCTCTCCTACCCGAGGCCCCCCAAGCCACTCCTGTTGCCCTGTCACCCCTGTGTTCCGTGTTTCCCCAGACTCACCCTCCCTGCTCCTCCTCCCCTTAGGTGTCCCTCTTAGCGACCATCCAGTGCCGGTCGTTGAGAGGGGGCTTCTGTCACGTTCCGTGCCCTTTTTTCCTTGTTTCCGCATATTCTATGTGCTTTCTGTGCTTTTGCTCCGGTCCGCTCCGGTTTTCCCTTTCTCCACATTACATGTCTCCGCCTTCCACACCATATTTGTATTATAGATCACTGCAAAATGTAGTCATTTCCTTTCGCACAGAAGTGCAAAGCCATGTGTCACCAGTTGAGAAGGCTAGTCTGGAGCCCCGAAAAACACATTTTACATATTTTTTTCTTCAGTCTATGTATCGTACATGGAAAAATAGATTTGTGGTGTGTGGGAGAAGGTTTTTGTTTTAGCCCAACAATAAGACACTTGATTTAACTAAGGAACTAATCACTAATCACTTCAATCAAGTAGAATCAGGTCTGCCTTTCAGAAAACATTAGAGACCCATGCTTTACATTCACCAATTACAATTAAAAACAAAAAGAAAATCAACAGTGCTGTAGCCATAAAAAGCAACAAGTTCATCTTTGCAGGGCTTCAACCGGATACAAAGTTTCGCAAATGTTTTTCTGTGTAGAATAAGTCTGAAGTAGCACATATCAATATATTCAAGGGGGGAGGTGTTGTGGCACTCACCCTGTACTTCACCTGTGTCTCCCTGAGGGCCACAGCTGGCAGAGCCGACTCGCTCCTGGAGCTCCCTGCTCTGCTCCTCCAGCTCTGTGGCGCAGCTCACGTACACAGCAAACACATCACGCAGATCCTGCTTCAGCACCTGCACAGCAACACAGCAGTGTAGGGAACTCTGCCCTGGGGCGTCTTGTGGCATAGCCTACAGCACTATCCGCATGCTAATTGTGAGCTGCATTGTGAGGTTCGAATCCGGCCACACGACCACTGTCGCATGTCCTCCAATCCTTCCTGTCTCTCTACCTTAGAGTATATAACATATAGAGACAGAGACGCATATAGAAACCTATGGGGGACAATTCCAGCACAGGACACCAGGAAGTGTAATAGCTTCACTCACTGCTCATGCTCATTTGTGCACTTGGTCACACGCCTGGTCACATGCACAACAGAGAAAACACAGGGTAATTAAGTGCCTCGGCAGGTGAACCAATTAAAATTAGGGCAGTTGCTAAACAAGGGAAACAACAAGATATTTTATGTCAGAGCATTTTATGTGAAGAAAAAAACATCTATATCTGTGTCTGTGTTCCAGGAAAAACAAAATCTGACCTCGGAAGAAATAATGGAAACAAATTATAAAAAATATGTAGCATAGGTGGAACATCAACATATTAGCGGAAATCATCAAATATGATTAGAGTCCAATGGGAGCTTTTTGAGTAAAATACAGGTATCACTAGGGGGGCGAGTTTATGTCAATTGGTGAAACTAATAGCTCAAAAGCTGGCCCCTTGGTCCCTACACTATTTTGCTTAATAAAGCTGAAAAAAATATATATATATAAAAAAAAGAAACAAATTGTCCTGGTGCATCCAGCGTTCCATTTATTACGCAAGAAATGGGCAGATAGGTCAAAACTGTACCACAGATTTGTACCTGCTGTATTACTTGAAAACAGTCCACAGTTTGTGTATGACCAGTGACGTATCGTGAGCTTAAAATTGGTGGGGCACAGAACTTTCATTCTTTCATTTTCATTGATTACAAAGTGTGTCAATGATCTGAATAATCAATTAGAAATTAACACATCGCGTTAAATGATGAATACAATTTAGAAAAATATGTTTTAATCTGTAAGCAGTGGTGGAGGCTTCCCCTGATTTTTTTTTAGATCAATGATTCGTTAAAAGGAGAGTTTTGTGCCCCACAATCTTTGAGCTTGTGAGATGCCACTGTGTATGACACCAATGTAATTGCTCTGTCTCCTACCTGTAATTCAGAGAGAAGCTTAGCTAGAGCAGTTTGTGTGTTTTTCTGCATGTGTTTGTGGTGCTGGTGATATTTCTTGGCTTGAAGAACATCTTCATTATCCCTGCGAAGTTTGCCCAGACACTATGAAGGTGAAGAGATATATAAATGCTACATAAGTATTCAACAACACTCCACAATCTACTGAACAGTGTATTCACAATCTAATAACTTATCTAGTCTAAAAATATTTGTTAGCAAATTCAAAAAAAGTTTTTTTTTTGTGTATTCTGTAAAATGTACTCTCATCCCGAATTACATCTGACCTAATTCAGAAAGTAGTTAAGCTAAATGAGGTCTGTCCAGGTCTGTCCAGGTCCCTTTAAATAAGTAGCCTACATTATCTTCCCAGACAGTGCGGCCATCTGTCGAACCAAATTCTTCATCGTTATCACGCTGCACTGAGCTCTTGATGATCATTTATACCAGCCTATTTAAATGCAGGTTGCTTTAGGTAAAATGAAGCGCCTCACCTCCGCCAACCTGAGGTGGAGGAGAGCATTTTCAGTCTCCAGCTCCAGAATGCGTTCCTCTTTACTCTGAAATAAGACAAATAAAACTGAACTCAATAATATTCGGGGCAGGGCAAAACTGACCAGGCAAGTGGCCGAAATTCATACAACGCACAATTACCTACAATGTCCTTTTTCATTCTATACGCAAGCAAACCTACGTCTACAGCAAGACGCATTTGCTCCCCCGACAAGGAATCTGTAAGTTAGCCTAATTAACCAGCTAGCTAACCAACAGCTTTCTTAGCCTAAGTTGACAATATTATCTCGCTACAGCAATAACGTTAGCTTGTTGATAACTTACCCGAAGTTTGTGTTCAAGTAAATGCACTTGGTGAGCAAATATTTGGTCACGGTTTACAAATAATGGCATTTTTAGAATTGTAAGACGCAGTAAACAAACTTCGACCAACTAAAACCAAATGGCCCGTTATCCCTTTCTCGCGCTGCTTACTAATCCTCTTTCACGTGGTGGATTCTGTCAAAGTGAGCGTCGTACATACTGTAGCAACTGTCGCTAAGGAGGGCGGGACTTGTTTTGTTAAGGGCGATATTATTGGTTTCGTGGTGGAGAGCACGCTCCGTTGACGCTATGGTTAGGGCTATCAATTCACTTCATGAATTCAAGCTTTTGGCAAACCAAAGCACTTCACTTATAAAGCAATTTCTGTGATTAATTGATCAATTCGAATTATTATTTTGGATATAGACTACTGTGGTTATATATATCTGCGTGGGTACCCTGGGTACTCCGGTTTCCTCCCACAGTCCAAAGACATGCATGTTAGGCTGATTGGAGAGTCTAAATTGCCCGTAGGTATGAGTGTGTGAGTGAATGGTGTGTGTGCCCTGTGATGGCCTGGCGACCTGTCCAGGGTGTATTCCTGCCTTTCGCCCAATGTATGCTGGGATAGGCTCCAGCCCCCCTGCGACCCTGTTCAGGATAAACGGGTTTGGATAATGGATGGATGGATGGACTACTGTGGTTATTATGGGGGCTAAAAGTTGGAATAAACCTCCACACTTAGCCTAATTGCTTTCTTTGTTAAGTGGGATTACTGTGTGTCTTCGGAACATAGACTGTGCCATGTTTAGTGAGATCCATCCATCCATCCATTATCTGAACCCGCTTATCCTGAACAGGGTCGCAGGGGGGCTGGAGCCTATCCCAGCATACATTGGGCGAAAGGCAGGAATACACCCTGGACAGGTCGCCAGTCCATCACAGGGCACACACACACTCATACCTACGGGCAATTTAGACTCTCCAATCAGCCTAACATGCATGTCTTTGGACTGTAGGAGGAAACCGGAGTACCTGGAGGAAACCCACGCAGACACGGGGAGAACATGCAAACTCCGCACAGAGAGGCCCCGGCCGACGGGGATTCGAACCCAGGACCTCCTTGCTGTGAGGCGGCAGTGCTACCCACTGCACCATCCGTGCCGCCATGTTTAGTTATAAAACCTATATGGTACATGTGTGTTCAGCAAGGATATCTATTTTTCTATTGAAATTGGGTCATTGCCTGCCAACATAACAGGAAATTTGATTATTTTATTCCTGACCCAAGTTGAATTAACGTTTAAGTAACATCTACCCAGAGACTCTGATATTTTAGAAAAATCAGTGTGTATGGATGTGTGTGTGTGTGTGTGTGTGTGAGAGAGAGAGAGTAGGCTATATGTGTCTAAGTGTCAGTTTTCTGCTGAAAGTATTGTGGTGGTATAAAAACTAAACCAGCCCTGGAAAGTGGGCCAGGGGGTTATTGTTGTTATTGTACAAGGCTTTTTGGCCATGTAGGTTGTAAGTCTGATGGGCAACTGCACCCAGACCTGCTGCCCATGGAAATATTTGTGTGGGACTTTACAGCCCCAAAGGGGGGAATTATGTGGTGGAAATCTATGATTAGTAATTCTATCTATATTTCAAAGATATTTCAATCCTGTCTCATATATTCTTGCTGAATGGTTTAGCATATTTTCACAGGCCATGAGCAGTCTGTTGGTTAGAGCTCAGAGATGGGTAAAGTACAAGTCAACACAGCAGAGTCAACAGGGCAGGTACCAAGTTGACCTTTATTAAAGAAGGTAAAGTGACCTGGGGAAAACCAAACTGAAAGATTTTGACAGGGCCTTGTTTATAGACAGTGTGATCATAGCTACTAATAATTAATGTGGATTTCAGAGTCTGATGTAGGCCGGGGTGTAGGGTTTAAATCTTCTTTGTAACTGGTCAAAACCTTGTATGAACAATAAAGTGCATTGCAATAAAGACAGTGTTCCTCAGGATAACGTTGCCTCCTAGTGATCGATTGCTACTACAGTATTCTCTATGAATTAATACTATACAGATTGTACAATGTTGCTGAGTACAGCTAAGTGAGAAACTGTTTTAAGGATTCTTAACCAGGCTTTCCATCAAACAAAATGATAAGATTCTTGAAGCTGAGGGTACAATACAATTTGGTTTTGGCTTTCTGGAAATGGGGGTGTTTATGTATAAACACTGCTGTAATTTCTACATGGCGAAACCAAAAATGCCTAAATTGTGAAAAAACAGAATACAGAATTAAATAAGTAAATGATGAGTCTTTGTCTCAAACACTGTGGAGGGTACACTTTATGTACACTCATTGAGCACTTTATTAGGTATTTACTATTACGTGTTCAGAGATGCTCTTCTGCATACCACTGTTGTAATGTGTGGTTATTTGCATTACTGTCACCTTCCTGTCAGCTTTAACCAGTCTGGACATCTCTCATTAACAAGGCATTTCTGTCTGCAGAATTGCTGCTCACTGGATTTTTGAATTTTCTGAATTATTTTTTTGCACCATTCTTTGCAAACTCTAGAGACTAGTGTATAGACTAACAACAGGAAAATGCTTAAACATTTATTAGGCTCATTGAAATCAATGCTATTTGGCGGCCATCTTGAAAACATTCAATACCATATCAGATGGTTTTCTCAATGTCAAGAAGGACATTCAGAACTATTACAGATGATAACAAATATTCTATATTCATGTTCAACAAGCCTCCTGCCTTGCATGGATATCAAACTTTCTGCATTAGACTTTTAGAAAGCATATAGTCTCCCCAAAATACCCGTCTTTTTGTATCATCTATTGCGTCACATTTTTTGCGACACAACAATATATTTAAAATGATTTCCCTCAGCTAAGTGGGTCCTATGATAATTATTCTGTAAATTTTTCTGAGGGATTTTGTTTGTCAGTTTGTGTCCAAATGTCACACCCATAACGCTGGAATTGCCCTGTTACAGCTGTTTAAAAATGTACAAAAAAGTTTGGGAAATTAATTAATACATTATTTAATTAATTGTATGTATTCAGGTGGTGGCACGGATGGTGCAGTGGGTAGCACTGCCGCCTCACAGTGAGGAGGTCCTGGGTTCGAATCCCCGTCGGCCGGGGCCTCTCTGTGCGGAGTTTGCATGTTCTCCCCGTGTTTGCGTGGGTTTTCTCCGAGTACTCCGGTTTCCTCCCACAGTCCAAAGACATGCAGGTTAGGCTGATTGGAGAGTCTAAATTGCCCATAGGTATGAGTGCGTGGCCCATAGGTATGAGTGTGTGAGTGAATGGTGTGTGTGCCCTGCGATGGACTGGCGACCTGTCCAGGGTGTATTCCTGCCTTTCGCCCAATGTATGCTGGGATAGGCTCCAGCCCCCCTGCGACCCTGTTCAGGATAAGCGGGTTAAGATAATGGATGGATGGATGTATTCAGGTACTTGTTTTTTCATTTTATTGTTAAATACGAGACCAGTAATTTACCAGTCTTTATTCAAATTACTTTAAATTGTAGTTGAGTTCACGGGAGCACCTCAGTTTGTCATCCAGTCATATTGGATCCCATCTCGGCTGACCTGCGCATCTCCGTCAGCTCTGAGTAAAAGCAATAAAAATAGGAAATGCTACAACCGAGTGATTTTTCTAACTATATAGATCTATATAGATTTATTTTGTATCTGTGTTTTTGGTTGATTACATGTGTAACAACGTACCCCCCCCCTTATGTGTAATAATCAACCCCACCTAGTCGGCCATGATTTGCAGGGTCATGCTAGCTTGACACTACAACTTTCCCAGTCAATAAGAATATCAACTGATAGCCCACATAATGTGGTTTAAAATTATGTATGTTATGATTTTTTCACAGCTAAACGCATGACAGAAGCTGAAAAATAACCACGATGTAAAAAAAAAAAAAACCCTTCTCAAATAAGACATTTGGTGCTATTGAAGTCCAAAAATCGGATAATCGAACTTAAAACTAACTTTACCGCGGGTGTTAAAACATGTAATACCATGATATTAAAGCTAATTGACTTTTGGTCAAGCATATAGAAGTATATAGAAAAAACTAAAATATTGAAATACACTATTACCATTCGTTTGGAGGACACTAGCTATATCAAAAAAATAATAAATAAATAAATAAATAAATAAATAATTAAACCCGCAGTCCCATCAAAACGCCAGTGCAGTAGGTGGCGGTGTGCACCTTTTCATAAACCTATCGAAGAAGAAGCATTTTTACAAAGTTTTCCGGGAGCGTGTCAGCTTTAATGTTTAACGTTAATTCAGCATTTGTCTCTGGGGTAACTGACTGAATAACGTATCTATCTATTTATTGTTGTGTATTGAGAGAAAAGGGAGCAGAATGACGAAATCAAAAGAGAAAAGGAGAGAAAAAATAAGCGTCGCCAGTGAGGTTAGTTGGGAATATTTTGTAGCATTATTAGGCGTCTTTTGGTGTTTACTATGTAACGCTGTGGGATGTTTTGATGGTTTAGTTAGCTAAATAATTGATACATACTGTATATAGTTTTAACTCGCTTTCATTTTATTCTGTATGATAACGTGTAGCCAAACGTTAAATTCAAATGTTTCGCACGGTTGTGTACGCACTGTAAGTAAAGCGAATGCACTGTCACATCAGAAATGACGTTTTCGGACGTGTAAACGTTCGCTTTACTGATGGAATTGTAGGTTATTGGGAAATGTTTTTCAGGAGACACACGCAGGGACACAGTGTGTTGGTATGAATACAAATGGGAGCAATGGCGTACCTTGCAGTGATTCCAGATTTGTGTACTGTACTAGATCGACCGCGTCGAGGGGCGCAAATCGCTTTGCCAGGATAGCCTGGAATGGGCGGAGTTCAGGCGGCGCCGAGAGGAGCTTTCTGACCAAGAGAGGTGAGACAATCTACAGACTTGATGTTTCAGTTTTTGGCCAGAACAACCATGATTTACACAAGGCAGTGTCCCACTCCAGTCAATAATAAAACAGGGTTACGAACCAGTGAAGTGGTTCCCAACCAGGGATCCCCTGTGTACTGTTTTTTTTCTTCCAAGCACAGTTGCAATCCCATCCATCCATCCATTATCTGAACCCGCATATCCTGATCAGGTTCGCAGGGGGGCTGGAGCCTATCCCAGCATACATTGGGCAAAAGGCAGGAATACACCCTGGACAGGTCGCCAGTCCATCGCAGGGCACACGCACCATTCACTCACACACTCATGCCTACGGGCAATTTAGACTCTCCAATCGGCCTAACCTGCATGTCGTTGGACTGTGGGAGGAAACCAGAGTACCCGGAGGAAACCCACACAGACACGGGGAGAACATGCAAACTCCACACAGAGAGGCCCCGGCCGACGGGGATTCAAACCCAGGACCTCCTTGCTGTGAGGCGGCAGTGCTACCCACTGCACCATCCGTGCCGCCCAGTTGCAATCCCTATTTTTTTTATTCATTTTTCTTAATTGGAGGATTTTCATGTCTAGAGGGATTATTTACCATTATGTCAGAAATAGCTAAACATTCTATGAAGAATGTCCATGAACAGTCTGACGTTAATGGTGTGCTTATTATGATGTATTGCAAACAGTTGCATAAAATGGGTTAAATTATTTAACTGAACAAATTAAAGACTGACCTGAATCAATAGGTCCCAATAGGTCAAAATCCCATTTGGTGAAAGTGTGGACACATGGCCACAAACACTAAGAATTTGGTAGATAATGAAGAATTCGAAGAAAAGCAAATGATAGCGAGCCAAACGTGCATTGTGAACAAACTGAATCATGTGTTGAAACGCAATTAGCAATCTATTCACCTAATTTGATCAGTTAAAAAATGTATTACCATATTTATGTAATTGTTTGAAATATAAAACAGTATGGTTTTATTCTTTGACATACATAGCTACTTCTGACCTAATATGGCTTAAGAGATCAATAATTCCTTTAAACATGAAAAGCACCTATTAACAGCAATGAAATGGCAACTCTGGTTGGAACAAAAACAAGCATACGCAGGAGGTCCCCAGAGCCGGGAACCACTGGTAAAGTGTGTATGTAGTGGTTATTGTGACAGTTGTTTCACAGTGCTAGTTTTAATTCCTGTATGGCACCCAAAAAGGGTAACTGTTTTTTAATGACCTGATTGCACTAAGGATTTGAATAATAAAAAATAGTGTAGGCCAGCCTAGCTGCCTTTCATAATTAATTTGCCTGCTGTGGATTGTGATCAATTCCATTTCAATTCAAGAAGCAAACTGAAAATGAAATTCATGAATTAAAAGATAGCCATAATATTCTAACGGATTTTTTTTGCAATTGATTGAATGTACTGAATTGCACTACATTGATCCTTACTGGAGAAACTTAGCTACTCAAAAGTTGTGATCCAGCCTCTACCTTAAGTCTCCTAAAATCAGACCATTGCTTACAAATTGTGCTAAACTTGAATACTCTGTAGGTGAGTGGGCTCCAGAATTATTGGCACCTCTGACTGGCAATGCCTTAAAAATACAAAATAAAAACAAATAAATACAAAACTAATATTCTTGCTGAGAACCTCAACCTGAACATGTGAAAAATACTGTACTTTAATAATGTTTCAATGGAACCAACCAAAATCAAACATTAATTTAATGAAAAATATATTTCACCGAAATCAAGGTTCCATAATTATTGGCACCTGTTTTAGTATTTGGTGCATCCACCTCTCGCAAGGATAGCATCATGGAGTCTTTTCCTGTAATGCTTGAGAAGGTTAAGGAACACATTTGGATGGATTTTGAACCACTCCTCTATGCAGACGCTTGCAAGATCCTTCACATTCTTGGGTTTGCGCTTATGAACTGCCCTCTCCAGTTCAGCCTGCATGTTTTCTATTAGATGAGTTCTGGCGCCTGAGATAGCCACTGCAGAACATAGATTTTTCAGAACTCTGGTCCTCAAGTTGACAAACACCAATAACCAACTGGAATTAAGGCTAGATACTGAAAGCTTTCTAATTCCTGAACGAAGGAATTGATTGAATACACCTGACTAATTGGAAAGAGCTGAGAAACCAACTGTCCAATTACTTTAGGTCCCCTAAAATAGATAGAAAGGGACATAATTCCTACATGGATCACCCAATATGGATCTAGATAACCTCAAATTAAAGGTGACCATCTGCAATGTAACCTCATACTCATTGTATAATTTAAAATCCAATGTGCTGGAGTAGAGCCAAAAAAAAAACAAAAAAACATCCAAATACTTGGGAACTGCACAAAAAAAGGGGGTGGGGGGGAAAATAAACATTTTGGCTCAGTCTTTAGTATGTTGGACGGTGGCTTGCAAAAGGATGGCACAGGAGGTTACACGAGTAGTAATGCCTCCGCAGATTGAGTTGTTCAAAGAAAAGTGCAGGGGTGTGGGCAAGCACTCCCTGTGCCACAGTACTATATGTATTGACAACATTTCAAACCACAAATTCACACTAATTTACATCCTGTTTTATAGACCATAGCATGCTTTGGGTGAAATGAGAAAAGCAAAAATTAACTACCCTACCTGCTCTCTTCCGTCAACAGAGAAGCTTTAGACGATGAAATGACGATTATGACAGAGAGAATCCAAAAGTATGGTGAGAGCTTTTCTTCCCCCCAGTAATGTGTGCATGTCCTGTGTGTGAAAACGCGGTGTTGTACACGTGAGTCTGAAACCCTGACTGAAGATGTGATTTTTCCCATGATTAATGAGGAAATCTTGACTTTAAGGCCTGAAATATATGTGGGGCCAATGGAATTTGGCTATATTACCATACATTCTCTCAGCTACCAACTGTCTGATTGTGAAAGCTCCTGATGCTTATGGCTGTGACATATCCAAGCCTGTTAGATATATACGGTCTGAATGTTAGCATTTCCTGCTTAATCAAAAGAGTCACATCATTGATTACCCATCTCTCCCTGCAGAGCACCAGCTGGATGAACTGCGTGGAGAGAATAGGAGGAATATGCTACTGTCAGTGGCTCTGCTGGTCATCAGCGCCCTCTTCTACTACGCCTTCACCAGCTAGCACCCAGCACTGTGTCCAGAGCCTTCCCTGCCAGGCTAAAGGGATGCAGAATGTCCCTTATTAATCACCAAATACTGATTTTCATATCATAAATGTCTCAACCGGAGGCAAAAATGCAAATCAAGAAGTTTGGAGAGAAAACTTTTACGGCTGATTTCTTCTCACATGCATGAATTGCATCCCTGATTGCAGCCATTGGAAATTCCAGTCCTCCAGTGCTCAAGTGTTTGGTCATCCTTACTTCCCAAGCTCACGTTTGACGGGTCGTTCAATGAGGCAGTCAATTCATCTGATGCTCCATGCGTGAATTTGCTATGATTGAAATGCAACTGTTCTCTATGTACACCATAGGGACCAATGGAATCATGAATAATGGTTATTGCAGAAGCACTAAAGCCTACATGATTGAGTCTTAAGGGCTTTAGAGGGCTGGGATTTCCCATTCTCATGCCCAAAAAGGAATGTGCTTATCTAAGACTCTAAACTAAGTCTCATCTTTTCTGTTATTTTATTTCCATCTGCCTTGTGGTGCTGTTTTATACTGAGCATTTTCTACATTCAGAGCTTTGCAGCAGGCTCTTTCTGATACAACGCAACACCATTGAAACATTTTTAGCCTCTAGTAGGCATTCAAGGCATTGTTAGTGTACCAGGGGTACTTGAAATGAAATATTAACTTCCTGATTAAAGAACCATGCATCTATTGCAATTCTACTGTACGTTTTCTTATGCCAACTTGCTACTGTGCCATGATGATTTTGAAAATGTGTAAAGCAAAAGCCAGTGATGGGTAATGTGGTTGATAACAGTTGCATACATTTCTATTACAATGCTTCGCTGTTGAAAAAAAACATCTCAAGCTAAACAGTGGGTAGCTGGTTGACCAGTTCAGACCATCTCTCCCAGCTCAATATGGTTTAGCTGGTTGACCAGCTCAGTTTGGCATAGTTTCATTTTCACAGCAGGTTCTCATCGCACATCATCTGAAATGTGAGAGAAATTGATCGCACTGGCACAAGTTCAGCACTAAGCGACCTATTCAGACTAATACATGCATGCAAAGTGAAATGAATTCCAAAATTGTCTGCCTTAAGTTGGTAGCCAGTTTAGAGTTGGTGCCAAATATGGACTTCCAAATATGGAATTTTGTTTTGTTTTATTGTGTAGTCGTACTGTTTAGCTGTAGATGGTGACTTGTAGTGGTATTTCACCACAAATGTACAAAAGTGTCTTATAGATTTCACAAGGGTTTTACATATTTCATAATTAAAGTCAGTTGTAGGTACTCAGCATGCTGTGTAAGTGGATTTCCAGTTGCAGTGTATTAATGTCCACCTATTTATATTTTCTAGTGCATGCAAGAATCGCCATCCAATATGAGAAATATGCACATGGGTAAGGCATAACTAAACAAAACAAAAAACCACAGCCAGCTCTGTAGTAATTGAGCCTTTTCACTTCAAAAACACATTTATTGTGCAGTCCATAATTATTTGGACAGTGACATAATTTTGGTTGTTTTGGCCCTAATTATTTCTTAGCCCCATTATGAGGCTGAGAAATAATGAGGGGGAAAAGAGAGACATAGGCCAAACAATAGGCTTAAAAAAATAAACCGAACATGATTTTGAAAAACTAGAGTTCTGATGGATGTTTGGGATGTCAAATTCATTCTGCTGCTGCTATCAGCAGATATATTATCAAATAAAGACGGTGGTAGTGGTAGCCATACATGCCCACACTATAACACCCCCACCACCAGGTTTCACCTGGCCATCCTGTTTTTTTCAGCTGTGGTTTGCATCTTGCAGTGTAGCCTCTGTAGTTCTGGGCCCTTATTGTGAGATTCAGGAACTCAATGTACTTACACTTTTTACTTACACGTGCGCTTATACCTGGCTCCAAGACTGAAGGAATGTCACTAAAAAGGGATATTTGTTGAAGTAACACTTAATAAAATTATGTTGTGATTTGTCATTTGAGTGATTGTGCACACTGGCTGTATAGGCCTGAAACCTTACAGCAAACTTCATGCAGTTGCAGGATATAGAACAAGACATGGCATCTGTGGCATGAGACATGGGGAGGGGGTATCCAATTCATGACTGGGTGTATGTGCTGTGCCAGGCTTTTGAGGATTAAGGTAGTGAAAAATTATGATAAATCATAATCCTATATATTCATATGAAAGAGGTGCCACTGGTGCAAGGACCAGTCCCATTGTAGTGGTACCATGTTAACGGTTCTGAAGAGTTTTAGCCACAAAAATGGACTAGTGTACTGTGCAATGCTGTTTGAATCGATGAGTCAAATCAGCATGTCAGTGTGACATGATGTGCTTCACGTTCCATCCAGGTCCAGGTTTCCCCCCTATATTAATCAACTAGACATTTCCCTTAACAGAAACCATTTCCACCTGAAAACAGAACAAGGTGGACTATGTGTCCAGCGAAGGCAGTAGTTCTTGCAGTTTAGACTAATCACGGTGCCACACTGGCTGACAACCCCACAGGGTGGTGCACAATTGCCCATAGCACCACCCAGGGAGGGAGACCAGCAGTGACCCGGCTATTCCCACCTCACTGCACACCTTCTCTGGTTGAATGGGCACCTGTGGTTTTGTCATCGGTAACACAAAGAGTACAGCTAAATTACAAAAAAAATGTTTTACTGACAGTTGTACATTAAACATGCAGCATATTCCAGTGGAACGAGCTAGTCTTATATGAGGCCAAACCGCTAACGGACAAGGGATGTTTCCTCAGCCTACTGTCCAGTGACCCACAAAGTCTGTTCCTTATATATGAGCCCAAACAAGTCATACTGCTATCAGGCTAATAGTTTCTGTAGACATACGATTACAGAATTGCTACTCCAGTATGCACAGCCCCTGTAAAACAGACAAGCTACAGGTTATTCATAACTGCAAAGGATAAACAGCATTATACCCAGCATGCACTGTTTTTTTGCCCTATCCTGGCAAGGAAGATCAAGTTTGAAAGCAATTATTTTTATTATTTTTTTTCTGGATATCTGAATATTTTCAGAATTACATTACGAAGGAACCATCTGATTTATCAGCCCTAATCCTAAACACCTTTAAAACAAACCAAAACCAATGTGAAAGGAGGAGAGCAGGACAGAGCGACACCCGTGTGGAGGCTTGGGAAGCCTTTCCCACAATGCATCACTCACTAATCACCCATTTACATCTGCCACATAACACTCTGATGAGATTCCTTATTCCTATTTAAACACAATAGCGGATAGTCGGACAGGAAAGGTCACAGACCTCGGGAAAGGTATGAGAAAGAGCAGACTACTGTGTTGAGTGCAAAACACATACTGATCTGCTTCTAGGAGGAGATCTGAGACAACGGGAAATTCCTCTGTGCACAGTAGTTCAACCAGGGCCGATTCATGAGCAAGAACTTACCCCCCTTCATCAGCTAGAGTTGAAAGGAGGAAGGAGTTTGGTCAGGGTCTGGTGCTAGAGCACACTTAAGTCCACACAGGACAGATTTCTGAAAGGAGGCTGTGGTTAAAACAGGGATGAGAAGAGTTCCACAGATTTTTATGTTTCAGAGCTCACCAGGACAGATTATGAAATTGTCGGTGACAATAATTGCTCACAATAATTGTGTGATTGACAACCCCAAGCCAATAAAATACATTTAATAAAAGCACTTAGTGTATTGGGAAACTGTGAACATAATGAGCTCTGAAACAGATATTCACATGTTTGCAGAACTCTCATCCCTAATAAAGAAAATAATCTGTACACAGGGTATCCATATAAGGCAAGAAGCAGTTTTTAGTAAGGAAGGACGTTGCTCTCGTCCAAAGAGGGTCAGAGTTACTGGGTAGATAGTGTCTCAGGGCTGGTAGTGCTGGTGTATGAAGGCTAGCACATCCTCCTTGGATAGCTTCTCAGGGTCCACACGAGTTTGAGAGTCATGAACTTTGACCCCATCCTCCCATGCCCAGAACAGCCGCTCAAAGTGACAGACACTGTGGAGAGAACATTGCGAATAATTACAATACCGGTATCATCTCTGTTGTAGCCTTCAGTTTGAGATGCCTCTCATGTGAGAAAGGAATAATAGCAATTATCCCAAATGCTAGATATGAAATAGTGTGGTCCATAAGTATTTGGACAGTGGTACTTTTGACTCTGTACTCCACATTGAATTTGAAATGAAACAGCGAGGTTAAAGGGCAGAATGCCACCTTTAATTTTAGGGTATTTACATCCCTATCAGGTGATCCGATCCCATTTTAGACAACCAAAAGTAATTGGACAGTTGGCTTCCCAGCTGTTTGTGATTAGTCAGGTGTATTCAATCATTTCCTGAGTAGGTATAATAAAGTTTTCTGTATCTATTCTTGATTCTAGGCCTTTGATTGCCACAGGAGTCTGTTATAGGGATATGTCAACATGAAGACCAGAGTTGTGCTCATGAAAGACAAGGAAGCCATTATGAGGCTGAGAAATTAGAGAACAAAAGTCAAATACCAAACAATATATTTACTGAAATAAACAGTTTGGAACATCTTTAAGAAGAAAGAGAGCACTGGTATATGCTTGGGGTCATTGCCTTGCCGTGGGATGAAGCACCGTCCAAAGAGTTTGGAGGCAGTTGATTGAATTTGAGCAGATTAAATGCTTCTGTACTCCTGAGAAATAACTCGCCGATCAGCCCCTGTGGCAGCCATACATGCCCAAACTATAACACCCCCACCACGTTTCACAGATGAAGGGTGCTTGGTCTTATCTGTCCACAAAACTTTTTCCAGAACTCTGCAGACTCTTTTAGGTACTTTTTAGCAAGCTGTATCCTGGCCATCCTATTTTTGCAGCTTACTAGTGGTTTAGCAGTGTAGCCCCTGTATTTCTGTTTGCTAAGTCTTCTGCAGACAGGAGTCACTGACATATCCACTGGTTTTTCTTCATTATGGTGAGAATTCTTCAGTCACCAACTGTAGGGGTCTTCCTTGGCCTATCCGCCTCTCTGCAATTACTAAGCTCAACAGTGCTCTTTGAAAGAGTTTATTTTGGTAAGCATATTGTTTGGCCTATGTCTCTGACTGTGTTTTTCTTATTGCTCAACCTCATAATGGCTTCCTTGACTGTCATTGGCACAACTCTGGTCCTCATGCTGAATAACAGTGGTAACAAGACTGCAAAGGCAATCAAATGAATCAAGAATCGACACTGAAAGCTTACTTATACCTGCACTAAGGAAGCGATTGAATACAACTGCCTAACCGGAACAGCTGAGAAGCTGTTAAAAGTTACATTCTGCATTTTAATCTCATATTCATCATTTCATTTCAAATCCAGTGTGCTGGAGTACAGAGCCAAAAGAAAATGAATTGTACCACTGTCCAAATACTTACGGACCTCAATGTATATTGAAACTTGTATTAATGTCGATGTAGCACTGAATTTTAACACATTTATTTTATACACAGTAAACCATACATGGTCAGACTGCAGATGAATGCAGGTTCATTCCCAGATATGCTTAAGCCCAGGTACCAATGTTGTCATACGTACTGGAATGGGGCCACAGCATTGGGTGGAAGGTCATAGGTTGAGTCTTTTGTGAGCTTGTTGAAGAAAAACTTTCGTTTGGAGTTCTTACTATACGCCATCGTCCACGGATCTGGTGGGGGGGCGGAGAAGGGAAATATTCAGGACATACTGAACTTTTTATGCGTTTTTAATATAAATAATAATAAATGCAGAACAATGACATCTCAGAAACATGGACCTAGTATTGTTCCACACAATCAGTCTAGCCCAGCCCCTCCTCCAGTCAGAAGCATGGGATTGCTCCCCCTCACTCACCGTTGACTGTCTTGATTATGTAGAGGCCAGTGGGGAGGAAGTGCCGGTCGTCCCTGCCGGTGTAGGACAGACGAGGAGCGCCTCCTGAACTCTTCGTCACTTTCATCTCTAGCCTGGGAGAAGACCACAACTCAGGATGATGGGCAATTCAAACTATATATCTGCTTCAGACACATACAGTGGTGTGAAAAAGTGTTTGCCCCCTTCCTGATTTCTTTTTTTTTTTGCATGTTTGTCACACTTAAATGTTTCAGATCATCAAACAAATTTAAATATTAGTCAAAGACAACACAAGTAAACACAAAATGCAGTTTTTAAATGAAGGTTTTTATTATTAAGGGAGAAAAAAAATCCAAACCTACATGGCCCTGTGTGAAAAAGTGATTGCCCCCCTGTTAAAACATAACTGTGGTTTATCAAACCTGAGTTCAATTTCTCTAGCCACACCCAGGCCTGATTACTGCCACACCTGTTCTCAATCAAAAAATCACTTAAATAGGACCTGCCTGACAAAGTGAAGTAAACCAAATGATCCTCAAAAGCTAGACATCATGCCGAGATCTAAAGAAATTCAGGAACAAATGAGAAAGAAAGTAATTGAGATCTATCAGTCTGGAAAAGGTTATAAAGCCATTTCTAAAGCTTTGGGACTCCAGCGAACCACAGTGAGAGCCATTATCCACAAATGGCGAAAACATGGAACAGTGGTGAACCTTCCCAGGAGTGGCCGGCCGATCAAAATTACCCCAAGAGCGCAGCGACGACTCATCCAAGAGGTCACAAAAGACCCAATAACAACATCCAAAGAACTGCAGGCCTCACTTGCCTCAGTTAAGGTCAGTGTTCATGACTCCACCATAAGAAAGAGACTGGGCAAAAATGGCCTGCATGGCAGAATTCCAAGACGAAAACCACTGCTGAGCAAAAAGAACATTAAGGCTCGTCTCAATTTTGCCAGAAAACATCTTGATGTTCCCCAAGACTTGGGAAAATACTCTGTGGTCTGAAAAAGTAAAAGTAACACCGCATTTCAGAAAAAGAACATCATACCAACAGTAAAATATGGTGGTGGTAGTGTGATGGTCTGGGGCTGTTTTTCTGCTTCAGGACCTGGAAGACTTGCTGTGATAAATGGAACCATGAATTCTGCTGTCTACCAAAAAATCCTGAAGGAGAATGTCCGACCATCTGTTTGTGACCTCAAGCTGAAACAAACTTGGGTTCTGCAGCAGGACAATGATCCAAAACACACCAGCAAGTCCACCTCTGAATGGCTGAAGAAAAACAAAATGAAGACTTTGGAGTGGCCTGACCTGAATCCTATTGAGATGCTGTGGCATGACCTTAAAAAGGCGGTTCATGCTCGAAAACCCTCCAATGTGGCTGAATTACAACAATTCTGCAAAGATAAGTGGGCCAAAATTCCTCCACAGCGCTGTAAGAGACTCATTGCAAGTTATCGCAAACGCTTGATTGCAGTTGTTGCTGCTAAGGGTGGCCCAACCAGTTATTAGGTTTAGGGGGCAATCACACTTTTTCACACAGGGCCATGTAGGTTTGGATTTTTTTCTCCCTTAATAATAAAAACCTTCATTTATAAACTGCATTTTGTGTTTACTTGTGTTGTCTTTGACTAATATTTAAATTTGTTTCATGATCTGAAACATTTAAGTGTGACAAACATGCAAAAAAATAAGAAATCAGGAAGGGGCAAACACTTTACTTCACACCACTGTATGTGCTGAATTTACTCAATACTGAATTTAAGTCTTTTAGATTTTGCACTTGTACAAACAACGAGTGCCGCCAAAGTTACTTACAGAAAATTTCAGTGTTCCAAATTACCTTTATTCCCGAAGTGTTCGGTTCTCTGAGGTTCTACTGTATTACAAAATGGCAGGGGAAAGGCTCAAGATAACTTGAAACGGTGGGGTTTATCAACTTGAAGCACTCTTTATCTTACCTGACAAAGATTTTCTCCATCTCCTCCAGTCTGTACACTTCCTTTACTCTAAAAAAAAGAATCCAAAATTCCTTCCAACAACTCACATTCCAGATGGTGTACATGGGTTTACAAGAGACAATGTGGGAAACCCTATTCCTAGATGGTTGTATCCGTTCCCACCCATTACCTGGCTAAATTAGGCAACTCTCTGTATACAACCAGGCTGGTTCACTCACAGATTCCCAAGCTTATCAAAAAAAAAATTATATAATGAACAATTTGGCTAATTAAGTAGTACAGAGCAAAAGTTGGCATGAAATCCAGAAAGATTAAAACCCTGGACAAGAAAGATGAGGGAGCAGGGTGCCTATCGAGTTCACTCACCTGATCGGGTTCATGTCCGGTCGGCTGGGTTTGGACACAGCTCTCACAAACTTCTCTACCATCTGGATTCTGTTATGCAGCCCAACATACATATATATTTTTTAAATCCAAGAGTTAATTGTTTGAATCCACAATTACGAATAAGATTGTGTCTAAATTCTTCCTGCTTGTCTAAAAGAGAATGCATTATGGGTGTCAACATCGCTGACTGTAAACAAATTCAATATTCTGATTAGTACACTCGAGGATGGTTTTTTTCTACTGTGATGTTGGGAAAAACTACAATACAGTGGTCTGTACTAACAGGCACCAGTATTCAGAAGTTGATGGCCTGAAGTGGATGACTGAAATTGAACAGGAACAGACACAGACTTTATATTTTAAATGTTGTTCGGTCACATAAGCTCACCACAATGACAAACACACAAGCTTGAACTTGCTTGTACTTGAGTTCTAAAATGGAATGGCATAAGAATTTGGGTTGCAAAGGGAGGGAAATTTCCAGGTAACTTTTTGATGAAAGTAATCAAATTTAAAATTCACTGAACAGGTAATAGAAAGGACAACAACAGAGATTTATGAAAATAAAATAAAATATTAAAAGTGAAAGATGAATCTCTCTCTAAGGTGTACCTTATTTACACAAGATCATGTATTTGAAATAATGTGTGGGGGAAAAAATGAAATGAAATGAATGAAATGTTTTCAGAGAAGTTAGACAGTTGGAACTATAACCATTGAACACGTCTTCCACTGGTTGAGCCCAGTGATAAGTTCTGAAGGTAGTTTTAAAAGGTAGAACTTCTCCGAAAACAATATCGCTCATTTAAAAAATGTTTTTCCTGCACGTGTATTTCAAATACACGATACATCGTGTTAATAAGACAGCTTCAGAGTTGCTGAATTTTGTTAATGGTTAAAAAATATAACCAACAAGGATCAGTCAAGGTGTGCATAGTGTGTATAAGACTGCCTCCATTAGAAACAGGTAAATGTATTTTTACATCTCCTGAATGGACTAAACTGAAACTGAACTGACCGCTGGTTGAAGTGTTGGTCCCGGACATCTGTTCCGTTCAGCACCAGAGCATCCAGGACGTGGATGGCACTGATCCTGCGCTGAGCCTTGCCCTGTAGGAAACCATCAATGTGTCTTAGAGGTACGACCCTTAGCTGAAAATCTATAAAGCAGCATACAAATACTGCTACAGTATCACTAACATCTTGAGATGCGACTGCTTTTATCATATAATCTGAAGACTACCATCTAATGTTGGATAGCTGTCCCCACCCCAGTCCAGGATATACTATACACTATCAGGGATGAGGAACCTGTTCTGTCTCAGAAACACCAGTCGCAGCACCAGCCTGGCCTGGAGGTAAAAGCGGTTGTTAGCAGTCGGAAGGTTGCCGGTTCGATCCCTGCCCGGGGTATATGGAAGTGTCCCTGAGCCTAACTTGAAATAGCTCCCGACAAGCTGGTCAGTACAGTACTGGTCGGTGCCATGCATAGCAGCCTATCATCGTTGGTGTGTGAGTGTGTGTGCGTGTGCGTGTGTGTGAATGAGGCATTAATTGTGAAGTGCTTTGGATAAAAGTGCTATATAAATGCAGGCCATTAACCATTAAATGTGCTCAGAAACATAGCCCTGGCTCTTCCTGTCCATGTGAAGTCTGCAGGGCTCCCTTACCTCGCCCTTCAGCTCTTGTACAATCTCCACGCTCAGCAGGGTGTCCCTGGGCAGCTCCGTTTTGTTCTCCAGCTTCTTCCAGCGAAGAGGCAGCTTGCCGTCCCACGTGTAGATCTGAGACTTCTGCAGGGGAACAGACGGGAGCCGACAGCTGAGAGGCGCAGAATCGGGTGTGCAAAGTTTCATTGGATCGATAGTTCCGTCCCTCACCATTTCAGTTAATGTGTTATGGCTGGTTGCTGTTCATCACCCAGGTGGGTGCTAAACACTGGTGTTGGTTTGAGTGACTTTCCCTTCCTTCACGGCAAAACAGTGTTGTTCCAATAGCAAAATTTTGATTTTGAAACCAATACCAGCTTTGGTACCTCGATATCAATACCAAATCAATAACACAATAAATCACTGATAACCTAGAACAGTTGGTTAGCAAAAACCGTTTTATACACTTATGCAGGAACAAGAATAAACAGCTTACATAGCCAAACGAAAGTAATAAAATAATAAAACCATCTAAGCAAACACAACACTAGAAATAATGAAACAAGTATACATACACAATCGTGAGAACTACTATCTTAGCTATTATAGTCCAACATCAGAGAAAGTCATGACCTCATAAAGACACTGTCCAATACCAGTGTACAGACATTAGATCATGCAACCCCTGATTGCAGGAACTGGCCATCACCTTCCACCCCTCTCATGTAGTGCGCCAACCAAACTCACCCCTAGGCCCAGCAGAAAGAGCTGCTCGCCACCTCCCACAATGCAGCGGTAGTCCAGGACATGGTGAACCTTGTCTATTGTGCTGGAGCTCAGGGGGGTGGGCTTTGAGTTGAACGACTCAATATCCGAGCCCTGAGACAAAGTAACAGAGATGGGTACATGCTCACAGTAAGATTTCACTGTCCATTCTATATGAAACACACATACATGCAGGCAAGCACAACCATCAAACACACACGCACGCACAGTATGTGCCAGTTCCACACCTTCATCAGCTCGTAGAATTTGGTTTTGGGGTCTGAAGATCCTGGAGTCACTCTAGCCTTATCAGGGATCTGAAGGGTTAGAAAGAGAGGGACGTTAATAGAGTAAAACTGAGCTTGAGGGGTGTAGCTGGTGACAGAGACTGGAGAAACACTGTGAGACCAATACTCACCCCCCACTGTTTCAGACACTCCTTACGAATATCAGCCTGCTTTGCCTCTGTCAGATTTCTGGAAAGCCAGTACAAAGAGTTACACAAACACACACAAATACACAGGCGTGCACACACACACATGCACACACACAAATAAAACACTTAGATAAAGTACAATAAAGCACTAATGGTGAAACAAAATTTCTGCAGAACAAAGAAATTGGAAAGCAACACAATCAACAAATACTTGTGAACAAATCAACTCCCTAGAAGAGAGTAACAACATTCATACATTATTGTAATATTGAAATATATTATTTGAATATTCAAAATTACAAATAAGGTACAATATAACCATGTGGACAAATGTGCTCAGTGAGCACATTATTAGGTATTTATTAGACTTATTTTTTACACTTATTACGTCTTCTGCTGCTGTAGCCGATCCACTTTGACGCGTTGTGTGCTCAGAGATGCTTTTCTGCATACCACTGTTGTAATGCGTGGTTATTTGTATTACTGTCACCTTCCTGTCAGCTTCTCTCTCTCATTAACAATGCTTTTTTTCCTGCAGAACAGCTGCTCACTGGATGTTAGAGACTGTTGTGCATGACAGGTCAGCAGTTTCTGAGATACTCAAACCACCCTGTCAGGCACCAACAATCATTCTACGGTCAAAGTCACTCAGATCACATTTCTTCCCAATCGTGACTTTAGGTCTGAAAAACAGCTGAACCAAGTCGGCATGCTTTTACGGATGATTGGCTGATTAAATATTTGCATTAACAAGCTTGGTGGAACTTGTTCTTATCAGGTCTACCTAATAAATTGCTCACTAAGTGTATATTGAAGATATGTAGTAAAAAACAGTCTGTGACTGTGACAAAGACACAAACACAACCAGGCACACATTAGTAAAGGTGTAAGTACAAGGACACACTTTCAGAGGGACGTGTGACTCACGTGTCCAGGACGAAGGCGTGGATTTTAGCCAGGGCCTTTATCTGAACTGCACAGTGACTGTGGGAGAAACAAGAGTCAGGGGACCAATATTGCACACAAGCCAGATGGAGTGCCAATTAATTACCACCTGTTTCCCTCCCTCATAGATACAGTGAAGCTCAAAGTAAGCCTGAATGCTTGCTTTTTTACATTGAGGCATTGAACATAGCACATACAGTGCAGTGCGTATGTATTTAGACGATTGCTACAATTTCTGTTCTTTTGGCTCTGTAGTCCAGCATTGTTTCTGAAATGAAACTATATACAGTGGGGCAAAAAAGTATTTAGTCAGCCACCAATTGTGCAAGTTCTCCCACTTAAAAAGATGAGAGAGGCCTGTAATTTTCATCATAGGTACACTTCAACTATGAGAGACAGAATGGGGGGAAAGAATCCAGGAAATCACATTGTAGGATTTTTAATGAATTAATTGGTAAATTCCTTGGTAAAATAAGTATTTGGTCACCTACAAACAAGCAAGATTTCTGGCTCTCACAGACCTGTAACTTCTTCTTGAAGAGGCTCCTCTGTCCTCCACTCGTTACCTGTATTAATGGCACCTGTTTGAACTCGTTATCAGTATAAAAGACACCTGTCCACAACCTCAAACAGTCACACTCCAAACTCCACTATGGCCAAGACCAAAGAGCTGTCAAAGGACACCAGAAACAAAATTGTAGACCTGCACCAGGCTGGGAAGCCTGAATCTGCAATAGGTAAGCAGCTTGGTGTGAAGAAATCAACTGTGGGAGCAATTATTAGAAAATGGAAGACATACAAGACCACTGATAATCTCCCTCGATCTGGGGCTCCACGCAAGATCTCACCCCGTGGGGTCAAAATGATCACAAGAACGGTGAGCAAAAATCCCAGAACCACACGGGGGGACCTAGTGAATGACCTGCAGAGAGCTGGGACCAAAGTAACAAAGGCTACCATCAGTAACACAGTACGCCGCCAGGGACTCAAATCCTGCAGTGCCAGTGTCCCTCTGCTTAAGCCAGTACATGTCCAGGCCCGTCTGAAGTTTGCTAGAGAGCATTTGGATGATCCAGAAGAACATTGGGAGAATGTCATATGGTCAGACGAAACCAAAATAGAACTTTTTGGTAAAAACTCAACTTGTCGTGTTTGGAGGAGAAAGAATGCTGAGTTGCATCCAAAGAACACCATA
The DNA here is from genome assembly GCF_963514075.1 of Conger conger. Taxonomy (NCBI): domain Eukaryota; kingdom Metazoa; phylum Chordata; class Actinopteri; order Anguilliformes; family Congridae; genus Conger; species Conger conger. The sequence continues at coordinate 35,941,430 of NC_083764.1, forward strand.
CCTACTGTGAAGCATGGGGGTGGAAACATCATGCTTTGGGGCTGTTTTTCTGTAAAGGGACCAGGACGACTGATCCGTGTAAAGGAAAGAATGAATGGGGCCATGTATCGTGAGATTTTGAGTGAAAACCTCCTTCCATCAGCAAGGGCATTGAAGATGAAACGTGCTGGGTCTTTCAGCATGACAATGATCCCAAACACACCCGGGCAACGAAGGATGGCTTCGTAAGAAGCATTTCAAGGTCCTGGAGTGGCCTAGCCAGTCTCCAGATCTCAACCCCATAGAAAATCTTTGGAGGGAGTTGAAAGTCCGTGTTGCCCAGCGACAGCCCCAAAACATCACTGCTCTAGAGGAGATCTGCATGGAGGAATGGGCCAAAATACCAGCAACAGTGTGTGAAAACCTTGTGAAGACTTACAGAAAACGTTCGACCTCTGTCATTGCCAACAAAGGGTATATAACAAAGTATTGAGATGAACTTTTGTTATTGACCAAATACTTATTTTCCACCATAATTTTCAAATAAATTCTTTAAAAATCAGACAATGTGATTTTCTGGATTTTTTTTTTCTCATTTTGTCTCTCATAGTTAAGGTATACCTATGATGAAAATTACAGGCCTCTCATCTTTCTAAGTGGGAGAACTTGCACAATTGGTGGCTGACTAAATACTTTTTTGCCCCACTGTATGTAAGGTTAACTTGAGGATATTTACATCTATATTTGGTGATGTGTGGAGAAATTAACATGATTACCCGAAATGGACGAAAATACTCTCAAATTAAAGGTGACATATTCATTGTTTTATTACTACAGAGCCAAAAGAACAGGAATTGTACCAACTGTCCAAATAGATGCACTGTACTATTATACATTAGCTACGCGCTCAAAAGTACAACAGCAGTGCCACCATCAGGAAAATGAACCTGCATTCTTGGAGTAACACTTCCCTAACCTATACCACACTGCCATCATGAGTCTGAGCACCAGATCCTGCTCCTTTACCTTTCGTTGGAGGTGGCCATGTGCTGAAAGAATTCCGAGTCTCCCTTGATCAGGTCCAGCGGGACCACTTCATTGACATCCATCTCCGTGTTCCTCAGCTGGTTCAGCTTCAGATTCACGGCGAACATGTACTCCCTGACCGCGTCTGAACCGGGCTTCAGGCCCCGGCAAACGATGTACCTGGGGCAGGGGAGGGAAGGGAGAAACCGCGGTCAGACTTGTGACTAGGGCTTCACGATATATTGTATATTTAACGCCATGGAGATATGAACATGCAAGTCAAACACATCGCAAAAGACTGCTTGAACTGTGATGAATAGTGTTTATTTAAATTGATGTTCGGTTAAATGGATTGGCTGTTCATGAGCAATTTGTTCAATAAAAGCATGTTGGAAATAATGTATTTATTTTATTCAGTGATGTTAGGCTATTCATTGCCTGGGGTCTATGTTAGTGTAGCTAAAGCAGTGTAGCTACAGCAGAAGCACTGTACGCACTTCAACAATAAAGCTATCGCATAACAAATATTTTCCTCATATCGTGCAGGCCTACTTGTGACAGATTTGAACACAATGCACTAACTCAAGGACCCATTTTGAGAAATAAGTTTGGGCTGACCTCTCAGAGTTGGCGGGCCGGCTGGTGATGGGCTTAAAGAGGGAGAGTCGGTCAAAGCAGAGGTAGAGCAAGTAAATCAGACCCACGCTGAAGGGGGTGAACAGGTCAAAGGTCTTGCACACAAAGTGACCACCTGAGAGTTGAGAAAAGCAAATTATTAAAGTGAGGCTTGGGCCTGATAATAAGTCCATCATCTTCCATTTATAATTTATCATCCATTTTCATTTCATTTCAGTCTAAGAGAATTTGACAACAGAGCATGGGGAGTGGGCAACTGCAACATAATTATGAATAAATGTAATTTTTTGTCATGATTGCCACCTCAAGTATACAGGTAATGTTGGCTCGCAATTAAAGTACAAGACAATTAAAGTACCAGTGTGGTGTGTATTTGTGCCGATCCACACCCTCAAATAACCAATCCAGTCAATGTTCTACCCACCCACACAGGGCATGCACCATAAATGCAGGGATTGAAGTACCAAAACACCTGTGGTGTCAAAAATACAAATCCGCCAATAGTGTGTCAACTAATAGTGTTTGAGCTGTTTTTTTCTTGTCAAAATACAGGTAAAATAGGGTTAAAACATTACTGTATTGCAAGTACTGTGGGAAACACTACAGAAGAGAGTGTACCTGTTCTGAGGGTAGACAGAGCTGTCAGGAACTGACACAGTAGCAGCTGCTTGCTGAGGATTTCCTGGATGTTCTCCTGTCCCTCCACCGAAAACCCCTGTGTGTGACATACCACCAATCAGAATGATGCACTCTTACCCAATCAGAGCAGTGAAATGGGGAAAGGGGCAGGTCTTCCGCTCACCCCGTCCGCCATGAGGAAGTGCAGCCCCCGCCGCTCGGTGCTCTCCAAGACAAAGTTCCGGAAGGCACTGATGTTCTCTGGACGAGTGATGTCACCGTCCCCATCCACACCTCCCTCTCCTGGGACAAATAAACGAGGAGGAGTGGGTGGGAGCTAACCAAGCTGACAAGAGGTAAAAATAATGACATTTCACAGGGTTTTGCTGAGTACCCAATTTTGTATGGGTAAATAGACTCTGCGAAATTCTCACCACAATAAGCCTTTCTTCACACTGCAACGGTCCCTTGTGCTGTTGTACTCTATTACAGCAGCAATGGCAGGGCTCAACAATAAGGAGTGCCTGCTGGTCTATGGGGCCACTATGAGATTGGTTCGGCTCAGTTGATTGATCTGTCACTTGCCCAATTGGGCCAGTACCCTAAATAGCCTAAATCTTATCTGGGTCAAAGAGATATAAAGGTTTTGCTATCCTGGAAACGATGCTGGAACTTTCTAATTTCTGTACAGACATTTGCTTATCAATAACTAACGTCACAGCCACACATTTTTTACTGAAACTTACTTAATAACTATTGTTACAGCTTTATTCATTCATTATAAATTTTTGTACCGACTTGCCAATATATTATATATTATAATATATAAGTTGTCTAATCTATACTGATTCGACAACTGAGCGAGAGATCGTTTTGTTGATTCCATGAAGAGGGAGCTGCATAGCTAAAAAGCATTTCTTTCAGACTCAGTTCTGACCTTTGGTAAGATAAGTGGTACTCTATTACGGTAGCAAGGTTCACTTACTTTAGTATGGCATTCTATTCCTGTAGCAAGGGTCTATACTTCACTTTTAACAAATCATCATTCTTTTTCATCATAGCCAGGCTATGATACAGTAGGTATTCGTAATACTCTCCCTCACTGTAGCAAGGTTCTCCATTACTATGGCAGAGTCCTATCTTACCGTAATATGGTTCAAACAGCTCGCTGGGTGCGGCGAAGAAGTCCTCCAGCTTGAAGTCGTTCGGGCCGCGCAGCGTCATCCCGAAGCCCTTCGCGTGCCAGCGTCTCCGCCACAATATGTACTCTGAGAAACCGCCAGGCCCCGCGCACACGTCCCCGAAATACAGCAGCTCCCCTTCTCGTTCCCGCGTCTGTGGTTTCTGCATGGGGCGCAGAGAGGGGCAGGTAACCATCTGATTAAGAGTCCACCTCGGCATGTTCAGCTGCGGCAGATGAAGCTATCAAGCAAAACTACCAACACACATATATTTCTACACTACAGATATTTATGTCAAAAATGTATATCATGTATATACTGTCAATAAAATAATAATATATTTTACTGTATTTTGTGTTTGTATTTTAGAAAAAAATAATTTCAGTTTCATAGAGAAGTACTATAAGGACTTCTACAAAGCCAGCCCAATATAAAAAACTGTTACATAGTATGGAAAACACCAGGCTTCCTGCTTTTCACTCAGTTTTGTTGCTTGTTACTCACTTGAAATCTGCATAGTGGCTCTATAGTCGCAATAGCTGAGCACACAGCAAGGTAACTGGATGTGAGGAATTAGAAAGGCTAACCATAAAGACTTGTGTTGAACAGAGAGAACCGAATTAGACTTCAGAATTCAGACAATGGAAGAAACAGTGACATCTCAAAGTCTTTCCTCAAACTACTGTTGAGGAAATCCACATGGTGCATTGAACCCAGATACATAAATTAGTCACAACAACACAATCCTTGATTAGCCAGCACAAACTCAGACATGCAGGGACAGACTAATCTCTGCACAGATGTACACAAGCTGCTAATTAAATGAATCAGGTATAATTATGGTTCAATTGAAAAACTATAGGACAATAGATCTCCAGGAACAGGGTTGGGAACAACTGCACTGACTGCATAGGGCTGCGTGATATAGCTATCGCGGTATATCGAATATTTTCTTTTAGCACAATAAGAACTATCTCTGGCAGGTGGCAGTAGGTTTCGGTCCATCTTATCGTGTTTAATTATACTTGATACTTGAACACATCTCCAAACTTCAGTGAAATGCTTCCGGGGGAGAAAAAAAACATCATTTGTATCTATTCGATGTTGGTTAACTTACCTATTAGTTTTGAGAAACACATTGCTTACATTTTCGCTCTTTATCCTTGTAGTCATGTTTTTATCTACCACATAGAAACAGCATGGCCCTGCTGCTATCATATCAACATTGAATAGATACAAGCAATGTTATTTTCCCCCAGAAGCATTTCACTTTGGCTCAGAAAATTGTGTGCTTCCACATCAGGTATTATTATATTTTTAAAAAGACTGCATTTTCAAAAAATATATATTTATCGCGCGATGGCTATATTGCCCAGCCCTACCTATTCAGACTAAAAAAGCAGGAATAGACTAACGCCTTGCGTGTCTCGTGGGTTGGTGAACATGTAGCCAAAGACATGGTCGATGTTGGCCATCTTCATGGCAGCTCTGCAGGGAAAAAACAAGGGTAGGGAAGATATTCAGATGAGTGATTCCCAAAGCCAAGATTCTGCCTGCAAAGCAATGGTCAAGTACAGAGACAATTATGTCAAATGAGGTCCGACTATTTACTCATTTCATGCCTGTCAAATCTGCTGAAGTTTTGTAAGCATGTTACTAACCAAAATTTTATACATAGTCTTACTAAGAAAATTGTGAGTAGGATCTGCAGGAATTGTACTTCTGTCGCCCCTGGAGAGCCACCAGGTGAGTTGAGCTTATGGCATAATGAAATGTTTTAAGTTATTGATGTAAGTAATAAGTCGCAGCAGAACTGGAAACTCACTGTGCACCAACTACCACAGATGAACTGTCTGCCTCCAATACCAATGTCTGATTGACCCAAACAAGCTGCTGTGTGCTAAGATGCTAAAAAGCAGTGACTGGCGTCATCTGCCTGTAGAGAAGGCACTCTGCACTCTCTCTAATCAACACTACATCAAATTACAGTTATTTAGCTGACACTTTTATCCAAAGCAACTTAGTTAATTAGACTAAGCAGGTACCAATTCCCCCAGGAGCAATGTGGGGTTACTTTCATTGGCACAACTCGCCAATGACGCCAATAACAGAGTCCAAAGGCAATCAAAAGTCTAGAATCAAAACTAGACACTGATTGCTTTCTTACGCCTGCACTAAGAAAGTGATTTAGTATACCTAACTAATCAGAAACAGCTGAGAAGCAACCTGTCCAATTACTTTTGGTCCCCTGAAATGGAGGGCCTATGTATAAAAACTGATGCAATTCCAGCACCGATTATATCATATGGATGTAGATACCCTCAAGTTAAAGGTTATAGGGGGCATTCTAACCTCTTTATTCATTGCTTAGTTTCAAATCCAGTGTGCTGGAGTGCAGGGCCAATAGAAGAGAAATTGTACCACTGTCCAAATACTGACAGACTGTGCCTATATCTGCAAACTACCTAAGTGATGTGTCACTTGTGCCTGTGATTTACCTGTTGAGGAAGAAGGCCCCGCGGATTGTTTCATAAGCATTTGACCGCGTTCGAGCACGACGCATCTCCTCCCCCTCTAGGTCATCAAAGACAGTCTGCAGAGAAACATGCATGAAGAATCACTGTTCCTACACGTGTCTTTTCCTATGGGGTTGCTGGCCGCAACCTGGGTCAAATACATCATTATTTTTGATTCAAATACTTTTCTAGGCATTACTGAGCTTGTCTGGTGTATTGGAGCTCATGAAATAAAAAAAGTGCAAACCCTGCCTTTTGTTCCTCTTGGTTGCACCAGACAAGATAATCAAGCACAGAACAGTATTAGAATCCAAAACAGGTCTGCAGACCTTGGGCTCATCCAATGCGCTAGAACAGTGCCTAAACAAGTAAGCCCTGTTAAGCAGCAGCTTTAATGCTATATTTTTTAGGGCATCCTAACTCTCTGACTGAGGCGTTTGTTTACCATTAGAGGAGTGGCTCACCTTGCACCGCAGCAAGCTGTGCAAAAGGTCTTCAGAACAAAACTCTGTCTCATCCTCTATCTTCAACTTTCTCTGGAAAATAATAACACATCCACAATTTAATAGAAAACATAGAACTGAAAAGTCAACAAGAGGAGTCACAAGGGTAAAAAAGGATGTGGTTCAAAATTTATTTAGGGAATACTGCAAGAAGTAATTTCAAAGTTCAAAAGATACACGGTCCAAATATAAAAAAATATGGTACAGTTGTAATGTTTTGGATGGAATTTTGTGATACATGGTAGACCTGCGCTTGTTAATGCAAATATTTAATCAGCCAATCATGTGCCAGCAACTCAATGTATAAAAGCATGCAGACATGGTCAAGCGATTCAGTTGTTGTTCAGAGCATATAAATGGGGAATATGAAGTATAAAGGGACTGGAATGAGTGTTGCACATGAGCAAGAGTGAAAAATAAGTTATTGTCCAAATTATTATTATTATTATTATTATTATTATTAATCTGTTGGGATACAATGACGACATTCTACAAGAAAAACTTGTTTAATTGAATACCTTTCCCACAGTCATCCAGTCCCTCAGCTCATCTGCGTCAGGGATCTCAGTGGAGCATTCTGGAAACCATTGAACTTGCTCCACTGCACTGGGCTGGGACAGAGAGAAAGACACAGCAGCTGAGAGCGGCTGCTACATACCTGAAATAGGAATGTGATCTCTTAAGTTAAGTTATGACATTTTCAAACCTAACATATATGAGGCAGAGGACTTGTGTGTGTTATAAACTCTCACCAAGAGCTTTCACTCTCACAGCTGATAGGAGGAATGTTCAGCAGTAAAGCCAATTACTGTAGGCCCCTGAGACAGTTACTGTTTGAAAAACAGTATCAGAGTTGAATGGACTGGAGGAGACTGCGGATATTACATGTTTTATTGGCAGACGGAGTGCTGCCATTTCACCTTTCAGCAAAAGGTACTTCAACTGAATGTTCACCAGAATATACAGCTGTATGACATGTTGTTAAAAAAGTAAGCAGTGTCAACCTCTAGACAAATAACAAAACTGTATGTAGCCAGCCTACTGAAAAGGGGCTGTTTTGGTGGGTGTGGGGTTACCTCAGGCTCATCCTGCCAGTCCACATTCAGCTCCCCCTGGAACCCCTGCAGCGTGAGGCCCAGACCCCTGCGCCCACGCTGGGTGGATGCCTCCACGATTTCCTTCCGCCCCTGGCCAAACTTCCCCAGACCCTCCCCCTCCCGGAAGCCCATCTTGGCCTGAGGTCAATGCAGACGGAGAGAGAAAAAGAAACAGAGGGCTGTTTAATTGTGAGTGGTAGCAAAGCTTTTTTTATAGGAGACAGACCTCTCATAAGACTTCAAAAGACAAAAAAATTGATATTAAATGTGTTTATTTTTAGAGATTGAAAATGGCTTTTAAGGCCCAATTTCTTCAAAATGAAGATGAATGCTCTTTGACAGCAGATTTGATTTCTACACACTAAGTACCCAAGATACCAAATATGAAATGACCTGGCAGTTTCATTTATAAACATTTAAAATCTTTTTGAAAATCTTTTGTAAGTGAGTTTGGAAGTACATTCGTAAGTTTCGGAAGGCTTTAGCACAAAAACAAACTTGTATGAAGCTCAAATTTTCAGACACTTCAGAGCGTCTGGTCTAGAGCGTCTGTAAAGGAGAACTACAGTTCTGCTTTTGAGATTTTGTGTGCTGCATTTGGATTGTTTCATGATTTAGCCAGGTTTACGTTGTGGGTCAGTGATTGGGATGGTTTGATTTTGCCTCCAAATGGAGCCGCAAACACACAAAATCATGATTCATCAGGAGATTAACTGGCTTATCTCACACCAGAGTGGGTAATGATGCCATCCCATGGTTTTCATGAATTCAGCAGGGGGGTGGCTGATGGTAAGGGCAGATGGGGCAGTTTGTGGCAGGGACTGAGTGAGAGGGAAATTGGGCAATTGGACAGGGTGTTTACTGTGCATGTGAGCGAAGTGCATTTCTTGAGTGGTAGAATTGGGTTGCGATATAAAAGGTGATGTTATACTTTGTGGCGTATGTGTATTTGCGTCTTTGCTTTTTGTTTTCTGGTTATTAAGGCATGTATTGTGGTTGTTTTGAAGGGGGAATATTTCGCATTATTTCATATTTTTTTGTGTGTAAATATGATGCGTAATGAATAAGGGGTTGGAGTTTGCTTGGGTAGCTGAAATTGGGAGTCATTGTTTTTGGATTTCATTTTGTGTTGATGTGCATGTATTGTGTTTGTATTATTTGCTGGCATTTATCAACAGAATTTTTTTTTTTTAAGTCAAAAATCTCACACGAGTGTAAATCTGGTCAGCATCATTGTAAGGCCAGGAATCTGACAAGTGGGGTTACTAAAATACAGACAACTACACTATCTTCCAGGCACAGGCACACTCCCACATTACCATTAATTTCTGTGACACGCTGTTGTAGATGGAGAACTTGTTGGATGAATCCTGTTGTGACTCTTCTGTCTGCGGTGCATCCTGGGATAGCACAGGCATGGAGAACCCTGGTCTGTGGTCTTCAGCATCGCTGAAGGAGTCACTCTGACTAGAGTCTAAGACAAAAACAGCCACACACACATTTTTTATTTATTGTTTTTTAAAATCCTTTATTTAACCAGGGACAGTCTACAGATGGACTTTGTGCTGAGCGTGCCCTGCCAGACCAGGCATAAAATACTGCAGGGATATGTGGACTGTGATTAACATAATACTGTCTGTCCAATATTATGCAACCTGCTGCATTTCAGGAGAGCACAAGGATTCAGCTCCTTAAAACAACAGGGGGCTCTCGGATGAACCCCAGCTTACCAACTCGATCCATCTCTGTATGCTGCCTTACCCTGACTAGTTGCCCGGAGAGATTTGTTGTCTTCGTCAGAGTTGGGCTCCTCACAACGCTTCTTCCTCCTCTTTTGAGGGTCTCCCTGCCCGCCTCTCCTCTTCATAATGGCTGCGAGATACACGGGCACGGGGTCAATCACTACGCAACACACAGAAGCCCTGCCTCCGACGATATTAGTCATGTCCAACTCACTCATGAGTAACAAGCATAAATCAGAAAACCAAATACACATTGCAATTACACATTATGAACAGTTTCCATTGTAGAAACTGTTGTGGAAAAAAAACATTGGACACTGCAAAGTCAGTAAACAGGACGGCCTAGCTGAAAAAGCACAAGTTAGGCTTTGTATCAGCTAGTAGCTGGTCGACCAGTTCAGATCAGCTCCCAGCTCAATATGGTTTAGTTGGTTGACCAGTCCAGACCAGTTCAGCTCCCAGATTAACATGTTTGTCCCTAACATGTTAACCAGCTCAGACAAGCTACCAGCATTAGCTGGTTGACCAGCTCATATCTAGCTAGACCAGCTTCATGACCAGCTTGGCCATGCTGGATGACCAGGTCATACCCAGCTAGACTTGTTTTTGACGAGCTCAATTTTCAAGCTGGTCAAGCTGGCATAGCTGGGTTTAACAGCAGGGTGATACCGGTTTACTTGTTGGACAGAAGTTACACGAATATTAAGCATCTTAAATGGATAACTATTCGCTACAATTATTATGTAACAATGCATTATGTTAGGTTTGAAGTATACAAAGGCCGTTCTCCACTGGGGAACGTCACCTGCAATTTGGCTGCATGCAAAGTAAAAACTAGTAGCAATCACTATCTCGCGAAGTCATAAACACAGCTCGCTACTACTAGCTGCACTGTATAATAAGGTCCAATAGCAGCCAGGCAGGGAATAGATAAAGATTTACAGCAATGGTGCGATTTACATAAACGACAGTTCAAGTTACCTCTGCGCGTTGTCGTGTGGCTTAGTAAAACTTGGTTGGTTATCGTTACTTGCAGTCTAGCTAGCTAGATTTTAAGTCTCATTCGCCAGTCGTTGACCTTTCAGCAAGTTAAGTTACACTGTACATAGAGCTCCAACGTCAGAAATGTGTTATTTAATCTCAATAGTGTAAATACGTAAAATGCAAAACAAGTAAGGTTTGGATTATTTTTCTATTTTTCTATATATCTACCAACCGATTTATCTAGCTACCGATTTATCTTAAATTATTATATGAGGGTCAAAACATTAAAAAACAAGCTAGGACAGCTAGCTAACTAGTGCTATTTGTTTTGAAATCTAACGTTACTTATTTTAGCTACCAAACGACCTAGCTAAAAGATTACCCCGCTGGTCTCCCATCGTAACAAAGTGGTCCGTTTACATAAACGAATACGCGGATTTTTGTATCACAAAGTCCGATTTTCCTGTTAGAAACCAGTCGCTAAAGACCACTATTTCATTGACATCAACCATTACCCGCATTCAAATTTGTTTCGAGCGCTGAAAGTCGCAGGGGTCCTTCGTGTGAGTGAGTGCGCATCAGTGACGTACTTTGTGGGATGGCGTACTGAGCAAAGTGCCTGAAAACAGCACAGTGAAAACGAGGATGTGTTGAAACAGCGCAATGACAACGTGTGTCCATTCGGTTATTTTAAGTTCTGTTCTATTTCATATTGGAGTTACCATGACAGGAAAAGCTAATTGGCCAAAGCATGTTTAACGCTGCAGCACTCTGCATTTACCATTTTCAGTGCCGCTAGTGGAAGTACTACTATACTGCCATATTGCTCCCTGCTTAAAAATCTGGTGAGGATTACTGGGGCCATGTTAAACGTATAGCAAAGATAAGCTTTATTGTTCATTTGTTTTTGAATACATTGTCCCTCATAAACACCTTACATTAAAGCATTACGTGTAATAACTAGTTCATCCTCACCAAATTCTTCTTTTCCATTGATCATCATAAAGCTGATGCGGTTTGGCTAGTCTTTTGCTTGTGTGCTCCTGAGCCGAAATACTGCCCTTAGCCAGTTCAAAGCTTAACGTTATGCCTAGATGATAAGCTGCTTTTGGCTACAAATCCTCACCCATAATTAGTGATCTGATTCCAAGCATACTCTCCAAACTAATTGAGTCAAATGTTTACTCTATAATTAATTGCATCACACATTATTTAAAAAATATAATGCATAAAAAAATACAATGATGAATAACAGATTTAATATTCTAAAACCAATGTACTCATACACCCATACCACTTCCTATATCTACAACAAGCAGATTGCTTTGCCAACATATTACAGAACTTGAAGCTTACTGCACTGAAAAAAAAAAGCCAGCAATTAGCAATTTAGGAGTTGCCTCAGATAGCTTCAATGCATCATTGATGACCTGATTGTCCATGGGCTTACAGCAGTTTTGTCTAAGCATGAGAAAGTCTATTGAGAATGAAAGCTTAAGATTGATCGTGCCAGGGAGCCTTAGGAGAAGAAAATGACCATGCTACTAACAGGCCCTGTCATGTCTCTGGTTCAGAATGGGATTTAACAACACGACATGTTTCGTGATGTTTTCTAATGCAGTCCACCCACCCTGTGGGGGGTAGATCGTATATAGGTTGACAGTTGGCTGTCCTATGAAACTTCCCCGCATAGCCTACAGGTACAGTCCGGGAAGAATCATTTCTGAAAGCTATCTTCTTAGCTTTCTTCCTTCCAAAAGCAGTCACTATAATAGCAACAATGCAAAAGCCATCCTCCTGAATACACATAGGATTCAAGATCACATGTACTGTAGTTACTGCTGGTGCTAGCAAACCAACAACCCACATGGGATCATTAAGTCATCAAAACTTTTTACCAAACGATACACACACCTATCATATGAATATCTCTTACAGAGCATCAATTGGTTTTTTATCATTTGCTTAAACACAAATTCTAAAACACTAAACACATTCTCAAAACTGTGAGCACAAACCACAACGTTAACTAATTTGCTAAATGCTAAAGTAAAGCACATTTATGTGAAATCGTAAACACAAAAGTCGATTTCAAAATCAGAAGTTCATTGTGCAAATCCTTACATATAAAATAGTACAATCAACAACCAATACACTGGCATTTAAAATAGGTCTACATGTATGGCTCCCTTATAAAAATATAAATGTCTGCAATTTATCCAGAATTCAGGCAAATCTTGTATCCAAAATGTGTTAATTTTCTCACAGCTCAAAGCAACCTATCACACGTTCTTCACTTTACATAGAGTTTAATAACAGGTGCAAATCTCCAACAATTATATCAGAACACATACAATATATACTGCTAAGCTACTAGTACATTTGTATCTGGATAAAAAATGGAGGGAGAAGAGCTAAGGACGTCTTGCAAGAGGGAGAGGGATCCGAATCCGTGGTGGTCGTGCGAGAGGAGTGCACAGGGGACAGGGAAGAGTCAGGAGAAGGCAAATTTCAAATGACATACAGGCAACAATTGTGGACCATGTATTTAACCATGGCCTAACCATGGCCAAGGCTGGTCAGAGGGTCCAGCCCAATCTCTGTCGATACTCAGTGGCCTCAATAATCCAGACATTTATGATTGAAAACAGGTACGTGATCATGCTACATATTTCTTTATAGTATTCCATATGCGCTTGTCAAGTTTTAGAATTTAGATTACATTGAATTTGTTTATCAATTCTTACTGTGTTGTTGGCATTTATAGAACTGAAGCACTACCCCCTGCTGGAGGAAGTGTTGTTTCCACACCTGAACAGGAAAATGAAATGGTCAACTCAGTGAGGGCAAATATCATCCTCCTCCTCCTCCTCCTCCTCCTCCTCCTCCTCCTCCTCCTCCTCCTCCTCCTCCTCCTCTCCACTGAAACCAATAATCACTCAAACAACTGTATACTGTTCCTTTTGAAAGGAATCAAGACCACGTGAAGGCACAGGTAAGGCCTCATCAATGTAGATCAATTTTATAGACAACTCTAATGAACATGAAACGAGGGACAGGTGAGTAGAATGACAGGAAACAGGAAGGAAGTACAAATATGGAGTGGGAGGCAGAGACACTAATAGAACACAGATGAAATGAATGAATGAAGGTGAGTGAACACGGAAGGCAGACTACGGTGGCCAGAGAGGGAAATAAAGGATGGAAACGCGAAGGACTTCGACATATAACAGAGAACAGAAAGCTCATGCTGTCCATGCCCCTGCCCCCTTTAAATTGTTCAATTCGATTCCATTTTATTTGTAAAACACTTTTTACAGAATACTAGCTTTACAGAGTAACATAATGGCAAATACCAAGCCTGAACCCCAAAATCCCCCAAATAGCAAGCACGTGACTCGCCAATGGGAAGAAATCTCACCCGGCTATAGAGGGGAGCTCATCCTCCAGCAAGGTGTAAAGGTAGAATGGATATAGCAAATACAGTATATTACAGCAATTCAAATGGGTAACAGTTAAGGTAATAAACTAGCTGGAAAATAAAAAAATTAAATTTAATTAAGTTAAGAAACATTTTTTAAGCGTGACCAGTGATGAAGTCACATTCCAGGTCATTGTAATACAGTGATATTTATTTGAATGAAACCTTATAAACCAATTAGAGCAGTATAAGTGTACACATAAAAACATTTTAGAATTATTCTGTTGATTCAGTCATAAAAGACCATAGCAGTTGTTCCTGTGCATGACAATTACTTTTCCGTACAACACTACACTTTGTGCATAGCTGTGCAGCATGGAACTTTTAAAAATAACTTTAACCACGTATGTGCTGCACAGTGCTATCATTACTTGATGATATTTTGCAACAGTTGTTCTTTCAATAATTACTACATGTGTAGGTTTGCGTACAAATACCTTGCAGTAAGCCCCATGTATAACAAAATAAAAGAAAGTAAAGAAAGTTATTATATCAGTTTTTTTCTTATTAATTAAAAATAATGATAACCTCCCCTGGTTTAAAATACATGTTTAAACATTCTTGATCATCATTTTTTTGATTGAAGAAAAGAAAATATTACTAAAACCTAAATAAAAGCAATAAGAATCTAACATAGAATAAAAAAATGTAATGCTGTTGAACAGATACCACTACTGATGAGAATTGTGCTGCACAGGTTTAGTAGTATCTTAGTGGTGGGCTAGCTTGATTTGTCTGACCCTGTGATGCGTAGGCACAAGTTCTCACATCAGTACCTCTGGCTGTTGGCCAGCATCTGCAGTAATCCCTACAGACACACAACATGTGACACATTATGTAAAGTAAGACAGACTCTAAATACTTCTGCAGGGTGTTCTGGTCCAGAGAGGTCAGATACGTTTCTGGCAGCGCAGGTGTGGGCTGGGCACAGCAGAGCTGTGGGTGGCAGTGAGATCTTGGCGGAAGGCTGAAAGGAAAGTGAGAAAGGACCTTGTGACCGGGTTCCATCGCAAAAATTATATTTGGTCTACGAAAAAAGGAAACCCTTGAGGAAGCTAAGATGTTTTTTCGAATCCCACGGTTGACCCCAGGCTACATCAGGTATTTGCAGGTGAGTTTATTGTTTGGAGCTCACAGACTGTAATTGCCAGTATATGTGCCATATAATCTATGAAACACTTTGGTTGCCAGTATAGCAGTTTCATGTGTGAGCAATTTGATATTCCTCCCATGTATCTACAGATCTATAAAAAATGTGATGGCAAAACATACTGTAGCTCTGACAATCAGCCAATTTAGCTTTGTTTTGGAGATTAAATATATTCACAAGCTTGTTGCTTTGAAAGGATCTGCTGTTAAACAAGTTGGCCCTGTCGTTAAACCTCACAAGGTGGTTCTGGGTCGGGTTAACTCTTTATAATTGGGTGTCTTGGAGTTACATCAGCCTTACTGTACATGGAGCTAATTGTTTATTTTAAGGCTACCAGACTCTGCAGCATCATATTACTGAAAGCCCGGGATTTATCCAGGGTTTCTGGTGAATACATTGCAACATAATTATATTTTCAGGCAACATGCTGGTCAATGGCCTTACCCACACACTTAAATAGAATTGTTTCTCAAGATTAATTGTAATCAATTATAAAGTGCATTTATATTCTTGTCTTACAAAATTGGACTGTATACTACTACAGATATCACCCTAATTACCAATGAACATGGGGTGAATGTATTCATTCCTATGAAGAAATCTGTCTAAATCTCAAACACAAGAGTACACGGGATGAATTCAAAACTTGATCTTAAATGAAACCCTAAATCCTGGGCTATTTTGGCCACTGCAGCTGGAATGAGCATGTCTTCGCCTTTTGAGGCATTGCATCAATTTCCATTACTAATTAGCTTTGCTCATCACAGCCTGGTTGTTCATGTGGGTGGTGGTGTGGTTTGGAAATAGCTGCACTAACCCACAGTGATGTAATGAGGTTGTGACCTGTATTTGTCACAGGTCAACTTCTTTGATTCATAGTTTTGTACTGTTTTACATTGATGCTGTCAGGTGACCATAGATAATAATTGTTTGGACCAAGATGTCCTGATATGTATGTATATCAAAAAATATTTTTATATCCTTTGACAGATGCAAAGGAATCTTCACAGCAAGTGTTTGATAGCAGGCAACTTATCATCGACAAATCATTATGCTTTAAATATGACCGTACAACCTATCAGATGCATACTGAAGAAATATCTTCAGGTCAACCATGCCTAATAGCATAGAATGTGCCTTACAAAGAGTTGTGTAACTTTACAAGAAAATAGTTTGTGCATGCCACTAAATATGATCTACTGAATATTCTGAGAAAAGGATTTTGGGGTTGGTGAAGGGTTGGTTGCTTAAGAGATCATTTTTAAGGCATCACATATGCCTGTGTCTGTTTGTTTGAAAAATACATTTAAAACATAGATTAGTGTGAAAACAAATCCAATGCAATGTATCACAGCATTTATTGCATGTGCTAATTTCCAATGCTTGTCCCTAGATGGGCTTTTCAAACACACACATACAACACAAAATAGGACTCACAAAATATATTAAATACAAATACTACAACATTGTTCAGACTGAAAAAACATATGATAACAAGAAAATAAAAGCCTGCCAAGAGCCAATATCTTATCATGCACATTATGATTACATGCATGATGTAGAATGTGATAAGTAGCTATATAGTTTTAATCTAAAATGCAGACTATACACTTATTAGGTGTTTATTAGACCTCTTTTTTTTTTCTTATTGGCCTTCTGCTGCTGTAGCCTATCTATCCACTTAGAGGTTTGATGCTGTTCTGCTTACCACTGTTGTAATGTGTGGTTATTTGTGTTACTGTCACCTTCCTGTCAGCTTCGACCTGTCTGGCAATTCTCCTCTGACCACTCACATAATTCTCATAATTCACATAATTAAGCAAACTCTAGAGACTGTTGTACGTGAAAATCCCAGGATATCAGCAGTTTCTGAGATACTCAAACAACCCTGTTTGGCACCAACAATCAAAGTCACTTAGATCACATTTTCCATTCCACAGTTCCACAGTTCCATTCCACAGTTCTCCCAAATTCTAACATTTGGTCTGAACAACAGCTGAACCTCTTGGCCACGTCTGCATGCCTTTGCTGCCACATGATTGGCTGATTAAATATTTGCATTAACAAGCTGGTGTACAGGTCTACCTAATAAATTGCTCACTAAGTGTATATCAGAGAGCTAGCTGCTTTGGTTCAGACAAAACACCCTACTGATATATTGTGAATTATCTCCATTATCTAACTATAAAATAACTTAATGGAACAGCAGATAGATCACCTGTAGGATATAAACCCTAGACAGTATTTAATCGAAACAAATCTAAAATGTAGATTGTATTTTACATCACAGCTCTGAGACTGGATTAGGCGGACAGATACGGCAGTCAGGATGTTATTATTAGGTTGTCTCCTGGATCCTTTAGCAGGTCGCTCAAAAATCAGCGACATGTTTGTGATCCCTCATTTCATCTTCCCTCTTCTTACACAAGAGGGAAGTGTTGTTCCAACAACAGCATTTCAAGACTTTTTTTTTTCTACAGCAAAACCGTGCAGAGAGTGCATTATGCACACGTTCACCAGGATGCAATAGCAAGCAGAAGGCAAATGTTCTCCCGGATCCTTCAGTCCATGAGTAACAGCAGGCCATGCGACTCATTCCTCTTTGTGTTTTAGACTCAAGCCACGCAGAATCTCCTGCATCAGCGGGAGGACCTCCTGATGCCACGCATGGCCACGCTGCTGGGCCTGATGGGAATCGGAGTGTCGGGCTACAGCACCCGGCAACTGACCCTACACAACAAGCCCTGCCCCCGCATTATCGGATGACCACCCGGGAGACTGGGGAATTTGGCACCACTCTGGCAGATATCAGTATCGGTATCGGTATAAATATATGATATATGCTACTCCTGTAAAAAGTGAAGCCGCGGGCGGCACAGGTCTAAAGTTCTGAGATTACTGAAGCCTTAAGGTAAAGACTCTGTGTAACACAGATATGCTGTGAACATTTGAGTTGGTTAACCCTTTCAGTCCAAGAGTGCCATATGACTCTCAAGCGTAACCACTGTAAAATCCCAAGAGTGCCAAATGGCACTCTCGACCTGATACCTTTTCAACAAGTCAAAATGGCTGCCATACTATTGTTTGGGCCCCTATTAAAACCCTACTAAATTCTCAACTTCCTCAACCAAAGCAGAAACCCCTTTGGATTTGGGTGGATCCACTTCATATTGGGATTGGGACTGAAAGGGTTAAACTGGCTCCAACAAAATTAAGCTTTGATTGATTTATATTCAGTTACAACCTTCTAATCATTAACCCCCATCCCTTTCCCAGCATACAAGACTACTGTTGATTTGTACAAAATGAATCACAGGGCACAGATTTGCAGATGGGGAATGTGGAAAATTTGATTTGGTTTTGGCCTTGCCCTTATTTTTGATTCTTTGCCATCCCTCATTTCAATTAAGGAATTCAGTGGTTTAACATTAACTTTCAAGAACACTTAAAAATAATTTTTGGTTTTAGGATGTCAGAAATTCATTTAAAAATGCACTCCTTTTATGAGCTCAATGAGAATTAAGGTTTGGTTGCTTCAGACATTGACTGAATTTCCTATTAGGATGATTAAAATAATTTGTGCTTTCACAGCCGCTCTGTGTTTGCTAAATATGCTATTCAATTCAGCATTGCAGTTTAGCCTTAACTTTGAAAAATATATTTGAGCAAGCATTTCCTTTATCATTATTATGTATTATTATGCTTGCTAACGTTTGTTTAGCAAATTTTGTTTTTTCATGTAGTATGCCTATTGTTAGAATGGTCCTCTTGACTTCTCTTGACTCCTTGGTTTAGTGGAATTCACTTTCTCCAGATCTCCCAGCTTAAATCAGACACAGATAAAATCCGAGGTATACCTTTTGCCACTTTGCTATTAGCACATTAAATAGGCATCATTATATATGGCATGTGATTTCGCATAATTTTGCAGTGAAAACGTGTGTTGAGCATCAGAAAAAGACGATACATTTAATTTGAATGCCCTTTCAATATAATTATGTGAATAACTGAATAAAAGTTTGCACAATGTTAATTGCACATTAATTTACAAATGTTTATAGAAAGGCATATACAGTAAAGTAAAGTAGCAATACTATCATATAATAATCCACCATTGCAAGTACTTTTCTCAATGGAAACTATGCAGGATGGAATATTGGTTAAATTAACATATGGCACAAAAATTTGGCTGCAGTAATTCAGGTCAGCCACCCTGAATGCCAGTCTTGAGCACTATATGTTGACATACATCAAGATTCCATCCTGTTTAATTTTTTCAAAGGTAGGCAGAAATAGATTCTGTGCGAACAGAAAAACTAGATGCATGACTGGTATGGTCTCTTAACATAGCTAGTTATTACATAAATTGCACATTACATTAATGGAATTTGGCAGACGCTCTTATCCAGAGCGACGTACAACAAAGTGCATATCCATAACCAGGGATAAGTGCACTGAAAGACGCTAGAGGGAAGTACAATTTCAACTGCTACCTGTACAACAAAGATAAGGACCAGGGCCTAAAATGTTTTTTTTTTTTTTTTTAACAAACAAATAGACAAACAAACAAAGCAAAAGTGACCAAACTTAACTATCCAAACACTGCTTACCTAGCCAACTAAAAATACCGATACACAAAGTAAATCACAAAGACAACAATTAAGGTTCAAAGGGAGGTAGGGAGGTGCAGTGGGTAGCACTGCCGCCTCACAGCAAGGAGGTCCTGGGTTCGAATCCCCGTCGGCCGGGGCCTCTCTGTGCGGAGTTTGCATGTTCTCCCCGTGTCTGCGTGGGTTTCCTCCGGGTACTCCGGTTTCCTCCCACAGTCCAAAGACATGCACGTTAGGCTGATTGGAGAGTCTAAATTCCCCGTAGGTATGAGTGTGTGAGTGAATGGTGTGTGTGCCCTGAGATAGACTGGCGACCTGTTTAAGGTGTATTCCTGCCTTTTGCCCAATGTATGCTGGGATAGGCTCCAGCCCCCCTGCGACCCTGATCAGGATAAGCGGGTTCAGATAATGGATGGATGGATGGGAGGTAGGGAGGGATGGGGAGAGGTGCTGCTTGAAGAGGTGCGTCTTCAGTTTGCGCTTGAAGGTGGGGAGAGAGTCTACAGTTCTGACCTCAACGGGGAGTTTGTTCCACCACCGTGGAGCCAGAACAGACAGTAGTCGTGAGCGTGAGGTGGAGGTTCGGAGAGGAGGAGGTGCCAAGCGGCATGTGGAGGCTGAACGAAGAGGCCTGGCAGAGGTGTAGGGTCTGATGATTTTTTGTAGGTAAGCTGGGGAAGACCCCTTAACTGCTTGGAAGGCTAGCACCAATGTTTTGAATTTGATGCGAGCCATGACAGGCAGCCAGTGGAGGGAAGTAAGCAGGGGGGTGACGTATGAGTATTTGGGAAGGTTGAAGACCAGACGAGCTGCTGCATTCTGGATAAATTGGAGGGGTCTGATGGCGGATGCTGGGAGGCCAGCCAAGAGGGAATTGCAGTAGTCCAGGCGGGACAGAACCATCGCTTGGACCAGGAGCTGGGTCGAGTAGGGGGTGAGAAAGGGGCGGATTCTCCGTATGTTGTATAGGAAGAACCTGCATGACTGGGTCACCGCCGCAATGTTCTCAGAAAGGGACAGTCTGCTGTCCATCACCACGCCGAGGTTCCTTGCACTGGGTGATGGCGTGAGTGTGGTATCCCCGAGGGAAATGGAGAGATCCACATGGGGAGAGGTATTAGCAGGGATGAATATAATTTCAGTCTTACCTGGGTTGAGCTTTAGATAGTGGTTGTCCATCCAGCTCTGGATGTCACTCAGACAAGCAGAGATACGGGCTGAAACCTGCGTATCAGATGGTGGGCAAGAGATGAAGAGTTGGGTATCGTCCGCATAGCAGTGGTAGGATAGCCCATGTGCAGTGATCACAGGGCCAAGGGAACAAGTGTAAAGAGAAAAAAGAAGCGGGCCTAAGACTGAGCCCTGGGGAACTCCTGTGGCAAGGGGCCGAGGTGTCGATACTGTACCAGCCCAGGCAACCTGGAAGGAGCGACCAGAGAGGTAGGACTCAATCCAGTCCAGGGCTGTGCCACAGATGCCCGTTGCTGACAGGGCGGACAGGAGGATGGAGTGATCCACAGTGTTGAAGGCAGCAGAGAGATCTAGAAGAATGAGGACAGAGGAGAGGGAGGCTGCTTGTGCAGCATGGAGCGACTCACTGACGGAGAGGAGCGCGGTCTCTGTCGAGTGGCCCGAGTGGCACATATTTTCTTTTTATTATTTTTTTTATCATGACATGTATTTCTATTTGCACACATTCTTGTAATAATGTAGATTTGTATCTATTACATGAATGGATCACCGACAATGAAATGATTATTTATGTGGAGGATAGACAGATAAGCCTGAATAATTGTAATCCCACTTTGGTTCCTGTTGAAGAGGAAGCCATAGCCAAGTCTGTCAATGAGATTTACCTGCAGCTTTGGATAAGAATAGGCCCAGTTCTTGGCATGCCACCAAAGGATCTTGTTAATCCTGTCAGTGGACATCTTTATTTTAGTACCTCTTTCCAGTTACTAACTGGAAATCCATTACTGAAATGGAGACTAAGAACAAAGTGTGGATGATACTTTTTCTGTCGCATCTAGTATAAACAATTGCACTTTATTTTACAAAGCAATTCAGATAGACTGGGTTTGTTAAGCTTTGAATGAATTCCGTATTTACATAAGCGCAAGCTTATGTGTGTCCAGTCATGCCTTTATAACAATCGGTTTGTGTAGGAAGTAAAAAAATTATTATCAGTATTTCTTTTCAGACTTTTTACAGTTTACAGTGTTTTCGATGAGGATGCATTTATATTTGCTCATTCATTTGTTTACCATTAACGTTAGATTTAGAAAATAAACATAGCACAATCTTCTCGGATTTGTGTTTATTATTATGTAATACCTATAATATTGTATATTAATAAATATCCATGTATTGAGATTCACTGTGTTTCAATGCAATTAAATGGCTTATTTTAAAGATTACCCTATATTTTTCTGTCTTCTTCCCATTCTTTGTGATTGTCTGCAAAACACTTGACTTATTTTCCAGCTCTTTACACTGTTTTGCAATATAATTATTTACAGCAGTGATGCATTTAAAGATAATCATATGAATACATATGTCTCCAGGAGATTTCATTGATGTTTACATGAACAACTGTACATTAAACATTCCCTGTATATAAATGTAGAAAAGAGCATACATGTTGCTATAGTACCTCCTTACACAGTGTTGGTAATGAGTCCTAAATACTGTGTAAAACTGTTATTATCAGTTTGGTTTGCTTTTACCTTCACAAGTGAGCAAGCTCACATGATCTACAGTATACAAAACAAAGAGAAAAATACTAATGAATAAAATACATAAGATTGATACTGGTGATGGTGACAGTCATAGACTGACAGGGCGGCCTGTAGCATAGTGGTTAAGGTAAATGACTGGGACACGCAAGGTCGGTGGTTCTAATCCCGGTGTAGCCACAATAAGATCCACACAGCTGTTGGGCCCTTGAGCAAG
Source organism: Conger conger (assembly GCF_963514075.1). Lineage (NCBI taxonomy): Eukaryota > Metazoa > Chordata > Actinopteri > Anguilliformes > Congridae > Conger > Conger conger. The sequence continues at coordinate 35,963,905 of NC_083764.1, forward strand.
GCCCTTAACCCTGCATACCTCCAGGTGAGGATTGTCTCCTGCTTAGTCTAATCAACTGTACATTGCTCTGGATAAGAGCATCTGCCATCTGCCATCTGCCAAATGCCAATAATGTAATGTAATATAACAGTGCATCCATCCATCACCCGCTTATCCGGAGTCGGGTCGTGGTGGCAGTAGGCTAAGCTGGGTATTCCAGGTGTCCCTCTCCCCAGCAATGCATTCCAGCTCCTCCTGGGGGATCCCAAGGCGTTCCCAGGCCAGGAGAGATATATAATCTCACCAGCGGGTTCTGGGTCTACCTCGGGGTCTCTGCCCAGTTGGACGAGCCCGGAAAACCTCCAAAGGGAGGCGCCCGGGAGGCATCCTGATCAGATGCCCGAACCACCTCAATTGGCTCCTTTCGACGCAAAGGACCAGCGGCTCTACTCCGAGCTCCCTCCGGATGTCCGAGCTCCTCACCCTATCTCTAAGGCTGAGCCTGGCCACCCTACGGAGGAAGCTCATTTCAGCTGCTTGTATACACGATCTCGTTCTTTCGGTCACTACCCAAAGCTCGTGACCATAGGTGAGGGTTGGGATGTAGATCGACCGGTAAATTGAGAGCTTCACCTTCCGGCTCAGCTCCCTCTTCACCATTTACATTTTACATTATTGGCATTTGGGGGGCGGCACGGATGGTGCAGTGGGTAGCACTGCCGCCTCACAGCAAGGAGGTCCTGGGTTCGAATCCCCGTCGGCCGGGGCCTCTCTGTGCGGAGTTTGCATGTTCTCCCCGTGTCTGCGTGGGTTTCCTCCGGGTACTCCGGTTTCCTCCCACAGTCCAAAGACATGCATGTTAGGCTAATTGGAGAGTCTAAATTGCCCGTAGGTATGAGTGTGTGAGTGAATGGTGTGAGTGAATGGTGTGTGTGCCCTGCGATAGACTGGCGACCTGTCCAGGGTGTATTCCTGCCTTTCGCCCAATGTATGCTGGGATAGGCTCCAGCCCCCTGCGACCCTGATCAGGATAAGCGGGTTCAGATAATGGATGGATGGATGGATTATTGGCATTTGGCAGACGCTCTTATCCAGAGCGACGTACAGTTGATTAGACTAAGCAGGAGACAATCCTCCCCTGGAGCAATGCAGGGTTAAGGGCCTTGCTCAAGGGCCCAACGGCTGTGCGGATCTTATTGTGGCTACACCGGGATTAGAACCACTGACCTTGTGTGTCCCAGTCATTTACCTTAACCACTACGCTACAGGCCGCCACAATGGTGCAACGCAAGCCTTCTCCAAGTCCACAAAGCACATGTGGACTGGATGGGCAAACTCCCATGACCCCGCCAGCAACCCCGCCAAGGTAAAGAGCTGGTCCACTGTTCCACGACCAGGACGGAAGCCACATTGCTCCTCCTGAATCTGAGGTTCGACCGTCGGTCGGAGCATCCTTTCCAGGGGAGGCTTTCCCGGGGAGGCTGAGGAGTGTGATACCCTGATAATTGGAGCACACCCTCCGGTCCCCCTTCTTGAAAATGGGGACCACCACCCCGGTCTGCCACTCTGCAGGTACTGTCCCCGACCTCCACGCGACACTGAAGAGGCGTGTCAGCCAAGACAGCCCAACAATGTCCAGAGCCTTCAGCATCTCAGGGCGAATCTCATCCACACCCGGCGACTTGCTGCTGAGGAGCTTTTTGACTACCTCAGCAACTTCCACCAGGGATATAGGTGCAGATTCCCCCGAGTCTTCGGGCTCTGCCTCTTCCACAGAGGACGTGTTGTTTGGGTTCAGGAGCTCCTCAAAGTACTCTTTCCACCGCCTGACAACATCCCCAGTCCGGGGTCAGCAGTTCTCCTCCCCTGCTGAAAACAGCCTGAAATATAGTATATATATATACAGCCTGTATAGTCGAGCGCTTTGGATTTGAAATAAAATAATTAAAATATGGTTAAAGTGCAGACTGACACCTTTAATTTGAGAGTATTTATCCAGGTCAGAATTACATCCCTTTTTACACACAGTCCCCCCCATTTTAGGGGAACAGAAGTAATTGGGCAGTTGGATCACCCAAAAAATATGTAAATAACCTCAAATTAAGGTAACAATCTGCACCTTAAACTCATAGTCATTGTTTAATTGGAATTTCAATGTGTTGAAGTACAGAGGCAAAAGAACAGAAATTGTACCACTGGCCAAACACTTAAGGACTGCACTGTAGAGAGACTAAACAAATGGTCCAATCCGCAAAACAAACAAGAACTACAGTAACAAACAGGCAGGATCTCTCATGTTACCAAGCAAATAATGCACATGAACGTGAGCTATTCAGTAAAATGTACCGCAGGCTGCACCAAGGAAGAAAATGTGTTAGACATGCACCAAGGATGGAAATGTGCTGGTGTGGTACTTTATTTCCAGAGACTCCTTTCTTCTGTGTGCTCAAGCAGCAAACATTGCTCTGTGGTGTTTCTGGGAGTGTTGAAGTCTATCTGAGATTAAGGTAACATTAGATTAGAGCCTTGAAGACTATGGTCATGGAGGGCCATTGTATCTATTGGTAAGTTTGTGTGTCCATCAGTTACCCTGGCTCAGTTAGCTAACACGGATGTCAACTGTGAGCTTATCAATACATGTTGTTAAACAGTCACACATAAAGAATTTTGGCTATTTAAATATTTCAGGGAAGAATTTGGAATGGAGTCCAAGATTAGATATAGAAACAGGAATACAGTTCCCCACGCCTAGAATATAGAGATACTGACCTGTGTATTGTCTCCTTAAGGGGGGGCTAAGCATTTGGAGATCAGTCAGGTTTTAATCTGCTTATGCAGTTTTATTGTGTTATACGCCATAACAGAAATATGAAGGAAGGCTGACGAAGGAGAAACCCACCAGAATCAGGTTATAGAGCAGAAGGAGGAGATGCATTTATTCATCATTATTATTCTGTTGAACTCTGAGATCATGCACTCCACATGCCATTTTTATGTCAACACTCTCATCTTCATCTTGCACTCTCTAGTAGTACTAATATTTTAATATATTTTTCTTTCTGCAGCTGCCGTATTTATACCTCAAAGTGTTGCATCTATACAGTAACCTGTATTTAATGTGGGAAGTGATTAGGGTATTCATTGCTTCATTGTTTGTGCACGTCTTTACAATTTCATGATTTCAGTTTTATTTATTTAAGTGTCACTATTGTCACAGCCCACAGACTTGAAACTCTTGCCTCAATCCAATTGTTTATTTTCCTCTTTTTTCTTTTCTTCCTCAACCAGAAATCATTTGAGGCCCGCCATCTTTAAGATCTTTATTCCAACCCTGTAATTGTTACTTCTAGGAGCAAGGGAACATTTTTTTGGAAAGGCTGATGTATAAATGAACGCCCTGTGGATCCACCTCACACCATTTGTAACTGACAAGGCTTCGAACTGATGTTTGAAAGAGCAAGGACATTCCAATTTCCTGATTCACATTTTCTCGATTTCCCTGTCTTCATTTATTTTCCTTGCCTCTTTTTCTCGCCTCTCCCGATGGGTGGAGCTAGGAGTAGACTCCACTCTGACCCTTCCTCACCAGTGGCTGATGGGCTGGTTTTCATACCTAGCTCTCCCCCAGGTGAGAAACTGTCACAATCTCTCACAAAACAGAGTAGGAAAACCACTTCTCTCAGACACACATAGCCTACTGAAACAAGCCATATCTAAAGCACATGGCTCATTACACCAAAAGGGGCTAGGTGAGAGTTGAAAGTCATACACGGTAATACAGAAAGTCAACAAAGTAATCAATACAATATCCACAATTCACATGCAATGGTTCACAGAGCTAGTCTACCCAGATCAATGCAAATGGCGGCCTTTTCAAATAGAAGAAGCGGAAGCAGAAATTGCCCATCTAGGGCAAGCCAGAAGTAAAGCAAATATAGTCCAGCACAGAGCAAAGATACACCACAGCAAAACACAATGATTGGTTCAAACCTGTGAGTCATTTCCTTGAAATGACATGGTTTTGTCAAGCCTCACTGTCCCATTACTAACATATACTATAGGCCACAATCATGCATTTAATCAGTCATGTATACTGCTGTACTGTAGGGCAATCTCACAGGAAGAAACAGATGGCTTGGCTTGGCTTTAGTGGATAAAGGTCCCAAGTTCACTGGTTAGTTTTATTACTCTCCTCGAATGCCAAAGTTCAAATTCAGTTCTTTGTTGGGGGCTGCTGGAGCAGGTAACCAGAATCTTGTTGCTAGTAGACTTTGAGAAGGATACACAATGAGTCAGTGTGTGTCTCTCTCCCCCATAGCCAAATAATAACCTGATCCACTGCAGTGGGCCTCATGGAAACAGTGGGCACTCATGAAATCCCACTGAAAATGTGATCTTGACTGAGCTTGCATTTGACGGAGACAATTATATCGCAGAAGAAGCTGTGCTGTCAAAGGCAAAAACTGAAAGAGAATGTGTTCCACTTGTGCCAGGAATTGTTCTTTGAATATCTCCCCAGAAACATTTTATATTAAGCTTCTGCAGTAATCAATTCTTATTTTTAAGCAATGTAGTAGGTCCTAGCAGAAATAATGCATTCTGTACAAATGTATTTTGAAAACATACACACCCATTTGGCCATTGTATACAGTGGGGTGCAAAAATGTGGGCACTCCTGGTTTAAATGTCTGTTAAAATGAATCTGTAATCTGTGATTGAAAGCAAACCTCTAAATGCGTTCAACAGGATACCTTTCTGCAGATTTTAAAGCAAGATTGCTTTTTATTTTAACTTTGTACTCTTTATAAATTATAAATATTGTGCGAGTGGTAGGAAGAATGGATTCCATCAAATATTCAGAGGGTAAAGTTCAAAGGTCAGTCCAAACATTGAAGTTGAAGAGAGGTTGGGTATTCTGGCAAGACAATGATCCAAAGCATTCCTCAAAAACTATCTCCAGGAAATCATCCTCAATGTGTCATGGTGGGAGGTAGTACCCGGTGGGTCCACCAGAGGGCTGAGGATCATTAGTTCCACCTGTTCCTCATTAACTCCTGGGGAATTACCTTCCCCAAGAGTATTTAAAGCCAGTGCTGACTCCCTTCAGTGCTTTTGTGTTCAACGTTTGCACGTGCACAAAGCCGGTAAGACACCAGGTAGACGCTGTACTGGTAGAGTCAGGTACGGTGTTGGTTATTTATCAAAAATCTCTGAGACTACCAAAAAATAGGTAAGGAAGGCGCTCGGTTGTGGTGTTTGTTCACCGACGCCTTCCTGAAAGGTTTTCATTTCTTCCTTTTTGTTTGGGGCTCGTATGAGCCGGTGGTAGAGGGACGTTGTCCCCGGTATTGTATTTTAGTTTGTGTTTTTCTTCCTGAGCTGCGCCTCATGGGTTTTTGTTTTGTGCCTAGCGGTTTTTGCTAGGTTGTACTTTTATTTGGGGAATTCACTATTATTACTCAGTGCTCACTTCCCAGCACTATATCTGGTTTGTGTATTTGCCCTGTTTTCTGAGGGTTGTTTTTATTTTCTACAGCCGTTTTTTGGGCTTAATTTCTGTTCTTTCCAATTACCGCCTACGGGTTCGTTTCTGTTCCTCCCTGTGTCCTGGGAGAAGGTCTTATTGTTGTATCCCACTTTCTTTATTGTGAGTTCGCCTTCAAGGGTCGAACCTCAGTCGCTACTGGCCCTCCACCCTGCCCCTACCCTACACAATGGATGATTCCCCAGTCCCCAGACTTGAATATTATTGAAAATTTGGAGAGATTTCAAACATGCCATATGTGCAAGGAGGCCGAAGAATATTTCTGAGCAATAGGTGCCAGGAAGAATGGGGTAAAATTCCAAAAGCGAGAATTGAAAGATTCTTAGCTGGCTACAGGAAGCATTTACAAGTTGTTATAGTTGCTTGAGGAGGAGTTACAAAGTCCTAACTGACAGGGTTCTCAAACTTTTGCTCAGGGCCTTTTTCCTTTTTATTATTATTTTGAAACTCTAACATTGTTTTATAAAAAGTAATTTAGGGATTTTATTTGTCTGTCATCTGCAGTTGTCTTATTTGGCTGAATTATTATAACGTGCTTAGGTATGTGGCACACAGGTACTTTATGTAGCCTGTATAAACAAGTAGGGTAATTAGCAACAAACTATGGTTAGATGTTAATTTGGCACATTAACATCTTATGAGAATCTCCAACAGTGACGGTGACGGCGAGTCTAGCTCTTTATGCTTCTCCTGCAGGACAATCAGCTTAACAGAATAAACAACAAACAATAATCGCAAACAACTGTTAAAGTAGTTACAAAGTAGCTGGAGCACACACAGTCATATAATGATTTAAAAATCATGTATAGGCAACATAGCATTTTAAAGCAATGTTCTTTCATCTTTTCTCAGTTATCTCTTTAAATTGTCTGAAACATAATTCCATGGTCCTTATAAGATATTTCCTGTGCACACACTTTTTTGGTCATAACTGATCATTATTTATCAGCATGCATGCATGGATATGAAGAAAAAATAAATAAATTCACACATAAATGTACGAAAATATTGATAAATAAGGCCCATTGGACCGCAGTTTGTTTCAGAGGAATTCCACGCTTTCGCAAAGAAAAATGGAATCAAACACTTCACATCTGAGCCACACCATCCCACGACCAATGGCCTAGAGGAAAGATTTGTACAGAGCTTTAAAAAAGCAATCGAAGCGATGACATATCACTGCAACACAAAATAGATCATTTCCTTTTCGGAATGCAGTGCACACAACTGTCAGATTTCGTGTTTCCACTGTTTAGTTTTTTGTCTATGTGCGTTGCATTTCCGTGTCTTAGTACCCTCTGTGCACACCGTAGTCACCATGGCAGTTTGTTCATTAATTGTTATGCGTTTCACCTGTGTTTTCACTTCCTGATTGTTTCCCACACCTGATTGCCATTCCCTCTTGTTATATGTCTTATATAAGCCCCTCTGTTTGTTCAGTACATTGCCAGATTGTTATGTGTTTAGACCTTACCTTCCAGTGTTTATACCTGATTGATTCCTGTTACGACCCGTTTTGTCTCCGACTTCTGCATTCTGATTTACCTGTCTGTCTTGTTTTGAACCGCAGTTTTCGGACTTTGGATTATCTTCACTGTTCCTGTTTGGTAAATGGTAAATGGTTGGCATTTATATAGTGCCTTTATAAAGCGCTGTACAATTGATGCTTCTCATTCACCCATTCACACCCAAATGGCGATTGGCTGCCATGCAAGGCACCAACCAGCTCGTCGGAAGCATCAGCGGTTAGGTGTCTTGCTCACGGATACTTTGACACACCCAGGGCGGGAATCGAATTGGCAACCCTCTGACTGCCAGACGACTGCTCTTACCACCTGAGCCAATGTCGCCCCATTGCATGTTTACTGGTGTATTGACCCATTGCTTGAACATTTAACCACGGACTGCCTTATCCCTGCTGATTCTGTTTGCTGGCTACTGACCCACGCTTGTGTGACTCGTCTTCATTATAATGAAGACTCTGAAAGAACGTCTGTTTGCTGGATTACTGTGACTAGGTTCAGTTGTTCTAAACCCCTGATAGCAGCTACAAATCACACTCCAGCGATGATGTATCTAAAAAGGAACTTGAGATCTCTCTTGGACCTCCTTGGTCCTAATATTAGATAAGATGTGGATAACAATCCGTACAAACATTTTAATCAGAAGTCAACTAGAAGCTTCAGTGTGGGACAAGACGTTCTTGTGACTAATGATTGACAATCAGGGTCAATACCCACCATAACTGATGCACACTGTGGATGTAGGAGACAGGAGATTGCATCACCATATTGATCAGGTCATTGACAATCAGGTGAAGAGCAAACCAACACTGACCCACCTTACTTGAGAAATTATCCCCCCATATCAGTGTCAGTATCAGCTCTGGCCATGTTACTGACTTACCTGATGGAAAACTTTCCAAAGAGACACTACCTTGAGAGGCCAAGGGCACCTCCAATGAGATTTGGACTGTAAAAAAAAGATAGTAATGTTACAACTGTTGATTGTTTGAAATGGTTGGAATGTTATGGTAATAACTGTTATACTGCAAGCAAAGAAACATTAATACAGGTTATTGGATACCCGCTATGTAAGTGCAAATACATTTCTGAGGAGCTATTACACATTAACCCCTCAAGTATCATCCCTTTCCTTGACACAAGCTTGAAAATGTACCTTTAGTTAACTTTCAGAATACACTGGGATTATGCCTGTAGTCAAAAGAATAGGAACTATTTTACTATTCTTTTGACTATAGGCATAATCCCAGTGTCTTCTGAAAGGTAACATTTAGCAGTTTGTTTTCCATTAGTTTTCCACAAGTATTACTAAAAAAAGTTTCAGAAGCTCAAACACAGATTGTTTCTCACTGAAAATATTTTCTGTTTTTGAGAGGATACAGTAACTGGCGTGCTTTGAAATACAATAGAGATACAGCCAAAACACTGAAAAAGGCCTCTTTCAAATGTGATGACAATATCTCCAAAAACAAGCATTCTGCATGGTTTTTTTAAACTATGTCTATGCAGTTTTCCAAAAAGGGCATTTGGAGGCTCCAAAAGAACACATGGAAACGAAATGATATTGTGGATTTCATGACATGTAGAATACTGTATTTTGCTTACTAAAGCATACAACACTTTATCCTGAAAAAAAGTGTTTGCACTTTGCCCCACCTGTCACCTTCCCCGACCACTCCCTCTCCTTGTGCTTTCCTCAGACAGCAACAGGTCGATTAGTTAGTGCAATAATCACAATAATAATATCTTGTATACTAATATATTGACTGAGGTCCATTGATTGAAGTTGTTGTCAAATTTTTTGTCAAAAACATCCATCAACAAGTCAAACACCTTCCTGTCACGGTGGAGTACCTCTTTGGACCACTGGAGGGTGGTGTGGTCGGTTGACTGCCTTTTCAGCAGCTCAAGCTGGTAATGCTGTCGTTGGTTCACTGAGATAAGTGTTTGTGGGAGTCTAACTCTCCCTTTGTTAGACTACTCTTCTATTTTCACTGAAAATAGTGTTTGTCGGAGTCTAACTCTGTTAGAGTATTAGTTTATTTTCACAAAGAGAAGAGTTTGATTCCCCTTTGTTAGTTTATTTGTTGTTTGTATTTTCACCTGTCTCTTTGATCCCGTCTCTGTACTGGGGTTCAGTTTATTTGCCAGGTTGTCTTTCGGCCCGTTTTGGATAGATTTAAGTTTGGCCTCTTGATACTTCCCTTTGAGAGAAGTGTTTTGCCCGGTGGGGTAGTTTTTTTTCTGCCCATTTGGGTAGCTTTCAGTTTACAGGTAATTCTTATTTTTATTCTTTCATTTTCCTGTCCCTTTAGTCTGCTTTGCAGATCTAGTGGTTGTTTGCTTGCGAATAGCTTTTAGAAACCCTGATGTCTACGTGTAGCCTTATACCTCACGTCCCACCTCACAATTACACAATTTCACATGCTATTTATTATTCAAAAGCAGGCTTGTTCCTTATATATAAACATACTGAATAATAATAATACTGAAAATGCCAATCTGTATTGGAGCCAAAGGTGTTTTCACAGTCTTCCTCAGAAATATTCACTCGACGACACTCGAGATGAGAGATTCCTTGGAAGTACTCCAGAAGAAGTCCTCTCTCGGCATTGAAAGGCTGCTTTTTAACTACATAGTGATTGTTTTATTCCAACTGTTAGTTTGCTGGCGTACAGAGCAAAAACAAGAACACATGTGCCACTGTCCAAATATTAATGGACTGCACTGTAAGAAATAACAATAAAAAACTAAAATTCAGTTAAATTAATTGGCCTACTTCCATTATTTAAAATCAGTTTTTTACTTGATGGTCTTACAGGCCTGGTATGTGGCCTTCATGCCCTCAAAAAATTGGCCCCACCAAAGGCCAAGTGGCCTCGGATTATCGTTTTGAAACTGCTTTGCCTACTACACTCCTGTTTGCCAGCAGTCGTCCATCGCCTGTCTAACCTGCCCAAAATTCAAAAAATAATTTCTGTGAGTTCGCTATTGGGTTCATTATTCTGAAGCCTGCCAGAACAAGTCTGAACCCAGCGAACCGACCCAGACCCAAGAAGCCCTGTGACTCCAGGGACAGAGTCCGAGCTCCGATCCTTGAACTAAAATCTGGCAAACCTACACAGTAAGATGGCTACTCTGGCAGATTCCGTGGCATGCACCCAAGCTACTCACTCCCAGACTGTCCCTGCTCCCGAGACTGTCCACGCCCATCCGGAACCCCGTCTGCCCCCACCTGAGTGCTACACTGGAGAACCCGACTCGTCAAATCTTTCCTGTCACAATGTTCCCTCATCTTCAAGCTGCAAGCATCATCCTTCCCAACTGAGCGGTCCCGAGTTGCCTATGCCATCACCCTGCTGGCTGGGAGAGCGCGAGAGTGTGGGACAGCGTTATGGGAGTCGGGCGCTTCTGAGTGCAACAGTTTTTCCCTCTTTGCATCAGCCTGATCCCGAGAAGCAGTTCACCCTCAAGGTAGACGCCTCCGACACCGGTGTCGGAGCGGTACTTTTCCAAAGAAAAGATACATCCCTGCGCATTCTTCTCTCGCCGCCTCACACCCACGGAGAGAAATTTCTCCCGTCAAGTTGCTGTTTGAAGAGTGCCGCAACCTGTTTGAAGGGACAGCTGTCCCGTTTATTGTCTGGACTGACCACCGTAATTTTGAGCACCTATGGTCGGCCAAGAGTGTTAACCCCCACCAGGCCCGGTGGTCCCTGTTTCTTAACAGGTTTTATTTTTTTTAAAGATATTTTTTAGGCCTTTTCCAGCTTTATTGGACAGTAGTATAAAGGGAAAGACAAATGTCAGATGGTCGGATTCGAACCGCCGACGTCGCGGCCCACAATGAGCATGCGGTCAGTGCTCTACAGGCTGCGCCACCGAGACACCCCTTCTTAACAGTTTTAATTTTAACCTTCCAGCTCCAAGAACGTCAAGCCTGACACACTTCCGGCCCTGCTCCAAGAACGTCAAGCCTGACACACTCTCCTGTCTGTACTCACCTTCCAAAGCTGATGAAGAGCCAGCTACTATCCTGCCTCCCGGTTCCCTGGTCGCCGCTACCCAACTGGACATCGTCAGCACGGTGGAGGAAGCCTTGAGGTTCTGTCCAGCCCCTGATGACACGCCTGCTGACCGCATGTTTGTGCCGGAGGCTGTGCGGTTTCAGGTACTGGAGTGGGCTCACTCTTCCCCTCTCGCCTGCTACCCTGGGGTCAGCCGCATGCTGGCTCTCCTGGGCCGCCATTTCTGGTGGCCGTCTGCCAAAGAAGATGTAGCTGAGTTTGTTGCTGTGTGCCCTGAGTGTCTTCCAGTGTCCTCTGTTCCTCTTTAGCCCTGGTCTCAAATGTCTGTTTAACCTGCCCAAAATTCAATAAAGACTTTTATTGGAATTACTGTGAGTTCGTAATTAGGTTCTGTTATGATTATGCCGGAAAAGGATCCAATTGCAGACCAGAAATGGAGCGCCAAAAACAGGGTTTATTAAGTCTTCAAAAATAGACAATGCTCAAAGGCCAACCACCGGAAAAAGGGTAAAACACAAAAATCCAAAGCTCAGAAGTTACAGGGAACGTGGAACCAAAATATTCTCCAAAATTCAGAACAAAAAAAAAAAATCACCGAACAGAACGGCGAAAAGGTAAGCAGAGCAAAAAGTTTAGACAGCGTTTCTCACCAGGCTTACAGGCAGATACTGGTACAATCTGACAAAGAACACCAAACAAAGGGGAGCTTAAATACCCAGAGGAGGCAACTAAAAGGCAGAGAAAACGAGGAACAGGGGGAACCAATCAGGGCAATGATTATATAAATTAACTGAGGGGAGTGGCAGACAGAGGTAGGTGAGGGCGGGGTCAGGACAAGGAAAACAAGAGCACATGGTGAGGCAGACAATCACAGGCAAACTAAGACATACATACCATGAAACATAAATATGAAAAATAATGAATTACAAAAAAATAAAGGATAATAAACAATGAAATAAACTCACAAAACACAGATCATGACAGTACCCCCCCCTTAACGGACGCCTCCAGGCGTCTCTTTGGATGGATGCCGGCGACGGAAGTCCCTGATGAGTGTTGGATCCAGGATGTGCCGAGCCGGGACCCAGCACCTCTCCTCGGGGCCATAGCCCTCCCAGTCCACGAGGTACTGAAGTCCTCGGCCCCGGCGCCGAACATCCAGCAGTTGCCGGACGGAGTACGCCTCTGAACCATCAATGAGGCGTGGGGGTGGGGGGGATTTAGGGCCAGGGTGTAAGGAGCTACGGATGACTGGCTTGATTCTGGAGACATGGAAAGTGGGGTGAATACGGCGGAGGGGGGCAGGGAGCTTGAGGCGGACTGCGGTGGGGCTGATGACTTTAGTAATGGGAAAGGGGCCAATAAAACGGGGGGAGAGCTTACAGGATTCGGTCTTGAGGGGCAGGTCATTAGTGGAGAGCCAGACCCGTTGTCCTGGGCGATAACGCGGTGGTCGAGAGCAGTGTTTGTCCGCTTGAGCCATCATTCTGGCTGAAGCGCGAAGGAGGGCTGAACGTGTGCGTCTCCATGTCCGGCGGCAACGACAAATGAATGCCTCGGCCGATGGCATGCCCACCTCCTTCTCCTGGTCTGGAAAGAGAGGCGGCTGGTAGCCCAGTGAGCACTCGAACGGAGACCGACCTGTAGAGGACGAAATATGGGCGTTGATGGCATATTCGGCCCATGGCAACTGCTGGCTCCAGGTGGTGGGGTTCTGCGCCATGCAGCGCAGCACTGTCTCCAACTGTTGGTTCGCCCTCTCTGTCTGGCCATTAGTCTGTGGATGGAACCCAGAAGACAAACAGACAGAAGCCCCAAGCAATCTGCAGAACGCCCTCCAGAAGGTGGACGTAAACTGTGGCCCTCTATCGGAGACTACTTCCACAGGTAGGCCATGTAGTCTAAATACATGTTGGACCATTAACAGGGCTGTGGCTTTGGCAATGGGAGGTTCGGTAGGGGAATGAAGTGGACGGATTTGGAAAACCGATCAACAACTGTGAGGATAGTGGTGTTACCATCGGATGGGGGTAGGCCAGTGACGAAGTCCAGGGAAATATGGGACCAGGGTCTTTTAGGGACAGATGACAGCCGGCCGGCAGGTGGTCGGGTGGACGTTTTGTTTTGGGCGCAGACAGAACAGGCTTGAACGTACTCCCTGATGTCCCTCTCCATGGTCGGCCACCAGAACCGTCAACCAATGAAGGCCTGAGTCCGGCTGATTCCAGGGTGACCGGAGAGTTGGGACGAATGACCCCACTGCAGAACCTGTGAGCGAATAGAGCTGGGGACATACAGACGGTTAGTGGGCATTACATTGGGGACATACATTGGCTGGGCCCAGCCTCACTGGCCTGGGCTGCGACGACAACGGACTCGATTTCAAATAGTGCTGCTCCTACAATACAATGTGGGGGAAGGATGGTGTCCGGGAGCTGGGGTCGGCCTGTTGGTTTGAATCTGCGCGATAGTGCGTCCGGCTTCTGATTCTTGTGGCCAGGGAGGTAGGACAGGGTGAAACTGAATCTAGAAAAGAACATAGACCAACGAGCCTGACGGGGATTGAGTCTTTTGGCAGTGCGGATATATTCTAAGTTCTTGTGGTCAGTCCAGACTAGGAAGGGCACCGTGGCCCCCTCTAACCAATGCCTCCACTCCGAGGGCCAGCTTCACGGGCAATAATTCTCTATCGCCCACATCATAATTTCGTTCAGCAGGGGTGAGGCGGTGGGAGTAGAAGGCGCATGGATGGACCTTGTTGTCTTTGGGAGAACGTTGAGACAGGACTGCCCCGACACCGACATCGGAGGCATCAACCTCCACTATAAATTGCCGCTTGGGGTCTGGCTGGGTGAGGATAGGGGCTGAGGTGAACCGCTGTTTTAAGGTGTGAAATGCCTCCTCGGCAGCGGGAGACCAGGTGAATTTAACGGAGGGTGAAGTTAGGGCAGTGAGGGGAGCCGCCAACGCGCTATAGCTTAGAACAAAGCGGCGGTAGAAGTTGGCAAAGCCAAGAAAGCGCTGTAGCTCCCGCCGGTTAGCGGGCGCCGGCCACTCAGCCACAGCTTGGACCTTACCTTGGTCCATTTGGATGGCTCCAGGTGAGATCACGTACCCCAGGAATGAGACCGTGTTCTGATGGAAAGCGCACTTCTCCGCCTTTACGAACAGCTGGTTCTCCAGGAGGCGCTGCAGGACTCTACGGACATGGGAGATATGCTCGGGAAGGGACTTGGAAAAAATTTGTATGTCATCCAGGTATACAAAGACAAAGTGATTAAGCATGTCCCTGAGTACATCATTTACAAGGGCCTAGAAAACTGCTGGAGCATTGGTTAGACCAAAGGGCATGACAAGGTACTCATAATGACCAGAGGCGGTATTAAAGGCGGTCTTCCACTCGTCCCCCTCGCGGATACGGACCAGGTGGTAGGCGTTCCGAAGGTCGAGCTTGGTGAAGACGGATGCCTCCTGAAGCATATCGAAGGCGGAGGACATGAGAGGAAGAGGGTAACGATTCTTGAGGGTTATGTCGTTGAGGCCCCGGTAGTCAATACAGGGGCGCAAGGAACCGTCCTTCTTTTTAACAAAGAAGAAGCCGGCTCCTGCAGGGGAGAAGGATGGGCAGATTAAACCAGCTGCCAGGGAGTCTTGAATGTAGTTACCCATGGCCTCGGTTTCAGGTCGGGACAGAGAATACAGGCGACCCTTAGGGGGAGATGTGCCCGGCAGGAGGTCTATGGCACAATCATAGGGGCGATGCGGCGGTAATGAGGAAGCCCTGGACTTACTAAAAACTGCCTGGAGATCCCCATAGTCCGGAGGGACACCCGATAGATCCGGAAGCTCCTCTGCGGGTCTGGCGGCCGAGGGTGATGGAGTCTGAGCTTGGAGGAAACAGTTAGAGTGGCAGAAAGGGCTCCAACCCACAATTCTCTTATTAGTCCAGTCTATGTGTGGGTTGTGTCTCATTAACCAGGGGTGACCAAGAACCAAAGGAGCATGTGTGGAATCAATTACGTGAAAGGTTATTTGTTCGTGATGATCGCCCGACAGGCATAGACTCACCGGAACACTGGCTTGAGTAATGTGGGCCAGCCGCTGGCCGTTCAAGGCGTTGGCCACTAGGGGGGTCTTGAGGCCTCTAGTCGGCAAGTCCCAGTGGGCCACAACGCCGGAGTCAATAAAATTCTCCTCAGCCACAGAGTCTATGAATGCCACCACCTCCTGTCGTTGGTCTCCCCACTCTAGAATGGCAGAGAGGAGAGGGCGTTGTCTTGGAAAGGGTGTTAGTGATGTTCCGCTCACCAGTACCCCTCTCCTCACTGGTGAGCGTTGGCTTTTGCCGGACAGGTGGCGATGAAGTGGCCTGGCTGTCCGCAGTACAGGCAGGAACGTGAATGGATTCTATGCTGACGCTCCGCCGGGGTTAACCGGGTGCGACCTATCTGCATAGGCTCCGTCTTGGGAAACTCAGGGACGGCCGGGGCAGCGTGTTGGAAGGCTGGGGGTTCGGAGGTCCCTCGACGTGGGCTCCCCATGGCTCGCAGGCGCCGGCGCTGCTGGTGTCAATTCGGATGGCCAGCTTGATCAGCTCCTCGCAGGTGGAGGGCAGGTTTTTTGAAAACGATTAGCTCGCTTTGAGCAACCATAAACTGTGCAGAAATTAATCATAATGAACATGTGTTATCACTGTATTTATATGCGTTGTCGTTGACGTGAGATTTAAAAAAACTATATTTTTTGGCAAAACAATACATTGAGTTTTAAGGGCAGATTGTCCTCCAACATAGCAGATGAGTCAATGTCACATAGTTTGTGAAACGTATTAAGAACAATCCATATTTTTACTGGACGTTAGATATATCCCGCCTTAAAAGTGAATGGATTTCGATTATGGACATGTCGAGCTCCAATCATGTTAAAGATTTTGAGTGATGGCATAAGATTAGGCAGCAAATAACAATGCTGAATCCTTCTGCGCTAATTTACATAGCAGCTGTACACCCAGATTGTGCTGTTTCACTCACAGTGGGCAAGTGAAATCGATGATGATTCAGACAATATATAAATTAACGATTTATATTTATTTATATTTATATTTATATTAATCTTATTGGACTTTTGATGTTTATGGAAGGTGTGACAGAAATTTTTGTGCCGTTGACTGTAAAGGAATGCTTTCATTTGTATCATTTGACTGATCATTTACCGATGTGACAGATTGGGTAAACTGAATAAATATTTAATTCAGAAAGCCACTACATACTGTATGGTGTTAGTCATGAAATACAGACATGAAATTATTATTGTTATTATCAATATAATAATTAAATTTGACCTGTACATTTATAAAAACACATCTGCTCTAGTGGTTACTTAATTGCACATTGTTGCAAACTCAAGTCTGTTGACTACCCCTCACTGTTTCACAATAGTTGTGAACATTTCAGAGACTTCAATCTTTGCACAACAAGAACCTAAACAAAAGGCGAATAAACTATATGTTGACTGAAGGGAGTTTCTAAAAAAAGCTTTCTTTGGGGTTGGGGGGAAAGGTTAAATGAGGATCAAAACTGAAGTTGCCCCCTGTCGAGAGGAAGAGGGATTGATTGTCTTGCCGACTGCAGCTGATCCTGAGCAGTTGAGGTTTGGCCATTTCACAGTTGCAAGTATGAAAGCAATAGATTGCTTAAGACAGCTGATCTCCTGCACTACAGCTGCCAAACAAGGCCAGTGAGGGCTGACTTGACCTTAGTGCTGTAAAACCAAGGGATTTATCTAAACTGCTGTCTTTATCAATCTGTTCTGTTGCTGTGCTGGCAAAAATAGAACAGTACTCACAGACATTCAGGATTATCCTCTACCAGGATGCCCATCAGTGACTCAGTATGCCCATCAGTGACTCAGTATTCTCTGGGTATACACTCAGTGAGCACTTTATTAGGTATTTATAAAAATTTTTTTGACTTATTAAGTCTTCTGCTGCTGTAGTCTAACCACTAAGAGGTTTGACACGTTCAGTGTTCAGAGATGCTCTTCTGCATACCACTGTTGTAATGTGTGGTTATTTGGGTCACTGTCACCTTCCTGTCAGCTTTGACCAGTCTGGCCCTTCTCCTCTGACCTCTCTCATTAACAAGGCATTTCAGTAAAAGCTTGCAGTTTTTCCGGTTGGTCACATGAAGCTCAGTTAACAAGACTAAAAGTGGAAATATTTGCGAGCTATTGAGTTTGCTGTTGCAGACCTTAGGTTTAGGTTTTATCTGAGAAGGCATTTAATATAGCCTAACGTCAACGTTATCTTCAATAATTCACTAGTTTGGATTCCATGTTACCTGGGTAGCTATAGCTCAGTTAAACTGGGTAACGTTAGCTTAATAGGGTAGGCAGTAAGCAAATACCTAGGCTAGCTAATGTAAATATTAAGTGCATTTTATGTAGAATTTTACACTGATTGGTCAGGATCTTACAACACAGTGCAGGTTCTGATTTCATCAAATAGCTAGGTAACATGAGACTGCAAAAAAGCATAACAATTTTTTATTAGTTCGGTGAATTCAATTAAGAGCTAATGTATATTATATTAATGGCATTTTGGCAAACCAGAGTAATGTACAGTTGATTAGACTAAGCAGAAGACAATCCCCCCTGAAGCAATGCAGGGTTAAGGGCCCAACAGCTGTGTGGATGTTATTGTGGCTACACCGGGGATTGAACCACCGACCTTGCGGGTCCCAGTCATGTACCTTAACCACTACGCTACAGGCCCTGTACTAATGTAGCTAGAAGAACACCGTCTGCTGAGATCTGAATATTTCAACCCAATGTGAGATACCAAATTGGTGTGTAATCAGTGTAGTTATCATGGACACATCTATGGAAACACCTAGTACCACCAATTCATTAATTCCCATTCATTACCTCGAACTTAAAGCCCCAGACGAACTTACTAAATTGGCATTGTTTATATATACAGATGGCCGTACGTCTTACCTTTCCTGACTTTGCTTTCTGACCGTAGTCAGTGGCAGGGACGTTTCAACTAATGTAGAAACTCCAGGTTTAGAAGGCATGCCTAGTCGAATTCTGAGGTTACAAACTGTGTTGATTCCATGAAGCAGATGGATTTATTTGGTGACTTGTTTGCTTCCACAGTATTCCTGTTATAGCTAATAGAATCATTACATTAAAAACCATATGTAGCGGCAACTTGTCCTCTGCCACGGCAATCTCAAAGCCCAAGTGCCCTATTGCAACCAAATCCACAATGTAATGCCACAAAATAAGTTTTCTAACATTGTGTAATAAAAGTAGCCTCCTGAGATGGAAATGATCAATGCTCAATTCAAATGCAAGGAGTTTTAGTATTATTGGATGTCGGTAGGTCACAGACATCAGGAAGTCATGGCATGCAACAAAATACTAAACAT
This sequence comes from Conger conger, assembly GCF_963514075.1. Lineage (NCBI taxonomy): Eukaryota > Metazoa > Chordata > Actinopteri > Anguilliformes > Congridae > Conger > Conger conger. Next base: position 35,982,413 of record NC_083764.1, read on the forward strand.
GACTACTTTCATTCACATAACATTGCTGTGTCCCTAACATTATGGTACTATGTATAAACACTGCTGTAATTTCTACATGGTGAGACCAAAATATATCCCTTCATCCCTTTATAAATGCACTTAACTACATGTAATTTGCTCATCTTCTCATTATTTTATATTTTAGACTGTTTTTAATATCAGGCTGAGCTTGTCCAGCTCAATTATTTTTCTTATACTTTGTTATAAGAAAAGAATATATTGAACAAATGTTTACAAAACATAAATTCTATTTTTGGAAAGCATGAGAGATTTTCTTTTTTAAGTTGCGACAGATGGTTTCTGCTTAGTAGGGACCTACGGCCATTATTAGACATTTTCTTCAACCCAGTAATATTAAACTCCATCTCACTTTTTACCATGAAAGAGCATAACACCTGTTGCCGTTACTTGACAGTTATTATAATTTTCATCAATGATTACATATTGCTTGTAGCACACAAGTTGTAATTCATTAGCTTTCACTTGGAATTAATTGATTGTTGATTGTCTCATCAACTCTGTTACATTATGGATTTGTGTTATTTTCACAATAATAAAAAATATTTTTGGTTCCCAATACTGTATTACATCTGAACCCCTAACAACCATCTCATCTGGAGTCAGTCACTTAGTGTAGGCTACTTGCGGCATTGCTGACAGTCCTTGGTCACCACCTGTTTTCCACTTCAACATATTATTACTACCTCATTGTCCTCTAGAATTGCTCTGCCCTTTATTAACATTGATTAAGATTACTTTGAAGTTCATCTGAAAATTAGTCGCTGAAAGGTAAGGACAAAGCTCATTGTGGTTAACCTGAATGATAGCCTTGTTGACATACATCCATATTATACATTTTAACACAAACAAGATTATGTGCTCCCTGTTTTGTCTTCACCTCTTGTTTGGGCTACAAATGTTCTTCAACACACTGGTGCCATATGTTATATAATCAAACAGAGACAAAAGAAACACAAATAGTTATCAATAGACTAAATTCTCAATAGAGCTTTCCAAGAACCAATTTCTCCTTTAGAGTGGGCATTTCCTTTGAAAGGTGAGTGATTAATATGAAACATAGAGGTGCTGTAAACTGTACATATTAATGAAAGACTGAAAGTTAACTGTCCTGAGCATTATTTGGCAAGAAATGTTGATTAATTTAACAACCATGAAATGTTGTATCAAAATATTTGTCATTTTGTGAGGCAACAAAGACCTGGGATGTACATTATCCAGCAGAATTTCAACCTATCAACTTGGGTCCTGCGCAAAATGCTGGTTCCTAACAGTCACAAATGCAAATATTGTAAGCAACTGAAGAAGATTTCTAAGATTTACCTAAAAATGATTTGTTTATGCAGACATGCTGCCACCCATTCCAAAGCAATAGTGATAAGCTACAAATGCAGACCCAAGTTTTCCTAATCAACAGAGATCAATTATTCAAGAACTCCATGATTAGGTATTATTAGCAAGCCTGGTGTAGAGGGTTCTTTGTTGACATGATTAGAGGTAGAATTCAAGAATGGCACAGCTTCAGTTGTCATATTGCACCTCACTTGTTGTTTTTTATTTCCCACTCAAAATCAAGTAAAATATATTAAACGCTATCTGGATGGGATTGACCATTACACTGTAAATACCTGCTATTAACTGAAAAAAGAACCTGTAAACAACACTGCATTTTTCAACTTTTAAGTTCCATAATTGGTTGGACAGCACCAGTGCATTTGAAACAAAATGAGGGAAGATAATCCCTCTAGGGCTTTATAAAAGAAAAGAATTACATCAATGGGCTCCACAGATGTAACTATTTCAGTTGTCACTGCTTTAGAATAGGTAGAAATAAAATGTACATTTCAAAATTTAAACAATTGAATAACACTGACAAAGCTTTATGTAGCTACCTGTAATATTACATTTTCAAGGAGTATACTCATTCATCAGAATTAGTGCACTTGGACAAATACATGAAAACAATGATTATTCATGACTTTGCACTGCAGGACTACTTAAGTGTTTGTACATTAAAGGACACATTTTTTTTTAATGCTCAGTCTGTTTGGTCCATGTTATATTACATTGTTTCCATCAGCCACAAAACTGTCTTATCCCAACATACTAGAATCTGATGAGTCCTGTCTCCCATTTACAAAACCATTGATGATGTCAAGGTTTGTAATTGATACAACACTAATTCAAACTAGGCTAATAAGGAAATTCTCACACAGCACGTAAAATGTGCGATACTTTACTTTTTTTTTGTATTGTGTACTTACCAATGACTACATTATAATGTACTTTCTGTTACTAAATATGCTCTTTGGATTATTCAGATAGTGAATAATGTGTAGAATATTACTGTTTTAGAAATCTCACAATTCCTTGTCATATGTAATGACAATGAAAGGTACAGGAGCTGTTCTCTGGCAAACAATGTCATAACTCAACCCTGTTGGTTATACTGCACCTACTCTGAATTTATGATGATTAACAGGTGATTAAGACAATATCCATGAATAGTGTATTAGGAGGTAACATCCATGGAAATGACAGGTACAATAATCCTATACTGTGACTTACACACTGTTATAAAAAATATTAAATTTGAATCATTCAATTTAATCATTGAATCATTTGTGAAATATATTATGTGAGGTTTCACCATTTAATAACAAACAACATCAGTGACTTGCTGAACTGTACACTAAATCACGAAGATATACAATATCATGAAAGGGAGCCAGTGGGACTGGAGCAGTTTCATGCTGTTTACAGACAACATTCAGTAGGATATCTTCAGATCTCGTTCTGTTTTGGAATCAAGGAACCATAATAATTTCAAATGAACAACTGGTGCTGCAACAGTTTTCAAGGAGAAATCAGCATTTCAATACACTTAAAATATTCACAGAACAATACGTAATTTGTTGGTCTGATGGCTATGTTTTCTGTGTTACAGAAATTGGATGTAAGTCAAAACCTCAGGTTAAATTGGTATTACTATGGGGCTACTCTCAGACACTGAGGCCATAGGTATGCAACTCCTCTCTCACTTAATCAAATGATCTTGGTGATGTTACCTCAATATCCATCCAATACCATTTGTGGTCTTATGGATACTTTTTTTAAAATATATTGACATAATAAAATAGAATACAACTGCCATCATTTTCTGTAACTGAACTGCATACTGCATAGTTGTGTCTATTAAAACGGACAGTGCTAATACGTGGGCGATCATTCTAAACCGCACTGTCAAATGAGCAATCTTAATTTTATTTTCACATTATGAATATTTTTGGCTATGCTCAACTTTAACAATTACAAAATTGAAGCCACAAAAATAAACAATAAAAGAGTGTCAAAGTTAAGGGTAACGTAACTGCCTTTTACGTCACGGTATTGATTGCAGAAAATGTTTTAGCTAAAGACAATTGTTATACCCCTCTCAAAAATTGACAAGAAAGTAACAGCCCTCTGCAACTTACCATGGCAACCATAAAACTGGGGTTGTTTGGCAACACGGTAAGAGGGGGAGAACCGCGAGAGAAATGGGAGGGGCGATTTTTAAAGGACCAGGTGTTGGTTACAATTCCACAGTCAAACATCACATAAACTAATTAATTTCGCTCTGTCTGTGGAACACAGTCACCAAAGCGCCTCCGCTCAAAGCGTGTAAGGGGGGAAATTATTTTTGCAGAAACTTTCCGAGATCTTCTACAGCAAGCAAGCACTTTCGTTAGGTGGTGCTTCATTGCGATCTCTCCTGAAACTAATCTCCCTCCCCCTACCCTAGATGCTGCCAAGTTGACAGCACTCAGCCTGTTAAACATTCTTTTACCAGCGAAAATAGACTCGAAGGTGCAAAACGGATAAAAACAAAAATGTTTAAGAAGAGCAGGGGTAAAGTGTTAGTAGAATACGCATCGGAGGAGGACGACATGTCATGGCATCACCGACACACGTATAAGGTAAGATATTCGCTAGCTACTGTATGGCGATAACTAACAAAGAAAGTAGTCTGCATAGTGTAATTAAAATTTCTAGATTTTTCTGAGCAATATAAATACTAACTGGCCGTTTTGAATCATTGTGTATGAATTGTATAACTTGATGGATGCAAATTACATAAAGGGAGGTATGTTTGCATTTCGGTTACTAGTTTCTGTTCTAAACTAAAAGTTATGGTACATTGACTCACGGCAATGAACAATGGTTAACCCCTAAGAAGTGCCTGTGTGGCCAAAGAGCAATCAGGTTCTGTAGGTTAGCATACAGCCATGTCATACTTCACTGCTAACAGGAAAACGGTTGTTGACTAGATTTGGTGCGATACGGTTCAGTTAGCTAGTAGGTTTACGTTTCAATGGGAAAGCACAATGCATTTATTTTTAGTTCACAAGTGGTGTTCAAACTCATTTTGAAACTCATTTTTGAACCTCTACCACTATGTAATCACGAATTGTTTGCGCAAAAAGTTGAAAGAAGGATGAAACCGGTAAATTGCTTTGTCGGATGTCGATGGGTGTAGTAGCCTACGTAGTAATATGAACGTCATTTTGTGGGCATTTCATTGCATTTCAACCACAATTCTCTGTCTTTAGAATGTTTAAATATAACGTGTCATGGCAGTATACCAGGGGTTAAGATTATTTTTATTGGCAAAACTGGAAATCTTTCTTTTGCTGACGGCTCTAATCTTCGGTTAATCCCCAGTGAATTCCAACGTGTTGATGAGTAGTCCAGTCAATTGCCATGTTTCACATTACAGTCTTAGTTCAAACATCATCTTAGATGTGGGGGGGAAATGGAACCCATTTCATGGAACCAATAGCAATGGGAAAATCTTGCAGGTTCTGCCTGCAAAAAGAGGACAGTTCATTCTTTCAACTCTTTCAGTTCACTCAATTTGTGTCAATTCGCAGATTCCTCATTTGCAGGTGTAGATTCTGCTTCAGGAATGACCACTCACAGGATTAGCCTGATTGAATTGAGTTGTAACCGAACACATTCTTACCATGGCTGCAACCTTAGACCTCCTGGGCCACAGTTGGCCAGTACCCCAATCAAGCGCTTGATACAGAAGTATTATGTTTTATGTTAGGCCAATCCAAGCATATTTGTCATTATTTGTAATTTACAGCAGTGACCTGAAGAAACTAGCTAAGGCAGGGGTGTCAAACTCCAGTCCTGGAGGGCTGCAGTGTCTGCTGGTTTTTGGTGTGCATCAGCATGAGAGATGAATTTGAAGTCTTTCATTGGCTAAAGAGTCCACACACCTTGTTCTCAAGGCCTTAATTGGCTGCTGATTGAAAGGAAACCAGAAATACTAGCAGACACTGCAGCCCTCCAGGACTGGAGTTCGACACCCCTGAGCTAAGGTAAGGAACGTAAAGATTACATGGGAAAAACTCTCATTGAGCACTTACCTTGTCAAGAAGAGTTTAGTCAAGAGGCCTGTTACCATTAAAATGTCTGTTTCAGTATTTGTAGAGACAAAATAATTACTTCATTCTCATTTATCCAGTAAGCGGTTGGAATGGCAGATATGCTTTCTAGGGAAACAGAAGGCATGCTTCATATTTTAATGCTCCTCTTAGACAGATCCAAAAGTCAGCTGTCCAGCCAGTACAGCAGTGTCATGGTTTACTTGATCCATGCTCCATAAAAACAAATATTGCGTCTCTTTCCTCGGCCAAAGGGCCAAGCAAATTTGGTGATTTGCATCCAAAGCCTTTCCTACATCAAATGGATTTTTCTTTAAAATTGGAATGTTGTGTTGTTGCCATTTTATTCATAAATATAATGTTTTATGTACCTAGTAGGATGTATTCTGAGGCTATATTGGGTATGCTTATGGGATTATTTGGTATGCTTATACTGGCAAAAGAATGTCAGGAAGATGGCCACCAACAAAAAAACCCACAAAGAAAACCACACATGATGTTGACAAATTGTTGTACTGATGACCTTTGCATGCTCCCACCATGTCCAGTCAATATAGACAAACACATGAAGATAAACTAAACTGAAAAAACACTTATGTCGATCATGGACCTGGCTTTTTTTTCTATAGAAATCTGTCTTATGTAAAAAGTTGGTGAAGTAACCTATTCAAGTGTGGTGATACTGTAACTCCTATCCTGGAGTAAAATTAAAAGGGCATGTCAAGGCTGGTCCTCATTTTTCATAAATGGTTCCTAATCTGCTCCTTAGTGTGAAAGTCTAAAAAAAGTAGAAATGAGTGCACTTTTCATTTCCATCTAAATCCATCCATGTCCAACAAAAACATAGTTCCAAGACTATAACTAAAACCAAGTGATTCGTTTCATAGAAATAATTTGACACCAGTTTAGTTAACTAACCTGAAAACTCACTGAACTCTTGTAAGAGAGGCAACAATTCTGTTGTCAGTGCTGGGTGGGAGTGAGTTTGGTGGCTTCCTGGCCTTTGATCTTCTGTGGCAGCAGCTGAAGTAGGCACTGCATAGACGGTTCTTAAACCTCTTCGATTTGCCTTAGCTGAAGTGTGCACTGCACAGACACATCTCGGACTTCTTCGATTTACCCTCGCTGAAGTGAGCATAGATGCATCTTAAACATCTTCAGTTGGTCATAGCTGAATGTTCACTGCACAGACATGTCTTAGACCTCATGATTTGCCTTCGCTGAAACGAGCACGACTCATGTCTCAGACTTTAACCTTTTTAAAATGATTTTTCACATGGCACAACTGAGCTTGTCTGACGGCACAACGGTTGGGAAACACTGGATAAACTTTGTGACTCTTTTCTTTGCGCTTAATCACTGATACCTTTGGAGGCTATGTTGTCAATATTTTTGGTAAAGAACAAAATGGAGACTCATGTCCCAACATGAATAACAATTGCACAAGTCATTATTTTGTCTCTTCCTGACAGGGATCAACTAAAACTCAAAAGATTGAGTGTTTGTGTTGCAACTATAACTTCAAATTAAAACACACATCTCTTGAAACACGATCACATAAGAGTAATTGAAGTAATAGCAATGTAACTGGTTTTATGCTTCAATGAAAATAATATGAAAAATTCTCCCCTGTGAACCAATTTGAACATGGTGAAGGTAAAATTATGCTGATCTTGTTTTTCTTGCTTCCACATTGGGGGATTTTTGCTTTTGTCCTAGAAAAAGTGATATTGTACATGTGAATATGACTTTCGGCATTGATGGTGTGTATTACTATAATTCTACTGCTTAGAATTGCCATTTAATTCAAAAGAATCCCTTTATGAACAAAGTGTCTGTGGTCCATGTATGCTAATGCCAGCTCCTATCCCAGATTGCAGAAAATCAGTAGGTATCCAAACTTACCATATGGACAGAGTAACCAGAAGAATGGTGTTAAATGGTTAATGTCCTGATTGGGATGTCATAATGCTCTTTTTGTTGGGGAATTATTTTCCCTGCATGCTTAGCTAGAACTTTCCAACTCTATGTAGATCTGTGTAGGGCGAAGGCAGTATTATTACTCGTTTACCTCAAGTAATAAATCTGGTCCTGCTTTAGTTTCCTCATTAGACACTCATATCTAATGGATGCGATTCATTAATTTATTTAGAAATGTCTACGTCCATCTATATCTCTCTATATCTATATTAATGATTTGGAGCTTCTGCGGAAGGGGTCTGATTTGAGTTTGTCTTATAGGGATTTAAGTAAACTAACAAATAATAAGCCACATTTAATAAGACAACTTAAAGTGAATGGAATAAAGGACTCAATGGATTATTTTTTCATCAGAGAGGTGGATGAAGCCTAATACATAAACGAACAAATTCTAAGACCAAAGTTTTTAATCTAGATTTGTTAAACAACTTTGAACATATCACCTTTTTTATTAGGCCACCAAATTTTTAGGTGAGCAAAGGTATTGGAACATGTGACTGACTGGTGCTTCCTGTTGCCCAGATGTGTCCTGTTAGATTGATTGGTTAAACAATAAATAGTTCTGAATGTCTGCTCTTGGTTTTAGCCTTGGGATTTGCCTGTAAAGACTGCATTTATGTTAGAAAAGATAAATCAACATGAAAACTTAGGGAGAAAAGGAAGCCATTTTTAGAAAAGAGGGTTTATCGATCAGAGCCAAGCATTTGAGATAGTACGACTTGGAATGTCTTGAAAAATAAATAAACTGCTTGTGCATCAGACAGGTTGACCAAGGAAAACAACAGCAGTTGATGACTGAAACATTGTGAGAGATGTGAATAAAAACCCCAAAACATCAGTCAGTCATCACAAACAATCTCCACAGGGCAGGGGTGAAGGTATCTCAAATGGCTGATTCTGGAGTGGCCTCACTAATATTTATTGATAATGTCACTTATGGTGGTAGCAGCAGAATTAATTCAGAAGTCTGCAAAAACTTTCTGCCAACTTACGGAGAAATGCGTCCAAACTAATTTTGGACAAACTTTATCATGCAGCAAGACAATGACCCAAAACACGCTGTCAGCACAACAAAATAATTCAGGAGAGGAAGAGGAAGGTTTTAGACTGGCCAAGTCAATCACCAGACCTTAACCCAATTGAGCAGCGGAAGCGGAAGCGGAGATTGAAAGGGAACCCCCCCCCCCCCCCCAGAAGAATGCAACAGTTTGGCGATGTCAGTGCGTTGCAGGCTTGATGCATTTATTGCAAGCAAGGGATATGCTACCAAATATTAAGTGTTTTTCATTTACTTAAATACTCTCTGTTCCAATACTTTTGCACACCTAAGAATTGGGTGGTCTGATCGCAAAGGTGCTATGTTCTAAGTAGTTTAGCACAGTGGTTCCCAAACTCAGTCCTTTGCTTGTTTTTTTTGCAACCAGCTGTTCATTTTTCTTATTTGCCTTCTATGTTCAGAGGGATTATTTACCCGCTTAAACCACATTTTCTCAGACATAGCTATGCATGCCATGAAGAATAAAACCCCCATGTTTTGATTGTGCTATATTGCAAACAATCACATAAAAAGAGGTCACAATATTTGATCAAATGTGAGACTGAGGTTAAACAATTTTATTATTCATGGCTATGTCTGACATAACGTGGTTTAAGAGGTTTAATAGCCCCTTGAAACACCAATAGCACATAATTAAGAAAGAATTAACAGCTTGTTAAAGTTCTGTAATTGCAATTGTGGTTGGAACAAAAACCAGCATACACAGGGGTCCCGCAGGACTGAGTTTGGGAACCACTGGTTTAACACATCTAGGTATGAATACCAGGAAATAAAAGCTGAAATTCTAAACTCTTGTTTCATGTTCATTTTTTAATTTTCATTATCTCAAACCGATGTGTATTCAGTGTATTGCAAAAACAAAGGAATTGGCCTTTCTGTTCCAATACTATTGGAGGGGACTGTATATTTAAATCTGGTGAAATTGATTTAGCATGCAATTGCCATTCAATTTTTATTCTTCCTGTCCTATATAAGGTACTTGAAAAAGCAGTGGCGGAACAATTAATCTATGATCTTGAGTCAAAACAACTGTTACAGTCACAACAATTTGGTTTTAGGTCAGGTTATTCTACAGAAATGGCTATCTGCTGCATCCTTAAAAATGTGAAGGCCTTGCTGGATGGGGGAAATGTCGTGGGAGCAGTGTTTCTTGACCTGAGAAGGCCACTTGACAACCACGACAATCTTGTGTCTAAGTTATGTAAATTCAATTTCTTTGATACAAGCCTCAAGATGGGTGGTCTCATTTTTACAATCCAGAGAGCAGTGTGTTCTGCAAAGTCATCCCTTGAACCTATTCAGATAAGCATTCCACAAGGATCAGTCTTAGAACAATTTAAATTGTTTTAAATTTATAAGACACTATATTCCCAAAAGATCTGCACAATTATATTTGCATGCCATGATTTACTCACATATCTCTTACTGTATAAATTAGTTCAAAGGTCAAATGTTGGCTATAACAGAAAAGACCTGCTCGCATTTTTAGTCCTCATATCAAGTTAGATTTTTATGAAATACTCTTCTACTAGCATTCAATGTAATGTATAACACACATGTATCCTTTTTTGTAATATTGTGGTTTGTGTACCTATATAACAATAATTGAATGTTTGTATTTTAACAGCCTATGTTTCTTATATCCTATTATTAACATTCATGTTTTTCTCCATTTTACACTTTGTGTCTTATTTAATCCTTTGCCTTTATTTATATATATATATAAATAATATATATATATATTTATATATTAAAAAAAGGAACGGCCATTGGAAACTAGCAATAGCTATAATCTCTGTCTGCAGAAGCATCTCTCATGCTGCTGCACACCAAAAACCAGGAGACACTGCGGCCCTCCAGGACTGGAGTTTGACACCCCTGCCTTAGCAAATTTCTTCAGGTCACTGCTGTAAATGACAAATGATGACACGTATGCTTGGATTGGCCTTACATAAAACATAATACTTCTGTATCAAGCGCTTGATTGGGGTACTGGCCAACTGTGGCCCAGGAGGTCTAAGGTTGCAGACACGGCAAGAATGTGTTCGGTTTCAACTCAATTAAATTAGGCTAGTCCTGTGAGTGGTCAGCTACATGAACCTGGTGTTAACTTGCAGTAATGATGCTATGTCTCTTGGTATTGTCCCTATTCAGATAAAAATTAATTAAAAAATACAAATATTTTTGGCCCTAGGTTAAGGGGGAGGGGTGGCAGAATTGATTATCTTGAGTTATGTGTTTGTGTACTTTATGTATGATGGTCATAAACAAAGTGAAAAACTGGTATTCTCAACAAGAAAAAAAGGAGAAATGACACAAAACTGAACACAACTGCACATGGTTGTATCACAACCACGATACTGGACGATACTCTTTGTTACATTTAACATTTCTGTATAAATAGCATCCACCGATCCTGCCAGCTCTCCCAGCTTTTCAAAGCTGGGCTGTTTATTTTACTGTTCCAGAAATACTTTTCGCCAAGCACAGGAAGGCATGTGCGCGTCGTGGTGTTTGTGTGTGTACGCTGAGGTTCCTCTCTGATAACTCAATGCTTTTCTGCTTTCAGGATAAAGACCCAGATGGTGAGGAGGAAGCCGGGAGCCCTGCTTCGAAGGTAAACACGCCGCTGTTCTGCTCTGCCAGGCCTGTTGACTTAACAGTGCTTTCTAAAAACAGCATTAACATGGTGTCACTTCCCTGCCCAGTGCTAATGCTCCTGCCTCCAGTCTGATCCAACCATTGTCCAAAGTAATGGCCGCTGTAACAATTTCACTGTGCCTGGTTTCCTTTAAGCTTTGGAAAAACAATGTTATGCAAGGTCCAGAAATGGTTTCAACAACACAAAAAGAGTCATCAGTCATTAAGACTATTTCGTATTGAAGTTTTATTAACCGCATATGTTGTGTGCTGTATAAATGCATATCAAAACATTGGAATTGTGATAAAGGTGGAATACCTCACTTTTGGAATCTAATCAGCTAAATAACTACATAATCAATTCAAAGACATGTAATATTTTATGATGAGAATAGATGTTCTTGCCTAGGGAAAAGTCATATTTAGCCACACATCCTGGCCTAACACCATATTAAGGAATTTTTTTTTTTTTTTTTTTTTTTTTTTTTTACTTGGTTGTTTATTTAGCAGCTGTCCAAACTCAGAAAGGTACCATGTTTACATATGACATTTCCAGTAATCTGCAGATTTAAAAAGAGAACAAGAGAACAGAACATGAGCAGTTCATGAAAGCTAATAATAGACTAATGCTACCTTCGTTAATTGGGCATCTACCCCAAGATCAGACAGCTATAGTTATAAGTTATAAATGCCTGGTCTTTGGGTGGAAGTTTGGAGGTTTGCCCACAGCACAAGGCCAATATATCAGTTCCAAAACACCAATGAAAACAAGTAAGCAGCCAAGGGGCATTAGTTGTATCCAAACAAAATGTGCTTTTAGTGCAATGGTTCATTGAATTATTTTAAGCATCAGAGTTGTGGGTCAGTTTTTAAATTCAGGAGATGAATTCTCTAGTAACTTTTCTAATAACTACTGGAAAATCTTTATTCCTTTATACTATTTTCAATTCATGAATATAATTTTAGTTCATTTAAATGGTATTGACCCAATCTCTGAAAAGAATTAGTTATTCATTTTAATAACATTTTAATAACCCAGATTGATGAAATTTCATCTTTAACTTTTTTTTGTTGTTGCTACTTTTAGCTTGTTTATGTGTGACACTGCTGCATATGACATTTTATGGTGTCTATGAAGATACACACTGGGCAAATTGACATAACAGTACCTTGAACAATCTTATCTTCCTGTCCCAGGGGACTTTGTGTTATAGTTGTCAGTATTAATGTAAACTAAGTTTTTCTACACAATTTTTTCTGATTAGGAAAACCACAGTTGTGGAAAGATTTCTTTCCAATAAGCCCTCCATTATTCACTCCAGCAAGCTTAAGTAGTCACAGAGAGCTGGTGAAAAGAACTGCTTAAATGAGCAAATTTGCGATTACTGCTGGGGTATTTTGGCTGTGGGTCTGAGATTTGAATGTCAGAAAGAGAAATAACGGGAGCCGCCTCCCACCCTTGGTATGAAGCAAGGAGGGGAGAAGTTTAGAAAACTGGAGCAGCACTGTGTACCACTGACTCCCACTTACAGAGAGAACCTTGCATTTTGTTTCCACTGCATTCCTGTACTAGGGTCAGAACTTTGCATCTTAAAAAGGTAATAAACCCTAAATTGAGTGTCTTGCCTCCGTTTTATAGATCCTATTGTTAAAAAAATAAAAATAGAAAATATATATACACTCACCGAGCACTTTATTAGGAACATTTTTACTTTATTACACAAGCTGCATGTATTGGATATAACAGGGGTTATTGTTTATATTGTTTATTATGCTTAGAAATGGTAATTGACAGGTGTGGGCTGTGCAGAGATTCGTTTTTTCAAAGTTTTCATATCAACTATTTGAGGTCAAGATAAATGGATCCAGACATCACCCACCTGCTCAATGTATTCTATTTATTACAATGGATGCTGTGGCCCCTGGATTTTCTACAGATCTCCATAAAGCATGCTTATTGCCCCTCCCTGGACACGTCTCTATAGAGCATGTTGTTGCCTCTTACTGCAAACGAAGACACCCTTTATCCCTGTCCTTATTATTTTAAAAATGTATATCATAGGACCACAAATGACAGAAAGGCAGCCTAACTACGTACGGGCAATTCCATTAGATTTTATAGTTTATAGGGCCATATTTTCCAGAATGAGCTTTGCAAGGTGCATTCGCTATTGAATATTGGCATTTTCGGACACAACACGGTGCGTGGTGCACTGGGCATGGCTATTGAACATTACCATTTTCGGACGCAGCAAGGCACGTGGCACAGGTGTAAACTGGGCTGGATTATGCTGGATTATATTGTCAGTTGGTGCGGTGCACCTTGATTGATTCATATCCAATCAAATCAACTCTTTTCATTACTTTTAAGACTTTAAAGCAGGTGTTTCTCCCAAAATGTTATTTTGCGGCAGGTGCAGACTTGATTTTTCTAATGAATCTCATAAATAAGAGAAATCTACTTGAAAATCCATTTGTACGTCATTTCAATAAGACGTTGCCTAAACGTTTATTTTGGGCTGTTTTTCATTCCCCATTAAATCTGTAGCTCTATAATTTAAACACGGTAATCAATAACTAAGAAATATTGGCACGTTTTAAAGTATTTCTTAAAGGTACAATAGGTAATTTCGGACTTCTAACGGTCAAGAGAGGAATTGCAGCAACAAACACGCTTGAACCACAACACTGTTTATCCCACCCCTTCTCTGTGAAGGTGCTGAAGTTGAAACGCAATTGGCTGTGGCAATTAGAACCAATTTTCAACCAATGAGCTTGAATTATTGTACAGCTATACAATGTTTTGTTACCGGCCTGTCGACTGCGTATTTTGAAACCTGAATTTAAGGACTATAAACACACGTAGCGGGTGAGTCAATATGTCAGTATGCCTTTTCCAATGATAGGAAGGGATTTACAGTGGTCTTGTAACAATTTAGTAACACAAAAATCTTACCTACTGTACCTTTAAATTTGATTAATCAAAATTAAACCATATCTGAAGATTACATCTGTTCGCCGCAGTGAATGAATGATTTAAAAATGCAGAACGTACAATTCAATTATTAATTTACATGAATGATATTGCTTATTAAACTGAACTGAGCGATTTTCTGTTGCCATCGGAAAATACAGCCCAATACGTGTCAATGCCAGTTCCAGAATATTTGGTCTTGGAAATTTGAGTCATTGCCAAGATATTGTGACTTATTTGAAGTAGCACGACACGGTTTTGTATCACTAATTTCTGGTTTCATGAAGTCACGCAAAAGAGTACAAATTTATTAGCCCATAGCTCCTAGATTAAGAATGTCATTTTGGTTCCAGGGGTTTCTTATGGGGCTAAATCACCATGCCAAATCTCATTAAAATCTGTGATGATTCAGTCCAAAAGTGTCTTGAGTTGAGGAGGAATTACCCATACATATCCTGACCCTACCATCAAAGCATGAGAGGAGAATGTTTAGAGTTAATTTTGAGCCATTTTCCATAGGACATTCATCAATTTTTTTAAAAATGTTTTATTAAAATGTTCCACAAACTCAAAAGGTACAAATCTCAAGCTACAGCAGCATAAATCTGTATAACTGTAGAACATATCAGCTGGTGTGATCTGCTCAAATGCCATAATAAATGGGTACTCTATTAAAGTAAGTTTCTATTTTAAAGAAGGGAGTTTGTGATCACTTTGAGAGCATTGAGGTGGTTTGCATATGTATATGTGTGCCTGCATTTATGCAGTTTGACTTTGACTTTTAATGTGTCATTTAAACAAATAAATGTCATGATTTCAGTCACTTAATTTTGTACCGGTGACCATAGAAGTTTGTCACCAGTACAACAAGCTTTTAGAAAGTTATTTTTATTATTTGTTTGATGCAAGTGAGAACTGACACTGGAATGTATTTATTTATAAATATATGCATAGCAATTTGAGTCAGGACATTTTTAAGAAAAGAGATCAAAACATTTTGAGACAGGTTTGCTGATTTTGTTTTCAAGCTTCAAAGTTTCATCGAAAGGAAGCAGACTTGCTTTGTCTGTCCCTCTTGCATTTATTTTTGGCAGATTTGTACTTACCGAAGTGTGTTTCGTCATATCCTGCCTTAGAAAAGGGGGGTGGGGGAATATTGTCTGCTGAGATTATAACTAACAAGGACTTGGGCTACAATACTGCAAGCCTCTTAAACTGTGGTTGAAATAAACCTCAGGTATAGCCGAAACACTATGCACATGTATATTTAAAATGAAAATGGACTGGAAGAAAACAATAACCAAAAATGTAGAATAGTACTAAGGATGGATGAGGAAATTTCCATGTGAATATCCCTGTCCTGTGAATATCCCTTCCCTGTGACTGTGAATAGAGTTGTCCTCAAGTAACTAGAGCCAAATGGTTTGCATCATTTCCAAAAGACTGCCTCCTCAGTAAAGTAAACTGTGATTCATCTGACTGAAATTCCTGTGTGACAGCGGAGCTGTGGTGGATGGGATGCTTCTGAGAAACTGGCCTGGCCTGTATACAGTGTCTGTCATTAGAGGAGCCAGGAAAACTGCACTTTAATTGTGTGCTATACCGAATCCAACACCGCATGGTTGGTTTTTGTACAGTTTAAATGATTGATGAGTTACAACACTGACAGTCCTGTTATAATAAACGGTGTATTTACACTCTTGTGTGTTAAGGCATGGAAGGCCTTTCATACCAAAATTTTAAATCATTTTGCATTGGATGTAGCTAATCCAAACAAGGAAAAAGAAGAATGTAAAACAAGCTATGAAATGTGAGAAAGGAGTGAACTAAGTTGGAAGGCTAAACAAAGAAAATAAAGAAAATAAATAAATTGCTTGGCCTTGTTATTATTAATTCCTAAATTTTTCAAGTTTCCACCATTGGCATTCTTTTTCCATATTTCACATTGTTGTGGTTTTATTTTCCAGAACAAATCACTATCATTTATCATTCACTCATTGGGGGCAGTGTTTATGATTAGATGCGTTATGGTTACATTTTATGATAAGTACACCTTTGAAGCCCTCCCATCTTTTTTGACCCTCAGCCTCTGACTAGCTTTTCTTTTCTCATAATGACCCCTCCGTTTTCAGACTTGTTTATTTATTGGTGCCCTGACAAAATGTCAGTGATTTAAAAAAAGCTGGCAGTTTCCCAGACGTGGCATTAGCATTCCCCCAGGTGAAAGTTTCCCCAGTTTTCACCCATTGGGAATAACTTTTTAGCACCATGCACCCGTTAGTGCTTACAGTGAATACCCTGGATTACCCTGGGCAGTCAACATGTATTTACAGGGTACTGCACCTTATTCAGGTGTTTTCAAGATGGCTGCCAAATATCATTGATTTCAATGGTAATGGGACTAATAAATCAATTTTTAAGCCTACCATTTCAAAATGGTCACAATCCACTGTTTGAGACATAATAAGTTTAATTTGAAAGTAAGTTTATTTTTTTCATGCTCAGGTTGACATTACTATGGAGTTGCCCTTATCTTTCGGCAGTCATGTATTTCACAGATGAGGTGGTATGCTTTGGTTTGCATTTGGTTGGCTTTGGATTTTGGGCAGTTCCTTATCTCCTCCATACTTTGCTCTTGGCATCCCTGATATAAGTTACCTTCTTATCTGTCTATAAGACCTTTTCCCAGAACTGTGCTTGCTCTTAAGTACATTTTGGCAAACTGTAACCCAGCCATCCGGTGGTTTGCATCTTGCAGTGTAGCTTCTGTATTTCTGTCCATGAAGTCTTCTGTGGACAGTGGTCACTGGTAAATCCACACCTGAAGAGTGTTTCTGATCTGCTGGACAGGTGTTTGGGGGTTCTTCTTCATTATGGAGATAATTCTTCTGTCATCAGCTGTGGAGGTCTTCCTTGGCCTGCCAGTCCCTTTGCAATTAGTAAGCTCACCAGTGCTCTCTTTCTTTTTAATTATGTTCGAAACAGTCAATTTTGGTAAGCCTAAGGTTTGGCCGATGTCTCTAACCGTTTTATACTTGTATCTCAGTCTCATAATGGCTTCTTTGACTTTCATTGACTCAGCTTTGGTCCTCATGTTGATAAACAGCAATCATAGTCTCCAAAGGTAATCAAAAGACGAGAGGAAAGTTTAGGTGCAGAGAGCTCTTGTATACGTGCATTAAGGAGACAATTAAACACACCTGAGCAATTACAAACACCTGTGAAGCCATGTGTCCCAAGCAGTATGGTGCCCTGAAATGGGGGGAGTATGTATGAACACCTCTCTCATTTCTACATAGTGAAACCAAAATGTATTAGATTCTCAAAAACATCTGAATGTTAATTGTGTGATTTAAAATCTAAAATTGTAGCAAATCAGAGGCAAATCAAGACATAATGGGTCTTTTTTTTGTCTATATTTCAATTCTCAAACACATGGAACATATTCTACTTTAATAATGGTTCAGTCAGAATCCAACAAAATAGCACTCTCCTTAACCATACCATGGTTCATTGTGAGGTAAGCTAGGGAACATTGTTGTGCAGAAAGATCGATTTGCAGAATGTGGGAAGAGCGAGAGATTTTAGACCAAAGCGTCTTTGATGATGTTCATGATTCCATTGGCCTTGCCAAGAGTCCCATGACCAATAGCTACAGAACAAACCCATAACATCAAAGATCCACCATGATATTACACTGTGGGTATTATGTCCTTTTCAACATAAGCATTCTTCTGATGCCAAACCACTGCTGCATGGTCTAAAAGCTTAATTTTTGTTTCATCTCACCATATCATATTGCCATGGAAGTGGTGCCTGATTTGGATATTTTTTATCCCCAAGATGCAACCAAGTTTTGTGTCTTAACAGCCGTGGCCCTTTGATTTTCATTTTCTCCCAATTCATCTGCTTTGCTGTTTGTAGGAACAAGATACACATGTGTCCTCCTCTACCGGGCATGTATACCACTGTTCCAGTGGCTTTTAATGTATTATTGACCAAATAGCGGAAAGTGATATCTTTATCTTTATCTTTTTGTCTATAGCCATACCATAAGTTGAAGGTCAATAACCATTTGTCTAATTTCCTTGTAATTTTTGTGGTGATAGATGATGCATAGATTTAACATGTTACCCCCTTTTCATACCCCAGTTGAACAGAAAGCCATGATAGGCCACAGTACAGTTCCCTAAGACTAGAAATAACTAGAAGAAGTAGAAGTTAATGCAGATTTATTGTTGTTGGAGTTCATTTAATTACTAGGGGTGTAAATAATTTGGACATGTTTTAATATAACAGAACATTATTTCCCATTTTTGAACACAACATAAACAATACAGCTATGTTGGATGGCAGTTTCTTTACTCTTATTTATGATTGAATAAGTTTGGAGAGGACTGCACTTGCCTCAGTCACAGCAATAGTTTAAAACTGAAAACATGGGGTTTCACTCCATAGCTAGAGGAAATAAATAAAAGGGAAGGGTGCCATGTATAGTAATACTCCTCAATGTTGGAACACGCTCCCTCCTTATGCATCAAACAATTATTTAAAAAGTGCCGTAGACACACACACACACACACACACACTGCAGTGTTTTAGTTCTCTGCAAGAAAGTAAATATGCATTTTAAAATGAAATGCAGGGAAAGTGCCATGTTGAATGTGCCAGGCATGTGCTAAATAGGTGGCCCTTTTAGTCAATGAGTGTACTGTATGTCTAACCCAGCTTGTTCTTGGATTTATTGCCTCAGAGTGTAATCCGAGGCCTTTAATTAAATTGCTGTATTTTGGATGCTTCAGCTGTTGTGATGCATCAATTTTAAATAAGCTCCCTTGTAATCTTCAGTCACAGACAAATCTATGGTCTCCTTTTTGAAAGGTTTCCTCCTGCAGTGTGATATTTGAATTAGAATTAAGAGCTTTGTTTCTGTTCAGATCTTTTAAAAAATGTTTAAATGTACACCGAAGTTCTCATCATATCCTACCTTTATTTCCTGTCAAAAACAGGATGGAAAAGTTAAGAAAGTGAAGTCCAAGAAGGAGAAGCGGGATAAGAAGATGTTTTTCGCTCCAGACGATGAACACCTTTTGCTGACTGGTGTCACTGCAGCTGAGGGAAAAGGGTAAAGGCTTGTTGTTTCTATGTGCTACTATAATGCTCTCATCTAACAGAAAGATGTGATGTGCTCACTCCTGTGTTCCTGAGATCTTACTTTTTGTCCATAGTCAAAAGTAGAGAATTCATATGAAGTTCACCCTGAGTCTTTGTGTCAGACAGATATAGCCTGGGGAGGGAGTTTGTGTTTGAGCCCACTGAAATACCGGAGATGCGTGTGGACTTGATTGGAAAGAACCCAAATCCCCTCCACAAAATGTGAATACATACTGAATGTATATATATATTGCATATATACATATACATATATATACATGTTGACACATGCCTCTGTGCATGTGTCAACATAAGCCAATCACTTCATCGCCCCATCCCTTTCTCATGTATCCCAACTGTATTTGACAATGCATGGTAAAGTACAGTAATTTCCTCCAATTCTTCTGGCATTCATAACAGCGATACATTTTGAAAACCAGCAGACAATGTGACCCTCCAACAGATGAGTCTGAGATCCCCGCTAAAGGGCAGTGGTAACCTTTTAAATATTTACGTACCACGCCCTAACAAGGATGTTATATTGTCTGAGAAATACCCCCTGGAGGTCTTTTCGGCCCCCGACTGGGTGAAATGCATGGAATGCCCCCCCCTCCATTTCCGCCGACCCCGCCCCACCCCCCCTCCGTTTCACCCTCCCTGGAAGAACAGGGCCGTCAGATTCACCACAGGCACATCCTGTTACACCACTTTCTGGAGAAAGAGCCGGAGAGCTCTGAGGTCAACCCAGACCAATAAATTTTCCCTGTGCCTCCCAGAAAGGCTCTCCGTTTAACGTGGCGTGCAAGTTCCGCTGCGGGAGATTCTCTAGCTGCACGCTCCCGTTCATAACTTCCCGCGGCTGAACCGTCTCTTCCGTCCATCTGAACAGGTCCAGCAAAAAGAGCAAGGAGGAGGAGAAGAGCAGCGCGTTCATGGAGAAGAGTCACTGCTTCTGGGACAGCGTCACCATGACCATGAAACAGATCACACCCACGAGGAAGATGGACAAGATGGAGGGCTGGGAGCCGCCCCACATCAGCGAGGCGACAGAGGAAGAGGAGGAGGACTCAGCGGCCGTGACCGAGAAGAGCCGCCCCTGGCCCGGCCTGGAGGAAGACTCTTCCCGGTACGCCAATCTGTCCACGTCACATGACTCCGGGATCCGGTGGACTGCCAGGGCCAAGGGCAAGTTGGCTGGCATTCGGAGACGGAGTCGCGGGAGTGTCTCGGAAAACTGGGAGGGGCTCAAATAATGCTAGACTTATGGTTTGACAAAGAGAATACAAATGCCTGCCTGACTCTGTGCTGCTGTTTTGAACCGTTTCATAATGTTCTTATGAGCGGTATGCAGATTCCCATTGGTTTGCATACACACTAGTGAATTTCAAGCTAGTTTCTGAAGGTAAATTTTTAGCTTGTCAGTTAAACAGCCTCTCCTGAAAACAACCCTGGTTCTGGAGAGCTATATTAAAACCAGCAACCAGCTTACACCACAGGTGAAGTTAACTGTAATCAACTGTATTGATTAATCTATTAACTGCTGAGTAACACGTAAAACATAAAACCCTGGGACCAGCATTGAGGATGCCCGACTTGACTTCAAATTGTTACATTAAACTTTTTTCTAGAATATCTGAAAATAACTCATTTAAATTCTCATTTAATATAAGCATTTATTTAAATGTACCAAGTCAGTTACTATTTAGACAAATATTTAAATGCTGGATATATCCAGCTTTAAATGTAAACCCACTTCACTGTTCAACCTCAGACACCCCAGGTTTGTTAATTTCACACTGAAGCATACTGTACAATTTACAAAAGAAAAAAAGGATGTTGTGCCATGGGATCTTGACTGGTTCCTGCTGTATCTCTAGACTGGAAAGAGGAAAGACTAGGTAGGAAAGAGAGAAAACAATAGAGGTTTAAATATTGTGAAAACCCACCAAAAGAAAACACGTACATGCATACCTTATACTACCTTTAAGACAGGTTCTGGCCTTTATAATTTGATAAAATAAGTATTTTGCATTTGGAATGAACCTTGAAAGGAAAAAGGACTTGCTACTGTATGTAAAGTGTATGTGCCAGGTAAATGGTCTCTGCCCTTGGGAGCAGAGCAGAACGGAACAAACATGGAGCCTTGGCTCACTGTGTGTGCAGCTTATGGGCTAAATATGCTCTGTGCAATTATATTTAACTTAACCTTTCCTGTGTGTGTGAGTGTGTGTATGTGTGCATGCGAGCGTGAGTGTATGTTTTCTTTGAAGACACCTTTGTGCCTAAGCTTTAGTTTATTTAAGGGCACTGATTTTTGGCATTTTAAAATCTAATAAAGTGGCACCAGCAAAAGTGTTAGACACAGCATATGATAACACCAAATGTGATAATGGTAAATATTATTAATGTCATTTTACAGACTGCGAAGTGAAATGTATATACGATTGCTGGAAATGAATGTAGCTGTAATGAAATGTAGCACTGTGGATAGAGGGTAACTGACGTGTGATCGCTGGAATGGCAAGTAGGGTTTTGTTTACTGCGTTAGAAAGCACACTGGATCAAGCCTTTTCTGAATGCAATACCGTTAGAGTGCCGCTCCTTGCTTACGTAGACCTTCCTGTTTTCCAGGTTGTACCATTTGAGCTACAGCATAGTAATAAACCCGCTGCCAAGTAGAGAAAGAGTGCTATGTTACTATACCGATACGTAAGCTCACATTGCAACATTTTGGGAGTTGCATTTAACTTAATATATGGAGCAATTTTCAGAGATTGTAGTTGGCTACATGTTTTTTTATGCCGTATTAATTTGTTGACTTGTCATGCTTATTCCCTGGCATTTGCTGAAGAAGTTTAAAATGAGCTTTTCATTCATTTTGTTTGCCAGCTCAGCCTCCATTTACTGTACGTGCAAAATGCATTTCACTGAAGTTCTTGCCACCCAAGTGGTGGAGACTGACTACTTGACCTAAATTCCATTGTATGAATTCAATGCAATAGGGTCTTTGTCTTGTACTTTGTAAAGCTACTGATTCTTCCAGCCCTAAATCAATCATGTGATTAACAGAAATACGGGTAGACTGCAGAGAAGGGCAGTCCTCTGAACCCACTGAAAGCCTAAGTCATATATTTTTCAATCACAATAAAAAAAATGTTTTGAACATCTGGCTCTTTTGAATTTTATTTCTGGGCAACAACATATGTTTTTATATTATCATGTAGATTTTATGTTATGTAAATAACCTTTCCACTTAAAATGAAAAAAGCACAATGACTGGAACCACACTTTTCAAACACTACAATAAGACTGCAAGAAACCAAATGCATTTCTTTCTTTTTTTATTACATTTGGTCACAGTCCTAGCAAATTTCTGAGTACCAATTGTTTAGGTCATTCATACAACTACATGTATAAGTTATTGGAATGATAAAGTAATATTACAAAATTCAAAGAAAGAATACAAAATACATTTCATAAATAGTACTGTTTACATCTCAAAACAGCCAACAGTTTTGTAAAAAGTCTGGTTATACAGTGACCTCAAATTTACACTTAAGTGTCAATTCCTCAAGACATTTGCACAGCACAGCCAGATACACAAAACACAGAGGATAGAGACCTACAATTCTACTCATGATGTGCATTCCATTACAAAATGAGAATAAAGTCATAGACAACTGACAGACCGTAGAATCATCAGAAATACATCTTTCTCGTTAACCTCCAAAATTAGCACTTGTGTCCTTTTCAAATGACGTTGCTCATGATTCGATAAGTACTCAAAGTCCCACAGTGGTTTAGACACCATCCCCTGACAATTTCTCGACTTGCTACAACAATCATCCCTTTCTTTTTTTCTAACATTACTTGTATTATTCCTTCATTTTATATAGTGTGTGGGGAAGGAAAACATTTTTTCTGAGCCCTTTTGTATTTAGGCAAAGTGAAAACCATTGTGCGTAGAGCAGGTGAAGAAACGCGTTTCCCCTCTGCAAAAATCAACAGACGGATTAGCATGGTCTAAAACTTGAAGAGGTCAATGAAGTGTTGTGGAGAGATGGGCGTGAAGCAGTTGTCTGGATCATTGGCTGTGCAGGGGTGCCCAGAATCCTGAAAGAAAACAGACGTGTGTCAAGTAACAACACAAGTTTCAGGGTGGAGCTACAGAATCTGCCTGTAAAAGCTGTAGTGTTTGAAAGGTGCAACCCTTAGGCTACAACCCTTATGCCTTTACTTTGGAGCCTGAGGAGTGTACAGTGCATCATGTAGAGGACTCCCCAAATTGAATTTGGTGTGCAAAAGAGGCATTTACTTAGACATATTTGTGGAATGCTTTCTCTGACACACTCTGCTAATGGGAAAGTCAGATAAAAAAAAGTATTGAGGATCAAAGAGAAGACAACAAAGACAGCACAGAGCAACGTTAGCACCACATTTTGACAGACAGGAAAGACGACAAGGAGGACATTTCAGGTACCTTGAATAACAAAGCCAGATGGCAGTCCTTGAGGAAATCAGGGAGGAGGGGGCAGGAGGAGGGGAAAACATGGATGGAAAAGGTCAAAGGTTAAAGATTAGCCAGGAAGGGAGAGCTTTTCTACTGCTGCTTAACATTCCCAGTCATTAATATCTAAATGCACAAGCTCATAATACAGGCCTGGATTAAAACAGCAGGATAAAGCTGCTGTTTTTTTAATATTGTATTTACTTGTAAGGTAAAGACTGAAAAGTATTCCAGTTCCATACTATAGCTAACACACTACATATAGTCAGCATGCAGTGTGTTAGCTGTATGTTTAAAATTATGGACTAGCTCCTTAAAAGAAGCATCTGGGTTCATTCCCAGGTTAAATTGAATAAATCTTCAAACTCTTCATAATAACTTCTACTTCCCTGGTTATGCTTATGATTTAAAAAAATAACTGGCCAGTTTTCAAATAGACCTGTCTTTACTACGCATACATTTCATTAATAAAAACTCCTTTTTACATTTACTCACCTCAGTACTGGACACACAAAAATGTTTTATTTTTTGCAGTTAATATCAATTTCAAATTTAAATAACTTTTACGTATATAAGACTATATAGTCAAACAGGATCGTTGGAATAAAGTGAATTTGAAGTTTAAAGTCTGCATGGTCCAAACCATAATTTAAATAGAGGCAGAGCTCAGCAGACATGGTGGGACATTAAGTACGGAGTGTAGCCTTAATTACAGCAGTATGACTTCTATTCTTAACTCTATTCTTAAGGCTACAAACTATGCATAACATTCCATTTCTAGAATGAACCAAAAAGAGTACAGACTTGTTTCCCGACCAATTAATGGATACCTTTCCAAAAGGATTATTTTACTGGGCCTTTTTTTTTTTTTTTTTTTTTTTTTTTTTTTATAATCCCCATCTCCATTTTATGAAGGCAACTAAACTCACTTACACATGACCTGGGGTGGTTTCGAGAGATTAAATTTAGCCGCTAGTTCAGAACTTGGCTTCTTTAAAAAGATCAACCCCCCCCATGTAATGAAGGTAATACATCTGGATTTGCAGCAGGGGGCAGGATTAGTGAGACACTGAAGAGGAAAGAGTTTGGAGATTGGAGAGGACAGAGGTTGGAGAGGCTGGAATGTAAGTACAGAAAGGTTGGGGAAGCCTGTTTCTGGAGAGCTCTACTAGTTTCTGCCCCCCATTACTCTAGCTCAATTAGCCTATGCTCCACCAACATAGATCACTAGCAGAAAAGCCCCCAGTACAACACATTGTGCCCTATTTCGACAGTCAGGGTGCAACTATGCCCTAACACAAGGTGCAGGTGAATTAGACTGTGTCTGACTCAATTTTTGACATTTTGTGACAACAGGCTTTAGTTTAGATCAGAGCAAGCGAGCGAACCTCCGAAAATCCCTGACCATGAGAGCTTCCCAGAGCTGCTCCTGGTGACGAGGCATGTAGTGTGGCCAGTTCTTTATGTACCCTGTCCTGCTGAACTAGACTGACAGCACGTTGCGAACCAGAGTCTGATCTAGAAAGTCCAAGGACACTGTGCGGAAACAGCTCATAACACGCTTCAAGCTGGAGTCTGATGGATTGGCATCCCGACCGTGACTTGCATGTCAGACCCCCAGTTTAAGCATTTACAATTTCTCCTAGAGAAAACCAGAGATGAGGCCCAGATGCATCTGACACAGCTGGTACGAGAAGAAGGCGGAGGAGAGGAACAGCCTGAAGCTACAGGTAGGCTATCTAGCAATTTATAATAATGGGTATTCTGTCTTTGCTAATTGGACCGTGTTACTCAAATAATTGTAACTAGATACATAGTTAAAATATAATTCTGCCAATAATGTGTCTAACTTCCACCGTAGATGAACATGATGATGCCGAGATCGACAACGTGGACGGTGCTGATCACAACAGAGCGGAATCGGAGATGTCAAGAACCAAAAAAGCGAGACTTTTGGACCTCACTACGAAAGCAAGAAGAAGACCAGCACCGGTGCAGACAAGGTACGGGATTACTTTCAGACGCCCCGTATCCCCACGATGGAGCCCCATATCCCACGATGGAGCCCTATATCCCCACGATGGAGCCCCGTATCCCCACGATGGAGCCCCGTATCTCCACGATGGAGCCCCGTATCCCCACGATGGAACCCCGTATCCCCACGATGGAACCCCGTATCCCCACGATGGAACCCCGTATCCCCACGATGGAGCCCCGTATCCCCACGATGGAACCCCGTATCCCCACGATGGAACCCCGTATCCCCACGATGGAACCCCGTATCCCCACGATGGAGCCCCGTATCCCCACGATGGAGCCCCGTATCCCCACGATGGAACCCCGTATCCCCACGATGGAGCCCCGTATCCCCACGAGGGAACCCCGTATCCCCACGATGGAAAACCCACTGGAGTGGTGGGCATAAAGAGGACGGGTTCCCCAGTCTAGCCAAGTTTTCCAAAAGCTACTATCCCAGCCACCAGCACCCCAAGCGAAAAAGTTTTTTCCTTGGCTGCGCTCAAGCCTGCATCCAGCCCATGTTGATGCCCTCATCTTTCTGAACGTAAACAACGAATGTAGGGCGAGAGTTTTACAAGAGGAGGACACTGGCAATGGCTGCGAGTAACGTTAGTATGTTGACCACACTGGATTTATTTGCTGGTTTTACCACATGCCAGAGTCCAGTTTTCGCTCTTGCTAGCTATAAGGATGCGGATAAAGAAATAATGCGGTTGTATATATAATGTTAGTTGTACATTATTTTTATTTGGAATTTTGATGAGCTTTAAATCACTTGTGCTGCTATGTGTTAGCCTATATAGGCCTAAGATGGTAGCCTGTAAGTGTAAACGCGTGTTGATGGAATTGCTACCCGCCAAAGGGTAGCAATTTATTTCCTTTTAATTGTTGCCCAGAATTTATACCATACAAGTACTGTGCTGTACTTGTATGATATAAACTTTAATAAGATTCAATGAAATCAAACTAAATTTATTTTATAAAATTCAAGTCAAGTCAAAGCATCAGAAATATTAGTATTAGTTCACCCTCCCTTCTCAAAGATAAGACTGAGACAAAGAATATTTGATTGTTTTGAGATATTTGTGGGAATCTTTCATCATTCCTCAAAACAGAATGTTTCAAAATCCTTTCATCTGTACCTGCCCGCTTTCACACGATAATTTGTATTAGTATAAAATATCTAATTTATATATATCTTTGTGCATACAATAGTGCTCATTATCTTCATTATTTATTTCATATGGCCTTTTTTGCTCATCTTTCTCAACAGCGAATTTATGTATCCATGTATATCTACAGTATGTATTTATTAATTTAGGAAGTTAAGGAACAATAAGGAAGCTGTTGTCTCTCCAGGACGCTGAACAGATGGTGCATGCATTTGTTACCTCACGGTTGGATTATTGCAATATTTTACGGTCTGGTTGCACTAGCTCAGCTTTGAAACTTGTACAGAATGCAGTAGAATGTAGTAGGGATCTTACTAGAACTAATCAGTCTGGTACTCAAAACACTTCATTGGCTGCCTATTAAATTTACAATTGATTACAAGATCCTGTTGTTAATTTATAAAGCTTTAAAAGGCTTCGCTCCAGAATATCTCAGTGAGCAACTCATTCTTTACTCTCCTCCAAGATTACTTTGCTCTCAAGATGCTGGCTATTTAAAAAATCCAAGTATATCTAAAATTATGATGGGAGGAACAGCTTTCACGTGTAGAGCTCCTATTTTATGGAATAATCTCCCCAGGCATATTCAGGCTTCAGACACACGTGTCTTTAAATGCAGGCTCAAAACTAATCTCTTTAGTGAATCGTATAGCTAAATGGTGTATAGATCTGGAGGTAGGTGCAATAGTGCATATTTAACAATCCACACGTGACCGGTGACACTGAACATGCCAGTGAATGCTGCCAGTGAGGTTAGCCACAACCTTAGTCACCGAGGAGGTTTGTGTGGTACTGGCATTTTGGGCATGGTCGGCAGGTCAGGTTACTAGTTCTGTGAATGAGCACATTTTACTCTGTCCTGATACATTTTCTGGTGCCTAACCAGTTTTTTCTTCCTGGGTCATCTGCCCCCACCCCTTTCCTGAGCTCTTGGACCATTGGACCACTCCAACTGGACCCTCACCCTGAGGTCGAGGACTGGTGAAGCCCTGCTCCTCCTTCATGCTCACACTTTGACACATCCCGGAGCTACAGATTCACCCCCCTCCCCTCTGAACTGCATACTCTACATCCATCCATGAGGACTTTCTAGATTACCTACTCGCTCAGTACCTGAACTGTTACCATCTTAACCTTTAGGCCAATGGAGGATGAGCATTGCCCTATTGCCAGGTTCCTCTCGAGATTTCTTCCTATCGGGCAGTTTTTTCTCCTACTAGGAAGTTGTTTACCCGATATGCTATTTGGGGGCTTTGGGCTGATATTTCCCATGTTTCTTCCCTTCTGTAAAGTGTCTTTGTGACTGTGAAATGCGCTATAAAAATAAAACTGGTTTGAATTGAGTTAATGTTATAACACGTTTCCATTATACGGATGGGCCCTGCGGTCTTGTATTAAATCCTGACTGTGCCAGTGCCAACTATCTGTACACTCAATGCCATAATGCATTGGACAGTGACACATTTTTAGTTATTTTGGTTCTGTACTCTACCATTTTGAGTTTCAAAGGATATGATGTTAAAGTCAGACTGTCGGCTTTAATTTGAGGGTATTTTCATCCATATTGGATGGACCCTTGAAACATAGCCTCCACCTCATTTCTGGGCATCAAAAATATTGGACAGTGTAACATAATGTAGAATAAAGTAATGATTTTTTTATATTTAGTCACATATCATTTACATGCAATGACTGCTTGAAGTCTGTGACGCATTTTTGTAGACTTCAGAATTCATTGTTCTACTTCTGTCTGCAGTCACATCGATGAAAACAAGTGAGCCCATTCCACTGCTAGCCATACAGGCCTAAGCCATAACACAAGTTGGTATGCTTTGGATCGTGGGCATTTCCGTTCCTTTTTAGCAAACTGTAATTTTGCCTTGCTATTCTTCAGGCTTATCAGTGCTTTGCATCTTGTAGTGTACACACTGTAATCCTGCTGGTTCAGTCTTCTACTCATGGTAGACTTTGAAACACCTACACCTGCATTCAGAAGAGTGTTTCTGATCTGTAGGGCATCCACTACAGTGGTCTTCCTCAGTCTACCAGGTCTTGTGACGTAGTTTTTTTTTCTCTTGTTAATAGTGAACCAAACAGTTGACTTGGGAATGCCCAGGGTTTTTGCAATGTTCCTGATTGATTGATTTTCATTTCTGAGCCTTATGACCGCCAGCTTAATGTGCATTGACAAGCCGTTTTCCTCATGTTGTCACACCCCAACAACAATCTCCAAAGGCTAAATCTTGAATCAAGACTAGACATCACCAGCTGTTTTCTGCATTCACTAACAACACAAATTAATCAACCTAACGAAACACATCTGTGAAGCCAATTCAATAAATACTTGTAGTATCTTAAAATGGAGCCGCCATGTACTGGAGCCACCAGGTGTTGTCATTTCTAAATGGCTCATGGATGAAAATACCTTCAAATTAAAGGTGACAGTCTGCATTTCAACCTCGCTGTATCCTTTCAAACTCAAAGTGCTAGAGTACAGAACCAAAATAACGAAACGTGTTACAGTCCAATTAGTTATCGTGCTGACTGTATATTTACAACATGCACAATATGTGCATTTTTTTTTCCAACTTTCCCAAACAGGATTAACATGTTATTTTCTGCCTATGCAACTGATGCAGTACACAGGAACTTACCTTCCAGAAGAGAATGCTACAGTGTCTGCAGAAGTGCAGTGTGTCCCCATACTGCTCTCGTTTAGGGTAATACTTCTGTAGGGTGAAGTACATCAGCTTCCAGTCAACGAGGCCCTTCTCGGACAGAATTAAATGTCTACAGAACTGAAAGACAAAACAAGACAAAACATTTTTTCTCTGTTCATCCTGATGACAAGGCTTTTATTTTTCAACATGTTACGAGATATGCTTTGCACAATGATGACTGTACACAAAGCGTACAAATCTCCCAGTATGCCGGCTGCTTCTGAGCTAAAATAAGTGCTCCTGTAAGCATCCACACTGCAAAAACATCGGTTTTAACAGGTGTTTTGGTCTTGTAATGACACTGAATATCTGAACATCAGTCAAACTCTCACCTCTTTGCCAATATTTTTAGAAATAAGATTTTTTTTTGTCTAAAATTCTTGCTGAGATTGACTTTTTGGTTTTTGCAGTTCATTTCAATTCATTACTGTAACCTTCGGTCTGGTTTAATAGTGTGCACCTTATTTGGTATTTATTAGAAATATTTTTTAGACTTATTGAGTATTCTGCTGCTGCAGTCTATCCACTTAAGAGGTTTAACATGTTGTGTGTTCAGATATGTCACTTAGATCACATTTCTTCCCCATTATGACATTTGGTCTGAACAACAGCTGAACCTCTTGACCACATCTGCATGCTTTTATGCATTTAGTTGCTGCCACATGATTGGCTGAGTAAATATTTGCATTTACAAGCTGGTGTACAGGTCGACTTAATAAAGTGGTCACAGTGCATATAGCATGTATAGGGGTCACAAGCAGAATCGTTACTTGTTCTTTAGTTTGGAAAGTGCTTTGAATCTAATGTATGAAAAAAAACTTCCTCTATTAAGTGTGCATTGTGACAATCTTTTTAGAAAGAACTAACAATCAGCCCCAGTTTATGCAAGTATCAACCAGGGCAGCTAATGGCAGCTGAGGACTGAGGATCTGAGTCAAGTCTTTCATCCTCTCTCAAGACAATGGCTTGTCCACCATCTGGTGGCCATTCTGTGTAACACATTTCATGACAGTATGCGTTGCCCCATTGTTTTCCAACTTTCCAAAAATTACACACCTGTTGCGTCTTATAATTATGCTATAATCAGGGCTGTTTTAGTTATTAGATTGCTTGGAGAAGGCATTTGTTATTCCACAAATCTTGTATTATTCGAGTTTACTACTGTTTTTAACTCCTTAAATATCACCCCTTTTCTTGACACAAGCTTGAAAATGAGTGAAAATGATTATTGAACCCTTCTGAACTCTTTTGTTACAGAAACCCAGTGAAAAGATTTTATGTTTTTCAATGGGTACAGATGCGGTTAGAAACACTGGAGCCACAGCCACAACACTGGACAAATTCCCTTTCAAAATTGATGACAATAACAACAAAAATGAGCATTCTGTATTGTTTTTCTAAGCTATGTCTAGGCAGTTTTCCAAAAAGGACATTTTGACATCTTGAGACTGCAAAAGGACACATGGAAACAAAATGATATTATCGGTCTTATGAGGTGTAAAATACTGCATTTTGCTTATTAAACTATACAACACTTTTTATGCTGTGTTTGCACTTCCCCCCCATTTGTCAGCCTCCCCCTACCACTCCATCTCCTTGTGCTCTCCTCAGACAGCAACAGGTCGAGAAAATCATAAAAAAATAAGTACAATAATGAATCCTAATATATTCCAATATAGGTCCATTGATTGAAGAAAATACCCAACCCCCATCAACAAGTCAAACACGTTCCACAATTTCACATGCTATTTATTATTCAAAAATGGCTCCTTATTTATAAGCTTAGTGAATAATAACATATTTTAGAATGTATTTGGAAAATGGAGTCAGTTTTTTGTAATTTGAAATGTAAATAACGTGGCAGCCAATTTGTCAGATGCAAGACCCCCATTTGTCCGGCTCATTAATAATGATCAAGGTTAAGATGTGCGTGGGAGTGTTTATGTACATAGTAGATCAAAGATGACTGGTTGCTTTGACTGAAAGCCAGAATCTATGTCAGATCTGGAGCCAAATCTAACTTGCATCACGTCCGGTAATTTTTCTGGAAGCAAATGTGGCGCAATGTCACGTTTTGTATTCTTGCATAAACCAGTTAAATTGGGACAGGTTAGATAAAGCATGCATTTCATAAAACGTGAAACAAATAAGCGGGAGCCTTTAATGTACTTGCCATTCAAAGCTTAGGAAATTGACTCGGGCACTTGCTCATTTTTAACCATTTTTAAGATAAAATCTTTATCCGTTTGATGAGTGCATTATTTAGTAAATCCGACACTGTATTGATATGGAGCACTTTTCCTTCATAATGATAATGTAATGTACAAGTATGATCAGTGGTGGCTGGTGGTAATACGCATACATTTTTCAGCAAGGCTCCACAAAATTGAATACAATCCACAATTCTTGACAGTGAGTGCGTTTTCGTTGTTTGTCCTGTTGCCTAATCTGCACATTGTTTGTTCCCAATCTCTTTATTTCAAGTTTTTCCCTCCAAAGACATCTTAGAAAATAGATGATAAGCAAAGAATATAGTCCACCTTGTTCATATTTGTGCCTGCCATTTAATTCATTCGCCACTACTCACACGTCCTCAGGGGCTAACACACTGAGGGGGCGTGTCACTATATGTAAAGCACATCACACACTTGACACTGTAATATGCTGAATGGCGTAGCCCGGTAGCTAAAATATTGGTCATACCCTTTGTTTTTCTTACTTCATCTACTGACATGAAAAAAGACAATAAACTAGACCTGCACAAGGGTAATTTCTAAAAACGTATTTTGCTGTTGTTTTCTTCAAAAGATAGGGCTTTGCTCATTTATACCAGCTGCCACTGGCTGTGATACTATATTGTATTCCAGTTACCACCTGTTGTTTTCCACAAATGTTTTATGTTATCCCCTGACTACCAGCAGCGTTATCATTACTACCACTACCAGTAAGCCTTGAACCCTGGTCTCCTGCATGAGAGACAATCGCACTAACCACAAAACCAAAGCTGCTCGGAGCCAGAGCTACCTTTTTGGTATAGAAGGCTGTTCGCTTAAAAAAAAAAAATTCCTGATTGTTTAACAAACATGCAGGCGCGAGAGGCAAAAATATAGCTAACCTTTAATTAACCTGTACAGTTAACCGGTAACAATTTACAATAGGCTTACATTAATTGGCATGAACTAATGTAGTTGTTAATTATCTAACTACTGAAACATTAAGCTGTTCAGCTTTGTTTATGTATTTGCACATCATGAATACATGCGAACAACGACATTAGGTGATTTCAATTCATATTGGAATGAGGAAACCAGTTAATGTATCTGTTAATGCTTTATCCTATGGCTTGCTACTGTATAAATATTCATCCAACTAATACATTAGTTAGGAGATAAGAAATACATTAACAAATTAAAAGTGAATATCATGTTTAAATAATGCATTTGTAACTCATTACTTCATGTTACAACTACAGTGGTTTATGCCAAAAGTGTTACCAATAAAGCCTAGGAACCAGGCATGCAAGGTGGTTTCCTGAGGTCTGCTTGGGATTTTGGAACGCTGCAGTTTGTACCTGTTTCTCCGCAAAGTGAAACTGACAGAGTTTCTTCCACAGCTGCCGGTCCTCACTGAGCATGTGCAGAGTAGGCGTGGTCTGTCCCAGGTTGATGATGTCCCAGGCATCTGTGAACTTGTACAGGATGTTATTCTGCATGTGCAGCGGAAGGTCGCTAAGTGTCACACCATTGGCCATTTGCTGAAAGACACAAAGAACAATTACTTTGCAATGCAGCTCAATGCACTTGAATTCCTAATCATATAAAGGGGAAAGATTCAAATCGTTATGTTAAATGCATATGTTGTTACTTATTGTGGCATGGACACAGTCTGCGGGAAGGAAAGACTAGTTAAATCAGCACACACCTAGACTATGTCTCTAATTAGTCCAGGGCTGCGTTTCCCGAAGCCTTCTTAACACTACGTTGTTCGTAAGTTGTACTTTAAGCTCTACCTTAACGTTTCAGTGTGTTTCCCGAAACGTTCTTAGCTAAGTATACCTTCTGTAAGTGGTACTTTCGGAAGGTTGGTCTGGACCACTCTTAGCTATACCTCATCAATGTTCTCAGCTCACTCCGCTAGTGGCCACCACTGTTACGACCACAAGCTCTGAAATCAGCTGTTGCTCTTAGTTACATCTCAATCTGTTAAGCAATATGTACACTAATAATTCTACAGTTGTAGTTGGCTAATAATATTATTAAAATACCACATTAATGGGACTGTTGTCATGCAAAGAATGAAATTGTACATTACGAAGGATACATGTTGCCTAATTGCCTTTTAAATGATATTTATAAACTGACAATTTAAAATATCATCAACTGTGGCTTGGAGTGATGTTTAACCATAGTTCTTTCTTTGTTTTGTTGGACACCGTAATCCTAATACTGGAAAATAATTTCCACACCACAACCTCTAATAATATCTCCATTTTGTTTGCTGTGAAGCTGTGGAATGGCTTCTTTCTTAGTTTTTTTTCCGCCATAGCTTATGTTGTTTTCGTGTTGGTGCGTTTTGCTTGTTGGTGCGCTTTTATTGAAAACGTTGGCTAATCAGAGAAAATAGTGAATTACACCAGTAATGTGATGGTGCTTCTGGCAAATCAACCCTGATTGCAAAGTAATTTAAAGCACCATGACAAAGATATTGAAATAATGTAAATAAAACATGACATACCAAAGAAGGCGTTTTGCTAGGTAGCGTAGCGGGACAAGGTTTGATACCACAATCTAATATCACAAACCATACATATAATTTAGCAAAAATTATATATATACACGGTTGGATAATTTAGTTTGTAAGTTTTTAATTATATTAATACATTCTCAACAGTCGTGATAAATGCAACATTTGTAAGTATTCCTGCAGTGTTTTATTCATAAAGAACACTAATTTATCTCATAATGCAGTCAAGCAGTCGCTGCATGGAGTGAATATTCAACCTTAGTAAGGTTGATGGGCCTAATAACTTTGCACGCCTAGAAAAGTAAACAACTTTAGTAAGGTATACCTTTCGAGTCTTCGTCAAACGTTAAGAGACACCATTATCTGGAAACGCGGCCCAGGCTGTTAAATGTGTGCTCTTTTTCTCAGTATGCATCTGAGACTGAGGAAACATGGACTAGAGAGTGGATGTTCAAGAGAGACGGGTCTGAACATTGACAGAACGAAAGCCAAAGCTTGGTTTATTATCTATTATTTTAGTTTAATAGGGTGATGGGCAAAGGCCTCCAGCTCTCTCTCCCTCTCTCCCTAAACCACCGGTGCAATCCGGACTTTAGATATCTCCCCGCCTCAAGCTCATTTATCCTCTCAGGGGGATGTCACAGTGTGTGACACTTAAGTTTATTGTTGTAAAACATACATATTATACAGTATATAGTGCTGTGAAAAACTATTTACCCCCTTCCTAATTCCTTCTATTACTGCATATTTGTCATATCGAATGCTTTCAGAAATTTGGACAAAATGTAATTTTGACAAAGTGAACCCAAGGAAACACAAAACACATTTGTAAAAATTATTATTACATTTACTGAATTAAAAAGTTATCAAACACCCATATCACCCCTGTGAAAGAGTAATTGCCCCCTTACACTTAAAAACTGGTTTTACCACCTTTAACAGAACTCCCCCTGCCATCAGGAGTTGAGGAGCTCCTCTCTAAGCACACACCTTAGGGATCTGAAGGTTGTCGAGTTGCTGTTGCCAGTTGAGAATGGTCTCTAGTCTACAGACCCAGATATTGATGTTCCCCACCAGCACAGATTTCCCAACTTCCCGAATTAAGATACAGAGAGTGGAGCTCAGGTCCTGGAGGAGGTCTTTGATAAGTCGAGGGTTCTGTTGGTCTTCAAGTACTATGTTAAAGAGAAAATAATAGCACAGCTCATATTAGATTAATAAACTTTAGTCACTCATTATATTACATTACAATCACTTTGCAGGAACTCATCCAGAGCGGTATACAGAAGTGGAGACATCAGAATAACTCTCAAAACAGTCAAAGCCACTGTTTGCTGAATAACATTTTGGGTGTGACTGAACTAATATCCTTATTTCTTCTTAACAGGGCTTATTTAAGTTGACAAACACCTCAATTCACGAAAATGGTTCACAAGCTGTTTTTTTGGTAAACTGTGGCCAATATTTGAGTGTCTATTACCCCTGCCAATATGACAGCCAGCAATCATGAAACAATCTAATGTCATGACACTGTGGTTTGTGTCTATCCCAAACAGGAAGTCTGTGGGCTCAATCCCAAACCAAAAAATGAATCAGATGTGCAGAGACTGGTAGAGGTGTGGCCCAGAACCAGGGGAGTGCCTGTGCACCATAATGCTTCAAGCCATAGCAACCATTCATACATTGAATGATTCAAACTTTTAATCGTTCATCCTTTTTATTTATTTATTTTTTATTTTTTTACTTGAAACGCAAAGTGGGGCTGAGCATATCCAATTGCCACTCTGTCAGTTTGGGAAGACCAATCATCTGCAAGCACAGCCGCATACGTGCTAACCCCCCATGCCAATTCAGGACATATTCTGTAGATATCCATGATTCTCCTCCCCTAAAGCACATGGCGCCGGATTTACGTACACAAAGCTTGCAGCTGAAAATGCGGCCTGACGAGAGTGTGTTGGTGCGGTCTCAGTCTGTCTGAAATTAACGTCTTATTTACGAAGGCTACAGCTCATTACGAAATCAGCGAATGGGACTGCCTTCAAACCGCATTTTGACAAACCGTGTTTGTCACAGAAGTCGCATGGGATTTTCTCTGTTTTGGTAGTGCCTTTAATTCTCTGTTTCTTTTCCGTTTGTTTGGGATGTTAACTAATCAAAGCAAACATACGCT
Organism: Conger conger; assembly: GCF_963514075.1. Classification (NCBI taxonomy): domain Eukaryota; kingdom Metazoa; phylum Chordata; class Actinopteri; order Anguilliformes; family Congridae; genus Conger; species Conger conger. The sequence continues at coordinate 36,019,026 of NC_083764.1, forward strand.
CTTTCCGCGACGGACAAAAACGATTAAAAGCAGCATATCATCACATTTAGCCTACTCATAGTTTTTACTCGCTGCAACACTTTAAAAAATTTTTTTACTCCAGATACTGTCACTACGGTTGAGCACGTTATTTCAGTCACTTCCCACTGCTTCGCATGACATATTGGTTAATTTAATAAATTGTTTTGTAAATAATTTCTGTGACACCCAGCCTTAATTGTTGCTTGAGACACCCAGATTATTAATAATCTGTTTCATTATTTCTTGCTCTGAGGTAGAAATAGTCTGATTCTTGTTGCAAAGATTATTTCAGTGCATCTTTGAGGCCTAGATTTGTGTCTCTGTCTCACATGCACCTCGATTTACGCCTGCTGTATAGAAGTCGAGAAATTTCACACACAATTCCACACTTAACTGCGTGAACTTTAGTAAATTAAACGGAATACATACATAGCCACATACTGCATACTGCGGTTCTAGCCCTGTGCACCAGTTTGATACATACAGCGCATGTTTCCTGGGCAGAATGTGTCATATATGTACCTTAAAATCATAAGACAAGTTTATAGTCCCACTACGTTTGCAGATTGAGCTTCACAGATGAGCTCTAACGAACTCTATTCAGGCACAGCAATTGCTGGACTCAGCAGCACAGTCATAGCTTTGGGGCAATTCCAGTGTAATGGATGTGACATTTGAACACGAAAAACAAAATCCCTCAGGAAACTGACTCTTCTTGCATGATAAAAAATGTTATGAATATTTTCATAGCACCCACTTGGCTGAGTGGAAGGGCCAATGGATGACGCCATTGCGTTATGGATGTGACCCTTCTGAAATGAACATTGTTTGACAATCTACTTCCTAATCAACTTCAATCATAAACCATTTGTTGTCATCTGAAAAGGTTCTGAATGTCAACCTTTGGAAATGTGCACACCCTAGTCTCTCACCCTTTTTAACGATCTTCTCCAGGACGTTGAAGTAGTTCTTCTGAGCTGCTCCACTCAGCGATGTCAGCTGAGACTTTGTTATCAGCTGCAGCAGCTGGACATGGAGAAAGAGTTTTAGAGCGAGGCACATTGCTCAAGCAGAATGAAGAATGTTCAAATGTTAATGCTTTTAAAGTGCACACAGGGCTGTGCTGTGAAATATAACGACAGTGTCTGATTAAAACGGTTAGAACACAGATTCATATTTTACATTATGTCATAAGATATATTTCTGGCATGTCCAGCCAAACATATTACCAGCCTCTAAGGTATGCATTGCAGGTCCAGTTCAAGGGTATAACAATCAGTGTAATTAGAATGAGGTCATGCCCACATAATGATTCATAGAATACAGACTGTCATTACTAATACCAGTAGTGCTAGCAGCAAGCAAGGCCAAAAAATCAAATACGCTGGGTCTTACTTTCACCACATAGTTGAACCTCCGGGTGTCTTGTATAGCACTGGAAAAATCCAGACGGTTAAAGGCCTCTCCTAATGTACAGTAACCATGTCTCTGTGAAACAGAATATAAACAAAAAATGATACTTGCTTCATGTTGGAGGGGACAGAAATTATTTTTCATTATGATATGCTTTTGAATGGACAGAGTAATGAATGCTCTAAGCTCACACATCAAGTTTTCTAGCCAAGTAGTTTTCAGAAAGTCATAAGGCTTACAGCACTGCCGTTTAAGCTTTAAAATTGCTCAGGCCGCAGATCCTGAGAAACTTAAAATAAATATGCAAAAGAATATGCCAACCATAATTGAAATGGCACAGGTTTGAAGATTTCCAGGCTGATACTTACTTCTCTAGTGCTTTCCTTCTGAACATAGATCCACTTCTCTTGATAGAAAACTTTAAAAAGGAGAATAAAATATGAAGAAGATTGTTTTGCCATTGTCACTAAAACAAGACAAACGTAATTACATAATTTAATGTAATTTTTTCTCAGTAGTATTGACTAAATTAAAGACCATTTCATTTTATGCTTACACTGTGATTTGGTGTTGTTGTTGAAAAAATCTTTTTTCCTCTTTTTGGTGCCTACTTCGCAGACATCTCCAACAAAGAGGTTCTCTTTATTTTCCTCCTGCAGCCTGCTTGAAAAGAGAAGATTTAGTATTAGTATTAATACAAGAACAGATGTTTTTAGCTTCTTGTTCAGCTTTAAATTGGTATTTGCATTCACCAAAATATGCATTAGACAGCCCTATCCAGAGCGGCATGCATTGTACATTGTTGCTTGATAGGTCGCTCTGGATAGGTAAAACCGTGAACCTTTAAATTATGATTTATTTTAATATTAAATAAGTTAATTAATTATTATTATTAGTAGTAGTAGTAGTAGCAGCCGCAGCAGCAGCAGTAGTAGTAGTATCCGGTGGGGGACAATTGCTTGACGGCTGATGTTGGTAGTAGCTATGAAGCAAAGCGTTTAAAGGATAATTGGTACACTAACTTCAAGCAAGTAGCTAGCTAAAATCGCATGACACGATCCCGAAAGAGTGGAACAGCGGTTGACAAATGCCACATAGGTGATTGCAGGACTTAGCACAGTCATCTAATAGCATATTGGTTGCTACAATCCAATCACTAAAAAACTAACATCCCATCTGCCTACCTAGGCTAGTAGTTTACTTTACAGTAAACGTTACCTGTATTTACTATACAGTTCTATTATCCAGAGCAACTTACAACGCAACAATGTACAATTTCTGTAACTCTGGATAGGGCTGTCTAATGCATTCGGCCATTCAGCCTGATTAAAATGAGCAATACAGTAGCCTACTAACAACATTACCAGACCCTGACTGGAAAGTTAGGAAGCCCAGAGTAGCCTAACGTTAAAACATCAGTGCACGTTAACTACAGACAGAAACCAAGAACCAATGTACAAATTCTGAATGCGTACCCATAATATATTGATTATACTTTGTAATGAAGGATACTGGTTTGGTGTAACACTCATGTGTTATCACTGGTTTTGTGCTTTTATAATATTTAGCAAAGCATAAAAAATCCACTTCATTGGGGCTGTTTTTCTAAAGCTAAATAAATAAGGAAAGGAAAATGTTGATTGAGTCACGGGCTGTGGTAATTGCATTGGCTAATCTAATCTATTGCCTAATCTAAGCAACATGTATCTGACCTACAATATTAAATCTAGCTAGCTACTGATCAAACCCGTTCATTCCGGAACTGAAAACAGCTCAAACTATGTTTTGAAACAGCTGGTATGTGGTATTTGAAGCTGGTCATAGCTGGAGTTTACACCAGGGATATGTTAATTCATAGGTTACCTGGTGAAACTAAGTCACTGTACAAACACTAGCATTGAAAGCAAACAAAATGGTGTAGCCCTCTTCTGGACTGGTACATAGTCTAGCCATTTCATGATCCATCCATCCATTATCTTAACCTGCTTATCCTGAACAGGGTCGCAGGGGGGCTGGAGCTTATGCCAGCATACATTGGGTGAAAGGCAGGAATACACCCTGGACAGGTCGCCAGTCCATCGCAGGGCACACACACCATTCACTCACACACTCATACCTACGGGCAATTTAGACTCTCCAATCAGCCTAACCTGCATGTCTTTGGACTGTGGGAGGAAACCGGAGTACCCGGAGGAAACCCACGCAAACACGGGGAGAACATGCAAACTCCACACAGAGAGGCCCCGGCCGACCGGGATTCGAACCCAGGACCTCCTTGCTGTGAGGCAGCAGTGCTACCCACTGCACCATCCGTGCCACCCTGCCATTTCATGATGGCTAAACAAAATAAATGAATATTTAAACATGATGCATGCTAGATCTGGGACCTAGCCTACTGAAAACAATCCCTGGGTGCTAGCGGGGGTGCTAGCGGGAGCTAAGCCAATCCGAGTGCCAAGTCAAACCAAGTGCCAAGTCAAACCAAACAAAGTTATAATGGCTTCCTCATCCAATTGTGGTGGGCACATAATACCACAGTGGCAGGAACAAATGACTGACCGACCAAACAAATGAACGGACTGATGGAGACTGATCCATAGTCCTCATACCATACTCATACCTCATACCTCATTGCCAGGAAACCTAAAAACTATATTTTGTTGTCCTCCAATTTAAAAACAGGAAAATAATAAAAATGTTCCTGTTCATGTAAAGTGTGTAATTTTTAAACTGGAGATCTGAAGGTCTGACATGGCATGTCCTGTATAGACAGACACTTCCAATTCATTTGCAATGACACAGCCTCTACATGACCAACCCTGTGGTTGGGAGTATAAACATTTGCTTTCAGGATAAAAAAAGTGACTCTCAACTGAATAAAATATTTGATATCACAGTATTGTGTTATGTTTTTATGTAAAACAAGCCGCACCCCAACTATTAATAACTACGATTTTGTTTGTATAGCACTATTCAATTAGCACTCCTTCCAACAATATTCATCCAATATCCCATTGCCATTTCAAGAAAAAACATATAAATAAAAATTTTCAAGGACATTATGAGTATGTCCACAGCCAGGCCTTAATTTTATCCACTGATTTCTGTTCCAGAGCTTTTCCAAAATATTTAAAAACACTGAAAGCACACTTGTTCTGATATTTTTCGGTGGCATTACCCAAACTTACAGCAAAAGAAGCAAATTTACTTGCTCAAGGGCCGCACAGCCATTGGGCCCTTGAGCAATGCCCATAACCCTGTATTCCTCCAGGGGAGGATTGTCTCCTGCTAAGTCTAATCAACTGTAAGTCGCTTTGGATAAAAGCGTCAGCCAAATGACACATAATGTAATGCAATGCATACCAGCAATGCAATGATACTGGAGATCAAAGGCCCACTGATGATCAATGCATCGAACCCTTCACTTAATTATTTTCACCCGACACCCCCGCCAACTACCTATTACATGAGTGAGTGTGATAGAAATCTAACTGTCCACCCTCCTACATACTTCCAAATGTACTTATCCCAATCAGCAAGGTCTGAGTATAAAGCAGCCAGGGTGCACTGGGTTTAAACCTATTCAGGTTTTGTGAGAGGGTGAGGAGCCTTCCTGTCCAAGGCGATCGGACACTGTGAAAATATACAACAGGCCAACACATCAGGGTCAGATGAAATCAATGCTTGATCATCCAGCAAATGGTGAAAGAAATGCTATTTCCAGTAGTTTCCATTGCGGTTTCCAAGTTTGAGAGGGACAGTGTCATGTTGGCCAGCTGTGGACATAGTCCTGAGTCACGCAGCCAGACTGCCATTTTCTTTGCAAGCAGCACAATAGAGATGGACCAGGGGAACTATGCCTGCAGTAGCAATTACGCCGGAATTAATTATAAATTAATCGGAAATAGGAAGGCTCCATGCTAACACAAACAGGCCAGACTGGCCAGCGCAGATCACACAAACACATTCAAACTGCTCATTCCAAAAGCAGTAGGGAGTCAGTGGTGCTAACACATGTTCTTCATAACCAAAGACACTCTGTACAAGTGAACAATTTTTTGTACGGAGCTATGAGCTAAAATAGACAATTTAACCACAAGTTTACTTTTTACACTTTCAGGAGCCAGTTCTGAAGTTATTTCAAATGCTGAGCAAGAGAACAATAAAAAATATAAACAGGTCTATGCAAAAGAAAATTCTGGTAATGAACATTAACAAAAGTCTATAATATTGCTGCATAAAAATAAAAATGCAACCAACGGTGCATACAGCTTCATCCCAAGTTCATCCCAAAACACTGAACACTGTGTTTGTTTGTTACATAAACCTAGACATTTTTTAAAGAAATATTCAAGTGCTAACAATACAAACAAATTAACAATGAACAATTGTTAACTATTCTGGAGAAAACTGGACCATGAATATTGAAGAATGATTTGTCAGGGGAACTGCTTGTATAATGTACACTAAACCAACATTTCACTGAGAATTCCTGAATCAAGCCCAAGGACAACAGGTACTAGAAAAAATACACTTTTTCCATCTGTTTTGTCAGTCCCTGGTGATCTCAGGGCTCCACTGGTAAAGACATTGTGATGTGCTCATCAGTTTAGTGCCCCTTTCTACAAGAACACAATACTTTCTAGAAGGAAGTACGAACTGTGTCCATAACACCAGCAGGGCTGGAGTTTTTTTGCATTCATTCCATTTTTAACGGCGCAATTTTCAATCACTATGGTAACGGGATATACTATATTTGAAACTTACGGTTCTATATGTATAACCTATTTTAGGATGCCATTGCTTTAGGAATAACGGTTCCTTATTTTGTAACCTGTGGGTGGCAAAACAAGCTTGGAGGGACCTCGCCTTCTCTGCATTTTGGAAATTCACATACTACACGAAAAAAGTAATGTCAGTGTCCTTTTCACGGCAAGGGTCCAGTGAACCAAATACATAATAATGCAGTTCTAAAAACATGCTAATAACGTTGATAGAATGTCTATTGTTCTCTGCAGAAATTATCATTGTCCGTTTCGCCGCTGCATACTTCTACAAAAGTACTTGTACATAGGGATGCTATCACCTATGTCTTGTATAGGTTCTCCGGAACAAGAAGAGCCGAAGTACAAACTTTTCCAACCAGTATCGCTAATCCTGTTGTACAGTAAATGCCTGATCCCCATCTGTGAGCAAAACACACAGTATAACTTCAGCTGAACCTAAAACTGGCTGGTGGTATAGCATTGAAGTAATCACTGAAAATAATTTTAGCAAATGACATTGCGTTTCCAATGGTGTATAGTTTGTTAGGTTTTCACTAAACAACACCGCATCTTTTTGCTTGTGTAACAGTAGCATTTTCCATATGCATGCTGAGAATATTATGCTATGGCAAAAACTGTTTTTTTGATTTTATGGCCAAAAAGGTTGACTTTTTACAACACATTTGCGATGCCTACATCTAAATAGAGGACTTCCTTGGGGGAACGTCCAAGGAATCTCTCATCTTGCTCTAGCCTCTCCAGTATTCTCGAGTTAAAGCTGGACTTTCAATGCTAAGAACACAGAGCTGAGCATCTAGTCTAGAGAATATGTGGTAGAACTACTTCTGGTTGCCATCTTGTCCAGATTTGTCATGCTCCCATGTCAGAAGTCATGTTCCCATTTAATTTATTTTTTTACATGTTAAGAAATAGGGATGACCTCTCTTGGATGGCAGCTAAAATACCTACTTGTTACAATAACATACTGTGCTTCCATCGATTAGAATGATGTAAAGAGTCAGCGTGAGTCAGTACACAGTTTAGCTTGAATGGAAATAGTTTTATGAGTAGAGTTTGGTCTGCACAATAATTTAACAAAGTCAAAAACATTAATGCTGTTATTCTAAAACTTCCAAGCTATATTTTCAACAATTGCTGTATACAGCAGTATCAAATGCCATTAAATTCTTTAATGTATTTATTATGTTTCAGTAGCCACATGAAGATGCTACTGAAACATAGCCATCTTCAAATCTGTTTAAAGTCATATAACTCAAAGATTGGAAATAATTAAACCAAATGACAAATTGAAACAAAAAACAAAACCAATGTAACATGTGGGTATGATGCAGGAGAGCCAACTTCTCAGAACAAATGGAGTCAAGATCAAGGATAAATTCTTTCAATTCTTCAGAGGTACAAGGGCTTGTTTAGTAAATCCCAAGCTTGCTATGCCAAGATACGTGCTCTCAGAAAACTGTCTGCAGGCCCTGCGACCTGATCTACTACAGTGTCATGCACCCATTCTAACATAAATCGCACACATACATACATGATGACACACTAGCAGAGGTAACCTTAGCCAACTTATTGTTTAGCGAATCCATTGTTCACCTGTATTTGACTGGTTTTTATGCAGTTTACTTCCTCCCTCTACCAAACAGGCTAGATCCTGCCTCCATTCTGCTGCTGCAATTACAGGATGTGCTTAGCTCTTGATTTTTTTTTGGATGGCCTGCTTTGACACTTTGGCAGTGATTAGAATGTGTGCTGCACTCTACCATACAACGCACCACTTAATTGGCATCAGTCCCTTGCTCAAATATGGGACACAACACATTTAATGTTGTTTATTTATCAAATCAATTACATAAGTGGCACATGGTAACAATATAGCAATCTGATTTTGGTATAATATTTGGGAGCTCCATCTAGTGGTTTGATTTTTCAGTCACCTCTTGTTTTTCTTAGTGTGTGACACATAAATGATTCCCTCACAGACAAAATCTGAAGGGGATGGGGACACACAAGGCAATGTCTGTCCATACTTGAGGGAAAAATCACTTTTGGCTGAAATATTAGGTGCCCGGCCCACTGACCACTCGCACAGTTGCACACAGACAAATCCATAAGTTTGTGTTTCCATTTCAAGTCAACTGTGCTTACTGCATCAAAATCTCATTACAGGACCACCAGCCTTGTATGCAATAGTAGTAGTTACAAAAATACTATTATTATTATTATTATTATTATTATTACCACTACTACTACTACTACTACTACTAATAATAATAATAATAATAATAATAAAAACTCAGCTGTGTCTAACAACTCCATTTAATTTATTTAAATTGTCAGGTAATCTCAAAAGACTTGTCTCACTGCAACGAGCCATTTTCTCACTCGTAAAACACGAATGCACGAACTTCACTAATTATTGTCGGTGTAACACTACAGCTAGATAACCCGCCCTAAGCACATAGTCGCATACGCATTTAAATACAATAACACGTAACGTTATACACATTTTAAGCGCATTTCAATTTGACGTTTGAGCGTTAATCGTGCGGAACCAATAATCATTTAATCCCTTCCCCCTTTCGTTGAAGTCAAGTTTTGCGAAGCATCAGTGAGTAGCTGCTACCCACAGAAACGGATTGTAGTACTGTCAACGTCATTTACTGCCCTGGGGTGAAATCCAGCTATGACCAGCCTGAAATTACCAGCTACCAGCTGTTTCAAAACCCATCTTGAGCTGTTTTTTTTTTTTTTTTTTTCAGCAGGGTGTGAAAGTAAATGGAACTAAAAACAAGTGCGAGCTTTTAAAGGGCATGGCTAGTTCTTACTCTTCCAAATCAAGTTCGTTATTGTTGTCTCCCAAATCATGGTCATAAAACTCGAAACGCTTCCATCCGTCTTCGGTCTTTATCCAACTCCATCCTGGCGACCTCCAGTCCTGGCCCAAGAAAGGCATGCTTAAACTAGCTCATGAATGAAAAGATCAAAAATACACCAGAATTAGCCAAGACAAAATGAGCATATTTTTAACTTAGCTAGCTTGCCAACTAGACAAAGAGCTACGAATTTGGTGCATTAATAAGCAAGCTACTTGTAGTTAGCTACTTCAGCATCAATTGAAGAGAAAAAACTATTTCCCTAGCTACAACTGCCATCATTGATAGATAATGATTAGTCAACACAAAATCACAAAACAGAAATCTTAAACTATGTCAAAAATTGGCTAGAATGTTCTAGATAAATAGTTATAATTAGCGATACATCGGTAAAAACCAGCTGTTAGTCGACCTAGCCAGACACATTTAGCAAGCTATCTTGTGAGGATAAACGCAAAGACAGCTTTGGAAAAGCCTTTCTAGTAAATATAGCTACTTAGTAAATGCTGAGAAACCGTTCCGATTCTGGTATTCATCATTTTTTGTGTATGACAGACACCTCAAATAGTCTAATAAATGAAAACGTATTTTTCCTCACCAAACGTTCTCCCTGTTATAATTGAAATTCAGTCTCCCCCAAGAAATATTCACGGAAGTAAACAGTCTCTTTATTGGAATATGGAACGCCTCTTCGGATTATTTGATTGGATACTTTGTTTGTATTTACCTTGTTGCTACCCAATATCTCGCCGTTGATTGGTCTGTGTGGCTTTCAATCAGACGGTATTTTGTCCGCTGTGTTTTGCTAAGGCATCTATCAACACGTGACTGAGAAGGCTGCACATGTCCTCGTGTTTTGGTTTTGGAATGGGGGATGGGAATAGTGAGCTGGCATCTCTGACAGAACTCAATATGCAAATTTAAAGAAAACATATTTTTCTTCTTCCCCATCAGTTAGACGAAATTACACGCCACTGTGGTCGGCACAGCCTCCGCTACCCCTTCATTTGTTTAATTATGGAAGAAAACGTGTTTTTTAAATGCGGAACTGGGTGGAAATAAGTCGACAGTAATACATTGTGCTTTTCTGAAGACCTGTCTGACAGCGTACACGTAGGCTAAAAAAGCATCTTACGCAGACCAGTGACTCCATTAATTCAACATTAAGCCACGTACTGGGCTTTGTTTAGAAAAGGGAGAAACTATATAAAGCATGTGACCAATTATTTTTGTTGTGGTTTTTTTTGTGTGTGTTTTTGTATCGCTTGCTTTCATTGTTTACTGTGAACGCAAATACAAGCGGCACAGCTAGCAAATTACGTAAATATACAGTGGCGTTCATGCGCAACAGAAACACTCATAATGCTACAGAAATGTTACAGAGGTTAGTTGACCGTTTCCAGCTTACTTACGTTTCTCAGGATTAATATTTGGTAGTTATTAATCACAAAAAAACCTACATTTTAAGTGAAATATTTGCATTTGCTGAAAGCCCCAAAAGAGGAAATTGATCAGCCCTGTAAGAACTGATAATGTAACAATGACGCATAATGTAACAACTGCGCATAATGTAATAACACATTTATTTTCTCATAAAAACACCCAGTGATACCCAGTTGATAATGTAATAAAACTGCTGAGTGGATAACATAATAACTTTTTGTGCATGTAGTAATAACTTATTACATTATACACAAGTTATTACATTATAAAGCTGGTAAAATATTTTTGAGTTAATAGTGAGTAATTGCTTCAAGATAAGAGTGTAAGAACACAATAAAAATCAGTCTTTTAATGGATTTTAATGTCATTCAAGAATCAAATTCAAGATTTATTTCAAGAAGAGTTGACATCACCAACTAAAGCCCTCTGCTGACTATTCTAATATAGTACACATTACCTGATAAGAGAAAACTACCAACTGTATGGTTTTGATTCTGCAATATGTTATCAGGTGTGTGAGAGTAAGTGTACCCATGTGAGATGAGGGAAAGTGTAGGCCAGAAGTGACCCTCCTTTTGGAACAAGTTAAATGTTTGCAGCTCAAAAGACAGGAAATTAAATTGATCTGCCTAACATCAGCCTGCTCATCATCAAGGTGTGTCAGCACAGATCTCTTACAACTGCTATAGCCATGTATAATGCCGACTGTACTGTACATGTGCTTACCACTGGGCAGATTGTTGAAGATTCTTCGCAAATAATTCATTATTTTAGAGTAATGCACTGTAAGGTGTATTGTGTATTGGCAATATACACTCACCGAGCACTTTATTAGGTATTTATTAGACTTAATTTTTAGACTTCTACTGCTGTAGCCTATCCACTTAGAGTAATGATGCGTTGTGTTCAGAGCTCTTCTGCATACCACTGTTGTAATGTGTGGTTATTTGCTTTACTGTCACCACAGTCTGGCCATTCTCCTATGACATCTCTCATTAACAAGGCATTTCTGTCAGCAGAACTGCTGCTCACTGGATTTGTTTTGGTTCTTTGCAAACTCTAGAGACTAGTGTGTGTGAAAATCCCAGGAGATCAGCAGTTTATGAGATACTCAAACCACCCTGTCTGCCACCAACAACCATTCCACGCTCAAAGTCACTTAGATTACATTTTTCCCTATTCTGATGGTTGATGTGAACATTAACTAAAGCTTCTGACCCGTATCTACTTTATTGTATGCATTGCACTGCTGCCACACAATTGGCTGATTAGATAATCGCATGAATATGTAGGTGTAATAAAGTAAAAATGTTCCTAATAAAATGCACGGTGAGTGTACTTATTTTGTGCTTTTCCAAAGCATGTTTTATTTCCGACATGCCCATGTGTCCTATTTCAGACCATATATCTTGTATCAGTATTTCAACATAGGTTGTCCATGAAGTGTGTCAATACATAGTATTGTTTTTAAACTTGTGTGATTAAATGATATATCCTGCATTAAAGTGTATATTGTCGTAGAGCATGTTTTGCTTTGATCCCATTCATACTGTATGTTGTTCTGGACAAGTGTGAAATCATATATGTATGACCCTTTCCTCTAGGGTCCTCATCACACTTCGTCCTTAGGTTTGATTTGTACTTCATTGTACATCGCTCTGGATAAGAGCATCTACTAAATGCCTGTAATGTATACACTACCGTTCAAAAGTTTGAGGTCACCTTGTCTTTTTCTGCTTTTTCTGATTTTTCTGATTTAATATTTTATTTTCTCTGTTTGTAATCAAACAATTCATACATGGTCAAAGGGTATTTTAGACATTTTGGTTTCACCATGTAGTAATAACAGCAGTTCTTATTTGTAGTCCCCCATGTTTGAGACAAATTAACAGACAGATTTGTATTTGGTTGCATATCCTTTGCATGCCATGACTTCCTCATGTCTGTGACCCATCAACATTATCAGAGTCTGGATATCTTATTTTCAGGTTGTCCTACAAGCAATACTAAAACTCTTTGCATTTGAATGCATCTCTATGGGAATTGGGGGGTGGGACTAGATTCAGCTGTAAATTATGCTGATACAGTAAGAAACACATTTGTTGGCTAAATGGCTTTAAGTCATCAAAGGTCCAAGGTATCAAATGAGCCTCAAACACTGCTGCTTTTAAATATGCTGTAGATACTATGAATTCTGTATGTCTGAATAGCTCAACTGGAAAATTTGATGATGATTTGAGACTCATTTGAGTTATAGTTATGGGTTGAGATAAAAAAGATGAACATGATGTGATATTTACACCTAGATGTGTTTAACTACTTAGAACATAGCACCTTTGGTATGAGACCACCCATATTTTAGGTGAGTAAAAACAGAGAGTATTTAAGTAAATAAAAGTAAATAACACTTAATATTTGGTAGCATATCCCTTGCTTGCAATAACTGCATCAAGCCTGTGACCCACTGACATCACCAAACTGTTGCATTCTTCTTTTGTGATGCTTTTTTAAGGTTTTACTGCAGCCTCTTTCAGGTGTTGTTTTTTGTTTTTTGTTTTTGGGGCGGGGGGTTCCCCTTCAATCTCCGCTTCAGGAGGTGAAATGCATGCTCAATTAGGTTAAGGTCTGGTGATTGACTTGGCCAGTCTAATACCTTCCACTTTTTCTCCCTTATCATTTGTTGTGTTGGCAGTGTGTTTTGGGTCATTGTCTTGCTCCATGATGCAATTTAGACACATTTCTCTGTAAGTTGGCTGAGAGAATGTTTTTGCAGACTTCTGAACTCATCCTGCTGCTACCATCATGAGCAAATCCCTTCTTTCTCCACACTTTGGCCTTTCCATCACTTTGGTAGAGGTTAATCTTGGTCTCATCAGTTCCAGAACTTTTGTGCCTCATCGCTGTACTTCTTTGCAAATTTTTATCTCACCTTCCGACTCTTACAACTGATGAGTGGTTTGCATCTTGTGGTATAGCCTCTTTATTGCTGCTCACTCTTCTTTGAATGGTTGATTCAGATACCTTCACCCCTGATCTGTGGAGATTGTTTGTGATGTCACTGACTGATGTTTTGTGGTTTTTCTTCACAGCTCTCACAATGTTTCTGTCATCAACTGCTGTTGTTTTCCGTGGTCGACCAGTTTGATGTCTGTTGCTTAGTACGCCAGTGGTTTCTTTCTTTTTCAGGACATTCCAAGTAGTTGTACAGGCTATGCCAAATGCTTGTGCAAGTTCCCTCTTTTCTAAGCTTCAAAATGGCTGGCTTTTCTCTCAAATATAGCTGTCTGGCCTTCATGTTGGTTTATCTTTTCTAACACAAAAGCAGTCTTCACAGGCAAAACCCAAGGCTAAAACCAAGAATAGACATTCAGACTTTTGCTCACCTAAAATTGGGTGGTCTGATACAAAAGGTGATATGTTCTCAGTTGTTTAACAAATCTAGATAAAAATACCAGGAAATAAAAGCTGAAATTCGGATCCGTCATCTCATGTTTTAACCTCAAACTTAATTGTCTTCAGTGTATAGCATAACAAAGGAATTTACCTTTCTGTTCCAATAATTTTGGAGGAGTCTGTATTTTTTATGCTATTTTAAAATGTTTTATCCACAACACAGAAATAGAGCAACATAGCTATACCAAAATCAGTAGATGGTGAGCCTGTTGCCATTGTAGTAGACCTGCGGAATGGCATTGAGATTGGTTTTGAAATGGGTGAGATATTGAGGTTAAAAAGAGCCAATCAATGAAAACATATACATATAGCACTACTGCTCATAATACTTGTTCTTATTTTAGGCTGACACTAATTATTTAAAATCGCTTCATGCAATTACTTTCAGATAAGGCACCAACACACGACAACCTCTGATAGCTGCAGTTTGCACCTCAATAATCAGACACTGACCTCTACTGGTAATTTGAAGGGGTATCTTAGTTCTGTTTATATACAGTGCAGTCCTTAAGTATTTGGACAGTGGTACAATTTCAGTTCTTTTGGATCTGTACAGCACATTGGATTTGAAATGAAACAATGAATATGAGGTTAAAGTGTAGATTGTCGCCTTTAATTTCACGGTATGTACATCCGTATCGGGTGATCAGTGTAGGAATTACATCTCTCAACTTGGGGGGACTATGTATAAAAAGGGCTGTAATTCCTACATGAAGGTCTGCACTTTATTTATGTTTGTTTGCTGGAGTGCAAACAGTAGAAATAAAAAGTGGAATTAAAACACCAAATAGTTACGAACTATACAAATATATTTATTTTCCAACATGCATAAGCTAGTGTGCTTTATTAATAATTCCATGGAATCAACCAAAGTCTTACATTTTTAAAATAAGAAATATATTCCCAAAAAACTGGTTTCATAATTATTGGAACCCCTGGTGTAATACTTTGGCTATACCCCTGGCAAAGACTTTTCCTATTAACTTGTGACAAGGTTAGGGTACACATTTGATGGGATTTTTGAACATTCCTCTATGCAGAACTTTTCAGAATCCTTCATATCATTTGGTTTGTGCTTATGGACCCCCCTCTTCAGTTCAGACCATGGGATTTAAGTGTGGAGAATGAGATGGCCATTGCAGAACATGGATATTGTTTTCACTAAACCATTTGTGTGCGGATTGTGATACATGTTTGGACTCATTGTCCTGCTGGACAATCCTCAACCAACAACAACTTCAAGTCTCCATTTCCAAGCAGAGATTTGCTGGAAAAATATCCTGGTACTTGAATTTATTGTGTTATTATTATATCCAAATGAGAGGTTTCAGTCTAAAGAGTTTATTGGTATCGAAGTGCTATTTTATGGTTCTTTTTCAGTAATTTAGGGGCTCCCTCACCATCTTCCTTACCATCCATGGGACATGCACATGCACTTGCGTACTCTTCCTGGCAAGTTTGCATGCCATATGTTCTATACCTTTTTATTATTGCCCTTACAGTGCTATGCTTAATTGTTTATGCATTTTTTTAACCTATTACCAGACTTGTGACAGTCAATTACCATCTGTCTCTTCTGAATTGACAGCTCTTTGGCTTTTCTCATGGTGATGGATGCCAAAGGGATTTTTTTGTGGAACTATATTTACTATATTAAGTAAAATTGTATTGCCAATTTCAGTTTGATTTCATTTACAATAATTGTTAGGAGTGCCAATCATTTTGAATATATATTTTCTTGAAATAAAGAATGACACAACTGATTTTAAATTAAAACCTGATTAAAAACAAACCTTGTTGCTGACATAGCCTACTAGTGCATCTCCTGTCGTAACCAATGAGGTTCCTTGACTGAGTAACCCGGGATTCCCCGTTTCATACCAAAGATGAGCAGTGTCTTAATCCTGGGTTGACCCTCTCACACCAACAGCAAACACGGGACATTCCTGGGTCATTGCTTCTGTGTGAAAGGGGTATAACTGTCAGTGTTAATACTGTTTTTTTGTGCCATCTCTCTTATGATTGTCCCTTTGCCCAGGTCCTCAGTCCACTATACTGATATGTTGGGTCTGGGCACCATCACTGGCTGTATTGTAGAGACTGAAACACCCAACAAACAGTTCCACCCAGACATTGGTCATGCTTCAACATGACCATAACTAATCCCAAAGAGTGCTGACTGTGGAATAAAGTAAGCCAGTGAAGTCAGTCTCCTTACTTTAGTATGACATAATTTCCATAGACAATCTATTATCTCAATCAAAATGATTGCCTCTCCTTGATATATCAGGGGAGATCCTTCCTGACAGATCCATCAAATGTATAAAACTGAGTGCAACTCTGCTTTGCATTTTTTCATCTTTGTAACTAAGCATAAGTATTTTCACAAATCCACCTTTTCCAAGGCTATTACGGCTAAAGAATACATTTATCCCAAGGCAACTACACTGTGGGCATGTATCCTCTTTTGTAACTAGTTAAGCCAAGCAGATTGCCTCAGGAAAATTGAAAAAAGACTAGCTAAAACATTAGTAAAATAATATATATAATATTATTTTACAGTTATTTTCTATTTTGAACATATTACTTCTGATTATATTTGTTATTACTTAATTTAGCCTTTGTCCTTTCTCATCACTGTACACATTTAACAACATTAAATGATAAGAATATGAATATCATTGATTAACACAGAACCTCTCAGGAGGTGGAGGAATTAGTTGTGAATGGATGCACCTGGAGCTGTGTGCACAGAGCCATCCTTTGTATGAGTGGTCCCAACCTATCGTATGGATCATGTAAACAACACATTCCATTAATTTCTTATGGGGAGGCTTCCAATGTATTTCAACGCCACTAGCCTGGCACATAGATCTCAGGGTAAACTTTCAAACTAAGCATTGCAGATAAA
The DNA here is from genome assembly GCF_963514075.1 of Conger conger. Taxonomy (NCBI): domain Eukaryota; kingdom Metazoa; phylum Chordata; class Actinopteri; order Anguilliformes; family Congridae; genus Conger; species Conger conger. Next base: position 36,035,927 of record NC_083764.1, read on the forward strand.
ATATGAATCAAGAACAACTGCATTGCTTATTTCTCACCTCAACTCTATTCAGAAATGTATTTTAATGAAGTGTTTCGGATGAATAAGAAAACGTTTATCAATAGTCTGCATTTTATTATGTTTTGCCAAAAACCAATGAACCGCAGTCTACCCAATCAGGTACCGACTATGTGGCCGATTTCCCTTGTTCTTGTTCATCATATTGGCCATCTATTCGATGGAAATTACCGACAGTACTATATATATTGTTGTCTGAAGTTAAGTGCTTTGAATCGGACGTGGTACACTTACGGAAGCCTTTCGTACAAAAACAATTACGATACATTTATAATACAAAAATGTTATTGCATGAAGCCCATGGTTTACTGAATATTGACATGTAACATTGTGTATCATTTGCATAAAAAAATAATTATCAGTTGATGTCTCTTCATGGCTTGCACCCATATGTATGACAGGATAGCTCTGGATGTGTTCGCTGGGTGAAATGAGTGCGGTGGAGTTAGACGAGATATCATTTTTGTATAAAGCCTGATATTTATTACAACTATATTCAGATTTTTGTTCCTAATGGCTGATTAGGAACATGGGTGATGGGCATACCATAATGTTCAGACCAATAATACAGAATAATAAGAGGTAACAAAATAATACACTCCTACATACATTATGGACTGGACAGCACTTGACCTTAAAGGTGTATTTATTAAAACCAGGGGTTATTGTTTTCAATGATCATTCACATTTCACATTTACATTCCATTTAAATGTTGGACAATGTTGAATATAGTACTATTAGACTCAATAAATAGTTTTTAATAGATAAATGCCATTAAATCCAAGTCTGTGTGATCTTTTGAGTGCTTGATAGTCTTTTGTGACCCTTGCTTCACATTCCATTAACTTCTTGTCTTTTTCTTTGAATCGGGGTCATCATCCTCTGTGGAATCTGAACTCCCTTCTCCTTTCCAACAAAAATGTTCATGATTATATCATGTCATATCTCATAACTTGCCTATCTTTCTTTGGCATTAACTACCTTTCCAACTCTCTGTTCTGGAAAGCCTTAAATGCATTTTTATGAAGTCAACCACAGCACACATTGATACATTGCAGAATACCCAACAAAAGGTTTGGCTGTAGGCCAATCCACTTCAATATACTAACCAAATGTAATTCTTACTGAACTTTTCTTCTCTTCTTGACAACTTTATATACGCACACAGCAGTAGATTCTCTTCACCTATATAATCCCAACCAATCACTGGACACTGTAAAGTGCTGATTCAGTGGTGTAGCCCCAGTCTCAGTCCAAACATGCAATTTCAGGACAGACGAGTAGGAGAAAGCGAGGCTGCTATTCTGGTGGCTGTGAGTCATGTATTCTATCATACAGTGGCTAAGGGCAGTACACAGGCCTTCAGACCTGAGGGCCAGGATACACTGCATGTAGCACTCACAAGTTGCTCAAATGTGCTAGAAGAAATTAAGGTTTGTACTGTAGAGCCCCAAGGATTTTGTGTTGATTTTTGCTTACATTATATATTTCACATTTTAGTCTCTTTATATTTCTTCTGTGTCTTTTATCACTGCACTATTTCTCTCATTACGTATTTATTATTTATCCATTTCCCATTTGATTTATTCATATTTCTGTAAATGCAAACACTTGTCTGTGGACAAGTGTTTCAGCCCACTGTATGGAAGCTACAAAGTCTCCATGATATAACTAAGAGGCAGGTGAAGGCAGGATGCAACTTGCCAAAGTCAACCCCCACAAAATTTCTTAAGAGGACCAGAATATGTTCAGCTTCAGAATATTTAAGAGGATGTTCCAACATGTCTGGGAGGTGTGGTTCTTAGTAAAGGAGTGGCTTCAGACCTGAAGTATGAAGACCTACGTGTGGGACACATGCCTGTGTCATGGCAAGGTACAATTGGGGGTTCTGTGTTCTATAGGAGGGATCGGGACTAACGCACTATGGTTGAGTTATCACAAACAGTAATTGTTTCTCATGTGTATGAAAAAAGTAACTGCTAAATACATGCATATGAACTGGCCTGAAACTGTCAACATTCTTACCTATTTAAAATTTTCACGCACAACAGTCCTGTGAGCAGTAGTTCTGCCGGCATAAAACGCTTTTGCAACAGGGTTTTTGCAGAAGAGAATCTCTGAACTCACAATGTGTCAAACCTCTAAAGTGAATAGGCTACAGCAGCAGAAGTATAAGTAAAAAAAACAATAAGTAAAAAAATAAGTCTAATAAATACCTAATAAAATGTGTATTGAGTGTATCATTTTGGAAAAATCGCCTTTTAATTGCCTTAGCTTTCTGTCCCAAATTTGGAATGACCCAATTTTGTTATAAACCTGATCAACCACTGTCAATTCAGGAGAGTGCAAACAAGTCAAAATACATGCAGCCACAGAAAAGACACTTATTTTGTACAACAGGTCAGCTTAATTCCTGTTGCAACAGAGAACTACACTACTTAAGCAACTGATGCAGGTATAAGGTGTCACTCTTGAGCAATTCCCTTTAACTGTATGCACCACCTAACACCACACGTTTTGTGGAAATCACATTAATAGGACACATGAAATTAATCTAAAACTGGAAAAATATAACCATCCAAAGAAAAGCTAATATGTACCATGGATATTTCAAGTCAATAGACCTTATTCATTTAAAATACTTATTTTAGATTTAGTGGCCATCCGTGGCGACTGCCAGTTATAAGAGGTCTATTCTATACTTCAATTCCCATAGATCCCCGCAGCGCTCATACAGCCTTCTCACACGTTTTTCTTCTTTGATCATCGGGTTGGTTTACTTTTTTTGGTCACTTTACTTGACGGGTTATGATCAGAATGTGTTGAGTACGTGTCACGCAAACTATGTACAGTCAGGTCCATAAATATTTGGACATTGACAAAGTTATTGTTATTTTAGCTATCTACCACAAGATATCGGAGTTGGAAGTAAATAATGAATATGTGCATACAAAGGACATGCAACAAAGTATTTAAAAAAGACAATTTAATCTATGATTAGGTTCATTTGTCCAATTATTTTTGAGTCCATAAAATTGGGGGGGACTACATATAAAAAGGGCTCATTCCTACACCGTTCACACGATTTAGATGTAAATACCCTCCAATTAAAGCTGAAAGTCTGCACACTCATATTCATTATTTACATCAAACTCCAATATCCTCCAATATCTCCGCAGTTGCAACACTTGTTTCTTCCATAGATCTGTGCCTACACTAACTTTAAAATTTGAAAATGTAGAAATAGAATTAAACAATTCAAATGGTCTCAATGGTCATTGCATATTTTTTACAATAAGTTCCCAATCACATAACATCTGTATGGCTCCTTAGACTTACTCTAAAAAGACTGTTAAAGACAGCTCTGTCAGTCCCTGACCTTTCACCCATTTGCCTTTTCAAAAACACACTAAATTTTCTGCCCATTTTTTTTATAGTTGGATTTTGTGCTTAAGGAATCTCAACCTTTTCATGTCATCTAAAGCGTGGCCCTTTCCATAACTTCTTACAGTGACATCAGATTTTACACAGCAGCTGCTTTCTTAAACTCAAGCTAGGAGGTCACAGCATTATGACACATTCTAATGAAAGTCAGGTAGGTGTGTGTAATTTAACAGGCACATATTTAATACAATGTTATCACATCCATACCACGCACATATTTTTGTGATAAATGATCTGATTTATTAGACAAATATCTATGTGGTTACATCCATCCATACATGACAATCAACAAGACAGCATTCAGAATATATTCACATAAACTTTAACTGATACAATGCAAAACATGTCAGATGTAATTTTTTCCCAGAAGTTAATAGCTAATAGACAATAAACTAACGATGTCATGACCAAGCTCACACATTACATTACATTACATTATTGGCATTTGGCAGACGCTCTTATCCAGAGCGACGTACAGTTGATTAGACTAAGCAGGAGACAATCCTCCCCTGGAGCAATGCAGGGTTAAGGGCCTTGCTCAAGGGCCCAACGGCTGTGCGGATCTTATTGTGGCTATACCGGGATTAGAACCATTGACCTTGCGTGTCCCAGTCATTTACCCTAACCACTACGCTACAGGCCGACACATTTATCTAACACCTATTTTTCTGGACTTTATGCCATGTGACTATGCAGAAACCGCACAAACACTGTGAAATGGAATGGAATTTTCCTTCCTCATGCAATAGGTCTAACAAATCAGACACAGCCACATTGTCGGCCGTTTGTGATTGATTTTTCCAGTACTTATCGTTTTCATTTCTTTTCAGGCAAATATATGCTGTCAATTAAAATGCCACTGCTTTCTAGAGAACCTGTACAAAGCAGTTCATATGTTGAGTAAAAGTGTTCTGAGAAAATGTCCAATTCCATAGCCTATACTCACCAATATGCCATATGTGGATAATGCAGGCTATGTACTTTATGTAACATGTACAGAAATAAATCAGTTAAATACAACACAAGGGTGTAACAGGCCTAACGTAAACTCACTGTGAACTTGAACTTGAGAACTTGAAATTGAGCAATAATTATAGAGAAAATCACTACACAACTTCCCTGTGTAGCTCGAGTTAGCTCACAATGACAATGACAATAACAGCACCTGAAGCACAACGACTAGAGTCTACGTTACTAGTTTTCATTGGATAAAATTGTTGCTGTTGGGCACAGCATTCTAGTCGAGATCCCTTAATGCTTTGCCTGACTCTTGGGCGTTTTTACAACTATACAACCATTTTATAATTCGTGCATTGCGTTCAATTACCGAAGTCCCCTGGCGAATATTTTCATGAAGTTCCTCCTCCAATAGTCCATCGCTATCTCCGCTTTCTCTTGTGAATCCATCATCTGAAGCTGACACGCTCACACTTCGAATTTTTAAAGACAGGTCGTCCGAACGAGCAGAAAAGTTCTCTTTCCCCAGTGATTCGATTACGTCACCGTCCAATCCACAATATTTGAAAAAAATGTCGAACTCGGAAAAGTTTTTGGAGTACCTTGAACTTATATCAGAATGTGAACGGGCAACACCTTTCCTGGATTTACCCTCAATTTCTGAGACTCTGTCATGTCTCAGTTTCCTTACATCGACCGATAATGTTTGCTGGGCCCGTGTGTTTGAGGTCATTGTTTTTATAGCTCCAGGTTCTGTTTCTTCTGCGCCGCATGTTTTAACTGTTGCCTCAGGTACAGTTGGTTTGTCTTTTAAAGAGTTCAGAAGAGCTCTACGAATAAAACTTTCCTTGGCCTTTTCATTCGACGCTTTCACCAGTTCACATTTCTGTCTGTACATTAAAAGTGAATCTGGACGTTGTCTTTTGGAACTGCTCCGACGCACAACATTGGCTCCGTCAGGGGACTGCTCACCTTGTTCATCGATATTCTGCTGGGCAGTGCCTTTTCCATTCTTGATGTCCATGCTCCGTCTTGAACTCCGGTTGGAAGACCCATTGCTGCTCACCGAGGCCGAACTGAACGTGATCACTGGAATCTGCTTAGAATTGATTACCCGTTGAGTTTTTACATACTTTGGTTTGGTAGCAGCCAGCCTCTCCACGGCGCTTAGCCCCCCCTTGGCCTCCCCCTCCAACTCCATCTGTTTTCGAAGGTACTCAGGACCTTTTTCTAAAAATCTAGAGGTGTCTATGTCTGCTGTTGGTTCCATTTTTGAAAAATTTCAGATTTCAGATTCTCAAACGGAACATGCCCAGTTTATACACGCTTATATTCAGTGGCACCCTTCTAGAAAAAGCACGTCTGACTCAGAGAACGCTCACCTTTCTGTTTAAACACACCCCTCCCTTTTGATAAGACCGAAAGTTGAACCAAACAACCATGCAAAGTACACTTAATGACATCACGGGGAACTGCGGAAAGACACTCCTGTTAGCATTTCTCTGAAATGGAGTGGATTCGCTTATCGCAACTTTGTGGCATTATTGCTATGTATACGAGTGTATTGTAAAAAAAAAAAAAAGATTAGTTGGCATTATGTTGATTGGGAAAGAGCTGCATGTAATGCATTATGTATTCGTGTGGTCTTTCAATAAGAGACCCACTTAAAACAAAAAAACTAGTCTTTATTCTTGTTCCCAGTGTTTTGCCGTTCTTAGGCAAGTAGGCCTGGGCTACAGAGGGAAACCATTCTAACCCTAAGTTCAGACGGCGTACTGATGCCACGGATATTTATGAATCACAAATATCCGTAAAAGTGAGCAGACGTGAACGACCTCCTCAATTTTCCTTATATGGTGGCTTAGCGCGTCTTACTGCGCTACTTATGTTGCTTTCAAATGGCAGCGAAACTATGCCAAATTACACATGTGTAACTGTAGTAAAACATAAGCGAAGATAATGGCAGAATGAAAAAATGACAGCAAGTAAGTGGAGGCAGCTAGTTAGAATGGGCACCAGTGCAGTTGCAAGATTTTTTTATGGGCCCCTCCTCTAAGACGCAGGCACGCGCACGCGCACGCATATAACCTACCACGCACACAAACACACAAAGCACCATTAGACAGATATTTTACAGACAATACTTTGGATTTTATTTGGCTCATTGGTATCGTTGGTTATTGGGACACAGACTACATCGTTTGCAATACTTTAGAACATTTTTATAAATCAAGTCAGAACCATGGACCAACGTGGATGGCATAAAAGTCAACAAATCAACTGACGATAGTTGGGATGTTCACGTAACTAAAGCTTAGGCCCATAGGCTACTCATGTGACAGTATCAGAGGAAAAGTACAACGTAATACATTCACTGTTCACTGTATTCTTATGCCCAATTCACTCAATTTTTTTTTACAATACATTATTTTACAATATGAATTAATGTATGACAATCAGTTAATTTCTTAGCTTTTGTTTTTAACTTTCAACTTGTCATTATTATTTTAAAAATTAATAGTATATTTCTATTTATTTCAGGCACTTATTCTTATTATGGATGTAACTCCTCCTGCAGTTGATAAAACTAAACGGACCAAACTTGCCAATCAAACGTCCACACACCTATTTGGTCCCTTCCTCTTTGTTAAGCAATACAATTTATACTTTCTATATCATAAGGTTTTCAAAAATAGACCCGACTTCACAATGGTGGAACACTGAGTTTAAAGCAAAAAACCAGTCCAGAAATTGAACAAACAAATCTAATTGCTGGGAGAATGAGCAGCTTTCTTGGCTAATTTGAATGCAATGCGAGTGAAGTACATTTACGGACTTTGACTAATGTTAATTAATGATTACAAGCAATGTAAGAATGAACCTTACTGCGTTGAGCAAAACAGGAATCTACGCGTCTAGGTGGTAGAAAGATGTTGAGAGACAGTTTGACATATAGATGGACTAGGTTAACCCCAATACAGCTCAGGGTTTACCGGGATATAGCATGGCTACGTCGTAGTTGCTAGAAAGGTAGTTTTATTGGTTTTTATAATTTCTCTGAACAATTTAAAATCTTTTTTCTTTTTTAAAACACACTCAATAACACAAAACAAATCATTTAGAACAAACACTTAAACCAAAAGGAACAAAGACATCAAAATCAAAATGAATGAAAAACAAATTTTAAGAAAAAGTGATTCAAAAAATAGTCACAAAACACAAAATCAATATGTGATTCAAGGAAAACAAAGGTGGATTAAAACACCAAGAAAAAGGAAAGTCCATTTCGCTCAGGTTTGCTGTGCTGAGAGGCTTCTGTGTCCCTTGGGGGGGGGGGGGGTGGACTATATGATGAGCTCTTTCCAGTGGTCCACCCCCCACTTCTCTCTCGCCAGGTTCTTATTAGCGTGCATGTCCACCACAATGCCGTCCTGGAGGAGGTTTTGGATCCTCCTCCGGAGAGTGACCAGGTCTACAGATGTTTTCTGGTAGACCTTGATGTTCCTCGTCTCCCACAGGACCTGCTTCACGGTGTTGATGATCCTCCACTGACGCTGGAGCACGGTGGTCTTGCATCCCCCCGGCGGACCGTAGAGGATGCCCTCAGCCATCAGGGAGGACCTCGGCAGGAACCTGCTTAGGGAGACAGAGGAACAAACAAGGCCCCAGACCCGCCTGGCCACGGAGCACTCCCAGAACAGGTGGTGAATGTGTTCTGAGTCAGTGCATCCGTGGGGGCAGCGTTCAGTCAGGGCTAAGTGCCGGCGATACATAAATGTTCTGGTGGGGAGACACCTATGGGCTGTCATCCAGGCAATGTCTTTTTGTTTGTTTGTGAGACACTTATGTGTCACATTTGCCCAGATGACTTGCGGGTCCAGGTCTGGCCCCCCCCTCGGGAGCGTTACTATTTGGCCAGATCTTAAATGAGCCATAATCATTTTATAGCTCCACGAGGTTAGGCCAGCCCTGGGCAGATCCGTCCTGTAGGCAAAGTCCTTCAGGGCTCGGTAGACGTAGGGGGGGTCCCAGCTATAAGGTATGGTGAGGTCCAGCACACCCAAGCCCATTGCTCTGAGGAAGGGGGTGGCATAGTACTTTATGTAACTTCCCATATTCTCAAACCTTGTGATTTGTTTGCATCTTTATTTTGACTGTTTTATAAAGTATTGTCAGTTTGGTATAATACAATTTGAATTAACTGTTGTTTCATTGTAATATTTATCAGAGAAAGAAGGATCTCCTTGAAATAGGAATGGTAGGTTTGGGTAAGAGATTCAATGTGTTTATGCATGCTTTGTACCTTTGTCCTGTCATCCATCCATCGCTGCCTAGCTGTGGCTTTCACCCTGCGCGTAACTGCAACTTTTGCATTTCCCTGTCTTAGAGGCTCATCTTTCTTTTTGATCACACCCATCTTCTCCTGCACCCCCTGGTATACTGGCACTGGGCAAATTTATGGCATTACTGTAGATGCACTTTCTAATGTACATCACTGACAACCATAATAACTATGGCACTTATTTGGGCTGAGCTGCTTGTAATCATAGTTAAAAAGCATCTCATTTCAATGCTTGATTGACACAAACACATAGGTTTTTGTTTTAAAATGTTTTTTATTTTTTTGGTACGTCTCTGCAAAGGCGATCCTGCTGTCGTAGAGGTCCCACACCCGCTCCCCCCGCCTGCACCTCCCACCACCGCCGCCGGAGGAGAAGAGGAGGGACGGGCCGAAGCCACAGCCTCTTTGAGCTGAACCAGCGCACTCTCTCCCAGTGGTAAGTGGTGGCACGATGCAGAAATTGTATGCCGTAACCCTGTGATGTGTAGCTTTCTGCTGACTGACATGCTAACATGTGGTGTTTATTGCTCTCAGGTTCTCCCGGAGGCAGAAGGCGTGTGAGAGAGCTGTGCTTCAGCAGGACGTGGTGGGTACCCGCATCCCTGACAGCGTGAGGAGAAGTACATCTGCCTAAAGTGCGGACAGCCGAAACAGCGGCAATTTGGCCATAGCCATTTGGGCAACATCGTGTTCTGATCCACTGCTGCCGGCAAATCGGTGCAGGAGTGGTTGGCAGAGATGAAGGACACTCAGGGACGCTGATCCACTGGCTGGGTGGAGGACGCCTTTATTGTATATAAATAACCGGACTCTGCTTGGCGAGGTGTAGAGGCTTGCGTGTGCTGAAGACCCTCAGAGCTACATTGCCTGCAGTCCTTGGACTGAGGTGAAGCACCAGACAAAAGCCGGTCCTGCAATGGGAACATTGAAATGTCAAAAGTGTGCCCTTGGCTGCATTTGTAATGGACACTTTTTTATATGGACACAGTAAAGCTCCCAGTGGTGTGCATCAATGTTTCCCAGTTTGTATAGTGCTGTTACTTTATGTCTAAAGTTCAGCATAATTAAGTATGTATGTTTTTTAAACACAATTGTATTACAGTGAAGCAGCTTGTGCGTCAATGTTTGGATCATTGCATATTGCAATCATTTAAGGAAATGCTTGTGAAAGGAAATGCTTGTCTTTTGTTTCTGAATTTAACAATACTTGATTTGAGTCTTTGAAAGTGAGAACGATTTCCTTCCTTCTCATGCATACAAGTCAAAGCTTCAAAGCTTTTAATGTCCTTCCTTCTCCTGCATCACTGACTGTCTAGACAGGCAGGCAAGCAGGCAGTCAGTCAGTCCCAAGCCAATTATCCCTGCCAAATGTGTTTTGGATTGTGTACTGCAATCGCTGTTTTATCTAACAAAAGTAACTAAAAAAGTCATCAATAGAGTCAGTGAAAAGCAAACTCTTTTCTCTGTCTTTTTTAATTTTGTCTTTTTATTTCAGTTAGTTAATACATTGCATTGATGTTCACAATTACAACATCTCTGTATAATTCATTTCTGCTGCAGAAATCAACGTGTTGTATAAGAATAAAACATGCACAGAAAGCCAATAGTCTCTCTGCATTATTCTGACAAGTTACATTTTCTGACATTCTGCATTTGAAGTGACCGTTCATTTAAAATTCTACACATTACAATTCCTGACATTCAAATTATGTGCATTTACAATTAAAATTTCTGACAATCTGCATATTCATAGTTCCAATGCAGTTAATGCCAATACGTGTACATATAGCGCCAGTTACTAATGTAGTGCCAATACATGTACAGAAATAGTTCCTATACTATTTGGCCCTTGAATTCTGCATATACTCAACGCAACAGATAATTCGGCAATTTGGCTGGGGTCAGATTCGAACCTCCAACCAGGTGCAGGGCGCGGGGGGCCCTGCGGGCCCCTCCTTTCTCCACTGAGAAGAATGAATGGTGGCTTTTGCGCACAAATGTAGTCATTGTTTTATTTTCCGGTTAGTGGTTAAAATATTAAGACCTGTAAAAAAAACGGACGTACTGATATAAGACATGGTGAGACATGGGCCCTCCTAAACCACGGGCCCCGGTGCTGCTGCACAACCTATATGACTGCCACTGTAGTGATAGGCTCGTGACATGTGATACGTCATGCTGTTGACTGTATGTGTGGTCATGCAGCTGTCAATAAAGTTAGTTGATTGAATGGCACTAACGGTTTGAGACGTTTGTCAGCCTCTAGGTTTATCATTGTACCTTTTAAACAACACAACAGCCACTGCAGCAAGTACAAAAAAATAATAATCTGAATGTGACATTGCAATGCTGTTAATGGAGGTGCAGGAAAGAGCACAACTTTGGTTTGGCAATACGCCTGATGGCCACAGCCGCAGCTGGACTGACAGTGGAGCTGTCAACAGTGCAGCTGATCACACTCCAGCCCAGTAGGTGGCAGTAATGCAATTTGCATATATTAGCCATACCTTTTGCTAAAGCTTTTACATTGCCAACAAGAGAAGGGTGGACCACTGCAATTAGATAGCCTTTCTATCACTAATAATATATTATATTAATCAAAAATGTATATTATATTCTTACAGACCTCATAGACAAGATATTGGAGACAGAGCTTTCTTTGGTTGTTAAATCAGCTTGGCTTTTTACATTGAAGTCAATGGGCAGATAGTCCTTTTGTGCTCAGCAGACATTATTCCGGGCGCTTCACTGCCTGGACCCTAGCACCCTCTATGTACACTCTTTGCCAGGATGTGCAGTTGAGTAGAACCTGCTCTGTGCGGTCCAGAGCGTGTATAAGAACTGGAGAGGCAGGCGGAGCCAGAAGTTGCAGAAACCAATATGGCGTCAAGTCCACTGTAACTCTCAATTTCCCTATTGGGTATAATGGTAAAATCCTTGCCTTTTCTACCAAACTAAGGGGGTTACAGTCACATTTTTAACCCAAAATACATAAAAGAATAAGAATCAAGATGTGATTTTACTTGACATGAATCCAGAATGAACTTATAAGGCCATTGTTTTATTTGTTGCGAGTCAACACTAGACTCTTGGTTGGTAAAAATATGACTCAACATATGAAAATATGATGAATAGCCTACAAAGTGAATGGTCGTAAAGTATGGTTGAACTAAAGTAAAGTAGTGCCATGGTAACTGAACTAGCATTTGCCAGTCATAGTGCTAGTGCGGTGGTAACTAAGGTAAGGTACTTTTCTCCCTCAGCGACGACTGGAATTCAGCGGCTTTTAGAAGTACATTACATTAATGGCATTTGAACCAGACCTAGTAAACTAATAGCGACAGACTAGCAAACTAGCTGTTTTATTAACGTAACCATTAACGGTTAGCTAATTAGATCATAATATAGCTCAAATAGGTTAAATGTTATCTAGCTACTTTATTTGCAAAAATATATAGCGAACCCAGTCGCAGAATAGCCAGCTAGATTTTGTTATCACTTTTGTTTTGCTTCCTGGCTAGCTGGCCAGCTTGCCACTCTCAGGTGGCATTAGCTAGTTTAGCAAATGTTAAATTGTATGTTAAATATTGGACAATGTCCATAGATGCAGTTACACCATGTTGTTTCTGAGTTTAATTAAAATTTTCCTGCAGCTAAGTTAGCTACCCTGTCATGCGAGCTCAGACTTCACTTGAGTGAAACTGAAATACACCGTGTTTTTGGGAATAACTGGCCATCGTTAAGTGGCTGGAGCTGTCATAACTCGGCAGTGGAAATAGGGCTTTGTAATGTGGCATTATAACAATTCCAACAGTCCAGTCCAATTCGAACAATTATCATGGCTGTATTTACATTAATACGAGAGCTCTAGATTTCAGACATGACATTAGGTTAATTTCACTAAAATCACACAATCAACACACTATAATTTAATACAGCTCATTCAATCACATGTCTGAGAATAGCAATGTTGACACCATTACAGAGCTACAAATACATAACAATAGCAAGCTCGATAACCTAGCATCACAGCTCCTGGATGCTTCCTTTTAAGGTGTTTGTGCATGGCCGTCGTGCTGTTGTGATCTGCCGTTTCAGGTTTGCACAGCAAGCAAAGCATCATAAGAATTCCCACACTTTGGATGCTCCGGGTTTTTGGATGAAGTCTCTCCCGTACTCTCTTCTGGGTTTGCCGCCGTCATGTTCAAAACGACAAATATGCAATATGAATATGCAAATCGACAAAATTACATGGTTGACGTCATCAACAACGTCGTCCAATCGTTGCAGCCCTAATTACAACAGAGCATCTCTGAACACACAATATATCAAACCTCTACGTGGATAGGCTACAGCAGCGGAAGACTTAAGTCTAAAAAATAGATATAAAAATAGGTGACTCGCGACAAGTAAAGCCACAGCCCCATAAGTTTGCTCTTGAATTGTGTAAAGTAAAATCACATCTTCATTCTTATTCTTATATGTATTTCGGGTATAACTGGGTTAAAAATGTGACTGTAATTTGTCCACTTTTTTACTTCACAGTAGTGGTGTTCAAACTTACAAGAACTAAGTCCTAGTGTGTTCCTTTACTGGTTAGCCTTTACTGGTCCCCATACGAGGTTAGTATGATGTAGCTAGCATAAGCAAATAGCGCAAACCCATACAATTCGCTTTTTAACTTTATAATAGAAGGACTCGAGTCTGAGATCTTGCTGCTGTCATCCTCAAAAAATGTATTGTCTTGACAGTTTTCTCCAAATTAAAAACATCAAAAGCAAATATATGTAGGTGATTCCACGATTGGCGTGCCATTTGTGTCCCACTTATATTAAATGTACAAATATGCACATTTAATATATATATATATTGTTGTGTATGGCCCTATTACAGACACACATTCAACCTTAACTGTAATAATGGACACCGAGATATTGCTTGTTAACTTGAGCTTGCAGCTCTCTTTACTGAACTTATCAAGGCACGTAACTGTTATTACATATCAATGCGCATGTCTTACATTAACCAATAATATGGATGCGGCGCAACCATACAGTGGTGGTATGACTGAACACAAAAACTTGTACATGAAATCACATACATAACATATATATATATATATATATATATATATATATATATATATATATATACTCAGTGAGCACTTTATTAGGTATTCATTAGACCTATTTTTTTTATTTATTTATCTGCTGTAGCCTATCCACTGCATTGTGGGTCCAGAGATATGCTCTTCTGCATGCCACTCTGTAATAATGTGTGGTTATTTGCATTACTGTCACCTTCCTGTCAGCTTGGACCAGTCTTCTTTTTTGCACCATTCTCTGCAATCTCTAGTGACAGTTGTGTATGAAAATCCCAGGAGATCAGCGGTTTCTGAGATACTCAAACCACCCTGTCTAGCACCAACAATGATTTCACAGGCAAAGTCACTTATAGATATATATATATTAAGATGCTTATCTAACCGGTTTATACCTATTCCTATCTGTATTATAAGGGTTATAAGGAGACGTATGGTGTCATCCTGTGACAGATGGTAAATTTGACTTGCCACTGAGCTGTTGGGATGGAGACAATTAAGATTTAATCCATTATTTATATGCCATTATTGATTCTGCTTATTGATTCGATTTTGTTTTGAATTTCAACTGTAGTAGTTGTGCTTCAGGTGCTGTTGTCGTAACATCGTAAATAGGCATTCGGAACATTGTGAGAGAACAATGTTCTATAATTAAGTGTTTTAGCTAATAGCAACTATAATCATAAACCACATTCCTCAGGAGAAAAACTACCATTTGTGGTAGGAACACTGGTTTCCAGATCAATGTTGTAGTCTTGACACACCCACACAGCCTTCCTGGTCCTGCCCTCTAAGTAGCTCGTTAGGACATTTAAGGCAGCTGTGGCAGCATGGCTGCTTCTGCTTTTCTCTGGCTGTTTGGCTAGTTGCTAATATTGGCTCCTCTCTGTGACTGGGGTAGGTGATGCAGGCATGTGTTTGGTTTTTAAGATTCTTTTTTTTACATACTCAATGACTGAGTTTTAATTTATTTGATAGTGTCCTGTTTACCTGGTCTGCTATTAACCGATTGGTGATTTAAGTCCCGGCCTGCCCTTTGGTGCTGGGGATTGTTACCCTGAGGCTGCTTGGCCAACGTATATTTTACCCAAGGTATAACCCAATGTTTAGGGGTAAGTAGGGTTTGAGCAACACCTGAGGTAATTTATGTACTAATGTGCCTTTTTGATTGTAGGTCTATCAGCTGCTGTTTTGCCTAGATAGATTTTATATTCAAGGTGTGTGTTTTATCTAGTCAGTTGTCTGGTATTTTGTGAGCTGGTGTACTTTTCTGATTAATATTTCTTTCATTTCTTTGAAGTGGAACTGAGTGCTGGCTTGGTTGCGAGGCTAGACACCTGGGTGCGGTTCCCCTCACCGGTTGGTAGTGTTAAAAAAACACTGGGACACTTGTTTTTCACCGGTTTGCCGTGGTAGCCATTTTGTAGTGAATAAACGTGTGGTAGGTAAGTGGTTGCACCCCTGGACACACTCAGCTAGTCTGCCTCCCCATTGCTGGCCTCAGTCCACTTTCCCCTTAGGAAGGGGAAGTTTAGGAAAATATTGTATTTTATATATTGATTAAATTTGTAATAAACCTTTGTTACTTCCTTTCACCTAGGTTTGGTTTATTTCCCAGTCTTTCCACAGACCCTTTTAGTTATTAATAATTCAATAAATTTGCATTTCTTTTGGAATCACGTCTGTCTTTCTTCAGTTATCGAACTTGTGTAGCCTGTGTATCATCAAGGTATTACTCCAAGCCCCCCCCATATACTTCCTGGGGTGAAATTCCCTAGGTGGCGTAGTCGGATGAATGGTATTTTCTTTGTTTCTATCACCACCTCGCCCACACATTCAACGGACGCTAACTTCTAGTGGAACTGGCCGCTTCCCTGTGTTCTGTTCGTAACACGGTAAGTTAAGTTTGAAGTAGGCTCAGCATTCCACTGCCAGAAAATGGCATTCTTTTATCACCTTTTACCAGTATGTGCTCTTTAGACAAGGATGTCTTCACCTTTACTCACACTCGCAGATGTTATTTTCTTCCAATTCTAAAATCCAAATGAATGCAGCTAAATTTGTTAGCTAATAGGTTAACGTTGAGCTAGCCAACTCAAGTCTCTAGACTTTGATTGGTCTTTGAATTTCAAAATGCCAGTTGCAACAATGAATTACAACAATATATTAAACACAGACAACGCCTCAACCACCGTAAAATGAAAACAATTGCTATAATCACTTTTACTCACTATCTTTCTTGATCTCAATTCTCAATTCAATACACGCAAGCCCTTTACAACCCAAAAAATAAAAATGGTGGAGCAAGCGCCGACTGGGTTGAACTGTGATGTTCTGATTGGTTAGACTTTGTCAATCATGTCGAACGAGCACAAGAGCATGCATAATTAGAAGACATTAGTGAAGCATGCTTCACAGGAGTGCTTAAAAACGTGTCATAAATTCACAAATATCCGATCAATGACTTTTATGCCTTATAAGGTTGCTCATTGAAATGTATAGGCCTAGTGAAGCAAAAATGCATTTGCCTCACAAGCGGAGGTGCTGTTTTCCTGACATTTTGAACAGAGGCAAAATCACAAAGGGAACAGTAATTGTTATAATTTAACATTAAAGAAGTATTTTTATATTTATGATATGCATGTTCTTTTTTCCACTTTCTTTTTTTGGTGAAGCACTGCTCTGAGCTACACATGTCTGTTAGATCATGGGCATACAACAGAATGTGGTAGCATAGGGTGTTAGTATGTGAACTGACAGTCTGTATAGCTAACGTTAGAGTTATACACCATACATTTAGGTGACTTAACTAATATAGGTAGAATGGCTGTTGTCAGGTCTAAAACTAAGTTACTTGCTACACTGTATGTTAAATTAATAAAACGCATTTGTTTTAGGTAGTTTGGCTAGTTGAACAAGATTACATTACATTACATTACATTATTGGCATTTGGCAGACGCTCTTATCCAGAGCGACGTACAACAAAGTGCATACCCATAACCAGGGATAAGTTCGCTGAAAGACCCTAGAGGTAAGTACAATTTCAACTGCTACCTGTACAACAAAGATAGCTAGCACTTTGATAAATTGGTCTAACTGGCTAACAAAATTTGGATAAAACAAACTAATTATGAAAGGGAATGGTTAAGCTATGTTAAGGGACTATGTTAAGCTTTGCCGTTGGTGCTGGCCAAATCGAATGACGAATGCATAACATAGTCAACACTGTTTCGTCATAGGCCAGTTCCTCCCTGGTTCCCCCTTAGATGAGTAAAAATTACTGTCTGCTCCAGCTTTTCCTCACTTCTCTCTTGTGCATGTCAAGAGACTGTTGTGTGAACTTGTTCCAATCATAGTTTATGGATATAACTACTTAACTAGTATCTTGTCATAGTGTGACCAGAGGTGCGTTCGAGATCGCAAACGTTAGCGAACATATTCAGACTTTTTTCTGTTCGCCACAAATGTTAGCTTACAATTTGAAAAAGTAGTGCACCATGAACTGAAATGTTATAATACTTTATATAACGGATAGGTCTGGTCCATTGTCTCTATTGGTCAGTTTGCATTCCAGCTGTGCCAATATCCATGATATATGCACAGCTAAATGGAATGTTCACACATCTTTTAAAAATTACTAGGCCTTTGTATATCACCGATATCTACTTTGTAATCGAAATGAATTTAACTTTATCATCATCTTGCCTCATACCAAAGTAAAGTGAAATAAAATGAATGAGTTTAAAGAGTTGTTTCAATACCTGCACGTTATCTGGCTGTGTCCCGATAAACGTCTTCAACAAAAGCAAATGACTTGTGTTTGTCAGTGTCGTCTGGTGTAACGTAAACTAGCAAGCTAGCTAACGTTAATGCAGTGGGGATACATTATTGCAATAGCATTGCTTAGTTAAGGTTAGTGCAGTGGGGATACATTATTGAAAGCTAACATCCGCAATATCGTCGCTTAGCAACCAATAAACTATTGTTCAGTGGAAGAATATATTTACCATAAAACATAGTTCCATTAAATACATGAATTTAAAGTTTTTCTTGTCCTTCTTTAGTGAAATTTGGAAAGATAAATGTGGTAACCATTTTAGAAAAGTGTATCGAACCTGTGGTATATTGTGGATATTGGGACAGCTAGCAGGGTGGTTCGGCATGACACCCCCTAGCTGTGCCAATATCCACAATATTTCATTATTATTATTATTGGCATTCGGCAGACGCTCTTATCCAGAGCGATGTACAGTTGATTAGACTAAGAAAGAGACAATCCTCCCCTGGAGCAATGCAGGGTTAAGGGCCTTGCTCAAGGGCACAACGGCTGTGCAGATCTTATTGTGGCTACACCAGGATTAGAACCATCAACCTTGCGTGTCCCAGTTATTTACCTTAACCACTACGCTACAGGCCACCCCGCCCCAATATACCATGGGTTCTCATTCCATAACGCTTAATTAATCAATGTAATATTTGTTATTACTGTTACGTGCTGCTCTACTTTGCTTGTTCTCTTTCCCTCTCCCATTTACAGGTGCTGGTGGTTATCCCTGATTGGTGTGCCTATTTAAGGTTCCAGGTGCCTGGAAGAAGAGAGCAACCCCACTTGTGTAGCATTTATTGGTAGTGTCTGTTAAGGTTTATGGTTCCTTACTGGGGAAGAGGAATAAATGTTTGTTTTAAACTAAAGTTTGGTCTAAATATTATGAGCCTCAAAAGTAAATGATTTATGTTTCAGGAGTGTGGTCGCTGGTAACACAAGTGTTTCTGATTTACAGTGTGTTATTTGAGTGATTTTTATCTGCATTATTTATTTATGTAACAAACTGGGACGGACGTCTTGCTTAAAAGTGTAGTGCTTTAGGGTGTGAGTTTAAAGGGTAAGTGTGATGGCGACACAGATAGTGGTGCTGATACGAACGAGGAGGCAGCGACAGTATGGTGGGGAAGCTGTTGCTAACAAGAGACTGCAAACCGGGCAGGCTTATACGGCTCAGCCAAAAGTGTTCCTTGTAAAATTGTTCAGACACCCACATTGTTTTATGTATAGACGGTTTTTATGTTAAGATGAACCAGATAAAGATTTAATAGAGATTTACCAAAACTATAGTAATTGTGCTTCAGTGAAAGTCTTGGTTTCAATGTACTGCAAATTGCGATGTAGTACAGGGGACTGCTTAAACAACATCACTTCTGGGTTAGGTCACGCCAATTCACGAGTTCGAGTACCCTGGATACGGATATGGATAATTTAATAGGTTGAACGGATGTGGATACAGATACAGGGAATGCAGTACTTGCTCACTCCTAGTTGGTTCACAATGTTCCAAACTTCAAATTTCATAACGAATAAATGAGAAATGACTTCCAGATCAGTTAAGTTTTCCTTCCGTTTTCAGAAACTTGGTATGAGTCACGTACGCGATCCATTTCAGCATACAGTGCCATGGTAATGGTGCTCCCCAGTGACATGGTGGGGAAGCTGTTGCTAATGAGTGACTACAAATTGTGGCAGGCTTGTACAGCTCAGCCAAAAGTGTTCCTTATAGATTGTTCACACATGTACACACATCGTTTTATATAGATGGTATGGTAGCCCTGCGTGGAGAGCTATTTAAGTCTCTATTTATGTGCACTGAGCCAGTAAAGAGGTACTTGGAGGACTGGACTGCCTTTAGCCTTGAAAAGGCATTCAGGAACCTCAATGAATTACAAGCATAGGGGACTGGTAGTTCTGCTTCTGCTTATCGTTTGGAGATTCCTTATTTTTGGCTTCATACGCACTCTTAAACTTAGAGGTGCGAGAGGCGGAGTTTGCCTCTGGGGATTTCGTTCCACTTCTCTGGGGGAACCCTGAGAGAACCTTAGCGAGACTTTTCCACTGCTTCGGAGGAATTTAGTTTATCCCTGACCAATGTTTTCTCACAGGTCGATTTTCTGTCAGCAAAACGCCGGGAAGTTTTGGTTCCCTCTTTTCATTTATTTGTCAAAATGAGACTCAACCTTTTCTTTGAGAATTCTGTGCTAGTCTGTTCGACCGATTTTACGGTTTTGTTTCAGTTGGCGTTTCGCCAGGGGAGTTTCTTTCCAGTTTTCGGTTTCTTCCCTGTCCTCTAGTGACCCCACACACTCGTGAGGGGTTCCTAGATTATATCAGTGGTTATCCGACTTATCTTGGGTAACTTTGCGATCCCGCCCCCGCTCCCTTACACAACCATAATCACAAACCTAATTTATCAGGAGAAAAACTACCATTGAAGGGACGTCAACTTCTGGTGTAAGCGGTCGCTTCCCCATATTCTGTTCGGCCCACAGTGAGTTCACATTACTCACACCATTAAGCCAGCTACCGCAAGAAAATAGATTGTTGTCGGAGTTCAGATACCATTTCTTCAAGCTGACAGCAAGCCTTACATTATACTGTTGAACTCCTCATTTGGGCATCCAGTCACAAAGTGCTTTGACAATGACAACATTAAGGCGAGACACGGCAGGCAAAAATATCGGTTTTTCATGCACTGGTCAATTTTGAGATTTGGTATGGGATGTTGTGGGCTTCCATAACATGTCTTTTTTCAGACTAGTGGAAAGGAAACATCCAAAATACACATTTAGATGTTTATTTTACTACACTTTGTCTATTTGCATCTGTATATTTCTCCTTACTTCACCAAAGGTTAGCATTCTAACGCAGCATACAGTACTGTGACCGTTGTATGCACCATGCTGTCATTGGTATCATTGGAAAGCTCTCTTTCTCCTATCAGATCAAAATATGGCCATTGTCCTTGAATGAAATCTCATTGGCTAATGAAGTTTTGATTCGTTAAAACGCATCACGTGAGGTGTAATACATTTTGTTCTTAAAAACATGCCCAAAACACATTTTTTGTACCTGTACATAGTATTTTCAGATTTATAAAATGAAAAAAGGATGTCTCCAAAATCTGTTCTGTAAAAACTTTTGTCTCTAATATGTTGTCAAAATGAAATAAGGATTTTAAGTCTGGCTTTATCCAATATCTCGATTTTATTTTTTTAAATATATGCAAATCTACGCATAATTAATTAGATATTGCCTCATTTGCATATTCAACATAACATTCCAGAAAATTTGCAATACAGAAAATAATTGTCTTAATGTAAGTAATCAACTGCAGAAGTTTCATGGTGATATCTATTATTTAAAAAATGTACTTTATTCACCTGCCATGTCTTGCCTTAATTTCAATAGTGAATAAAAAGACGTAGCTAGCATGGCTATATACTTCCACTAGATTGGGGTATATTGTGTCATTATTGTGTCATAGTTCCCCAGGCTTATCTATTTTACTATTTATTCTATTTTTATGAGTGTGTGAGTGAATGGTGTGTGTGCCCTGCGATGGACTGGCGCAAACATTTCCTCCATATCCAGAAGATTGAAATAATGCATTATTTTCTTGTTATAAGTTTTAGGGGCGGGTACAGCATCACAAATCTCTTTGTTTGATCCTGAAATTTCATCATTTGTCTTCATGAAAAATAAAATATTTCTAGAAAAATTACTATTGGGTACTGGTGATAAAAGAATGGTTAGAATCTTCAGACATGTCTTATTTAGAATCTAAAGGCATTATTACGATATCTTCAGATTATAGACTGCTACAAAAATGTTCAAATTTGTCATTTCTACCATCTTGAATAATTTTAACATTACTTGTTGGAATTTATCTTTTCAAGTCCATACCTCGTGATAATTGAAGTATGAACCTTTGAGATGATCTGGAAGACCAATGATGCATTTTCGGTGGAACTATACGCAAATATATAATTAATTTTGCAGAGATAGGGACTCCAGACTCGACCCGGACTCGTCCAAAAATGACTTGAGACTCGGACTCATCAATAAGGACTTGTGAACAATAAGTCTGCCAAATGGCATCATGAAAATGACAAAGTGAATAATATCAGCCAATTTAAATTATTTATATGAAAGATACACTGTATTTCTTGCAGCATAGCTCACTGAGATTAGCTACAGTTCCGCATGTTGTGACATCTGAGTTTAAATAATAAAAAATTAATTTAAAAAAAGCTCATCAAGCCAAACATTGCAATTAGCAAAATGTGGAGAATTAAAATAAAAGATGCAGGAGCAACCATGTCACATTTGAAAAGTCATACGGAAAGGTAAGTCAGTTTACTAGCACCGGAGCTGATCCCACAGCTGTTCAGTGTTGCATTAATGTAACTTGGCTAAACTGTTGTGTCAAATGACGCGTGTCAGACTCAGTATAATGTTCGTGCCACCATTCAATCAGCATGACAGAAGTGTATATGTTCTTATTTTGTTGACTGCCAAGTTGTAGCAATGTTGGTTTGAACTTCAAATGGTTGATCTTGATATGGTTGAAAAGCTATGCAAGCTAGAGAACCACGAATGTAAGGTACAGTAACGTTAAAACAAACTTCTTCAGGTTGGCTTGAAAAGCCCCGTGCATTTTCATTGTCAATGTAGTTCACACAAGCAGCAGTGTGACTGGCCATGTAATGGGATTTTGATCTGGAGCCTGATCAAATGTTGCACTACTTTAAAAACCTTTCAGTATGGTCTTTAAGATCGATATGCAAGCAATACAGCAAGTGATTTTGAATGTCTTGTTAGATGACATTATGCACTAGTTGTGGAGACATTGTTTGGTATTCCAGTGTCATAGAAATATGAACTGTATTTTTGAGAGCGCTTGTTTGTAATTGACCACAGAAGCCGAGTTTCGCATGTACTGTAGTTGCATGCGGTTTTGAAAAGTTTTATAATTTTACTATGCAATAGTGCAATGGCATTCCTTAGGATTCAAGGTTTTCTTATAGCATAATGTAGATCTAGTCCTAAATTCATAGCTCTCGATTTCTTGAATAAACAATATCTAGCCTTATTAGATTTTTTTTGAATGATTAAACTAAATGCTTAACAGTTACCTTTCATTTAAAAATTAAAAAGTAATTCAAAGTGATTCAAATTTCAACAATTTGTAACTTTTAAAATAAAGTTATAATTAGAATTACTGAGTTGCAGATGCAGTTTAAGCCTAGTCCTAGACTAAATTTAATTGGAGATTATCCATACAAAGCTGCATTTAGTCCAGGATTAAGATTAACCTGTGTTCATGCAAACGGCCCCTATTTTGTCCTGTGGCACACCCACAACCACAATAACCTGTATTCACTGAAAAACAGAAAAATCTTTTAAGTGTGAAAAAAGCTGCATTTGAGCTTCTGTCACTTTGTTTCAGTAACATTTAGAATAGTTACTGGAAAACAAACCCAGAAGGGCTACCTTTCAGAAGAGAATAGTAGCCATTTTATTTTGCTTATGTCATGTTAAAGCTTCTGTTAAGAAAAGGGACAATATTTAAGGGGTTAATCACATGTGCACTGTTTGAATCTAAAATTGTGGAGCACAGACCCAAATCAAAAGAAAAATAGTTAATACGACAATGAGATTGGGACAAAGACATATTTTCTTGATTTGTAATCCATTGTGCTGCCCCCAATACTAAATCGCTTTCAATATACGTAGGAAAACAAGGCATTGCTTTTCTCTAGCTTCTGTGATTTGTAGTTCTTATTTTAATTTATAAAAAATATTTTGTCATTTATTGATTTATTTATTTTATTATTTTCATTTCTTTGCATGTCAGGAAAAGGAGGGATGGTAAAGCCAGGAAGATGATAACAACTTCATTAACATTTCAAATGAAAAATTGAGTCAATATTGTAAAAATAATTAATCACGCTGAATTTTATCGTAAATAGTAGTAACTGCACATATCTTGACAGGGTGATGATTCAGCTGGTGCCGAGCGAAAGGGTGTATTCACACTCAAAGGTAAAATGAGTGCATACACTGTGGAATAAAGTGATCAACTCTTTGGGCAGTTTCTCAAATTAAATTATAAGCATGTTAGGCTTGGAACAAAAATGATGTTTTGCAGAGTCTTGAGTTTCCTTCTGAAGAAAAAGTAAACTTGCATGCTCTTGCCTTTGTTGTTATAGTTGGACTGCCTATGTTTGAATTAAGCTCAAACATTATCAGAGTTCTTGAACTCTTTGACCAAGCACATTTTTATGATTTGGCCAATCTCACATTTTTCTACCTTCTCAACAGCATTGACTGAGACGATTGCATCATAGTGGAATGTGTCCTATTGACAAAGTATCTGGTGAGAAGCGTTCAAGCAGGCAGCACTGCCTACACACTCAGTGAGAACATTATTAGGTATTTATTAGACTTAAGTCTTCTGCTGCTGTAGCATATCCACTTAGAGGTTTGATGCGTTGTGTGTTGAGATACATACCACTGTTGTAATGCATGGTTATTTGCCAGCCTGTCAGCTTCAACCAGTCTAGCCCTTCTCCTCTGACCTCTCTCATTAACAATACATTTTTGCCCACAGAACTGCTGCTCACTGGATGTTTTTTTGTTTTTCACACCATTCTCTGCAAACTAAAAAAATATTCAAACCACCCTGTCTGGCACCAACGATCATTCTGCAGTCACTTAGATCACATTTCTATCCCATTCTGAAAAACATCTGAACCTCTTGACCATGTCTGCATGCTTGTATGCATTTAGTTTTGCCACATGATTGGCTGATTAAATATTTGCATTAACAAGCTGGTGTACCGGTATATCTAAAAGTGCAAAGAGTGTATGTGTGAAATTAGTAAAATATTTTCAGATGTTTAAAATTATTTTTTTATTTCATTATTTTGAGAGGAAGCCAAGTTTATAATTGAGAAGGTAATAGAAACCACTGAGCATAACTGTCCCAGCTGTGGTACTACTATTTAGGGAAGGCAGAATGTAACACGATTACAAGGCTGGGTTTTCCAATTGAAAACATCTTCATTTTCTTCAAATGTTTTCAGGAAAAATTGTTTTCTATTTTGTGAAGATGTTGAGACCATTAAAGGGATATTTAACACTGTTTTCTTACCTCACATCGGCTCAGGGCCCACAGAAGTACACAAGCCATGGTTAATGGTTAGCAAAAATTCCTTTTCCCCTAGCTTCTGATGACATTAGGCTGTCAGCAAGTTTCTAAAACAACTGAACTGCAACTCCAGCCTCTGAGTGACTTACTGGCACAAATAATGGCATTTATTAGGGGTCCAAACAGCACAGCAGTAAGCCTATTGTTTTTGTTCCGTTTTCTATTATATTTTTTTTCTCCATGGAAAATGTTCATATCTCCCAGGTGGAAACTCTTCAAATTTGTTTGGCATGTTAGGGATGTGTAACATTGCAATCTATTTGAATATTACACCAATTTAGCAAGTGGTGGCGATATAGAGCACATTTTCCAATTTCCAATTTTGAAAGTTCATAACTCATAAACCATTTGTCCTAGTGACACCAAGACTGTTAGATGCTCCTCCTCACAAGGAACAAATAATATTGGGCCAAGAGAAATTTTCCGCTCTTTTGAATTTCTTGAAAAACACTAAAAAATCTTCTCATGAACCATAAATCCTATTGATGTCAGATTCAGTGTGTACCATCTTTGGACTTGCTAACCAAATAACTAATATTTCATACATCAAAAAATGGATAAATGGTGAGCCAATCAAATTTACCCATACGGCCTTGTCCATTAAAAGCACTGCTTGAGAAATAAATAATTGGACATTATTAGCCACCGTTATTCTAAAAACAATTTCTTAAAACTTTCATGAAAGATAGTTTTTTTTTTCCATAGTCAAAGATGGAAAAATTACAACCAATTATGTTTCAATATCTGAAAATTAGCATATGTTGCTAAATGAGCACTTTCATTCTTGGTCTGTTTAATTCCAGACCCTGGAATTACTGCTTTGCAGCTATATTTTCATTTGAGGCTATTTTAAAGCACAACCGTAGTTAATTTATTTTAGAAATAAGGCCTTGTGTAGAAATATGCTGCAAAGACCTACCATTGCTGGGTAAGAAAACATTGCTTTACCAATTATGGACTAAGGCGTCCTATAGGAAACCCATAGAAAAGCCTAGGGCTCACAATGCATTTCAACGGTCATGTGACTTGAAAAACGGTCATATGATCAAATTCAATGGTGGCGTTGCATCCGTATGTTAAGGAAGATGTAACGCACAGGTCACAACAGTCTGTTAAGGGAGATGTAACGTGCAGGCCCATAAGGGATTAAGATATGAACATGAATGAATAACACATTTTAGAATAAACTCTCTGGTTAATGCTGTTGTGAATGTTTCAGAATTTGAGAATGGTTATTGTGTATTAATTAGCAATGACCTACACTCCTGTTGTAGGACTTGATTATCTTTCAGCTTGGTGTGTGGTCTGTTGGCAAAGCTGGACTGATTGTAAAATTTTACTCTAACAGCACAAACTATTTCACACATTTGCTGTACTACACTGGCTACAAGAGCAGTGTGTTCTGACACTGAGGTAGCAGAAAGTTCTACTCAGATCTTCCATCATGCTACTGACGTGCTGAAGAAGTCTCCCTGACAATAGTTTTTTTAATCTCGAAATAATCCACATTTGGCAAATAAAATCTAGTTTCATGGATCACTGCTGGATCACATATCATGCCTTGGAATATTTATATTGTCTTGTTGTCAAAGCTAATTGTGTTCAAATTTAGTTTCCAAGGCACCATTGAAAACACAAACACTGAGGTGGATGTCAACACTTAATTATTAGATAAGAGCATGTTTGGTTTTCTGGCATTCACTCTGGGCATGGAGCCATTTACTCCAATGCCAATAAATAATTACTTCAAAATGAAATACTGGAACCCATTCCAGGCAGAGATTGCAATTTTTGTGGCAAGAAAACATTCTATCGGAATTAACAAAACAGAAACTCTCCAAATACAAGTTTTACTCATTTCCATTTACTCACTACTTAATCAATGTATGTTCTTTGTTTTTCACTAATACATACTATACATTTATGAATACAATAAACAAGCAAAAGAAAAAAACAACAAAATAAATTGTGTTCCAGTTATCCAACACAGAACCATTTTTGATGTCATGTAACTGAATTTTGACCACATAATTGATGATACGGGAACATATGTTTCCTTTCATCCTAAGTACAACTGTAATAAACAAGCAAAAACATCTGTCCACCAGTCATCCAACTGGAAAGTGAGTTGTGTTGCCACTAGATGGCAGCATGTATGTTACAATGACATTAAAACTGCGGGTTTGAACAAGTTGTCTGTTTTATGCTGGAGTTCAATAATCTCATTAAGTGATATCCACCGACAAACTCAAGCACCATTCCCAGGGGAAAGCACTAACTGTTTAATAACAGCAAATGTCGGGATTAATATTCTCCCTATCATGTTAGGTAATATCTGATTCAATGAATTATTTGAAATAAGATACACTTAAGGAAGCCCACTGAAAAATAAACTATGGATTGTTGCCCCCAATTAAACTCAAGATTTTCTCATGAGAATGTATGTTTGAATAGACCACCCATGAAAATATCAGAATGAGTGTACCTTAAATGAGCCCATGTGGATTTTAAGCAAAATCACTGAAAGAAGCACAATGTCCAACAACCTTTAGAATATTTCTTCTAACATAGAAAGTATTTTGTAACTGATGCTCACAGTCACAGGGTTTTGGTGGCTCATCATGACAGCAGAGGTGGACCCAAAGAGAGGTGGGCCCACCCAATGCCTATGATTGGCACACAGTTCTGTTATCATAAGGAGGAAGTCTTAGCTTTCCATCTGGATCTCAGCCAAACTCCCTTGCCCAACTTCAGTAAAAATTTAGCTGAACTGGGAGGGAGCTATGATCTAACAAGACACATAGAAATGCAGTTATAGCAGATGAGGTCATCCACAGCTGTGGGTTTGAGGTTGTAACTGAAAATGTGTGGATCAAAGATGGTGCTAGTGCTGAGCAAAAATATGTCTTACATGGAATGTGGAGGTTACCAGAAATCATGTGGCTCATAGTAGTTGTGTTACATTCTCCAAAGCCTTTGAGTTATTATTCATAGGCAGGGAACAATTACGACTATGGTCCACACAATAAAAGGTCCATCGGAATCCAGTATCACTTCAAGTAAAAATAACAAAATAGGGAGGACTGCATTTTCATCCTCACCTGTAGTCACTGTTATTAGCTTTACATTTGAATGGAGGCTGTAGTGGAAGAACTAAGACAAAGAAGTCCAACATTACCTATGGGACTTCATTGAAGAGAGATGTCAAGGAAGAACCTACAAGGCAGCATGTGTCTTCCATTTCCTGTTTCTTTTCCCTGGACAGCAGAAGTTCTTGCACAGACAGAAGACTCACCTCTTTGAACTACGCCTTGGAATTCATCTGGCACCTCCCTAGTCTCACCTCCTAGCACTTGTGTTAGTACATGGTTGTATAACATGCATCATTCCTTAGAATGG
This sequence comes from Conger conger, assembly GCF_963514075.1. Taxonomy (NCBI): domain Eukaryota; kingdom Metazoa; phylum Chordata; class Actinopteri; order Anguilliformes; family Congridae; genus Conger; species Conger conger. The sequence goes on from NC_083764.1 coordinate 36,064,271, forward strand.
CTGTTAGCTATATCACTGTGTAATGAATTTCTAATCACTCACTGAGCACTTTTTTTTAGGAACACCTACTTAATCATGCAAATTTCTAATCAGCCAATCATGTGGCAGCAGTACAATGCTGCAGATATGGGTCAGGAGCTTCAGTTAATGTTCACATCAACCATCAGAACCATTAGAGGGGCGACATGGCTCAGGCAGTAAGAGCAGTTGTCTGGCAGTCGGAGGGTTGCCTGTTCGATCCGCTGCCCGGGCTGTGTCGAAGTGTCCCTGAGCAAGACACCTAACCCCCAAATGCTCCTGACAAGCTGGTCGGCGCCTTGCATGGCAGCCAATCACCGTTGGTGTGTGAGTGTGTGTATGAATGGGTGAATGAGAAGCATCAATTGTACAGCGCTTTGGATAAAGGTGCTATATAAATGCCAACCATTTACCATTTACCATTAGAGGCATACAGATGGTAGGGTCAGAATTTGGAACCAACAGCATGAATCCATGGACCCAACGTGCCTTGTATCAATAGTCCAGGCTGGTGGCGGTGGTGTAATGGTGTGGGGAATGCTTTCTTGGCACACTTTGGGCCTGGTAATACCAGTTAATCATTGCTTGAATGCCACAGCCTATTTGAGTATTGTTGCTGACCATGTGCATCCCTTCCTGACCACAGTGTACCCATCTTCTAATGGCTACTTGCCACGAGATAATGCACCACGTCACAAGGCAAAAGTAATCTCAAACTGGTTTCATGAACATGACAATGAATTCAATGATCTGAATCTAATAGAACATCTTTGGGATGTGGTTATGCGGTAGAACGGGAGATTCACATCATGAATGTGCAGCTGACAAATCGGCAGAAATTGCATGATGCAATCATGTCAACAGGTCAGCAGGTTTTGATAATTTCAAAGAGAAGCTTAATTCACAATAAAACATACTTTGATGGCTTTGATGGTATGGTATCCGGACTTGAAATACAAGTAAATATCCTGGTTTAACAGAATAGAATAGATCATTTATTCAAAAATTATATAATGCCGAAGATGGGTCCGGCCAGAAAATGACCAAAAAGTGTGTTCAATCAAGTAGATGGTAAGGTATAAAGTTTCCGATCAATATGAAACTTTATGTTCTTCAAAATGTACAATAGGCCTACATACAGTAGTGTGTGGTGATGATTATACACTTAACACAATGAAGATAAATCAGAAACAAAGTACTATTCAAATATTTATTTCATGTAATATTGGTTAATGTAGATAAAAATAAGTAAACAGAGAGCTCCTCTTGTCGTGCCATTGTGTTTAACACTGTGACACTGCTCAAAGTTTGTGTTACCTTAAATACTGGAACAACTGACCATCAGAAGTAATTTTGCAGAATAATGTTGCTTCAAACCAGTTTAAACAAATTGTTTAGCATCAACAATCATGGAATGAGCCTTCAAATATGCATTTATGCTATGCAAAAGTAAGAAAATAACAATTGTGACACTGTGAAACAATTGTTTTCTAAAAAAATGATATTTTCAGTGTTTCTGTTTAATAGCCATACTTTTACCCCAATGTAATTGTGGAAAAGGGTGCAGAAGGTGTGTGAAAGATTGGTATTAGGCAGAAGCATAGAATAGAAAAGGGAACCGAAGAAAGAACAGGATAGAGATGGAACAGGGGGGAAATATCAAGGGAGAAAACACAATGTCAAAAATGAACGTGATATTCGACAATCTCAGGACAGCACTATGACAGAATTGAGACGTTGCTGTATTATGGTGATTCCCTGCTGTGTATTTGAATTTTTTTGGCAACCCAATTTTCAAATTAGCACACCCTCACGCTATGAAAGCAGTGTCATTAAATGCGGTTATGCTAGATGCAAATAACCTGTATGCAAAGCACAACATTCGGGGCCTTAGTCTGAATATTCTGGCTGCTATTTAGCTTCTGGAATTTGATACTAGCCAGCTTGGAATAGGTGTTTATCTGTCACTTTGGGTTGGCTGATGCCTTTTTCGGCAATACAAAGTGTTTTTTGTAAACACTAACGCCATTTGCTTTCATTCTTTTTGACTTCATCACCATCATCCTGGTAGCTAGCAGTAGCATCAGTTGGGGGATTTGTTTCCAAAATTACTTCAAAGAATATAGCTAGTAATTCTTATTTTCTACAAAAAAAGTGTAGCATTCGTTCTGATATTGTGGCGGCTGCTGCAAACCCGCCTTCCTGTCCTGATGCATTATGGAACATACAGTTTTAAACTGTAGACAAATCCCTGCAGTTGCTTTATTTTAATTTTAGTTGTACAAATTTGTGTATTTAATTTATTAAAAATACTAAATACTAAAACTATAAACTAAATGATTTCAAATTTTGAAAATTTAGGAATTAGAAATCACTACTCTCAGTTTCCCAATAGAAAAATTTTATCTGTCATTTTATGAAAGAAAATAAATACAATTTTCAGAAATTTCCACAGCAAGCTACCTTCAGTCTCTAAGACAGCGCATACTCCCCAACATGACCAAAACAATTTAAAGATGTTGTAGTTTATTTTGCTTCCTGAGGATACACCCATTCCTAGCTATTTCAGCATTTTCTTAGTCAATTGCTCATTTACATACACCCCAGTACCCTTAAGTTTTCTGGAACGTCTCAGCATTTCAACCTTATGCTTTTGATTTGCAAACTGAACAACAATTGTGGGCTTGTTTCTTTTATCCTTGCTTGTGACAGAATATGACAGGCTTGTCTCTCAAAGTGAATGTTCTTACTGCTCAGGAATTGAATCAGTGCTTTAAAGTGTGCAGCTCCTTGCATAATGTTACGTTGCAGTCCTTGCATAACTGCGATGCTTAGTATCCAGCCCAGTGATGACAGGGTCATCAGCATGGAGTACTGCTCCAAGTCCTTTGTTTTAGCAAAATCATTTTGATTATTATTGCATATCAGGATATATAGATTATTTGAAGACCAATTTGGTGGAGGTGGGTCAAAAAGCCAGACTAGTTCATGAAAGTTGGTTTTGCAAATAAGTCAAAATAGTGGAAAATCTAAATGGTGTCAATGATGCTTATTGAGGCTGGAAGATCAAATGATGTATGGTTTATCATTTTCCACTAATCACAGCCATTGATACACTCTTTAAAACCTGAATATTTGCTATAGCGCCCCCTAATGGCTGACTGATTCCAAATGTTACACAGTCGTAGCAAGTTTAGAGGTCAATATACCCACCAAGATTCATGATGACCCGCCATTGCTAAGCCTGTGAAATGGCAGCTGAATTCTGATTGACTGATGGCAGCCATGTTTTTTGAGTCTTCCTTGGATTCTTAGGGACTTTGGCACAGATGGAGTATGTTGGATTTTTCAACATGATTGCTCAAATGGTTCAAGTGATAAAGGCATTTATACATTTTTTATTGCCATAGCGCCACCTATGGGCCCAGTGGCACCATATTTGGTGGGCTTCCCTTCAGTGTTGGGCCCCCTAATTATAAACACTGTGGAAATATATCCATGCAACAAACAAATAACACTGAAATGTTTCAGAAATTAAAGATTAAAGACGGATATTCATGTTTACTGTAAAGGGGAAGGAAAGACATACCTTCCTTTCCCGCTATCATATCTGAACCAATGACATTTGAGTATTTTCTGTGTAGAGGTAATAGCATGTCTCTTAAACAAGTATCCATTGTCTGGACAAGGAAGAATCCACAGGAAGAAATTCTTGTCGTGGCTGACTTTTTGAAGTCAAATCGAGACATGGTAATTAATAAAAAATATAATCTCAATTTTCTAATAGAGATTCATTGCGATGAATGAATATGATCCTAATGAGCTGGACAGCTGAATAACTCACCAAATTACCGACAAGTTACAGTATGGAAGGTGTTGCTGAGAATTAACCCAATCATATCTCACAGAGGCTGATAGCAATTATACAAGAGATTACTGTACATGTTGTCACTACTGGTACATTGTCAGATCGCTGAATAAAGAAATGACTTTCATATCACCGCTGAATTTATGAAAAGAAAGTTAACATAGTAAACATAGCTGGAATTAACCGGTTTGAGATTTCCACTTCAATCCTGGCAGAATTATTTGGATTATAGTGGGGTAGGCCTACTATCTATTCACAGAACACATTGACGGTCTGAGACTGATAAACTTCAATGTCAATGTTTATAGAATGTCTTTCAGGAATTAGATATTGTACATTTAACTCTTGTATTGCTATTGCACATGCATGCATTTAAATTAGCCATGGTGTTTAGAGTGTGTAATACATTATGTTTCTTTAAAGTATCAAATGCAAAAGCAGGTCTACTTCTCATATTTTTTGCATTGTGCAGCTGGTTCAGCATGCCTTCTAGCCTTTAGTCGTTACCCAATCAATGTTTTACATCAATGGTTTAAGTAAGTAAATATGTACATAACACAGTCATGCTATAGTGATTACAATGATTGGTATTCTAAAGGTTAAGTGAGAACATTCTTTGATCAGATAATTAGAATACATTCTACATTCATACATTCTAACTTTAATAGACAGGGCACTGTGTATCTCATTATGCTTGTGTGCTTACTTCATACTCCAAGACGCTTGTTAGATTATGAATGAACCATTCTGAGTCATTCATTAGATTCATCACAGACAATTGAGATTTAATTGCTATGCAGTGGCATCAATACTGTTTTCTGTCTCATATTATTTTACCCTAATGAGTAATTATGCGTACAGTAATTTCAAGACTTGTATTTTTTCCAAAATAGAGTTTTTTTCTCTTTAGGGTGCTTTGGGAACTCATTATATGAATTAATTGTTTATATATCTTATTGAATTAAAATAATTTTAATTGCAAGCCTTGGTCATAATTATACCACTGTTGTTTTCAGCCTTTCCTTTCCGTTTTGTGACTAGCCAAGAGAAATCACATTCAATGCCACCTTTCTGTTTTAAAAGTTAAAGTACACCTGTAAAGTCAACATTAATGATTCTCAATCACACCTGGGAGAAAGGTATTCCATTCGATATGTCAAAGTACACTACCAACAATGACCATGGGAAGTTACCACCTGGGTTATTGATGTGATGCCCCTGAAGAGAGATTTAAAACAAAAGCATGTTTACTTTGTCTAATTATTTGGTGATTCCAAAAATCAATTCACCATGTGCATCCCCCCTTAAGCTGTTTTTCTTTCCTTTCTCAATTCTTCAGTCAATAGATTTTACTGGAAAAACAAGATTCCCCAAATCAAACTGCCTACCCTCCAGAAACCCAAGGAGCAGCACATTTATCCTCATATCACTCACAATAGCTAAAAAGGTTATTTTACTCAACTGGAAAGACAGAACACAACTACCCATAATCGATTGACTCAATTTATTAACAGAACACTCAACCATAGAAAACTATGCAAACTCACTGCAACATTAAGAGAAAACATCCGATAATTCCTTGAGGCCTGGACTTGCAATACCTTGAGAGCTGACTCCTCTGTACACCCCTCTCCATTCCCCTTGTACCATATCCAGCCATTTCAATATATCCTTACCAATATTACAATTATATTACATTACATTACAATGTGTACTGTCTTGTATTGTTTTGTTTCTATTTTTAGTTTTGCATTTCTTTTGGTGAAAAAGAAAAAAAATCAAAATAACAAAATGATTTGGTGATATTACTTTTCGAGAAAATTTGATTAATTACATTACATTCCATTATAATCACTTAACAGAAACTATTATCCAGAGCGACATACAAAAGTGAACGTACATCATTTTTGGTCTGTGGAATATAAAAATGTAGTATTACCAAGAAGGTACAGAAGGCCCATTTATAATCAATAAGTGTAACATGAATGTGTAAAAGTGTAATGTTAATTAGTAGTGACTGCATGCTATTTCTGACATAGCTTTATGAAGAACACATCCTTTAAAGGTGTCAGATCCTGTTTTATGTTGATTTATGTTGTTTGTCAATCAGTAGTGTATTTAAACTTGTCATTTTCTGTTTCTTGTTGCTAGCTTGTCTTTCTGTTATTCTGTTCCCTACCCCGGTTCTAGCTTCCCCATACCCGTGCCCTGTTCTTTTCCGTCTAGTTTTGTCCCTTGTCATTAAAGCCTGCCTTATTCATGCTATCCCTGAGTCTTGGTTCCTCTGTCCCCCAAACCTGACAAAGCGCCTAATTAAGAACTTACGTAGGTGTTACAAATGTGTCTAATTAAGAACTACAAATTAGGTGCAATTGCAGATTTGGTTGAAATTAAATACACAATGTTTCCTAAGGCCAAGTTTGACAGTCCATACTTTAGTGTCAGACTGCACAGAATAGAACAGACAAAAATGGGTTACATGGGTTCCATTAACTATAATTATCAAATGCCTTCTAAAACAGAAATAAGTACATTCTCAAACATTGCAATCAACAAATTGAGATCTATGAGCCTCATGCTATGTACTGTAAATGTTGCTGCTTTGTGAATGAATGACAAAATGGTTTTAAATCAGTGTCCGTTGAACTGCAGACATGAATAGATGGTTGATTTCTGACCAGTACCCTTTGTGCCGTCTGTGGGAATTACTCACTCCTTCTCTCTCATTGCTATCTGTTACATTGGGTGCTGAAAATGAGGTGAGATCCCAGCTGAACTCCCACTAATGATTGCATTCAAAATCCATCAGTTGTTCAATATCTCATGACTGTTTGATTAATGGCTGCTTCTCCTCTTCATTTCCAGAGATTTCTTTAGTTCTGGTAGAATAGGATACACACAATTAAAATGTTCTGTGGTGACACCTGAACCATCAGAAAACAAAGTGCCTTGAATTTTGCAGGCACTTTGGTAACTATTCAAAGGCATGCAGAGTTGTTCTGGGAAAAAAATACACATCAAAATTTAACCAGACAAAAGTGTCTGCAATGTGCAGAGAAAATTCTGTCGGGGAACTCTACCGCAGCTGACTAATAGTTGGCTTCAGCAATCACAGTCACAAACAAATCACATTATAGGGGATATGTCACTACACAGTATGTGAAGAGTTGCGAGGATTGATAATTAAGATTTTTCCATCTTAATAATTCTCACGTAGGGCGCCAATTATGTTGGATATATAATTAAACCATCCTTCTACAAATGGTGGCATAAGGTAGTATTTTATAATAACTATAAATTGGCAATAATTAAAGTAATTATTATTAAAGACGCTATGTTTTCTTCCTGGTAACAGGCTGAGCTGTCATTTGTAGCAAGATTACCCATGATTCTTGGGTTGTTTTTCACACAACCACCATCAGGTGGCAGATGTGAGCACTCTATGCCAGAGTCCATGTCCCACGGTGCGGATTCTACCATTCATTTTGGTTGCATATATAATTCTTTCAGAGTTACTGAAATTAATCTTAATTTAAATATGATATTGGTTAAGTAATAGTTTAATCATCGCAATCTGACTCATTGAATAAGGCTGAAGTTTGATTGCCACCAAACTGGCAGTTTTTCAGGTTATGATACAGGTAGCTGGGATAACAGGAGATATATTGTAAAATATTCACAAGCTAACTATTTTTTAACTTGCGGTTGCTAAAGTTTGCTAGAATGTTCATTTATATCACAAATATTTATTTCATATTGTATTAGTTCATTGTCATCTGCTTGTTATCTAGTTTAGATTTCATATCTAGTGTTTTTTCTGAAAATAGCTAGCAGCAAAACGGGTAGCACACTAGTCTACAGTCTTGGTTGCAGCTAGAAACACTGCTGAAACAGTTCTCTGTCAGATGTAGGCAGGGTCAAAGTAGAATGGCAAGAAACTATGGTCTTTACTTTTATTCCTTTAACTTGCCGTTGCTACTGTTAGTGTGGCAAGTGGGGCACAGTTTGCGGGAAGAAGGCAGGGCAATCTGAGAAGCACACCTACTGGTTAAGTAGGCACATGCCTGAACTACATTACCAATCAATCCAGGTGCTTATAAATGTATGCTTCTTTCCACAGTAGGCGGCTGAGGCCAGGGAACCACTATACGGGAGTCCGAGCAGTGTGCGCTAATGACTGTAGAAGCTACGGGCAGAAAAGCAAGAGTTTGGTTTTGTTTGCCTTTATTATTTTAGTTTGTTGTTTTGACCCTGATGCCATGAGGGTGAAGACTTTTTGTTTATTTTCAGAGTTTGCTCTCACTCCTTCTCCCTTCCCCACTACGCATTGAGAATAAAACGCCGGTGAAAACTGACATTTATCCTACCTCCCAGTGTCCATCTCTTCTGTCCGCCCAGGGATGTGTCACGGCGTGCGACAGTTAGATACCTCATTTGTTTTCATATCCCAAATATTTTCATCATAGAGCTGGCTTGGTTTTGTGTCACCTAGCTGGCTTTGTCATCTGGCCATTGCCGGAATCACGGAAAACCGAAGGTTCTAATGTTTCTCTATTTCAGTTAAAAAGTCAATATCAAAGTGATAAGTAGCCTGTTTTTAATCGTGTGTGTAGGCGTTTGAGACCAGGGAACTACGGACGGCAGAGAGCTGTTGTACAAGAGAACCGGGGTGGAAAGCCACAGAGCTGCCAAACGTCAGAGCGGAAGCTGCAGAGCGAAAACTACAGTTTGGTTTGTCATTATTATTTTAGTTAGTTTGCAGTTTTGATCCCAATCTCAGGAGGGTGACGGACAAAGACCTTTTTTTTTATTTATAGTTTGCATTCGATCTGTCTGTCCACCTAGGGATGTATCACAGCCTGTGACTATTAGGGGTACATGTGACGGAAGTGGGTGTTCTCCTAAAGCACTATACTCTTAAGCAACACATCCATCACAGTTTGTTACATACAATTGTGGTAAAACGTTAACATACACCTGTACAGAACATGTATGTCATGGCAGTCTTGAGTTTCCAATAATTTCGAAAACCCTTATTTATCTGTGAGGGAATGATTGGAGCACATACTTCTTTGTCACACAAAAAAAATTAATGAATTTTGGTTCTTTAATTAATTTATAATGGGTCTTCTGAAAATGTGACCTAATCTACTGGGTCAAAAATATACATAAAGCTAATGTTAATATTAATATATATTAAATGTCATTTCCACCTTAATTAGGCACTTTTGGTAGCCTTTGTTTCTGGTTGAATCTTTGACCACTCCTCTTGACAGAATTGGTGCAGTTCAATTAATTAGTTGGCTTTCTGATACGGACTTTTAATGTGTGTTTGGGGTCATTGTCCTATTGGAACACCCAACTGCGTCCAAGACCCAACCTTCTGGCTGACGATTTTAGGTTTTCCTGAAGAATGTGGAGGTAATCCTTCTTCATTACTTTCTGTAAAGCACCAGTTCCACTGACAGGAAAACAGGCCCAGAGCACAATACTACTACCACCACGCTTCATGGTAGGTATGGTGTTCTTGGGGTTAAAGGCCTCACCTTGTCTCAACCAAACATATTTCTGGTCATTGTGGCCAACTATTTGTTTCATCTGACCACAGAACTTTCCTCCAGAAGGCCTTTTCTTTGTCCGTGTGATCAGCAGCAAACTTCAGTTGAGGCTTAAGGTGCCGCTTCTGGAGCAAGGGCTTCCTTTTTTGCGGCTGCCTCTCAGCCCATGGTGATGTAAAACATACTCGACTGTGGACACTGATGCCTGTGTTCCATCAGCTTCTAATTCAACACAGACGTGCTTTTTGGTGGTTCTTGGTTGGCTCTCAGCAGCAGGTTTTATTCCTGATCATGGCAGTGACACTATGCCATGCACCTTATACTTACAAACAATTGTTTGCACAGTTGATCTTGGGACATTTGAAATGGCTCCAAGTAACTTTCCTGACTTGTTTAAATCAATTATGCTTTTTCAGATCCGTGCTGTGCTCCTTAGACTTTCTCATTGTTGCGTGTGTGGCTGAGTCTAATGAGTGTATCAAACGAGCCCTATTTAAATGGGCTCAGAGAAGTCACCAGCTGTACTCAATCATAATCACTCAGAAGAAGTTAAGAGGCCATGCCACAAAGAAAATTTGATTGACAACTTTCTACATCACCAAAATTGATCATTCAAGTTACTGTATGTATATTTTTGACCCAGCAGATTCTGTCATATTTCCAGAAGACCTATAATAAATTCATAAAAGAACCAAAATGCATGAATGTTTTTTGTGACAGTATGTGTTCCAATCATTCCATCACAGAAAAATAAGAGTTGTAGAAATAATTTGACACTCAAGACTGCTATGATATACTTGTTTTTTACAAGTGTATATAAACTTTTGACCACAACTGTAAATAAAATAATGCAGATAAAAATCACACAAATAACATGCCGTGAATTACAAACACTTGTGTGACCAGCGACCACACTCCCTTCCAGATCCCCGGTCCGCTAACTCTCACGGCAATCTGTGACAGAGGCATGGATTATCGGTGCATTTCAAAATAAGTTTGGAACATAAATGCCATACCTTACTATCTATCCGTCACCCACAGGACAGTACATTTAGCCTAAATTAGCCAGCTAGGCTACCAACCATCACCTAAGGTTACAATAAAGGCTTATTTTAATTCAACTACTTAACCAGTTTAGGAGCTATACATTTATTAATTGACATGATCGAAGTACGATCGATTTCCAACCCCGTCCGGAGAATGTGTCCGAATGCAAAGTATAATAGTGGAATCCAGGTAGAAAGCTCACTCCATACAAAGTGCCGCCATTCATGCTTTGAAAGGTTTGGGGTATGTCTATTTAATACACATATCTTTACCAATCCGGAACATGCACGTTATAAGGTTCAGTCAGGAACACCCAGTGACTATAGTTCCTACCAGAGGTGCGTTCAACACAACTTGCATCTGACAATGTTCTTGATATTTGGTGGAATCCATTCTTCCTTCCACTCGCACAACATTTCCTGTGCCCCCTGCTGATTTAGGTGTTTGTTGTTTAAAGTATGTTGTAATTTTTTCCTGTGAATGCAGGCAGACTGGTACAACTGAGGCAATCAAGTGGTCACAGGCAAAAACAAAATAAGGCATACAGAATAAGCGATGATTCAGAACGTGATCAAAGAATCAAAATGTTTGCTTTTTGCTTGAAAAACAAAGTCTGGTTGCAAGTGATTAAAGAGAGAACAGAAGGGTAATCCAAAAAACAGAGGTCGGGGTACACAGGGCAGGCAGGCATAAAAAACATTGGAGAGAATGGAGCGAACACATTACAATCTGGCAAAAGACAGCAGCTGTACAGCAGCTGTGCTGCACTGTGCTGCATGCGAAGTAAAATGGGGAGTTGATCTTAAGGGAGATCTGGAAACTTCTCTGCACTGAAAACACATCCCAGGACCCTCTGTTTCCACCCATGCTTTGCACACTGTCTCAGTTGCATTCTCTGTCCTCTCTTTCATCAAGCCACCTATGGTTTTCTGTCAGGGCCAGTAGATAGCTGTGAAGTATGCAGGTCGCCATCACAAGCACATCCACTTTTCTGGGCAGCTGATTAATCCTACTGTGCAGCATTATCCACCTTGAAATGGCAAATGCATTTTCAACCACCATCCTGGCTCTTGATTGGAAAGGCTGTGCCCATTGTGGGGAAGGGTACATTACATTACATTATTAGCATTTGGCAGTCGCTCTTATCCAGAGCGACATACAGTTGATTAGACTAAGCAGGAGACAATCTTCCCCTGGAGCAATGCAGGGTTAAGGGCCTTGCTCAAGGACCCAACGGCTGTGCCTCTTATTGTGGCTACACCGAGATTAGAACCACCGACCTTGCGTGTCCCAGTCATTTACCTTAACCACTACGCTACATGCCGCCCCCCACCCACATCCCCCACCATACCGAATGGCATTTTAGCCAGGTGACCAACTGCAGGTAAAAAGTAATACTCATGTACATGCATAGTTTTAGCCTCCATCCCTCTCCTCGGAGCAGAGCCCCCCCCCCTCACTGGTTCTCCCAAATTCCCCAACCTGGACCACCCTAAAGTGGTAGTCATCCACCAAGGCCATGAGTACAATTGAAAATGTCTTCTTGTAAGTAAAGTACTGGCTTCCAGACCAGGGTGGTGCCTGGATGTTGACAAGCTTGCCATTTAATGCTCTGAAGCAGTTGGGAATGTTCCATTTCTTCCAAAACCTCTTTCCAACAGTTTTCCAGGCTACTTCTGTAGGTCTGGGCAAATAGCTGTGTGTAATTTGTGCATGGCATTTCTATACAGTCTGCAACAGTCTTGATTCCTAGGTGGTAACTGAGGGCTAGGCTGATTATCGAGTCACCTGATGCAAGATACCTGGGGAAAGAAGAAAAATATCAGAATTACATTTTAATTGTGTGCCCATGACCAAATCCTTTGTAATATCATTATTTACAAAAGATGAATGCAAAACCAAATGGAGGATAGTCTGTGATGGTTTTGTGCGAAACAGGAGAAAACATGGACCCAGTGGGTCAGCAAGCAGTCAGCAGCATTGGAAATGCACAAATAATGTCCTTCCTACTGCCTCATTTGCAGCCTAGAAAGTTTGTACGCAATTCCTGCTTTACCCTTGCTTGACCCACCACTTCCTGTCACTAGACCAGAAGCAAAGAGAACGACGATGGGGAGGATACACAGATGTGGTAGAGAGACTGTTATATATTATCAGCCAGCCACCACCCACTGAACCAGCTCAGCCTATTTCACAGCAGCTTGATGAGGTACAGCTGCTTGATGTTAGCCTGGCGCCTGTCACCATAGGCGGAGCAGAGGAACTGTGCGCAGACACTGGGATGTTGAAAAATGGCAGGTTTAATGGCAGATGAATGTGCAGACAGAGCGTAATCAAAAACAGGCAAAGTTAAAAAACCGGGAGGTCAGTCAACAAGGCAGAAGTCCAAAAGCGTGATCCAATGAGAAGAGACAAAAGAAGGGGTAGGCAGGGGTCATAAATAAGAAATCCAGAGACAAAACAAAAAACAACAGGAAAAACCAGGACAGAATGCCACAAGGGCAAAGGCACGGGAATGAGGAGGCTAGAACAAGGGGGAAGGAATTAAATGGCTCGGGACTCAAAAACAGGACAAGACAAACTAGCAAGGTGCAACTGAAAAGGACAGGTATAAATACACAGGGGAATGAGACAAACTAATAACACAATAATGAGGGGGAAACGAAAACGTGGACTGGATTCACAAAGACACACATGTAACACAAACAGCTCCAGACTAGGGAGTAGACAATTGCACAGAATCAGGAGATGTAGTGATACGAGAGACAGGTGCGAACACTTCGCTGAGTAGTAATCAGTGATGGAATAGGGAGGCAGAGTTACAGAACAGAATTGAAACTGGTTTCAGGTTTAAAATGGAAAATGTGTGAAATAAAAGACATTCTGAACCAAGCGCGTTTTGTCAAATTGATCATAGAAATTGAAAGCGTACCTCAATGTAACAGCCTGGTGAGGTCGGTTTCCATCTGCTCTGCAGTCATGCATAAATACTGTCAGTGACATTCGCTATCCAAAGGAATTGTCTTCTTCAAAGATTGAGAGGACGCACCCAAATCCTCCTAATTCTCTGGAGCTGCTGAAGCAGGAGATAAAGCACAATTGCTTTTCTTCTATCGACTACACAAACAGCAAACTCCCATCTTAGAATTTACTTTCATGTAATAAAACAATATTATTAAATTAACTACCAAAGGAAAATCAGTCTCACACAAATGCTTCCCATAATCAGCAATCGCAGACAAACGTTAAACTTTCAATGCTAACAGGAAACAAAACCCTTGCGTCATGTGCGTTCTGTTTTGATGAAGAGACCCTGATCAGGATATGCTTTCCATTCTTCTCCTGTAGGTCTGGGCAAACAGGTGTGTGCCATTTGTCTGTGCATGTCATTCCTATCCGTTACTCTGACAAAGAGATCCATAACAAAATCCTTTGGTTAATCGTGATCATAATTGAGCCCCTCTCCCAAGGAGTACAAACAACAAAAGTGTTTAGCAGATTATGTTGCAGTCAATACATTAAAACACAGAAAACATACGTGAAAACAAGGTAAATAAAAGTAAATAAAATTAAAATTACACAAATTAAATGATACAGGATGTTAGCATACTACACAATACATGTAAACTAACAAGTAAACTTATAGACGTAATTTAACAGAAAGACCACAATGTCTCTTACCTCTCCCACTGAGTACAATCAACGAAAGGCGGGGGGCAGACATGCACGTAGGAGTAGAGAAACTAAGTCTCAAACGTTCCACATATTGACTTTGGAGGCCTTGCATGTCAGGTTGTAATTATTTACACATATTTTGTGGAATTATAATACTATATATTACTAATGTATGTTTGACTTACTGCTGTATAATTGATTTTGCCCAAGCCTTGCTGCAACATGAACAGAGTCATATGTGGTGCAGCTTGCTGTGCTTATGTGCTGCATACATACCGCTGCTGTGCTGCATACTCATGCGGTGTAAAATGGGAGTAAGACTGGCAAGCACGGACAAACAACTTCATTCTGACATCCTTTGACAACTGTGTAGAGGAACCCATGGTTGTTAACACCAGACAGAACGGCCACTGCAGCTGGGTACTTTAGAAGGCATGGAGTAAATTCAGAATAAAAAGTTCAGCCCTCCTGCCAAAAGCCAAGTTTGGCCGGCTCACGTGGGGCAGCAATAATTGGCTCGCTGCTCCAGAGGGAGGGACTTGGCAGGGTTATTAGATCGCCGCACAATAAGCACCTCGGGCGCCTCGGAATCACGGCAACGGGCACGAGACAAGACGGCACGAGACGAGACGGCTTGAAGAAGGCGTGTCGCTCTCATTCGGGCCGCCGAGGGACGGGGTACGGGCGGTACATCTAATACGACTACCTCTAATTGAATCAGACGAGGTACAATTGGCTACCAAATTGGGAGAAAAAGGGAAAAATCTGAAAAAAAAAAAAAAAAAAAAAAGTTCAGCCCTGGAATTATACTCACCTGACTCATTGAAGCATTAACGAGTAAATCACCTGGTTCTAGGCCTTGGTAATCATCTTTTTAAAAAGTAACGCAGGACCCTTTTCTTTTTTTATATCATTTATAAACAGTAAAAAATGAATTATATTAAATTCAATTTGCAGAACGATCTCATGTTTAACTCTGTATGTTAGGTTATTTTGTGTTTTTGAAATGTCTGGTTTTCTGTTTACATTCATTATTACCCTTTCATGTTTCTCACCTGATGTTTGTTTGTTTGACCGGCCTCACTCCCATGCCCCACCTAGGTTGTTTTATTCCCCAGTGTATTTATACCTGTCCTTCTCAGTTGCACTTTGCTAGTTTTTCTTATCCTGTTTTTGAGTCCTGAGCCCTTGTATTCCTTTACCTTTGTTCTAGCCTCCTTGTTCCCGAGCCTTTGCCCTTGTGGCATTCTGTCCTGGTTTTTTGTAGTTTTTGTTTTCTGGATTTCTTGTTTATGACCCCTGCCTGCTTCTCTGGGCTCTCCTCTTGTTTTCTGACTTTCGTACCTCTGCCCTGCTTCTGGACTGCCTACCTGGTTTTGAACTATTGCCTGTTTGGATTATGCTCTGTCTGCCCCTTAGCCACCTGCTCATTAAACCAGCTGTTTTTTCAATACCTCTGAGTCTGCTATTGGTTCCTCTGCCCTGCTGATGTGACCGCAGATTTATTTCATTTTGAGGAAGTACAGTGACCTTGCATCGCTGTTTGTGCTTTCCAATGGGCGATGTAATTTTGTTTCTTGCTATAATTTGCTTGACTCTTGTGTCGTGAGGCTGATTTTGTGTTATGAGGGGTTAATGAACTAAGCCTCAAGACTAGCTGGCTTCTATGGGGGTGTTTGTCCCAGTTTGCAAAATCTTGCTCTGCGAGCAGACCCCACGCTTCACTGCTATATAATGGAGTTGGCTGAATGACTGATTGGAATATTAAGCCAACTTGAGAGTATAATTTGGGTATTTTTCTTTATGGCATAGAATGCCCAGCATGCTTTCTCCTTCAGTTAATTTACCAAGTACATTTTTACAAGTTAAAGCTTACTGTTGAGCTTATTTTTGATGTCAGGGCCCAGGTTTGACAGTGTTTCTCTAGCCTCTGCGGCAGTTGTTCTTTTGGCGAAAGCAGGACGAGGTCATCTGCATAGAGAAGGAATTGTATTATGAATTCCGTTATTTTGTTTCCAATTTTGACTCCACATTTATTTTTGGTGTACATTGATTTAATTATCATACTTTACCCCCTACACCATTCTGAATAATTATTTTTATTATGGTAGACGTTTTGGTTTTTCTCCTAGTGTGTGTCAGGTATAAATATGATCAGTTGTATGGTGTTTACTGTTTAGGAATACATCAAATTTGACTTTTATTCAAGACATTGTGCTCTAAGGAAGTTTCAAAGTTCTATTTTACTGCATAGAGCCATCCCGGAAATACCATCTGGTCTGCTGGTTTTTCCAGATTGATCGACACAAGTTTGTCAATCAATTCCTGCTCAGTGATTGGAGTGTAACATATTCCTATTGTCTTTTATGCTTATTGTTCCTTATTTCTTTGCTGTCTGTAAAACCATGTTTCTGCTTTGATCTTTTTGGGGGCATTATTTTTATTTATTTATTCGATAATAAAGCTGGCTTTTTAAATATGTTCACCTTTTGTTGTTTATATTGGCTGCTACATTTAATCCTCCTTTACTTTGAGTGTATGTACTAACCAAAAAGGTATCCAATAGTGTTTGAATTTCTTGATTATTGACAGTGGCATAGCGCACCTCCCGAGACATGAGGCCCCTCCCATATTGGTTTACAATTAAATACTTAGCCCATAGAATAATAACATGCTGCAATAACTAACTTGATTGAATATTAGGGAAGTGGAATGTAGCTGGAGAATGGCTACGGGGTCTATGGGGGTCCGGGGCATGCTCCCCAGAAGAACGTTTTTAAAGGGACAGCTAGGAAATGTGCATTTCTGGTTAATTTTAAGGGGAAAATATGACTGATTTCTGATCAATATGATTTCTGATCAATAATGGTGGGTCTTATATATAGTAGAAAATACTTGCTGAAGTGGCAGTGCAGTCACGCAAAGAAATGTTTAAAAAAAAAAGGTAAATCGAATAAAATTAGGAGATCTAATATGCGTAGGGGAAATCAGGGTGCGTTGTGACACTTTTTGTCATTTACCCTATTGCTCAGAGACAATTTATGATGTTTATTAAACTTAATTGGAAATGTGAAAGGTTTGACTTCAAAGAGAACTCGTAAATTGCAACAATGGACCCTGTCGGAGGGGTTGTGTGTTACCACAGGTGAGGTCTGTTGTCACAGTTGTTTACAAATGAAAATAGAAGTTTAGGAAATTAATACATTTAAAAATGAATTGTACGTAATTGGTTCTTTTCCTTATTCTCTTGTTAAAGATGGAGTTAATATGAGATACAACGAGGTTATTCAAAATACTTCTAGTTGAGTTTACAATGGCAGTGTATGTTTGCGTAAAATAAATAGCCTCTAAAATGTTCCTTGGCATTTTGTATTCACAGGCCTGCCAGCCAAGAGGGTATAGGTGGAACCAAGTGACTGTTGGTCACTAAACCTATTGCTACACCTATTAGCTATATGCATTCATTTTTTTTGTTATTTTCTTTGGCTGACTGAAAGCAACATAGACGGGGAGCATACAAAGTACATAGTTTGTAACCTCTATTGTATTAGCGGGGGTGTCCGCTAAGCCAGTGATTATTGATTGCTTTCTGGTATTCTTCTGTGCTGTTTGGCTGCCATTTGTAGGATTGTTTGATGTTGTACAGCTTACTGGGTGCTGGTGTTTGAGATACACTCTGATTTGGTAGTGGGCTAGTGGCTTGATGGCTTGATGGTAAATGCTCTGAGGGAGAATGGATCTATGTCTGTGACTGCATAATCTACTGTACTGTTTCCAGGTAAGCTGCAGGTGTATCTTCCCAAAGAATCACCTCATACCCTACAATTGGCAATATATAGACTCGGGTCTTGACAGAGTTGCAGTGGATGTCTTCCGTGTTTATCTATATGGTGGTTTCTGGGTAGGTTTGTTAAATTTTGTCCAAATATGTGCTTGTTCCCGTCTTCATTGATGAAATCTGCCTGTTTGGGCATAAATGCTCTCTCTCTCTTCCTGACAGAATAGAGTCTTCAATAATGCAGTTGAGATTTACAATGAGAATACAATTTTTGTCATTACAACTGTACCAATAATGGCTGTTTACGTAGGTCTGGAGAATGAATTAACTCCTGATGAGTAAATAAAGCGATTAAACAATGAAAAATGCAAATGTTTGCTAAACTGCAATTATGCTCTAATTGATACTTGGTAGAGATAATGAAAGATTAGCAATGCATCATCCATTTAGACAGGAACGTGAACGTCTGTTGTGATTAATGCTGATTAATTTAGGCCTAAATCATACCTCAAAATGTATATTCAATGTTGGGTATAAATATAGTAAGGAAGATACAATGATACAGGAAAACTGAATGACAAAGTGTTGGCCACAAAGAGAAGGGTCAAAGGGAAAATGTTGCATATATGCTACAACCTATAAATCGTATCGGGACTTCTCAGATTTCAAATATATTTTAACAGTAATATATATTGTGCAATGAATACATTTAATACAACAAAAGTACATGTTTTGAAACATTAAGCTAATGAAAAATTATTGGGGTTGAAGGGCTACTTAGGCTATCACTCTATATCACACTATAAATGGAAATACTAAAACAACTATCTGGGTAAAGACTTCCACACGCTGAATTTTGTATATATATTGACTTCAGATTCAGACCCTTCTGTTTTTTAACACTTTATTGTCTTGTAGATTTACAGTTCTTTTAAATGCATAAAATTGGCATTTTTGCCAATGTAGGCTACTGTGATGCGCCTGCGGCCCATTTAAAGGCTGGATGGTGAGTGTATTTAGTGAACACCCACCGCTTACAGTTGCGCTGGTGGTTCTTTAAGGCACATTTTAAGGCATTTTTCCCTTAGTGGGGTTGGTTTAGACTTGTCTTTGTTTAGTTCTTTTTGTTGGTTTGTACCACAATGACATGGCAAATTCATTAAAAATCTAAAACTGAAATCTCTCATTTATTCAGACCCTTAATTCAGTACTTTGTAGAAGCCCCTTTGGCAGCAATTATAGCTTCAAGTCTTCTTGTGTAAGTCTCTACAAGCTTTGCACACCTGGATTTGGGCAGTTTATCCCATTCTTCTTGGCAGATCCTCTCAAACTCCGTCAGATAAGATGGGAAACATCTGTGAACTGCCATCTTCAGGTCTCTCCACAGATGTTCTATGAGGTTTAAGGCTGGGCTTTGGCTGGGCTACTCAAAGACTGCCCTGAAGCCAGTCTTGGCTGTATGCTTTGGGTCATTGTTGTGCTGAAAGGTGAACTGTCGCACCAGTCTGAGGTCACGTTCACTCTGGAGCAGATTTTCTTCATGGACCTCTCTGTATTTGGCTGCATTCATCCTTACTTTAATTCTGACCAGTCTACCTGTCCCTGCCTCTGAGAAGCACTCCAATAGCATGATGCTGCCACTACCATGCTTCATAGACATGGTATTAGCCAGGTGATGAGCAGTACCTGGTATTTGCCACACATAGTGCTGATGGTTAGTCCAGGTACGGTTAATTCACGGGATTACGTATAGGACTCCCCTGCTATTGTGTGTCTGGATCTCTGGTCTGAGTGAATATTTCTGAGGAAGACAGTGAAAACACCTTTGACTCCACAATAGAGTGACCCCATTTTATGTTGGCAAACCTAATCTGAGACTAAATTAAATTTTCCTAAACAAAACTCTATTTAGTCCAGGACTAAACTTAATCTATGAGTCTGTGAAACCGACCAAGAAATTATTGTGATTATTTGACATTTTTTACAATCATCTCCCTGTTGTTGCCTGAGGAGAGTGCAAGGAGAGGGAGGTTGAGAGGGAGAGGTAGGGGGAGGGTGACAGGCGGGGGTGGGGGAAGTGCGGGATCAGTTTAGAATAAAAAGTGTTGTATAATTCTGTAAGCAAAATATAGTGTTTTACACCTCATAAGACCCATAATATCATTTCCGTGTCCTTTTGGAGTCTCCAAATGCTTAGATATAGTTCAGAAGAAACAATGCAGAATGTCATTTTTTGTGATATTGTCATCGAATCTGAAAGGGGAAGCTTCCACATCCACTGTGTTTGAGCATCTGTAACTTTGTTTGAATTTTTTTTGTAGTAATATTTAGAGTAATTGGATTACCTTTCAGAAAAGACCAGAATTACGGGTTAAAAAATAGTAACCTTTTATTTTTGGTCAGTCATTTTCAAGCTTGTGTTAAGATAAGGACTGATACATAAGGGGTTTATTTATACCTACATTATGAAATTAAACTGAAATACCAAAAACAAAAACAAAGTCAGCGAAAATGCAAGAATGAAGTTGTTCTCATTTATTTTGCAATAAATTACTGAGAATCAAAAGTGTAAAACAGGTAAACCTATACATCATCTGAATCATAAACTCATTGACGAGTTTAGGGGGAGTGAATGTTTGCTTAGGATGCATTAAGATTGCCTCCTATACATTTCATTTCTATACAGTCCAGTCCATAAATATTTGGACTGTGGTACAATTTATTTTGTTCTGGCTCTGTATTCCAGCACATTGGGTTTGAAATATCAGCCTCCACAGGCCGCTTGGCACCTCCCCCTCTCCGAACCTCCACCTCACGTTCACGACTACTGTCTGTTCTGGCTCCACGGTGGTGGAATGAACTCCCCGTTGAGGTCAGAACTGTAGAATCTCTCCCCACCTTCAAGCGCAAGCTGAAGACACACCTCTTCAAGCAGCACATCTCCCCATCCCTCCCTACCTCCCTGTGAACTTTAATTGTTGTCTCTGTGACTTGCTTTGTGTATCAGTATTTTTAGTTGGCTAGGTAAGCAGTGTTTGGATAGTTAACTTTGTTCACTTTTGCTCTGTTGTTTGTTTCTTTGTTGTACAGGTAGCAGTTGAAATTGTACTTCCCTCGAGGGTCTTTCAGCGAACTTATCCCTGGTTATGGGTATGCACTTTGTTGTATGTCGCTCTAGATAAGAGCGTCTGCCAAATGCCAATAATGTAATGTAATGTAATGAAATGAAATAATTCATATGAGGTTAAAGGGAAGATTGTATTCGAGGGTATTTACATTCATACTGGGTGATCCCTGTAGGAATTACGTCAGAACTCAACCTCAACCTCTTTACAACCTTTCCCACACAACATTATCACTAAACAACACAAACTCCCATTGGTTATACTGCAGTGATTCATTGTCTACCACACAAGGCCAGTCTGTGTCATTATAAGCATTCCAAAGCTTAACCCAAATCCCCACCCTTGTAGGCAAACCATTTCTCTCTGACTCCCTATTTTGTCTAGTGCTTGCAAAATATCCATTGCATTTAGCCACTCAATTAATCAGGTTAAAGCAAGGACATATGTCGTAGCAATAGATTGTAGCAACTCTACAGAGAGACTAGCAGGTCTAGGACAACACACATTTTTATCAATAGAACAAGTACCAAGGCCAGGAAAGGTTCATAGTACCAGAGAATGGTAAAGGGAGATCACGTGACTTATTAGGAAGATGGTTGCCTAATAGGGTTTGTTATTAAACGTTGTTTTACCTTTGCAAATGTAGCAATCCAATGTAAACACCAGTCGCATCATGTGAGCTCAATCATTGATCTCAATCTGTTTTCTTTAATTCTCATTTATTAACAAGTGTGCTGATGATCTGACTAATCATTCAGAAATTAACACACAATGATGCATACAATTGATAAAAATCAGTTTTAATCACTAAGCAGCGCCATAGTCAGTCGGGGTGATCGAGTACAGCATGATTTGTATCTGTATCTGTTCAACCAATAATATTGTCTGCATCCTTATCTGCACTCAGAAGTGGGTGTGGTTGAAAGTGGCTGGAGCATTGTCCCAACATTTTCTTTGATAACTTTTAAACTATTTTACATGCAATTTGCAGTGAATGCATTGCAAAGCCAAGACTTTCACCTTTACTACGAGCAGTAGGACATTTGCTTGCTACTCGACATCAAAATCAGGTGATTCTTTTATCAATGTTGGGAAGTTTTAACTAGCAGAAAAATAAGATGCAAATTAGGTGGAAAGTTAGGGCAAAGGCCCCAAAACACCATAAACATAAGAAGAAAAAAAGAAAAGTCCTTATAGAAGTGATAGGGTGAAAGGCATAGGCCAAAACTGCCACAGCTGAGTAACATGAGCAGGTGCCTTATGTTTTACTGACTACAGGCCAGCCTGTTGTTTGGCCTATATCTTTGACCGTTTTCGCCCCCCTGAATTCTCAGCCTCATGTTGACAAATGTCAATAACAGACTGCAAAGGCAATCAAAAGCGTAGAATCAAGACTAGATACTAAAAGCTATACCTGCACCAAGGAACAACTGAATACACAGTTTAAAAACAGCTGAGAAGCTGACTGTCTGATTACTTTTAGTCCCCTACAATAGGGGGACTATGCATAAAAAGTGATTATTCCTACATGAATCACCCAAAATGGATGTAAATACAAATTAAAGGTGACAGTCTGCACTTCAACCTCATAGTCGTTTTTTCATTTTAAATCCTACGCAGTACAGAGGCAAAACAACAGAAACTGTACCACTGTCCAAAAACGGACTGCACTGTATACATACAACCAGTGAGCACTTTATTAGGTAGACCTGTACAGCAGCTTGTTAATGCAAGAAGAAGAAATGTGATATAAGTGACTTTGACTGTGGAATGATTGTTGATGCCAGACAGGGTGGTTTGAGTATCTCAGAAACTGCTGATCTCCTGGACATTGTTATGTGCAACGCATTGTTAATGAGAAAGGTCAGAAGAGAATGACTGGTCAAATCTGACAGGAAGGTGACAACAATGCAAATAACCACACATTACAACAGTGGTATGCAGAAGAGCATCTCTGAACACACAATGCATCATAACTCGAAGTGGATAGGCTAAAGCAGTAGAAGACCAATAAATTGAAAAAATAATCATAAATTACATTACATTATTGGCATTTGGCAGACACTCTTATCCAGAGTGGCGTACAGTTGATTAGACTAAGCAGGAGACAATCCTCCCCTGGAGCAATGCTGGGTTAAGGGCCTTGCTCAAAGGCCCAATGGCTGTGCGGATCTTATTGTGGCTAGACTGGGGATCAAACCACTGACCTTGCGGGTCCCAGTCATGTACCTTAACCACCATGCTATAGGCTGCCCAACAACAAGATGAAATATTCTGATTTTGTATTTTTTATCAATGAGCAGCAATTATTTCTTAGTTTTTTTCAATCCAGCCCGTCAGATTGCGACTGGATTTCCTTTGCTTTCACCCATGCTTCATACCTGATGCGTAGTTCAGTGGATAAGGCACTCGATAACCAAGGATTGCAGCACAATTAAATACAGTAGTACTTGCTATGTATGGACTCCCTTAGGTTTATCAGTTATCAGTTTTTTGTTTTGTTTCGCCTGTTTGGACTGCCTGTTGGTTTTTGATCCTCTGCCTGTGACTGTGACCATTCGGTGGATTACTGGTATTGTTTCCTATTTGCCGGTGTAGGGACTACAACTTCCACATTCCCACAGGAAAATTCTGCGACGTCCACCACGAATGACGTCTAACTTGGTTCAGCCAATCCCGTAATGGCGGGAGCAATAAACGGTCCCGTATAAGAGCAAGACACGTTCTTGGGATCTCTCTTCTGCTTTTTCTGCTTCTTCTGCTTCTTCTGCTTCTACTCTTCGACGCACCCTTTTTGGCCATTCGCTTCAGCTCATCTGCTCCGAGACTCGGACAGAGGCTGAATGCTGCACAGCGCACTACCAGGCCTACGGACACACCCAGTTACCTCGCGGTAACTACGTGGCCTATAGTGAGTGGAAATTGTTGTACGCGGAACGCTACATCAGTTTACCCCAATAAAGCTCAACAACGAAACAGCAACGAACTTTTACACCTGGAAAAGGACCAGCGGATCAGACGACAACGCGCTGCTAAGACGGGAACACCCCAGCCTGCGCATCTCTCCCGGACACCATTCACAGCACCATCGCCGCTTCTACAAGGACAGCATGTCTTTTGGATCCAGCAATGCGTATGGACTCAGTAAGAAAACAAACATTCAGGCATAGCCAGTGTTTAGTTTAGTCTTAACTGTTCTTGTGAATCTGTGTTTCAATATTTACCATCCAACCATTGTAATGTGTTTGGTTAGCTACATATATATGTACGTGAATTGATTGGCCGTCTTTTGCGCATATATAGAGTAAAACTACGCAAGTAGTCCCTTCTCACAGCTAACTCTAATTTATTACCACACCCAGAACTCTAGCTTACTCAAGCTAGCTACTCCCACCTTTCCTTTGTTCAAGCGACACGCGCGATCGCGCGCACCCACACATACACGCCCTAACTTAACATAATAACTTCCCCTACTAATTCCCGTTCGTTTATCTGTTATGTGTTTGTATGTTTGTTTAATAAATATATTTTATTAAACCCCGGTGTCCGTTTTGGAATCGCATAGACATTAAAGAGTTAAAGAAGTCTTTCGAAGAACTTCCAACCTTCAGGTTATCGGCATGTTCAATCATTAATATTGGTTATTTTAATTAATTAAAATACTAAATTTGTGGTTTGATATTTCTGATAACAGTAATTTTATGAGACTGATTACTTTTCGCAGTTATACTGCTACACAACGTTTAACTGGCGCCCCGGTTTCGTAGAGAGTAAAATCCCTGCGTTATTTGGCGGCCCGTGCGAGGACCCTACATAATTTGGAGTCGCGTGCGAGGACCCCTACACCGGACACCAAACCTTTGCCTGGACTATCGATTATGAACTGCCTATTATGCATCATTCCTGTTTGCTGGATAAAGACTTTAACTTCTGTGGTCTCGCAATTGGGTTTGTTGTTCTGGTGCCTGACAAAACCCAAATGAAACTGCACAAAATTTACACACATACAAAGGCCAAAGATCACCTGGAGCAAAGTTGGCAATCAGAACATCTTGCCTACATTGTCTATATTACCTACATTCAATGGATCACTAGAGCTAGCCAGTCAGCCACAATAATCTGTATCCATTCAAAAACAAAAAAATATTTTCAGATTGAATAAAAGTCTTTCACTGTGTTTAGGCTTCTGTAATTTTGCTTTAGTAATACTTTGCTCTTGAAAAACAAACTCGAAAGGGTCATCTTTCAGGAGGGAACAGATGCCTGTAGTCAAAATGGTTTAAGAATAGTAATCATTTTATTTTGGGGTATGCCATTTTCAAGCTTGTGTCAAGAAAAGGGCGATACTTGAGGGGCTAATTGACCATGTTGCTTTTAAGTACTGCTCGAGATATTGCATACTTTGTAAATGGTAAATGTGTGCATTTATATAGCGCCTTTATCCATAGCTCTGTACAATTGATGCTTCTCATTCACCCATACACACACTCACACAGCCAACAGCCATACAAGGCACCATCCAGCTTGTCAGGAGCTGTTAGGCTAGGTGTCTTGCTCAGGGACACTTCGACACACCCAGGGATTGAAACGGCAACCCTCCAACAGCCAGAAACTGTTCTACTTCCTAAGACACGTCACTTCTCTCTTTCGTAGACCTTTTCAGAATATTCCAAACATTAGGTCCTCCCATATCCCCTGCAAACTCATTCTCAATACTCTCCTTTCCCTACTATATCTATTACTGTTATTGATAACATGGGAAATAGTTTCTATCCTCCACAGAAATCACACCTACCTGACTCATGCTTCTTCTTTAGTGAGCTACTTAATCCTAACAGTGAGCTATTAAGTAGCCCAAGTCTTAATCTAGATAAAACTTCATCCTCATTCCTGTTTCCACCTCCAGCCTTTGTACCAGTGGGTGGATGGCAAATAACTGCTTTCTTGGCTCCATTCCTCCTCCCATTTCCTTTGACTATAATCTTTGATTAGTCCTTCTGCTTCTGATACATACCTCAATTTGTATTTTATCTGTCGTTAAAGCACGTTTACAATTGCACACACACCAACTATCTTATTACCTAGTCCTCCTATGTGAGCTGGTATCCAACCAGACTTAATATATAGCTCCAATCTCTGGGTTCTATGTAAAGACATTAATATCCCAGAGCAAATCTTGCCTATATCCTACATTTAGCTGTTCTTAGTGGTGTTACCTCCTCCACCCATTGCAATGCCATAATTATCGCAACATATTTACCGATATGTCATATCCTTCTGGCTTGCTTTACATCAAACTCTGGAATAAGAAAAGCAGCATGCTCTACCTCTCTTTGGATCTTTAGGCCCATCTGTAAATATTTGTAGAAAGCCATAATATTTATTGATGTAGGTGGGAGGCAATTATTCCATAGTTTCCACCCTCCTGATCCCTTACCTGTTTTGCCAGGTTATTGCCTCTTCCTCTGGCTGAGGCAAAAACCAAGGAGGAATTGCCAGAAGTGTTGTTGGAAGTCTTATTTAAAATACTGAACATTTTTGCTTTTTCTTTCACTACCCAACTAAAACTATTTACCATATTTTTCATGTGTTCCCAACAGAGTTCAGTTACATTCAGTTCAGTTCTAAAAGCACCACATTCCCAATGCTTGAACTTGATTATGGTCAAGTTTTCCCAGCAGTGACTTTGATGATAAACTATAAGCTATACACCCAAAATCAAAAAATGATGATTGATTTGTTTTCAGAGCTGATCAGTCTGCACCCAACTCCTTGCCAACATTTTGTAATATTTTTTTCCATATGAATTTTTCATGTGGGCCTGGAATGAAACCAGACCCACAGAAATCTAAAAATATTAACTCTTTCAACTCATGTCCATATCATTTTGTGTTTGTATTAAATTTGTATTCTCTGCAATTTTTTTCCTTGAGAAAAATACAGCATTTCTTTTTTCTACTGAGAATCTAAAGCCCTATTTCAAGGACTACATTGTCCGGTCTCTGTGTTCTCTCTCTTCACTCTTCTCCAACTATGTCTCGCCCTGCTGCTCCCAATGCTCGGACAGAGGCCAAGTTCTCCACAGCAACTAGGCCTCACAAACATGCATTATTTACCTCATTGTAACTATGTTTATAGGCCTTAACAAAGTGAAATCTGGCAAACACACATCACTGCATCAGCTGACCACAAGGAAGTGCAGAACAAACTTTTCCACACGGAAAAAGGACCAGCTGACATCTTTCAAAGACCGAACGGACCAGGCGACATTGCACAGCACACAGGAAAGATCCCAGCTTTGCACATATCCCTGCTGAAGACATCCACAGCATTCACGGCTCCCCATTCCTTTTGAACACCCACAGCCATTCTGGAGACAACAACATGTATGAACGGACTCAGTAAGACTCAACAAATTTGCTTATTTATAGAGTTAAACTACACACATTGTCTCTCTCCTCTCGCAGCTAACCATCTGACTCACCCACTCGGAACTCTAGCTAAGTAACCATATTGGTCTATTTGGTGAATAACCGAGAAGTTACTTCTATCACTTCCCTCTCTGATGAGTGATACTTGAAACAAAGTTAGGTTATTCCACCACGCTGATGGGCCCACTAACGCTACCTTTACCCTTTCCTAGCTTTGTTCAGATATAGGACACGTGTGCTTACATGCGTGCATCTCACCTAGCTCTGCCTGTTAGCACTTACAACCTTCAAGTTATCTGAATATATTTGACCATTAATATTGGTAACTGAAATGAAATTAAATGAAATTTCCACAGGTTAGAGGGTTATAAGACTGATTACTTTTTGCAGTTGCTACACCACATAATTGTCGCAATACGTGAGGATTACTGCAATTCTACACATATAGTTAAGACATATGGGAAAACTATATACTTTTATTTCAATATATTTATGAAATAAAAAACATTGAAACATGATAGTAATTGCACTTGGTCATCAGTAAATTGTCCAGCAGGGCAATCACTCCAAACATACATTAAAGTCAAGGGTTAAGTAAAAACAACATCCATGCTCTGCAAGACTGCAAGTCTCCGGACTTAAATCCCACCAAAACCTGAATTGGTCTGAACTGACCAATCAATGATTCTGAAAAGTTCTGCATGGAGGAATGGCCAAAAATCCCTCCAAATAGGAAAAGACTCATGGCTGCCATCTTTGCCAGGGGTGTTTGCACAAAGTATTAAACCTGGGGGGCCAATAATGGTGGAACCTGTTTTTCAGGGAAATACATTTTTAAAATGTAAGACTTTGGTTGATTCTATTGAGTCATTAATAAAGCACACTACTTTACACATGTTGGAGAATAAAGCTCATGCCAATGCACTGTATTATTATTATTATTATTTTGTTTACATATCTACATTCTTTGTGCATATTTATCAAGGGTGCTAATAATTCTGGAGCCCCCTGTATATCTCTGTCAATGTTTGAATACACATCATAAATTACATGATTACACTTCCCTGCAGGGTACCATTCTCTACATTTAGATATTTAATTCTATTTAAGGCTCTATTATTCCCAATCTTTTAATCTTGATTAATGAACCATCTTTCCACATTAAGTCATAGGCATTTTCACAGCAGCAAGTATCTTCCTATTAATTAATTTCTGACTCTTATTTCTGAGAATTGAGTCTGTGGTGCCTCTACCTTTTTCGGAAACCGCTTTGATAACAAGATATAAGATTCCAAATAATAGGTAGGCTAAATATTTCTGTTATCATACATTCTATTATTTTACAGATGGGATGTTGGTGCTCTAGTTATTGGGCATGGTGTGATTAAGCTTCCTAATTGGTACAATTACTGCTTATTTCCAGCTTCAGTCTACCTTTCACCCTTCCAGTCCAAGTCTAACAGAACTTCTAATGAAATGTCACACAGGTCGTTCAACATGATTAACTTCATCCGTGAATATATTCTATCTCACACATTTTCACTCTTAGGTCATGTTCTCAGAACTATAAATTTAGGCAAACACATTAACTAACGCATCAGCTTTCTCTTCATCTTTCACAGCTAACCCTCCCTTACGCTCCAAAACAGGAAAACCCCATTCCCTTCTCACACCGCTCATCTTCCCCTTTCTCCTATGTGAAGTGAACGCAGCATGACCGGCCATCTGATACACACGCTTGCTTTTAGTCAGGCACTGTGAGAAGACACAAAATTGAGTGGAAGACACGCCCCGATTCAATACACTAGCTTACGTGGGAATTTGAGAGGACCCCACTGGCCCTAAAAGCAACATGGCTGCTAGCAGTGGGAAGTCGGTTTTATTCGTTTGCTTGGGTAAGAAAGGTGTTGCTTGTCATTCCGCTCAAAAAAAGTTTTGTGGCATGCACGTCGTAAATGTTGATTAATACAGCGGTATTTGGAACTACATAAAAACATGCAAATGTTTGCACATGCTATACATCCACCATCTGGTCATCGCAGTGAGTTCGCAGCAACAACAACGCATATAGTTTAACGTTATTCACTAGCAGTGAGCCAATAATCGACTAATGTGGACATTGGGATTCTGGGGTGTCATATATATTGGATACTTACTTGGATACTTCCAAGATTAATTGCAAACACACGTCTGTATACCGGTAGCTAACGTTAGCAAATCGTATGCTAATTTAGCAAGCACGCCATACTGGTCGCAGCCAGCAAAACGTGGAAAGTTTAAGAGAATTACACGCTCGCTGTTAGGTTAGGTTTCACAGAACGTAAATCTTCACTTGCTTACAGTTGCATTGAAAGATCATACTTATTTGGCACTCAATGGCGTCAAGCAGCAATACATAATGACACCGAACTAACTATCAATGCGAGGGTGACGAAAAGGTCCACGGCGGCTCAGTTAACTAGCTAACCAAAGAAATTAATTTAGCTATCGGTAGTTTTGGATTTAGTCTATCGCAATTGGTAAAGCAAGGGAGATTATGGTCGCAAGCCACAAACGAATGAGCACAGAGTTACCTATCGTACATTCAAACTGTGGCGCACCTATAACTGCTCCCTCCTTATAATTTATTTTACAACCGGATCCTGTAAAACGAAAGGATTGTCTTAATCTTCACTGCTTTATTTTTTTAGGCTGATGAAGTGGCGACCGGAATTTCCTAAATACATTATTGACATAGAAAACGTAAGATGTAAACGTAATAATCAGGCTGGTTCGAAATCAGCTCGGTACCATTTCACTATTATGAAAAAACTGAAACTATGACAAAACTATCAAGTGCATACAAAATTATTGTACATTTAGGGTTTTTTTTTACAATAATTGATAATTATCGTTCATCTGGCAACACTGCATGCACCAAATGGGAAGTATAACCTCTTTTTCTCGTTGCCTGTTTAGTCATCTGTCCTTCAAAGCCAACTTGGCAGCATGTGGACAAGCTCTTTTAGAGTTCATAGCGAACTCTGCCGTCGTTTTCAGGCACCATTCATTTAATGGAAGAAGTTAATCACAAAGAATTTGGTGAAGGATGCATCAATGCTCCCTTCAAATCAAATGAAGGCACCTTAGAAGGCATACTTTTTGGCACACTTTGGAATAGGATGGCACTGAACGCCTTCCTGCCTTAGAATGCCGTCTAAGGAAACATTTTTGCGGTTCTGGACACATCCAGTGTGAAAGTCCGTTCAATGGTAGTTTTTCTCCTGAGGAATGTGGTTTATCATTATGGTTGCTTGTTCGCAAACCCCAGATTCTAAAACACTTGGATTCATGTGAATTTAACCAATAATTATACAGGAAACAATAATTAACAACACAACTTGGTTCATGGTCCAGAAGACCATTCTAGCTCACTATGTTCCAAACAGCACCTGAAGCTACTGCTAAGGTTTTGCGCTCTGTTATGCAGGCACATCTATTAAATCTTTATATGATTAATCTTAAAAATCTTAATTAAAAACCGATACCGTCTATGTAAAACAATGTGTGGACGTGCGTGAACAGTTTTACCAGGAACACTTTTGGCTGCGCCGTATAAGCCTGCCCAGTTCATGACTTGTACCAAGTTTTATGAAAATGAAAGGAATTAGACTTTACATGCACACAAAAACCAAAGCTGATCTGGAAGTAATTTCTTATGTATTTGTGATGAAAATTGCACTGTTCGGAACATTGTGAGCTTACTTGGTGTTCGGAAAACACGGTGAGCCCACGTTAGCCTATAATTTTTGAAGTTCAACAATATAAAAAAAACACATTTCGAAACATAAGATTTTGCAAGGTAGCTAGTCTAATAGTTATAATTAGTTTTCAGTACCTCAATGTCTGTTTTCTCGTTAATTTGCCTGTCCTGGGTGTAGTTCAGGCAGTAAAGGTATCACCACCCATTCTTCCACAAAGACATTCATTTTACAAGTTAACTAAGCTAAATGTAACGAGGGGCTAACAATATCCTTTACATAAATCGACTTTGATTCATTTATGTAGAGACTTCGGAATGCATTGGCTGGAGTTGCGAGCTGTCCGGCCACTTGGAATCCTAGTTTTGTAAATTAGATCACTTCTATAATTATTATATCATTAGTAGCTCTTTTGTCTAGACGCTGCACCTTTAAAGTAATTACTTGCATGCAAGTAGGTTTAGAGTTAGTTATTTTCTATGGACAGGGTGGCTTGTAGTGTAGTGATTCAGGTACATGACTGGGACCCACAAGGTCGGTGGTTCAATCCCCAGTGTAGCCACAATAAGATCCGCACAGCCGTTGGGCCCTTGAGCAAGGCCCTTAACCCTGCATTGCTCCAGGGGAGGATTGTCTCCTGCTTAGTTTAATCAACTGTACGTTGCATTGGATAAGAGCGTCTGCCATTAATGTAATGTACTGCCACTGTGTTAACCTCAGTTCGTGGCCTGAGCAGCCCAATGCATCCTATCAAATCATGTTCAGTCTTACAACCATTTATTAATTACCAATGGTAGTTATGTATCTGCTGAAACATGGAAGTGAAGTTCATTCAAATTCTAATTGAGAGGGGAGTGAAAATGAATGGAGATGGGCTTGGGTTGAAGAAAATTATGTCGACGGGCAACCGTTTAACACTTGGTGCCAGAAACTTTGTGAAGCTGGTTGTTATTTCTGCATGGTGTGCAACAGGACATTTATACGCTTATAATGATGATCTTGGCAATGTTATAAAGTTATACAGTTGTTCCGATACCAGTATCAGAAATGCCTCGGCAAGTATGCATGTCTATGTACCGATCCGAAACCACATAATTTATCGTGATGATGTCTCATTTACGCTACTCAGGCAAACAACAACACATGCGTTGTTAGCAGAGAGTGCAGTAGAAGCTAGCAAAATGTCAGCAATTTGGCAATATTTTATATAATCTTAAAAAAAAAGATAAAAAAAGAGACATGACCCCTACATACGGGTAAACGTTATATACGTCTATATATATTTTTACGCACAGGTATTGGATCGGTACTAGGTATCGGCTGATGCACAAGTTCAGGTATCGGAATCAGTA
Organism: Conger conger; assembly: GCF_963514075.1. Classification (NCBI taxonomy): domain Eukaryota; kingdom Metazoa; phylum Chordata; class Actinopteri; order Anguilliformes; family Congridae; genus Conger; species Conger conger. The sequence continues at coordinate 36,096,863 of NC_083764.1, forward strand.
TTGGGAAGGAAAAAATTATATATAGTTGTTTATAGTTAAGGTGGGCCGCCTTAAACGTTGGATTAGCTTGGAATGTCCTGAAAAAGAAAGAAACCACTGGCGTACTGAGACATCGAACACGTTGACTGAGGAAAACAACAGCAGTTGATGAGAGATTGTGAGAGCTGTGAAGAAAACCCCACCAACATCAGTCAGGGATATCACAAACAATCTCCACAGGGCAGGGGTGAAGGCATCTCAATCAACTGTTCAGAGAAGACTTAGTTAGCAGCAATAGAGAGACTACACCACAAGGTGCAACCTTCAGTTTGACATCTTGCTTTTAAAAGCTTAAAAACTATATATTTTCCCTGAATTGGCATTAAGACATGCAGATTATGAAAGTCAAGATATGATCTACAAAACTAAGATAAAAGCCTATAACAGCCAAAAATAAACATTTTGACGAAATGATTGATTGATTTATGTGAAATTGGCGGTCGCAACTTACAACGGATTATGATAGAGCACGTCACATACACTACCATTCAAAAGTTTGGAGTCACCTTGTCTTTCTGCTTTTTCTGATTTATTTTCTGTATTGTAATCAAATAATTAATATGTGGTTAAGGCACAGACTCAGAGCTTTTATTACAGGTAATGTTCATAAATTCTTATTCCACCATGTAGTAATTACAGCACTATTTATATGTAGTCCCCAATTTCACATATTTTTGGTTGCATATTCTTTGCATGCCATGACTTCTTGATGTCTGTGACCCATCAATATAATCAGAGTCGGGATATCTTATTTTCAGCTTGTCCTACAAGTGATACTAAAACCCATTTCTTTGGGAATTGGGGGTTGGAACCACATTCAGCTGTAAATTATGCTGATACAGTATGCAACACATTTGTTGGCTAAATGGCTTTTAGTCATCAAGTGTCAGATATGCAGTAGATACTACAAGAATTCAGTTCAACAGGAAAAATTGTCAGGAAAAGAAATGATTGTTTCTGACTTTGATGATGATGATGATGGGTCACAGACATCAGGAAGTCATCGCATGCAAAGGATATGCAACTAAATACAAAAAATGACTCTTTCACATTGTGAAATATGTGGGGACTACATCTAAAAAGGGCTGTAGTTACTACATGGTGAAACCAAAATGTATAAAAGTACCATTTTATATAAGATTCCTGCGCTTTGACCACATATTGTTTGATTACAGAGAGAATAAAATATTAAATCAGAAAAAATAGAAAAAGACAAGGTGACCTCAAACTTTTGAACGGTATTGTATATGTGGCGAATAACTTGAATTATGTTCACTGTTTCTCAAAAGCAAAAAATTTGATACACATTCTGTTCCCTCCCTCACAAAGTAGGTGACTGCGCATGCTCGTGTGAACCATTTAATTAGTTTTGTATCTTCAGAGTTGGTACATGCAATTCTTCTAAGTGCACAGATAAACTCTTTGTTTTCCTTTAAATAAGGGAACATTTGCCGATCCCCAATTGCTGAAGCCGTCTTCAGGAAAATGGTAACAGACAATGGCGATACAAATAATGTAAGTGTGCTAACTTCTTGCATTTTAAATCTCCCTAGACTGGACATTCAACCGTGTGAAGGAATTGTGAATTGTGTACTCTTTGTATCCCATACAGTCTGTGACTCTGCTGTGATCCTATTTACTATTGAGAAGTTATTATAATCTTACACTACACAGAGGATTGATTATGTGGCTTTATTGATCAGTTTTTCTTTGGTCTACAGTGCAGTCCATGTGTATTTGGACAGTGGTACAATTTCTGTTCTTTTGGCTCTGTACTCCGATTAAATGAAACAAATGAGGTCAAAGCAAATGGCTAACCTGGTCCAGGGCAGATTCAGGCTATCGTCTTGAAACATATAAAAGCACTGCCCTTTGAACAATCAACTCTTTGGAAAGGGGCTTCTCTCCCGGACGTTCCCGTAGAATTCCGGGGTGTATTTGGCTGGCTTTCTTTGTGGTCACACTATGCAAAAGATACAGGCTAGAAACGACATAACGCAAGCTTCTTGAACCCTGCACGTCAATATCGACTTCCCTTAATTCTTGAGTTTAAGAATAAACTTTAGTGTGAATTTAATAAACCTTTTGGCTTCAGACATTTTAAATAGCCTATCGTGTGTCAAGTTTAAGTTTTAGGAGCTTGAGAATGTGTAGCATAGTTTCCGCAGCTGAAATGAACTGTAGGAAAATTTGTGAGATTATTTGTTAAGAGTGGCATGATAGCCTAAATAAGGTTTTAACTAATAAATCTACACTAGCCTGTTTTTAGTTTTTTTTGCAACCCTTAGCTTTGTTGGCAGAATCAAGGTTACTTTTTGCAATTTGCCTATGAGTATTTTATGTTCTTTATATCCGTCCATTATACACTCACTGAGCACTTTATCAGGTAGACCTGTGCACCAGTTTGTTAATGCAAATATTTAATCAGCCAATCATGTGGCAGCAACTAAGTGCATACGAGCATGCAGACATGGTCAAGAGGTTCGGCTGTTTTTCAGACCAAATGTCAGAATGGGGAAGAAATTTAATCTCAATGACTATGACTGTGGAATGATTGTTGGTGTCAGATCTGAATATCTCAGGAACTGCTGATTTCCTGGGATTTTCACGCACAACAGTCTCTAGAGTTTGTGTAGAATGGTGCAAAAACCAAAAAACATCCAGTGAGCAGCAGTTCTGCAGGCAAAAACACCTTGTTAATGAGAGAGGTCAGTGGAGAATGGCCAGACTGGTCAAAGTTTACAGGAAGGTGACAGTAATGCAAATAACCGCACATTAAGACAGTGTTATGCAGAAGAGCATCTTTGAACACACGTGTCAAACCTCTTACATGGATAGGCTACAGCCGCAGAAGACCAATAAGTTGAAAAAATATGTCTACTAAATACCTAATAAAGTGCTCACTGAGTGTATTTGTTCATATCAGTATTTTTCTCAGGTGAGAAATACACCACTCTTGTTGCCTACAGCCCATGTGACACTGTTATAGGCATACACCGCCAGTTTTATGGGAGCGGGCATAGCTTTTGGTTAACAAAGCCTGTCTTCACTTTGCAAGTTGATAACAATTTTCATAGTACTGGTAAAGCCCAAATGCGGTTGTTTGGTTCTGTGAAGCCAGGTTACACAAAGAAACCCTGGGTATGCTAAACTCCCATCGTAGTACACCCCCCCCAGCTACTCTGAAGCAGCTGAGAATCCAACTGTCCATTTACATGTGGGAATGTGCATAAAAAGGCATGTGATTCCTACATGGATCAGATCAGCTGTAAATATCCTTAAATTGAAGGTGGCAGTCTGCACTTTGACCTCATATGCATTATTGAAATCATTGTTTTGGGGCAGCATGTAGCGTAGTGGTTAAGGTACGTCACTGGGACCTGCAAGGTTGGTGGTTTAATCCCTGGTGTAGTGCCCAGCTGTTGGGCCCTTGAGCAAGGTCCTTAACCCCACATTGCTCCAGAGGGGATTGTCGTCTGTAAGTCACTGGATAAAAGTGTCAGCTAAATAACAAGTAATGTAAAATTCAAATGAGCTGGAGTACGGAGCCATAAGAACAGAAATTGCGCCACTGTCCAAATGCTTACGGACTGCACTGTATGTCAAAACACTGTATTTAAAGGCATACTAGACAGGATTTCTTTCCTTGTTTTTCCCTCCTATGTTTACACCAAAAAGTCTGTGCTCCCATTCTTAACCACACCGACACCCCTAAGATGATTCTGGCTAGATGTTGGTAGCTTTGTAAAATGATATTTGTGTGATGGCAATGAGCTAAGCAGTCTAATATGATTTGTTACTCCTGTTAGCATTTAGTTTGTAGCGAGTTGGCCTATCACGTCTCTTTCAAAAGTAGCTTATTCATGCCAGTCAAGCAATTACTTGTGTGTAAGTTCTTGCAATTAAAACAAGCTCATGCCTAAGCATATAATGAAAATATAGGTGCAATGCTCATTATTCAGGGTGCTTTTTGAATTTACGTAAACTTATCTGCTACTATATATACAATAGAGAATGTGGTTTAAAAATGGAAAAGAGGGAAGTAAATCCTTTCCTTTTGCTGTACCATAGATTGTACAGTGAGGTCTGTAAGTATTTGGACAGTGGTACAAAAACTATTGTTTTGATTTGTTTGGGGGATTGGATGTGTACCCATGTCACAGGTGCCAGGCTGTTGTGGCTGCGTATGGTTCTTCCCCCCGCTACTGAGGCTCCTGACTGTTTGTTCAATGAGTAAAATGTAAAATTACCAATATGTCTTGTTTGTTCCTTGTTACTGATAGATTTCAATCATCCAATCCCCAAAACAACTCAAAACAATAGAGTCAATACCAACAGGAGAATACACTGTTTGACACTGGCAGGGAAATTTGACACATTTCACTTTGGACCCCACCCACACAATCAGCTGTGCTGCTCATCCCACAAATGCATGATCCTTACAAATACTTACATCATTGTAAAAGGAAATTAACAGTGAACAGCTTTCCAATGATATAAGATACAATGCTGGGTCATTCTACGAAAACGTGCCATTTTGCGTTCTGAAAATCAGATTTTCAAAGTATTGTTTTTGTTGTGTTTAAGGATTTATTTGGATTAAGTCGACCCTTACCTGTCAGAAAAAAATGTGGTGCCATCTCAGGTTATCTTACTTATTTATTTATTTTCTTAAAATAATCAACATGCACAAGTGTGTTTTGTCAACCTGTTACACACATCAAATTGTATTTAAAATTATTTGAAGTCATACTTATAATAAATCTGGTATATTATGAAAGATACATCATCCCTGTTTACATTAAGAGTGTTTATAAATTAAAATAATGAGGAATATGTTTTTTTTACATGGATGAATACACTCATGTGCAATCTGCTCAGTCATTGTATCTTAGGTTTTAGGAAAAAATCATGAAAACAAACTAATGTGTTTATAAGCATATCCTAACTACTTAAGGGGGGTATTGTTATATTTTACTTAACATATCAAAAGAGTTTATGTATATTTGACTTTTATTTCTATTCATTAAATAAGAGTATTATAAGAGTAACAGGATTGACGGTAGCATACCTGTTCAGGAGATGAGTTTGTTTTTAGACTGTAGTCTAAAAGTCTTAAGTGGATTTGGCATAGAACATTATGGAAATGAATGAGGACACTGAAGACATATATGTAAAACAGTTATTTTATTAAAATTATGAAAGAGTTAAAACTAAAATAATTTGCATCAAAATGAAATGATGCTATCTGATGCATCCTCTCAAATACAATCAGTGTCAATTCAAATCATCTCCCAGGAATTTCTGATGAAAAACAGCAGAGCAGCCTCCCCATTAATAAACTGAGCTGCAAGTTCAACAAACTGGCCTGGATTCCTCAAGTTCAAGTCAGAGCCTTTTTCTCTCCTTCTTTGATCTTAAACGCCCCTCATGATGTTGCCTGCAACACAATGAAATAACAAACACATTTAGGGACAAAACATGCTATTTGTAGTATAAATATTATTTAAAATTATGTATTGTATAAATAATTCTGGTTTTGAACACACAGTAAACATTGGGACATGGCAGGGAAAGGGTTAATAGTAACAGGGTTGACGGTAACAGGGTTGACGAAATATGTTTTTGGCAGCCATTACTAGCCTTGTGGTTAACACAATGACACCACATGGTGTGCATTCTTGAGAGGCTAATATGCTTGTTTATATGTACATTTAAATTTTACATGAAATAACTTTTTAATACATGATATCATGGCAACAAGATTGACACTATGACTGTCCCCTTCTGTCAGACTAAACATAACTCAATGAAAATCCATCAAAAGAGAGGAGCACTTGTCTGCTTGGCATCATCTTCATAAAAGGCAGAGGATATCACTTCCTGAAAATTATGTCACTTTTGGGATAGTCCATGGTCCCTGAGGGGGGTGTTTATCCAAAGTAACTGGGTTGACGCAAAACGCAGGAACAGCACTAAAATGTTATTTTTTTCAATATTCCAAAAAGGTGAAGAATGAAATGCATGCATTATAGGTTAACTCACAATTGAAGCTTTTCATAAGTATAATTTGTTTTCAGATAATAAAAGCCTGTTGTAATAGAAATATTTTACGCAGGGACAAGCCATTTTTTAGCTATTTTTACAATGTTTACAAGATATACAATACAAAAAGTCTTTAAAATTCATGAAATAAATCAATGTATACATTTTTAAAATGGAGACTGTTTGTTTATCAAATGATACCAACTAAATGTTTTGTTACCAACTAAATTTTGTTGTTAATATAGCTTTATGAGGTAGTTTTTGTGTCAGGGACATAAAATGGCACGTTTTCGTAGAATGACCCTGCTAATAATATAGTGACAACAGAGATATGATCGACCAAACACAAATTTCCTAACTTTTTTGGAGGAGTTTAGTTTTGGCATGTACGGCTGCCACAGGTGCTGATTCACATGTCTTTCACTGATAACAGCAGTAGAATTAATTCTGAAGAGTACAGAAGCATCTTATCTGCTCAAGTTGAATCAAATGCCTCCAACTTCCTTCACTTTCAGTGCCCCAACTCTTGTCCTCATGTTGACAAAAGCCAAATTCCAATGACAATCAAAGGCCTTGAATCAGGACTAGATACAAAAGTTTTTCTTTTTGTACCTGCAATAAGGAAGCAATTGAACACCGCTATAAAGCCAACTGCCAAATTACTTTTGGTCCTCTAAAGTGGAGGGGGACTGTATTGAAAGGGATATAATTCCTACATGGATAACCTGATATGGCTGTAAATGCCTTCAGATTAAAGGTTGCAAGTCTGCACTTTAACCTCATTGTTTTATTTCACATCCAATGTGCTGGAGTACAGAGCCAAACGAGCAGAAATTGTACCCCTGTCCAAATACCTACGGACCTCATTGTATAGGCTGGCTATTCCAGGTATTTTAATATGTTTTTCTAAAATATGTTTCCAAAGTACCAAGTCCAACAGTAATCATGAATTAGGAGCAGGAAATTGTACCACAGTAATGTAACTGAAATGGGCGTGCGTCCTGCATGCATTGTTTTGTTGGTTTGTTTTTTTCCTTTTTTGCATAGTGGAGGATAGACAGTGCAGCGACCTCCACATATGAGATAGGCAACCCGCCCGATTACCGAGGGCAGGCCTGCATGAGGAAGCACGGGGTGCCCATGAGGCATGTGGCCAGGCAGGTACGGCACCCTCCTGTTTCCTCCTCCCCCTGCCCCGTATTAGCACCACTTCTTGTGCTCTCTTGCAGTGGCTCATAGACAGTGGTGCTGTGTCTGACTGGAACACAGGCAGCTCCCCTGACACTCGTGCTCTGGCCTGCCTCAGGAAACAATCCATAGAGACAGACCACAGGGCCAGAAAGGTATATGGCTTTCCCAGCCTCTTTCTGTCATGGTTTTTGTGTGTCCTTGTAATATTTGTAGGTCAGGATGCCAGTTCGAGAATTTCGGTGCATACCATTTTAAGCTGCATATTGTATCGATCCCCAATTTGAAATATTTGAGTTGTAATTATAAAGCAGTAACTTTTTGCACGAAGATGCAGATAGATTATACTTGTTGAAATATGAGTGTCTGTAGTGGTAATACCGAAGTAATAACAATGATTCAATGACATAGTTATAGACTACTGGATGGCAAACTATTGTAATTCAACTGCAGGTTACAGGAATTGCAATGGTAAACTGCATTGCCACTGCTTACCCAGTTCACCTAAGGTTTATTGGCACATAGTTTATTGGCTATAGTTTCGGGGCTAAGCCGAGCATACACTACATACATACATCACACTGGGGTCACACGTTACACGATTTTTAAGGATTATTTTCACGTTGCCAAGGCTATGCAAGTGTGGCTTGAGCTGGAGGGCAGCCAATAACCAAGACCAATAGGTAAAATTATTCCAATTTGTTTTGATAGCATTCTGAATAATTATTTGTGTTCAACCATGGTTTGGTACACGTATGCTAACAAGAGGTTTTCTAATGTTTAAAATCGTTTTAATGCCATCTTAAAATGACATTCGTGGTGAGAAAACACTACGTGAGGTAGTGGGCTACTATTCAGAGAAAGTTTTAAGATTACTGTACGCTGAAACAGCTGACATGATACACAGACACACGTGCAAGATCATACTGAATGAAAGGTGTGCGAAAGAAAGCAAGCTAGATAGGATAGATAGCTAGCTAGATAGCTTGTCTTCTGTGCTTCCTCCTCACCACCAGTGTAAACATCACTGCATGTCCCTCACAACTGCTGACAAAATCAAACCAGTTTGAAATTGTTGTGGGGTCCTTAGACAAATTCAAGACTGGTTTGGAACGTTGACAGTCGCTTAACAGTAATTGTCAAGATGGTGGACTTGCAGAATTCATTGTGAATTAATTCCATCCGGACTTCACTATAAGGGAAAAAGTGTGAGCTCGGCTTTAAAGTAGCCAGCTCATGACCGCATGCTCATGACCACCCTGGTTTTTACAAGCTATTCTCATCAAGCTTGGCTATGTATGTGATTTGATTATTTGTACTACGCAAATTCTTCCTATTAAAGGTAAAATCCTTTAAGTGATTAACGAAAGCAAAAAGAGAATTGACCTCGCATAAATGATTTTTGAACTTCTGCAAGTAATTGACTTGGTTTTGAAGTTTGGTGTTCTTTCCATTGTTGTATCGGACTTGTTGTATATGAGTGCTTTCAGGTAAAAAAACTGCTTAGAACCAAAATTTTACTTTTGTCAAATTAATCAAAATGTGCACATGTAGATTCTACTTTGTCCAGTTTACAGCTTTGAAATGATTAGTTAATCCAACCCATCCATTTCTTTTGACTCCCTGTTTTTTTAATATCTTTTAGGTGACAAAGGAGGATTTTCTGTCTTTTGATTATATACTTTGCATGGATGAAAGCAATTTGAGGTATGTACTTATTCCTGTTTGTCTGCTTTGAAATATTTGCATTTTATAAGATGAAATCCATAAATAAATAAAAATGAAATCCATTGACAAATGTGTGCCACATTAAATGTATGTGTGTATTTCCGTCATTGAGTAGCAGAGGCAGTGGTAGGTTGACACAAAGGTATAGTGAAGAAGTAACTGAGATTGAGTCTCTTAGATTTTATGTTAGCCTTAGAATTTTACCCTGATAATTTGGGGAAATTAAATTAAATTGTCTTTCTTTTGGGCTCGATTGGTTTATATATACTATGATCACCATGGAAAAAACAAAAAGAAGGTGAAGTGCCATAAGCTGTTCTGAGGCAGAATGTTAAATATGTTGCTACTTTGAACACTCATAGGTCATGTGCTCATGTGGATCCAGTCCGTAAGCAGCTTATGGAGTTCCTTGGATGCTTCATGTTACTTTGGGAAGAATGTATTTTCCAATGCAGTGCTAAGTGGGGTGAAAGAGAGAGAGCCAGATGGCATGCAATGCACTAAGATTTGGTTTTGGCATTAGCTAACTTTAAAACTTGAGTTTGTTTATCAGTATGTCCTGGGGATTATTGTGGTCAAACAAAAGATTCTGCAATTAAAATACTCTCTGGAGCTCTTTTGGTGAAACTTAAATGATGTCTGTTGAGGTGAAGTATAGATGTGAAGATATCTGTATTGGGCAGTCATTTCAGATGGTAATACCCACAACAAATCTGGTTTAAAAGCAATAATATACAACAACCTATACTGTACATAATCTGATGTTGTTAGTTTTCTGTTAGTTTCTGCAGTGCCTTAGGCAGTCCAACATGATTGCATTGTCCCTTTTTAGCAAAGTCAATCCTAGCTGTGCTTGCTATCATGAATATGCATGCCCTGGAATTCTTATTGACCAGTCATTAGGCTGTATAAACCATGTGGTTTTCTTTTAAATATACCCCCACCCAGCACTTTATTAGGAACGTTTTTACTTTATTACACCTACTTATTCATGTGATTATCATAAAAAAATGCATACAATCATGTAGATACGGGTCAGGAGCTTCACTTAATGTTCACATCAACCATCAGAATGGGGAAAAAATGTGATCTAAGTGACTTTGACCGTGGAATGATTGTTGGGGACAGACAGGGTAGTTTCAGTATCTCAGAAACGGCTGATCTCCTGGGATTCTTTGCAAAGAATGGTGCAAAAAAAACAAAATAAATCCAGTGGCCAGACTGGTCAAAGCTGACACGAAGGTGACAGTAATGCAAATAATTACACATTACAAGAGTGGTATGCAGAAGAGCATCTCTGAACACACACCACATCAAATAATAGATATTTCTTATGTTACACAGTACATTTTTTTTATCACAAATGAGGCAATATTCACCTGCCAATCTGAACTGGCAATATAGACATGTCAATCCAAATTGCTTAGCTGCAGTGAGACTGAACATGGGGCTCTCCTCAGTTGAAATGCATAGAGTGATTCAAAATTCATTAACAAGATTCATTAAAAAAAAAAAAAAAAAAAAAAAAAAAAATGTGTTGATAGTCAAGTGATGTGATTTCTGGTCTGTAGCACAGCCAGGTATGCCAGTTCTCAGTCAAGCTGTTGAACATGTTTCTCCTAATCCTCAGAATCAAATAGATTTTTTAGGTCAAAGGTTAATGTTTCAGTTGACAGTAGCTCCTAATAGGATTTGATAATCTTTCCCTTTAGTTACTGAATACACTAGGGCGGCGACATGGCTCATGCTGTAAAAGCAGTCGTCTGGCAGTCGGAGGGTTGCCGGTTCGATCCCCCGCCCGGGCTGTGCCGAAGTGTCCCTGAGCAAGACACTTAACCCCCAAATGCTCCTGAGGAGCTGCTCGGCGCCTTGCATGGCAGCCAATCGCCGTTGGTGTGTGAGTGTGTGTATGAATGGGTGAATGAGAAGCATCAATTGTACAGCGCTTTGGATAAAGGCGCTACATAAAAGCCAACCATTTACCTATAGCGTCATAGCAGTCAGTACTGTGTACTGTGTACTGTGAAAATGCACTGTAATTAAATTTGCCAAGTTGATTGATGGTAAAGAACTAACATCTAAAACTGACCATTAAGGACCTGGATTTTAAAGACATTTCTATGTTTTGTGAAATATCTATGTTTCATTTCAATACAGGGATCTCAACAAGAAAGCAAACTCAGTAAAAAACTGCAAAGCCAAAATTGAGCTCCTTGGGAAGTATGACCCTCAAGAACAGCTGATCATCCAAGATCCCTATTACGTAAGTTACTTTTGAACTGTTATTTGGTTCCATAGGTAGTTGGTTGCTGTTAAATTTCATGTATAAAGTTGCATGAAATGCTTTTGTCAGTCTTGTCCAATGGCTAGAAAAAAAGTTTCAGCCTGCAGCATATAATGGGATTCAGTGTTTCCTCTCAGATTTTTTTTCCCAGCCATGGAGCATAATGTCTCGGGTTTACCATGCTACTCCATGTTACACACGTACACAGCTGATTTGTGGAACTTTACAACATTTGCTCAGCTGATTCACAATGTTTGTGCCAGCATCTCTCATGTGTACAATACAACCAGTCGTCCTTTACATTACATTACAGGCATTTGGCAGATGCTATTATCCACTGCAACGTACAACAAAGTGCATAACCATAATCAGGGACAAGTGTACAGAAAACCACTTGTCCAAGTGCTAGAAGTGGCTACATACATAAGAACTTGGACCCTGTAGAGAACAAACAAAAGCAGTAATAAAACAGTCTTGGGAAAGTCATCCACCACTCGTATGTGTATCACTTGCTATGGATGAGTTAGGGTTGTGAAAAGCATGGTTTGGCATTTTAATGAAGCACAGGAACCAAAATTATAATTATACTTGGGATTATCAATCAGGGTGGGTTGGTTCTTGTATCACTCTATAGGTCTTCACCAGCTTGTATTCACCATCTTCTACACTTGTATTATGAAAGGTAACATAGTTACCAGTGATTATAACATTGAAATCTGATTTGCGAAAAAAACAATATTTTAAAATGGATTAAATTTTCACCAAAATTAGGTTATAATGTCAACACCTTCTCCAAATTCGGTCTTGGATATTTGAATCGTTGCTGAGATGTCATTACTAGCATCTGACGGTTTTGTATCGCTGATTTCTGGTTTTCTACCCTCCCTTTACCTGGGAGTCATGTGTGAAGACAGTCTGGTACTAAGTAGCACTAATTACCGGGAGAAAAGAAAACTGGGGCTGGTTTTGGAATCGAGAGTTGATGATCCGTGCTTTATTGGTTATGTATCTGTCTAACGCTGAAGAAATTATGGAAAACCATATCTAAAATGACAACAAAGTTGTCGTTTTTTTGATCTAGAAATAGCAATTAAATATGTTATAACTTGTAAAGTAGCTGGTTCAAAAATATAATTGGTCTCAACTAGACATACAGTATGATTTTTAATCATGTCAATGTAACCGGTCTTGTAATTTCATTGTTCCAAGGTTTTAATAACTGGGCGGCCTGTAGCGTAGTGGTTAAGGTAAATGACTGGGACACGCAAGGTCGGTGGTTCTAATCCCGGTGTAGCCACAATAACATCCGCACAGCTTTTGGGCCCTTGAGCAAGGCCCTTAACCCTGCATTGCTCCAGGGGAGGTTTGTCTCCTGCTTAGTCTAATCAACTGTACGTCGCTCTGGATAAGAGCGTCTGCCAAATGCCAATAATGTAATGTAATTACTTACTTTAGCCCTTACTTTGTCTTAACTACACTTTTACTGTTTTGAGGGATCATGTACCCAAATAAACTACATTGTCAGAAATAACTGTGCATGGCGTAAATAATAGAAGTACTATATACACATTTCTGTATTGCAAGGGATTGCATGAAGAGAGGACATTTTTTAACTGATCAAATTTAAAGACTGAGGCAAGTCAACAGCCTGCTAATTGGCTGAAGTGTGAACGCATGGTCACTAAAACTTGGTTGATGAATGAAGAATTCAAAGACAAAGAAAATTATGAAATGTCAAACCTGCATTGTGCTCACAATAGCCCCAAGAAAACCGGATCAGACCCAGAGATGTATTCTGATACAGTTTTATGATCAGACAAAAGCCTCCCGTTTCAGGGCTAGCCCTCAATGCTGTGATTATAGGTCGCTTGCTAGTGGGTACTGGGCTGCCAATGTCTGACTATCAGGCTATAAATCAGCGACATTGTCAGAAACGAGGCCAAAACATTAACTTGCCATACACATATACCCAAAACGAGATTGGCATAAGCTATTTAACTTGCACATGCAGTTGACTTTTATTCTGGGAATTTCCATTTGGTTCTCTACAAAACCGAAAGTAACGCTATTGGGTTCGCTTATGCACCCTAACAGTTAATAATATGCAGATAATACTGAGATGGTCAAGTTAGATAGCTAGCTACTACTCAGAAGGGTGAGAAAGAGAGAATCTCTGCCGCTGTTTGGTTGTGTCCCAAGTTTTATATGGGCTTCTAAATTTATTTTGCCCTCTGCTTGTTTCCTGTGCTACAGTATTAGCTACAGTAGCTCATGGCCACCATAGAGGCGGGGTCAGCGATGACAGTCATGTTCCATGTGGACTCATGGGAAATGGTAGTTTCCTTTGTCTCTACAGCTGCCTATGCACCAAAAAAGTAATAAATGCTACTCAGCGCTAATGTGTTAATATTAACTATCTTACATCTGCATCAGTCCTTCTATGCTCTTCTTTTCTTTAAAACTCCTCTAATGATCAAAACGATATCTGGTTTTTGGCACAGTTGCCTTCAGGTCTTTGCTTTGGTTTACTTCTTTTAGTGGCTTGAGCCAAGGTTGAAGGATCCTGGGAGTATTTCAAAAAGCTTGATTAGTGAGTTAGCTGGATAACTGTGCCGAGGAAAAACCAAGAACAGCTCTTTTTACTTAGTCCCATGTTCCTGATTTGGGAGGGTTCCAGATTTTACTCGGTGCAGTTATCCAACTAGCTCAGTAATCCTACTGTATGAAACAGGGCACAGGTCTTTCCTTCAGTAGCTCAGGCATATTTGTAATGAAACTTTTAATCACCACACTTGAGTAGGCTATTAATTGGCTATAGCTTGCAATCTGCTGCCTTTTTCCACATTAGTGCTGCCAGAGATACTTTGATTAGAGATGTCAGGTGCTAGCATTAGCTGTAACACCAGAAATGAATGGTCACAACAGTAAGCACATTTTTCATTCATTGAATGGAATGGACTCGCTATGGGTTATGGGTATCCCTTGTGTTTCACTGAATATGTAAACTGCATCACTTCCTGTGCACCGCGTCAGGTTTGGTGGGAGTGTTGTCCCCAACACCAACCGAATCCAGAGTTTGAAAATAGCTAGTGCAGAGATGTTTTAAGTAAATGAGAGCAACCATTTACGTAATTGCCTGAATATGAACAATATTACAAAATTTCTGTGATGGTAGTGTCGATGGAAACAAAGGTTTCGCAAGATGATGTAGGCCACAGCTTTACTCCTTTGTTTCAGTTCTTCTGAGCCAAAGCTAAGCATTGTTTTAAAATATTTTAACAGAGACGCATAAATTCTGCTGTGGCACTGCTGCTTCTATGTAGGGGAAACACTGGGATTTCTCTCTGCAGAAAGCGATCTGATTGAATTCCAATTGTTCAAAGGCAGTCATGTCTATGGGGGGAAAAATGTTGGTATTTTGTGATTCAGGCAAACTGCATATTTGCGTCATGCTATTTCTGTAAATCTTATTGTCATTTTATAATTCTCTCATTTTCATTCGTTCTGTCTACACTAATACACACACGCTCTGGTATGTGACCCCTTGAGAAATAAGTGGACTGATACATTGGATTGAATGGGTGTAGTTTGTTTATTCATCTCATTGATTAGTCCCTGCAATTTCAAGAATTTCTTACCATTAAAATAAGGCAGACTATAAAAAGTTGCAGAAGGTTTATGAACACCGAGGTTAGCCTACATTTGACTGAGAACAAAGGTCCTCATATTAACACAGTGCTGTATAATTTGAATGTGTCAGACCTTATTTCTATGATAAATCCGGGGCTTATTTTTCAATTGAGCCAAGTCTTTGTGAGGAACAGGGATTAGCTGGGTCAGGTTGTTGTGCAATTCGTCAGATGTCTTTGCAGTTGGGTCTTTCCTTTAATCATTCAAATATTTTTGCCCATTTTTAAAGATGTGTAAGAAAGTGGAATAAAGTCAAGAGTTCCAAAAAAGGCAATGCAATGACAGAAAAATTGGGAAAACACTGAAAAAAATGTACATTTACGGGACTTCTAATGCGCTCTAATAAGGCCGGTTCCTGCTGCCTGAGGAAGAGAGGCTGGTCTCAAAACATGTCGCCAACACAGGGACATTTGTGCAGTTAGCCTCCTTTGCTCCACGGCTAGTTATTTACATTAGAAGTCCAGTAAATTCCCAGCACCTACACTGGGCTTCAGAATGATATATTACCTATTAATAAAAATTTAGAAAATCTGCATATAATAAAGAGCAGAGATAATCTGTTATTTTCAAACATATGTGGAAACTATATACTTTTCCTCTCATTTTTCAAAGTTTTTCTGAAAACCATAGGTGTCAAAATTATTGGCACCCCTAAACATTATTGGAAATAAAATCAAACAAAGTGAAATTGCCAATTTATTTACTTAATCTTAGTCTAAAAGAACTATATTGTGTCATTCCACCACTTTATTCCACTTGGTATATGACATCCAAACTTCTATAGTGGTTATAATGTTTCATTTGGCAGTTTGCTTCTGCGGCCAGCATGCTGCCGACCAGGAAATAATACTTGTGAGATTCCGACAGTAGGGAGCAGCCACGTTGCATTTCGGCCTGTAACAGGCGGAGGAGTCATTTAGCAAGATTACCCATAATCCAAAGTGGTTTTCGCACAACCATCACCAGGTGGCAAATGTAAGCAATCTATTCCACAGCTGAGGAAGATACTTTTGTAGTACATGTCATTGATCCCGCATGCTCTTTTGTTTTTGTTGTTAATTGCTTATCATTAAAACAATAGGTAATTTCGGACTCCTAAGGGTCAAGAGAGGATTTACAGCAACAAACACCCTCAAACCACTGTTTATCCTTCCCACAGTCTATGAATATAAAGCGTAATATAAAGTGTTATTATACAGTTCCGTGTTCTCATGCCCTGTTTTGGAAAGCTGACAACAAAACACGTCAGAGCCTGCCGTCTTTTCGCAGTGTTCTAGTAAGAAAATGTTCAAACAGGTGACTTTATGAAATGTTGACTCGTGTGCTACACAACACTATTTATATTTTTTGTCTTTTTGAAGTTTTCACTTTAGCTATATTATGAGCAAGCAACTTATTTGGCTGTGTAAGTAGTTGGCTGTATAACTAAGATATGATAGTCTACCGCAAACGATGCAACTGTAACTTACAGTTTGAGACAAATAGGTTTAGCTAAACAGGCATGATTGACGATGTAAAGAAATAAAAGGCACGTGCAGCTATATAATGTTAAAAGGACAAAAACTGCTCAAGAATGCGAGGGACTGGAGTTGTCAAGTGTAACTACTCCGCCCCACCCCCCAATTGGTGGAAGGTGAACCAAGGCTATAAAATCTAGGAGGGTGTTAGACTGTTAAGACTTTCTCTTTTTTAAACATATTTAAATATTCCTGCCACCCAGAGCCATGAATTCTACACAAAAGAGCGTCACGTTCACACCCCGTACAAACAAGCTATTTAGATACGATCACATACCAGTACTGTCGGCAAATCTCCAGAGGCAGGAACACCAAATTAAACATGAAGATTAACTGTCATTTTTCAGTATGTGGGAAGCAAACATTGCTCCTGGGAACAAAAAAAAGGCATCTATATATACAGAACTATTTACATAAGAAGACTTGATATACAGTATACCAGCCATTTGTTGGTTAGAATAAACAATGAGGTTTTCAACAATCAAGAAGAGAAATGTCTACAGGCTCTCTATACTGCAGTATTACAGAGGCATGTTAAAGCCAAAGAACATAATAAAATAAGTACTTTTGCACAGTAACACATTTATGTAATAATTGAACTAATTGAATTATGTTCTATTGGAAATATGCAAGCAGTGCTATATCCAGAGTGGCCAAGTGAAACCAGAGAATAAAAGGTTTTCTTCTGTCCTGATAGTCATCTCATTGGAGAGAATATCTATCTAAATTGTGTAACTAGAGTATACAGTTGTGTCTTACTGCTAATTAAATCTTAGGTTAGAGACTTTTGTATGTAAAATGTGTGTATGTAAAGGGAAACTGCTTTTGATTTATTCCAGTGTTTGACTTGTTTTCTTTGTTTGTTTTAGGGGAGTGAAGAGGATTTTGAAAAGGTGTATGAACAGTGTCTGAGATGCTGCAAAGCATTTTTGGAAAGCCATTCCTGATGCCTTATTCATCAGCTTCAGTAGCTTATACCTTATTTAACTTGTTGTCGCTTTACAATAAGTAAGCAGTAATAATTTTTCTGTGATCCATTTCTGGCATGGCAGTAATTAAAGCGAAACCTTGATAGAACTGGTGTATGTGACAGCCCAATTAGCAGTGAATGATGTCTTGTCAAATTTTACATTGTATGATGTGAATTGAATGTCAAGTTGGGTTGTTTCCTAACTGGTTGATTTAATGTAGAAGTAAGAATAAATACGAGATAAACCTCACATGCAGTGCGTAATTTGTGCCGCATCCTGCCCAAACTTCTCAGTTTTCAACTGCCTGTCACCTGGGAATTATTTGCTTGGGTCTGGCAACTCTCGAAGGGGAAGAAATTGTTGCATCCACGATAGTCAGTGGTCCTCTGGTTCACAAGTACTACGCTCCCCGGCAACCTTTGCTTTGATACTTTCTGTTCTTGTATTGATTTGCAGATTAAGCATGCACGCATGGACACCTAAGAATGAATGTTTGAATGAAGTTGATCTGCAACAGACAAAGTCCAGGAAATTTCGGAATATTTATATTTTGTATATAAATTTCAAGTGGAAGATGAATGTGTATGTTGGGCCAGCTGGTAGTTTCATTAATGATATTTAGTGAAATCGAGATTCCTCAGACCAGGCTACGTTTTTCCAGTCTTCAACTGTCCAGTTTTGCTGAGCTTGTGCCCACTGCAGCTTCAGCTTTCTGTTCTTGGCTGACAGAAGTGGAACCCAACTTTGTCTTCTGCTGTTGTAGCTGTTGTGAGATGCTTTTCTGCTCACCACAATTATACTATATTATTTGAGTTACCATAGCCTTTCTTTCATCTCGAACCAGTCTGGCCATTACCCGTTAACGTCTCTCATCAAAAAGACATTTCCAATTGCAGAACTGCTGCTCACTGGATGTTTTTTGTTTTTCGCACCTTTCTGAGACGCTTCTGTGTGGAAAATGCCAGAAGATCAGATCAGCAGTTACAGAAACACTCAACCCAGCCTATCTGGCACCAACAATAATGCCATGGTCGAAATCAGAGATCACATTTCTTCCCTATTCTGATGGTTTATGTGAACATTAACTGAAGCTCCTGACCTGTATCTGCATGATTTTATGCATTGCACTGCTGGCACATGATTGGCTGATTAGATAATCACATGAATATGTAGGCGTGCATACACTCAGTGAACACTTCATTAGGTATTTATTACTTATCTTTTAGTCGTATTGGTCTTCTCCTGCTGTAGCCTGTCCAGTTAGAGGTTTGATGCATTGTGTGTTCAGAGGTGTTCTTCTGCATACCACTGTTGTAATGTGTGGTTATTTGCATTATTGCCTCCTTCCTATCAGCTTTGACCAGTCTGGCCCTTCTCCTCTGGCCTTTTATTAACAAGGCATTTTTGCCCGCATAACTGCTGCTCATTGGATGTTTTTTGTTTTTTGCACCATTCTCTGCAAACTCTAGAGACTGCTGTGCGTGAAAATCCTAGGAGATCAGCCGTTTCTGAGATACTCAATCCACCCGGTCAGGCACCAACAACCGTTCCACAGTCAAAGTCACTTGGATCACATTTCTTCCCCATACAGACATTTGGTCTGTAAAACAGCTGAACCTCGTTTGCATACTTGCCTGCATTTAGTTGCTGCCACATGATTGGCTGATGATATATTTGCATTAACTATCTGGTGTACAGGTCTACCTCATAACGTGGTTGCTGAGTGTGTGTATATTTATATAAATAAATAAATACATAAACACAAGTGCACATTGTCCCGACGGATGGTGAGGAATATGGTGAAGCCATAAAGAACCCATAGATGAGATTGGTTACATCTTGGGGTCACCAAGTTTAAAAAAATAACCATAAAATGACACCTTCATACCAACAAACTCTGCATGATGACAGCCCTTACTGAGTACAATAAACAAAACCAAGCATCTGGAGTTTGCCAGACCTCATTGGAATTATGACTGGAAGAGAGTGCTATGGTCAGATGAGACCACATTTGAATGTTTTGACTGTACTTATCTACATGTTTGGTGTGAAAAGGAGATGCACCTCATACATATTGTCAACATTTTGGATGTTTTGGAGATATTTTGCTGCCAGTGGTCCAGGGGCAAAATGAAATCAGAAAAGTACCAAGAAATTTTGGCAAACAATCTGGTTTTCTGCTAGGAAGCTGTGAAACCTTGGTCATAGGTCACTTAGTCATAGGTCTGCCAGGCAATGACTCCAAACATACATCAAAATTCACACAGAAGTTTGGTTAAGTGAAAATAACATCCATGTTCTGCAACGACCATCTCAGTTTCCAGATTTAAATCCTACTGGCAGGATTGAAATCCCACTCCATCCTACAATCTCACTTAAAACCTGTGGTCTGAACTGAAGACGGGGATCCATAAGCGCAAAACCCAACAATATCAATGATTCTGAAAAGTTCTGCATGGAGGAATGGTTTAAAATCCCTCCCAATGTGTACTCTAAACTTATCGCACCAGGGGTGCGAATAAATGTGAAACTTGGGGAAATATATTTTTTCTTTGAAAATACTTTGGTCGATTCTATTGAAACGTTGGAAAATAAACTATCAATAACAAGTAGTTTTTAGTTTACAGTTTTTTTTGTGTATATTTATCAAAGGTGCCAATAATTATGATGCCCATTGTATGTAAATGCTGGAGCACAGAATTTTGTATGACTAGAATGCATAGTACTGGCACACATTATGGGAACACTGCTTAAAGATATTTAGTATATTGACTTTCATTTGTGCCCTCCTGTTGTTTCTCAGAGCCATTTTTGTGTATAAAAATGTTTTCAAAACAGTTATAATATCTTAAATTACCAAGATAGTTTACAAATTCTGTTTTCTAAAATTCTAGACAAAGAAATGCATGTTGAAGTTGATTAGAACATTTACAACAGTAAGATAAATGAAACTGCTTAATTATGTAGGTATGAACTAATGCATGCAGGAACGTTAATGATTATTACTGAACATTCTGAAATATTTGAAAAAATGTTTTCCATTTGTGTGGACAAAACCTCCTCGATTTCATTTATTAAGATTTCTTTGTAAAGTAAATGTTTCCATTAGAGCTCTGTGGATTACGGGAAAACATTGCATCACCATTTCTGTTCAAGAGGACACACTTCTCAATTTTGCCGACAAGAAGACATGGGTTTAGTACATGACAGTTTTTAACAGATTCAAAAAAGGTGTTTACAGTATGGAATAAAGCAGAGGAAATAACTGGTAGGTAGCAATATTGGGTAATTTATAAATTTGTTGGTATAAAGCATTTATGAAAAGATTTCTAAAACATAGTGATTGGTCACACTTTCTAGGTCTTTATATACAATTTGCACAAGAGGGCATTGAAGAAAATTTTTTTCCTGGATGAAAGTATTAGATATGTCCATTCTTTGTTTTGGAGAAGTACGTGTTTTAAATCTATTGTCCTATTTTCAACCGGTTGAGAATGTTTTGCTCTTAACCACTCTCCTTATCCCTCCCCTATAACTTGTGACCCATAGTTTGCACCACTAGACTGGCAGGCAGGACAATGCAAATATTTAGCTCATGTTAGGTGCACTTAAATTAGACTGCCTTTTAAGGACTATTAGATTATTTCTGGTTAGATTAATTTCATCCAGTTTGCTCTCGTGACGTTATTGATAACATTAGCTAGTTTGCTTTCATAAGGACGCTATAGTTGTGCTTTCATATTAACTTTGTTAGCTAGCTAGCTAGCTTGATTTATTGTTGCCTAAAGAGAACTGGCAAGTGTCACATTCAACCACCATGTTGTTCCTTTAATGAACTAGTAGCAAGTAGTGAATGTGCATTTTATCAACTGTGTGGTCAATTTCATATATGTCACATCTAGTAAAAGATGCCATTGTTGCATGTAGTAGAGTTTCAGTGTTGCCTTTAACCATTTTAAATGGCTGGATGTGTGTACATGTATGCATATTATCTTAGAAACATCTGTGTTATGCATTTTGAGTTACTTTTTCTAATAGCATTTTGAAAGTGCTTAATCATTGGCAGGCATTTCAGAAAATAAATTCATAGGTGTATTATGGTACAGTTTGATGACAGCCAAGTATTTCACATTCACAAATTAAATTACAACTTGCTTCAAATGTGAAAATGAGGTAGAATAAATTGGTACCTGTACTTTGCACATCTTTGTACACCAATCATTTTCAGCTGTGAACACTTTTGCTCTTGTACTGCAAACGCTGAAAGAAAAATCCAAGATCCTTGCCCCTTCAGTCAAGAAAAAAGCTTATAGTATTTGTATGAATTGTATAATTTATTGAAATATATTTAAATATTTTTATCTCAACACCCAGTTGATAATGTATGTCAAACAATTTCATTTATTGTTAATATACTTCTTTTTTTCTTTTCTTTTTTTACAGTATTTACATATTGCACGTGAGCCAGAATATTTATACATTAAATGTACAAAGAAGCAAATGACAATACCTGGAATATATAAATGCACTATATACCACACTCAACTGAGTCTCACAGAAATGCTGTTTATGTTTCCCAGCAAGTAAACTGTAACCAGCACTTCTATATAATCTATTGTATTGTCTCAGCTTGAAAAGAAAAAAGGCAAGAAAATTGTCATGCAATTAATAATTTAATCAAAGTTTTCCCAGCATTTATGAATGTGTGACTGTAGTTATCCAAGAAAGCCTTTTCTCAAGTAACAGCCAGTGCTGAGAAGAAACAAATGTAAATTTAAAAAATACAACCGGGAAAGGCATGTCAAACATTAACTTAACAGTTGCTTTAAAAAATCCCTTTTTCTTTTTTCTGAAAAATAAGACCTAGATTATTTTTGGCAGCAGGACAGAAACCCATTTAGTCATGTTTTATTGTTTTAAAACTATATCTACACATGTACCATTTTATTATCAAGCTATCCTTGTCAAGACGTGTAGTGACAAAATACCAAGTCTATGGAAGTAAATCTTTCCTTTCGTAAAAATAAATCTTTGTTCACAATGGCGTATGACGGGTGTTATAAATCATTTGTTCTCTGGTTCTCCAAGGCACTTTTTCTTGGTTCTTCAATGTATCTGGTTATGCTGAAATATACAAGAAGTTTAATTTAGTGCACTATGTACTTAGCTGAGGTTATAATTATTTCCTTATAAAGTACATTCTAAGCATAATAGATATGACACTGCGTAGAGTGTTTAACTCTGTTGAGTGCAGGAATTGTCACAATTACAATGGGACTGATTATAGACATTTAATTCACTCCACCTTAACATAATATCATTTTTTTTACAATAGGAGACCTGCCAAGTATATATAAAAAAAAATTCTACGAGTTGCATTTCACTAAAATATAGTTTATACCAATTAGTAGCTCAGAAACAAGAATATCCTATATAACTGCAATAATAATAATAATAATAATAATAATAATAATAACAATAATTAAATGTAACGTATAATATAATAATACATATGATATTATTATTATTATGGTTATTATCAAAAAGTAGTTCACAATCAATACAGTGATACAAATTGTTTTAAAAATCCAGCAATTAACTATACAAAGTCTGTTTCTTACCTGCTTAAGCTAACCTTCTGTACATCTTGGACTCCCAGCTAACCTTATGAGAAGTCTGGCACATCGTTTGTAGTCTGAAAAGAAAGGACCGTTCACTGAATTATATTGTTTACCCCCCTCCCACACACTCAGATTACATGAAATACACACAGTAGTATCTTCAATTGCACTCCAAAAATAATAGCTTGACAGTAATTTCCGATATTTACAAAAGTGATATTACTGGAGCAACACAATAAAATTAAGAAATGCTACAAAAGTTATTTTGCCATACACAAGGAGACACGTCTTTTTTTAAATGCCCAAGCCAACCCAGAAAAAAGTAATGATGAATTATGACATACTGCATTTCTTAACTGGTTAATATTGTCTAATGCAGGGTCACAGCACTTACAGGCTGGTATTGTGCAGTCCCTGGTGTTGTGGTATAGTCTGTAAACATGTTTCCTGCACTTTGGACTGAAGTGCAGAGGACCTATAAGGAAGGGAAAGAACGTGAATGGATGCTTCTCTCTCTCTCTGCCAGATCACCCACTCCAACCACACGCACGCACGCACACACACACACACACACACACAATGCAATTGCATATAGACCTACCTGTGAAGTGTTTTAAAAACTTTTCCTTCTTTCTTAGATCTCTTGGGAAGATCTCTGAAAAAACAAACATGGATATTTCTTGGTTTGTTTGATTGACACAGGTCGATATAAGCTGGCTCACATCTGCTAAAGTTTGGCATTCCCATTGAATAATGCAAGCTTTGTGTGGATTTTGACAAGAATTGCAGTTTAAATGGTTTCCCTGCCAAGGTTACAGCTAAAGCAGCATCATAACTTTCTGAGAAGTTATACAACCATCCCTTGGAACAATTCCCTTGGAATAGTTGCGGCCAGCTGCTGATAGTGTGCTCACCAAGAATTTGATCCTCATTATATGACTTGTAATCGTGCACTTCCTTTGGATCGATTGAGTAATCTTCTGTTTTTGAAGTATGCTGCAGTATGCATCCGCTCCTTCCCCGATGCTCTCTTGCATGTCTGACGATGTCCATGATCCGATCAAAAAGGCTTTTGCCTTCCCGTGTGTCTGTGGGAACTGTGTTCTTCTTACAGTATCCAGCGGTGCAGATCAACAGTATGAGTCCAATGATAGCAGGGTTTCGCAGTCCACTCATTGCCACTGAAATCTCAGAAAAGCCAGCCTCTGTGCTTTCAATCGTCTCTTATAACCCTGCAAGAATGATTTAAGGCGAAGAGATTAATTGACACCAGACTAAGCCCTCATATCACAAGATATCTTTTATGTGTTGAATAACACTCAAATAACCAAATCTACATTTACACTCATTCCTCATTGGTGGTTTTCGAATTAAGCGTCATTTCAGAATGTCACGCATTTCAGGGAGATAATGCTTGATTTATTTTTTCTTTATTGAGACACCGTAAATTATAGGCTATATCTTATCTTAAAGGTAATCAAGTTGTAAATATAGGTTTGCCAGAGACAGCAAACATTAAGAGTCCCTCTGAACAATTAACTCTGTCGTTTGTGTAGCCTACCGTCGGCTAACTGAAGATAAAACAACATACAATTTGCTTAAATACCGTGTCGACATGCTGTTAGTTCAATGAAAGTGAAAGCTGTACAGTATAATTGCATAAATTATCAAATTACCTGTTCTTTCTTGTTGCAGATGTAGGCTATTTCCTCTCCTCTTTAGCGGTCTTCTTAGTGTTCAATTATTTTATTTGTAATTGTGATTAGAGCTAGGCTATAGAAATTCGGTCTTCATTGCCATATTGCTCCATATATAACCAGGTCCAAGATCTAGCACTACACCATTAAGTAGTGAGAGGCAATTTCTTATATATGTACACTGGATACGCGTGTGGTCATCCTGTGTAATATCGATTTGAAAGTGGGTGGAAAATAATAAAAGTTCACTAGGCAACTTCTGTGTGTAGCTACTGATCGAGTATCAGGTATTTTGTAGCAGCACGCTCACTTTTTATTCTCTGTTGTAGACGTAAGGACCTGTCCCTTGTGGATTACCCCGGAATGTCTTTAATTAGAAACGCGATAAGAACGGTCCCTGCAAAAAAACATTTCCTCGATCACCGTCCCATTCTGCATGGAGCCGAATTATTTTCCGTCAGTCCGTTTAAATTGGAAAAAAACCTCTTTACCAGGAACTTTTTTGTTCCGTTAAACGGGAAGGTCCTGTGTCTGGGCACTACCAGATACTACCAGATGAGGTAAATTCACGTTTATCTGGGATGCTTCAATCGATTCCAATCGTTTCACTTACATATTAGATCAATGGCTGGAAATAGTAAATACAGTTACGAGCAATTATGGAAGGCTAAGTAGGCATTTATCTGTTGGGGCAGGGGAAAAGGAGCTGCAGGACGATTCGCCAATCGGACTGACGAGAAGGACCATGTGAAGACTGGTTTTGTTTGCTTTCACTGTACTCTCCCATTAAGTAAAATATATCTTAACGACCTTAGTCTAAAGTTGCCTTTTATTTCCGATGCCCTCTTATCCTTGCGTCAAGGTAGCCTACACTGTAGGTATATTATTTGTAATTTAGGCTAATAACATAATCTTGAAGATCTGAGGGTGATGCGGTGTCATATTTTTAAAAGGACAGAGGCTGCGTAACCCGCAAATCAACGTAGCAATACCAATTATTAGAACCAGCAAGTTTCTTTTCAGTCCGAGCCTGCTGAAAAAAACATTACAGAATTCCTACTGGTTTGAATGCAATATTTCGTTTTTCAGCTGGTTTATAATGGTGACTAAAGGTCTCTGTTAATCCTATGGTTTTTTCTCTCTGGTTTCTAATGGTCTTTAATGGTAGCCTGAGGGTAGGGGCTATTGGTACATAATGGTTAGTTAGGATACAGTTCTACAGTAATGGAACATTCTTTTGATGGAATGACACCGAAATGAATGTTTTTTTGTTTTTTTTAACATATTTTTATTGAACATTTTAACTTGTTTTTCTATGTAACATGCACATTTTATAGAACATGCCTGTTTCCAGAACCAACAACTTGCTTGGGATGTCAGTAATAAAAAATAGATAAAAGGAATTGG
The DNA here is from genome assembly GCF_963514075.1 of Conger conger. Lineage (NCBI taxonomy): Eukaryota > Metazoa > Chordata > Actinopteri > Anguilliformes > Congridae > Conger > Conger conger. The sequence continues at coordinate 36,123,050 of NC_083764.1, forward strand.
AACAATTAGCTTTAGAAATTCTGGGTAAATGTTGTGCAATGCTTTGCACAATGAAATCTTTAGTAATATGCAGAATTGAATAAGATTATTTGTTGTTTTTGAAGAAACACAGTTGACATTAATTTGTTTTTATTTATTTGAAAGAATTACAAATATTTTTTCTCAATCTGTTTTGATACCATATTCAGTTGCATAACTATAAGTACAAATGTACGGCAACAATATGATTTTAAAAAACCATGTCTGTTTACACAAACCACATGCAAAACAGTGCTAAAGTTATAGTTATCACCTTCAAGTGCAGAATTTTGAACCTTTCATCTTTTCTTTCATCTTTTCAAAGTTTCATCTTTTTAATGCATATTTCAGAAATTTCAAACATAAGTGTCATCCAGTAAGGAAAGCGACAGATTAAGGTGATCAGCGGCCTTGGGCTACATGCTCTTCACTTTCTTAACCCCTTAAGTCTCAGGGATTTTTTGCATTTATTCCTTTTCAGCCTGCAATTTTCAATCACTATGGTAACAGGATATACCGTTTGAAACCATTAAAACTCACGGTTCTATCTGTATAACCTATTTTAAGATGCCATTGTTTTAGTGACAAGAGTTCCTTATTTTCTAACATGTGGGTGGTAAAACAAGTTTGGGGGGACCTCACCCTCTCTGCATGGAAATCTACATACGACAGGAAATAAGGTAAAATCAGTGTCCATTGCATAATAATTTGTCATACTAAAAATGAGCTAACTAGGTGAACCATTGATAGAATGTCCTTTGTTTAATAAGAATTTCTCTAAGAATTATCATTGTTTGCCGTTTCGCCATTGTATACTTCTAACACAGTACAGAAATGCTATAATCTACATTTTGTATAGGCTCTCTGGAACATAATGAGCCCAAGTACAACCGTCTCTGACCAGTATTTGTAATTTAGTTGCAGAGAAAATGCGTTACCCCCATTCCTGGGTAAGAAAATTCTGTATAGCTTCAGCTCAAAGAACCGACGACAGGCATGTTATTGAATTGATGACTAAAAAGAATTTTAGCTAACGACATTACTTTTCCAACAGTGTATAAATTGTTAGGCTTGCATACAACAACACAAAATATTTTTCCGTGCGAAATTGTAGCATTGTCAATACGCATGCAGATTATGTTGCACTTCAGCAATAACAGGTCTTGAGAAGCCAAGCCAACCCTGCTGCACTAGCCTAGAATAATAAATAGCATGTGGGTATTCAAGAAAAACTTAGATCAATGGACCTCAATGAATATATTAGTATACAAGGTGGTATTATTGTTATGTTTTATGATGATGTATCCAGTCAAAAACAGAAAATCTTTTCAAGGAGAAAAAACTCTCACTGCGTTTGAGCTTCTGTAACTTTGTTTCAGTAATTTTGAAAGAGCAGTTCAGCAGACTGATTGGAAAAATATACTTACTGGGAGCAACGTAGAAGCAGATTGCAAAACGCTTACAACCAAGTTACATAGTTTAGTTGAGGAGTTCACTAGAAAAGTGAAAGGAAAGAAAAAAAACAATCCACTTCCTTGGCTCAATACTGAAATATTTAACCTGATGAAGGAAAGAGACTCTGCATTGAAAAGAGCTCTGAAGACTAAATTAAATAGTGATAGGCAGAGGTTCACCTCATTACATAACAAAGTAACCAAAGCAATCAGAAAGGCCAAAGCCAACTTTTTTATAACAATTATCAATGAGGCAAAGGGTAACACAAAGCTGATCTGGGAACAGATTAAGAATGTAATGGGGATCAACCACAGGCCTAGGAACCAGTTAGAGCTGAAACTGAATGGTAAGCTAATGCAAGACCCAGCACAAATAGCTGTAGCCTTTAATGAATATTTTATTAATTCTGTAGCCGAAATCGCACAGAATTTCCCCTTAACAACAGAAAATATTATTAAGGTTGACGAAAGCAAGCCTTCCTTCAGCATTCAACCCATCTCTGAACTTAAGACTCAAGCAATCATTAATTCTCTTAGAACCTCAACGGCGAAGGATATATATGGTATGGATTCTATAATGCTTAAATCTCTGAAAGAATACATAGTCCCCCCTATCACACAAACTATTAACCTGTCAGTATTACAGGGGACATTCCCAAGTACCTGGAAGACTGCAATTGTATCTCCCATATTCAAGTCAGATGATCCCCAGAACATATGCAACTATCGCCCAATCAGCATTTTACCTGTGATTTCCAAGGTTGCTGAGAAGTGGGTATCAGAGCAGCTTGTTTCTTTCTTAAATAATGGTCCATTTAATCTCCATCCCATGCAGTTTGGCTTCAGGGCCCATCACTCCACTGAAACAGCTAACTGTTTCTTCTTAGAGAAGGTCCGCGCAATGGTCGACAAAGGAGGTGTTGTCGGTGCTGTGTTCTTAGACCTTCACAAAGCTTTCGACACAGTCAACCATAAGGTCCTTATTGCCAAACTTATTGCCAAACTTTAACTTCTCCTCGTTAGCACTCAAATGGATTGAGTCATACCTAACTGGTAGAAGCCAACATGTTTCTGTGAACAACCACCGTTCATCAGCTCTTAACCTATGCACCGGTGTACCTCAAGGATCAATACTTGGCCCGCTTCTGTTTAGCCTATATATTAATGATCTGCCATCTGTCTGCCCTGATGTTGAAACACAATTATATGCAGATGACACTGTAATATATGTGCATGCCAAGACCAAACATCTGGCTGCTGCCAAACTCATCGCAGCTATGGATCAGATCACAAATTGGCTGAACCGTTCATGCCTTCAACTTAACGTAAATAAAACTGTAGGAATGTTTTTCACTAAAAGACAATGTAACACCGTGTCCGATATATCAATCTCAGGTAAAAATATTAGCATTGTGCCACAATTTAAATATCTGGGTATCATTATTGACTCCAATCTGTCATTCAAAGCACACATTAAGAAAGTATGCCAAAGAGTCAAGTTTAGCCTAACTAATTTTAAATACATCAGAAATGTAATGCCTTTTAATGCTGCCAAATTATACATGAACGCCATGATTATGTCACATCTGACATACTGTTTGACAAGTTGGGGACAAACTAACAGCTCGTCACTCAAACCACTAGCAATTCTCTACAAGCAAACCCTTAAAGTCCTGGACCAGAAGCCTAACAGCTCTCATCATTGTATCATCCTAAATAACCGTAAACTTCTGAGCTGGGAAGATGTGATCAAATACAAAAACATCTGCCTGGTCTACAAAGTCTTGCATAACACTGCTCCTCCTCCTCTTAACTCATTCATAATCCAATGTAACAATACCAGTCAGATCACCACACGAGGCGACTTCTTAGTCCCATTTAGGAAAAGTACATTTGGTCAATTATCATTCTCTGTTATAGCAATACAAAACTGGAACTCAATACCTACCTACATAAAAAATATACATACATACTCCACCTTTACAACACACCTTAAAACATGGCTTTGCGATAACTACAACTGCGTACATTAATCTCTGTCAGATGTGACGTGTGTTATGTACACCTCCATCTTTGCTACCCACCTGCATATGTCTGTGTGTGTTTCAATGTCTGGATGCTACTGTGCCTGTATGCTGCTGTGTCTGTATGCTACTATGTCTGTATGCTATTATGTCTGTATGTTGCTGTGTCTATATGTCTGCTATGACTATTTGCTCTTCCCTTGTCCCCTTGTACTGTTTTATCTCATGTACTGCATTGATGTTGCTGCCATTTGTGCTTGCATGTCTTGTCTCCCCGCATGTTTGTGCTTGCTCCAATTGTGCTTGATATGTTTGTATGTCTTGCTCCATTTGTTTGTGCTTGCTGCAACTGTAATTTTATTATTTTTTTAACTAATGTATTTTAGGGAGCCTATTGTCAACTGGCCGGGGACTACAGCTGGAAATTAGTCATGTAGGCTAAAGCTGCTCCATTTACTGTTTACAGTTAATTAATGGGGACTGTCCACGACATTATAAACAAATAAATTCAAATTCAAATTCAAATTAATATTTGGCGTAGTTCTGACTCTTTGAAACCCAGGATTCAGAAGAGACCAGAATTATGCCTGTAGTCAAAAGGGTTAAAGAATAGAAACTATTTAACTTGGGTATGTCATTTCTAAGCTTGTGTCAAGAAAAGAGGCGATACTTAAGGGGTTAATGACAAAAACAAAACAAAGATGTTGCCATAAGTTTAAAGTAAATGTTAATTAAAGAATTGTTGCAATAAAAAGGATTTTCGAAAAGGTCTTGGCACCCTACCCACCCAATTATCACACTATTATCATAAAAAGTTCAGTTAAATTTGGAGTCAAGATGAATATGTTGTGGCACACCCATGTCCTCATGCCAAGCACAGTAATAGCATAGGCTATAGGCATAGGAGGATTGCAGTATTTCTTCTCCTAGCTAAAATAAAGAGTTACAAAGAGGCAGAATAAAAAACTACCTAGGCTATGACATTCATCAAAATGATATTGAAGTCATAAATACAATGTACCATTTTAACAATATTGCAAATCACAGGCTTATAGCCTGATATGAATCTGCACAGAATATGCCCACAATCAAGGTTAGATATAAATAGTTACACTCGGTGAGCACTTTATTTGGTATTTATTAGACTTATTTTTGAGACTGTCCACTTAGAGGTTTGACACATGTTCAGAGATGCTCTTCTGCATACCACTGTTGTAATGCTGAAAAAAGCAAAACCTTTTTTTCTGAAATTAGATGGCATGTGGATATAGGCAAGTCTATTTAAAACTGCAAAAATTGCTTTAGCCACTATTTATTTACATAATCACACAAGGAAGTGAGCAAAGTGGTAGGTGCATTTTTCTTTCCTTTGAATGTTTTTATACTCCTCACACTTGTGGCCTAAGTAATAGCCTATATGAATTGTAAAGTGCAGCAATTATTTTGCTTATTTATCCTTTATCAGTGATTATTCTATTTAACCAAATAGAAGATGCATTGATTATAATGAGATTATAATGAAAATGTATAGCGTATGGATAGCTATTTCAAACTGCTAAAAGCATGCAATAAATATGTTTGCTGTCAGTAAGATTTAAAATAGATGTTTGTCCAGATATTTGACCCTTCCTCCATAGTACATACCAGAGATGGGGAATCGAGTCGCACATACACAGACTCCAGACTCGACTCGGACTCATCCAAAAATGACTTGAGACTCGACTCGGACTCGTCAATAGGAACTCGTGAACAATGTCACAGCCAATGATTTTCAATAATTTCTATGAACGATATTCTTTAGTTAAAACAAACCAAATGTAATTTTACGCGCCACACCGTGCGCCTTTTAGCAACACCCTACACTGCCTTTCTTGAATAGAATGGTTATTTATTTTATGAATAAATAAATGAAATATTCACCATCTTTTTGTGTGCCCCTGATAATACTGCTTCTTCAGTTGTCACACACTTGATGTCATATAAAATCATGTCTTCTACACTTCTGCTTTCTATATCTTCAATTAGCATAAGAATCCTGATGAATTCCTATAACCATACTGTTGTTTCGGCTGCACCATTCTGGAGACTTGAGACTTGACTTGGACTCTAGCTCAGAGATTTGGGACTTGACTCAGACTCTAGCTCAGAGACTTGAGAATTGCCTCAGACTTAGATTTGATGACTTGTGAACATCTCTGTTACATACTCTTCCAAACAAGTAGCGAACTCGAAGTATTTCCAATAAGGGTTTTTATTGGCAGATTGGCAGTTCAAACAAGCAATGGTCAAACACAAGCAAACAAGGATGCCAGAGGTAAACCAGTTTGTAACCGATAATCCAGGCAGAGGCCCGTAACTGGAGCAAACAGACACACCAAGGATAATCAGAATCGTAGTCGATATAACAGGCAAAACTTTGTTATCAGGAAGGCAAACAGGACAGGCAGAAAAGCAAAATGAAATCCAAAAGTAACAAACTGAGTCCAAGCAAAGTCCACACACAGCAAATCAGAAGGATAATCCTGGAATCAGTGGTTGGGGGTCACACAGGCAGAGCGGACCAGATACACAGGCAGAGCAGACCGATCGAAAGCTGGAGAGAATGGCAGGAGCACATTACAATTTTGCACTGAACTAAGGAAACAGACAGGTTGAATAGTAGGGGTGATCCGAATACTCGGACTAGACAAGTACCCGTTATGATTAATGACATTTTCTCGAATATGATTGCTATACGAGCAATTGAATCATTATACGCGATGATCGGAGAACTGGCGTATTTTTTTTATTTATTTGCTGAAGTAGCTGTACATCAGTAAGGAATGTGTAACATTACTGTGGGAAATTAAACCCACCGAACGTTGCACTTCAAAAAAATCTACAAAACCATCCTGGTAACATTGCACAGTGAACCAAGTGTTTATAAAAACTTGATGTCCCTTCAACTCATTTCAGCATGCAAGTTACGGTACACAAAACAGATTTCTTATTTAGAATATCATTTGTCAATTAACGCAAGCAACACTGGCAAGCTGTTTGCTATATTTGTGGATCGCAGATCACAGTTGCTGTCTTTCCCTTGTGCATTGGTAAAAAGAAGAAAAAATACTTCAGCTCCTTATCTCTATTACTGAATTAAAGTTTTCCGTCTCTACCACGGTTTTCTGTGATATACAGTACTGTGCAAAAGTCTTAGGCACCTGTATAACATTCTGTACATACAGTAACAAATAATTCAATAAAAGGTTCTAAATAAACATACGATACATTTTACATTACATTTTAGTAATTTGGCAGAATAGTTAAAAACTATTCTGAAATGAATCATTTCTTGAAATGACTCACTAGGTTCTTTTAAATAATTATTATACCAAAAGTCATCCCTGAGCTGCCGTTTGGAGGAGAGGAGGTAAAACAAGCCTGGGGATATTATGGAATTGTAATGTCAACACACGGATAACAGACAACTGGCAAGTATTCATTAATCATGGAAGTCTATTGGACCTGTTACTTTACTGTAAGTTCTACATTTACATGTTTTTCTTCCTTTTGTGGGCGTTAACCAGGTTGGAAATGTAATAGTGAAAGTCGTAATAGCCTACTGTATGTTAGGTCATAATGCATTTCAAACAACTCTGGCTCATGTTGGCATTATGCTAGCTCTCCATAATAGCCTATATTTATCTTAGAATTTAACATAATAATATTCAATGACAGAGAATATTAAGGCCTTTGAAGTTCAACCAGGGGGAATGGGATTGTGATGATGAAAAAGTAGTTGATATAAATTTAGTTTGTGATAAAGAAAACTAAAGGAACTGAGTGCATAAGCTCAAGGCCATTTGCACTCTAGTGCAGGACCTTTGGTATGTTTAATAAATAAAAATATAAAAATTACTGAGCATATGCAGAATCCAGAATTCAGCAGCTCGTCTGGTCTTCAACCTTCCCAAATACTCACACGTCACCCCCCTGCTTACTTCCCTCCACTGGCTGCCTGTCATGGCTCGCATCAAATTCAAAACATTGGTGCTAGCCTTCCAAGCAGTTAAAGGGTCTTCCCCAGCTTATCTACAAAAAATCATCAGACCCTACACCCCTGCCAGACCTCTTCGTTCAGCTTCCACAGGCCGCTTGGCACCTCCCCCTCTCCGAACCTCCACATCACGCTCACGACTACTGTCTGTTCTGGCTCCACGGTGGTGGAACGAACTCTCCGTTGAGGTCAGAACTGTAGAATCTCTCCCCACCTTCAAGCGCAAGCTGAAGACACACCTCTTCAAGCAGCACCTCTCCCCATCCCTCCCTACCTCCCTGTGAACCTTAATTGTTGTCTCTGTGACTTGCTTTGTGTATCGGTATTCTTAGTTGCCTAGGTAAGCAGTGTTTGGATAGTTAACTTTGGTCACTTTTGCTCTGTTTCTTTGTTTCTTTGTTCTCAAAAAAAAAAAAAAAAAGGGCCCTGGTCCTTATCTTTGTTGTACAGGTAGCAGTTGAAATTGTACTTCCCTCTAGGGTCTTTCGGCGAACTTATCCCTGGTTATGGGTATGCACTTTGTTGTACGTCACTCTGGATAAGAGCGTCTGCCAAAATGCCAATAATGTAATGTAATGCATATGATTAGTATCTGTGTTTATTGTATGCAGCATTTTTTTCTTCATTTTAATAAGGGGTGCCAGTAATTCTGGAGCTGACTGTATACTTCCTGAGAAAAAACAAAACATTGTTTTCTAAATGTTTTACTCTGGCAGAGTCAATTCTGAGGTTGTTCTGTAAATAGTTGGTTTGCTCTCTTGTTCCTCAGCTGTGCCAATTCTAGCCTATATGCCTTTCATCCTGTGACTTCCATGTAGATTGGCTTTCTTCTTATGTTCTTGCCATTCTGACTGTGCTTTTTCCTTTTCCTGCAATTAAAAAAAAAAATCACCTGATTTCAAATAGCAAGGCCCCTGGATGGACTACATAAATGACAGTCAATTCTTTGTAAAGGAGAAAGTCAGAAGTAACCATACAAAGCATTGGGACTGATCAAACAGCTGCTGGATGAAACCCCGCCCACTTCCGGGTTAAGTCACACGCATTTATGAAGATATGGATATAGATAATATAGTTGGATGAAAGGATACAGATACAGATATAGATAGTGCAGTACTCACTCATCCCTATTAAATAGACAAATAACAAGGTAAAAAAACTATCAGGTATGCAAACGAGAATCAAGAAACAAGGAACAAAATAACCAGGAAATAGAACTACGGAAAGCCACAAGGTAAAAAAAGGCAAACGCTGGGGACTGGGAAAAACACAGATCATGACAGGATTCATATCTGGAGACTGAGATACCAAAACAGTTTAATTGTGGTCAGTTACACATAATCATACAGGAAGAAACTGAAGATTTACTTGTTCGTATACACTGTCTCTTTCAAAAGCCTGCTAATACTGAAACCCCTTTTACCTAGTGGTGATTAAAGGTATGGTAGTGCACACTGGAGCTGTACCCAAAATATATTACCATCTCACAACACTTCTGAAGTAAAAAGTATAAAATCAAGGGTGTAATTACTTGTTCCACACTTGGGGTCACTTGAGCTGTAAAAACATGCATGGCCAATCATCAATCAGCTATCCAAGACAACAGTCCTGACAATCATGCTGCAATATAATGTAATGAACTGAATTCTATCAGTCATTGAAACAGAAGCATTATTGAAAAATAGATATTTGGACTTTTGGACCCCTGGATGAATTTTTGATTCTGATTGGATGCTAGGTGGTAATTCAATATAATTGTATATCTGTTCAATCGTTTAACGTTTGGCAGATAGTCCAGGTAAATTCTATCACAGTTCTAAATTCATACACTACTTGCAATTTGCCGCAAGACCCAAAGCCATTAGTGTGACACAAGTAAAAAAAATAAAAATAATTATTGACCACAACTTGTCATCCCAATAAAGATATTTGCTTTTAAGAATTGTGAAATGGCATCTGATATAACTATGAATGGTTTTGTGAAGTACAATAACGTTACATATATATACTGTGTTAATAGCTGTAAGCTCTCTAATGTTTTGCGAGTTTGCTAACATTACTACGTGACATTACTACGTGACATCCTGAAATGGTTGTTTGTTAATGGGGACAACTCTCAATTAGCTATAATCTTTTCCTTTACTGACTAGCTATCATCAGCACAAAATAGAGATGGCTGTATGGCTGTATTGTGTGATGTAAGTTGCAGCTGCAAAACCGGTGTAGAAAATGTAAGGTGGACTAGGAATTACGAACAAGAAGTTGCAAATAAGAAACCAATTTAAGCCTCGTTTAAAGCCTTGAATTTACTAAATTAAAAATAATCAAAACGACTTTACAATAGATGGCTAGCTTCTCTATCTTGAGCAGAACTTAAGCAACACTTATGTAATAAAGCAACATGAACTACTCCAAAGGAAGTCTTTTGCCGAAGCGCAACAGATTTTGTGTGCGTATTGAGAATACTACAGTTTCGTTACACAGGCATATTGTTTTATGCAAGCCTAATTAGCTTGAATGCTTTTTAGTCGTCACTTCAATAACATGCCCGTAGTTGGTTCTTTGATGAGCTGTAGTTATACTGAATTATCTTATATGGATGGGGGTAACACATTTAATCGGCAACAACATTACAGATACTGGCCAGAGACTGTTGTACTCATCATGTTCGAGAGAGCCTATACAAAACGTAGATAATCGAACTTCTATGTACAAGTACTTTTCTAGAAGTATACAACAGTGAAACGGACAAGAGTTAGCACAGTTTTAGAATGAGAAACTATTATGCATTTGGACCACCGGACACTTGTCATGAAAAGGACACTGACATTACCTTATTTCTTGAAGTATGTGGATTTTCAAAATGCAGAGAAGGTGAGGTCCCCCCATACTTGTTTTACCACACACATGTTACAATATAAGGAACAATGGCATCTTAAAATGGGTTATACAGATAGAACAGTGAATTGTCACGCTTTCAAACTGTATATCCTGTTACCATAGTGATTGAAAATGACACAATGAAAATAGGAATGAATGCAAAAAAAAATGTCCAGTGAGACTTAAGGGGTTAAATGCAAATAGCTTTATTGGTATCACAACGTTTTGGTTAATAAAAAAAACCTTTTAACCTTTAAGCAAACCGCCAGCACCGCATGAATTTAGAACGGTGATTAGACTTGACCTGAATTGAGTGTCTTCAAGCAACTCCGCTTCCTTGATTTAACCTTTGGTTAAAATCACTATTGCCAAACATATTGCTGTCTCAGGGCAGGGAACGTCAGCATATGTTGAAGCCTAATATATGTGCCAGACACACATGCACACACACACACTTGTACACTATATAAATCCTTTCCCCCATGTAAAACACATATGGTTACTATTACAATTTGGAAGACAGTACTCTGGAAGTCACTACTACAATTGAGTTAATGTGTTTCATGTGTGTGTCAGTGTCCTTGGTTAACTTGTCTATGAACTTGACAATGCCAAGTTAACCCCCAGCATGTGTTTATTAGCATGAATAGCTGGGCACATCCTAGCTGAGTCACAATAAAAGAAACAAAGTATCAAAAACACAGTAAATGCTGGAATTTATAAAAAGTTAAAATATTCAAGATGAGATAAAAGGAGCACTGTCACGCTTGTTTCAGTTGAGATTATTTGGATTAAATGCTTAAATTCAGTGTGTAGGCATTTTTCAAATCACCACTAGTGTAGCTATTTCCTAAATATGGGGCAAAACTTCTAAGGGCAAACACGTCCAGTGACGTCACTGGACGTGTTTGGCTTGAATCTCCAATCTGTGTTTCCCAGAAGGTAAAGGGCTCTCAGTCTCCACCCATGAATGTAGAGACAGACAGTGGATGATGAGACAGTCAAACCTAACAGAGAGCAAATAAGTGGGAACAGAAATTGGTGTCAGTGTGGGAACTGTGAACCCATGCATACCAAGATGGAGAGCCTTTGCCGCCACGAATGGGATCGAGGGCAACGGCTGGGAACTGTGAACCCATGCATACCAAGATGGAGAGCCTTCGCTGCCAAGAATGGGATCGAGGGCAACGGCTGTTGGCAGAAACCGAACATGGATCACTCCCAATAATAACTTCCAGGGTGTCTCGGTGGCGCAGCCTGTAGAGCACTGACCGCATGCTCGTTGCGAGCCGCGATGTCGACGGTTCGAATCCGACCGTCCGACAATTTGTCGCACGTCTTCCCCTCTCTCGCTCCCATTCTTCCTGTCTCTCTATACTATACTGTCCAATAAAAAGGCCTAAAAAATATATATATTTTTTTTTTTTAAATAATAACTTCCAACCCTTGCTACATCATTCAGTACTTACCAACTTCTTCTGCAGCAATAGGAGGATTCATTGGAAGATGTATCCACAGCCAAGGGGTCCAGGAGGGCAACTAAGCGACTAGTAAGTAAATATCTAGCAACAAGCTGTATCAAAATCTTGGTTGTGGATACTGTAAATCTGTAAATTCTGGTTCAAAACTCTAAGGTTGTATGTCTTCATCAAAACTGTCTGCTGTTTCGCTCAGGCTAGCTAAATTAGGTAGATATTTGTAAGCTAACATTACTGTATTTTCATGGGAGTGTCATGTGATTGCCTGGATGGGTGGCCACCCATAAACCAGTCACTTTAAGTTTGAGCACCCGTTACCTTCTAGGAAACACAGGCTGGAGATTCAAGCCTTGCATTGAGAAGTTTTTCCCGATATTGAGGAAACAGTGACACTGGTGATGATTTAAAAAATGCCTACACACAGAATTTACGCATTTCATCCAAATAATCTCAACTGAAATAAGCGTGACAGCGCTCCTTTAAGAATGCACTATACAGGATAATAATGGGCTCAGTCCTCGGTCCCCTCCTCTTCTCTATCTACACTAGATACATGGCCCTGTTATATCTGCTCATGATATGTCATACCACTGTTTTGCTGATGAGACCCAACTCGTTCTCTCCGTTCCCCTATCTGATACACAGGTCTCTACCCGCATTTCAGCCTGCCTGAGAGACATCCAGAGCTGGATTGAAAACCACCATCTAAAGCTCAATCTAGGTAGGGCAGAGCTAATCTTCATCTCTGCTCTAACTTTTCCCATCTGTAATTTTTCCAATTCACTTGAGGACACCACAGTGACCTCATCCCCCAGTGCAAGGAACCTCGGAGTGGTGATGGACAACAGGCTGTCCCTGTCTGAGGACAATGCAGCAGTGACCCAGGCATGCAGGTTCTTCCTGTAATCATCCAGATAATCCTTCCCTTCCTCATGACCTACTCCACTCAGCTTCTCATTCAACCAATGGTCCTGTCCCGCCTGAACTACTGCAATTTTCTGCTGGCTGGCCATCTGGCATCTGCCATCAGACCTGAGACGGCTTGGAGAAGGCATGTCGTTCTCAGGGTCGCAAGACATCTAAAAGCTAATTAGACCCTACATACCTGCCAGACCTCTCCATTTTGCTACATCTGGACCCCTAGCACCTCCCCCTTGTCACCCCTGCACTTCTCGGTCACGACTGCTGTCTGTTCTGGCCCCACGGTGCCAGAACACCCCAAAGGTGCAGGCTGCACCTGCACCTTTCCCTCCCTACCTCACTGTTATAATTAGCCATGCATGCTATGTTTATACTATAGGTAATAATTGCTTTTGTGTTGAATTATTTTAGTATTCAGGGTATTCTAGCTGCCAACTGTGGCTTGGAAACCTGATTATTGTTAAAGTTTTATCTCCATGATTACTCTAGGACTTGGAAACATACTTCCCTCTAGGGTCTTCAGCACACTTGTCCCTGGTTCTGATTTGGACTTCATTGTACATCGTTCTGGATAAGAGTATATGGGAAATTACTAAAATGTAATGTAATGTAATGTAATGTCATGGAAACAACGACTCTGTTCATGAAGAAACTGCATATAGATGTTGAGGCCCTTATCAGACATAACAACATAGAACAACATACAGCTAAGCATAGGCAAAACCAAAGAGATTGTCCTGGACTTTCACAAAAACAAGCACAAACTTCAGCCACAGCAGATAAATGGGCAATTGTTTGAAAGGGTGGAGAGCTTCAAATTCTTAAGTACAATAATGATTGCTATAATAATTGTCATCAGAGCCTCTACTGTTTGCTCCGGGTTGCTGAGGAGGCTATGATGTACTTCTGCTGGGCAGTAGAAGAACATCATGATGTTCTCAATCACTGGGATAGGAACACATCAGCACAGGACCGGAGTCCACACTGCTGTCAGGTTATTTGGCTGCAACCTCCCTTCTCTGTCCTATATTTTCCATTCTTAAATCAATCTCAAGGCCCTCAGATTGTCCTTTGACCCCTCTCACCTGGCAACTTACTGTATTTATTTGACCTGCTTAATCGGAGAGGAGATGAAGGTCCATTGGTGCAAAAACTAGATTCAAAAATAGCACTTACCCTGTAGCACTCTGAACACTGAACTCTTAACAAGCCTGTGGCAGCCTGTAGCCTACTGGCTAAGGTACATATCTGGGACCCAAAAGGTTTGTGGTTGAAGCCCCAGTGTGGCCACAATAATATCTGCATAGCTTTTGGCCCCTTGAGCAAGGCTCTTAACCCCCCATTTCTCCAAGAGAGATTGTTCCCTAATCAACTGAGATTGAGTCTAATCAACTGTTTTTGGGTAAAAGCATCAGCTAAATACCAAATTATCAAGTGGCAAGAAAAAGTAAGTGAACCCTTTAGAATTACCTACATTTATGTATAAATTTGTCTTAAAATATGGTCTGATCTTACAGTTACAGTAATGAATAAACACAATCTTTAAAGGTACAATTGGTAATGTCAGACTCCTAACGGTCAAGAGAGGAATTGTAGCAACAAACACCCTCAAACCACAACATGCACTGTTTTGGAAAGTTGACAGTGACAAAGGCGACAGAGCCTGCCGTCATTTTGTAGTGTTCTAGTCAGGAAATGTTCGCCGAACAGGTGACTTCATGAAATGTTACTGCACAACGCTATTTATGTTTTGTTTTTTTGAAGTTTTCACTTTAGCTCAACTATATTATGAACAAGCAACTTATTTGGCTATGGAACTTGCTGGCTATATACCTAAGATATGATAGTGTACCACAAACGATACAACTGCAACTTAGAGTTTGAGACAAATAAAGGTTTAGCTAAACACGCATGAAGTAAAGAGATAAAAGGAATGTGTAGCTGCCCAAATTGCACTCCAGACAAATGATTACTGAAACACTGTATACTATTGCTTATTATCCAAGCAAAGAATACATATCTAGTTATAAAACAATACCAGTTCATTATCGTTAGCAACAAGCAAATGAGCTATTAGTTAGCTTGCCAAATTTACAAATATCCACCTGCGACACAACAAGTTAGAGCTTAGGCTACACCATTTAATTGACAAACACACTCAACAAGCGCCAAAATGTGCCGTCAAACAAACCATGTAGACATGTGACACTGCACTGTTGCAGCAGTGCCAGACATAACACAACGCTCGCTACTATGTTCGTATTGCCTGTTATTTGTAAATTTGTCACGCTAACTATGGCTAATTTGATTGTTGCTACCGATAGTGAGCTGGTATTGTTTTATAAATAGATATGCAGTCTTCGCTTGGATAATAAGCAATAGTATGCAGAGTTTCAGTGATAGCTTGTCTGGAGTGCAATTTGGGCAGCTGCACGCGAACAGTCAGAATAAGCCCCCACGCCATTGGCTGTGGCAATTAGAACCATTTTTCAACTTGAGCTTGAGTTATTGTACAGCTGTGCAATGTTTTGTTACAGAGTGACGGCCCTTCAACTGTATACTTTGAAACCAGAATTTAAGGACTATAAACACAGGCAGAGGATGAGTCAACATGACAGTGAGCCTTTTTCAACAATAGAGTGGATTTACCATGTTCTTGTAACAATGTTTTAACACAAAAACCTTCCCTATTGTCCTTTTAACTAATGACACAGAAATGATTGTATTGTTTTCACATTCTCAGTATATTGGAAAAAGTGTGGGAACCCCTAGGCTAATGACTTCAACAAAAGCTTATTGGAGTCAGGAGTTAGCAAACATGAAGTCCAATCAATTAAATTAGATTGGAGGTGTGGGTTAATGATACTTTCTCTCATAAAAAGCACTCTAACATTTTGTTTTAGTATTGAATCTTGAATCAAACAGAGAGCTTGCTGAATAATGAGTGCAGAGTTTTTAATTGTTGTTGTCCTTGGATCTGATGCATGTATTTGGGATTACCTGGCACACAGCCATGTTGGCCAAGGATACAGAATATGGTCCTACCCTTTCCATGACATGTTACAGCTGCCCTATGAAAGTGTGTCCCTTGAGGAAGTAAATGCCTCATGCATGCTGGGAAAAAGAACAGGTCATGCAGTGCTTACAGTTAAATCACAAAGCTAAAATTATCCTGATCAATCATGCCCCCTCCCCTCAGCCCAGTCCATATCATTATCATTAATGAGGATTAAATCACTAAATTCCCATGTCCACATTCCTCTGCATTTGTAAACATAAACACTTGTTTGGAGAACCAGGACTTATCTTTGTTTCTGAACAAAGTACACTTAAATAGCCTCTTAATATCTTTCTCAGTAAATATTTTGGGTAAATATTTTATTAAAGAATACTGATGGGAATTTGTTACATTTTAATCACACAAGTACACAGATGCTGTTTGTATGTCTGTTGTCTGGCCACAAAGAACAGCCATACAGCAATAGAGTGGACTTTGTGGATTCTTTGTAATCATTCTGTTGGTGGTCCCTAGGCTGGGTGTGTACCCCTGCTTTTTTGACAATCTCACAATTCTTAAATCTATTTATAATGACAAAGAACATATGGGAGATATTTTCATATAGTTAACTTTTCTGTGTTGGGGAAGTAAAATTACCATTAGAATGCATCAAGCTCATACATTTGCCCGACTGTTTTGAATTGAAAGGAATTTCTGAAAAGCCATTGCATAGCTGCCATTGGCCCTCCTTAAAACTGTTGTTCCACATTGAACCATGATGACCACTGATTATTCCTCCCCACTGATGTAACAACATTTAGTATGTGTTGAATTAGAGTATAGGACTGTGTGTATTGTATTACTCTGTTGATTTATTTTATTTTCATGTTTATACATCAAAGAACGGAAAATGCAGGACATAGAAAATGAGGCAAAATATATAAAATATTGTTATGTGAACTGTTGACTGACCAAAAATATGTTTTGGGATTGCTTTGATTTTCTTTCTGCAGTTCCTCTTCCCACAATGTAATGTAATGTAATGTTCCTTAGGAACAGTACTGCCAAAGCACAAGTAAGCATGCCAGTGTCACCGAGAGCAGGCACACTTGTCTGGACATAAATGAAACCTAACAAATCTGTGGTATCTGTTTTAACAATTAGTTACATAGCCATAAATAAAATAGGTGTCCAAATGAAACTGTCTGAATATAGTAGTATATAGTATATAGTAATTCTAACACATGCCTTCATCTATAAACAAAAAGCCTGTCCACATGACACATTTAGTCTTTCCATGTCAATGAATGCTTAATAGAAAATAAAAATCAAGATTATAATTTTTTATTAGGAACAATCATATTTTGACTTAATTATGATTTAAGATTTCTGAATCAATCATTACACCATGTTTTGAAAGGTGAACTACCTTGACATGTAAGTCACAAATGCATACAATTCAACTGATATTAACTGACATTCTCTGGAGAGTTAATCAAGTTGATTTTAGTATGAAAACTAATGCCAGGGAATACATCAAATCAATTAAGCAAATGCAAGGGTGATCTATAGATGCTTACTAATCTTATTGAGTCGCCTTCTAAAGATGTTTCTAATTCTAAGCTGTTTGTAGATAGCAGGTCTCTGCCAGAGACTAGCAAGCATATTTTTTTTGAGCTCATGACAAAATATTTTGCTCTCTTTGCTGATGGTGGTTGGGACTTGATTTTCATGGAATAGCTTCTGTAAGCCCCCGGAGGACCACAAATTTTAAATGGAAATTACATCATAGAACAGAAAGCCACAAGAGCACAGATTCTTGGCAGGTGTTAAGACAGTCAATCTTAGTACTGTTTTGTGAAGCTCATTATTGTAAGATTACATGGCAGATACATTTCTATCACGAGACAGTTCTTAGAAAGTGATCCTATCTGATGTTTCTTTGTGCTGCTGTTTATTAGTCAATTTAATTTGTCCTCATGGTCAGTTAAATTATTTAACATGAATATTAAAGCAAAATTACTTATTCTATTGAAAATATTTTTTACAGTGAGGTCTATAAATATTTGGACAATGGTATAATAATTATGATTCAATGAATTCCAACAAAGTTTAAAATAAAAAATGTATTTCCCCAAAAAAACAGATTTAAATTGTAAAGGTGACATTGTCAAAGGTGACAGCCATGAATCTTTTCCTATCATTTGCGATAACCTAAGAAGAACACGTTGAGGGATTTCCTTAGGTCCAGTTGTACCAAGGGTAAAGTCCAAACTAGAGGCTTAGTTAGCTAGTAGTTACTTCCAACATCAGCTAATACATTTTGTGGCACCATGATTACTTAGGTTGCATCCTAACTGCTGGGTTGGATGCAAAGTCATTACTAAAATGAGTGGATTATCAATAATCAAAATGTTCTCTCCTCATAATTAAGTTACTGATTGCTACTTGGCATAGCTAGTCTGCTAGATCGCCACTGAAATATCATATCCATTAATGAAACCTCAACTTCATTACGAGTTGCAAAATTGAATCTGAAAAATTATGCTGTGCACAGAAAAAAAAAAAGTTTTACCAATAGTGAGTGACTGTATGATTACACATGCTGAGTGTAGGTGTAGGCTATTAGTCCATTGTTAGCCTATTCTCACTTATTCTCTCAGAGTCCAAGCAGGCTGTCATATGCCTTGTACTCAAAAGTTGCTTCTGTCTAGCCACTCTTCCATAAAGGCCTGATTGATGGAGTACTGCTGAGATGGTCATCCTTCAAGCAGGTTCCGACTTCCGAAGCTCTGTTACCATGACCAAGGCCCTTCTTGGACCAGATGGCCAACTCTCGGAAGAGTTTTGGAGGTTCCGCACCAGGAGGAAACTGCACCAGGCCCACACATCGGGGGGCCCATGGGAGCTCACATTTACAACATATTTAATGGAAAACAATTGCTGTAACTGCTGTGATGTACCATGCAAAGTCAACAAAAAAGTGTACATATATATAACCCAATAAAATGTTTTGTAACTGTAATAGAATAATACTCCCTTGCGGATTAACGTCCTCTTTGTCAATGTGATTGTTCGATGTTTGGTGAATTATGCCCAATCTAATCTTGTGTACGCTGTCATCATTGTTGTATTACAACACACCTACTTGCATGTGATATAGGCTAATGCACTTAATTCTTAAAAACAATAGGCTTGGTTATTAGTAGGGAATATGATTGGCCTTCTAACTTTATAGCCCAGTCTGTTCTATCAAGCTAAATCAGTCTATTGCCTTTCTAACTACATTGGTTTGGTACTGTTGTGCGTGGTGCTGCACAAGATTAGGCTACCTGTTTGAATGCATTGCACAACTTCGAAAACATTGCAACAATTGCACTGTATTTCCAAATCAATTGAGTGGTGGGGACCCCGGAAAGCTAATTGTACCCCCTACCCTGAACGTTAAGCTCCACGCCTGGGTGGATCCATTATGCTTTGGGGTTGTGTGGCAGCTGGGGGCACAGGAAATATTGTGTGAGTGGAAGGAAGAATGGATCAAGAACTTGTGCAGGCTAATGTTCAAAGGTCAGTCCAGACATTAAAAATAAAGAAAGGTTAGGTATTCCAGCAAGACAATGATCCAAACCTCAACATTAACCATGAAGTACCTTCAGGAAAGACAGATGGAGGTTTTGGAATGGCCACCACAGTCCCCAGACTTGAATATTATTGCAAATCTGTGGAGAGATCTCAAACATGCTGTACATGCAAGGAGGCTGAAGAATAATGGAAAAATCTCACATATCTCTGGGATATGTGATCCCAAGGTGGATGTAAGTTCAACAAATGGGTCAGTAACAGCCGCACTGTACTCGCTTCCATCCCTTATGCGCATAAAGCCAAGCAGATCAAGGAACCTTGAAAGAGAAAAGCCTCTTGAACTAGTACTCGGAATCCAATGGAACATTGAGAGTGATCTATTCACCTTCCGTGTCACTATCAAGAACAGACCAGCTACCAGAAGAGATATACTCTCTATTGTGAGTTCGGTCCATGATCCGTTGGGTTTCCTTGCTCCCTTTATCCTGAAGACAAAGCAGATTCTCCAAGAGCTCTGCAAGATCAAGTGCGGCTGGGATGAACCCATGAAGCTATAGCAAAGATGGCTCTCAGAGTTGGAACAACTTTCCAGATTCCAGGTCAAGCGATGTATGAAGGCTAAACACTTTGGTGCAGTGAAGTCCACTCAAATGCATCATTTCAATGACGAAAGTGAACAACTCTACGAACTGTGAGCTATTTGAGGTTCACAGATAATGAAGAAAATGTGCACATTGCATTTGTGTTGGGTAAATCCGGATTGAATCCACTTAAACAGATGACAATCCCCAGGTTTGAACTCGCTGCGGCAACACTGGCTGTGCAAGTAGACAGGATGCTTCATCTACAGAACTTGAGATCAAACTTGAAGACTCTACTTTCTGGACAGATAGCCAGTCTGTATTGAAGTACATCAAGAATGAGACCACAAGGTTCCATGCGTATGTGGCCAATCAAATCTCTGTAATCTGAAATCCTGGCAAGGGGTGAGTAGTGGAGATACGTCAAAACAAAACAGAACCCAGCAGATGACATCTCACAATAATTGAACATCAATACCTTTCTGGATTCCAGATGGCTGACAGAGCTCTTGGATAAACCAGAAACACAATGGCGAGATAACCCAGATCTTAGCTCTATCCCTCAGGATGATCCAGAGGTAAGGAAGGAAGTCACAATCAATAGTGTGAACATAACCGAGAAGTGTCCAACAACCAAGCTTATTGAGTACTACACGACATGGAATAGCCTCAAGACGGCCATTGCTTGGATGAAGCTAAGAGGATTCCTTCTGAAGTTGAGCCAGAACAGGAAGCTTCGACATACCTGCTCAAACCAACTCAAACTGTCAATCACGGCTCAAAGCCTCACCATGGAGGACATGGAGGAAGCAGAGATGGCCATCATCTGCCATGAGCAAAAACAGCACCAGACAATCCATGCTGAGGTAAAGAACCCCATAATACTGCCAAAACATTCACACATCTCCAAGTAGGTTGGATATGCCATCGATCTAGAGGTCGCCAGCTACTTAGACACAGCTTCCTGCATTAATTCTATCCCCCTTCATGGAGGAGTATGGGAGAGGATGATTCGGCTAGTCAAGAAGATTTTAGCATCAGTCCTTAAAGAACAAGCATTGGATAATGAGGCACTGCATACAGTGTGAGGTTGAGGCAATCATAATGGTAAATGGCTGGCATTCACACACAGTGAGCACTTCATTAGGTATTTATTAGACTTTTTTTTTTTACTTCTACATCTGTAGCCTATCTACTTAGAGTTATGATGCATTGTGTGTTCAGAGATGCTCTTCTGCATACCACTGTTGTAATGTGTGGTTATTTGCGTTACTGTCACCTACCTGTCAGTTTTGACCTGTCTGGCTCCTCTGACGTCTCCCATTAACAAGGCTTTTTTTTTTTTTTTTGCACCATTCTTTGAAAACTCTAGAGATTAGTGTGCGTGAAAATCCCAGGAGATCAGCAGCTTCTGACATACTCAAACCACCCTGTCTGCCACCAACAATCATTCCACGGTCAAAGTAACTTAGATCAATTTTTTCCCCCATTCTGATGGTTGTCGTGAACATTATCTGAAGCTCCTGACCCGTATCTACATGGCTGTATGCATCACAATGTTGCCACACAATTGGCTGATTTGATTATTACACATACTTATTCATGTGATTAAGGAAAATAATTTCTAATAAAGTGCTTGGTGAGTGTAGATATTAATTGTAAAATTATTTTTGACCAGGGTGCCCAAAATTATGCATACTACTGTATACACTCACTGAGCACTTTATTAGGAATACTATACTAATTCTGGGTAGGGCCTCCCTTTGCTCTCAAAACAGCCTCAATTCTTTGTGGCATGGATTCCACAAGATGTTGAAAACATTCCTTTGACTATACATGTTGATAGTCTAAGTGGGAATATGTCTGACCCGCTATTCAGTAGCAAACTGAACGACAGAGGAGAAATCAAAAGTTTGTATTGGTAGGCCGACATTGGTAGGTCTTTACAACAATTAAATGGTCAAAGGTTAAATGGTCAAACTTAAGGCTAACATAAATTATTGGACTAGGCAACTGTCATAGCCAGTGATGTTGCTTTGGTCCTGACTCCTGAGGGGAATTTCCCCTCGAAAATTGTCCAAAACGTAACGTCAATAGGCACCGATGTTTGCCTATTTAATTTGATGACAATAATTAAATAAATTGTCAACAAATGTGGTCAAAGGCTTATCTTGGCAGCAATGTCCAAACATCATCCAGATGTGTTTTTTCCTTGAAAATGATCCAAAAATGCTTCCATCACTCATTTCTTAATAAGATGTCACATTGGAGAAGAATGTGTCTTTTGAGGTCAACCACATTCCCCTTGTGCCTTTCATGGTCGTGGGTCGAAAGACCTACAGTCCCCTCCGAATGTTTTGGAACAGCAAGGCCAATTCCTTTGTTTTTGCAATACACTGAATACAATTGGAGTTGAGTTGAAAAGAGTAACACAAGACAGAGTTCAGAATTTCAGCTTTTATTTATTTTTTTAATCAGCTTTTTATTTCGGGGCAGCCCGTAGCGTAGTGGTTAAGGGAAATGACTGGGACAGGCAAGGTCGGTGGTTCTAATCCCGGTGTAGCCACAATAAGATCCGCACTGCCGTTGGGCCCTTGAGCAAGGCCCTTAACTGTAATGTTTCTGTATTTGTTCTGTATGTTTTCATGTTTATTATTCATTTTTCATAGTTACCTGGTTTATGTTTTCCATTACAGTTCTCTATTGTCCTCCCCTGTTATGTCTGCATCTGAATGTTTGTCTAGTCACCTCTCTGTCTGCGTGCCCCACTATTCAGGTGTTTACGGTATTTTCAGGTTTCCAATTATTTTTTGTCACTCACGTTTTCTTACTTCCTGCTTTGTCTTGGTAGTTAAATGTTATAAAGCACTATTCTTAATAACTACTACTAATCTAGGTTTTGTACAGTACTAATACGATTAATACACTTACTGTCTGTCTAACTAACTAACTAACTAACTAACAATCACTTTTATTGGGTATATTCACGTTACTAACTCACTAACGTAATCTCTTAGCATTTCTGCGCTGTTCTATAACTCCGCCTTCCTATGCTATCCCTTGTTACTCATTTGTTTCAGCGAAGTGTCTGCACCTGTCTCTTAACTATCACTATGTCTTCAACCTGTGCAATGTCTACTCCCTAATCCGGAGCCGTATGTTTTCTACATGTTGGTTTTGTGCATCCAGTCCGCGTTTTCGTCTCCCCTCTGTTATTATGTTATTAACCCATTATGTTCCACCTGTTGTCAATTTGTTTAGCCCACCTTTTTCTCTGCCCCGCCTAGATTGTCACCTTCCCTCTTGTATTTAAACCCCATTCTCAGTATGCTTCTTTGTCAGAACGTTGATCGTAGTAAGTGCCAATTTTGTGTAAGCCTGATTATTGAGATTCATGATAGACACCCCTTTGCCTTGACTTCTGTACCTGCCTTGCCCTCTTGTTTTGTCTGCTCATCTGATCTTCTGGTTTTTCGACGTGTTGTTTTGTATTTTTGACTACGAGTTTGTTTTTGCCCTTTTGTACCGTCGCCCTTTGATTTCCTGGATTTTGACCTCTCGCTTGTTTTTCGACTATTCTTTTGCTTTTCGTTCTTGGCTTTGTACTGGATCTCTTGGCTTTTGACCACTGAACATTAAACTACGATTTTTGGATTATCCTGTGGTCTGCGTCTGGGTTCTCTGCACAGTACATAACATTAACCCTGCATTGCTCCTTAGTCTAATCAACTGTTCGTCGCTCTGGATAAGAGCATCTGCCAAATGCCAAAATGTAAGGTAATGTAATGTAATTTCCTGGTTTTTACCCCTAGATAGTTCTATGCTTTCAAAGTTAGAATTTTCACATGTCTGTTATTATGCTGGGCGGCACGGATGCTGCAGTGGGTAGCACTGCCGCCTCACAGCAAGGAGGTCCTGGGTTCGAATCCCTGTCGGCTGGGGCCTCTCTGTGTGGAGTTTGCATGTTCTCTCCGTGTCTGCGTGGGTTTCCTCTGGGTACTCCGCTTTCCTCCCACAGTCCAAAGACATGCAGGTTAGGCTGATTGGAGAGTCTAAATTGCCCCTAGGTATGAGTGTGTGAGTGAATGATGGACTGGCGTCCAGGGTGTATTCCTGCCTTTCGCCCAATGTATGCTGGGACAGGCTCCAGCCCCCTGTGTCCCTGTTCAGGATAAGCGGGTTAGGATAATGAATGAATGAATGAATGTTATTGTGCCACTACATGACCAATTGGAGCCATATTAACAGGGATTTCACATAGCACTGGTCTCTATAAGCTTGGAAATAAATTTAAAAAAAGAAGAAAACAATTAACATAACAGTTATGATAAGGATCAGCTTCTTGGGCCCGTAATAAATTGCTGCCTTTCGGCCACCCCAGCACTTGTATTTGTGTGGGGCTTCAGGATTGAAAAACAAATAAATTACAAAATTGCAACAATTCACTGGCAAGAAACATAAAATGGCCTTGAAAATGTTTAATTGGAGGGAGGGTATGGGTGAAGGGTGGTGCATGCAGGGCAACTGGGGGGTGTTGGAAGGGTTGAAGTGGCCCTTTAAGAATGAGCAGGAAATCATTCATTTCAAATGTCAGAATACGTTCACTTAACACTCAGTAACCATATATGGACAAATACATTCTATTGGCTGCTGCTAGATTTAGGCATTTTACATCAAAGGATAACACTGTATGCACTTTGTCAATATAGAGATGGCTCAAGTGGTCTTACTTTATTTTCTGTAAAAAAAAATGCTTGAATTAATTTTCCCTTCTTACTTTTTTTGGTGGGATTGACGTCACTCACTGAATATGTGAAGATGCATAATCACCATGTCAAGAAAGCATCAGGTGTTGGAATACCTAACTGAATGGAGTAAGTGCAGATTGAAATGCAGTTTGCTTTCATTTTAAGCCTGAGGTTTATTATTGTCATGGTTTCAAGCTCTCTCCTTCTGAAGTCTTTGAAGTTGCATTTCTATTATTGCATAGTAGATGGCTGACGCGTGAAAGTGCTTTTATGTTGACCATGACATACAAAACTATATTTTCAAATGTTATGGATACTCTGAGGGGGAAAACCCTGATCAATACTGAGGGTTCCAGGCACAAAGTGCTGGCACCCTAGTGTTTTTGTTCCAGTTCTTTTTATTATTAGGGGTCCAAGAATGAAGTGTTGGAACCATATTGTTTTTGTTCTGTTTATAAAATGTTTTCTTTGCTAAAACTGAATGGGCAGCAAAAACTGTAAATTGTAGGGGTACAGAGGTTTCATGTTTCATTTGGTGCTTCTGCTTCAGGAGATCTGCCAGATTTTTTGTTTTTTCCATCGTAATTACTTGTTGTTCACACAACCACCACCAGGTAGCATATATCTTAGCGCACTAATCCACAGTGGTCTGGCGTACTTGTATTCAGTCTATAGTCTATAGAAACAACCTGGTGAAATCACACTTAGCTCAGCTGTTGCAAGAAATTAGCTACAAATAAATATTTCCATAGTGTTCCCAAATGTCCTGTAAGGTTAAGCACTTGCACTTTATGGTGTACTAAGTAATTGGTTACAAATTTTATTCATAAGCATACTTTTATTTAGGGGAGACACAGGGCATGTTGAAACATGGGGACTTTGCGTAGTTGCATTTGCGCAAGAATGATGTGTTTGTTTTTAATAATGTACTATAGCAACGTGCTTCTCATGTGTGAGTGGCCGGACGATTTGAAAGCTTCATCAAGAATTATTAACAAATTAATTAATAAAAAAATTGAAAGTAAGGTTTTTTTGCCAAAGTATTTTTCGAATAACTGATATGTGACCGACATAGACTCCAAATATGTGTAATTTACATCACTATCTTGTGGGTTATAAGACTTTAGAGATTTGATATGTCACAAGCAAGCAGAAACTGTGAGCCTTGGTTGAGTAAAACTAATGCACATTGGAAGGCTGTGTTCCAACATGCCCCCGCCTGTTATAAATGCATCACTCACAATAACTTAAATGTATTCAGCACTCGCTCTTATATAATGCCACCACACTGAAACATTGACTGACATTAAATAAAATTAATATAGTTAACAAAAAATACCTCAGATTGGTGTAATTGGCTTTTGACACATTCCTTGGCTAACCATCATGTTCCTTGCTAACTTGTATCTGCAATGTGAATAAATAACCCTTCTTTTTTCTCCATGTTACAAGACGGTTTTTTTCTTAAACAATGGACACATGTAAGTTAAAGGTACAATAGGTAAAAGTTTTGTGTTAAAACATTGTTACAAGACTATTGTAAATCTCTTCCTATCACTGACATGTTGACTCTGCCTGTGCTGATAGTCCTTAAATTCTGGTTTCGAAATATACAGTTGACGGCCCGAGATTCAAGAGAGGAACTGCAGCAACAAACATGCTCAAACCACAACACTGTTTATCCCACCCCTTCTCTGTGAACGCGCTGACATTGAAACGCCATTGGCTGGTGCAATTAGAACCAATCTTCAATCAATGAGCTTGAATTATTGTACAGCTATACAATGTTTTGGTACGGAGTGCCAGCCAAGATTCCTGATATTAGTCTCTTTCTTGAGACGGGTGCGTGGGGGTTGGACCCAAAATGCACGACTCAGAAAAATAGTAATATAAAGTCCCGTCAGGGCTTTATTCGGGACGAATCCCAGGAGCGTAGTCAAAACAAGCAAAGTCCATACACGTAGATACAGCCAATAAAACAATAAATAAACCTAAAACACGGTGCCGAGGGAAGAGGCAAACTCGTAGTCGGTAGACGTGCAGGGAGGTCCGGTAGCAGGAGAGCTGTCAGCGGGGCAGAAGTACAGGCGGCAGCAGGCAGGGTCGTAGTCGAGGGCGATGCGGAAGTCGAAACCATAAACAAAACAGCGAGGCAAAGGTACAAAAGCAGTAGGCGAGGACGTAGTCAAAAACAGGCGATGGTCAACGAAACAGAAATCAATAACAATGGTCGAAAAACAGGCTTGGATCTTAACGTGAAATCAATGGGATATAATGCTCAAGAGTTGCTTTGACGGACAAGAGGCAGACAATTTCGCAAAGAACAGAAGTGCGACTGGGCTATAAATGTGGGTGTAGACAGTTGTAGACAATTAGTTAGAGAGCAGGAAGGGAATGGAAAACAGGTGCGATGGATGACAAATTAACAAGGTAATTAGTCATTGTTAGTAATAAACCTATCCTGCCCTAGCATTAGTAAATTAGTAAATGACATGCACGAGAAACGTAAGGTAACATGAACACATGATTAGTATGTTAGTATTACCCAATCCTGATCTAGCATTAGTAGATTTAGTCAATAGACAATAGAAACAATTAGGGTGTGAGTGACAGAAAGGGAGAGAGAGAAAGCCGGAATGCAAGGTTTGCGGAAAGACATGTAAAAGTGTATGTTTAAACAACGACCAGTCTACGTAACAGTAAACATAAATCAAAACATAACACTAAACGAACTAAGACGATAACCACTCAACATAACAAGGTGAAATAATCGTAACGAAAACATAACTAGACACGACAAGACAATTAATTGTAAAAAGAAATAAATTAAACAACATGACGAACCTAGGCTAACATAATACATGATAAGACAATACGTGACTAAGACAAATGATTAAACGTAAAACAAGGCAAGCCAGACCTGAAACGTGACATTTCTAAGGAGACAAAACATTACAATTTTAATAGGTACTCAAGCTCAGTTATTGTATACCTCTAAAGAAAGCATTTCCTTCTGCTTCTAACAATAGAGATGATACTTGAAGACAAATAATTGTTAAATACAGTCAGTTGAACCTGCACCTTCAAGAAACAAGTGTCTCATGTAACAAAACCAAATGGATGGTGTGTGCTGTTCTTCCCAAGCCAAAAAGTAATAAACTCAGCATAGTGGGGGCAGGATAGAGGACAACCAGATAACATTTCACCAACATGGTTTAAGAGCAAGGTCAACTTAGACACATGGGCAATGAGAGATTTTCCTAAAATAATATCAAGTCTGTCTCTCAAAGACAATATTCAGACTAATTATTAAGTTCTTGAGATTTTCTGCCAAAAAAGGTTGACAGTTTACAACAAAAGTTGTACTTTGCGATGCCTACATCTAAATAGAGGACTCCCGTTTGGAGGACTTCCAAGGAATCTCTCGTCTGAGAGAATATTTCTGAGGAAGAGAGAGAAAGTGAGACTGTGTGAGGAAGAGTTACTCCACAATCAAGGGCATTTTCAGTTACGGGACCCCATTTTATATTGGTGAGCATCCACAGTTGTGTTCAAGAAAATAGCAGTACAACATCAGTAACCTGATGAACCACTGTTATTAGTAGTAGTGATATTTCTGCATGGAAAATACTTTACTTGTAGATGTAGTAGTGTAATAGAAAAATAACAGACCCAACTGTCATGACATGCACGCTGCTTGTTCTGAGTAATTGACTCATTCATTGAAAGGGGCATGTTCAAAATAATAGCAATGTGGAGTTTAATTAGAGAATTTGTTCATTCTGTGAAAAAACAGGTGTCATTAATTGTCATTTATTAAGGAAAAAGGGAAGCAAATGTTTCACACATTGTTATACAATATATTTCCTTCTGAATTGCTAAGTAAAATGGGCCGTTCCAAACATTGTTCAGAGGAGCAACGTCATTTGATTAAAAAGTTGATTGGGGAGGGGAAAATGTATAAAGAAGTGCAGCAAATTATAGGATGATCAGCTAAAATGATCTCAAATGCTTTAAAATAGCAACAAAACCCCGAAACACGTAGAAGAAAACGAGCAACTACTGTTAGAACGGATCAAAGAATAGTCAGAATGGCAAAGATTAAGCCATACATCAGCTCCAGAAAGATCAAAGAAGTTTGGCCGGCTCATGTGGAGCAGCATAATTGGCTCGCTGCTCCAGGGGGAGGGACTGGCAGGATCCTAGTAGTAGATCCATTCTCAAAATATTGTATTGTTATTCAGTACGCTTACAAATAACTTTTCAAAAATGAATTGCTGGTGAAATTATGGAATGTGTTAGACTTGTTGATGGGGGTTAGGTATTTGACAAAAATTGTAATCAATGGACCTCAATGAATATATTAGTAGACAAGATGTTATTATTTTGATTATTGTACTTATTTTTTAAATAATCTGCTTGAATGCAGTATTTTACACCTCATAAGCAGAGAGAAAACAATGCAGAATGCTCATGTTTTTGCAATATTGTCATCAAATTTGAAAGGGAATTTGTCCAGTACACAATAATCTGTATCCAGTCAAAAACATTTTTTTCAGTGAGGAGAAAAACTTCCGCTTTCACTGTGCTTGAGCTTCAGTGACTTTGTTTGAGTAATTCTGACTCTTAGAAAACAAACTCCACAGGGTTATATTTCAGAAGAGACCAGGATTATGCCTGTAGTCAAAAGGGTTTCAAGCTTGTGTTAAGAAAAGGGGCGATACTTAAGGGGTTAACTGGGGTTTAACATATAAAAATGTATTACAACACAGACACCCACTACTCTGGATATAGTCTTCTGAATTCAGTTATGAGCAAGGTTATGTTGGATCAGAGTTTAGGTAAAACTCCCAAGGTATAAATTATAATCAATCTACAGTACCTAAGGTCAGTTCAACAAGATACTCCGCTGAAATGCTGGAATGATTGTCTGTCGCTAGTCGCATGCCATTCTATTGAATCATATTATTTCTTTCATGTACTAAAAACCACAAAATGGGGGAAACCTTTTTCATGATTGGAAACAGAGACAACAAATATTTGTAAACGTTCATGCCAAATTATGGATTGATTTAAAAAAGTGGTGAGTAAACAGGAGGGGTAAGTGTGGTGGGCCTTAGGGGATGAACAGGGGATAAGACGTGTGAGTAGATGGGTGGGAAAGTATCAGCAGAGGAGAGTGAGATTGGAAGAAAGCTAGAGCCAGAATGGAGGGGAAAGGAGGGAAAGTGTGGAACTGGGAGTGGAGATGTAGGGGGGTTAGTTGCTGAAATCAGAACCCAAATTAAGTAGGCAACAGAGCTGCGCTGTGTATATTGATGGGTATCCTCCTGGATAGAAGTAAAAAGAGCACTTGCAGAACTGGGAAGAAGTGCCTGTCATTCCAAGATCACACCAGGAAAGGAGGGAGGTGCGGGGCATTTCAACCAGGGCCGGGATCCCCATCTCTGCCGGTACCTGCAGCATTATCAACAGTCCTCCCATGTTAGAATGCATTCCAACCCCCTGCTTGCATGTTAGATGCCCATTAGACTAAGTGAGCTAGTCTTTGATGCACAAACCAATTACATTCCCAACCAACCATTTATGTGTAGGAATCACAAAACTATTTTTTCCCATAATCCCACTGGACAATTCCGTGACATCCACCCCGCATGACGTCTAGTTCGGTTCAGCCAATGCCGAAATGGCCGGAGCAATACTGTAGGGTAGGGGCAGGGTGGAGGGCCAGTAGCGACTGAGGTTCGACCCTTGAAGGCAAACTCACAATAAAGAAAGTGGTATACAACAATAAGACCTTCTCCCGGGACACAGGGAGGAACAGAAACTAACCCGTAGGCGGTAATTGGAAAGAACAGTAATTAAGCCCAAAAAACGGCTGTAGAAAATAAAAACAACCCTCAGAAAACAGGGTGAATACACAAACCAGATATAGTGCTGGGAAGTGAGCACTGTGAGTAATAATAGTGAATTTCCCAAATAAAAGTACAACCTAGCAAAAACTGCTAGGCACAAAACAAAAACCCATGAGGCCCAGCTCAGGAAGAAAAACACAAACTAAAATACAATACCGGGGACAACGTCCCTCTACCACCGGCTCTCACGAGCCCCAAACAAAAAGGACGAAATGAAAACCTTTCAGGAAGGCGTCGGTGAACAAACACCACAACCGAGCGCCTTCCTTACCTATTTTTTGGTAGTCTCAGAGATTTTTGATAAATAACCAACACCGTACCTGACTCTACCAGTACAGAGTCTACCTGGTGTCTTACCGGCTTTGTGCAAGAGCAAACGTTGAACACAAAAGCACTGAAGGGAGTCAGCACTGGCTTTAAATACTCTTGGGGAAGGTAATTCCCCAGGAGTTAATGAGGAACAGGTGGAACTAATGATCCTCAGCCCTCTGGTGGACCCACCGGGTACTACCTCCCACCATGACAAATACACTTTCCATGTATAAGAGCATGGCATGCTCTTGGGAAATCTCTCTTTTCCGACTCACCCTTTTTCGACACTCTTTTCTTCACCTCAGCAGCCTCCGGCCTCCTGCAACATTCACGCCTTGTCTCAACACTCAGACAGAGGCCTCTACAGCGCACCACCAGGCCTACGGGCACACCTAGTTTACCTTGCGGTAACTTAATGGCCTATAGCGAGTGGAAGCTGGTGTATGCAGAACGCTACAGCAGTTTACCAATGCCAACCACAGCAACAAACTTTTCCACCCGGAAAAAGGACCACCGAACATCTTTTCAGACGATGGACCAGACGACAACCAGAGGACAATGCACAGCCAAGAACACCCCAGCGTTGTGCACCTCTCCAGGACATCATTGACAGCACCATTGCGGCTTCTACAAGAACAGCACGTCTTTTGGATCCAGCAGTGCATATGGACTCAGTAAGACAACAAACATTCAGCCATAGCCAGTGTTTAGTTTAGTCTTAACGGATATTGTGAATCTTTCTATATTTGCTTTGTCTTATCATTTGAGTGTATTTTGTTAGCCATATACACTGCTCAAAAAAATAAAGGGAACACATAATCATTACAATGTAACTCCAAGTCAATCACATTTCTGGGATATCAACCTGTCCAGTTAGGAAGCAACACTGATTGAGAATCAATTTCACCTGCTGTTGTGCAAATGGAACAGACAACAGGTGGAAATGAGAGTCAATTAGCAAGACAGCCCCTATAAAGGAGGTGGTAGCCACAGACCATTTCCCTGTCCTCATCCTTTCTGGCTGATTTTTGGTCACTTTAGCATTTTGCCAGTGCCCTCACCACTAGAGCACTGCCAGAGCCCTACAAAATGACCTCCAGCAGGCCACTAATGTGCATGTTTCTGCTCAAACTGTGAGAAACAGACTCCCTGAGGGTGGTATGAGGGCCCAACATCCACAAGTGGGGCCTGTGCTCACAGCCCAACACTGTGTAGCCCAATTGGCATTTGCCAGAGAACACCAGGATTGGCAGATTCGCCATTGGCACCCTGTGCTCTTCACGGATGAGAGAAGGTTCACACTGAGCACATGTGACAGACGTGACAGAGTCTGGAGGTGCCGTGGAAAACGTTCTGCTGCCTGCAACATCCTCCAGCATGACCGGTTTGGCGGTGGGTCAGTGATGGTCTTGGGAGGCATATCCTTGGAGGGCCGCACAGACCTCCATGTGCTAGCCAGAGGTACCCTGACTGCCATTAGGTACTGAGATGAGATCCTCAGACCCATTGTCA
Organism: Conger conger; assembly: GCF_963514075.1. Taxonomy (NCBI): domain Eukaryota; kingdom Metazoa; phylum Chordata; class Actinopteri; order Anguilliformes; family Congridae; genus Conger; species Conger conger. Next base: position 36,155,509 of record NC_083764.1, read on the forward strand.
GACCATATGCTGGTGCAGTTGGGCCCTGGGTTCCTTCTGATGCATGACAATGCTCGGCCTCATGTGGCTGGAGTGTGTCTGCAGCTCCTGCATGACGAAGGCATTGATGCTATGGACTGGTCTGCCCGTTCCCCAGACCTGAATCCAATCAAGCACCTCTGGGACATCATGACTCGTTCCATCCACCGACGCCACGTCGCACCACAGACCGTCCAGGAGTTGTCTGATGCCCTGTTCCAGGTCTGGGAGGAGATCCCTCAGGAGAACATCCGTCGTCTCATCAGGAGCATGCCCAGACGTTGTAGGGAGTGCATACAGGCACGTGGAGGCCGCACTCACTACTGAGCCTCATTTTGAATTGTCTTGAGGAATTTCCACAGAAGTTGGATCAGCCTGTGATCTGATTTTTCCACTTTTATTTTGAGTATGATTCTGAATCCAGACCTCCATGGGTTAATTGATAGGGTAAATTGACCATTTCTTTTCAAAACACTTCAAAAATGTATCTTCGGAAACATATTCATACATTGGATTAAGACACTCTATCACTCACCTAGGGCCGCAGTAATCACCAACGGAATAACTTCACCAAGTTTTATACTTCAATGTGGAGCTAGACAAGGTTGCCCCCTCTCGCCACTATTATCTGCCATTTTCTTAGAACCACGAGCAGCAGCTATCAGACAGAGCAAAACAATTATCGGCATCCCCACAGCCACCATAACCCATAAATGAAGTCTATGCGCAGACAATGTCATCCTATTTCTCTAAAACCCAGCAAAATCCCTACACTAAGTAACAAAACTCATTACCTCTTTCTCAAAAATATCTGACTATTCAATCAACAATCTTACATGTATATGGAAACAAACAGCATACTGAATCAAACTTTACCACAAGAAGCATTACATACTTAGGAATAAACATCTCTACTAGACTGCTCAAACTATTTCACTTATATTACACCTCCCTTTTAAAAAGCATTAAAGAAGACCTTTTCCACTGGATAACATTACTATTAACCCTAATAGGCAGAATCAGTACAGTAAAAATTAACTACCTATTCAACATGATCCCCACCCAACCGCCCTCTAACTAGTTTAAAACTTTGGACTCACTCATCGCAAAATTCTAATGGGAAAAACAAGAAACCAAGAATAAAACCTACAGAAACCAAAATCAACAGGAGGTCTAGACGCTCCATATTTCAACCAGTATTACTTAGCAACTCAGCTTACAAACCTAGCTTCACTCTTCACCTCTCCAACAACCTTGGCTAGATATAGAACAGACAGTATGTAAAGAGTTATTAATCAGTGACCTACCCCTTCGTAGCAAATCCATTTCAAAACATAGCTGCTTCAAAAACCCAGCCATTGCCAACACTTTAACAGCATGGTGGAAATCAAATAATATCATTCATTTCACACTCACTCCATGCGCACTAACTCCAATATGGCACAACCCGGATTTCTTAATTACTAACCACCCAATTAGAGGCATAAAGTCATCACCCACCTTCATCATCTTTTTTCAAACAATACTTTACTTTCCTTTGAACAGCTGATGCTAGAATTCAATATTAGCAAAGACCGATAGCTGCAATATATCCAAATAAGGAGCTCCATCAAAACCAAAATTGAACTGATAAACAACCCCCTGGGTCCATCTCCACTAATAGCCAATATCAGTGAAATAGCAAATAGTCCCAAGCAACTCTCCAAACTGTATGAAGTCCTGTCTACATCAGACGCTACAGTATCATTACCAATAGTACAATTTTAATAAAGACCTCAATTTCAACCCCGACAGCAATTTCTGGACCCAAATCTGCCAATCCACCTTCAGCATGTCAAAAAACATCAATCTACAACTTATCCAATATAAGGTATTACATCGTACACATATCACAGGTCACAAAATGCATGCAATGGGTTTTACTCATTCATAGCTCTGTACACAATGTCAACTTTACACCCCTGACAACTATATCACCCTATGGTCCTGCCCCCCAGTCCAGAGTTTCTGGGTTGACGTAACCACTAAATTATCACAATTTATGGCTTGCAATATACCACTTACCCCATCCACATGCCTGCTTGGCGACCGGTCAGATCTCACCATAACAAACAGTGAACTGGTACACATAGCCCTAACAATCGCCCAAAAAAACATACTCATCAATTGGAAATCAAGAAAGCAACTCTCCACCAAACAATGGTTGACCCACCCTCTGTTAGATCTTTCATTTTGTGTGCGCTTCTGTGTAATGCGTTTCAGTTTCTTAATTTGCTGGCTTATTGGCTGCTCTTTTCTTCTTTTATTTTTTAATATTATTATTATTTATGTATTAATTTTTTGGGTTAGTTTTTTCTTTCATGGTGTCCAGCTGCCTGTTTCTGTGTTTGCCCAGCCAAGACTGACAGAGAAAACAGGATATAAATTGACTTTAAATATTATGTATTTATGCATGTACACGATCTGGTACATTATCGACAGAATAGCCAATGTTAGATGTTACAAATAATTTTAATAAAAAAAGGATCATAATTTTTTTCTGCATTGACAGTTTGGGGGTAGGGCAGCACCCTATGTGCCCCTATTGACCGGCTGCCACTGATTCCTATTCATTCAAATACCGATTAAGTGAATGCATATTCTACCTTGGAGAAATGAGTATTCTATCGTAGGCCAACCAAGACAAAACTTAAAATAAAAAAATTGTTTGTTTTTTTACAATATTAATGCACATTGTTTGTGTAATTGTTTGCTCATAAGAAGATACAACCAAAGTCATGCCTCTGTGGGAATAGATTGCTTCAGTTTGTAGTCCTAACAACGTCCTCTGTCGTTCAATTAGGTTTAACGGGTCAGACACATTCCCACCTCGGCTATCAACACCTCTTGACTCGTATTGTCTGTTGGTGGGGGTGTTGTTTTTGTCATACTACATAAATGGTTAATCAGCATAAGACTTGGTTCTCGTAGCTAAAGTTGGTGTGGTTGATGTAGGCTACAGCTTGGGCTTCAAGAAGTTATTAGACTTAAAATAGATAAACTTTTTTGAGTTTTCTAATTTTTTTAATTTGTTTCCCATTTGTATCCCAATTTGGTTGCCACTCGCACCCTACTTTTTTCAATTGCCCATGTATATTGAGGAAACACCGCTTATAACCCTGTCCCCCAGTGACCAGAAAGATATCAACAAGCTTTCTTCCATCTGCATTGTCTCATGCTCCGGAACATGGTTCCGGGGTATTCAGGGGAGCTTGCATGCAGCGATCCTCCCCGGCGAGTCCCTTGCCCCACCCTCAGTCCGTGGTGTGCAACTGCATCAAACTGATGCCTGGATCAGTGTGATGCCTTAACCTTGCTCCACCATGGCGCTCAGGGCTGCACGATTTTGACAAAAATTATAATCACGATTATTTCCATTGATATTGCGATTGAGCAAGATTGTCTGGGATTGCCTGGACAGCCAAAAGTGAAGTGAGACAGTCAAAGTCTGCAGAATAACGCTTTTCTGCAATAATTTTGGAACAACCATCCATTGTTGTTTTGGGTGTGTTATTTATCCATCATGGCTGGCTATTTTTCCAAGTAGCGCAGTCAAAAGCTTAATCATGGTTCTTAATTGAGCCTGGTCAGCTTGTTGTCTGTGAATGACGACAGTGAGTAGCTAATCTATTTTGACTTAGTGTTGCCAACCATCCAGTACAATCTGGAATCATCTCATCATTGGAAAGTAAAAGCCAACTTAACTCAACACAGTTGGTTGGTTCGGTAGCATATATTGGAAAATTATTAGCTAAGTTTCTAGTTTAATAAAGAGAGATAACTCCCTTTCACCAATAAACCATGTTGTTAATGTTTCCTTTTGCAAGAATCCACCCACAAACCCACAAGAACCCACATCCCCAGGAAAAGACAAATAAAAGATAAATTCATAGCTTTGTTAAAACAGAAGCTATACATACATGCCCACACATTTTTGCCTCCCAACTTCCTCATCCTTACTCTTGGGGCAATTCCCTCAACATATATTTTCCCTTCCAATGGAGGCACTCTGCAGGTAAGCTACACTTGGCACTCACAGCATGCTCCCTCAAAGCCCAGTGGAGCAGAGCATTGTCACTCACACTCACAGTACAACTTTAGAAAGCAGTCAGTGACTCCCAGGCCAGCCCCCTACGGCATGCCTCACCTCTCAGATTCCATTATTTTACTAGCAAGAGAAGCAGGCCACACACAGCCGTAGCCCTGCCTACTTATTTATGTCTTCTGGATCGACTGCCACTCAGGTTCTTCCCTGGACATCCCTCCAGCCACTAACCCACTGTATAGCTCAGTCAGTAGAAAGATACATCAACAGACTCAATTACAGATATACCCCAAAGTTTGGAAAATTGTCCAGGGTAACACAGTCCCCACCATCACTTATAGAATCTGGTTTGGGTTTCTTCTGCAGCCGCTTCTTCGAACAACACTGCACTTCTTCTCCCAGGTATCTGTTCAGCACCTCAGGCCACCAGTGATTCATACCAGGTAAGTGCTCTCATCACTCCGACTCACACTCACAACTCATGCCACTCAATTCAGTGATTAAAAAGAACACACTACCATGTCTATTAGCTTGACAGTTACAATATAAATTATTGGTTTATATCGGGTTATATTAGGTTATATTAGGTTTATAACCTAATTTTGAAATAAAGTTCATATTTATATGAAGTTTATATGAAGTACTTCTGACTTAGAAATTGAGATATTCAATGCTAAACTGGTATTTTAATGTATATTAAAATATTAGTTCTGTCTCAAATTTCTGAATGGTACAAGCCTCTTCTTTAAGTCTTTAACCATGGGTGTACAAGTAAATTATTTTTGAGATATTGACACTTTTATAGGACTAGTACAAAATAGGTGGAAATTTCCCTCTAGGGGGGCAAAGTGGAAAGGGTTAACAGCTTTTTATTTATTTATTTTTTTACTTAAATATAGATATTTTATCGATCTCAATCACAGCTTGCTTAATCTTCTTATGAGAATCAGAATAATCCTCTTCAGATTCAATTTGTCATTTGAACATTCCAGGGAAATTGCTGAAAATTTCCAGGAAAATTCCCCCCCTTTGAAGTACTTGCTGAAGAAACTGGAACATAGACTTTGTTGCGTCCCCATAGAGCACTGATGTCTGAGTTGAGCAGCATCCTGGTGCCATGGCCACAAGGGGGCTTACGTGAAGGGGTTAATATCCCAACAGTAGTAATGTCAATGACCTGAAGGGATAATTTTAAATTTGTATAACCACTAAATTCTGAAGCCTCTTGTCAGGCCTATAAAGAAACAGGCATCGTAATGGGTCCCAAGTTTCCCAAACAAGGCTTCATGGCCTCTCTCCCTATCTCCCTTGTGTTCCTGATGCCAACAAGAAATCGAAATATAGCATGCAAGTTTGTGTGCCTGTGCATTTCTATTTCTCTCCTCCTCTCTCACACATTGCAGGCCCTGTAGCATTTGACCTATTTCCACCCCAGTCTCAAGGTGTTATTGCCATATCGCCAGAGCTGACACTTCATCGCAAATCCTGAAAAACATACGACTCTGGAAGACCAAATAATTATTGATGATTTAGAACTTGTTTGTGTAATGTTGAAGGTTGGGGCTCACTGTGTGCTCATCCAATATACATGCCATAAGATGAGGCATAACTAATCATTTACTTTACTTTTTTATTTTACTCTTATGCTTATGTATTAACCATGTGCTAATCATAGGCACTGTAGAATCACATATGTTATTAGTAAAACAATTTTTAATTATAAAATGGCGGAAACTGCCTCTGCCTCTTCGGTTCATGCTTGTCCACCTTGTTGTGTGAAGTACTGAACTCTTTCTGCAGAAAATAAATCTTTCTTCTTGGAGACACCTTGTTGTGCCTAGTCATTATAAAGAGAGAATTTATTTTAAGGATTTTGTTTCAGTCTGTACTCTTCCCCCCTGTGAGTCCATGGCATTGCCATTTCCCATTAAAATCACGCCCACTTCCATTTTATCCACATACACATAATGTTGCTGTCTCAATGAATGCAGATACAAATAGAAATAGGGGGTTCTCTGAAGACCCCTAGCGTATATATATTACTCACATAATGTCACAATACATGCTGCTTTGGAGTTACTGGAAGTGTATTTTCTTGCTTTCAACCAAGAACCTAACAACCAAGGCCCTAAATAAAACATGAATGAGAAGCTATGGTTTTGTGCTCCCTGTCTCCCAAGAAGAAATTGTACTGTGTTATTTTGAGAGCTTCCTGGTGTAAGACCAAGTTGAATAAACTCAACTGGGTAAAGGCTTGGCTGAAGGAGTCACATCCTGTCTTCATCTGTCTGTAAAGGGACCAAACTCCTGTTCTCAAGCACTTGCTTCATTTAAAGAGAGGCTACAATCTAAGTTTTCATTGGAGGCACTGATTGGATTACATAATAATGGTACTGCCCTGAAGCCAGTCAGAGAGTAGGTGTAGGCAGTCATAATCTATGAAAAAAAACCAAATTCTTAAATAAAAAAAACACATTGACCCTAGATTTATGTATTTAAAACATACAAAACATAAAGATTATTCATACACAGTACAAGGGATCACATGAACATCAAAACAGAGTCAATCTGAAATAATCAACTGTCCAATGTACACTCAGTGAGCTCTTAAATAGGTTTTTATTAGACTTATATTGTAGACTTATTGGTCTTCTGCTGCTGTAGCCTATCCACTTACAGATGCTCTTCTGCATACCACTGTTATAATGCATGGTTATTTGTGTTACTGTCACCTTCACGTCAGCTTCAACCAGTCTGGCCCTTCTTCTCTGACCTCTCTTTTTAACAATGCAAACACACGAAACTCTAGAGTCTGTTGTTTGTGAAAATCCCAGGAGATCGGCAGTATCCAAGATATCACCCTGTCTGGCACCAACAGTCATTTCATGGTCAAAGTCACTTAAATCACAGTTCTTCCCTATTCTGACATTTGGTCTGAAAAACAGCTTAACCTCTTGACCATGTCTGCATGCTTTTATGCATTTAGTTTCTGCCACATGATTGGCTGTTTAAATATTTGCATTAACAAGCTGGTCTACTTAAGCTGGAGCACTTAAGTGCTCTGTGAGTGTATATTGTGTGACCATATTGATTGAAAATTTCACAGTGGAATAAAGGAATGAATCCAAAAAAAAACCATTCCGGGCCAAGTATGCACCAGTGTACTCATCCATCCATCCATCCATTATCTGAACCTGCTTATCCTGATCAGGGTCACAGGGGGGCTGGAGCCTATCCCAGCATACATTGGGCGAAAGGCAGGAATACACCCTGGACAGGTCGCCAGTCCATCGCAGGGCACACACACCATTCACTCACACACTCATACCTATGGGCAATTTAGACTCTCCAATCAGCCTAACATGCATGTCTTTGGACTGTGGGAGGAAACCGGAGTACCCGGAGGAAACCCACGCAGACACGGGGAGAACATGCAAACTCTGCACAGAGAGGCCCCGGCCGACGGGGATTCGAACCCAGGACCTCCTTGCTGTGAGGCGGCAGTGCTACCCACTGCACCATCCGTGCCGCCCCACCAGTGTACTCATGGGGTTTATAAACTATTATTCCAACTGTAACCTGCGCAACCCATTTGATTATTTGCTGTGCTACAATTGATTACATTTCTGTTACATCAATTCTCCCTTTACCCTGGGCTGGCCAGTGGAGGATTGGTTCCCCCTCTACAGTTGGGTCTTTCCGGAGAGTTTTTTCTTGCTTCTGCTCAAGTGTTTTTCTCTTTCCACTGGGGTGTTTTTTAACTCACTGGTTGCTTTTTGAGGCTCGAGCCTGGTTTTTAACCCATTTTCCTTCTGTTACTCTGCAAATCATCTTTGTGAAAAGTGCTATACAATTCAAATTGATTTGCTCTGACACAAGATAAGAGATGATGCCTGCATCTATAACAGTGATATAGACCTCACTGCATTTTTACCAAAAAGCAATATGCATAAAATATGAATTACGCAGAATGTTTGACCACAAATTATTGCATCACATTGATACAAAGTATCCCCTTAACATTACAGACCCATTTGAGCCATCCACTTGCTGGGCAAGAGACAGGGTTAGTTTCACTTAGAGATAAATAACTAATTCACCTCTTAACCTCAAGTCTTTGCAATCTGAGATGTGCAATCCGAGAATGCCCAGGCATGATGCTGATCGCCCCAGTCCCACTTGAACGTTGAACCTTGGACTCCCTATTGCCTGGATATGCCGTTAAATTAATTATTTCAGTGATAAATACATTATATCAACATTTCCATCTTTATGCTCATGCGCCTCACACTAAGAATTGTTGTGAGTTGTGACCTGGATTGACATGAGTCAGCTAACTGGATTAATTTGAGTGGGGCCTGGCAGTGCCGTTCTGGAATTAGAAAGAGATCACATTTTTGACTCAAAAATGTCCTGCAGTGCACGGAAGCACTAGATCACATCTCTGTTATCACCTATTCACTGGACTTTTTGCTCTTGGTTAGGGATATGGTGAATGTCTGACTTACTAGGAGGAAGAATACATGGTACAGAGGGTTCTGAATCTGAATATGAGGAAGTTGCCACCCTTTCCCAGTGATAACATTGACAAATGTCAGATCACTTAATTGGATGAAGTGGCACTTTGAGTTGGAGGAGGAAAACAAATAGAGTAACTGATTCTGCTTCACTGAGACCTCGTTACAGCAGGACAGCTGCATGGCATTTGATGGTTACATTGTCATTAGATCGGATTGACAAGGTAACATCTCAGATATCTAATGGATGTTGGCTCTGCATCCTTTTTGTCAACTGATTGACAAAACAGTACGAAAGTAAAAACTGGGTGTGAATTATCATCCTGTGCATATGCCTCAGTTATGCAGATGTTAACACTCAACATTGATAAATTGGAAATGTTATATTGATTGTTCTAATGTGGATGCACATTACAGTTTTGAATATACTAGACCAAATACAAACGTGCATATTTAAATGGTAATGCATCGAATTCAGGTAGTTGCTTGTGGGACAATCAGTGAAAGGAGAAAGAAGCCCTTCTTGGACAGAGAAATACAGTACAAGTTTTTGTGACTGAAGTTGGCAACAAAATACACATTTTGTATGGCAAACTTGGGAGTAGGGTCTCTAATCAAATGAAAAATGCAACAGGGCAAAAAATAGTGAATATACTTCATGGCATGCAAGCCAAGCCAAATTAACGGATTGTTAAAATTCTGAATGGCAATTATGATTAGAACCAAAACCAGGATACACAGGGGGCCCCCAGGACCCAGTTTGGGAACTACTGTCAAAGGGGTTTTGTTGATTTAAGCTCATGACACCTCGAGCAGGCTAACAGGTGACACCTAGCGTCCCAGGTGCACGCCTCTCCGCTGTTACCCCAACTGCTGGTAGATGGTCATCCAGGAGCCAAGTTGTGATCCTTCCTCTTCAGCCAGGAGGTGCTTCGCTCTGCAGCCTCTGATAATGACTTGATGGCTTGTCGGAGGGCCTGTCCTGTCCTGAATTCCCATCCCTTTCAGCAGTCTGGCAGTTCATGTGGGTACAAAGCCTCGGCAGTCGACCTCCACCGGGTTCCAGCCATGTTGTACTGCCTCAGCTGCTATGTATACTTCAGCATTTTACATTGAAGCGTCAACTGCTGCTTCCCATGGCACAGTTAGCTTTAAGATGAGCAGGGACTTTTGTGAGGTTGAACACAAGATCAGGTCAGGCCTGAGATTGGTTGTGATTATCTCTGGTGGAAAGATGACTATTTGGTGTTGTTGACATGCTCCTTAAATGAGAGAGTGCGGTCCAGGGTTAGTCCAAGGTAGACAGGGTGGGTACAGTGCTCAAGTGGTCTTCCAGACGAGTTGATGTTAAGAGGTCAATTGGCTTCACGATTCCTGAGATGGAACGAGCAGACTTGAGTTTTCACAGGGTTGGCATGTAGGTAGTTGCGCGCATAGTAGAGGAGTAGCTCATCTAGGGTTGAAGTGAGGTTTGCTTCTACTGCTTCAAAGGTACTCTCTTGGGTTGTTACACAGAGGTTGTCTGCATAGATGAACCGCTCAGTAGTCTGCTCTATTGGCTGGTCATTAGTGTAGATGTTATATAGTAAAAGAGCCAACACACTACCTTGAGGCAATGCTGGGTGGAGATGGAGGTTGGAGGTAGTTCTCTGTCCTTCTAGGATGACTGCCAGTTTCTGGATGACGTGGTTGTGTATCCAGTTATAGCGGCCTCGGTAAAGACTGGTTTTGCAGCAGGTGAGGATGTGCCTTAGCATTGCTGGTGCAGAGAGGATATGATGGATCTTCTCCAACCAACTGGTTCAGGGTCTTGGGAGTGGGAAGAACATCGTAGATGGCTTTGATAATGAAGCTAAGGTTGCCTCTTTCCATATCCCAAAGATCCCTCCAGGTGAGTTTGCAATGCTCCAGATCTGTAATTTCAGACTTCTAACGGTCAAGAGAGGAATGGCAGCAACAAAAACCTTCAACTCACAACACTGTTTATCCCTCCCCATTCTCTGAAAATGCGCTGACGTTGAAAGAATATTGGCTGTGGCAATTAGAACCAGTTTTCAATAAATTAGCTTGAATTATTTTACATTGATACAATGTTTTGGAACAGAGAGTCGGGCCGTCAACTTTATATTTTGGAAACCAGAATTTAAAGACCATAAACACGGGCAGAGGGTGAGTCAACATCTCAGTGAGGCTTTTTCAATGATAGGAAGGGATTTACCGATTGGGGGTGGTCGCTTTGTCTTTGGCAGCTTGGGGTCACCAACAGCACATCATTCATGCTCTGCAACACTCTTTCATAGAATGAGTGGAATTATGTGTCGCTACAGTTACTGGACAGCACATTGATGTTCTTTTTCACATCAGAGAGCGACAACTTCGGCCTCTGAACAGCTGCGTTAATCTTTTTTAATCTTCAATTGGTTCCATTATATTCCCTTGCAGCCGCAGTGTGAAATGAAAAGAAAACAACTCCATTTGCCACTGCTATTTGTACCAATATCTCTGGTTGATTTTTCTGATAAATATTTCCAAGAATTAAGTTGTCATAGTTCTGGGGCACACAGTTGACACTGCTAGCATGGTCCAATGAGTGGGGAACAGTGGGTGGACTTGTTTCCACTTGTATGGAATGAGTGGAACCATGCCAGTCTTTTGGTTGACTCCTTTATCATGTTCATAAGATCCTTCACTAAGTTCATGGTGTCTCTGCATGAATTTGAGGTTTTAAGTGCGTCCTGAAAAGCCAGGTTCATGTTTTGGGCATTGCAGTGTATAAACATAGCCTCTTCCTGAATGTGTGTAACTCAGGCTTGCGCACCCGGACATATTCCCAGCCCAGTCATTACATTGGCCACTGCAGTCAGACCATGGTAAACCCAATCTCATGAAAGCGCTGTTTAAAACATAAAAAAAGGTGGCAGCAGAGGTGCCTCAGCTTCATAAAATCCCACAAAATCCTTGACACTGTTTCGATTTTAGTCAACATAACTGAGACGGATGCTCATGTGTTCACATTGAGTATGTCTGCAGTCTCATCCACTATTACAGTGAATATTCTTGCTTTTCTGATGACATAAATAATCTGATGTAGAACGTCAAAAGCAAGCATTTTACTTATCTTGTTTTGAACTTGTCTTTCCTTTTAAGCCAACTGGCTTGTTATTTTATGTTATCAAATCTACAATTTATATCTGTGATCCATATTCATTCAGGAGCCTGCACATATAGGGGATCAGTGATCTCCTGTATCTCTCCATACAACAAATTAGAATGGCAACATTTTTGAGTTCCTGGTCTGTTGACCTGTGACATCCATCCTAAGGAGGGGTCAAAACCAGGATGAAACAAATCAATAAGCCAACCATCATGCAGAGCTCCTTCATTTAGATGAAGGTCAAGGGTGCTGTTTTGCAGAAGAATAAATGACTTGTGAGTACTCCCTGCCCACCGTGTAACAACATTGAGGAGCTTCAGGGATGCGTGACACATGGCACACGGTTCACAGAGAGGTGTTCATCCTGGGAAGGTGTGCATAATGCTACATATGTGCTGTCAATGGCACTGGTGCCATCTGAGAACCCAGCAATGGAATAGAAATTCCTCTTCACCTGTGCCTGTTCTTCAGCATTGTAGGGGAACGAGACTGCACTCATATTACTGAGTTCTCACAATATTGCAGGTAGGGAAACAGTGCGCTGATTAATTCCTGATCTATCCTGTTGAAAGGTGCCTGTTGCCAGGAACCCGAGAACACATAACCCCTGTACATGGACAGGAATGGCCTAGGTGAGCTGGGTCTACCTCTCCAAGCGGGGTGTTTTTGTTCCCGTCATTGTTTTGTGTTGGTGATTGTATGTTGAGGCTATACACCATTGTCGGAGGTAACATCCTTAAGAGAGAGAGCAATGCGCACCTTCACACATGGGGATCTAAGTACAGTTGTGTTCAAATAAATAGCAGTGCACTAAAAAAAGTGAATAAAGTGCAAATATTTTTTTATGGCTTTTAGTTCCATATTTCAAATGTAGTGGAAACATTACACATTCAATTCCAAATCAAAGCATTAGCAAATTTTAGCAAGCCTGTGTTATTCTTTTACAGGAAGCAAAGAAAAGGAATATTATTCTGTTCAAAAAAATGGCAGTGTTGACATTTTTCTCTTCAAACTCAAACACTTACTGTATAAACTGAAGATTTAACTTCACTTTAAATTACTGAACTAATATTTAGTTACATAACCATTGTTTTTGATCACTGCTGAGCATCTGCATTGCATCGAGTCAACTAACGTCTGGCACCTAGAAACAGGCATTTCAGCCCAGCCCTGCCGTTGTTTTACTTCCGAAACTGCATTTTTTATGTCACCCAACAAGTTTTGGGTTGAGGTCGGGGGGATTGAGCTTGCCACTCCATTACCTCAATCCTTTTTGTCTGGAACCAAGATGTTGCTCACTTACTTGTGTGTTTGGAGTCGTTGTCTTTTTGAAACACCCATTTCAGGAGCATTTCCTCTTTGGCATATGGCAACATAATCTCTTCAAGTATTCTGATGTATTCAAACTGATCCATGATCCCTGGTATACGAACCCAACACCATAGTATGAAAAACATCCCCATACCATGATTTTTCGGCCACCATGCTTCACTGTCTTCACAGTGTACTGTGGCTTGAATTCAGTACCTGGGGGTCGTCTGACATACTTTTAAATACATGAGTTTGGAGTGTCACTCTTCCTGGTAGGAGTGTCCCACACTGGCGATGGAGCTGTGAAGCGTATTGTAGCTCTGTCAATATTAATGTATGTTTGCTGTTAGTATGGCTTTTCATTAAGTCTAAATTTACAGTGTTTGGAGGTTGCCCCGCTTGGAGGTTGCCCCGCTGCAACTCTCGGTGGCCAGGGGTTTCTAGGTTTGATACCCGTGTCGCGTCTCATGTGTCTAATTCCCTCATAAATCTCCTGTACTGTCAGTGGAGCCGAGAAGGGAGTGTCCTTGGTGAATCCGTTATTTCCTATCTTTTATGAAGTCATGTAGTGTACATGTGTGTTGGAGTTCCCCCCTCTCATTTGAGAGCTTTGCAAACTCCTGTTAGCTGGGGTTCTGTGTCTGAAGACCTCCATTGCTGTTTGTGTGCACTTTTTGCCAATCTATAAGTAATCCTGTTTTGTCAGTTAAATTAGAGGTAAAATGTTATTTTGTGTATTTTAGCCTCAGTATAAGCAGCCTGCTTCGTTTGTTAAAGTAGAGTTAATGTTTTTTGTGTGTATGTTAGGATGAGGGTTAGTGTTCCTGCTTTGTCAGTGGAATTAGAGAAGGGATGTCTTGTTTGTCTATCATTGTCACTCTGCTTACTGATCCTAGGTGGGCTGCAATGCAGTTGGGGGCCTGCATAATGTTCTCCCTTGTGTTGTGGGTGTGCCCACTTCCTACTTGTCTCGTCTTACAGCCACCGTAATCAGTGGGACGTGAGGTTGAGTTTCCCTGCCGTTTGTTTTTTCCTCATTTTTGTCTCTCAGGATACTCCCCAGAAAATATTAGTGGTTATCTCACGTCTTGTGGGTAACTTTTAGAACCCAACTCGGTCGCGTTTCGTCCTCCAGCCCCACTTCCTCACACAAGCAGGACAACAACATGACCCTGGCTAGCTAGCAACAGCTGCTGACTTTCTGAGGTAGCCAGCTAAGTGATAATTGATGTCAGTTAATTTCAAAATCTTTTCAGCTTGCCTGTTTTCTCAGGTAATACACCATATGATTTCCATATACAGATCCCCAGCCCTCTGCAATTACTGTAGCTACATAAGACTGGTGTTTCTACAGTATCTTGAAGTTAAACACAAACATTATGTATAGCTTTTAATAACTTCAGAACAGCTATTGTTAGCTAGCTCGTGTCAGTTCATCATGCTTGCTATAGGCTAATAATTTAAACTAATTATTTACCTTTCTTTCCAAATGCTCACTACTGATTGGAAACAGTCTCAGTGGTGGGCGGGACTTCCGTCATTTCTTGGGTGGCCTTCTAATGATGACCTTTCAAAGAGCTTAGAGGAGAGAAAGAGGGCAAGGTTCGAGCAAAATTAATGGGAGGGGATGTCATCAAAATTGCACTGTGATGGCGTTGCTAAATAACAGCTAAATGCAGCATTCAACTTCATTATGCGACCTTTTCACAGCTTAAGTTACATTCATTGTCAAAAACAGTTTATTAATGCTAGTACATACAGCACAATGCATATTGCCAATCTAATTTGCAACGTTAGCTCTGACCTGATACAAGTATATTCACTGAATTCATACCCTTGTCTGTAAAATAGGAATTGAAAATACATTTCAGTTATTGCAATTAACTAAGTTGATATTGTATCGAGGGCAGCCAGTGTCTGAATTGGCATCAGCCTATGCTGATAGCAACAGTAGCAAACGTTATTCATGCACGTATCGTTATGAATACAAGCATCTGATTCACCTACAATTTTCTGGAATAGGAATCACCTGCTTACATTGCAAATAAAGCATGTTTATACTTTGATGCATAACCTAACTGTATGGCTTTGCTTTTATGTAGTAAACTGTCATTTATGTTAAGTTATATAGAGAGACACGCCCATCTTTCCCTGGGGGATAAACCACTCCCACAGTTTATACACCCATAAAGAAAATACACCATCAGCACACCCCCAAAGACGTTAAATCGTTTTTTTTTAAACATATTTGACATTCTGAGTTAACTCAGCTGAAGGACTATAAACTATCTCAGCTGTCACTAACAAGCCCACATACAGTACTACAATTGTAGCATCGTTATTGCTAACATCGGCTAATGGACATTTCATTGCTTTACGTTCATTAGCTATCTCCTATATCCATCCAAGCAGATTTTTTTTCAGGTTTCATGGTTTTTCAGATTTTCTATCTCTTTATTTGTTTAAACAGGATGAAACAGCCTGATGTCCTGCTGCTCACAAAGCAGAACTATAAATACAGACAAAATTGTATGTTCTGCCATCAGCAGTAGGGCAGCACGATATAAGGAAAATATGCGATATGCCATAACATTTCGATGACTATATGAATTGTCATAAACCAACAAATATTAAAGTGTGCACAAGTCTTTCTGCTTCAGGTACACTGCTAATAGCCTATGCCCACTGAATAAAAAATGTAAATACATGAACAGCCAAACAATTTAACAGAACATCAATTTAAATAAATACTAATCATCACAGGTGAAGCAGTGTTTTGCAATGTGTTTATTATGCATGTTCATATCGCGATGGGAATAAATATACAATATATCGTGCAGCCCTAATCGGCAATGACACTAGCTAGTAATCTTATTGCTAGTAACGTTTACACAGGTAGCCTACAACTGCAGAAATGAAAATGCAGTGCTTACCATAATATAAGGTGTTACTTCATAACAAAACTGTTTTAATGGAAATGTAATATAAAAGTCCCTCCAAATCTTTGAGTCAAACTCTGAAATTGCAGGAAATCATCATCCTCCCCCGCCCCCAAACGAAAACAAAGAATAATATTGTGCCTCCCATACATTTTTTCTTGCATGACAGAAGTGTTTTAAAGCATACTTACAGCATGTCTCACAGCAGATCCCTCCTGCAACCCCTCCCCCCCCTCCACAACCAAACATTTTCCTTGAACTTGAGAAAGCTTTAGCTTTATGTTTGATAGTAAATGTTAATCTACAGAGATCTCCAGAGAAAATATATAAAAATAAAATATGCTATGATACATTCAGAACAAAACAGCAGCAGTTGAAAACTAACACCAATGTATGCATGATAATTGGCAGCACTCGAGAACACTCATGATTTCTTATAAGATGATAACAGTGTGCAACAACCAACCCCATATCACAATTGAGTCACCCTTCCTACTAAACTTATTTTTCTGAGGGACATAAAGACCTCACATCACTCACACCCTCCCACAGCCCACAAGTGTCACCAAAAAAGAGAGAGAGCGTGGCAGATTGGTTGGCGGACTGGTCAGCAGATTGGCTTCCAAATGCATTTTTATTGATAACTTTTACACTTTTCTTTAAATTCTACATTTATAGAGTTTGTGATCTAGATCACATATTTAACTTTGCGGACTATTGCCTTTTTTCCTCATTTTGTCTGCAATACTCAGGATAGCCTCCACTTTGGATTTGGGAGAGCACAGCATGTGCTCTTCCTCTGAACAATGTGATGTCAGCTGCCAGCAGCTTCTTTTTGTCCTGCAGCTCACAAGTTGGGCGGAAGTTGGAGGAAGACATTCATGTGCAGCTCAACAAATGATGTGCAGTTTCCTGATTGACCAGTGGGGATCACAGGTGTGGTATGAGATGTGTCTATCACAGCGGACTGAAATCCTCCCATTCCTGGACAACAGTTACGTGAAATGTCCCTCACCATGCAGGCCTGCCAGCCAGTTGGCAGTGGCAAAGCCCAGTTTTGATACCAGGCCATTGGGAACATCCATATACTCGGGGAGTGCATTAACATTAGGAGCTACCTAGCAGCTCCAGAATGACCGTTTTTTGACCCAGCTTTAAATTTCTTTGCTGAGGGATCTGGGATTTTAGCCAAAAATGTCTTGCTATCTGTATTAATCCATCATTCTCCTGATTATTACTAGTCTGCCAGGACCAGAAGACGAAACAAAACAAAAACACATTCCTCTCGATGTTTCACATTTATGACAATGTTACTGGATATTGCTCTGTCAAAAAGGTAAAGCTTTTTGTTTCATCTTACCACAGTCCTGAGTATCATTACAGTGCAAATCTGTTTGCCTCTTTTTATGTTGTGGCTGCAATGAAGTCTTCTTCATTCATGCATCCCATGTTGAACTCTGTTATCTTGAGAACTGTAAAAGATGCCAAATGTTCTTGAAGAGAGACAAGTCATCCTACTTTCTTAGTTCCTGCAGGGATACCTCTCTTACAACTAATTGTTGTATAGTTGTATCATCAGCATGTGGGGCTAAACACCTGTTCCAATTGTGGTGGTGGTGGTGAGGGGGGAGGGTGTATGATGGTGACAAATGGTGAGGACAAAACTAGCCTAATAGTTACAGTCAATACCCTGCAACATTTCAAGATCAAACAGCAGAGTCAGTGGGATTCATTCATGCTCATCCAAATGTTGGTTGCATATCCATGATAACACATTTAAGCTAAAACCAATAGTTGCATGGGAAGTGCTTTATTATTTGATATCTTTCTACTACAAAATTAGAGAGCATGCTCTTCAATGGATCAGCATTATGTCAGAAGACGGATGCTGCTCTGGAAAATTATCAGGAAAAGAAGAAAATGCAAACGCAGAGATCTGATGAGTATGCTCAACATCCTAATGGCCAGTCACGTACACTCACCAAGCACTTAATTAGGAACATTTTTTACTTTATTACACCAACCTATTCATACTACTGTCTAATCAGCCAATTGTGTGGCAGCAGTGCAATGCATACAATCATGTAGATACAGGTCAGGAGCTTCAGTTAATGTTCACATCAACCATCAGAATGGGGAAATGTATTCTAAGTGACTTTGACAATGGAATGATTGTTGGTGGCAGACACGTTAGTTTGAATATCTCCTGGGATTTTCATGCACACTAGTCTCTAGAGTTTGGAAAGAATGGTGCAAAAAACAAACAAAAAAATCCAGCGAGAAGCAGTTCTGCAGACAGAAACACTTCATTAATGAGAGATGTCACAGTAATCCAAATAACCACACATTACAATGGTGGTATGCAAAAGAGCATCTCTGAACACACAAGGCATCATAACTCTAAGTGGATAGCTACAGAAGTAGAAGTCTAAAAAATAAGTTGGTGAGTGCCCGCTGAATGTAGACAGTTTATTATGTGTATTTCTACACAACTTACATTTTAATGGGTAATGGCATTCACTTCTCTTGAATAAAGTAAATTAGAAACGTTAGCGTCTGAGTGTGGTCGGTACACGTCCTCCCAGTAGGTGGTCAATAATTGGTGCTCGAACGGCTCCTTACCTCGAAGATGAGTGCCAGGTTATGAACTCATATCGAGGTAAGTATGTATAAGTAAGGTTCTACTAAGTGTTGTACCGCCCCCTGCTCCCCTAGCAGTTACCATGGCTACCAAATAAAGGCTGTAGAAGTAAGAGCCACAGAGAGCAGTGCACTAACATAGCTGTTCTGGGAAAACGTTTGTGCTAAATTATTAATATTGTCTTGAGAGTCTTGTCTTCTTTTAGTCTTTTGGCACAAGTCCGAGTCAAGTCTAAAGTCGAGTTGAGTCTCAAAGCAGTCAAGTCTCAAGTCAAGTCATATAGCTGTCATCAAGTCGCAAGTCCTTATTTTTGTGACTCGAGTCAGACTCAAGTCCAAGTCTCAAGTCCCTAGTCCTCTGGTTATAGATAAAGCCTCAGTATGGTAATAGATCAAATCACAGCAAATACATGGTGGAAAAAACTGTGGTTACATGGAACTCCTGAAATCAAAGAATTATCAGCTTCATGCATTTGACAAATTATGATCATTGAGTGACCTGCGTGTAGCTAGATACTTGTCTACCTAATATGAAGTCTGGCCCCGTATCCTACCATGAAGGATACTGTATACATTTGCAGATGTATACAGTAACAACAATACATATTATTTCCATTTACTAAACAACAATTAGTACACATTTCCTTTTGCCAATGAGAAACAGTATGCCTTTAATAAGCATGACATAATTACCTCCGGTTAAGTCCCTCCTGCTCTGTCGCCTCGAGTACAAGGAGACTTCTTATTCTTCTGTGCATATTAAACTACTTTCCCATGCCACAAGATTCCTCCTCCATGGTTACAACTCTTCTTGGAAAGAATAGGATACAGGACTAAATCTGAAACCGGAATACTCAACACGAGTAAGCATGTAATGCCTAACAATTTCTATTAAAATGTTTTATTGTGCTTACCGGCTCCGTCTTTCACCGCCGGCACAAGCACAAGCAAACGATACTTAATTACAAACTGTATTTGCTATGTGAATCTCATTTTAAAACAGCAGGAAGGAAGTACAAGGCAGTGCTAACTACCTGCATTACTACCAGACCACCACTACAAGGAACACTATATTAGGAATACTAATACTGGGTTGGGCCTCCGTTTGCTCTCAAAACAGCCTCAATTCTTTTTGCCATGGATTCCACAAGATGTTGGGAACATTCCTTTTAGATTCTTGTCCATGTTGACATAATTGCATCACACAATTTCTGCTGATTTTTCAGCTGCAAATTCATGCTGCGAATCTCCCATTCTATGACATCCCAAAGGTGTTCTATTGGATTCAAATCTGGTAACTGGGAAAGCCACTGAAGAACATTGAACTCATTGTCATGTGATATGGTGCATTATCATGCTGGAAGTAGCCATTGGAAGATGGGTAAATTGTGGCCATGAACGGATACACATGGTCAGCAACAATACTCAAATAGGGCTGTGACATTCAAGCGATGATCGATTGGTATTAACTGGCCCAAAGTATGCCAAGAAAAAAATCACCTCACACCACTACACCACCGCCACCAGCCTGGACTGTTGACACAAGGCAGGTTGGGTCCATGGATTCATGCTGTTGGCGCCAAAATCAAGATTCATCAGACCAGGTAGCTGGTCTTCAACTGTCCACTTTTGGTGAGCCTGTGCACTGCAACCTCAGCTTTCTGTTCTTGGCTGACAGAAGTGGAACCCAACGTGGTCTTCTGCTGTTGTATCACATCCGCCTCAAGGTTCAACGCATTGTGCATTCTGAGATGTTTTTCTGCTCACCACAATTGTACCGAGTGGTAGTCCAACTTACCGTAGCCTTTCTGTCAGCTCAAACCAATCTCTGCAAAGGTAAAATAAATAATACATTCCTAGATTAATGAACTGTAAATAACTGAACATTTTGCTTGACGGTCTCGTGATGAAACATGGACTGACATTGTATGAAATATAAGTATGTTATAATATATCATAGTAAAACATATAAACTGAATCAGAGGACACAATGTAGTTACCTGATCTTTTGAATGTTATCTGTAAAGTGCTGGATGCTCCCTTGGAGATGGACAAAATCAAGAGTCCTTCTCTGGAGCATACCATATAGGATGTCAACATGTGGCATAATGTTGTGGAACAGTGTCAGAAAAAAGCTGAAATCCACATCCTCCAGTAGCCTTAAGAATCCCCCTGCTTCTCTGACAGTAATCAATTTCACCAGTCTGATTGTTTCAAGACATTGGATCAGGTGATCTTTGTGTTCAAACACAGTATTGGCTAATCGCTTGATAAAATAAATTCCTAATTTAGCTAATTTAGTGAAAAGTGCTGTGGTATCTCACAATTACAAACACCAGGTACCAGTTTCAGTAATCAACAGCACACAGATAAAACAATCAAGCACAAACCTGTACCCTCTCATAATTAAAAAATCTGTACTTAACCTTCTCTAGTGGAACGGACTTCAGTGGTTCCTTCACACCTAAATGAAATATGCACTCACACATAAATTAAAGCTCCTACTGCCAGTATGAAATCCCCCCCTCCTAAGTGCCTATGATAGGTCTATTGTTCAGACCATAGTAAACATTAGAGCTTCCATGACTGCGGCTCTATGATTGCCAATGGAGATTCTTCCCAAAATGGTGCATCCATCCAAATGAGGACCCATTCCACTGCTCAGTCCTGGTCCTGCTGCGCTTCCTCCAGACTCTGCTAGATGGAGGGTGGTCAGCTTCTACTCTGAAGGTGTACATGGCTGCTATTTCGGCCCGGCGTGTTAAAATTGATAACCAGATAGTGCCTATAGCCTCGTAGGCTATCTTACCACTCTCCCCCCTTCAATAACATAGAAGAGGAGATGGCTAATTATTTGTATCCAGTAAGGCCACTGAAACGCTACATCGATCTGACCTACGGAAGGCTGACCAGGGGTGCGTCCCATTATCTTTCACTGCCTCCTTAACTCCACTCCCCCACTACCACACCTCCACTCCAGCAGAAGAATGTGGAGCAAAGGAGTGGAGTTTAGGAGTGAAACAAAGTAGTGAACGAGGGGGAGTGAAGGAAATCAGGACAAGCTTTTCGGCTTTGCCGTCATCTAAATCAACGTCCTGCGTTGAAATAGCCCTATCATAATCGTTATTTTTTGCCAAGCCCACTCATATTCCCATAGCCAATTAGAGATCGTACACCTAGTCAGCCCATTTAAAGCTACAAAATCTCTTGTAAGTTTCAAACACAAGTTGCATGGCAGGATGCAGTAGCCTGTAAAACACAAAACTGACATTGAGACACTAATTAATATGTAACCAGCAACATTATTGTATAACTATTTACTGTACTCCCAGAATCCCAATGTGTCTGATCTGAACACCTTGTACTGTAACAGTTTATGTTATTGGCTATTGTCAGTTGCATATCACATACACTAATTCATAAACATTTCTGTATATTATTGAAATGTAGCCTAGCCTATATGGCACTTCATAAGCTATGCAAGTTATTGTTTTTCAATATTCAGTGTTCAGATAGCTGAATACCCATTTTAAATGATGATCAAAATCCAAGATGGCCGCCAGCTCAGTCTGTTTGTTTGTTGCTTGTTAGTGTGCTTTGAATTGATCTATTTTTGTATGTTGGAGTATGTCTTTTTTTTTTTTTCTAAATAGTCTGCCAAGGAAGGTTTGACTTTACACCCTTCCAGTAAGTGCATAACTGGCTTTTAAATCTACCAACAAGTGAGATTCTCTGCTGCTGAATTCTAAATCTACTCCAGGCGTTAGCCTGCTAACTTAGCCTGGCCTACACCTGCTATAACCTGGACCTCAGTTACCTTCAATCTGGGCCTGCATCTGCCACAGCCTGGACCTCAATTAACCTCAGCCTGGCCTACACCTGCTACAGCCTGGAACTCAGGGTAGCCAACTTCGACTCACCACTTGGATTTAACATTTTTATCTGGATTCAACTTTATGATGGCTGAACACACACCTGTCTCAGTGTTTGTCCTCTCTGTTTGTTAAGTGGAAAAGTGATTTTAATGTGCAGGCTGTGCGTTTTTCTTTGCATATAGAGTCTCTTAAATTGTTACTTACTTTTTTTTAACCTCTGATGTTTTAAACATTTTTATTTTTATAAAACATTTTATTTCGAAACCCTATGATGTGGTTACCTCCCCTGCTACTCTACCTTGTTGGCTACCTGGCGCTGGGGATCCCCGGGACCGGTGTCTCTCCCAATGCTGAAAATGCGCAAGATACACCTGCGCTTGGTCTATGGCTTACCCCAGGCACCATGGCTTTCCCGGAATCAGCAAGAGATCATGCCATGGCGACTCTGCTACTCGCGAGTGGCCTTCTCCCTGGGGACCTGCTGCATGGACTGCGCTGTTTGTGGGCCCATGGGAATGGGAAGCTGTCCCACTATGCAATGCGCACCTGTTGCGGCAAATCGACCAGCCCAGCGAGGAGGAACTGGTTTCTACTTCTTCTGATCCTGATGTCGGGTAATGTAAAACCGAACCCAGGCCCAGAGCTGTTTCAACTTCAAACACCAGAGGAGTTTAAAACCAAAGACGGATTACGGTTCTTTCACCTTAATGTTCGCAGCTTGATCAATAAGATGGACGCGATCAGAATATGGCTGATTCGACTGACTCTGATATTATTGTCCTTTCTGAGACATGGCTTAAAAAGTCAATCACGAATGACATGATTTACATAGAAGGTTACAATGTCTTTCGAACAGACCGTGCAGGAAAAGGGGGAGGGGTTGCAGTGTATGTAAAAAACAGCCTAAACTGCACTTGTATTCAATCCCTAACAAAACCGAAATGTTTTGAACTCTCTGTGATTAAATTATCGCTCCCAAACGGTTCAGACATTATAGTAGTCGGATGTTACCGCCCACCCGCAGCCATAAACGAAGCCACGACTCTACTCTCCAGCCTTCTCCATGACTGGACTAAATCCGAGATGGTTTTACTTGGAGATCTAAACTGGAACTGGCTGACGGATTTATCATCAAACTCTTTCAAAGACACTTGTGACTCTCTCTGTTTGGTGCAGTTAGTTAACTCACCAACCCGGGTTAACCAAAAAGCTTTGGAGCAGTCCACTTTGATTGATGTTATTTTAACAAACGTACCTCACAGATTTTCCGCAGTTGGAACCTTTTGTAACGATATTAGTGACCACTGTGCAATTGCCTGTGTGCGAAACTGTAAGGTCCCAAAAGGAAAGCCGCGCTTTGTTTATAAAAGGCATTTTAAACAATTTGATGAGCAAGCTTTTCTGCATGATGTGCATAATAGTGATTTGGATATTGTCTCACTTATGACTGATGTGGAATTAGCATGGAATTATTTTAAATCCACCTTTTTGGCTATATGTAATAAGCATGCTCCTTTTAGAAAATACAGGATAAGTGGTAAAGACAACCCCTGGTTTAATGATTCTATAGCCACTCTTATTCGTCAGAGAGACAATGCCTGGGCTGAAGCCAAGAAATCGAATGTTCCCTTGGACTGGAGTTTCTATAGATCCTTAAGAAATAAGTGCACTAAACGAATTAAAAATTCCAAATGTGACTACTATCTTAATGCTATACATGACAACTTGAATGACCCTGCTAAGTTTTGGAAACTAGTTAAATCCTCCTCAGGTTCCATCACTCCAAACAGTCTGCCTGATCTCCTAAGAGAGAATCAGAGTGAAATCGAGGGCAAAAAGGATATTGCAGACAGATTTAATAGTCATTTTATTTCTGCCGGCTCAATCTTTCATTCCATCAGTAGACCTACAGGGATGCAATATGCTGCAGGAGAGCCTGATTCTGCCCCACATGAACCTGACAAGTTATTCACCTTTGCCCCCATTCTAACCTTTCAGGTTTATGAAGCTCTAAAGAGTCTAGACTTAAAGAAATCTTCAGGCCCAGACAAGATAGAGCCTTTTTTCTTCAAAACTGCTGCAGGTATGATTGCAGAGCCCATTACCTCCATTTTGAATCTTAGTCTTTGTTCTGGTGAAATTCCTAGCTCTTGGAAATCGGCCTTGGTTCTCCCTTTGCTAAAGGGCGGAGATCCCTCAGACCTAAATAATTATCGCCCTATATCAAGACTGTCTGTCATGGCCAAAGTCTTTGAATCTTTGGTAAATGAGCAGCTGAAAAAGTTTCTTACTGATAATAACATTCTTAATGAGTCTCAGTCGGGTTTCAGATCAGGTCATGGTACCATTACAGCGACTATGTTAGTCACAGATGACATCATCAAATCCCTAGATAAGAAGAAACACTGTGCAGCGCTGTTTGTCGATCTATCTAAGGCATTTGACTCTGTGGATCACGCATTGTTACTGCAGAGGCTTGGCTGCATAGGCCTTGGTGAAACGGCTCTGAGCTGGTTTAAAAACTACCTATCTGAAAGAACTCAGTGTGTTTCAGTAAATGACTACACCTCAGCTGCTCTTACTATAAACACAGGTGTTCCTCAAGGTTCTATTTTGGCCCCTGTCTTATTCTCCATCTTTATAAATGATCTAGGTAAAGATTTAAGTCCTGCCCGCTTTCATTTATACGCCGATGACACAGTCATCTACACGGTGGCACCCACTTTAAATCAAGCCATAGAGCTCCTGCAGGATGCCTTTCATACTTTGCAGCACTCTCTGCTACGGTTAAGACTGGTCCTAAATGCAAAGAAGACCAAGTACATGACCTTTACTCGTTCTCGAGCCACTACAGCTGTCCCTACAGTCCTGACACTGGAAGGGACATGCCTTGAAAAAGTAGCCTCCTACAAATATTTGGGCATATGGCTTGATGAAAAGATGGCATTTGATGTGCACATTGGGAACCTGCTGAAAAAGCTTAGGCCCAAATTGGGCTTTTTCTTTCGTTTAAGAAAATGTTTTCCCTTTGAAGCCAGAACGAGAATCGTTCAGAGCTCTTTTCTGTCTGTGTTGGACTATGGTGACGTGATCTATATGCATGCTCCATCCTCCCTGCTTAAAAAGCTGGATTCTGCTTATCACGCTGCTATACGTTTTGTAACAGATGCAGGCTCACGTACTCACCACTGCACTCTGTATCAATCTTTAGGATGGTCCTCTCTGTATCAAAGGAGACAGTCGCACATGCTGATTTTTATTTTGAAGTCTCTGCTAGGCAAACTACCTTTATACATTTCCAGACTTCTGTCCTTTTATACCTGTACTTTTAACACCAGGCGAGCAGCTAATAAGATGCTTTTGGATGTTCCCTTGGTGCAGTCAGAGTTTGGCAAGACTGCATTCTCTTACTACGCCCCTTCCTTGTGGAATAAGCTGCAACAACAAATTAGTCTAGAGGCACTCCCTACGATTAGTGCCTTTAAGGTTATGCTACAGAGAGCCCTACAGGAAACATGTAATTGCTTTACCTGATGCTGACTCAATTATGCTTTTTTAAAATGCACTTGTAGCCTACTGCGTCTGTGTTTGACTTTTTGTCATGTATATTGTATATGCCTTATTGTTTCTCATGTTGTAACTTTATGTGTGCCGTCTTGGCCAGGACTCCCTGGAAGAAGAGATCTTGTATCTCAATGGTGACATTTCCTGGTTAAATAAAGGACAAAAAAAAAAAAAAAAAAAAATTGCCGAATTTGTTTGTAGGACATGAGCCATAAAAACAAACTGACATTTCCCAATCTTGGTTAGTTGACATGCGTGATAATAACAACACATGAATTTGGCTAAATGTTCTGTATAACTGGGGGAATTAGAGTTCCTTGCCATCTCTGCTTTCTGGATCTGAACGGTGGCAGATTTTGTGGGTTGGGTTTTCATAGTATGTGAGCGTAAGCATGATGAAGTCATCCAGAAATATGAAAAGACTTCCGCTAAAACATACATCATCGTACACTTTGTTGGGGGATTGGAGGAGGGCGCAGTTGAAGCAGTTAAGCTACTACAAGTTCAACATAGCTACCCTGCATGCTGTAGGGGCTGCAATAATGCCAGCCTCATCTCCTGGCGGCTGAACGTGTGTCCTGCTTATGGGGCACATTATGCAGCCCAGTCACCCCACATAACTTTGTTGGTACACATTACTCGACCTGCACATGGCCCGAGGTGGGATATATCCAGTAGTTTAAGACAAAGGCTGTTTTCAGAATGCCTCCCTATACACTACATAGTCCACTATTTAGGGGAGCGGCCATTTTGTAGAGTGTCTGAATTTACAAAGTTGCAGGTGTGGTAGGAACACTGGTTTCCAGATCTATGTAGTAGTCTTGACACACCCACACAGCCTTCCTGGTCCTGCCCTCTAAGTAGCTCGTTAGGGCATTTAAGGCAGCTGTGGCAGCATGGCTGCTTCTGCTTTTCTCTGGCTGTTCTCCGGTTGCTAATATTGGCTCCTCTCTGTGACTGGGGTAGGTGATGCAGGCATGCGTTTGGTTTTTTAAGATTCTTTTTACATACTCAATGACTGAATTTTAATTTATTTGATAGTGTCCTGTTTACCTGGTCTGCTGCTAACCGATTGGTGATTTAAGTCCCGGCCTGCCCTTCGGTGCTGGGGATTGTTACCCTGAGGCTGCTTGGCCAACGTGCATTTTACCCAAGGTATAAACCAATGTTCAGGGGTAAGTAGGGTTTGAGCAGTACCTTAAGTAATTTATGTACTAATGTGCCTTTTTGATTGTAGGTCTCCATCAGCTGCTGTTTTGCCAAGATAGATTTTATATTCAATGTGTATGTGTTTTATCTAGCCAGTTGTCTGGTATTTTTATTGTGAGCTTACTGGTGTACTGGTGACCCTTTTCTGATTGTTAATATTTCTTTTATTTCTTTGAAGTGGAACTGAGTGCTGGCTTGGTTGCGAGGCTAGACACCTTGGTGTGGTTCCCCTCACTGGTTGGTAGTGTTAAAAAGAGCACTGGGACACTTGTTTTTCACCTGTTTGCCGTGGTAGCCATTTTAGAGTGAATACACGTGTGGTAGGAAAGTGGTTGCACCCCTGGACACACACTCAGCTAGCCTGCCTCCCCATTGCTGGCCTCAGTCCACTTTCCCCTTAGGGCCTTAGGAAGTTTAGGAAAATATTGTATTTTATATATTGATTAAATTTGTAATAAACCTTTGTTACCTCCGTTCACCTAGGTTTGTTTATTTCCCATTCTTTCCACAGACCCTTTTAGTTATTAATTCAATAAATTTGCATTTCTTTTGGAATCACGTCTCTGCCTTTCTTCAGTTATCGGCCTGTGTATCATCAAGGTATTACTCTAAGCCCCCCCCTATATACTTCCTGGGGTGAAATTCCCTAGGTGGTGTAGTCGGATGAATGGTATTTTCTTTGTTTCTATCACCACCTCGCCACACAGGCTAACATTCGCTAAGCAACCAACAAATGCAAGTACAGCAAATCTGTGCATTTGACAAATATATTAAACATTGATTTGATTTAATGACTCGCCTACAATTAACTGACTAGATGTTATCTAATAATATTAGCTAATAGGCAGAAAATAGCTTACCTTTGAGTAGATCTGTGTCTGTGTTCGGTTTGTTAACATTACTGGTATTAAGTTGTGAGTCTATAGCAACTATATAGAGTATATAAGGGTGGCCTATAGTGTAGTGGTTAAGGTACATGACTGGGACCTGCAAGGTTGGTGGTTTGAATCCCGGCGTAGCCAATAAGATCTGCACAGCCATTGGGCCCTTGAGCAAGGCCCTTAACCCTGCATTGCTCTAGGGGAGGATTGTCTCCTGCTTAGTCTAATCAACTGTACATCACTCTGGGTAAGAGCGTCTGCCAAATGCCATTAATGTAATGTAATGAGTCACAAAGTCTTATCCACAACAGTAAATTTTGCATGTTTGTCTTCGGCTTCACCTATAGAAACTTTGTAACATAAGGTTGTAGCTAAAGTTCTCTTCTGCTATCAACTGTTGCTGACAGTGTCAAAGCTAGATCTTGCTGGATCTTGTTCTATCAAAATTAAATGCTGCCTTGTAAGCTGCACAAGGTTACTGTGCACCACCTAGTAGAAATACAATTAATTCATGGTCCAAAATCTGATCATTTTATTTGATAGATCATTCTTCACAGCAAAAAACTACAGCTAGTTTACAACGCCCATTTAAGGATCAACCCACATCAGTTTTACCTCTTTGCTAAGGACAATATCCCCTCGATTGATGCTTCACAATATCCTGATGGCCTGCTGAGAACATATTTCTGAAGCTGCATTTCAGTCAGGCAAGAACTTTAACAGGCACTACGAATCTTCATGTCTTTCAGCCCATTTCCAGGATGAAGATCATGGCATGGCTGTTCTTCTATCCAACTACTCAAATAGAAGAACCAATCACAGTTGAAGACAAGGTCCTGACCTTTGAAAGAATCAAAGGCTATGTCACAGTTCAGTATGCGAGAGTCTGGCGGCAGTGGAGCCATCCACAGCAACAGGCAGAACATTCACTCTCCAGAGAATTAGCAAAGCATTATATTGTTCAATGGCTTCAAAAAACAGATCTTCATACTGACCGCACATGCATGCCCCCAGACCATCCTAGATGCTTCCCATTCTCGGGGTCGATGTATTTCAAGCCCACCAATACACCAACTAAAGTTATGCCCAGATGATTTTTGTGTTCTTCCTAGCTGCTGGAATGATAGGATTCGATGACTCCTCATTGTCCAAAACCACCAAATAACTTGCATCTCTCTCCCTCTTGAAAAAAATAAAAGAATTTTTTTCATATTTTTCTCAGAATTTGGTAGCCAATCTAATCCAATTATCTATGATAGCAAGGGATACGGGCTACGACCCCGTCCCGGGATGATCTAGTGATCAAGAAATTGACACTCCTTTTCCAAGCCACATCGTCTCAGCCCTGTGACCGTGATCCTATTACTCAGCCGGGTTCCTCCCGCTTAGCGGCGGGCCAATTATACCTCTCCCACGTGAGCTGGCCAAAATCAGCTTTAGGCCGGACCAGGATGCAAACCCTTATCCTCTGTGTGCTTGGACTAATGCCTGCATCAAGGTCTGATGCTTTAGCCGTGTGCCACCTCAGCCCCCCTCTCTTGAAAAAAGTCTTATGAATATATTGCAAGAATACTAAAATGATCCATCATCTCTATTGAGTTCTGTGTTCCTTTCCAAATGATTTGATTCAGTAAAGAATCCAGTTTTTCAAAACAACAGTTACAAGGCAACAAATTTGCTGAAGTTAAATGTAAGAGGGAATTCTATGGATGAAAAATACTTTTAAGGGAATGCATTTTCAGTATGTTCAATGTATAATTAATCATTTCATAACATGCATCCCACTTCCTGGTACATTTGCATTTTTTCCTATTCTCCATCATCAATAAATCATATGCCGTTTTACCACTCCTCAAAGGATATACAGTGTAGACATGGGTGTAAATAATCCCTTCTGATGTCAAAACAATGCAGTAGTGTTTGGGGGCCCATTCAGCGGTTGGCCCAGAAGCAACCTGTCATGATAAATGCCTTGGTGAGGATGTATCGTCACCATCAGTTCTCCCAATCCTGGATTCTTGGGATTTTATTCTAGTTGGAAACAGTGATGTCACAAGGAAGAGGTATTGTGTTTCCGCATTGTAATAGCCTGGGTCTACTCTAAGAGCTCTTACAGGAATACATGTACTGAAAGCCACCTGTTACAAACCCAGTAGATACAATTGAGCAAGGCCTGTGTGTGTGTGTGTGTGTGTGTGTGTGTGTGTGTGTGTGTGTGTGTGTGTGTGTGTGTGTGTGTGTATCTATGTACTAAATGTATATATATGCGCATATTATTAGGTATTCTTTATACTTACTTTTTTAGACTTATTGGTCTTCTGCTGCTGTAGCCACCCACTTAAGAGGTTTGACGTGTTGTGTTCAGAGATGCTCTTCTGCATACCACTGTCACCTTCCTGTCAGCTTTGACCACTTTGTGGCCTTTCTCCTCTAACCTCTCTCATTAAGAAGACATTTTTGCCTGTAGAGCTGCTGCTCACAGGATATTATTTGTGTTTTGCGCCATTTTCTGCAAACTCTAGAGTCTGTTGAAAATCCCAAAAGATCAGCCGTTTCTGAGATACTCCACCCTGATTGTTGGTGCCTGTCAGGCATATTCTTCCCCATTCTGACACTTGGTCTGAAATACAACTGAACTTCTTGACCATTTCTGCATCCTTTTATTCATTTAGTTGCTGCCACATGATTGGCTGATTAAATATTTGCATTAAAAATGTACTGTACAGGTCTACCTACTAAATGCTCACTGGGTGTCAATGAGTGTCTTCTGGACAACTGTCAAGTCAGCAGTCTTCCCCACGATTGCCCGACCTAGTACTGAGTGCATAAATGAATATACTTTTCAGAAGGTCGACATTTCTGTATTAGAAATCAGGTCTTATGTAATATTCTAATATTTTTAGATACAGGATTTTTGAGAGCTGTAAACTGTAATCATCGAGATTAAAACAGATAAAGGCTTGAAATATTTCACTTCATGTGTAATGAATCTAGAATATATTAAAGTTAATTAAATGACAGGAAAAAAATAACTTATGTCTAATTTATTATAATTTGCACCTGTATATACACACACTGAGCACTTTATTAGTAACACCTGTACACCCGCAGTTATTCATACAATTATCTAATCAGCCAATTAAGTGCATCTGCATAAAATCATTCAGATACAGCTTCAGTTAATGTTCACATCAACCACCAGAATGGGAAGAAAATGTGATCACACACACAACAGTCTGTAGAGTTTACTTAGAATGCTGCTTACTTAGAATGAACTCAGATAATCACTCTGTACAATTGTGGTGAGCAGTAAAACATGGGATGGGATGTGGTAAAATGGGAGATTTGCAGCATTAATGTGCAGCTGACAAATCTGCAGAAATTGCGTGATGCAATCATGTCAACATGGAACAGATTCTCAAAAGAATGTTTTCAACATCTTGTGGAATCCATGCCACAAAGAATTGAGGCTGTTTAGGGAGTAAAGGGAGGCCCTACCCAGTATTAGTATAGTGTTCCTAATAGACTATTCAGTGAGTGTATATACACTGCAATCCATATGTATTTGGACAGTTGGTAAAATTTCTGTTCTTTCGGATCTCTAGTCCAGCACGTCGGATGTGAAATGAATCATAAATGAGGTTAAAGAGCAGAATGTTACATTTTTAATTTGAGGGTATTTACAGCTATATCAGGTGATCCGTTCAGGAATTACATCCCTTTTTATACATAGTGCCTCCATTTTAGGGGGCCAAAAGTAATTGCAGTTCGGCAGTTGGCTTCCATAGTACAGGTATAAGACAGCTTTCAGTTTCTAGTCTTGATTAAATGTTTGTCAACAACTCAGTTATTGCAAAGGGGCTGGTAGGCCAAGGAAGACCTCTACAGTTGATGAGAGGAACCAGGGTAGGAGTTATCCTTATATCATTGTTGTTGGTGGGTGTTTGCTCTGGTCCTATTGGTTGTAGGGATACTCTTCCTCCTTTGGGGTCGTCGCAACACCTTAAGTGGGTTGGACTTAGCTAATAGTGGGGCTTTCTGACAAAAAATATCTCAAAGATCATTAGTTTTGACTTATGTTAGATGCGGAAATGATTTTCCGAGTGAGTACATATCAAGAATGGTTACTCCCGGTTGATGTTACCTGAAGTAACTGAAATACACGTCAATAACAGATGTGAATATAATTTAATCATACTTTCATGACCAGCTTATTCACCAATAATGATAATCACGTCACCAAGGCATTCAAAAGGTACATACATTTTTCTTAATGTTAGCTATCCCATTATGGTGAATGGAAGGCCGCTGTTACTGCATCTTGCAAAAAGAGAGCACTGTTGCTCTATGAAGCAGAATGGCAACTATTTATGGTGGGTTAACCTTAATACATAGCTGCCAACTCTCATGCTTTCGGCAAATGCGTGTGTCTCACGCCGAAAGCGTGAGAGTTGGCAGCTATGTTAATATGTTCCACCGAAAACACATCTTTGATCTTCCAGATCATTTCAGAGGTACAAACTTCAATCATCATGAGGTATGGACTTGAAAAGATAAATTCTGACAAAATATGTTCATTAGCTCATTTCCATACTTTATTCAAGCTGGCGGAAATGACAAATTCAAACACTTTTATAGCGGCCTATAATCTGAACCAAGTAAGATATTGTTGTAATTCTTTCTGATTTTAAATAAGACATGTTTGAAGATTGTTTGTTCGTTTATCACCAGTACCCAATAGTAATTTTTTCATGGAGAAAAATGATGAAATTCCAGGATCTAACAATGAGATTTATTTATGCTGTACCTGCCCCTAAAGCTTATAACAAGAAAATTATAAGCTTTAGGGGCAAAATAAGGCTAGAACTGGGGGAAAGGAATAATGAGGGCAGACTCGGAAACTGGAAATGACAAACTAGCAATGAGACTTAAAAAGAACAAGCTTAAATATACTACTAAGAAGAACACAATGAGAAACAGGTGAAATTAATGACAAAAGACAGGAAGGAAGTACAAATAAAGATTGGAAGGTGGAGACAGATGGAATGAATGAATGAGCATGAATGAACAGAAAGACTACGGAAAGCACAGAGGGTAACAAGAGGCGAAAAACGCTAGGGACTTAGACAGAAAATGGAGAACAGAGAAACACGGATGGCAAAAAGGGCACAGATGTGACAGAGTAAAGGTTTGCAAAGTTTCATGATGATAGGATGACTAT
The DNA here is from genome assembly GCF_963514075.1 of Conger conger. NCBI lineage: Eukaryota > Metazoa > Chordata > Actinopteri > Anguilliformes > Congridae > Conger > Conger conger. Next base: position 36,188,922 of record NC_083764.1, read on the forward strand.
GCACTGAGAAAAGTCCTGTAATATCGTCTGAAATCAGATTTTGACTCCAAAGATAGAAATGGTAAATAATTATACTAATTTCACCATAAATATGGTGTAATCATTGAAAAGGTGGTATTCTCCTGAAAGTTGAATAGTTGAGAGATGATTTGCAGCAGTAAACAGAAAAAGGTAAATTTGACAGAAAAAATGTTCTGTGGAAGAGAACCTTAAGAGGTACTGATATGTGGTTTGCTTGTACAAGGAGGATTCACATGGTCGGGGAGATGTCTGGCAAGGTGGTGTTAATAAGCAGACCAGTACTATTGATCTTGTAGGGGAATGACAGCATCGGGTGAGACTCATGGAGACCCTAAGAGGGGGGAGTGTGCGTTAATGACTTAGATCTGGTTCTCAGCGTTCCAATGTAATAATGTATTGCCCTGAGAGGAGGTAGCAGTGAAATCAGGCAGAAAGCAGAGTAAAGGTACAAAGAGAGGGGAAAATAGGGAATACAATTATATATACATTCTATATACCAACTCAACAACTATATATCAAGACATGCATAATTTAAATAGAATTATCAACTGTCCGAGAGGACGATCATCTCAGCAGCCCTCCATCAATCAGGCCTTTATGGTAAAGTGGCTAGACGGAAGCCATGCTTGAGTAAAAGGCATATGACAGCCCAGTTGGGCTCTGATGAAGAAAAAGTCTCTGGTCTGATGAGACAAAAATTGAACTCTTTGGGCAGAACTCCAAACACTATGTTTGGCGAACACCAGGCACTGCTTATCACCTGGCTAATACCATCCCTACGGTGAAGCATGGTGGTGGCAGCATCATGCTATGGGGGTGCTTCTCACTGGCAAGGAAAGGGAGACTGGTCCAAATTGACAGAAAAATTAAGGCAGCAAATATAGAGAGGACCTTGAAATAAACTGGGGCGACAGTTCAGCTTTCATTACGACAATAAACCAAAGCAATAACCCAACAACCAAGACAATGCTTGAGCGGCTCAGCCAAACCCCAGACTTAAACCCCATAGAGAGACCTGAAAATGGCAGTTCACGGACGCTTCCCATCCAATCTGACGGAGCTTGAGTGGATCTGCCAGGAAGAATGGGATAAACTTCCCAAATCCAGGTGTGCAAAGCTACCCAAAAAGACTCAAAACGTGTAACTGTCAAACTACAGTTAAGGGTCTGAATACTTTGATACTTCAAATTTACCAAATTTCTAAAAACATTACACTTTGTCATTATGGATTATTGTGTGTAGATTGATGGGCAAAAATGGCAATTTTATCCATGAAATCTACAACGCAATAAAATATGCAAAAAGTGAAGGGGTCTGAATACAAAATGAATCCCTTTTACATGCTTTTTGAAGCTGCAAGTAGGTCCAAGATTTATGAATGGATTTAATGAGATGGTTAACCCATGCTATCAAAAGCAACATTATACAGTATTAACACCTTCACTTAGTACAGTGCAGTCCATAAGTATTTGGACAGTGGCACAATTTCTGTTCTTTTGGCTCTGTACTCGTGCACATTTGTTTTTAAATTAAATAATGGAAAAGACATTGAATTGCAGACTGTCACCTTTAATTGTATGGTATTTACATCCATGTTGGGTGAATTACATCCCTTTTTATGCACAGTCCAAAGTAATTGGACTGAGCTTCTTGGCTGTTTCTGATTATATGTACTCAATTGCTTCCTTAGTGCAGGTATAAGCCAGCTTTCAGTATCTAGTCTTCATTTGAGGCTTTTGATTGCCTTTGGAGCTTGTTTTTGGCCTTTGTCAACATAAGGACCAGAGTTGTGCCAATGACAGTCAAGGAAGCTGTTATGAGGCTGAGAAATAATAATAATAATAATAATAATAATAATAATAATAATAATAAAAAAACAGTCATAGACATAGGTCAAACAATAGGCTTACGAAAACAACATTAAGAATAAAGAGAGTACTGGTGAGCTCAGTAATTGCAAAGAGATTGGTAGGTCAAGAAATACCTCTACCGTTGACCAAAGAAATCTCACCATAATGAAGAAAAACCTACTGTCCACAGAAGACTTCAAGAAGCTTTTAAACAAGGTGGAAATAACCTATGCGGACGAACAGCCAACGAGAGCAAATGTGCTGAAAAGGGATGCAATAACTCTAAACTCTAACATTTGGCATTGACAGAAGGAAGTTGCAAACGGGGTCTCAATTCCCATCTTCCCAATCCCATCTTCAAACTGTTGTGTCTAACATTTGTGTGCAAAATAAAAGGTGAAGGTGAATGTGTGACAGACTGTCCTCACTACCCCAAGGTGACAAAGAGTTGCTGCATGTTCAGCTCCCATAAACCCAGCCCAACAGGTAGACGAGATGTGTCAGTCACACACCTCACAAATGAGATGTGTGCACAAATGAGAAATAAAAACAACATGCTATCGCATTAGAAAAATAACACAGCAGCACCGGTTCAAAGAGAAGCGGGACTTAATTAAAAAGACATGCAGCTGACCTTCATCGGTAATCAGACCACACACAGCAGACAATTGGAATCAGTAGTCAGCATGAGGTTATTGATTGCCTGATAGCCAAAGTGAAACCAAATTGGCAAAAATTCTTTGAGAGGTGTGAATCTTAAACAATCCATCCAGTGGTGAGCACATGTTGTTTGAAATACAGTAGACATTATACATGGCTGTAGCAGTTGTCAGAGATCTGTGCTTGTACACCTTGATGGAGAGCAGGCTGATGTAAGCGTTAGGGCTGATCAGTTTAATTTCCTGCCTTTTGAGGCTTTCAGCAAATGCAAACATGTCACTTAAAACCTAGATATTTGTGATTAATATACATATAGTTTAGAGCAGCGGACATATCCTTGGACTACACAAGACAGGCTTTTAGCTGAGTCTGTCTACAAATTGATGCTTGTTGGCAAGGCCGGGAAATATATATGTGCCAGAACTGTAAATCTGACTCTGAAGAGTTATACAGTTGTTATACCTATCCACCTGACCACAACTGCCACATGAAGGGAGGAACTCACAAAAATGAAGTGATAAAAATACAGTTGATAATGATAAAAAGAGAGATGTAAATTGAACTGATAAATTTGCTCTTACATTTTCATGATAATAAAGACCAGAATGATTTAATTAACACACTTTTTGATTTGTTAAAAGCAGAACAAGCATTTGAACAAAACTGGTTTGATTTGATAATCATCTTTATCATTCATCACAACTCAATCAATCATAGGCCAAGTCCTCACAGTTTTCTGATTTCAATCAATAACACCTAGGCTATGCCAGAGCACAGGCCGGCACACACAGATAAGAATTTGTGTGCATGCCCATTTGGCTGCAGTTTGGTCTGGCTACCAAGTATGAGAGAAGTGATTGAATTTATTCTGCAAAAACAAATAAAATTGCTTTTGCAGAAGCTTAGTGGGTAGCCTGTCCACTAATTATGATGCACTTCGCTATCACTGTGGCTAGGGTCCCATTAAATTTTTATGAAATGTTCTGCCCTCCCAAACTTCCCCTCAAGCTACTGGCAAGCTACTCAGAAGGGGGCGGCAAGCGACTGGTAGCTTGAGAGCAATGTGTTGGAGACCCATGGTGTAGGACAACGACTTTTCATTGGCAACAGTATTAAACCAACCAACAATATTAAATATTAAGAAGAGCTCTTTTATTTAATTGAGTTAAATCGAAACGATGTCTTCTAGTGCTCATGGACTGATAGCCCTACTGGTAGGCAATATTACCCCGGCTTGTATTTGGGGGCCGGCCTTTATTTGTCCGAATTGACCACGCCCCCGGCTATTATCCGAGGCCCGGCTTCAAATAGAATCCCGGACACAATTTGAGGATTTACTGTATCAAATCAAGCCAGTTTTTTCTAATCCTGGTTCTGCTTTTTATGTCAACACTGGCGGTATGCAGAAGAGCATCTCTGACCACACAACGCATCATAACTCTAAATCTAAAGTCCACACACACACACACACACAGACATACACAATAAGGTCCAAAGTCTTTTCAGAGTAAAACAATTTGACACAATGACTGGTACAGATGGTCAGCTTTAATGTGAGGGTATTTTCCTTCATATCATTTACCAATTAGAATGCATTTTTGACATAATCCCCATAGTATTTTGACAAATGAATATTCTGTATTATACACTTGTCATGTTTAGTACTTGGTCACTAATCCTTACTTGTTCTGCGACCCATAGAAATAACCAGACGCTGAGCATCTTCCCTAGTCATGTTCAGCCAAGCCTGTGTTACATCCAAGTTCTGATATGGATGGAAATAATAATATGAAAGCTGACAGTCTGCACTTTAACATCATGGTCATTCTATCATTTAAAATCCAAAGGTCTGGAGTATAGAGTCAAAACAAACAAACAAATAAAACATGTTACTATCCAAATACTTTTGGGCCCACTTGTGTATCTCTTGTGTATCTACAATGTATAATCCATGAATATATTTAACACACTGTATTTACTGGTTACATACATGTTTATATCAGTGGTTGCACTAGTGCAGAATTCTGTGTTATATAGAATTATATAATTATGTGATCCTTTAATTAAGTTATATTTGTTAGTTTTTTTACATTTTAAAAGAAAAAGTTATATTCACAATAACTTGGTTATGTTCTTATTTGTTTAAAAACTGTGTCAACTTACTCCATAGTGAAGAGCACACCCTCTACTCCACCCTCTGTATTGAAATAAGATATGAAGATGTAATGGATACAGAATATGTGCCTGAGACTTCATTTGGTATGACATTTATTCCAAGTATGCCCCACTCTCCTCTATTCAATATAGAACTGTGGACCCTTTAGCCCTACAAACATGTCAATATCCCAAAAACTATTTACTGCAAACACGTGAATGAAGAGGCTTGTATCATTCAGAAATTTGAGACAGAACAAATGTATTTCAGAGCATTCCCATACATAAAAATACGAAGAAATGACAAAGCGCCTTGTGTTTTTATAGTTTAACACTGAATATCTAAATTTTTAAGTCAAGTATCAACCCAGAATTGCTTTATATTTGTGCACAAACTTCATCTCAATGTGGGTACAATATTTGGTAAAGATATCAGAGGCATTCACATTCCAGAAAATTGCACCCAGATGTCCTCAAGTGTCCCCAAGTCTCTACAAATACAAAACATCTGCATATATTTTTGTCCAGACACATGAATGACCAGAAAAACTTATTTTTCTATTAAACCTGATTTTGTTATTCAAAATGCAAAGAAAATGGGTGTTTTATTCACATACTATATAAGAGCATGTTTTATAATGCATGCCCAAGGTGTTGAAAAACTCTCCAAAAAGGATTACTCACCCTAACAAATCTGCATCACACTTGAAATGGAACTTTATCATAAGATAAGATAAGGTTAACCAGAGCCCCGTTAGCCAGCAAAAGTTTACAACTACAACATTAGTCAGAACACAGTCGTAACTTAATAACCAAGTGGAATACTTGGTTCCATAAATCTGTCACCATCAAATAATTAGCAAAACAAACTTATATTTCTACCAAACCAGAAATATGTTGGCCGGACATGCAATAAAAGTGAGTTAAGAAAAAAAACCCAAAGGGCCTCATTTATCAATATTTTCGGAAATCCGTGTGCAAATGTATGTGTGATCGGAAATGAACTAAACATTTGCGCGGGATTCATGAAACAGGAGTAGACACAGCTTTTTTTCATATCCACGTGTGTATGTTGATAAATACCAATCAATCGTAAACAAAAGGTGCACGCACAAAATGTATAATTCGCATAAATTGACACCCCTAAAATACCTTATAAGGACCACGGAAATCAATTCCAGGCCATTTAAAAAAAATAAAAAAACGTGATATTAAAATACTGTTTAGCCTACACATGATCACATTTTTTAAATCATTATATGACTGTGTGTGCTACAGCTCATGTTTGCGAACATGAAAATATATATGAAAACTTATTTAGAACTTAACATCTTCTATGCCATGATGATTTCTTATAATATACTTTAACTTAAACTTGCCGTTATTGTCCGTTGTTTATTCTGTTCAAAGATGACTGAGGAAATTAAGCTTATTGTCCTGGTGGAGAAACATAAAGCGATGTGCCAAAACTGATGAAGATCCACAGGGATTGAAACGTTGTCTACAATAAAGGTGTGTTAGGAGTATATCAGTTTGCAGGCTTCCTTCTTTTCATCCAAACTAAATATTAGTAATTAGCCTACTTTTATTTATATAGGCTACATACATTTTGTATGCACCACATAGGACTTGAATAAAAACAGTGTAAAATGCGGAACAAGGAAAACAAAAATGGTTTGACATAAAACTGGAGGCAAAGTTATACAATTATACAAACGTATTGTAAAGAGAGTCTAATGCTGCCTTCACGTCATTTCGGAATAACAATTGGGAAAAACAGTTCACGTCAAGATGCGGACTCATTAACAAATTAAGCACCCACATGCCATGCCACTTCTATACCATGATGTTTGAACATGAACTCACCGTTATTGTTCGTTGTTTCCTCTGTGAGCCTTACCAATCGTCTCGGTATTTGAATATGCGCTTTTTTCCGAAGTAGGCTACATCACGCCCCAAATCTTCTAATAGTCTAAAGTAATGTAAAGAGAGACCAGACATATAAATGACAGCCTAAGCAGGCTGTGCCCTATTTATAGTAATTTTTTAAAAGTTTTATGGAATTTATATGAAACCCCACTTATTTGCATTAATTAATCAGGATTACCAGAATGAAACATCCCCCATTTTCATGTTGAATCCTGTTGCGTTTTTATATGATATGAATAATTATAACATTCGATTATTAAAATAATTTTGCCACTCATAATCAAAATAAAATATAAATAAATTGAATAATAAATCCACAAAGCACAGTTTACAACCATGCGCTTTCATTTCCGCGCACAATATGAACAGCTGAGACCACTTGTGAAATTATTTCGGCTCCTACAGAAAAACGGACGTCCGAAAACTTTGACAAATTCCACATTATTTGTGGAAATGCATTTCCGATGAATTTACGGTGAATTTCGTTCGGCTCACGTTTGATAAATGAACCCAATGTTCATCCATGAAACTTCTGAATTGCATATTTTTGTTCTTATATTGGAACATGATTTTTTGAAATGGTATCAAGGATTGTTAGAATATGCCTTTTAGTGTCTCAGTCTGTGACTCAGTCAGTGTTCTAAAGGTTAACATGGGATGGGGGTACCTGCTTTGCAAATAAGAGGCAGATAAGAATCGAAAGTGATATCACTAGTAGAGAGTCTTTTTAACAATCGGGCATCGCCATCTTGCCGGTTTATTACGTCACAGTTTTTATTATCTTAGAAATATGAATGCAACAATAATTTGAGACATCGATGATTCAACCAAAAGGAGGCAGTGTGGATGGGGTTAACATCAAACATAGGCTACTGATAATTGCAATAAGAAATGGAATACTTATGATCCACCACTACCTAACTCCTACAGTACAATGTCCAGTTGTGTAAATACATAGTGTTTAACATGATTTGTGCTGAATTAGGTATTTTAATGGAAATTACGTTTTTCTTATACCACACTTGGCTGTCATACTGCTGCTCATATTTTATCATTTGTAGCTCTGACCAATGCTTTAATGTGCAAATAAGACATACTTTTCTTTGATATTAGTTGAGTTTGTTGGGAAAACATTCAATTTATGTAAAGGGCAATTTGCAAGAATTTTAAACCCATATTCTGGAGGGAGTAATACAACTTACAAAAAAAAAGACTGACAAAAAAAGGTTGTGGGTCTCACACTCTCGAGTGAGAGACCACACTCGCACACGCCTCTCTGGCCTTGGGAATGTCAGCTTGCCTGATGGAAAGCTTGTTGCAACCAATGGGTTATTAAAGCAGATGAAGGGTTTAATCTCTGGAGATAAAAAATTGTGGCTGCCTAATAAAACAATTTCTCCACCATAATCAAATGGCATTCAATGACCAGTGATTCATGACAGATGGTGGAAAAGGTTTATAAAATTATTTTCTCATAACCGTTGTTTATGTTGTGTCATCTCAAAGAATAGTTTGGATCTGTCTAAAAAAACAAAACATCCTCTCTGTATGGCCAAATTAAGGGTATTCCACATTTGAGAGTAGATGGGTTTTTATTTCCTTATCTGTTCCTATTTTCAAGAAAAGGCAACAGCTGTCATGAACAAGTGTACAGAATTATTCTGTTCTACCACAGCACACACTACTGCCAACTGTGATTTCAGCTGATTTGAGAAGGTGCCTACATTCAGGGGAGGGGAAAGCCACAGATGGAATATTTCCAGTTTGTACTGTCGTGCACACTTGATTCTACAGTTTGTATCATAAATGTAGTGGTTTCTATGCAATTAAAATGCATATACACAGAAAATGAGCATAAAAGGGAGATTCAAAATTCCAATTCACGATAACCTTTTTGAAGAACATCAAAGTGTGCATATGAAAGGTAGCTAGTCTAAGGTTGATTGGCCTTCCTGTGAGCTAAAATTCCCTCACAGTGATGTGAAAGACCAATATCAAATTATCGGTAGCATTTGGTTGGAATTATTTCTGCTAAAGGCCGCTGCCAGTTTAGTCAGTTGAGCCCAAAAGTGATGTATTAAAAAGCAATCAGGTATTTATTTACAGCAAAGCCATAAGAGATGTGCTGAACTGGAAACAGCAGTTATTTAATAAAAAAAAAGAGTAGTCAACTAACCAAATCACAGAAAGCGGGAACCAAAAGGAAAAAAGTAGAGATGAACTAGCAGAGAGTAAAACACGAGGGCAGAATATTAAAAGGACAGGTAATGGGGAAACAGGTGAGCTGAATAAGCAAATGAGGGAAGACAGACATCCACAAAGACAAAGGAATCAGGAAATCCTGGGACAGACCTCTCACCAAAAAATACAATAAGTGAAGCATATGTACAAGCTCAGCACAGGTTGCAGGGTCTCACCAGGTAATCCAGAGATAGAAATGGCCCTTGGTTTAAAAGTCCTCCAATCCCTCAGATGGACCAACAGAGACGATCTTCAACTGTCCTTACAAGCTGTGTCCTATGTAAATGATTTTCTAGTGAATTAATGCGAAGGCTTAATTATAGAATATAAAGCAGTATGCCTAAGCAGGAGCAGTCAGGTTGGCACATCAGCAGACAGCGGACTGTAGTCTCTGGTCAGAAGTCGGTGGTAGACTGACTTAAAGATGCAAATCATTATATAGTCCCGCATCTTTTAAAAAATGGTGCGCTGTGATGGTCAAGGCATCCTCAAAAACAGAGACATAGAGGAAATCAGGAAGGGCAAATATACGGCACTATAAAAGTGATCTCCTGTTTCTCACTGTGTCATCAAATGAAACATAACATAAAACATCTTTATATTCTTTTGACCATACACCTATAGTATAGTGTAAGCCACCTAGTTTGATATCGGCACAGAATATTATTTTCCAGTAACTGTATGTTCCCCTAATTAGATTAGATATTGTGGGTATTGTATAAGTATTGCATTAAAAATGTTTTTAAGGCAAAGTCAGTGTTCATTTTGATTGGGCAATATACTTTCCACAATTCATAGAAGTATCACTCTCTCAGTGTGTCCATACTCGTCCCGTAATGTTGGAAGTGAAAACTGAAACCCTGGATGTTGCTGGACATTATTTACATTATGTAATGCTCTATACCTAGAAAGCATGATGATTTCTCCTTCGACATCAATAAAATGCCTCAAAGATCAGTTGTGGTCAATTAATGGTATGAAATGGAACCAACAAACTCTTGTAGTCCTGGAGAGAGGCCACTGTCTAGGAAATGCATTAGCACAGTTCTTAGCAGTGTGAGGACATTGCACATTCATTTCCAGAGTGCGGGAAGTGTTCTCACGCTGTCACTGGGATTAAAATGTAACACAAGCTCTAATTACAGAATGCACAATATGCACGGTCACAGGACTGGGGAGAAGGACGCAGACGTCATGGCAGTGTTGGGAAGGGATACTGCGTCACTGCCAGTAACAGTAAGAATATATCTGAACGAAACCTGAGCTATTAATTTGTGTGACATCCAAGAAGGACACGAAAAAGGACTTTTATCAGAAAAAGAACTGGAAAAAGTATGTGAGGTCTTAGATTTAGTAAAAGTAAAAAGTCTGAGACGGATATGAAAAATGTAACTTTACAAAGTTATTGAAATTTTAACTTCATTGAAACAATTAGTTGCTGGGGGTTATGTTTTGCCCCATTCTGTCTGTCTGCTTGTTTAGCAGGATATCTCCAAATGTTATGACACTTTGTGAAAACATAAAGGCATGCAACTTCTGAATACATTCACATAACACCATACACTCTGACTGACAGCTGACAGCTGACATATCAGGCAATTCCAACATTGTTGGCATAATCAAACAAATTCTCAACTTTTGGTATTTTAAGGGTATATTCCCTTAATTAATCAAGGCCCCAAAGTGCTTGTCTTGTTATTTGTTGTTTGTTTGTAATTATATATTCCCACAATCAGTGTCATCCCACTCGAGGGAGGCACGGGGAAGGCCCCAAAGTGTTTGTCTTGTCTTATTTGTTGTTTGTTGTGTGGATATATTTCCATGATCACATTCTAAATTATTTTATTTCTGTATTCCTTTTTTCTACAATGTCTTGTCTTTATAATTTTTGTAATTGCTTTGATTTGAGTTCTGAATGTAAAGCACTTTTTTGTAGCTACATTTTACGTATGAAAGGTGCTATGTAAATAAATATTATTATTATTATTATTATTATTATTATTATTATTATTATTATTATCCAACATGCGGATCTGGCATATCTTAACACTATTTTCAGTGGCATGCACTCTACTGCAGGGGTCCACAATGTCAGTCCTGGGGACCGCTGTATTTTGGTTTTAGTTCCAACCACAATTGCAATCCTAGAATATTCACAATCTGTTAACCCTTTTGTGCATAAAAAAATGTTTTGTTTCTATGTAAACACATCTCAGACAAAAAGTTTTAAACATGGGTTTCTTTGTCTGTCTCTTTTTCTCAGAATGCAGACAACACTGGTGGAAAATCCAGCTATGATCAGTTACTACCAGCTGTTTCAAAATATAGCTTTGGCTGGTAAAACCATGTTGTGTATGGAGCTGATGGTGTGAGCTAACTTAAACGCTAACCCTGGGTTTTCTGTACTACGAAGCTGAGTTACTTTAAATAGGAGTATATCAATGAGGCAACATATGCTGCACATATCCTGGTCCTTCTTCAAGCCGTCTTGCCTCATGCTCGTGACTCTGAGGCGCCCAAGGTGCTTTTTGTGCGTGGCAATCCGCTAACCCTGCCAAGTCCCTCCCTCTGGAGCAGCAAGCCAATTATGCTGCTTCACGAGAGCCGGCCAAACTTGGCTTTTGGCAGCACTGGTCCTCGGTCAAAGATTACCCTTTATTTGAATATTTTACAGTTTTAAAATAATAATAAAAAAAGGAAAAAGGCCCTGTGCAAAATTTTGGGAACCCTGTCAATTTGTACTTTGTAACTCCTCCTCAGGCTACTACAACAGCTTGTAAACACCAAGAGCCAGCCAAGAGTTTTTAAATTCTCCCCATTCTCCCTGGCAGAACACTACTAGCTCAGAAATATTATTCAGCCTCCTTCATTGTACGCCATGTTTGAGATCTCTCCACAGATTTTCAATAATTTTCAAGTCTGGGGACTGTGGTGGCCATTGCAAAACCTGCATCCGTCTTTCCTGGAGGTACTTCATGGTTGATTTTGATCATTGGATCATTGTCTTGCTGATCATTGTCTTGCTGAAAAACCCAACTTCAACTTCAACAAAGAATAGTTCAACTTCAGTCTTCAACTTCTGGACAGACCTGTGAACATTACATTACAATATGAATTTCTTAATATTTTGTGGAATCCCTTCCACTTGCACAATATTTCCTGTGCTGCCACACAACCCCAAAGCATAATGGATCCACCTCCATGCTTCACAGTTGTCAAGGTGTTCTTCTCTACAAAGGCTTTACCCTTTTTTCTCCAAACATACTTTCTTTGATGGTGGCCAAAAAGTTCAATTTTGGTTTGCACATGGTTCCCCTCTGCACAAACGGCTTCAGGTTTCTCAATGTTTTCTTTTGCATACTTCAGACACTTAATTGCTGAGATGTGTGGGTTCTTCTGAGCATTTCTCTCCAGGTCTCAGGCCATTCTGTCTGAAATCCTTCTTGGTCTTCCAGACCTTGCCTTGACTTCAACTGTTCCATTTATCTTCCATTTTCTAATAATATTTCTGTGAAAAAAGGAAATTTGAAACAGTGAGAGATTTTTTGTAGCTTTCTCCTTCTTGGTGGAAATGAACCATCTTCATTCTGAAATCCTTGCACTGTTTAGAGGAACTCATGATTGGTAACACCAGACAGAACAGCCACTGCATTCGGATACTTTAGAAGGCATGGAGCTACTTCAGAATAAAAAGTTCACCCCTGGATTATACTCATGTGACTCATTGCAGCCTTAATGAGTAAATCACCTGGGTCTGGGCGTTTTAAAAAGTAACAAAGAATAATCCAGAAGGGTTCCCAAACTTTTGCACAGGGCCCTTTTTCTTTTTGAATAATTTATAAACAGTAAAAATGAAAATAAAACGCAAAATTTACAGAAAGGTCTGATGGTTAACTGTACCATTTAGAGTTCAGGTTTGCTTTTGATCACATACAGATTCATTGTGACAGACATGCCAGGGATGCCCACAATTTTGCACCCTACTGTATACAACTGTGTAACCTAGCAATGCATATATCGCAATTGAAAATAGACAACAAACGTTAATGTCAGAAAATTAGCATTTCAGTACAACAGATGACGCGTAGGCTGAAGCCCATTGTGACAATATTATCAAGTGAGCATTCTTATGATGAGTTCTAATCACATATTTGTGATATATATTTAATGTTTAGAGGGATTATTTACATAATTCAAAGGAAAAGTCGAAAATGCTGAAAATCTAAAATCAATTTTATTCTAAGGTGATTAGCCTTCTAGAATGGTTAAACTTTATTGAAGTTATGGATGTATATATGGACCTATATGCTAGCCAGCAGGCAAACTCCTTGCTGAGTTATAAGTTGGGAAATCTGTAAATTGAATAACATACATGTTGTAGGTCTAAACATAGCCTAGCCAACTAGAAGGTGTGTTGTGTTGTGTAGGCCTAAGCATGCTATTTCTGAGGGTGAGACAGGGTACGTGAAAAAACTGTGCATGGGGTCCTGTTATAACTAGCTTCTGCCACTGGTTAAAAGGCTTTATTTAAGAGAAGTGCAAACAGGGAAAATAGGCTTTTATTTACAATGGATTGGTTAACACAAGCTTGAACATGACATGCCCAAAATAAAATGGTTACTATTCTTGAACCCTTTTGATCACAGTTCTGGACTTGAGTCAAGTGTCACAAATTTGATTACTTTAGACTTGAATTGCCAATAAGAAAGGTACTTGAAACTTGACTTAAGACTTGAGCTGGATTAGTTGTAATTATTCTTCATATCCAGTGTGACATAATAATTATGAATTATAAACATTTATACATGCATTTATTTGTTTCATGAAATTAATACCAATAATTTCCTATTTTCCTATATAATTTCCAATTGCACAATGGCAATTGAAATAATATTTTTAAAGAGGATTGGTTTCATTACAATTGATTTCTTTCTGAGGACAGTCATGAGGTGATCAGAGCATGACACAGTGCATTGCACCCAACATAAAAAATATTAAGCATAGGCTTAGATTAGAGCCAGGGGGGTATTTCACAAAGCTGGCTAACTGAGTAAGCCTCACTTCTGTGCAGATTAAACCCCAGAACAGCTCTTTTTACTTCACTCCATGGGCGAAGCTGGTGTGAATAGCCTCTGCCACACAGTCCAGCTATATACACCTGTACAAATAGACACTCCCGTATAATTAATCTCATGACCCTGCCTTTTATTATTGTAACTGTTAAAAGGCAGGGTCTATAAAATAACAATTATTTATAACCTTATCTGTGGAGTTTATTTATGTACTATTATAATAAAACTAAATTGGCATAAAACACACTACGTTTGAGATTGAGGACTTGACACCTGAAATTAGGGACTTGTAACTTCATTTGACCTGAGCTCGTTGACTTGGGACTCAACTTGAGACTTGCCCTTCATGATTTGGGACTTTACTTGAAACTCAAAGGTTAAGACTTGAGACTTACTTATGACTTACAGTGACTTGGTCACAACTCTGCTTTTGACTTCAGGCATAATCCTGGTCTCTTCTGAAAGATAAGCCTCGGGGGTTTGTTTTCCAAGAGTCAGTTTACTCTAAAAATTACTGAAACAACATTCTTACTGAAACAAATTTACAGAAGCTCAAACACAGTAGAAGTGGACAATTTGTTTTCTCTTGTGATTTCCTTTTGTATTTGAGTGGAAACAGATGCTTGTGGTGTGCTTATATACGCAATGGAGCCACAGCCACAACTCTGGGCCCTTTCGAATTTGATGACAATATCACCAAAAATGATCTGAGCTATGTCTTGGCGGGTTTCCAAAAAGGCAATTTAGAGCCTCCAAAAGGATACATATGTGTGACATTATGTGTGTTATGAGGTGTACAATACTATGAGGTATACACTTTATTAGCAATTTATTATGTAGACCTGCACACCAGCTAGTTAATGCAAATATTTAATCAGCCAATAATGTGGCAGAAACTAAATGCACTTTGACCGTGGAATGATTGTTGGTGCCAGACAGGGTGGTTTGACTATCTCAGAAACTGCTGATCTGCTGTTATTTTCATGCACAACAGTCTTTAGAGTTTCCAGAGAATGGTGCGAAAAACAAAAAACAGCCAGTGAGCACCAGTTCTGCTGGGAAAAACATGTTGTTACTGAGAGAGATCAGAGGAGAAGGGCCAGACTGGTCAAAGCTATCAGGAAGGAGACAGTAACA
Source organism: Conger conger (assembly GCF_963514075.1). Taxonomy (NCBI): domain Eukaryota; kingdom Metazoa; phylum Chordata; class Actinopteri; order Anguilliformes; family Congridae; genus Conger; species Conger conger. The sequence continues at coordinate 36,203,986 of NC_083764.1, forward strand.
CAAATAACCATGCATTACAACAGTGGCATGCAGAAGAACATCTCTGAACAACACAACACATCAAACCACTAAGTGGATAGGCTACAGGAGCAGAAGATCTAATATGTCTAAATAAATACCAAATAAAGAGGTATACACTGAGTGTATATTGTATACTAAAATTATCCAGGAAGAGGTTTCCAGAAATGCTTCTGAAAAAAACTGTTCTCACTTCCCTTCTGCTTGTCACCCTCCCCCTATCTATCCCTCTTTCTCTCCCCTGTGGTAGTAGCAGGTCCAGAAGATTGTAAAAACAAATAACAACAATAGTTACAATAATAACATTTTGAATACGAATATATTGATTGAGGTCCATTGATTGAAGTTTTTGCATTGATTTAAGCAATTTCCCTTGCTATTTATTATTCAGTACACTAAGCATACAGCATACAGAATAATAAAATATAGTGCAGTCACTGAAAATTGTGGAGTCGTCGAAGGTGTTGTCCTCCTCAGAAATATTCACTTAGAGGAGTGATTTCTTCCAAGGCCTCCAAGTCTTCTATTTAGACTTAGGTATTGCAAAATATTTTTTTCTGTTAAAACATGAACCTTTTTAGGCATGAAGTCTCAAGAACTGCATGGTCCTCACTGTAATACCATATTCCTAACTGGTTGTATGCTGAGCACAATTATACTGTAGTTGCTTGCACACGGAGAGGGAGAGTTCCTATATGATGTGATTGCTTTACTGGTACTGGTCAGAGAACCTCGTAGCTGGGCTAATCGTGTTTCAGAGAACCTGTATAAAACATTGATGATAGCAATCCTATGTACAAGTACTTTTGTACAAGTATGCAACAGTGAAACGGACAAAAATGACAGTTCCTCTGTAGAAAACAAGTAAACAATGGACATTATTTTAATATTTCTCCTAGTTAGCATGTTTTTGGGATTAGAAACTATTATTTTAACGTCCATGCCCTTGTGTTGTCTGTGCTTTTCTTCGTGTTTTCTCTCTGCCATTTTCTGTTTCTTGTCTGTTGTTTGTGTCTTGTGTCCCACTTCACTGTCCATAGTCTGTTCTGTTATGTTTTGCTTTTTTCCTCTGTGTTCCTGTTTCATTATTCTGTCTGTTTCTGTTCTGTTGTGGTGTTTGGATCTTTTGTTGTGGATCCTTGCCTGGCTATTTGGACTCTGTTTGTTGGATTACATTTTGCCCTTTTGCTTGTGTGGACTGCCTACCTATTACCGAACTCTGCTTGTCGACCTGCTGTTTGCTGGATTCTGACCATTGCCTGCCTTGACCTGCCTATTATTATTAAAGCCTGCCATTTATCCTGAGCCTGCACTTGGTTCCTCTCACAATTAAGGATTTAGTTCACTGGATCTTTGCTGTGAAAAAAAATACAGTATTTACCCTGATTCATTACCCTGTTGTCTGTGGATTTACAAAAAGCCGAATAAGGAACCATTGCTGCGAAAGCAAAGCTATTAATATAATAGTTTATATAGACAGAAGTGTGAGTTTTAATGCTTTCAAACAGTATCCTGTGACCATATTTCACCATAGAAAAAATAAGGACTGTAAGCAAACCCACTTCGGCCAGTGTGGGTTTAACTTGTTAACACAATGCTGGTTTGGCTCTTTGTCAATTGCAATTTAAATTGTTCATTATCTACATTACTGAGACGGGAGCGTGGGGTTGGACCCAAAATGCACGATTCAGAAACAATAGTTAGATAAAGTCCCGTCAGGGCTTTATTCGGGACGAATCTCAGGAGCGTAGTCAAAACAAGCAAAGTCCATACACGTAGATCCAGCCAAACAAACGATAAACAAACAAAAAGCACAGTGCCGAGGGAAGAGGCGAACTCGTAGTCGGTAGACGTGCAGGGAGGTCCGGTAGCAGGAGAGCTGTCAGTGGGGCAGAAGTACAGGTGGACGGCAGGCAGGGTCGTAGTCGAGGGCGATGCAGAAGTCGAAACCATAAAACAATCAACGAGGCAAAGGTACAAAAACGGTAGGCGAGGACGTGGTCAAAAACAAACGATGGTCAACGAAACAGAAATCAATAAACAGTGGTCGGTAAACAGGCTTGGATCTTAACGTGTAATCTATGACGGTAATGCTCAAGAGTTGCTTTGACGAACTAGAGGCAGACAATTTCGCAGAGAACAGTAGCGCGACTGGGCTATAAATGCAGGTGTAGACAGGTGTAGACAATTAGTTTAGAGAGCAGCAAGGAAATGAAAAACAGGTGCGATAGATGACAAGTTTAACAAGGTAATTAGTAATCGTTAGTAATAAACCTATCCTGCCCTAGCATTAGTAAATTAGTAAATGACATGCACGAGAAACGTAAGGTAACATGAACACATGATTAGTTTGTTAGTTCTACCCAATCCTGATCTAGCGTTAGTAGTTTTAGTAAATAGACAAATAGAAACAATTAGGGTGTGAATGACAGAGAGAGAGAGAGAAAGGCGGAACGCAAGGTTTGCGGAAAGACATGTAAAGGTGTATGTTTAAACCGTGACCAGTCTACGTAACAATAAACATAAATCAAAACATAACACTAAACGAACTAAGATGATAACCACTCAACAAAACAAGGTGAAATAAATCGTAACGAAACATGACTAGACATGACAAGAAAATAAATCGTAACAAGAAACAAACTAAACAACATGACGAACCTAGACTAACATAATACATGATAAGACAATACGAGACTAAGACAAAATGAATGAACATAAAACATGGCAAGACAGACCTGAAGCGTGACAATTACATTTACATGAATGGCATTTAGCAGACGCTCATATTCAGAGCGTTGTACAGTTCATTATACTAAGCAGGAGACAATCCTCCCCTGGAGCAATGTAGGGTTAAGGGCCTTTCTCAAGAGCCCAATGGCTGTGCGGATCTTATTGTGGCTATACCGGGGATCGAACCACCGACCTACCAGGTCCCAGTCATGTACCTTAACCACTACGCTACAGGCTGCCCACACATTATCTACCAAATGGCTTGTTTTGTTGGCTGTGTGTCGACACCCTCGCCAATTAGGACCATATTGATTCACCTCAGTCTTTAATTTGATCTATTAAATAACTGGGTTAGGCAGAACATGAGCATCAGACATATTCTTCATGGAATGCCTAGCTATTTTTGACGTATGTGGCTGAAGAGGTTAATCTCACAATGGAAAGCACTTAATTAAGGAAAATTAACAGATTTAACATTCTGTTAACATACAATTTAACAATTGCAATTGTTGTTGAAACAAATGGAGTTTTACCAGTGTATTGAAGTAAAGCTGTTGTCCATTCTGCTACAGCAGAACCATTGCCAAACATTTTCTTGCTGAAAAAAAATGATTGCATTTTGTATGCTTCCTTATTTAACAGAAGTGCCACAGAGAATTTGGACAGAACATCCCCAGTATACAATGTATTCCATGTGTGGTTAGGGTCCACTAAATGCAATCATTTATAGTGATACTGTTGCATATGACCAGCCCACGTTTTCCTGTCATCTATTACAAATATCGTTTCAGCCAGTGGGCCTTCCGGTATGGCCAGTGAGTTTTTCCAGGAGTGTGGTATGTGATTAAGAGACCCCTCTGACAGGCCTTATTTCTGTTCTTAAAATGTGTGCTTGATGTCTTCAGTGGTCTGGTGTTAGCTGTGAATGTGCAAGGACTTCTCATTACATTGTTTGGCAGCCACTCGTTATTTTAGCTCATTTGCTATTGGAGGTCTGCCTGATGCTAGTTGCACATGGTTAGAAAGATTTGAGCTCTGAGCAATGATGCCACTAGTTTCTGAATAATATCCAGTCAGAAGCTCTAACAAGACCTGAAGGCAGGATACAACAGCTAAGACACTTAATAAATACTGAACACATACCAGACCTGGGTCAAATACGTAACTGTTTTCGATTCCAATTTTTTTCTACACTTTACTGAGCTTGTCTGGTGTATTCGGAACGTATGAAATACTCTCTAAAAGTGCCTTCTGGTCCTTTTGCACCAGACAAGTTCGAAAGAGCACAGAAAAGTAATGGAATCCAAAATAATTACGCAATTGACCCAGATCTGACACTTACTGGGAATTTCAATTTTTAAATTTCACCGTTTGGGGCTGCACAGAGGCTACATTATCTAGATTCAGGGGTACATGGTGGGTGAGGAATAGAGGTTGATTGCGAATATATACTCAGTGACCACTTTATTAGGTAGACCTAAGGCTTAATGCAAATATTTATTCCATCTATCATATGGAAATAACTCAATGCATAAAATCACGCAGACATGGTCAAGATCTTCATTCATTCATTCATTCATTCATTATCCTAACCTGCTTATCGCAGGGGGGCTGGAGCCTATCCCAGCATACATTGGGCGAAAGGCAGGAATACACTCTGGACAGGTCGCCAGTCCATCGCAGGGCACACACACCATTCATTCACTCACACACTCATACCTATGAGCAATTTAGACTCTCCAATCAGCCTAACCTGCATGTCTTTGGACTGTGGGAGGAAACCGGAGTACCCGGAGGAAACCCACGCATGCAAACATGCAAACTCTACACAGAGAGGCCCCGGCTGACGGGGATTCGAACCCAGGAGCTCCTTGCTGTGAGGCGGCAGTGCTACCCCACTGCACCATCCGTGCTGCCTGGTCAAGATCTTGTTCAGACCAAACATGAAATGTGATCTAAATGACATTGGCCATGGAATGATAGTTGGTGCCAGGCAGGGTAGTTTCAGTATCTCACACACTGCTGATCTCCTGGGATGTCTCAGAGAATGGAGCAGAAAACCCCCCCAAAAAAAACAGTGAATGGCAGTTCTGTGAGTGAAAACACCTTTCGGTCAGCAAAGAATAACCAGAAAGGCAACAGTAACTGAAATAACCAGACATAACAGTGGTATGCAGAAGAGCATATCTAAACACACAACACGTCGAACGTTGAGGTAGATGGGCTTACAGCAGCAGAAAACCAAAAGGTCTTAGTCTAAGTCTAATAAATACCTAATAAAGTGTGTATACCATGAAACACCATGTATCTTGGAACATGAAAAGACTAAATGTGCTATTGCTTGAATCATCCCAAAGCAAACAAAACTCTGACTGCACATTTTTCTTGTAATGTTTCTCACAGTAATGCATTAAAATGAAGAAAAGCATGGGCCTTTCCTTGCTGCAATGTTTATTTATTGAGGCATGCACAAATGAAAACATCCCGATTTGTCATTCCACAATGCCCTCTTCGGTCACTTTGTAATTGAGCAAGCTAAGACCGACCAGTTTGACCAGGCTGATCAGGCTGAGATATACCTGGAATGTGCCACAGAAAATCCTGTCACACTAATGGTATATCAAAAGTATGATTGGGGTTTTATAGTGTAACTGACTCATTTAGACCACTTTGATTAGAAATTAGATGTGCAATCATGAAACCAACATGGCAAAGTTTAATTTATTTATATACTCTATATTTATCTTGTGGGGTCAGTTGAGACCAAGTTCACATTAACAACAGTGATCTGGAATTCACAGGCACTGTTTGCTTTAGTTAACAGAGTAAATATTAGCTGATTACACAAAGATCTGCTTCTACATTTAAACTGTCAAGCCTAAAAAGAAAAAAAGAATTGGCACAAGCTAACACATCCTACACGTACAATAAACACACTGTAGGAAACGGATGGTAGATGGAAAGTATGTCAAGTCTTGTTTCCCACATTTCACCTTCTTTGGTTTATCCAGACATGTTTAGCCTCATATTACCTCATGCCTGATAACTGCATTTTCTAGAACCCTCTCATTTAGTGCAGCAAGTGAATTGTCTGGGTTTTTTTTTATTCTTCATCAGTCACATAGTGCATCCACAAAATTACTTTACTCGTTAGAAAATGGGGTGGCCATACTATTAGCTGAAAAACATTCATTTTACAGGGATAGGGGGATCCGAAACACATTACGGACCTACTACTTAAGGGGAGAGAGCATTTAGGGAATAATGACATTGACTTCCAGGCACCAGTACTGCAAGGCTGTTATCTTTGTTATCTTTCTGGTTCCATCTTGATTATTGTAATAAATTGTTGAAATTTTTTACTGTTGTAGGCAATTGTAATGCAACTACTCTTTTACCCTTTTCAGTTATAACAAAGTGTACAATAACAGGCCACCACCCAGTATCAAAACATTTGCTCCCTCACAAACACTTCAGACCACTGCTCAAATCCTTCCTGTACTTACCCTGTGCTGAGTCACTTTTTTCCAAACTCCAGAATCTCTTGTAGTTACCATAATTTCACATTCTCATGTCCTGCACACTCCCTTTATTTCTGCCCAGACTTTGCAATTTTCTTCCATCTCCTTCTCTCCACTGCTTATTGATTTCAGATTTATATCATGAGCATCATCCTCAGAGATTTTATCACTCTGCACATACGCATGAGCCTCTGCGCATGAAAACAGCTGCTTCTTATGAAAAGTTGCCTTTGAAGACACTTATTTTGGCAGCACAACATTTTAAACAGTTATTAAAATCAAGGCTTTGCTTATGTCAACACATAATGTGTAACACATATCTTAAGACATTTTGGCCTATGACCCCATCTTGAATCACTAAAATTGCATGTATTGCTCTTCCCAACATGTACAACAAGATTACAAAAGATCAGTTGTAAAATTTATGCCTGTTGCTATTAATCCAGACGGTTCCAGTAGATAGCAAATCCTCCCACGTTAGAAATCTTTAAAAAAACAGTTGCGATAAATGGATGGACTCTTGACCTCAAGTATAAAAAAGAGAAAAATGTATAAATCATGACAATGTTCAACAATGTTAAATTAATTGCCTATTTCTGAAATATAGCCGTTACAAAATTTTTTGGTACATTATATCACTCTTTAACCACAGTCATGCTGTGGTCCTGTGAATTATTCACTTCATTAAAATTTGTCCCACATTAGTTTGACCTACACAGAATACCAACCTGTTACACATCTATACTGATGTATGCTTTATGAACCACAATTTTGTGGGAAAATTAATTTTGTAGAATGTCCATCTTTAATGATTTTTCTGGCAATAACAGTAGACCCATTGACTCAATGGGACGTCATTGCCCTCTTGTGGCAATACTGAAGAGCATCTACAATCAGAATGATTGGTAAAACCTACACTTTATACTTTATATCTTTGACAAAGAATATGTTATAGTAACAAACAAAAGTAAAACTTAAATAAATGCATGTCTTTTGTACAGGAGATACGGTCCTTTCAAAACTAATGGTGTCCAATTTTATCCTTTACCTTATGCTTCCCCCAGACACACTTGAAACCACCAAATATTAAGCTTGATTGTGACACGCTTAATATTTTAATTTCATTACACACTCAAATAAGCATAAGACTTGTGCTTTGCAATAATGTGATTTTCAAACTGGGATGAGGTATAGCACTAAAAATCATTAAACATAACCACTTTGGCCATCACAAATCATTCCATTTTTCTTCTGGTTTCCTCTCAATGTTTTTATTTTACACCATCTGTAAAACACTTGCTTTTTTATTTCACTAGTAATTTTGAAGTTCTAGAAAATTAAATGGCAGTCATAAAATGTGTTTTTGTTCTGAGGGCTTTACAATAATTCAAATACCATAATAATAATTGTACTCAGAGAGGAATTGAAAACAAACAGAAATATAAATATTCCTTTTGATTCAAAATATAGAAAAGTAGAGAATGAGAATTAAAAACGAATATCTCATCACAAAGATATTTTCATCGCAAAAAGCTTCATGAGCAGGTGGCGGCACATGGTGGTATGGCTACTGGCTGGACAACTCGCAGCTTAATTCACTATGATTATTCATTGAAATATGGTCATCAAGTCAGTAATAAAGGCAAAAATTTACAAATTGGGCAAACATTCAAACAATGATCATAATAACAATTGTAATAGGTAAGCCATATTTATACTAAATAATAAAGATTGCATAACAAGTGTGTTGTGGTTTTTAAATGTTTGTCCAAACATACACTCAGTGAACACTTTATTAGGTATTTATTATACTTATTTTTTAGACTTATTAAGTCTTTGGCTGCTGTAGCCTATCCACTTAGAGATTTGATGTGTTGTGTGTTCAGCAATGCTCTTCTGCATACCACTGTTGTAATGCGTGGTTATTTGTGTTACTGTCACCTTCCTGTCAGCTTTGACCAGTCTGGCCATTCTCCTCTGACGTCTCTCATTAACAATGTGTTTCTGTCTGCATTGTTAACTCACTGGTTTTTAGTGTGCATGAAAATCCCAGGAGATCAGCAGTTTCTGAGATACTCAAACCACCCTGTCTGCCACCAACATCATGCCATGGTCAAAGTCACTTAGATAAAACATTTTCCCCATTCTGGTGGTTGATGTGACCATTAACTGAAGCTCCTGACCTGTATCTACATGATTGTATGCATTGCACTGCTGCCACACAATTGGCTGATTAGATAATCACATATCACAAATCACGTAATAAAGTAAATATGTTCCTAATAAAGTGCTTGGTGAGTGTAGATATAGCCATATTAATCCAGATGACGATGATGATTAGGGGATGGTCAAGTTTTTCCACATAATTTTGTCACTGCTGTTCAACACATTGGTGTAGTATTTACAACATGTTAATATTTTTAAGTATTGCTCTGAGATGAAATGAGGAGGGCCATTAGCTATGGATAGCATTGTAGTATAACTGAATGCCTGCAGTTGTCTACAAACAGAGCATTTTCGGCATTGTATGAATAAGTTTAAAAGATTCATTCCAGGTGTCTTCATCAGGGACCTCAAGGTATTTCACTCTTTTGGACATTGAAACGTGGCCAGTAACGCTGCCAACCACCCTGAGAATTGTCAATTGTTTGAGAATTATTTGTTCTCTGCCGTCCTTCTGATATGTGCATGCCTATAGCTGCCTTCATAGACCGCTATCATGCGTGAGGCACAGAGGCTGGTCAAATATGGCTTTGAATTCTCAAAGAATCCTAGAACCCTCTTCCATCTCCATTGTCTCTTCAGTGACTTCACCACATTCTGTGTGACTGAGGAGATTCTGAGGAGAAACTGTTTGGGTGTTTCATCTGTAGTTTTCTGGCTTTGTCTGCTCTTTTAGACCTGGCTTCTTCTCTTGTAGTTTATTGACAACATGGGTAAGAGGATACCTCCCTGAGCGTCTCAGAAGTTTCAGATATTTTAGGTAGTTTTCAAAGAAGAAAAACGCAGAACAGTTGTCCAGGGAACCATATTTCTCAGCATCTGATGTGATGTGGACCATGGAGTGAGCATTGACATAGCAGCAAATTCCTCCCCATACAACCTGATCCCCTACTCCAGAAAATTAGCAGGCTTCTTGAATAGGTTCTGTACTGGCAGGTAAGTATAGGGCAAACCAAACTGCAGAGTGCAGCACTGAAGGCCATGAAGTGATGTTATAGATCATATGGAAGTATGCCCCTGAGCACAAGTTTTCCTGTGTACAAGGAAGGAGAACTGCCTCAACTCTGTTGTTTCCAGAAATCTACCTCATCCAATCCATGGGGCTTACAGGCAAATATGCTTGGAATTGACAGCTTCACCTCATGAACTTTTGCACTGACCTGCTTGATATGCTGAGGTGACAGCCTGCTCATTGTGTTGCCATGCATCTGTAACAAGAGAGATTGCCCGAGTCTGAGGTGGGATTTGAACCCCAGCCTCTCACTTATCCAAATAATTGCGAACGAACGCGTTACCAGTCAGCTAAATCATCTCGAGCCACGGGCAACAACGTTCTTTTGAATTTGAGAGTCATCAGGGAGCACTGCCGCGCTAACCTGCTACCTGCCTTCACATTCACAGCAAATTCCGCAGCAACCTCTTTTTCTTTACAACCCATCAATCCGAGTCATGGCACCAATGTGACGAGAGAGACATTGCCTGAGTTTGAGGTGCGATTTGAACTGCGGCCTCTCACTCGTCCAAAGAATTGTCAGGCAAACACATTACCTGTCAGCTAAAGACAAATTTGCCTCTAGTCAAGGGTAAAAACTGTATGTGCACACGCACACACACAGAGCCAGCACCATTAGACAGATATTTTACAGACAATACTTTGGATTTTATTTGGCTCATGAGTTACTTATTTGGACAGGCTGCATTGTTTGTGATACTTTAGAACATTTGTATAAATCAAGTCAGAACCATGGTCAACGTATGGTCATAGAATCAAATCAGCAAGTCAACAAATCAACTAACCATAGTTGCAATATTTACAGAACTAAAGCTTAGGCCTGTAGGCTACTCATGTGTCAGTATCAGAGGAAAAGCACAACACACTGAATGTATTGTTCACGGTGTTTTTATGCCTAATTCATTGAATATGTTTTTTACAATAAAAGATTAATTCATGTATTAAAATCTGTAAAATTCTTAGCTTTTGTTTTATCTTTCAATTTGTCTTTTTCATTATTATTGAAATAATGAACGATATATTTATATTTATTGCAGGTACTTATTCGTATTCTAATTCTTATTATGGACGTAACTCCTCCTGCTGTTACTAAACAGACCAAACTTGCCAAGCAAACCTCCACACACCTATTTGGTCACTTCCTCTTTGTTAAGCGATAGAATTTATATCATATATCATAGGGTTTTTAAAAACAGCCCCCTGAATTAACATTGTTGGACCGCTGAGTTTACAGCAAAAAACTAGTCCAGTAATTGGATAAACAAATCTAAAACACGGTAACTGCTGGGAGAATTAGCAGCTTCTTTCACTCGTTTTCAGGGGTGTCACCAAAGTTTGAATACATTTGGGGCTGAGCCAAAGTCATAGCTGAGCTGGGAACGGGTGTTCCATGCATTTTACCTTTAGAGGTTAAAATTACTGTAATGTTTAGCAGTCTGTATGTATAAATATAATAAACAATTATATTCTGATCACAGTAGATTGGATTGAAAGACTTATTTGTATAACCATTTAAGCAGTAGGTCTTTTGCGTTATGTTCCTCTGTTCTGTGTGTTAGTGTATCATTGTTTAGTATTATTTATTCTTGTAATTTATTATTTTTCATATTTCATGTCTGGTTCTGTTTAAATTCGTTAGTCTTTGCACTCGTCTTCCCCTGTGTCTGAGTCTGAATGTTTTCTAGCCCAGTCACTCCCTTGTCTGCGTGCCCCACTATTTGGGTGTTTACGGTAGTTCCAGGGTTCAGTCTTCCTTCCAATCTTACATTCCTTACTTCCTGCTTTCTCTCCATTTCATGTTTGTACATAGCACTAATATACTAATCCCAACTAACATAGAATTTGTACAGTACTAATTATACTAACACACTAATATGTTTGTCAAACTAACAAACTAACATTCACTAGTTTTGGGTATTTGTAATATAAAACACTTAACTAACTTACTAACGCATCTCCAGTTTCAATTCTGTTCTGTAACTCCGCCTCCCTATTCTATCACTGATGACTTGCTGAGTTTCAGCGAAGTATTCGCACCTGTCTCTCTCTATCTCTGCATCTCCTGATTCTGTGCAATTGTCTACTCTCCAGAGATGTGGACTCGAGTCATTGTGACTCGGACTCGAGTCGACTCGAGTCACCTTTTTGACGACTTGCAACTTGACTTGACAGAAAATAATTTACTTGAGACTCGACTTGGACTTGGAAGTTAAAGACTTGAGACTTGATGTGACTTGAGACATGATGACTCGAATGACTTGTTTGTGTTCGTTTTGTTTTCAGTTTAAATATTATTCAAATGTTCAAGTTGTCAAGGTTACCGGTATGCGAGCGCGTACACTGGGAATGGCATGGTCATGATTGGATGACTGCCCTGTCATGTGAATGTGATCTGATCATGGCGACCGCGACTGTGCCAAGAGTCATCACTTTTGGATTTAAAAATTTCAAATGTGATGGAAAAAAACGAACTGCTGAATGCAAGACCTGCTCAACAACGATTTCTGACAGCCAGAGTACAACATCAAACTTTGTTCGTCATTTGAGGAGTCATTCGGATCGGTAAGTGTGAGAGGTGGCTCATGTTAGCTAACGTTAGCCAGATAAAATGAAATAACCAGTGCTTAGTTTGTAAATCAGGAGGTCCCGATACAAAAAGAGGCTGCTGTTCTGTCGCGTCAGGGGAAGAAAAAAAAAGTCCTGGAACGCCGCCAAGAGTTACCAACTATCCTGTATTAGCCGGGACATCCCATACATTGGGCTAAATTAGTTTGTATTGACTGCTACTCTACTCTGCTCAATGATCGGAATCCTTGTTGCTTCAAAAAGTTGCCGGTTATTTTAGTCTGAACACTGTGGGTATGCTCAGTGAGCATTACTTCTTCTTCGTGTGTCCTTCTGTTGCCGCCACAGCACCCGACCGTGATGCTGCCCCCACACAATTGCACCCCCAATACTCTCCATTACCAGCTCCCAAAACAGACCACAGACTTGTAACTTGTACTAAACGTTTGTCAGAAGCCGTTTCTACTTACCTCCTGCCCCGCGCTTTGAAAGCGCTGTAGGACACGGTGTCGTGGAGGAGGAACGGCTGATTAATTTAGTGGCTGTCATGCGACTATCAAAACCAACTATAAGCCGCTGAGAGGGCGAGTACAGGGGGATCTGTCCGACACGAGTCCAAGGAACGAGCATGAGTCGTAGCTGCAGTTAAAGAGTGTTTATTGATACTACGACAAAACATTGCTCTGCATAGATGGTATTGCATTTGGACTTAGATGTTAGTGTTAGCGTTTAGTGGTCAACAGAAATATCGGCACCCTGACTCACCCTCTCTCAGTTGCAAACAACAAACAGACTGATTCCTAAATAGGCGCAGGTGATATTAATTAGTAGGGAGGGCAAAGTGGAGCTTTAGAATGTAGACCGCTGTGTGTGCACGTGAGCTCGCCAATAGATTTCTCACAGAAAACGTAATTTGTCCACTTTTTTACTTTACAGTAGAGGTGATCAAACTTACAATAACTAAGTGCTAGTGTGTTCTAAGCCTTTACTGGTCCCTGTACGATGTTAGCATGATGTAGCTAGCATACGCGAATAGCACAAAGCCAAACAATTTGCTTTTTAACGGCACTTGTCATTCGAACGATATAAATAAAAGCATTCGATTAAGTTTGATGGCACCGGAATTTTCTGTCGTACCGTCCATAAATGGCAGAAGTCCCACCATAGGATTTATTTAAATCTTTAAAAGTTATACATTTTCTGAATCGTCATTAATTCATCTTGTTTCTATCAGTGATTCGGCGTGATCGGACAGTTCTGTAGCTATGTAAATGACGTCAGAAGGATACAGCACTGTTATTTGCTACCTAAACTTTGACGCACGCTCGAGAGCGTTAACATGATTGAAGTCTGACATGTCTATTGTCAAAATCCATTGAAACTATGAAAAAGTAACCAGGGACTTTGGACTTATAAGGCTGGACATACCGAGTACCCAGCAAAAATATTGACCTGGCTACAGTCACACTTTTGACAGTTCGAACTGCCACCAACTGCCATGTATGAGCGCGTGAAGTAAACCAGCAAGCTATTGTTGTGTCACCATTTTCGAGCTCCATATACGTAAATAATGGAATGGCAGTGAAATCTGCCTGTTTTGAGTGACTCGACTTGGGACTTGACTTGCCGTAACCAAGGACTCGACTTGACTTGACTTGACATAACCTGTGACTTGACTTGACTTGACTTGCCCAAGAAAAAAATACTTGGGACTTGCTTGAGACTTGGACCAAATGACTTGAGACTTACTTGTGACTTGGATAAGAGGGACTTGGTCACATCTCTGCTACTCTCTAGTCCGGAGCCGTTTGTATTACATGTGTGTCATTGTGAATCCAGTCCGAGTTTTCATTTCCCCCGGAGAAACCCAGTATCGGGCCCCTGAGCCGCTTCTGCCTGGAGAGGGCCCATCTCGGGCCCCCGAGCCGCTTCTGCCCGGAGAAACCCCGTCTCGGGGCCCCGACCCGCTTCTGCCCGGAGAAGCCCTGTCTCGGGCCCCCAAGCCGCTTCTGCCCGGAGAAGCCTCGTCTCTGGGTTCCAAGCCCCGTCTGCCCGAGGACTGCTCGTCTCCGGGTTCCGAGCCCCGTCTGCTCGAGGACTACTCGTCTCCAGGTTCTGAGCCCCGTCTGCCTGGAGAAACCCAGTATCGGGCCCCCTCCTTCCCTCCGAGAAGCCCCCGAGCTCCCTTCCTTCCCTCCGAGACCCCCGTTCCCTTCCGAGATCCCCGTTTTCCCGTCCGAAACCCAAGCTCCCTTCCGAGACCCCCGTTTCCATCCGAGACCCCCATTGCTGTCCGAGACTCAAGCTCCATTTTGTTCATCTTATTTTTTTTATCATATATCCTTTTAACTTATGTCATCTATGCATACATCAAATAATAACATTACATTCATAAAACAATCTTATAAATTGTGTTGTTTGTAAGAATTTAAGGAATATTTTGAAATTATGACACCTTTGTTTTTGCCCAGTGGAGATTTTAAGGAGGGGAAATACTTAAGGAAGTCTGCATAATGCAATGGGTGCATACACAGCCACCTAGTGGATGGACAAAAACCTATTTAAGATATTTTTACCCTATTGTTTTTCTGAACCAATGTTTTCAAATGTAGGCTAATCTCAAACAATCTCATAGACTGCCCATAATTTAGATATATCTAATGTAGTAATGTAGTAGGTAAGTTCATATTGCCTTTTAATGCTTGCACAAGGGTCCCCAGAAATGTTTTGGAACCTTACATAGTTAAATACTTTACATAGCTAACGTTAACATTTGTTACATAGCTAGCTAAGTAAAATGCTAATGATACCCTAGGTTAGCCTCATCGTGTTTTTTGGACATGACATTAATGAACTTAGACCCTCACAACTGACATCACTTTTATCTCTCTTATCATATATGTTTTTTAAATTTACCTTTTTGGTGTAATGAAACACCTTCTTCGATCATCACACGGTGTCAAGATAACAATATTAGAGCTAATGCTGCATTCCAGACAACTCGGAAGTCTTTCCGACCTCATACTAGGAAAAGTCTAAATTCAAATCCATCTACCCCAACTTCACGATAAGCAGTTGTCTGAAGTCGCACAATAATGGCAGCACCCGTGGAGCCACACATCGTAAATGGTAAACCATTTAATGCAACGCAAATTATTTTGTTCCTGCATGACATTGTCGTGTCTAGGAAACGACAGAGTCCAAATCTTCAATTTGTCGAAAAACATCTTCGCGAGGGAAAAGACAACACCACGGCAGCAAGATCTTCAGGAAAATCAGACTTTATTAGCAGCAGCGCATAAAGCCGGAACAGTTCTCCAGAACTGAACCCCGACTGTCATTTTTACACCCATTTTATACACAGTTACTCCACCTACAACTCCTCCTCAAACCTCATTCTGGCAAATCACCCACACTGTTCTTATCGTAACTCCTCCCAACGCTCCTCCCACAACGTCATTGTGGCAAATTGCCAACGGTCCTTATGCTTTACCAACTGTACAAAGTTCAGGGCGTTCTGCCAACTACGAACAAAGTTCAGGACTCCCCCTGTCCTCACTTCACCCCGCACCTGCTCTTGGCAAACTACCAGACCTCATAAAGTTCTAACACACACATCATCCATACACGTCACTCTGTATCTTTCGCTTTTATAAGACGAACTAAGCAGCAGTAATCATTGAAAATATAGAGACAAACTAAACATTTCATTCATATTCACTTCTAATATACTTTTCTAATATACAGACATACTAAACATTTGATTAATTATTCTCTTCTAAGGGAGATCAATCTTGTGATTGTTTATCATGCTTTTAGGAGGGAGATCTTTTGTTCTGTGAATTTTCCCCTACAACATTAAAATAGAACATACTGTCATATAGTAAAGCCTGTTCTGCGCATCAATTGATATGAAACGAAGTTGCCAATGTTATTAGTGAGATGGTTATGGCAAATTACCTCTGAAAGTTATCTTCTCTGCACAAAAGTTATTTGAGAAAAAAAAACACCACCTGTATATTTTTTGTTCACGTTTGGTGTCATGCACCTGGAAGGTCAGAACTTGGAAATTTCAACTGGGAAAGTCTAACCTCCGATGGTAAATGGAACGCAGCATCATGAGAAAGATTCCCGACTGAAGCCCCGGAAGCTCGATGCTGGTGACGGCACTGCTCATTTTAATCCAATGCCAGTGAAGAACATTTAGGGACTTAAATGTTAAATTACGGACTTGACTAATGTTAATCATTGCAAGATTGAGCAATGTAAGTTTACTTAGCGAACATGAACGTTGCCTTTGCCGCAACAACCGAATGAGCACGGTTGTGCACTAGACGTCGAGAGAGGGGGTGGACGGACTAGGTTAACCCCAGTACAGCTCAGGATTTACCTGGATATAGCATGGCTACGTCCTAGTTGCTAGAAAACTTTCACTTTTCAGCCAAATGTGGCAGGATTTTCCCCTGAAAAAGTACAGTAAGCTACAATATATCTAGCTTGCTATCCTGCCTGGAAGGTTTTGTGTCCACGGGTGAACAATTCTTTTTAATCCACCCAGTTTAGATAGCTTTGCTACCTTTTCCTCCTGATCTTTTTTTATCCTTTCTTTTCTGCAACCCACTTTTGTGCTTTATGGGCATTTTCATACCAGGGAGCTAAATGGCACTCAATATGATACTCATTAGACTAGCTATCAACACATGATCAAGCCATTTCACATTGGGAAACAGCAAACATATTTCCCAGCAGCACTCTTTGCATATCAGAAAATTATACCAACACCAAATTAACTAGCCTGTTATTTCATTGAATAGTTTATACAATATAACATGTTATCTGGAGAACATTCATTCATTCATTCATTCATTATCTTAACCCCCTTATCCTGAACAGGGAACAGGGCCTATCCCAGCATACATTGGGCGAAAGGCAGGAATACACCCTGAACAGGTGTGTACATGCCAGTCCATTGCAGGGCACCCACACCATTCACACCTATGGGCAATTTAGACTCTCCAATCAGCCTAACCTGCATGTCCTTCATGGACTTTGGGAGGAAACCCACGCAAACACAGGGAGAACATGCAAACTCCACACAGAGAGGCCCCGGCCGACGGGGATTCAAACCCAGGACCTCCTTGCTGTGAGGCAGCAGTGCTACCCACTGCACCATCCGTGTCGCCATCTGTAGAACAGATTACAGTAAATTTAGCATGATCACAGACTATTCTACAAATTAAGTAGAATAACCATGACCGAGATGAGTTTGCTTATTTAAGGATATATAAATACACACCACTGCTATAGTAAACATACTCTGTGTGTTATTTTCCGGGGAGTGGTTAAAATATAAATGCCTGTAAACAAATGGAAGTATTGATATATGACATGGAGAGGCATGGGCCCTCCTAAACCATGGGCCCCAGTGCAGCTGCACCTGCTGCACCACCTATATCTCCGCCATTGACTCTTTCCTTTGATCACTTGCTCATCTTGCTTGATTTCATTTTTCTCTTTTCCAAATGGTGTGGTAAAGCTTTTCCTTGGATTTTTGCTTTTTTTTGCACTGAGAACTAGATTTACTGCAACCTAACAACCAATTTAGATAACAAATTAGTAAACAAAACATCAGTGCATATCAAACACAATATTATTTAGCTTCGTCATACTTTGATAGTGGAATCCATTAAACATTCTTAGGTGTAACATTGACAAAGAACATACCTCCACCCTTCCCATGAATTAAGTATAATCTTAACTCAAAACACCTGTGAGTAAACCATTATTGAAATGTTAGTTACTTTTTATTGCTAGAGTTTATTGTATCCCATGCCTGTTGTTTAGCCTAGTGGTCAAGGAGAAGGCCTAGGAGTGAACAGGTTGTTGGTTCAATAGCCTTCAATAACCTTGCAGATCCAGAACAAAATTAGGAAAGAGAAAATAAAAAAGAGCTCCAAGTAATCCATACAAACTTTGCACCTTGGTTGGTTTTCATTGATGTCCTCATTTGAGTATCTACTAAATACAATGGAAGATGAGGATAATGCAGATGTTTCTCCCAAAAACTTTATTCACCTGAATGAAGTCCTTTGTTGTGTTGGCAGTGTATTTTGGGTCATTGTCTTGCTGCATGATTAAGTTCCTCCCAATTAGTTTGGACGCATTTCCAAACTAAATGGTTACATCATCAATAAAGATCAGTGAGCCCACTCCAGAAGAAACCATGCAAGCCCAAGCCATGACACTTCCCCCACCGTGCTTGACAGATAAGGCAAATCCCAAGGCTAAAACCAAGAGTAGACATTCAGAGCTATTTATTGTTTAACCAATCAATCTAACAAGACACATCTAGGCAACAAGAAACACCTGTCAGTCACATGTTCCAATACTTTTGCTCACCTAAAATGTGGGTGATCTGATACAAAAGGTCATATGTTCGAAGTTGTTTAACAAATCTAGATGAACAACACCAGGAAATAAAAGCTGAAATTCGGATCTGTCATCTCATGTACAGCATTTCACCACAAAATCAATTGTCTTCAATGTATAGCGAAAACAAAGGTATTGACCTTGCTGTTCAAAAACTTTTAGATGTGACTGTACATTCTACAGCAAGGGGCACGTTTTAAGGACTCCATTTATTTTTGTTGTTTTGCAATTACCTAATTTGGCTGGGTTTTTGGGTGCACATTTGGCTTATTGTCCTCATAGATATTAAAGAAACTGCATTTCACAGGTGTCTGAGGATCATTTATTGTAAGCATATACTCAAAACAGATTAGTAAAAAGACTGACTAGAAATATTTTCTGAAGAGAAACAACAAATATTTGTTTAAAATATATCGTCACTGGCTGATCATGGTGCCCCTGACCTATTGGGAATGTCAATGAGCATATGCAATTAAAGAATCAATTAAACTTTTTTTTTCTTTGTAATACTCATTTGAGCATCCTGGGGCAATACAAAATCTCCCTCCCTTCCACAGTCCAGTAATAGGAATAGGTAGTTGGGACAAACCGACCTAGTGAGGTCACAATCTAGCTTGTAACAAGATTGCTGCACCCTAGTAATGCTAGTAGCTCGAAAAATTCAATTTATTTTTAGAGCAAATAGGGGTCTATGTGTGATTTAAATACAGTTCCATATCAAAGGTAAATACCAAACAAACCAGAGTCATATTACCAAGTGCTTCATGTCCCCCTTATAAATGAGAAATGACGCCTTTCAAAGATTAGACCCAAAGGGAGCCATTATGCTGGATAATAAAGTGTAGAAAATTCCCCATATTCAGGTTTTAAATCTATATATTCAGCTTTTAACCCCTTAAGTATCACCCCTTTTTTTGACTTGAAGCTTAATGACATACCCAAAATGAAATGGTTACTATTCTTGAACCCTTTTGAGTACAGGCACAATCCTGAAAAGTTAACCCTTTAAGGTTTGTTTTCCATGAGTCAGAATTACTTCAAATATTACTGAAACAAAGTTACAGAAACTCAAACACAGTGAAAGTGGAAGCTTTTTTCCTCACTGAAAAGATGTTCTGTTTTTGACTGGATACAGGTTATTGTAGCTGTGGCTGGTGCGCTTAGAGTCACAACACTGGACAAATCTATTTTAAAATTTGAGGACAATCATTAAAAATGAGCATTCTACATTGTCTAGGCAGTTTTCCAAAAAGGATATGTAGAGACTCCAAAAGGACACATGGAAAATAAATGATATTGAAAATGAAAATATTGCATTTTGTATACTAATGTAAACTATACAACACTTTTTATCCTGAAAAAATGTGTTTGCACTTCCCCCTACCTGTCATCTTCCCCTGCCTCTTTCCCAAACTCCCTCTCCTTGCAGCTATCCTGAGACAGCAACAGGTCGAGAAGATAATAAAAAAATTGGTCCATTGACTGATGTACCCAACCCCCATCAACAAGTCAAACACATGACATAATTTCACCTTATTTATTATTCAAAAGCAGTTCAATGTTTCCTCAGAAATATTCACTCAGATGAGAGATTCATTGGAACTCCTCCAAAGGAAGTCCTCTAGTTAGACGTAGGCACCGTAAAAAATTTTGGGGGGTAAAATAGCAACCTCTTTTGGAATGAAACCGTCTTCACTTCAATAACACTCTGTTCTTTGATGGGCTGAAGTTACACTTAATTTTCCTACACATGGATGGAGGTAACGCATTTTCTCTGCAACTATGTTATAAACACTGGTCAGAGACAGTTGTACTTGGGCTCATGGTGTTTGAGAGACTCTATACAAAACATAGATAATAGATTTTCTTTGTGCAAGTACTTTTGTAGAAGTATACAATGGCAAAAAGGACAACAGTGATACTTCCTCCAGAGAAAGTAAACAATAGACATTCTACCAACATTTCTCAGAGTTAGCACATTTTCTGAATAAGAAACTATTATGCATTTGGTCTGCTGGACATTTTTCATGAAAACGACACTGACATTACCTTATTTCTTGCAGTATGTGGATTTCCAAAATGCAGAGAAGGTGAGGTCCCCCCACACTTTTTCTATGCACATGTTACAAAATAAGGAACTGTTGTGACTAAAGCAATGACATCTTAAAATAGGTTATACATCTAGAACTGTGAATTTTAATGCTTTCAAATGGTATATCCTGTTACCATAGTGATTGAAAATTGCACCGTGGAAAAAAGAAATGAATGCAAAAAAAAAAAACATGAGAGTTAAGGGAGATTTAAGGGATTAAATGGAAACACACACTTATTTTTAATCTCAATTTTATCTCTTTAATATTAGTTTTAATAAATGGCCCAAACCTAACTTTGTTTTTGTCGCCTGGTTTCTTTTGTAACTTCCTACATTATTCCTAAATTAATTACAGCTACTGGCGAAATTCATAATTCTTGTCTTGAACAGATTTAAGAGAAATTTACAGAGCCCACGGACACTTGCTTTGTTCGTGGATTCAGAACAAAAACATGTTCATGACTTATTACCTTTGGGTAACAGCAATATTGACCAAATAAAAAAAACAGCATGAGCAGGGCGGCCCTGGACGGAGTGGCTCATTGTGTATGCCAAATGTATGATCATAAAAATGCATATTCTTTATGCAAAATAACCTGTCTGCCAGTGGGTTGTTTAACTGTCATTTTCTTTTTACTCAAAGGAGCAGACACCAGATCTACTTCCAAAAACACAACATGCCAGCAATAGTCTCTGGAATTGAAGTGCATTTGAAAGACTATGTCATAGGATGTGTTGTTAGGCTCTGGAATAGCCCAGCCAGGATGCAGACAGGAGGCTGAGCCCCTTTCCTGTTTTCATTTTCAATTCCAAAGACTTTCCTGGCTATAAATCCCTTTGTTAAATATTCAAAGCTCTGCTTTTGCCACACTTTTCATGATAAGGGACACACACACACACACACACACACACACACACATATCTCAACCAGAAATGGGCAGTACTTCAAATACACTCAGTGAGCACTTTATTGGGTCTTTATTTTTTAGACGTATTAAGTATTCTGCTGCTGTAGCCTATCCACTTAGAGATTTGACACTGTGTGTGTTCAGAGATACTTTTCTGCATACCACTGTTATGCGTAGTTATTTCGGTACTGTCACCTACCTGTCTGCTTCAACCAGTCTGGCCCTTCTCCTCCATTAATAACACGTTTCTGCCCACATAAATGCTGCTCACTGGATGTTTTTTGTTTTTCGCACCATTCTCTGCAACCTCTAGAGACTGCTGTGCATGAAAATCCCGGGAGATCAGACATTTCTGAGATCAAACCACCCTATCAGGCACCAACAGTCATTGTATGGTCAAAGTCACATTAGATCATATGAATTCCCCATTTTGACATTAATTCTGAAACAAAAATAGCTCCAACAAACAACAACTGAAGAATAGATACTAGGTCCTTTCATTAAGTGCATCAGTCTCCTCCCAAGCTAGTTGAACATAATCTGGTTTTGCTCAATATCAGAGTCTGGGCAACATACTACATTGTTAGAGAGTCTAAAAATAAAGTTCAAATATGTGGGTCATATTCCAAAATAACCAAGGGAAAAGTTGCCTGCAACGTGCCCAAACAGCAACTGCCCATTTTTCCACTTTAAAGGAACCTGCTCAGTTTAGTTTAGTCTAAGTACGCCATGTCATGGTTTGAATTAAAGATTTAATCATATGTTATATATTTTTTTAAATTTAGTTTCAGCAACAGTTCAGAATAGTTGTTTCACTGCTGTGAATAAGATAACTGGCATTGTTATTATTTAATTGTCTGTTACAATTTCTTTAATTTGAGCAACAGTTAATGCCACGTCATTTTACAGCTATGAACCGGGTCATTGGCATTGTTACAATCTTCCACATTTTATTTTGTTTAATTCAACTTCAAGATACTGTTGTATATCTTAGTTAGAGCATGTTTAAACTATTTAGCTACAGGTTTAATGTAAAATTAAAACTTGCTCATAATAAACATGTCCCCCATGTTCAGCTATGTCATGGCACAGATTATTAATTTTTTTACTGCTAGCAAGCAATATTCTATCTCTCTTGGTAGCTAACTATCTATCTCTCTAACTAGTCTAGCAAACTAGCAATATCTATATCTGAATATTTGCTGTAGCGTAGATCTCTCACAAGCCAGCTAGCTAGCCTACCTCTCTCTCAATTGCTAGCAAATAAAATGTTAGTGATACAAGCATTATTGAAATGGAATAGATCATTAGCAATAGTCCGCTCTTCAGTGCTGTAAAAAAAATCTAGATGTTTGTGTTAATGTGACTTATTTTAGTAAAGCAAGCTCCATTATTTGCCATAATCTGCTGTATGAGGTTGACGGCAACTTTTTTCTGCCAATTTTTGTTGCTCAGTTGCCCAATTGCTCATGTTTCTGCCCATTGCTCAGCTTCATAGAAAATGAATGGACTTCCACTAACTGATTGACCAAATTGCTCACTATGAGAACAATTACTGTGAGAAATTGTTTTATTTCAATTCTGCAGAAGAAAATTTTAACAGATTTCTCATATTTTATTTTATTTATAAATCACATATATCTGTAAATGTAGAAGAGAACACGCTTTATAACTCCACCCAGTGAACGCCCTTAATTGTCCTTATATGGTGGCTTTGTGCATCTTATTTAGCTATTTAAATCTTTCAAATGGCAGTAAAACTATGACAAATAAGGAAATTTCAATTGTAGTAAAATATAAGGGAACATAAGCGCAGAATTTTTTTCAATTGCAGCAATTAGCCAAAAAAAAATAGTACTCTGAAGGTGACACTGAAGTGCTGTTAACAGATGTGCAGGGAGGAGCACAACTGTTGTAGCTGAATAGTACCTACTCTAGGATATCCAGAAAAACTAAATATCTTGCTTGGCAAGCTTTAACAGGTTGGCTCTGGGTAATGGCATGGACTTATCTTTATGTAGGCATGTAGGTAGGCTATTAATTAATTTTGTCTATATTATTCACATTTTGCTGTCCCATTCACTCTTAGGCTGTTCTTAGGCTACACATTTATGCTGTTCAGATATCAAGGTTGTTGATGGACGGAGAATTTCAAGAGATAATAGCCTCTCTCATGCCTGCAGTACAGTTGAACAGCCACAAGGAATAGTTTGTACAGATGTTCTGGAGTGTGTGTCCACGTGCAGAAATTTTCATGATAATTTAAAGTTTATGAATCTCAATGTTGTCCTGGATTTTGGCATATGCACAATTTACAGTCAAACAACCTACAACCTATTTATGCATGAGGCCCCAGAACGCTGATGAGAATGACACTGCTCAGTGAACCATAGTCATAAACACTATTCCTCATACAAGATTGCAATTAAATGTGTACACAGTACTTTCAGTACTTTCTCATGTATACAACAGGATACATTTCAGGTTAAGTGGGAGAAGCATTGAAACAGAACTACCTTTGCCGTTGTACTAACTGAATTAATAAAGTTGACCTCCAAAGTGGGAGGGTGGTGGTGGGATAAAAAAAAATAATAGAACTGTCTTTGCAAGAAATGCAATACTAAACACATGACAAAAGTCATCCATGCTTGATTTTCACAAATACTTCATGAAAATCTAATTTTTGTTCCATATATTATTATTCTATAAGTGTTATACTGATTAAAATTTTATTTGTACAGTGTTCTGAATTTGCTAATGAAGCAGCAATGATGGACTGAATAATGTCACTTTTCTTCAACTAAAATAGTTGTCAATACTGGAACACAATAGGAGTCCTGTGAGGATTAACATTAATCTGAGGGCATACGACAAGGAACAAGGAATTCACTATTGAAACCCAAAGGATTTCACTATTGATTTGCTGATTTGATGCTAAAAGGTGGTGGCTGATGTAAAGATGTAAAACATGATGACATACTGATGTGATATGATATCAATACATGACACATTACTTTAATATAGATCATAGATGTTTCTGTTTGTGTATTTTATATAAATGTGGATTTGTATTTGAAGTGCATGTAAAGCTTTTTTTAAATTACTTTCGATAAGTGT
Organism: Conger conger; assembly: GCF_963514075.1. Taxonomy (NCBI): domain Eukaryota; kingdom Metazoa; phylum Chordata; class Actinopteri; order Anguilliformes; family Congridae; genus Conger; species Conger conger. The sequence continues at coordinate 36,228,604 of NC_083764.1, forward strand.
TTCAATTAATTCAAGAATGTTGCTAAATATTTTAGTGGTCACCTTTTCGGAAAAAATGAAGGGGTCTGAAAAATCTTCAGATCAAGCAGCAAAGACTGCATGCCAACACTGCATGGAAGAGGAGCTTGTTGATGACAGGAGCCCTCAGCCCTAGAGTCAGCTTCATTTGAAGTTGTCCTCCACAGAAGCACAGGAGTTTCTGAAATCCCTTCAGGCATGGGATCGTGATGGGACCATGACGTTGGCAGCTACTGAGAGTGGAGTAGAGTATCCTGCAGTGAAAGTCTGCAGCCCAGCCACTAGGCATCTCCAGCTGAAGCGCAGAGCCTTGCCCACATTCTAAAAGAGACAGGAGATCAGAGAAGTTTCAGACAGGAACCAGCTACAAGATAAAAAGTCAACCAACTGGAGAAGTCTCTTTAACATGTCTAGCCAAGATAAACAAACAGAAAAACAGTCAATTGTGTTCATATTCTGTCTCCAAAGTCAGCCTACTCAGGAAAGAGTGCTCCCAGGGTAACTACCAAGGAGTGACCCTTCCTGGTTTAGAGGCAGTTCGAAAACAAACTTGGGCCTCAATCACTACTATTGTGGAGCTATAACCCTTACCTCAACCGCTGCAGAAAGTTTATAATGTTGCATGCTGCCCAACTCAAGGCCATCTGGAGGCGATTGGAGCAATGAGAAAACCCTTAAAGGGTACCTGTACTTAAAAGGAGCATATGACTAGATCTATTCAATATATCATAAAAATAACTTTACCCATTCTCATAAGCTAAATAAGTTATGCATACAAACATATTTAATTTATAAGGTGTGACGCCAATGTGTGTTTTATGCGACCCTTACGAGCTAGCGTTTGTGCTGGAGGTACCATAATGTCATCATCTGAATCACTGCTTTCTCCACCTAAGCATACTAAATGGGGATAATCCCTCTTCAGTGGTTCATACAAATAACGGGTTTCTGAATCATTTTCACAATTCATAATGATGCCTAGATCGAAGAAATCTGCAAATCCTCTGCATAATTTTGCATATATACTTGGCTTAAAGAATGGGAAATGTTTTTTATGATATATTGAACAGATTTGGGTAAAGGTACCCTTTAATCATTACATGCAAAACACTGGTGGACAGAAAAATGAAGCAAAGCCATCCATTTCAGCATGGTTTTTAAATGCAATGATATGCACAGTAAAATGTTCAGTGTTCTATCAAACAACTCTGACAGAGTACATATGATTCCTATTTGACTCATATGTCAAAGGAGTAACATGGTGGTTGGTCATACTTTCTAGGTTTTTATATGCAATTTGCACAAGAGGGTATTGAAGAAACACAATGAAAGTATTAAATATGTCTATTCTTTACTTTGGAGGAGTAAGCATTTTAAATGTATCATCCTATTTTCAACTGGTTGAGAATGTTCACACAAGGATAACCACTCTCCTTATCCCTCCCCTATAACACGTGACCCACAGAGGAAAGTGGGGGCACGTCATAGCTAATTGGCAGTTCTCATTACCATGCCCAGACAGTTTGGGAAATTTAGACTTGTTATGTTTTAAAGTACATTTAAATGACTGAGTGATAAAGATTATGCACATTTGTTTTATTGTTGCCTAAAAACAACTGGAAAGTGTCACATTCAACCACCATGTTACACCTTTACCACCTTTAGGTGTTTTACTGTGTATGTTTTCTGGCCCTCACAGCACAACCACTCCTTGCATTACAACCCAGATTATGAACTGAGTATTTTATTCTATTCTTGACCATGGATCATTTCCTCTTCATTGTTCTTAAAGGAAGCAAAAGAACACTGGCTTTTGAAGGCACAAGATATGTCCACAGATTTGCACGAAACTTATTTACACATGCACATTAAAAAATGTTTTGACCTCAAATCACTGTCAAATTCGAAATTAATGTAATGAGTTGAATCACATGCATCAGATAAGAGGCCTTTTACTCCTAATCCAATTTACACAGTTAAACCACATCACATCAGAATTAAGGCAATGCCATGTAATTGAATGATTCCATAGTTTAATTTGGAGAGGTCACAAAGAATTAGCAGTACTTTCTGTGATGTTGACAAGCTATAGTGTGCAATCTGACTGGGAACCAAAAAAAAGTTTAATAAATCATTTGTGGAGATTAAACGTAATTATGTAGAGATAAAGCTTGGGCTTTTTTTATGTTTTTGTGAATTTACTTACCTTATTCAGGTACATTATCTACTCAGTAGATTGTGGATAAACTAATATTGAAAATATCAGAAAATCAAGAATTTGTAAGGTTGAGTAAATAATCATTTTAATCTGATGCAGAGTCACCATAAAAGCATTACAGCATCAGCAGTGGTAATGAATGGTGTTCAAACCAAGAAACGTTTTTTATTGGTAAAGCCATTTTATGGCCTTTTGTGGATTAAAACTCCCCAAATAATTCAAAATACAAAAATGTTTCATAAACAAGACCATATTATATAAAGCCAATTCAAATGCAAGTAATGGAAAATGGCCGGTTTGGTCCAGAAAAGTGTGCTTGTTCATAGCTTTTTTATATTCCCATTAATTTCCGAGATATTTAAGATTTTCGAGGGGAAAAGTCCCATAGGAATGAATCGTGGAATGTTCAGTTTCTAGAGTTGTGACTGAATTTTTTTTTAACGTTTTTTTAAACTGGCATTAGCTACTCTGTCCATTTTTACACTACATGCATACATATTATACATCGAAATGCTCATAACTCAGTGACCACTTTATTACACCAGCTTGTAAATGAATATATATTTAAACACCATAGTGCTAGCAGTAGTAGCAATAGAACACCGATTTGCCGCAATCACACTCACACACACACGCATTTTATTACTATATTCTATATTCTATAAAATGCCTTGGGTTCCTATTTTATCTTAGATGCAGGTGACTGCCGTCCTCAGTATAGGCTTCATAATGGGTTCAAGGCGATTTCTAATGGATAAAGCAAAAGACCAACTGCGCTTTATCATTCACCTACATCGGTTTAGATCAGCTAAGACTTGCGCAATTCAACTCGTATGGGTATTCTAATTGTGGACGCAGATTGTTAGGTCACTGCATCCACACATTAATATAACCAGATCTGCAGAACCCCAGTCCTAAAAAAACAGCCTACCCGTTCAAGTGACACTGGGCATCAAATATGCAGAAACAATGAGTAAATCGGTATTTACAAGAAACTTTATGAAACATACCTTCCTGTACTTCTTATAGTTTAGTTTCTTTTTAATGAGCTTTTCCTCTCTCAATCGTGCTCTCGTTTCATCAAATTCTATAAGGGGCTCGTACCCCTCCGGCAGAAAAGCGAAATTAATCGAAGACTTGTCCTGTTTTTCTTTATTGCTGCTTTCCTCGGTCAAGTTGTCGTTATTTGTAACTTCAGTGCGAGTGTATTCAGAATCAATTTGTCGCCGATACCTCGTTCCTCTGTTGTTTTCTGTTTCATCTAATCTTTCACTACTCTCAAATATTCTCGATACCTCTCCCCACAAAGACTTTGACTTCATTTCAATTTCCAGCACCTACTTACCACCCTCACTTTGAAAAATTATGTTCTCTAATGCAAGCAGTGAGTTCATTTAATTTTTTCCTTTGAAGCTATTCTGGCAAAAGTTATAAGACTTGGCACCATTCCCTTAAAGAGGTATGTCTTAATACAGCTGAAACGGTACCGCCCACCTTTTCAGCGGCCCTGGTTCCAAGATTAAGAGTTTGAACCTTGAGCCTAACCATCCAGCTATGAGATGACTCATTACATTATAAAAATAGATTCCAAGCAAAAAAAACTACAAGAGTGTGTTCTTAAGGCTTTTTAAGAGGGAACGAACGACTCATCAGATAAAGCATAGCGAACAGTGTCAGCCACTCAATGGGGTGCTAAGAGCGTCACCCCACCCCGACCTGTCACTGGGGAAATCCATGCTACAGCAGCAGAAGACCAATAAGTCTAAAAAATAAGTCTAATAAATACCTAATAAAGTGCTCACTGTGTATATTATTGATCAAATATATGAAGAAGATATGCTCCTTTGAATGTTGGTACTGTTGGTACTGAGGTATCTGTTCACAGTTATTGGCTGTATCAATTTGTTATTTTTACACTTTCCCAAACCCATCCCTCAGTTTAATAAACAAACTGGCAGGGTTACCATGTTAAAACTGCAGAGGGTACATTGAAATAAACTTTAATGGCTGGCCTGTAGCGTAGTGATTACGGTACATGACTGGGACCCGCAAGGTCAGTGGTTCGATCCCTGGTGTAGCCACAATAAGATCCGCACAGCTGTTGGGTAAGGCCCTTAACCCTACATTGCTCCAGGGGACGATTGTCTCCTGTTTAATCTAATCAACTGTACGTCGCTCTGGATAAGAGCGTCTGCCAAATGCCGTTGATGTAATGTAATGTAATGTAAAGGTGTGTTTACAGCATACAATAGTACAATATGGAGTGGAATGGTGGAATGATGCAATGTTCAACATTCAGCTCTATAATGCCCAATGCAGCTGGGGAGATGCAGTCCCAATGCAGATGTGAAGCTGGAGAGCCTTGTTTTGAGCTGTTGTGGAGTTGTTGGAGGCATGATAACTCTGGGAGGTTGGACATTAGCATTGCACAGCAGCTGAAATCTATTGCTACTGCATCACAGCGCTCTTTGGCAATAAGCACTGGTGCGACACATGGGGTACTTATAATGACACAGTAGGCATCAACTGATGTATCAGAAGTTTTATTCTTTCAGGTTGCATATCTTTGCTGTTCTGTGACTTCATCGTCACTGTGATAACTATAATAGAAACGAAACATAATTTATTATAAACAGTCTTTGTGTCCATGAACTCCTGTGGAAAGCCACTCAGTTCTAGCATTAAGCTAGTGAGAAAATTAGCTACTATATTTGCTCGGTTAACAACACACAAACTCAAATAAAGTACAGGCTATTGCAACAAAGGATAAACCATACCGTTGTGCGCCATCTTTCCCACATGTATCTAGGTTGGCTTCATACAATGAGCAATCAACAACTTTGGCTTATAATGAGCAACTTTTCCTCAAGTATTTCCTGGTGGCCTGATGATGTGCACGCAAGCATTACAATAACTACACTCGGTCACGTGACATAACGGGTTTATTTTCATGCATCACTATATTCAAACCAGCAGATGGCACTATCACTTATTTCTTATAAGTGATAGCAACATCTTAACTAGATGTTAATAGAACCTTTAAGAACATTTCCCACAGTACATGGTAAATACTGAAAACAAACTGTCTCTACGGACAGCTACAACCACACCAGGCTTCTAAGCATCAAAGCTTTAACAGAAAGAAGACATTAAATGGCAGGAAAATGGTCAAAAACATACAGCCAAAGCAACCAAGGACTTTTTTGGGGCAAAAGCGTGGAATGTTCTTGACTGGCCAAGTCAATCACCTGACTTCAATCCAATTGAGCATGCATTTCACTTACTGAAGCCCAGACTGAAGGCAAATAGCTCCTGAAACAAGCAGGAACTGAAGATGGCTACAGTACAGGCCTGGCAGAGCATCACCAGGGAAGATACCCAGCATCTGGTGATGTCTATGGGTCGTAGACTTCAGGCAGTCATTTATTGTAAAGGATTTTCAACAAAATGTTGAGTATGATTACATTTCAGTTTGTGTTAATTTGTCCAATTACCTTTGGTCCCATAAAATCTGGGGGACTACATGAAAAAATGAATACACTGTTCACCCAATATGGATGTAGATGAACAGATAAGGCTAGTTATTATATGGAAATCCATATGGGACTGGTGGCACTGAGCATGCATTAACAGTACCAGTGGGGTTATCACAACCTTCGTCACCGGGGAGGTCCATACAGTACTGTTGTTGTTCTATACATGGGGTGCACTAGTGTTAAGTGATGAGGGTATGGAGGGGGTGGGTCTGGGACCCCCGGCTTCATTGTTGAGCCTTCTGGAGGTGTCATGGGTCTTACTAAATAAAACACAAGTGAAGGAAGGTGCCTTCACAACCATAGTGAAATGCTCGCATTAGCACCCTTTTGGTTGATAATATTATTGTTCGTTGCCTGGTTATTTGGTTGGTAGGAACCATGCTAGTTTTGGAACATTTGAGCTGGGCTTTTATGCACAACCCCCTAATTTTTAGCACAAGGAAAATAATATCATATCATGTGTAATGTAAAACATTCAAATAAAAGCTAAAAGGCTGCACTTTAACTTAACTGCAGAAGCAGCCATGAAAGCCATGACCTTTCCAACACTTTGGTAGAGGTTAATCTTGGTCTTATCAGTCCATATAACTTTGGTCCAGAACTTTTGTGGCTCTCTCTGTATTTCTTTGCAAATTGTAATCTCACCTTCCGATTCCAACTACTGATGAGTGGTTTGCATTGTGGTATAGTCTCTATATTGCTGCTCTCTTCGAATGAAGTCTTCTTTGAATGGTTGATTGAGATACCTTCACCCCTGCCCCGTGGATATTGTTTGTGATGTCACTGACTGATGTTTTGGGGGTTTTCATCACAGCTCTCACAATGTTTCTGTCATCAACTGCTGTTGTTTTCCTTGGTGACCTATACACCGACACTTTGTGCCGTCTGGCGCCTCCCCCTCACCACATCTGCACTTCACGCTTACGATTGCTGTCTGTCCTGGTCCCATGGTGGTGGAATGACCTCCCGGTGGATGTCAGAATGGCAGAGTCTCTGACCTCCTTCAAGCGCAGACTGAAGACCCATCTCTTCAGGCTACACCTTTCCCTCCCCAACTCACAATCACTGTGATTAGCCTTAGACCGTAATGGCACTTATGTATAGATATCGGTACTTGTATAGGTATTGTTGTTTTTATTGGCTGTATTCTAGCTGCCAACTGTGGTATGCTAGGTTGAAAGTTGATTGTACTCTTCAAGGGTTCTGAATTTCTGTATGTTTACACTAGGACTCGGAACTGTACTGTCCTCTCAGGTCCACTTTTGCCCTTGTTCTTGTGTTTGATTTGCACTTTGTTGTACGTCGCTCTGGATAAGAGCGTCTGCTAAATGCCACGTAATGTAATGTAATGTCTGATGTCTGTTGTATGGGAACATTTTTTTTTTCACTTTTCAGGACATTCCAAGTTGTTGTACAAGCTATCCTCAGTGCTTGTGCAAAAGATTTCCCCTCTTTTCTAAGCTTCAAAATGGCTTGCCTTTCCCAAAAAGATAGCTCTCTCGTCTTCATGTTGGTTTATCTTTTCTAACAGAAACACAGTTTTCACAGGCAAAACCTAAGACTAAAACCAAGGCTAAAACTAAGAGTAGACGTTCAGAACTATTTATTGTTTAACCAATCGATCTAACAAGACACATCTGGGCTACAAGAAACACCTGTCAGTCACATGTTTCAATACTTTTGCTCGCATAAAAATTGGGTGGTCTGATACAAAAGGTGATATGTTCCAATTTGTTCAACAAATCTAGAAATCCAGAAAATAAAAGCTGAAATTTGGATCTGTCATCTAATGTACATCTTTTGACCTCAAACTCAATTGTCTTCAGTGTATAGCAAAAACAAAGCAATTGACCTTGCTGTTCCTTGCTGTTGTTCTGTATATATACTGATTCCAACATCTTTGATATAAACTTATGTAAGGCTTTACCTACCTCCACAAGACTGTCCCGATGGTATGGGGGTATTTTAAAAATGCAGAGGCCTTCACTACATTGATAGGATGTTACATATATGAAAAACTGTGATAGAAAATGTTGCTGGGGTCCAACCTGAATCCCAATTGCCTGGCCAAAGCATCATGTCAAGCTGCCTCCCCTGGACATAATATCTCAATGATATGAGGGTGTTCTGAAAAGCTGGGACCCTCCTCTGTTCAGATATTATGTCATAGAAAATGTGGCTAGGGATTAACTGTGCAGTACCAAGGTGACTTACATTAAATGAAACCCAAATTGGTTGATGGTTCGATCCCCGTTGTTCGATCTCCAGAATTTGGGAGTAGAGAGAATGGAATGGCCTGCCAACAGTCCTGACCTCAAACTAATTGAACACTTGTGGGATCAGCTGGGGCGTGCTGTTCGTGCTAGAGTGACCAACACAACCACGTTGGCTGACTTGTGACAAATCCTGGTTGAGGAGTGGAATGCCATCCCACAGCAGTGTGTGACCAGGCTGGTGACCAGCATGAGGAGGTGCCAGGCTGTTGTGGCTGTGTATGGTTCTTCCACATGCTACTGAGGCTCCTGACTGTTTGTTAAATGAATAAATTGTAAAATTGCAAATATGTCTTGTTTCTTCCTTGTTACTGATAGACTCATCCAATCCACCAAACAACACCAAACAAGAGAATAAGCTGTTTGGCATTGGCAGAGAAGATTTGGCAAATTTTACATGAGCGCAATCCACATACTCAGCTGTGCTGCTCATCCCACAAATGCATGTTCCTTACAAATTGGGCACCATGTAAAAGGGAAATAAACAGGCTTTCCAACGGTATAAAATTTATTGCTGTTACAACAGAGAAATAATCTACCAAACACAAATTTCCTAACTTTCCTATCTGAAAGAAGAGACCAGGATTATGCCTGTAGTCAAAAGGGTTCAAGAATAGTAACTATTTTATTTTGAGTATTTTTAAGCTTGTGTGCAGAAAAGGGCCGATGCTTAAGGGGTTAGAATACCAAAATATGAAACAACACATTCAGTATCACATCAATTACATAAGAAAAATGTATATGATTGCACAGTAGCAAGAATGCATATACACCAACAATAATACACAAAATGTACTCAAAAGAACCAATATAATATCACAAATATTCAGAATTACAAATGATAAAAATCAAAACTTCACTTTAAAATTATAAGGAAATATAAAGAAAACAAACTACTTTAACCACAACTGGCTTACTTCTGCAGCGACGTTTCGTGAAACAAGTGATGGAAGAGATCCTTCCAGACATTCTTACCCATACGAAATGCTTCAGGAAACTCACCCTACGACGGAAACAGCATTGGGCTTGTCTATTTTGAGTGATGATAGTCCACTTAACACCACCCCTTCGTCCACAAAAGCCAATAGTCTTATCCACCCCTCCATCCCAATACTGGTAGAACTGTGCATCAGATGGTCGCAACAATAAGGAGCATGCAATACACGTAAGTGTATGATACTAGCTATATGTGCAATTGGCTATAATAGGAATGTGTATTTTGTATCGCTTTTACATGCATATATTGTCCTCTGCTTGTGGACCAAAAGTAAATTGAAACCAGTTAGCATCAGTTAACAGTCAATTACGGCATGTTCAAGACAGATTTATCTTTCTTCGGCTGCTGTGTCTTCCGGATTTACATTGTTATAATCGTTTCTCGCTTGAAGTTTATTTTAAACAGTGAATGGATAAGATCGTCTATGTATATAGTCAAGTGCATAAAATAATTCCCCTTCATAGAGAAGGTGGTCATTGGGGGTATCGAGGGTCATCTTTATTGCAATGAGTTTGTCTTTGCAAACAACTTTGGGATCAGGGAAATATGTGCCATTAGTACATGTAGGCTACACTATCTCTATTGTGCAATGTAATTTAACTGATTCAAGTTTTGTACTTATTTATTTATTATTCATTGACCAATTAATTGATTGCTTGGAGGGGAAATAGGTTATCAGTAAGTGCTTAGCTGGATCATTGATAATTTTATTTGTTATTGAGTTATTTGTTATTGCAGGTGAATTCAATTCAAATTACCTCATCTCTGAACAACCAGAAGACAGACAACCTTTAATATTTTTTTTTTATAATCAGCAAAAGTTTTCCACGTCCCAAATTTTGGAATTAATTCTAGAAAATCAAAATGCCATTGGCACACATCTTGCCTCTGGATGGCACCGCCGTTCTATTTATTATCTTGAGTTTCATCATCCTTATTTCTATTCTTAACCACAAACAAACCAATAAGAAATTCCCACCAGGACCCAGGCCTCTTCCACTAGTAGGGAATGTATTTATTCTGGACAGAAAAAGACCTTTTAAGACTCTGATGGAGGTAAGTAGCCTACAAGCATACCAGCATACTGGTGTTGTCACATAGTTAACAAAAATACTTGTCTAACTGGTCTTTAGAATATTGCACAATGAAGAGGAACAGTATCTTGTGATGCATGCTAATGGTTAATGGTATACAATGTCACTCTGTTACCAGGTGGCTTGCTCTGGTTGACCTGATCATTAGATCATTGCTTGTTCGACAGGACTTTCCACTGGCATTTAAGATATGCTGAGAACCTCATCAATGCACACAAATCTAAGGTGTTATTGTTCCTCATCTCTTGGAAGGTTATTGCCTCTGAACACAAAGCTATTTAAAGGATCAAGACCTAGTGTGGTTAGACCATACCACAAAAAGTTTTGATTTTTAAAGTTTGAATGAAAAAATATGTCTTTTATAATCACTTTGGTGCTAATCTAAGTTTTTGCGCTATTTTTAAAACAAGAATCGAAACAGTCAGGATTGTAACAGCCTTGCATTGTGCATTCATATTTTTGAAGAAATCTTCATATTCCAAAATCATTGGTTCAAATGATTCATTTATCATGAAATATGTTAGGAACGTTTGTTTAGATCACCTACACACAAGATACCTACAGCTTCACTGTTTAGCTGTTTTTATAATACTTTAATATTGCAGTTAAATATACTTAAAACATGTTTCAATATCGTATTTTGTGGTTCTATGGTTCTCAATAAAGGGAATAATTGAAACAGTAGAAGAGAGTGGAATTATTGAATAAAATATGAATAAAAAATACAGTTACTTTTCACAGTTAGCACAGGAGCACTGTATGTGGACAAAACTGAATGTTTTTTTTTTCTAGAAAAAAAAAAGCAAAAATAAAAATGATTAGTGAGGCTGAACTTGACAGAAAGTAGTGCACCTACTGCAATGCCACAGGTTGTTTGGGTTTTTTTAGATCATTGTTTTATGACTGACAAAAACATCTTGTTGGAAGAAAACTAGTGCTCGTGCTTTGATAGAATTATTTTATTTTGCAGTGCTTTGGTGCATTTTGTGCATCAAATTACCTGTTGTGCCAAGCTGCATGTTGGATGGTGATGAAGTATTACATCCAATGATTATGTGGTAAAAATGATCATGTTCCAAAGTAATTGCTGTCAATAGATGTATTTATCCTGAAACATTCATGATTTAAACATGGAATGTTGTAACAATAATCAATTTTCATAAAACTATGCTTTAGGAGCAAAATATTACACTGACTTATAATTTTGAGGAGTTGAATTCATTGAGGCGGCACGGATGGTGCAGTGGGTAGCACTTCTGCCTCACAGCAAGGAGGTACTGGGTTCGAATCCCCGTCGGCTGGGGCCTCTCTGTGCGGAATTTGCATGTTCTCCCCGTGTCTGCGTGGGTTTCCTCCCACAGTCCAAAGACATGCAGGTTAGGCTGATTGGAGAGTATAAATTGCCCGTAGGTATGATTGTGTGAGTGAATCATGTGTGCGCCCTGCGATGGACTGGCGACCTGTCCAGGGTGCATTCCTGCCTTTCACCCAATGTATGCTGGGATAGGCCCCTCCAGCCCCTATTCAGGTTAAGATAATGGATGTTTGGGTTAAGATAATGGATGGCTGAAGAGTGAGATTACAACAGGATAACCACAGATCTTGGTTTTGAACTTTTCCAACCTTACTCTTTGAGAAATCAATGACTAGCCTAGCCAATGAGGCAATGAGGACACAACTCTCACAGTTACTAGACCATTTACTTCATTACAGGTCAGGTTAGCCTGGTGAAGAGGTATGTCAATATACTGGTCCCCAACCCCCTGTATTAATACATTTGTTTGATCTGGATCTGGCTTCACCCCATTCAACAGCCTCTGCCACCACTAATGACTGAACAGCCCTTGTGTCTCATAAAATTACAACAGGACACTCTTTTGTGTTTCCAACAAAATAAATTGCACCTTGGGAAATAAAACTAATTAACAAATTTTCAGACTGAATCAAGAGCTGAATAAACTTCGGGCCATTTCAAACTATTAGCCACTTTCTCGAACGACAGGAAAAACACCTCAATCTTGTAACCAAACGTATATTAAGTTACCGTGGACCCCTTGTCAAGCTCAAGTTTCCTCAATTTGAACTCCATTCGTATTCGTTCTTGTTCAAACGCCAGTCAAAATTGGGTTTTTTTTTTTATGTCCTCTAACAGCAATGCCTACTGTGATGCTGGCTTTGAAGCTTGGATTAACATTTGGAGCAACTTGCCAGAACTTGTGTGCGCACGTGTATGAGTGAATATTGCAACTAACTACCTATGTTTAGTGTTAGTGTGTCTAATTGGACACCCCTGTCTGTTTTCATCTTCCATTGCCAAGACATACTGAAAAATAAATAAATGTCAAAAATAATGAATCAGAACAATCAGAATTAAGTGTCACAACCATCCCCAACCCAGGCAGCCATTACATAGCCAGCTATTTTTGCATGCATGTTTGAAGCTAGCATGAATTTGAAGCATCACATTTGACTAGAAAAACGGCATATTACTGCAATGGAAGTTTGCATTTTAACTACAATCTTGTGACTGCTAATTAAAAAATAGGTGAGACGCAAATACTTTTATTTTTAAAACACCCACTATTTAATATAGATTCATCAAACCTCTTCTGTGAGCTCAAAGGGGAATATGGGTCTGGACAAATGTCATCACATTGCCACAACTCATCCCTCGTTGGTCAAATTGATGGTGTTACTTCTAAACCATTATTTTAACCATCCCCGTTCTTCCATACCGTCTTATTCACATTTCTGCGTGTGTGTGTGTCGAGAGTTATATTTTAATACTAGGAGTACAAAAAATTTAAAATAATTTGTACACCTTCCCTTGCAAGGACACAACCAATGTTGAGATTGGTTAATATATTAGGTTCAAGTCTGGTGACTGAGATATCCAAAGACATACAGTAATTTTATTGTCAATTTACCATTTCTTAGTTGAACACAAAGTATGCTTGAGATCACTGTCTTGTTTACAGATCCATTTGCCTAGATTGAGCTTTCTGGCAAAACGTCTTCGTAGTCATTGGATTTCATGAATTTCACTAACCTTACAAGGTGGCCCAGGGCCAGTTGATCTCAAACAACCAAATGACTAGGATCATAATCTTTTCAAAGCAGTCCATGCTTGCATTTCATCATCCCTCAGCATGAGAGCAGTAGCACCATTATTACATTATGTACATACTCAGTAGATCAGTTTTATAATTTTTTCTAAATACATATTTAAAATATGAATATATGTGAAATATATAGATACAAATATATTGTGCATATGCATTATATTTTTAAAGATGAGATAATATATTGTTTAAGGTTTTATTTGAAAAATACGGCCAGTACAGACATTTTATTTTCATTCATACATGCACGCTTCTTGAGATATTTTGTGCAGATTCTTGTGGAGGTGATTATAAGTGCTTATGTCCAAAGTCAGCATTACAATCTTAATTAGGACGAGCAGTTAGGCAATGCAGTTTTGATAATTCAGCTGAACAGTTATTGTTGTTTGTCTCACTGGATCACTAAATGATAAACAATTCATTTAAAGTTTTTTAAATTAAGTAATTTAAAAAACATGGTGTCCTTTTATTCTGAATATTTTTCCTTAGAATTTTGGGGATTAATCTTGTTTTGTTTTTCTTTCAGCTGAAGGAAAAGTATGGCTCAGTATTCAGCATCCAGTTGGGCTTGAGGAAAATGGTTGTTCTGACTGGTTATGAGACTGTGAAAGAGGCGCTTGTCTTGAAAGCTGACCAATTTGCAGAGAGACCAGATATTCCAATATTCAAGAAAATTACTAAAGGAAATGGTAGGTACTGGCTTCAGAAAGATGCCATAGTTTGTTTTACAGGCAGAAGTTTTTTGTTAACATGTGCAAAATCCCAATTCATATCATTTTTTCACACTAGGTATCATTTTTGGCCATGGGGATTCATGGAAAACTATCCGTAAATTCACACTTACAGTCCTACGTAATCTCGGAATGGGAAAGCAGAACATTGAGGAAAAAATCATCAAGGAATCTGAACATCTCGTGAAGCAGTTTGAAGCAAAGAATGGTTAAGTGACAGCCAATCAAATGACAAATGTTACTGCTCAGTGTAACTATAGATACCACATGATTAGAAAAAGGGCTTCTCAATGTTTCTATGGGAAAAAAAAATGTTTGGACACATCATCTTACTGTTATGTAAACCTGTTATGAGGTCTCTCATGATGGGAGGTGCCTTCAGGCATGAATTTCTCCAGACAGACCAATCACACAGTGATTAGGCAGGGAATTATCTTCCCCTTATAAGTGTACATCAACTGAAGAGGTTCTCAAGCATCTTTATTTTGCATGCCAATGCAAGTCGGGCAGCACAGTGAGACTTCACTCTGTCCAGAGACATGGGAGATATGGCCCAAATTGCATTACGCTCTGAATCCATCCCGTTGAATAAGGTTGCGGGAGCACCGCAGCAATACCACAACCCCTCATGTACGGCATACACATAAGACTGAATGTGCCACTGATGCTGCTGTCACATCCAGTCTGTAAAACCTTACAAACGTACATACTCAACATGGTTCGACCAGCTCAAGCTTTTGAAACAGCTGGTCATAGCTGGATTTTACACCAGGGACAGCTAACATCAGCTAAGTTGTACAACAAACATTTGTTTACTTAAATGTTAAGTTAATGTTTGTACTGATGAGCTAATAGTAACAACATCTAGGTCTCTATAACAGTAGTTCTGAATACATTGCAGTACCGACCAGGTCCACCCGACACCACACGTTTACAATGTAATGTATAAAACAAAAAAAGTTTAATACGGATAGACAGTGTCAGCTAACTGATAACCAGTACTAATGTTAGCTCTCTGTAGCGGCCTGTAGCAATGCTGTAAACAGAGAAATAGAGTTGTTTGCTTACAAGAGCAATTTTAAATGAAAGACTAGGCTAAGTTATTGCTGGTGCTGCTTAGCTGTATCGAGATAGCAAAGTATGCCTTTGAATTACATTCAAGCTAACTTGCATATTGCAGTATGCTCTGGGTAGATTTTTTGGTAGAAAGGAATTACAGATCTCACTCCTCACCTATACTAATCTGCAATGCAGGTCACTCCAACCCAAGCTTAGCAGCGGCTCATATACACACTTTCAGCAAGTCCGCCTCCCTGAAGGAGCGTGGTGGACTGCTGCTAAGAGTGCTACTCAGTGAGTGAGAATAACATCCTCCTCCTCAAGCATATCTCTCCAAGTCTTCCTAGGCTTGTGATAGCCACAGCATTAGCTGCAGCATTGGTAAACCCAGGGATTTATTTCAGGGTGGCAAATATGCGCCTGTGTCTTTTCAATTTTGACACAGTGCACACAGGAATTTGGGTTAGCCCAAAACTGCTGTGTGTGCCTAATTTCCTTGCGTGTGATGCAGAGAGGGGTTGGGTCCCTACCTGAAATAGTGGAGCTACAAGAAGGGGGGCACAGACGACAGATCACTGGCTTGCTCCCTTTGTCGTCCATGTTTGTGCTCCTCTGTAGGGGGCTAAGCTGATTTTTATGTAATGTAATGAAAAGTAATTACATGAAGAATTTAATTACTAGGAGCTGGTTGGTTCACAGTAAAAACATTAGGCTTCCTGCTAGCAAGAAGGCAGAATGCTGAGTGGTTAGAGTATGAGTACAGCTAACCTACAGTGGGTGGGCTGCTTGCTTATTCGAAAAGCAACTTCATGATGAAGAGTATACAGCACAACCGGAGGTTTGGTGTTGCTAACCTTGATGGAGCACACTATGGTTCCCAGGAGCTGTGATCTTCATGTGGAAGAAAGGTGATGCACACTGTTATAAGGGGAGGATAAGTCCATCCTTAATCACTCCATGATTGGACTGTCTAGAGACAAACATGGTGGTATTGGAGTTTACACTGTCGGTCATGCCTGAAGGATCCTCTCATTGTGTGATACCAAAGTTTCATAGAGAACAAGTGTTACAGCTTACTATTGCTATAGACAAAACAAGCTTTTTTAGTATTTCTTCTCAATATTGATACTGAAAAACATACTTGGATACAATCTCACCCAAGTTGTTCCACTCAGTGGAAGAAAAACATGCTTAGAAACTACAATATACACTCAGTGAGCACTTTATTAGCTATTTATTATTTATTTTTTAGATGTATTAAGTGTTGTATTCTGCTGCTGTGGCCTGTCCACTTAGAGGTTTGACGCGTTGTGTATTCAGAGATGCTTCAGAGATGCTGACCTCTGTCATTAACAATGCTTTTCTGCCCGCAGAACTGCTGTTCACTGGATGTGTTTTGTTATTCACACCATTCTCTGCAAACTCTAGAGACTGTTGTGTGTGATAATCCCGGGAAATCAGCAGTTTCTGAGATACTCAATCCACCTTGTCTGACACCAACAATCATTCCACAGTCAAAGTTACTTAGATCACATTTCTTCCACATTCTGACATTTAGTCTGATAAACAGCTGAACCTATTGACCACATCTGCCTGTCTTTATGCATTAAGTTGCTGCCACATGTTTGGTTGATTAAATATTTGCATAAATAGCTAGTCTACAGGTGTGCCTAATAAAGTGATCACTGAGTGTATGTGATGTGACCAGTCTCAACAAAGTGATTCTATCACTAAACATGCTTGGAAACCAACCAGTCTCACCCAGTTACTTCTGTGTTTTACAGTGTAGAAATCAGCTTTTTCTTCATGAAGAAATTCTTAGAAAAAAAAACCTTGCTTGTGTAGGAATAACAGACTCAGGGGGAAATAATTACACTGTTTACCTTGCGGCTTGTACTCAATCAATTGTGCATAATGAACCCTGTACGAGTACTTCATTAGGCATGAGGGCTATAACATTTGACCTGTCTTTTTCCCCCTTAGGTCATCCATTTCTGACAACAATTCCTATTAACGCAGCTGCATCTAACATAATAGTCTCCCTGATTATGGGAGAAAGACTGGAATATGAAGATGAAAATTTCATTAAACTTTTGGTCTTGATCAATGAGAGCTTCAGACTTGCTGGAGGCCCATATATACAGGTGTAGTAAATACTGCAGCTATTATTATTGTAATTATTATTATTACAAGCATTTACAGACACTTTTATCCAGAGCAACTTACACATTAATATTTTGTTTTTACATAGTATATATTTATCCAGTTGGATATACATTCACTGAGCACTTTATAAGTGGTTTGTAACCACTGTAAACCTAGTTATCCATGCAATTATCTATGCAGAAAAGCGTCTCTGAACGTATCAAACCTCTCTAAGTGGATAGGCTACAGCACCAAACAACTTAATAAGTCTAAAAAATACAGTATGTCTAATAAATACCTAATAAAGTGCTCACTGAGCGTAAACTGAAGCAATTCAGGTTAAGTACCTTGCTCAAGGGTACAATGACTGTATGTGCAATCTTTAGGTTACAATCCCAGTTCCTTACCCATTATTCTATGCTGTTGCCCACAAATTATTATTATTATTATTATTATTATTATTATTAGCAGCAGCAGCAGCAGCAGTAGTAGTAGTAGGAGTAGTAGTCACAACTAAAGTGAAGTAAGTAAATATTTAAGGTTAGTTCTATGTTTCACATTTTTATTCCATGCTTATCTACAGGCCTATTCTTAGAAGTCAGAAGTCAACTGTTGATACAGTAAAATAAAAAAAATTAAATACAAACTGAATCTAACCTGTGTTATAGTTGTACAACATGTTCCCCATGTTGCACCATTTGCCTGGACCACATCATAAAGTTTTAGAACACCAGAATATTCTGAAGGACTTCTTCAGAAAAATTTTCATCCAGCACAGAGAAGTTCTTGATGAAAATGACAAAAGAAGCTACATTGATGCTTTCATGAGCAAGATGGATGAGGTAAGCAGAGATATAGCTACTTTATATAATTATGTCTGATTCACAAATGTGTTTTATAGATCCACACACAAATACAGTGGTGTAAAAAAGTGTTTGCCCCCTTCCTGATTTTTTTTTTTTTTTTTTTTTTTTTTTTTGCATGTTTGTCACAATTAAATGTTTCAGATCATCAAAGAAATTTAAATATTAGTCAAAGACAACACAAGTAAACACAAAATGCAGTTCTTAAATGAAGGTTTTTATTATTAAGAGAGAAAAAAAATCCAAACCTACATGGCCCTGTGTGAAAAAGTGATTGCCCCCCCTTTTAAAACATAACTTAACTGTGGTTTATCAAACCTGAGTTCAATTTCTCTAGCCACACCGAGGCCTGATTACTGCCATACCTATTTTCAATTAAGAAATCACTTAAATAGGACCTGCCTGACAAAGTGAAGTAGACCAAATGATCCTCAAAAGCTAGACATCATGCCGAGATCTAAAGAAATTCAGGAACAAATGAGAAAGAAAGTAATTGAGATCTATCAGTCTGGAAAAGCTTTGGGACACCAGCGAACCACAGTGAGAGCCATTATCCACAAATGGCGAAAACATGGAACAGTGGTGAACCTTCCCAGCAGTGGCCGGCCGACCAAAATTACCCCAAGAGCGCAGCGACGACTCATCCAAGAGGTCACAAAAGACCCCACAACAACATCCAAAGAACTGCAGGCCTCACTAAGGTCAGTGTTCATGACTCCACCATAAGAAAAAGACTGGGCAAAAATGGCCTGCATGGCAGAGTTCCAAGACGAAAACCACTGCTGAGCAAAAAGAACATTAAGGCTTGTCTCAATTTTGCCAGAAAACATCTTGATGATCCCCAAGACTTTTGGGAAAATACTCTGTGGTCTGACGAGACAAAAGTTGAACTTTTTGGAAGGTGTGTGTCACATTACATCTGGCGTAAAAGTAACACCGCATTTCAGAAAAAGAACATCATACCAACAGTAAAATATGGTGGTGGTAGTGTGATGGTCTGGGGCTGTTTTGCTGCTTCAGGACCTGGAAGACTTGCTGTGATAAATGGAACCATGAATTCTGCTGTCTACCAAAAAATCCTGAAGGAGAATGTCCGGCCATCTGTCCGTGACCTCAAGCTGAAACGAACTTGGGTTCTGCAGCAGGACAATGATCCAAAACACACCAGCAAGTCCACCTCTGAATGGCTGAAGAAAAACAAAATGAAGACTTTGGAGTGGCCTAGTCAAAGTCCTGACCTGAATCCTATTGAGATGCTGTGGCATGACCTTAAAAAGGCGGTTCATGCTCGAAAACCCTCCAATGTGGCTGAATTACAACAATTCTGCAAAGATGAGTGGGCCAAAATTCCTCCACAGCGCTGTAAGAGACTCATTGCAAGTTATCGCAAACGCTTGATTGCAGTTGTTGCTGCTAAGGGTGGCCCAACCAGTTATTAGGTTTAGGGGGCAGTCACTTTTTCACACAGGGCCATGTAGGTTTAGATTTTTTTTCTCCCTTAATAATAAAAACCTTCATTTAAAAACTGCATTTTGTGTTTACTTGTGTTGTCTTTGACTAATATTTAAATTTGTTTGATGATCTGAAACATTTAAGTGTGACAAACATGCAAAACAATAAGAAATCAGGAAGGGGGCAAACATTTTTTCACACCACTGTATCTCTCAAATATCTTGTGTCTTCTGTTTTGTACAAATTCATACATGTTTGTATATAAAGAGCAAAAATAGCTACGTATCAAAATTCTGTGTGTACTTTTTGCTATAACCCAGTCTCAAATGTAAAATCTACATCTAATGACACACGTGTATTCAGTGACGTGAGTTGTAAGCTTCCTTTTTTCTTTTCTTCTGCAGTTCCTGTGCAATCCACATACAAATAGCTATCAATCATTGAACTGTAATATAACAGTATAACAGTTATATTACAGTTGAATGCTATCGATCCACAAATGTGCCAAGCTGTGTATGGAATGCCAAAAGGGTCACAATTCACCAGGTTTTGCCATAGTCCCTTTGCTCAGATGGCTAGCGCACTTAAATAAGACATTAGCAGTACCTAATGTCGTGACCAGCTGGCTAGGTCTGCAAATGTTGTAAGTAATATTAACTCCACAAAATTTGATCAGAAGCTCAAAGCTGAGCAGGCTATGCATTTATTTTGTTCATAGCTAGCCAACTCATTTAGACAGCTATGAACAAAATAAATGCACAGCCTACTCAGCTTTTGGCTTCCAATCAAATTATGCATCTTAGCTGCATCGCTAAATTCAAAACTTTTACAAAACTGGAACATGGACTGGTGTAGAACTGTGCAGGTGTTTTGTCTAAATATTTTCGTGTTCCCCTAATGCCCTGTGTGTTCATTTTAGTCTGAATTTGCCATGAAGACGTATAGATTATGAAAGCCCAAATATTTCTCGAAAAATATCATATGAATGTGAATAGTTTGCACTTTGCTGCCACAAAAGCAGCTTATGTGATTGTGTAACCGCAGAAAATGATTCCGGAGCGAGCTGATTCCAAAGCCCATTTTATATTATTTCTCGGGAATCATTGCGACTGTAGGGGGAACAGAGTTCGACACACCCGATTTTGCTGAGCTAAATCGGTAACGTTAATCCTACTTCATGATAGACCACCCGGACAACTTATCATGAAATTGGTCAGATTCAGCTAAAATATACAGCTAGCTAGCCATGACAAAATAAATGCATAGCCTGCTTAGATCGAACTGTGAGCTAATTTAGCATTACACCCAGCATTTGCAGACCTAGCCAGCTGGCCACGTCAGCTAACACATGGTAAATGGCTGGCATTTATAAAGTGCCTTTATCCAAAGTGCTGTACAATTTATGCTTGGGTTAAAAGCCATTCCTGGCTAGCTTCACTTGTGGATGTAGGCCACAGAGCAAGTTATGTGTAAAATAATCTTCTTAACTTTGTGTGTGACGATGTAATACGGTGTCCTGCAAACGGATACATTTTAAGGCCTACTGGAATGAAATCCAGAATGAAACCATTCACCATTGCTCAACTTGGAGACAGCGGCTACACTATCTACATTTGTAGTCTTTGGACAGGCAATGCTGAAATATTTTATTTTTAATATCAACATTAAACTACTTAAATACTGTTTTGTATTTAATATCAGAATGCCTAGGCTAATTAATTTAATGTTATTTATTAAGGCCCTTTTCAAATTAAACTTTAGTATTGTTGCGATGATCAGTACAATACTAACGTTGTCTGAATTTGCACTTAATATTTGCCCACAGTTTCAATAGGAAATACAATGCAGTGTATATGCAGGCAACCGTTTAAGTGGTGAGTAAAGGAGATATCTGCTGTATATGTCCATTGTTTAAGCTATGTCCAATGTCAGACCAATGTCGACCCACAGGAGAAGAACGACCCATATTCCCACTTCCATGAGATGAACCTCCTGTGTTCAGTCACAAATCTGTTTGTGGCTGGGACAGAGACCTCGTCCAGCACCCTTTGCTGGGCTCTCTTTATCCTGATCAAGCACCCCAACATCCAGAGTGAGTTGATGCCACTTTTACTTTAAAGAAAAGATTTTGTTAAATCTTGCAATGGGTCAGTAGTTCCATGATTATAGCAGATTCTTCTTTGCATACGGTAGCATACAGCAGAGTGGTGAGACCTCATCATGTGTATGGCATCTGTGTATAAGAAATGGGGACAGTTACAGTTAAACAGCGAGTGAGCCAAATCGATTCTTTCAGCAGTTCTCAGCAAAGGGTTTTATTTTTAATGCATATTTAAAGCATAATGACCTACAGTGGGGCAAAAAAGTATTTAGTCAGCCACCAATTGTGCAAGTTCTCCCACTTAAAAAGATGAGAGGCCTGTAATTTTCATCATAGGTATACCTCAACTATGAGAGACAAAATGAGAAAAAAAAAAATCCAGAAAATCACATTGTCTGATTTTTAAAGAATTTATTTGCAAATTATGGTGGAAAATAAGTATTTGGTCAATAACAAAAGTTCATCTCAATACTTTGTTATATACCCTTTGTTGGCAATGACAGAGGTCAAACGTTTTCTGTAAGTCTTCACAAGGTTTTCACACACTGTTGCTGGTATTTTGGCCCATTCCTCCATGCAGATCTCCTCTAGAGCAGTGATGTTTTGGGGCTGTCGCTGGGCAACACGGACTTTCAACTCCCTCCAAAGATTTTCTATGGGGTTGAGATCTGGAGACTGGCTGGGCCACTCCAGGACCTTGAAATGCTTCTTACGAAGCCACTCCTTCGTTACCCGGGCGGTGTGTTTGGGATCATTGTCATGCTGAAAGACCCAGCCACGTTTCATCTTCAATGCCCTTGCTGATGGAAGGAGGTTTTCACTCAAAATCTCACGATACATGGCCCCATTCATTCTTTCCTTTACACGGATCAGTCGTCCTGGTCCCTTTGCAGAAAAACAGCCCCAAAGCATGATGTTTCCACCCCCATGCTTCACAGTAGGTATGGTGTTCTTTGGATGCAACTCAGCATTCTTTCTCCTCCAAACACGTTGGGTTTTTACCAAAAAGTTCTATTTTGGTTTCATCTGACCATATGACATTCTCCCAATCCTCTTCTGGATCATCCAAATGCTCTCTAGCAAACTTCAGACGGGCCTGGACACGTCTGGCACTGCAGGATTTGAGTCCCTGGCGGCGTAGTGTGTTACTGATGGTAGCCTTTGTTACTTTGGTCCCAGCTCTCTGCAGGTCATTCACTAGGTCCCCCCGTGTGGTTCTGGGATTTTTGCTCACCGTTCTTGTGATCATTTTGACCTCACGGGGTGAGATCTTGCGTGGAGCCCCAGATCGAGGGAGATTATCAGTGGTCTTGTATGTCTTCCATTTTCTAATAATTGCTCCCACAGTTGATTTCTTCACACCAAGCTGCTTACCTATTGCAGATTCAGGCTTCCCAGCCTGGTGCAGGTCTACAATTTTGTTTCTGGTGTCCTTTGACAGCTCTTTGGTCTTGGCCATAGTGGAGTTTGGAGTGTGACTGTTTGAGGTTGTGGACAGGTGTCTTTTATACTAATAACGAGTTCAAACAGGTGCCATTAATACAGGTAACGAGTGGAGGACAGAGGAGCCTCTTCAAGAAGAAGTTACAGGTCTGTGAGAGCCAGACATCTTGTTTGTTTATAGGTGACCAAATACTTATTTTACCGAGGAATTTACCAATTAATTCATTAAAAATCGTACAATGTGATTTCCTGGATTCTTTCCCCCCATTCTGTCTCTCATGGTTGAAGTGTACCTATGATGAAAATTACAGGCCTCTCTCATCTTTTTAAGTGGGAGAACTTGCACAATTGGTGGCTGACTAAATACCTTTTTGCCCCACTGTATACATTCCTGTTATTGCATGTTCCTGCTTCATTTCTGTCACTTTTCAGTGAGGATCCATGAGGAGATTGACAGGGTCATTGGAGGGTCAACGCCCAGGGCTCAGCACCGTCAGCTGATGCCCTTCACAGATGCTGTGATTCATGAGATTCAGAGATTTGCCGACATCCTGCCCATGGACCTGCCTCATGAAACCACCTCTGATGTCATCCTCAGGGGCTACTGTATACCCAAGGTTAAATGCAGTTTGTCAGAGCACCCAAATATTTTCATACTCTGCTTCTAGAAGCACAATACACACAGTAGTCTGATCAAGAACTATTGGCACCCTTGATAAATATGCACAAAAATACAGTCCCGGCCAAAAGTTTTGTCGCATGAGTGGACAAAAGTGACAATTGCTAATTACCCAACTCATAATTAACTCTTAATTAGCTAATACAGTTAGGAAACAACACAAATTAATCATAAGTGTCTAAAGTTTATTTAGATGCTAGCAAAACAAAAATTTCATAGATGCTTATAAGGTTTATTGCTTGATGATGATGAACAAGCCAGTTTCTACCTGGACAAAAGTTTTGTCGCAAATCAAATTATAATCAATACATTTTATCTTTCTCAAAAAGTAAATAAAATACCAAATTAAAAATCAGTCTAGTATTTCATCATTAAGAAATTAATATCTTGTATGGGTTCCTTTGGCCTGCAGAACAGTTGCCATCCGGTTTGGCAGAGAGTCGTAGAGCTTGTTGATGAAATCGTCGGGGATGGCATGGAAGGCCACCTTGCAGGCATCCCAGAGCTCCTCCAAGTTCTTTGGCTTGGTCCTCCAAGCTTCCTCCTTCATTCTACCCCAGATATGCTCAATAATATTCACATCTGGAGACTGTGCTGGCCATCCCTGAAGGACCTTGATCTTCTTCCCCCTGAGAAACTTCATAGTGGAACCTGAGGTATGGCAAGGAGCTCCATCCTGTTGAAAAATCTGACCCCTCTTGTAGTTGGGAATGTACTGGGAGGCAAGAATCTATTGATATTTGGCACTGTCAATGTTACCATCCACCCAAACCATAATCGTTCCACCTCCAAATGTGACTGTCTTCTGGGTGAACCGCGGGTCCAGACGGGCCCCAGAGGGTCGTCGACAATATTGGCGGCGCTTGGGATGGAGCTCAACTGACGATTCATCGGGAAAAATCAATTCTTCGCCACTTTTCTGCTGTCCAACCTTCTGTCAGGCTGTGGGCCTTGGCGTACGCAACACGGTTTCTTAGCTGTCTCTTGTTTAGCGCTGGTTTCTGGGCAGCAATACGACCATGGAGACCATTGCGAGCAAGAATCCGACGTACAGTTCTTGACGAAACAGGTGTTGCTGGCGTCCACTCCTCCTGGAGCTGTGAGGCGGTTGACATGGGGCTGGCTTTTGACAGTCGGACCAGCAAGCTGTCGTTGTCTTGCGCGGTCTGCCCGACCTGGGTCTGTCATGGACGTCGCCAGTCTCTTGGCAGCGCTTGCGAATCCTCTCCACCTGCCGTTTAGACACATTGAAGATGTCTGCAACTTCAGCAGGAGACTTGGACTTGAGATTCTTGATGATCAGCACTTTGGTTGCTGGTTTGATCTTGGGCATGTTGACAGAAGCAATGTTGAGCATGAACTTGATGGCTTAAAGTGTCAAATTTCTGCTTTTATAGCTCAAAGTTACCTACAGCTGACTAATCAAGCCCCTTGTTTGTTTCTTCCTTATTCACTGTGGCCTAGAAATTGGAGTTGGCCATTGCGACAAGACTTTTGTCTGGCCAAAACTGACCTGTTGATCATTATCAAGCTGTAACATTTACTAACAATTTTGAAATGTAATTTTGCTAGCTTCTAATAAACTTTAGACACTTATGAATCATTTGTGTTGTTTCCTAACTTTATTAGCTAATTAAGAGTTGGGTAATTAGCAATTGTCACTTTTGTCCACTCATGCGACAAAACTTTTGGCCGGGACTGTACTGTAATTCCATTATTGACATAACATTTATTTTTCAACATGTGTAGTGTGGTTTTTAATAATTCAAAGGGAATCAACCAACGTCTTTCATTTTTTAAATAAAAAAGGTATTTCCCCAAAAAGAGGTTTCTTAATCATTGGAACCCCTGGTTTAATCATTTTTGCAGACACCTCTGGTAAAGATGACAGCTATCCTTTCCTTTTTTTGACCGTTTCCTCCATTTGTGATAATGTTAGAGAACACATTCGGGGAGAACTTTTCAAGGTCCTTGATTTCCCTCTTTATTTCAGAACACAGGTTTTTGATGGGATTGAATTCTGGAGAGAAAGATGGATATTGTAGAATATGGCTGTTGTTTTTATTTAACCATTTCTGTGTGGATTTTTATGAATGTTTGGAATCGCTGTCCTGCTGGAAAACCCACCTGTGTCAAAATCTCATGCCCCTAGCAGAGGCAACCAAATTTTATGCCCAAATTTCCTTTGTTTATTGTACTAAATAAGGGCTGTCTTTGTGCCACCCTTCCAAAGAGTTTGTTGGTATGCAGGTGCAATGTTATGGTATGTTTTTATACTTGTTGACCCCAAATATCAAAAAGCTAGTCTGCTATTTCTGCTATTCTAAACTGTAATTCTTGGGTTCTTTATGGTCTCCCTCACCATCTTCCTCACTGTCAGTGGGGACAATGTGCACTTGCATCCTCTTCCTGGCAAGTTTGCAACCATTCCATATGATTTATATGTTTTTATTATTGCCCATAAAGTGGTATGTTTAATCGTTTATGTATTTGTTCTGTACACATTATCAGACTTGTGATGCTCAATTTCCATCAGGCTCTTCTGAATTGACAGTTCTTTGGCTGTTCCATGCTGATGGATGACAAAGGCATTATGCATGCTTGTTCCATCATTTTTATTCGCTCGTGAAAGAGGAAGTGATGGAAGGATACAATATAGTTCCTTTAGACTGGAATTAATTATTGTTGAAATGAATGTTATTTCCAAATTTTCAAATTATACTGATTTCATTTACAGTTATTGTTAGCGATGCCAATCATTTTGGCACTTGTGATATTCAGGAAAAAATGGAGTACTAAATAAAAAACATTGAAACATGAGAGCAAATGTATTGAAATAAAAGTATATAGTTTTCAGCTGTGGAGTAGAGTGCTCACATTTGCCACCTGGTGATGGTTGTCCAACCATAATACTTATGTCGGAACCTCACAAGTATTATTTCCCGGCCGGTGGCATTCTTGCTGAAGAGGCAAAATGTCAAATGAAACATGAGACCACTGTATAATTTTCACAGAAATCTTAACATAACATATAGATCATAATCTGCATTATTACACGCAGCCTATTTTCTTCATTTTAATTAAGGGTGCCAATAAACCTGGTGCCCACTGTATATATACTTCATAGTAGAGTACTGTAGTACTCTACAGTACTGCACTTTCTGGTACTCAATACATATTCTGTACATTGGGACTTTTGCAGCATAACAGGATTGCTTGTCTTTCTCTTTGAAAGCATAGGAATGACCCAGGTTTTATGCTCATCTATAGGGGACCTATGTTATCCCACTGCTGAGATCAGTGCACCGGGATACAAACCACTGGGAGAAGCCAGACCAGTTCTACCCGCAGCATTTCCTTGATGAG
Organism: Conger conger; assembly: GCF_963514075.1. Classification (NCBI taxonomy): domain Eukaryota; kingdom Metazoa; phylum Chordata; class Actinopteri; order Anguilliformes; family Congridae; genus Conger; species Conger conger. The sequence goes on from NC_083764.1 coordinate 36,255,701, forward strand.
CAGGGAAAGTTTGTCAAGCGAGAAGCCTTCATGCCATTTTCTGCAGGTAATGTCGTTTCCCAAATGGCAGGGACCAGAATTGCCTTCATTATTTGTAATAAACTGGGTTTGTGTTGAAAATGTAAAGATTGCACTGACTTGGAAGTTAAGGATGAATGTTGATAGAATACAAGCTAGAATCTTGATATCATAAATTAACTTAGTCATGTTTGACTCCTTAAGAACTTAAAACAGTAAGATGATTTAATTTTTTCATTTTAATTTGATTTAGTTTGACTAATATAAGTATATAGTGTTGTATTAATGCCACAATAGACAAAGGACAGCATACTACAAATGCTAATATGGAGATAATTATCCTTTAATCAGCAAGCTGTACCTTGCTCCTGGATGTCACCCTGATCCTTTCTCCCCTGGTCTTTGCTAGGCCGCAGAATATGCATTGGAGAGTCGCTGGCCAGGATGGAGCTGTTCCTTTTCTTCACATCTCTGGTACAGACCTTCTCCTTTCACGCTCCTGAAGGGGTGAATGGGGAAGATATTGACCTGTCCCCAGTTGGGGGTCTGACTCTTGTCCCCCCAAACATCCAGGTGCGCGCCCTGGTCCGAAGCAGAAACACCTAGGTGCCCCTTCACCAGCACCACTCCACATTATTTAATCTGTAGGAAAGAATGACTACTCCTATATTTAAGGCCAGTTCATGTCTAATTGAAGCAAAACAACTAGATACCATTAGCTAAATAGCCAGAAATATATTTGTGTTTTAAGCAGAGCTAAATGATAGGTGGTAATTGTTGTCCAATTAGATATCTAATCAGAAACTGGCAGCCATACACTACGATTTCCAAGACAATTTCTCATTAAACATGAATGAAGGTGTGCTGTATATGTTAATAGTATATTCAGAGCTGCTCAAGATAATGATGGTTTACATTGTCAAGTTTTTTAAATGGTGCATTCAAGATGGGGAAAAAGACCTTTTTTTATTTTTTTTTATTTTTATAAATAAACCACAAATGTGCATTACATTTTGCAGTCTGGGGTATACTACTGGAGTAGTATATCCATTAAATGCATTTGAGTGAAATTCAGAAGAGGAGAACACTATTAATATTTTTAATATCCATAGATCACTTAGATTGGCAGCTGGGTTGTAAAAAATGAAAAATACAGCACTATGTTGACCAACTAAAATATTTATTCATAAGATCTGTGTGCCCACCTTGATTTTGTAAAAATGAAGTGAAATAAAATTTGAAAGCAAACATGAGACCTTTCTGCAAGTTTTAAAGCAGGATTATTTTTATTTTTTAATGTTTATAAATTATACAAAAGGAAAAGGTGTGCAAAAGATTTTTAACTCTTTGTTACTTTTTGATGATTACTAAGGCCCAAACCCAGGTGATTTACCCATTAGGGCTTCAATGAGTCAGGTGAGTATAATCCAGGCCTTAACTTTTTATTCTGAAGTAACTCCATGCCTTCTGAAGTGGCTGTTCTCTCTGGTTCCTCTAAACAGTTGGGATTACAGTAAGCATTTCAGACAAAGTTCATTTCAGACAAAGTTCACAAGTTCATTTCCACAAAGAAGGAGAAGGCTACAAAAACTGTCAATGTTTCTAATTACCTATTTCCACTGTCAGAAAAAATATTAGGAAATGGAAGATAAATGGAACTGTTGAAGTCAAGGCAAGGTCTGGAATACCAAGAAAGATTTCGGACAGAATGGCTCGAGACCTATTGAGAAATGCTCAGAAGCACCCACACATCACAAAAGAGCTGCAAATAAGAGTAGCAAACACAAGACTAACTGTTCATAGGATAACAATACAACATACTTAGATGGCAAAGTTGCCATAAAGAACAACCTTAACACAAAATTAAGCATCTGAAGTATGCAAAAGAAACAGTGAGAAGTCTGAAGCCTTTTGGAACAATGTGCTTTGGAGTGACAAAATCAAAATGGAACTTTTTGGCCACCACCAAGCACGGAAAGTTTCGAGAAAAAAAGAATGCTTTGTAGAGAAGAACTGTACAAAGTGAACTGTGAAGCGTGGCGGTGGATCCATTATGCCTTGGGCTTGTGTGGCAGCTGGGGGCACAGGAAATATTGTGCAAGTAAGAATGGATTCCACCAAATATCAATAAATTATAGAGGCTAATGTTCAAAGGTCAGTCCAGACATTGAAGTTGAAGAGAGGTTGGGTATTCTAATAAGACATTGATCCAAAGCATACCTCAAAATCAAACATTAAGTACCTCCAGGAAAGACCAATGAAGGTTTTGGAATGGCCACCACAGTCCCCAGACTTTAATATTATTGAAAATCTGTTGAGAGATCTCAAGAATCTTTCTGATTTCCTGGTGTTCTGCCAGGAAGAATGGGGGAAAATTGCACATTTGAAAGACTCTTAGCTGGCTACAAGAAGCATTTACAAGGTGTTATAATTGCCCAAGGAGGAGTTACAAAGTCCATACTAACTGACAGGGTTCCCAAACCTTTGGACAGGGCCTTTTCCATTAAATTTTTTTTTTTTTTAATGTAAAAGAGTAAAATAAAAGGTAATCTTGCTTTTTTTGACACAATTTTAAGAAATGTGTCATGTTTAACGCTGTACCATATAGAGGTCAGGTTTGCTTCTGTTCTGTTAATTGTAAAAGGCTTTTTGACCAGGGGTTGCCAAATTTGTGTAAACCACTGTATACACAGGTATGTGCCTTTCTAAACTATGTCCAATCAATTCAATTTGCCACAGGATGCATCTGACCACAATTTGGAGTGCCACAGCAAAGGGTCTGAATACTTGTAAATGTAAATGAGAGATTTCGTTTTGAATTTGTAATACATTTGCAAAAATGTCTATAAACATGCTTTCACTGTGCCATTATGGGCTACTGAGTGCAGATTGATTGGCAAAAATGGCAATGTGATCAATTTTAGATTAAATCTACAACACAATAAATGTCTTGAATTTATTGCACTGATTTCCTTCCATTTTCACATGCAAAGAAAATTGCATCATTTACTTGATGGGAAATAACACTTACAATACTTTACCAAAAATCTTAATTATAGAAGTGCAAGAAATAAATATTTAATAGGTTTTGGGCACATTTCAAAGGTATAAAAATTGGTATTTGCTGCTTAGTCATGGGTATAATAATTGGTTGCAGTTCTCCAGGACCAGGTTTGGGTCATGGGTCTCATGCCATGCAGCTAGAATGAGTTTAGCATTCAGATACAGAAAACAATCACATCAGCTCAGTGAGGGTGGATCACAGATGAGGGTGGTGACTGAAACAAACTATGAGACTGAAGTAGTGGATCTGCAAAAGGAGGCATGTCAAATATGTCTTCTGAGCATCTCTGACATGCCTATCGCTGCTACAACGAGTGCAGTTCCCATACGGTAAGGCAATAGAGTCTCGAAATCTCCCAAGATCTGACCTACCATGAGGTCATCTGACCATAAAGACACCAACTCATCCAGACAGTTGAAGGGACTCTCTGTGATGGCCCAGAGCGATAGCATGAACTACACGGTGAAGATTGATCACTCCCCCGCCTGACAAGGATCCCATGTCATTTAGGGCTGCTCTGTCACCCTCTCCTGGCAGCACCTGAAATACAACCCCAGACAAATATACTGTAAACAAGACAGAAAATCTAGGACCTTTCGGTCCTTACATATTAATCACATTCCAAGCCAACATTCACTGGATTGACTAGGAAGGGTAAGTCTGTGATTGTTCCAAAGGTAAGATTTTTATATTTGAGCGCACCAGCACCATTTTTACAAATTATGAATTTTATAATTGGTGACTGTAAGCTCTGAGACACATAGGTATCCTTGGAAATCTGTGTATCCATGGATTCTTTTTATCCCCATACACAGTAACAGTCTGTCCTTAATGAGATGGCCAGTGTCTCATTCTTGTGGTAGGGTCATTTTAACAATGAACCCGCACTGAGACAGCATATGATTGAATCAGTACTTGCAGAAAATTGAAATAACAAGATGACAGAAACAGTAATTAATGTACACCTAACATTTGCTCAACAGGCACTGCTGGCTTTTAGCAGTGTATTTCTCATTTAAAATAGAAAATTAGCAATCTTACAAATAATTTTATTCAAATAGTTCCATGTGAAAAAAGGGGAACTATTGTAACTGATTAAAAACCTAATATGGAAACTGAAGTGGGGCACACATTAAAGTGTAAACAGTAGCTAAAGTGTTAGTTTACAGCCAAAATGTATTTTAAGTGTCTTGTTTAAAATAGTTGGGCCACTGCCATTATGCTTGACCAATATACTTAACCAGGAATGCTTTGGTAAATATACAGCTATAAAAGGGAAGAAAAATGATCGAAGTTGCTGGAACAGACATTTTTTTTTACTTCAAATTCACTCCGAGTGACTCTATGTACAGTGAGACTCTATGTACAGAAGACTCAAGAGGCATACCTTACTAAAGTTCTTAACTTTTCTAGGCGTGTTTCCCAAACTATCCCTTAGGCGGTTTCTTAAGGGATTCTACATGCAACATTACTAGGCCTATCGACGGCTCCAGGATTCACTCCATGCAGCAACTGCTTGACTGCATTATGAGAGAAAGTAGTGTTCTTTATGAATAAAACACTGCAGGAATACTTACAGAACTTATTAATAGAATTCAAAACTTACAACCTGAATTATATATACCTGTATATATAATTTTTGCCAAATGGGTGCAAGAATCAGGAACCCCAGATTGTGGTATCACACCTCGTCCCGCTATGCCACCTGGCAATATGCCTTCTTTGACCTGTCATGTCTTATTTACATCATTTTTATATATTTGCCATGGTGCCTTAGATGATTTTGCAATCAGGGTTGATTTGCCAGAAGCACCATAACATTACTGGTGTAATTCACTATTTTCTCTGATTGGCTAACATTTGCAATGATTTTCAATGAAGTGCACCAACAAGCAAAATGCAACAACATGAAATCAACATAAGCTATGGCGGAAAACAAAAAACAAAGAAACAAAATGGAGATATTGTTAGAGGAGGTGGCGCTGAATAAAGAAAAGGTATTTTCCAGTTTTAGGACTACGGTGACCCTTTGCTGCGCCACTCCAAATTGTGGTCAGGTGCATCATACTTGCTTTAATTATCCTTGAGATGTGTCTAGAACTTGATCTAAGCAAATAATTCTGTACTGATGCACTAAAGGATATGAGTTTTCAGCTCAAATGGTTTTGGCTATGAGGACTGCACTGGAGAAGGTCAGATTAGACAAGGGGTGCAACTTGATTGGCCAAGAGGGGGATGCACCAGGCTGCTCTCAGTTATCTATTAAGAGCTAGTCCCCATACACTGAGCTACAGGTGAAGCAAATTACCTGCCACTAAACCCAGTAGAAGTACACTTCAAAATGAATTCTGCTGTTGCTACTAGCAGTTACTGTACATTATCAATGAAGGCAAGTGAGCCAGCACCTGTGACAGCAATACATGCCCAACACCCACACCACCATGTATAACAGATGAGTGGGGGTGCTTTGGTTCTTGGGCAATTCCTTTTAGCCTCCACACTTTGCTCTTGCCATCACTGTGATGCAATTAAACTTTGTCCACAAGACCTTTTCCCAGAACTCTGCAGACACTTTTGATATTTCTTAGCAAACTTTAATCTGGCCATCCTATTTTGCAGCTAACTAGTGGTTTGCATCCTGCAGTGTAGCCTCTCTAGATCTGTCTGTGAAGTCGTCTGTGGACAGTACTCATTGACGCATCCATGCCTACCTCCTGAAGAGTGTTTCTGATCTATCGGACAGGTGTTTGGGGGTTTTTCTTCATTATGGTGAGAATTCTTCGATCATCAACTTTAGAGGTCTTGCTTGGCCTGCTAGCCCCTTTGCAGTTACTGAGCTCACCATCGTTTTGCCTACAGTGGGCTCCAGAATTATTGGCACATTTGATAAATTTGCGCAAAACATGCTGTAAACTAAAAAAAATTGGGTTATTGACATGAGCTCTATTTTACAACATGCGTAAAGTAGTGTGCTTCATTAATTATTCAATGGAATCAAGCACAATATTTTTTCAAATAAAAAAATATTTCCCCCAAAAAACATGTTCCAAAATTATTGGCCAGTGACTTGGCCAGTCTAAAACCTTCTACTTTTTCTCCCTAATGAAGTCATTTGTTGTGCTGGCAGTGTGTTTGGGTCATTGTTTTGCTGCATGATTGATTGAGATACCTTCACCCTTGCTCTGTGAAGATTGTTTGTGATGTCATTGACTGATGTTTTGGGGGTTTTTCTTCAAATTCTCACAATGTTCCTGTCATCAACTGCTGTTGTTCTCCCTGGTTGACCCGTTTGATGTCTGTTGCTCAGTACATCAGCGGTTTCTTTCATTTTCAAGACATTCCAAGTTGTTGTACAAGCTATCCCCAATGCTTGTGCAAAGGCTCTGATTGATCTCCCCTCTTTTCTCAGCTTTTTTGCTTTTCTCCCAAAGACAGCGCTCTGGTCTTCATGTTATTTTATCTTTTCTAACACAAATACACAGGCAAAACCCAAAGCTAAAACCTAATTTAGCTAATTTATTGTCTAACCAATCAATCTTGCAGAACACAACTCAACAACAAGAAACACCTGTCAGCCACATGTTCCAAGACTTTTGCTCACCTAAAAATGGGTGGTCTGATGTGCTATGTTCTAAGCTGTTGAACAAATCTAGAAAAAAAACAAAAAAACATTTTTTTATAAAGGGTGCCAATAATTCTGGAGCCTGTAAGTCTCTGCCCGCTTCTTGCTTTCTTATTTCTCAGGCTCATAATGGTTTTCTTGACTGTAATTGGCACAACTCTGGTCCTCATGTTGACAAACACCAATAACAAACAACAAAAGCCTAGAATCAAGATTAAATATTGAAAGCTTCTTTATATCTGCACTAAGGAAATGATTGAATACACGCGACTAATCAGAAACAGCTGAGAAACCAACTGTCCAATTACATTGGGTCCCCTAAAATGGGGGGACAATGTATAAAACACCCTCCAGATCACATTCTGTATTAATTATTAATTTCATTATTTCTGTACAAATATGTACAGAGCCAAAAGAACAGAAATTGTATATTGTCCAAATACTTACAAACTGCACTGTCTAAAGTACATACAGCATTTTGTTGACTGGAGATTAAATTTATAATGACTGAGTGCAATCTTGAAAGGATTTAGTTAAATCTGGCCATAGATCTTGTCAGTCATGTTCTTCTTTTTCTGGCCTTTATCAGATGGTCAAAGGGGAAATAAAATGACTTTTGTCTAATTGATAGAAAGCGAGTCTTCAAAGTGCCATCTCGTCACCGCATACTTTTCCCGCCATTCTCCAGAATTGCTACATATGACTTGAAATGGGGTTTGTCTTTAAACTGCTTTGATAGTTGGGGAGGAATGTGTCTATGTCTAAAAATGCTTCTCTTCCTGAAGGCATAGCAGGTTGAAATGCAATCAGAAGGACGTGGGCTGATTAACAGTCTCAGGTGTGTGTGCCTGTAGGTGATACCTCCGCAGCCTATAGCCCTGCAGGTCTCCCTCCCCCGAACCTTGCATGGTCTCATTGAATAACAGCAGCTTTTCCATAATTAAAAAGGTGGAGGCATAGGTTGCTTTTTTGGTGTCACTGAGGTTAAAACCATACAAATTGGTGGGCTACCCTCTAATGGAAAGTATGTTCCTGCTTAATTTCTGTCACTTTTGCAGTGAATGTCCTTGAGGGTATTTTCAGGGTCATTGGAGGGTCGACAGCCAGGGTTCAGCACGGTCAAATGACGACCTTCACAGACACTGTGATTGATGAGGTATGCAGACATCCTCCCCATGGACGTGCCTCATGAAACCACCTCTGATGTCATCCTCAAGAGCTACGATATTCCCAAACTTAAATGAAATCTGTCAGACCACCCCATTATTTTAATACTCAATCTCAATTTTATACATTTCAATCTAATGACACCATACAAATTGAATCACAAATTCAAGCTAGCTGAGGTTGAGATAACTAATTAACCAAGGTCAAGTTAAAAACATTATTTTATTCAAAAACAAATATATATATTTCTAATACATATCTAATTTGATGTCTTAGATTGAAAGAAATTTGACAAAGTAAGCAATCGACTCAGTCTCAACTAAGGAAAGGAAAAGGATTGTGGCCTAATTGTTATCAATTACACATAGGGATGAAAATACTTCCATTAGATACGATTTTTATGTTTCAGTTCACCAGCACGATTTCATAAGATTATTGATAAGTAATTGCTCAAAAATAAAGTAAAAGGTTTTTCATGTAATTGACAATGAAAATGTAAAATTATTTTAAGAATCAGTAAAAGAAAAAATAATGCTTTGACACTGACTCAACACAATTTTTGTAATATGTACCTGAGCTCTGAGACATGCATGTAGGTATTCATGCAAGTCCACGTGTCCGTATCTGTGGATCCCTGTACACAGTAATGTTCTGTCCTTACGGAGATGGCCAGTGTCTTGTTCTTGTGGTCGAAGGTTATTTTCCCAGTGTACGCACGCTGAGACAGCATAGAGTCGAAGTAGTACTTGCATTGCACAGAAAGTAACCTGATAAAAGAAACTGTAATTAATGTTCACATACCATTTGCTAAAGAGGCACTGCTGGTTGTCTGAGACACTTGTCTGAACTGGCTTTTAGTTGAAAAATAGAAAATTGGAAGCAATCAAACAAGTAATATTATTCAAATAGAGCCAAGTCTACGACATGAAAAAATAACTGCTTAATAACCCACTATTGTGGTAAGTGAATCTAAGCACGTGAAAGTCGAAAAGACTGCTGTAGTCACAGCACCTACCCGACACAAATGTTTTGACAAAATACACTGGATTTTTAATTGAAAATGTTTTTAATTGCTCTGCGTGAAAGTATCTGCTAAATGTAGTGTAATAGAACCGTTATGGCCCAACCTCTCTCCCACGTACCATGGGAATACATTTCCTTCAATCACTGAGCTGTGCCTGGGTCCTGGATGTCACGGTAGGGTTGACCCTGGCCCCGTTCTTCTCTTGTCTTTGCTAGACTGTAGGATATGCATTGGAGACGCTGGCCAAGATGGAGCTGTTCCTTTTCTTCACATCTCTGGCAAAGAACCTTTCCTTTGACTCTCCCAAAGGGGTGAATGGGGAAGAAGGGGGGGGGGGGGCTGACTCTTGGGCCCCCAAACATCCAGGTGCACATCCTGGCCAGAAATGCCTAAGTGCGCCCCTCCACCAGCACCAACCCGTAATGCAATGCCACACTGGCCTTATATTAATTCATACGTAGGATAGAAAGACCACTCCTGCATTTCAGAGCCTATTTGAAGCACAACAACTAGATGCTATTACCCAATTCATGAATCTGAGAGATTTGTGTTTGAAGCATACTGAAATGACATTTAATGTCCAACAGGCAGCAACACACTACAATTTCCCAGACTGGAAATCTCACATTGGGTTTATTATTTTTCCCTATTGTGAAAACATTCAATCAATATGGTGACAGGATATACTATTTACTTTAGCGACAACGGTTCCTTATTTTGTGGGTGGCAAAACAAACGTGGGGGTACCACACCTTCTCCGCATTTTGGAAATCCACAGAGGATACAGTGGTGTGAAAAAGTGTTTGCCCCCTTCCTGATTTCTTATTTTTTTTGCATGTTTGTCACACTTAAATGTTTCAGATCATCAAAGAAATTTCAATATTAGTCAAAGACAACACAAGAAAACACAAAATGCAGTTTTTATATGAAGGTTTTCATTATTAAGGGAGAAAAAAAATCCAAACCTACATGGCCCTGTGTGAAAAAGTGATTCCCCCCCCTGTTAAAACATAACTGTGGTTTATCAAACCTGAGTTCAATTTCTGTAGTCACACCCAGGCCTGATTACTGCCATACCTGTTCTCAATCAAGAAATCACATAAATAGGACCTGCCTGACAAAGTGAAGTAGACCAAATGATCCTCAAAAGCTAGACATCATGCCGAGATCTAAAGAAATTCAGGAACAAATGAGAAAGAAAGTAATTGAGATCTATCAGTCTGGAAAAGCTTTGGGACACCAGCGAACCACAGTGAGAGCCATTATCCACAAATGGCGAAAACATGGAACAGTGGTGAACCTTCCCAGCAGTGGCCGGCCGACCAAAATTACCCCAAGAGCGCAGCGACGACTCATCCAAGAGGTCACAAAAGACCCCACAACAACATCCAAAGAACTGCAGGCCTCACTTGCCTCAGTTAAGGTCAGTGTTCATGACTCCACCATAAGAAAGAGACTGGGCAAAAATGGCCTGCATGGCAGAGTTCCAAGACGAAAACCACTGCTGAGCAAAAAGAACATTAAGGCTCGTCTCAATTTTGCCAGAAAACATCTTGATGTTCCCCAAGACTTTTGGGAAAATACTCTGTGGTCTGACGAGACAAAAGTTGAACTTTTTGGAAGGTGTGTGTCCCATTACATCTGGCGTAAAAGTAACACTGCGAAAAAGAACATCATACCAACAGTAAAATATGGTGGTGGTAGTGTGATGGTCTGGGGCTGTTTTGCTGCTTCAGGACCTGGAAGACTTGCTGTGATAAATGGAACCATGAATTCTGCTGTCTAACAAAAAATCCTGAAAGAGAATGTCCGGCCATCTGTTCGTGACCTCAAGCTGAAACAAACTTGGGTTCTGCAGCAGGACAATGATCCAAAACACACCAGCAAGTCCACCTCTGAATGGCTGAAGAAAAACAAAATTAAGGCTTTGGAGTGGCCTAGTCAAAGTCCTGACCTGAATCCTATTGAGATGCTGTGGCATGACCTTAAAAAGGCGGTTCATGCTCGAAAACCCTCCAATGTAGCTGAATTACAACAATTCTGCAAAGATGAGTGGGCCAAAATTCCTCCACAGCGCTGTAAGAGACTCATTGCAAGTTATCGTAAACGCTTGATTGCAGTTGTTGCTGCTAAGGGTGGCCCAACCAGTTATTAGGTTTAGGGGGCAATCACTTTTTCACACAGGGCCATGTAGGTTTGGATTTTTTTTCTCCCTTAATAATAAAAACCTTCATTTAAAAACTGCATTTTGTGTTTACTTGTGTTGTCTTTGACTAATATTTAAATTTGTTTGATGATCTGAAACATTTAAGTGTGACAAACATGCAAAAAAATGAGGAAGGAAGGGGGGCAAACACTTTTTCACACCACTGTATAATAGTATAATAGCCTTTTATTTAAAAAACTCGGGAGAAACATCGATCCATTGTTTACTTCGGAATTTCTCTTGAATTATAATTTTAGTTTCGCTGTTGCATACTTGCACAAAAGAACTTGTACATTGGAATATTATCTACTTATCTATAGATCAGCCCACCTATGTGGTTCTCTGACCACTACTGGTAAAAGAGTCACTCAGTATAGGCAATGCCACCCTCTGTGGGTAAGCAACTACAGTACAACTTAGGGGTATGGTATTAAAGTGATGACTGAGGATCATTTTAGCTAATGAAATTACATTTCCAAAGGTAAATAGTTTGTATAAAGGCTTGTATATAACACATTTTCCACATGCCTAAAGTGTAAGAGACCATTGTGAGCAGGCAAAAACAGTTCTTGAGACTATGCCAAAAAAGGTTGATGCTTTTACAATTTATTTAACTCCGCCTTTGAAGGAAGAAATCACTTGTCTGAGTGAATATTTCTGAAGTGAAAACGCATTTGACTCCACAGCTGCGGGTTGTGGGTTTACAGTTTCCTGATGTCTGGCATCACAATTCTCAGCCTGTTCTTGGTCTCTGTGTGAAATAGTGGAAGTGGTTTATCATTGTTTTACTGTTTTACAAGAAAGTATGGTACCTGCACTGGAATTTCATAAAAAAACAGCATTTGGCAGCAGAAAATTACGTTTATTTTAGAAAATCAAGTTGTTTACATTCAGATACAGGAAAATAAATCTGCCTTCCACATACAAAAGTTAAAAAAGTTAAGTTTCTTACTTAATTAGGACAGAAAAACACTTCTGAACTGCACATGTAATCAATAATTGTACATATTGAGCAGTAACCAACATTCATATAAATATACAATTTTAGCAGAGCCCTCCCCCCACAAGAACTACAATATTACAAAATGGAGAGAAAACGCCACCCACCAATAGCAAAGTGCTAATGAAGTCAACAGTTTCATCAGTCTAAAACAAAACAGGTGAAACTATAAATCTGATTGGTTATTAGAATACAAATACACATTTTACAGAATTCAAACTTTCCAAAAGAGAAAATCCTTCATTATCCAAGATTAATTTTTTTCATCCTTTGGCTTTGTATCACACGGGCTGTAAAATGGCAAGATCTCCTCAGTCAGGGTGCTGATTGTGTAACTGCCTGGGGCCAGCTCTACCTTATCCCTCTGCTTCCTCTTGGTTCCTCTGGCCAAACGGCAGCACAGTCTGGGTGCGGTCTGGATCGTTCAGGCGGTGAACCCGGATCAGCTTGTTGACTGGGAGAGAGCTGAGAAATAAAGGACGGAATCTGAATGGCTGTTACTGACACACACATCACTCCATGGATCACTTTATTCTCACCTAACAGTAAGAATAAAAGAGTTTCAAAGACTGGGGGGAACTTAGGGAATTAAATAAGACTCATTTTGAGGAGGTCCTGACAACACTGTTTCCTTGCATACATTTATTGCCTTGCATTCCCACATGCATAGATATTTGAATTAGTATTATTATATTTACATTCATTCATACAAAAATCCAAGAATGAAATATTTGAAAGGGCATTGTGAAAATTGGATGACAAACAAAATGTTTCCAAACATTCAAACCAAAAAATTAAATAAAACGGTACAATACCTGCATGTCAAAGAAACAATACTCGCTATGCATTTTGTTCGCCCTTGACAGTGACACACAGACACAGCTGTCCACATGGAGTGTGAACAATTGGCTGATTAAATAATCGCATGAATAAGTAGATGTAAGAAAGTAAAAATGTTCCAAATAAAGTGCTCTGTGAGTGTATATCACTAAGTATATTTATTGTTGTCATAATTTGAGGCCCCATTAGTAATTTCATTTAGTTATTTGAGTGGTTGGCTTTAATGTTTTCTGCTGGCTAATGGTAGTTTTGACTAGCATGGGCATTTTTACATGTGAGTTCATTAACATCCATTTCCCAAGTCTTGTATGTGACAGACACATGCAAACACAAATTTGTTAAACGATTATCAGCGTGTCAGTGGTCACACAAACGCAGGTTTTGTATGCAGATATTCCAAGGTTCTTAAGAATATAACAGATTTTAATGCAAAGTGGAAAACAAGTTATGACATGAGTAAATTAAAACAGAAATCGGTCCTAGGTTTTTTAAAATTATGGATTAAATTATTTTGGATCAGAGCACCAAAACTGTTTTTGTCTCATTTCATCCCGCTAATCCAACTATTTGATCCCACGTTTGGAGCAAAAATACAATTTTGATTTATTTTAAACCGTGAATGTATGGTCTACATTACAATAACTATTTCTTTATCCCCAAATTACATGTAGAGGGTTTTTTATGTTCAAACAGAATATTTAAGCCCCTCCCCCCACCTAAAATATCTACAAAAGCTGGTATCTGTACCAAAATAAAAATGATGGTATCAATCCAACACTATCTTGGAATGAACACATAAAATGCTACTATACCTCATGTTCTGAGGGGTGAGGAAAATGAACTGTCGGGAACGTTGGCCATCAGCAATCTTAAGAATCATGTCAAGGGATATTCTCCGGTTGACCATATCCTGAAACAATTAAAACCATTAGTCAATGTGTAAGGTGCTTCACATAACCCTGTCGAACGTAGGGAAAATAAATCTAAATCTAAAAATCATAAATAAATAATAAAAAATAAAAAACACCCTTTCTGTAACTCCATACATAACATCAGTGCACCTGATACTATAGGCAACAACATCTTACCACCACTGCTCACTTTGATTATGAGCAGTCTTCAATGTACAAGGGAAAGCTGGGTAAAGGAACTGAGCTGATAACCAGTTTGCAGAGGGTTAATATCCCAGGTGAGCACCATGGTGTCTACAACTGCCTGCCAGCTGTATTTGTGCCGGATCCTGGAATTCTCAGTTTTGGACTGCCCGCATTCTGAGATGCATTAGCATGGATTGGTTCTGCTCATATTTTGGTAACATTTAAGGTTTGAAAATTAATATTTGCTGAATTGGTTGCCAATTTAGAGGTGAATAACCAATACAGCCGGCAGCTCACCAGGACCACATTGAGGAATCATTGTCTTGTCATGCAGCTAGAAGTTGGGCATTCAACTGATTTGTATGCATCAAAGGGTTAAATTGAGCATTTCTGAAGTGCTTTAGAGGAGAGATTACAAAATATTGTGTATCACAAGATACCCTAAAAATATCACAATATAATTTATAGGCCATATCACCCAGCTATACCTCGAACCTATCTTTTGTTCAGATAAAGGACATGCTACTAAAGGAGACATAATTTTTTTGTACATTCAGGTTTAAGGGCAAACCATCACGTGCATCATGTGCATATTTATTCATTTTGCCCAAAAAGTATTGACATTTTGAATAAACTGGTCTGTAAGCATTCCGATAATAAGATAACCATACTGTTGTGTTTTTATTTGAAGATATCAGAGGAGGTCAGAAAGTGAGCATTTTCTGACGGAATGCCCCTCTCATTGTTTGTTTTATTTGCCACCCTCATCTGAGACCCACCCACTGAGCTTAAAATAGTGTCAACTGTTTTTTTTCACCTCTATATCCACAACCAATTCAGACCCATGATTATGCAGCAAGTACACTTTTTTGGACTTTTCACACAAACGTAAATGTTCCAAAAACCTAAGCAGGTCTCTCAATTTCAAAAATCATAAATCACACTTTTAAAATGGTGAATTAAGAAATGTCTATGACCAAAGGTCTTTTTTCATGGACAACAATCGTACAGAAATTATAAAGCAATGGGTCCCAGATTGCAGGCAGTCCAAAACTGACAGGTCTCATTCTTATATAGGTTAACATGTTCATTCAAATGAACAATTCAAATAACAATTCATTCAAATGTTAAAAAACAGTGAGGATTGATTTCTGAAAATGTCCTCCTTAAAATATCCAATAAGTTGCCTTTTTTCTTTTTTTTCACAATGTAAACAAACCTCTGCTGGGGTCGTCGTCTGGTTGCTAGAGTAACAACATGCACTGTTACTGAACTACAAATGCAAAAACGTCGTCCAACACAGTTCCGTCAGTAGACACATTGTCAACACTGAAGCATAATTCAGCATTAAGGAGGCAAGAAAGTCACAAAATCCAGAGATCTGACCATCTAAGCCCAGAGACTAGTTGTGGTATAAGAAGTACCATGCGATCATCTCACCATGTAGACATCAAACTCATCCAGACAGCGGAAGGGGGTCTCGCCGATAGCCCAGAGTGAAAGCAGGAAACACACGGTGGAAAACGATCGCTCCCCTCCTGAGAGGGATCGCATGTCTCCCAGAGCTGCTTTGTCGCCCTCTCCTGGCTTCACCTGAAATAATATGCACTGCAATTAAATTAAATTAAATTTTATTTGTATAGTGCTTTTCATAGAAGACTGTCCCAAAGACACTTTGCAGAGAAATACACAGCAAAGATAGACCTTCTGGTGCTTACAAATTAACCCCTCATACTAAACCACTGACTCTGGGTTTAAAGGAAGGGCCAGACAACCTGTGACCCGTGACTACTATCATGTACACAGGGAGTTAAACCTATTCCTGTGATTGAAAACTAGCCTGGTCAATAAATAAATAAATGCTTACATACAAAAAAAAATGACACTGAAAATTACATGACACAGTAACAGTCTGTCCTTACGGAGATGGCCAGTGTCTCTTTTTGGTGGTTGAAGGTTATTTTCCCAGTGTACCCGCGCTGACACAGCATGGAGTCAAAGTAGTACTTGCAGCGCACGGAAAGTAACCTGAGGAAAGAAGCGGTAATTAATGTGCACATAACATTTGCTTAACAGGCACTGCTGCCTGAACTGCCTTTTGGCAGTATATTTTGATAATAAAGAAAAATTGAAAATGAGATCATACAAATAATTTTAGTCAAGTAGTTCCATGTCAAAAAAGTTTAACTGCTTAATGACCTAACATGGTAAATGAATCTGAGCACCCTTGTTGCTTAAGAAAAAGTCAAGGGACACAAGGGAATTGCATTTTTCCAAACGCTGCGTCGCTGCCGGACCATCGGAATAGCCCAAAGTAGAGAAAACAAACTTCTTTTCCAACAATCCAATGAATTAATGTTTACAGAAAATATTTACTCAGTCCTGTTTTCATTCTAATACATTTGTTGTTACATAAATTATAGAAATTTATTTATAATTTGCTTATTCTCCACCCAAAACAAATCTTTCAAACGCGGGTACATTCTCGCTTACTATGACCTAACTACCGTAACTTGTTTGGGGAAGTATTTCATTCATGAGAGCCAAGACTTGTATCCTTCAGATCAGATATGGTGCTGCGTTGCTCTAGGGGCAAAGATTGAGTTGAGAATAACAGGTACGTAAAAACACTGAGTAATAATTTTATTGACGGTGTTGTTTTTAATCGTAATCGGTGTCTATGGAAATGACCCTCTGTGTGAGTGACTGTGTAAATGGTAAATGGTTGGCATTTATATAGCGCCTTTATCCAAAGCGCTGTACAACTGATGCTTGTCATTCACCCATTCATACACACACTCACACACCGACGGCGATTGGCTGCCATGCAAGGCGCCGACCAGCTCGTCAGGAGCATTTGGGGGTTAGGTGTCTTGCTCAGGGACACTTCGACAGCCCGGGCGGGGGATCGAACCGGCAACCCTCCGACTGCCAGACGACTGCTCTTACTGCCTGAGCCATGTCGCCCTGTATATTTTGTGAAGTTGCTGCACGGTCTACCTACATCCTCATGTCCTCATATGCTCGGTGTCGGTCTTTCATGATCTTGGTCAGGAGTTCGGTGAACTTCCTCAGATTCTTCACCTGCAATGCAATGTTCTTGTAGTTCTCCAGAGCCTCCTGGTACTGCCTATGATTAGAGACAGAGACAACCGTAACTACCACTTCTACTTTTCATCTAGCATTTTCCGTTGCTTCTGCTTATCTATCATTCCCATAGGTATAAGTGATGACTACCTTCATCACTGTAAAGGGTATTTCACATATAGTTATCTTAAGGGGAGGTACCACAGGCAAATAGGAAAAACAAAACTCTCCTCTAATCAAAATTACATTCTATATTTTGAATGTGGGCACAAATGCAAACCTGTTTTGTATTATGACTTATTTTTATAGGTCAAATGCCTCTCCTTAAAATGCTAGGAAGCCCTCATATTGCTGCACTTCTGTCAATGCATGTGGCCGACCTTGCTAAACTGAATGTAAAATGTTTTTTTTTTCTTTTTTTTGGGAGGATAACATTGTGCCATGTTTCCAGGATGTGTGCAAAGAAAAATGTGTCAGTTTTGCAGAGCAGGGTTTTTGGAATTATCCACAAAATAAGCTACAATGGTATCGCTGTGCATTGATGATACATTCTGTGTTGCTGAGTTCTCAACCAAAGGTTTTGTTTTCATAGCATGCATACTTTTAAAGCATAGTTGGCATCATTATTTTCCATTTCAAAGATAATACAGCATTTCTACCGAGTCTGAAACACATTTATTCAGTCAAGGAGACGCCATCAACACGGTATTTGCATATTACATCTCGCTAGGATGATCGTATGTTTTCATATGTAATGAGAAATATCCTATATCAGTCAGCTAACTAGCTAGCTAGCAAGGTAGATCACAAACTACTTTTAAAAGCCTAGCTCAGATAGTTAAGTAGCTGGCATCAACCCTGTCCCATTTCTGTGTAGCTAGTGAACTCACTTTGTTGGTGTTTATGACTTAGTGTTAGCTAACTTTAGCTAATAAACAAGCTGGCAAGATATGTTTTATGGCTAGCATGGTAGGACAACTGAGCAGCTAGCTAGATGGTAGGTAGCCATGGAAGACAAATAAATGTCAAAAAGGCTTGCCATATAGAACTGTGGTTTCACCCTTGCTTTACTGGATCAACTGAATTTGAGTCTAACACAGACTGCTTTGGCGAGTCAATTGTGTGGCAAACACAGTGTGATGGTGGCAGGCTGCAGCTAAGACACAGTCCCTTTGTTCTCATGTTCATTTCAAATTAACAACAGTTAAAACTTGGGAAATGTTAGACTGATTTATAAGTTAGTATTATGTCACCCCATGTTAAGACTATGAGCAATTCAAATTTAATACTCTCCAGCCATTAGTTATTTTTGTGAAAAAAACGTATATACATTTCTTATGCTATTATTTTAGGGTATCCATAACACAGGAATGCTGCAACGTTGCTATACCGAAATCTGTAGTTGGCGAGCCCATTGTCATTGTAGTTGACCTGCAAAATGGCCTTAAGTTTGGGTTTGTAAGAGGTGAGATACTGAGGTGAAAATGTTGCTCTTTTACATGGGAGAGTCAACCAACCCAAGCATATTACATTACATTACATTATTGGCATTTGGCAGACGCTCTTATCCAGAGCAACGTACAACAAAGTGCATACCCATAACCAGGGATAAGTTCGCTGAAAGACCCTAGAGGGAAGTACAATTTCAACTGCTACCTGTACAACAAAGATAAGGACGAGGGCATTTTTTTTTGTTTTTTTTTTAGAACAAAGAAACAAAGAAACAGAGAAAAAGTGACCAAAGTTAACTATCCAAACACTGCTTACCTAGCCAACTAAAAATACAGATACACAAAGCAAGTCACAGAGACAACAATTAAGGTTCACAGGGAGGTAGGGAGGGATGGGGAGAGGTGCTGCTTGAAGAGGTGTGTCTTCAGCTTGCGCTTGAAGGTGGGGAGAGTTTCTACAGTTCTGACCTCAACGGGGAGTTCGTTCCACCACCGTGGAGCCAGAACAGATAGTAGTCGTGAGCGTGATGTGGAGGTTCGGAGAGGGGGAGGTGCCAAGCGGCCTGTGGAGGCTGAACGAAGAGGTCTGCCAGGGGTGTAGGGTCTGATGGTTTTTTGTAGATAAGCTGGGGAAGACCCCTTAACTGCTTGGAAGGCTAGCACCAATGTTTTGAATTTGATGCGAGCCATGACAGGCAGCCAGTGGAGGGAAGTAAGCAGGGGGGTGACGTGTGAGTATTTGGGAAGGTTGAAGACCAGACGAGCTGCTGCATTCTGGATGAGTTGGAGGGGTCTGATGGCAGACACTGGGAGGCCAGCCAAGAGGGAATTGCAGTAGTCCAGGCGGGACAGAACCATCGCTTGGACCAGGAGCTGGGTCGAGTAGGGGGTGAGAAAGGGGCGGATTCTCCGTATGTTGTATAGGAAGAACCTGCATGACCGGGTCACCGCCACAATGTTCTTGGAGAGGGACAGTCTGCTGTCCATCACCACGCCGAGGTTCCTTGGGTGATATAGGGTGATACATAGGAATCCCATTGCGGAACCAATAACATGAAAGGCAGATGGTCCCCAACTCTGGCCCAATTAGTGCTGGTTTTTACTGTTACTCAGCACTTATTTTATAAATGAAAGTAGTTTCACACAGTGAACTCAACTCTCTTTGCTGGGTGTGAACTGGTCATTCAATTTCAAGTAAAAAAAAAAAAAAATGGCTCACCAGGACCAAGACTGAAGACCACTGGAGAAAAGGGTAAAAAATATACCTGATGATTTCGTCCCTGTCTCCATGCTGATTCTGCTGCGTGTTGATCTTCTGTTTGAGGCGGCTAATCTCGCTGTCCAGACTCTTGGCTGTTCTGTTTACCGCCACCGCAGGGCAGATTGCCGTGGCTCTCTCAAAGGCTACCTGTCACAGATTAAAATGAGTGAACCACTTGCACCTTCTCAAAAAAACTGTAGATCGCTCAAATGAGGCAAATGTCATATTATTATAGGGATTCCTCTGGTACCTTTCCATAATTGTCTAAAGCTACTTTTAGATCGAATTACAATAGCAGGCAAGGTGAGTAGGATGTTTCTGAGTGAAGACTATAGTCTACTTAAAAAATGTTCAATACCAAGTTCTGAGTTGCTTAAACAGATCCATCTCACATTGATCCATCTGCATAAAACTTTCCCTAATATTTTCTGTGGGAATTCCACCTTAGATTTTTGTTGTGCCATTTATTATGTCACTTATTTCATGTAAAGGTTATATCTAACTGTATAACATAACTAACTACGCAAATAATTTGCTAACAAGCTAAGAGAAATAGGAGCTCTTTAGGTGGCTTTTTAGCTACCAAACAACAGTGATCAATGACACTAACTAAAGAAAAGCAGGGTTTTTGAAAATGAATCCTTTCCCCTTCCTCGCCATTATTTGTACGAGAATTCCATCTACTGGATTGATGATAAATTCTGTGTTGCTGAGTTCTCAACCAAAGGTTTTGTTTTTATAGCATGCATGATTTTAAAGCATAGTTGCCATCATTATTTTCCATTTCAAAGATAATATTGCATTTCTGCCGAGTCTGAAACACATTTATTCAGTCAAATCCCAAGGAGATGCCATTGCCTGCAATCAACACGGTATTTACATATTACATCTTGCATATTACATATTTCATATGTAATGAGAAATATCGTATATCAGTCAGCTAACTAGCTAGCTAGCAAGGTAGATCACAAACTACTTTTAAAAGCCTAGCTAAGTTAGTTAACTAGCTGGCATCAACCCTGTCCCATTTCTGTGTAGCTAGTGAACTCACTTTGTTGGTGTTTATGACTTTGTGTTAGCTAACTTTAGCTAATAAACAACCTGGCAAGATATGTTTATGGCTAGCTTGGTAGGACAACTGAGCAGCTAGCTAGATGGTAGGTAACTACGGAAGATGAATAAATGTCAAAAAGGCTTGCCATATAGAACTGTTGTGCCACCACCAGATACCCCAACATGACTCCTGTCCTACCCTGAGCTCTTGCTCTTTGATGTCCAGGTCAGCTTTCTGCTTCTGAATCCCAACCAAATGGGCCTTGCGCTTCTCCTCATAGTGCTTTTTGTGATGTTTGCTTTTCTCCACTTCTTGGTCGCTTTTACTCAGCTCATCCTATATATGAAAAAAAAAGTTATCATGAGAAAACCTTTCACAAAATAAACCTGGAAATTAGATTCCGTTAATTGAAGATTGTTACTGGTTAGTGGCTCCAGTTCAGAACTGAGAATGTAATGTTTTGTCATGTTTCCTCAAATATACCAAAACATCATTCCTCGCCAAAACTTTTTGGAACAATATCATCAAGAACAAATTCTTAGTTGAGGAGTATTCAGGTCATGAATTTCACGATAATTTGAAGAGTTTGGTTCCAAAACGCTATAAATCCATTTTGATTAATTTGAGTAAAAATGTGTTTTCTTTACCAAGAAAGTGGTATGATGAAAACCACCATTTTCTGTTTCAAAATTTCATACAGCATCTTGAGGTTATAATAACATTAAAAATTCAAATACAGATTTTAATATTTAAAGATTTATTTTAAAAAACAGATAAACAGCAATAAATCCATGACACATTTTTTCCCAAACTGCTATAAATCCATTGCACCAATACAAAAGTTTTTTTTCAGATTGAAACTGTGCAAAATACAATTACAAACAACAAAGTAAGTTGATCTACATATGACAGCCTCTGATCTTGGAAAATACTTATCTAATATTGGGCCACTAGGCCAAAAATACAGTCAATTACATCAATAGAACTTTGCTCATGTGCGGAAAAGTGCAAAATTTCATCATGAACAAGAAGAACATGAACAACAATATCACATATATTAGACCATAACATTTCCAAAATCACATTCCCCTTACATTCAACTTCCAAAATTGCATTCATCTTAGCCATGTTACATTTAGTTGTGTAGTGTATGCTATAAATTTGCTGCATACGCTGATTTTTTAAAAATTTAAGATTAATTTGGAACACATTGCATTAATTGTGTTGTCTTGTGCATTATACAAATCATTGCATTGATAAAAACAATATTTCAGTATACAATTGTGCAACAGTAGAACTATACTGTAAGAAAGAACACTAATACATGATGATATCCCTTGTATTTCTTGTTAATCACTACTTATATTGAGAACTCTCTAGGATGCCGGCTGCATACAGGGCGCCGCCATTACTGTTTACACGAAGTGAAATGGTGCGCTGTGATTGGTTGAGTGGATCTGTTGTGTTCTGCAGAAAAGGGGGACTGGCGTTTGTCACGGTTTGGAAAAAAAGGGAGTAAACAGGACAGTGTAACATGGCGAATATCGTGTTTTCCGGAAAATTGTATATGGGCTTATCAATAGTGACGAAATACAGTACTGATTTTGGCGGTAACTAAATTTTTTTTTAAATGCCGCTTATCGCATTTTGGAACCAAACTCCTAATTTGCAGTCTAAGTTGTTTTATGGTCTTTGGGCCAAGTGGCTTCTTGTGACAAGACAGAAGTGACAAATGTGGCCAAGACAGAAAATTACATTTGCCACATTAGAGGGTTATGATTTTTTTTTTTTATTGGTTGACTGAAAAGATGGGATAAGAGTTTTGCATAATTACTTGTAAAGTAATCTTCTCATCTTTTCAACTTTAAACTGAGATCGCTGATATTTTATGTATACTGCCAACTGTTGTGGAGTTTAATACCTTGCAGTTTGAATAAACACTCTGAAGCATGTGGAGGGAAAATCAGTTCTTTACAGACACTCACACAGCGCTTGGTGCAGAAAGCACAAAACAGCATTCACACAAGCTCACCTTGATGGGGTCAGCTTCTTCTGTGACACTGCTGACGATGTCTTTGTGCTGACGGTATTTCATCTCGGCCTCCTCCAAGGCTTTCTTCAGCTTGCTCGCCTGCTGCTGGGCAACATCACACTCCCTCCGAGCAACAGCAATCTTCTCGCAGATCTCCTGCAGCTCCTCCTCCTGGCCAGAGAGGAAATTTACACCCAACCCAGATTAAAACAGTGTTTCTGCTAGAAATGTATTTTGCCAGCTCATTAGGGGGGGTACAAGCTGCACAAAGAGCAAAGGGGTAAAAGGCAAGTTTTCTACCTCCTCAATTTTCAGCTCAGCAGACACCACTGCAAAAAACTTTCTTTAATTCCTTGAACATTGATTGCTGTTCATGATGAATTCAAATCCTTTAAAAAACATTCAACACGTAAAATACCAGTACCAGTCAAAAGTTTGGCCACTTACCTTTTTCTGCTTTTTCCTATTTATGTTTTATTTTATTTTATGTTTGTAATCAAACAATTCTTAAGTGGTCAAAGTGCAGATTCTCAGCTTTTATTAAAGGGTATTTAATACTATACTATAACTCTTTGCATTTGAATGGATCTCTATGGAAATTTTGGGGTGGGACTAGATTCAGCTGTACATTATGCTGACACAGTATAATGTACTAATGGATTTAAGTTACCAAGTGTCTCTAGTGATATTGATAGGTCACAGACATCAGGAAGTCATGGTATGCAATTTAGTACCTACTTACAACCAAATTAGCACCTACATACAAATTTAATTGCAAATGAACTCATGTCCACTAGAACAGATGAGAAGAAAAAGTTCTTACAAGAGGTCTGAGGTCTTCAGACTGAGGTTCTTCCACATTCTGGAGATCACCGATTTCTCGCTGCAGTTTGCGAGATTTTTCCTGGGGAGATTGAAAGGTGCGCAGTTGATTAGCAGCAGTGACGCTCATCATCATCATGGATAGGGTTTTTCCTGAATTAAATGTCTTAGGTAGGCCACTTTAATGTTTTCTCATACCCGTAACTAAGGATGTTTATCGTTAGGATTTTATTGATACCGATACCAATACCGATACTCCTTATCGGTGCCGGTATTTATCGATACTCTTATCGATACCACGGCGTGTAATTTAGTGTATAAAATAAAGACGTTACAAGATGGTAAAAGATTCAATCATTTTTTTATTACCAGAAGGGGGGTAACACCAGCAACATCATTACTTACAGCACCTGCCATTTAAGCCCTTAGCAAGTCAACATGTGCAGTGCGAGGCGTGTCAAAAAAACGAGCAGGCAGCTCCATACAGCCTTAAAGGTAACTGTCAAAAGGTAACTTAAAATTACAAATGCTTCTCAGAATAGATTAAATAAATAAAAAAACCTAGGGAGAAGACCAAAGCCCTGGCCTACATGTTCAACCCAGCACACACATACTTGTGAACAGAACAGTGTAGGGAAGGTGCTTCTCCTGAAGCATTTAGCCCTAACAGTTTTTGTTAAGGAAAGGCAAAATATTTACTTTCTCTGGCAGCAGCCGAGATCGCTCTGGACAGAGTGACGTCACGCTATACACTCGGATAAAATGGCGCTGCGCATGTTTTAAAAAAAAAGGTAATTTAATTACTTATTATTTTTAATCCAGCTTTACTGGCAGTCTTAAACCTTTAAGGATGTATATATTGGGAATCAATCTTGTAAATTATGCCAACTTAATCTAGTATTTCACTTCCCCTTTAATGATCCATACACTCACCATGACTTGATGAAGAAGCAATGTCGGAGTCTGCCTGCACGGAGGAGGGCACGGTGTTGTAAGCGTCTGCCGGGTTGCTAACTTTAGATGCGTTGTTTAGGCAGTGAAACACGCCAAACTCCTTCAGCTTTATGCTATGGGTAGACTGCAAGTGTTTCATGATGTTGGTGGTGTTACCCCCCTTTGACGCAACTACTTTCTTGCATATATTGCATTGAGCTGAGGATTCATTGAGTTTGATGAAGTGAGCCCATACCTTGGAGCGCTTAGCTCTTACGGCCGACATATTGACTACTAGATAAAACAACGGGGCTCAGCGTCATAAACTGTCGACGACGGCAGTGTCATAATTACGCGACGGTTAGGGAGACTTAAAAAATACCGAAAACAGTATCGTTTGTCCAGAATCTTTAGCGGTACTCTGGTACCGACCAATTAGGAACCGGTACCAAAAAATACCGGCTCTTGGTACACATCCCTACCCGTAACACCCAAGCTGAAATGCATAAAAAAAATGCTAAAACAATATGAAATGGTCTGTGCATTTATTGGACAGATTTGGGTGTCCTTCCAGTAGGCAGAACATGGCAGGTGTGAAAGTTTGTTACATTTAAAATCGAGCTTCGAGTCATATTTGAATATGTACATGAATTGTCATGTCATGAACGTGAAAGAATTTTTTTTGAATTTGAAATAATTTGCGTTTCATTCCTTCTGCCACAAAATCATTTGTGTGTTTCACATGTTTAAAATAGCCAATAGGATGGAGCAGATAATTTAGTTGAAGACTTTAACACAGCTAACCGTTACCCAAGAACATTGGCGACATTGGCTCAGGCTGTAAGAGCAGTCGTCTGGCAGTCAGAGGGTTGCCGGTTCCCACCCTGGGTGTGTCGAGGTGTCCCTGAGCAAGACACCTAACCCCCAAATGCTCTTGATGACCTGGTTGGTGCCTTGCATAGCAGTCAATCACCGTTGGTGTGTGAGTGTATGAATGGGTGAACGAGAAGCATCAATTGCACAGCGCTTTGGATAAAGGCGCTATACAAATGCCAACCATTTAGCATTTACCAAGAAAATAAACTTAATCAGTAGCCTATACAAGCACTCATCTGCATTCCACACCTAAGAAAAGTAACTTGATATTAACTTCATTATTACTATAATAAATGTTTTATCATCATCAATTCTCTCCACTCCAGTGTTATATGGATAGAATGATGACAAGACATTGGGAGAGTTGGCTAGAACAATGGTTAATACTGTGTGCATAGACACCATTACGTTCAGGTTTATGATTCTTACATTTTGATGTTCAGTTAATAAACATTGTTAAATTGTTACTGTAAAAAATATTAACAAAAGTTGGAACATATTCAAACTAATATGAATTAAAATGTTATCACTAATCAATAGCCTAATCAAGGTTGTTTATTTCAAACATGCATGAGTGAAAAAGCACGTTTATGAACCGTAAGCAGAACCGGAATTCAAATCTCTTATAGGTTACCCATTTCTTGGAATTTTAGATCTGGTTAAAATTTGATCAGGTTCTAACTTGGTTCCCAACCCTAGTGCTGATTAACAAGGAAAACCAGGACTGCGGATGGGGAACTCAGCAGACACTGTTGCTCTCCTAGACTAGGGTTAGGGACCTCTGTTTAGCCATGTGGAAGAGTAACTCACCTGCGCCCTCTTGCTCTCCTGATATGCTCTCTCCAGCAGGGTTTTATTCTGTCGTATATCACCCTCCATTTCCTTAAATTGGTGCTGGAAACTTTCCACCTGAGCGGTCTGATTCGCAATCTCCTTCTGCAGGTGTCTTGGATAAAACAGGTGACAGATATTTTCGGCAAATCTTAAAACGGCTGGAATATCCTTTTCCAAATAAACTCTAAATGCACTTACACTGCCCCTTTTACTCATAGTACTCAGGTCAGAAACCTGAATGTTGGATTCATTCCAGACATGGGCAGTTCATTCAAGGGTGTAATTTTCTGGATTCATTAGGAAAGTGATATTCAGACGCTACATGTCTGTCATCAGCAGAAGAGTTGGGTACATCATAAACACTAAGTTTTTGTACTCTGTTACTGAATTTAGGAAAATACGGCCAGATATTGTGGAAATCAGTTTCTGACTGATCAGAAAAAATGATGTCTGCCCAGCTAGTGTTTGGCTCCATTTCCCCCAGTTAACACACCTGATCTCTTCCTCCACGTCCCTGCTCAGAAACTGTGCCCTCTGTTGCTCACAGGAGTAGTAGCGGTTTGCATACACCTGATCTCCATCCATTGTGAATGCCTCTCTGCAGTTTCTCGGAGGCTGTCCTTGCTGCATCACTTGACGGGCATCTCGATTGCTCTGAAAAGCAAGGCAGGATGGCGGACAGTTCCGGTTCACCCTCAGATTAGGGAACAGTATTGTAGCAAAAATGACAATAAATGTATCCAAAAAAGTTGCCCACCCATTTCTGCACTAAAAACACTGCTGGGACCAACAATTTCTGGGCAGAGAATAAAAGTTAAATGTTACTTAGGAGATGGCCTAAGATGAAGAAAAAACAATATTTTATTTTCTGATCTGAAATTTTTCATATTTCTAGTCCACATGGAACAAAAGACACAGTAGATCTGATTTCCGATGTTTCCTCACTTGTGCCACTGTGTCATGATTACTTCAACCACTATCAAGTGTAAGAGATTAATTACATACGGGTATTATTACGGGTATTATAGAAATTTCAATCTTTTATTATTTTCAGGTGAGAATATTACACAGGTCAACGTTTTTGTGCTGAAAAACTGTCTTGACATTCAGGTGAAAATGCAGCTACTTTCGTCTGGATGATGAAAGTTTCCTAGCTGACTATAATGTCATCGGGCTATATCAGGGTGAAACATGAGCTATACAGGGGACAAGCTCTTTGTTTATGTCAAAATGTCTCACAACCTAGATTCTCACCCCTGATCTCTAGATTCCAGGTTTGCTCGCTGGAATGTTTCAACTGACTCGGTGGTAGTATTTGTCATCAAGTTGACGAGTGAATCCTGCAATGGTTTTCCCACATTTGTTTCAATGTGGAATTATTTTGAGTTAAAATGCCATGTTGTGATTGACAGGTTATTGAATTACACGGTAACACTCACGCTACGCAAACACAACAACAAGTCCAACCTAAAAACAAAGCTGCTACTTCATTAACAAATTATCCTGTACAAATTCTAGATATTGCCCTCCAAGGGGGTATATCATGAAGCAGGATGACTGAGTTAGCTGGATAAGTTCACAAAGTAAAACCTGGAACCCTTCCAAACCTAGAACATGGACAAGTAAACAGCTGCTCTGGGTCAATTCTCACTTTTGGCATTTATTTTTATATTTGTTGGAATCTATTCTTCCTTCCACTCGCACAATATTTCCTGTGCCCCCAGCTGCCATACAACCCCAAGGCATAATGGATCCACCTCCATGCTTCACAGTTGGCAAGGTATTCTTCTCTAAAAACGCTTCACCCTCTTTTCTCCAAACATACCTTCTTTTTACCTCTCCAAAAGGAAACATTTTAATATCATCAGTCCAAAGCATATTGTTATAAATGGCTTCAGGCTTCTCAATGTTTTCTTGTGTATACTTCCGATGCTTAATTTTGTGTTGAGGTCATTCTTTCTGGCAACTCTACCATGTAGGCCATTGTTGTTTAAATGATGTTGTATTGTTGTCCTGTGAACAGCTAGACCTGTGATTGCTGTTGACTAGGATGTACTAATAAGGTCTAATGCGGCATAATCACTTGGGTCTGGGCCTTGGTAATAATCTTTTTAAAAAGTAACAAAGAATAATCCAAAAGGGTTCCCAAACTTTTGCATATCATTTAGAAACAGTTGCAGGAAAGTGCCATTTTTAAAGACGTGATCGAAAGCAAACCTGAACTCTAAATGGTACAGATTCATTGCAACAGACAAACCAGGGATGCCCAAATTTCTGCAACCCACTGTAAGCTTGTCAGCTAATGTTTGCTTGTTAGTCTCTAACTACTAATGTTAAGTTAAGTCTTGAAACTTGAAACTAGCAATTTGTTTGCTTAGCTTTTGCCATAGGAGACTTGCTTTGTCAAAAGATTGGCTCTGGGCTCTGTACAGCGAGTGCCAAAGTAATGTATACAAAGCTAGATCCTAGAGTGGCGCATGAAACGTAATAATGCTAGGCGACGTGTTAGAAGCTAATTTTCAAATGATCCTCTTTACCAGTAGGTAGCTGGAGTTACTCAGTGAGTAAAATGTCTAGATGCCAAGATGGTGGAAATCTAGGCTGAGAGACATTCTGGGTAGCTGACCTGACCTAACCTGAGCTAACCTGAACCCCAAGAATGTGTTACGTTGACTTCTCACAACAAAAATGTTCACCGTAACGTTGCACCGTAACAGTACTTAATTCACTTTGCATTTCTTTCAAGTCATTCTTTTAATTTACCATTGAAACGTATGATGACATTATCAAAGCACATTGTGAATGGAGGCCCAAATGAGATAATCAGCCTTGCTGTCAGTTTCCTCATTTTATATGATTTTATCAGTTACACTGAAAAAAAATCTACTATTTTTTACATTTACATTACATTAAAGGCATTTAGCAGACGCTCTGATCCAGAGCCATGTACAATGGAGTGCAAATCAAACCCAGGGACAAGTACGTTCAGGACCCGAGAGGAAAGTACAGTTCCGAGTCCAAGCATGATCATATAGATACAGATTGAACCCTTGAAGAGGACATCAACACAACAATTCGCATACCACAGTTGGCAGCGAGAATCACCCGAGTACTACAGTAACTACACATAAGTGCTACAATAACCTATGGCATGCACAGGGCTAACCATGGTACTGATTTCTTGCTATATGGGAAGCGCCATGTACCTTAATTAGCAAAATAGTTTCAATCCCTCTCATATCAATCAGGCAGTTGGCCACCACTGGATCTTCGATTTCTAGAGCCTGGAGTACAGTGGGATATTCTGGATGTTTGACAGCTCTGGAGAGAAGCAAAAAATATATGAATAAAAATGGATTAACAGTGGTGGGTTATAACAGAGATACTTACATTAGAGATCAGCAGGAGTTCATAGAATGGATGATGCCATAACACCATGTAACGCTAACAAAGCATTTTATAACATCACTTGCATGTTCCGGCTCAGGTAACCCAGAGAAAATGAGATACCGTGTGTTGCAGACGGTCGGTCTTCTGTTGTGTTGTGTCTTGCCTTTTGTTGTTGTTTCAGTCTCTGAAGTCCTTATCTGGGTTTAAGTAGCACCCTTAATATGTCCAACTCACTTTTTTTTCCCCGACAATTTGACAAATTTCTGCAAGCATTACAGCTGGCACATTACCTATCTCTAATTAAAGTATCTCTGTTTATAATGTGCAATTCTACTTCACAGAACACCCTAGAAATCCATTATTGTTCTGAGGGCTACCATCACATTGTCTCACTTATGAGACAAATGAAATGGCAAAATTCTAATGTGAAATACACACTGCATGGGTTTTAATCTGCGACAGATTAATGACAAACATGCATTCCCTATAAAATAACATAAGGACCTATGTGGATCATTTATCAAAAATATATTTACTGTTAACCCCTGAAGAATCAATCTTTTTCCTGAACACAAGCTTGAAAATTACATACCTAAAATAAAATGGTTACTATTCTTGAACCCTCTTGACTACAGGCATAATTGTGGTGTATTGCTGAAACAAAGTTACAGAAGCTCAAACACAGTGGAAGTATTTTTCTAAAAGTTTTTCTGTTTTTGAATGGATACAGATTATTGTGGCAGTGCCTTGCGTGCTTAGAAACACAATGGAGCCACAGCCAAAATCCCCTGATGACAATATCGCCAAAAATGCATTGCTTTTTCTAAGCTATGTCTAGGCAGTTTTCCAAAAAGGAAATTTGGAGACTCCAAAAGGACACACAACTGATATTACGGGTCTTATGATGTGTAAAATACTGTATTTTGCATACTAAAGTATAAAACATCGGTCACCCTCTCCCCGATCTCTCCCTCGCCTTGTTCTGTCCTCAGACAGCAACAGGTTGAGAAGATTGCAAAAAATACAGTACAATAATCCCCATAATAATATCTTGTATACTAATATACTGATTTAGGTCCAGTATACTGAATAATAATTAAATATTTTCAAAGTATCCCTTACATGGTTAACCATTTTTAAAATGTTTATTAAAAAGTTGATGATTTGTCACATCCGTACTGTTGTCTCCACAAAAGAGGGCATTTTCAGTGACCCCATTATATACTGAAGAGCATCTAAATACATTCCCAAAATATAATTATATAGCCTGTGAAATTGTGGAATGTGTTTGACTTGTTGATGGGGGTTGGGTATTTTATTATTAGTGAAACATATACAATATAAGCTAGCAATGGCTACGATGGTTCCCCATTAAGAACATTGAAAGACACAGGATTGTTTTCTCCTTCCCTGGCTCCCCCTACTTGCCTATGACATGTTACTCATTACATCAGTGCCAGCAGAAAGATGTAGATATGCAAGCTTATCTCAGTTGTTTGAAATATACAACACCAACTAGTGGACAACTGAAATCATTATGTTGTAATTAAGGATGCGAGAGGTGCAATGCAATGTGACCCAAAATAAAATGAACTTTTTTGTTAAGCTTGATAAAGGTGAATCGATGAATCGTTAACAGCCCTAATTCTCTGAAAATGGCACATTCCTAGACTCAAACACAGGTTGTGGTATTGGAAAGGAGAGCAATGTGTCGTACTTCCCACTGATGTTGTACAAGGAGTCGGAGAATTCACTAACGATGATTTGAGGTCTCTTAAGGTTGTTGTAATGTCGGGACATGAGGCCCTGCAGGGTCTTCTCATCCTTGTAGTTATCGCAGCAGAAGGCCATCATTAGCGCCTTTAGACAGCTCTCCACTGCCACGGCCAGCGCAGGGTCATTCAGGCGGATGCAGTAGCCTGAAAAACAGGGCCCCGAAAAATAAAAAACTGTCTGTCAAATACAGACCTAGCACACAAAACTGTTCAAGGGACATTCAGTGACATGCATTAGCCAGAGAAATGGGCAGCATATTTATCCAAATCATCTGCAGTAGCCAAACCAAAAAGGCAAGACCTACTAGTATACTCATAACTTAACTTATTAAGCTGCAAATGACCCAGCAAAACTAAATTTATATTTATTAATTTAGTTATTGGGGATAATGCAATTTAACTCGGAGATGCACAAGGCTAATTTCCAACCTATGGAACACACCGATGCACCAACTGGCCCACAGCACACTGACAGATGCAAGGAGTGTCACACCACCGGCGGCTGAACAGCCTCTATATCTGGACTTACCCAATGGTCCAACGGGCTTCTTCCTGAAATGGCCCTTCCTGAAGGCCTCATCGATAGCAGCCAGCAGGTTGGGCATCTGCTCTCCGAAGCGCTTGATTCTGTCAGTCCTGCTAGCCTCCAGGCCTCTCAAAGCTCGCCGTTTGATGTCCGTGTCCTTCAACAGTTCCTTCTTTTCCAGTCTGGACCAATGGGGATGGGAGAAGTTTCAGCTAACTTGCCCACCAAAATAGGGACACACAGAATACCTGGCTGTATGTGTTTTAGAGCTCACCAGCATTAATTTGCAGACACTACAAGGGCTGTTCTTCGCTCCAAATTTCATAATCCAAACAAGATAACCAATTGTTAAACAGCTGTTATTGGCTTGTTGGGTTGCCAATGTTAATACCTTATACGACATTAAAGCCAGCAAGGAACTTTTGGAGTGTTTTTCAGCACTGGTTGCATCAGATAGTCTTCTCGCTTTCCCCAGAACCATATAACAGCCTTTGCAACAAGGCTAGTAGGTTATGGTCTTTCCATTGCAGGAAACACTGAATATGCTAGATAATGTGTTAGAATTTTGTCAGGACAATCATCATAATAGCTAACTAGGACATTTAGAATTCTTTCCATGTTCAGGGCTTGTAGACTCATCAGCATTTAAGGAAAAAACATTCCTTTTTTTAACTTGTCAGATAAACATTGCTACTGCCGTGTATAAGTTTCCTGTCACACACCGTGCAGAAGCAACAACCAGCGTCACAGAGTTTCTTGCACCAAGTGTTAAGCGGTTGCCCGTCAACACCATTTTCTTCAACCCAAGCCTATCTCCACTCAATTCACTCCCCTCTCAATTAGATTTGTGTCATCCTGAGTTTCAACACACAAGTAATTTTTCTGTCTGTAATTATTTTGCAATTGCACTTGATCCAGATGCATGTAATCAGTGACCGCACTTTTAAGACAGGAGAACACTCACTCAATTCTGTTCTGCGCCTCCTGGCATCTGGCCACCACTTGCTGGAACTGGTTGATTTGCTGGTTGAGTGTGGAGTCCTGGTGGCTCAGATCCTCCAGCTCGGCCTGCAGCCTGCAGATCCTCCCCATCCGCTCCGTGGTGTCAGCATCCCTGGACTGGCTGATACTGCGGGGAGCAAAGCCTTCTTCATCACACAGGCTAGAGCAGGGCAGGGGGAAACTCCTGGCTTCTTCAAAGTCGGACCAGGGACAGCCTTTCCACAAAGTCAGGCCCGACTTTAAACATGGTACTAATGTTCTATTAACATCGTCATTACTAGTTGGTTAGGACTCATCTAGGACATCGGAGGAGGATATATTCTTGACATCTAAGTGCGTAGCATTACCTATAGCTTCGGCATAAACAAGACCACTTTCCCCCATTTGAATCTTAAGAATGTGTTGGGAAAGAAAACCGTCAAGAATGAGCTGTGGATATGTTGCGGATCTGGAGAGGGGCAAACTTTCTGGTACAGCTTCTTTCCGTGATGATGAACGAAAAGTTATTGTTAAAAATAAGCGGAGAGTTGAAAATGCTGGGCTGTACCTGTAGGGCAACAGTTCCCACTATCAGCAGTACTGTACCTGTGCTTCAGTTCATCGATCCGCTTTGTAAGCTGCTCTTTGTCCTTCTCCAGGTCTCTCAGATTGGTCTTGATGCGATGGCAACTGGCCTACAAGATTCAAGTCAAATATTTAATCCAAGTTGGCTCATCTACCAGTGTAAAAGGACATCATCGGGAAAAAACGCTCACAGCCATTGGGCAAAACAATAAAAATACTAATATCATTCAGCAACATAGGCGAATCGGGAAAACGTGCTTACCTCCAAACAAAATGACATTTTATATTTTATATATCACTTTGTTGTACGTCGCTCTGGATAAGAGCGTCTGCCAAATGCCAATAATGTAATATAATGTAATATTTTGAATGTGGACACAAATGCAAACATTCTGACTATTATGAGTATTTGTTCTGAGCATTAAAAAAAAAAAGTGAATTTTTCAGCATCAACAGACAATTCTGTCCTGCAGTCACCTCTGAATTACTGGGTAAAAGAAAAGCAGACTGGAGTACATTATTGTCTTTACCTCAGCTGCTTTGCACGCTTTGCTGCACTCTTGGGCCTGGCTCTTTAACTGAGCGCACTGTGGCTGCAGCTGCTGCACACGCTGAGAGATGCTCTCCAGCTTGTCATGGATCTGCTTGTACATTTTCTCTGCCTCCACCACTTTACCCTGTGGGACAGAACGGTTAGAGTGTGTGAGTGTCTGATTCATTAACAGAACAAGCACAGGTTTAAATCAGACAAACGGCACAAAAGCTTGCGCATGGAATGAATTACGTAGCCAGCTAATTCCAATCGAAAAGCAAGAGTCTTAACCCAAGAATATCTCATTCATGTGGTGTAAGTTCTGTAACTTCGGTTTACTAATATTTGGAGAGAGGGTTACCTTTCAGAAGAGACCAGTATTATGCCTGTAGTCAAAAGGGTTCAAGAATAGTAACCATTTTATTTTGGGCATATCATTTTTAAGCTTGTGTCAAAAAAATGGTACTTAAAAGGTTAACCTGTGGACCAGAGACATCACAGCATGTCAAACATGGCACAGATCCAAGAGAGCAGTCTGAGCATGTCCACTTCTGTCTGTACTACAGACGGGTCACAGTGTGACCCTAGGAGCCATGTGCAAAACCTTACCTTCCACTCCTCTACTTTTTGTTCATATTTGATTGTGCCCTTCTCTTCAACAACAATTCGCTCCCTCAATGGTCTAACTTCTTTTTCCATTTCAGCGACCTTCAGAATAAAGACGTGAAAGACAACAAAATTCTATCAATAAAGGATTTCATATTACTCCGCGCAGCAATTCCCAAATGGAGTTTCAAAGGGGGCTGTTAGGCCAGATGGTGGTCGTTGTTGGGAGTGTTGAGATTTAGACATTTAGGAACCTCAACTGCCATGAGCGCTGATAAACTTTTTGTGAAGTTCTGCGTCTGCCCTCTACTATGCATTAAAGCAAAAACTTTATGGACCTACAAATCATCAGTGACGGGAAGAAACAAGTACTAGAATGAATGAGGTCACAATGGCTTAATTGATTATTAGCTTACCAGCAAAAAGTGCTTTGACAAAACTGCTAGGTATGACATTGCCTGCCAAAATACTGTCGCGCCAGTTACCATATCTGGGAGACATGGAATATTTAAATGTGCATTATAGAAATGTCTACTCCAATAATAAAGACAGTTCCACACTTTTGTGGAGGGAAAGGTATGGTAAATTTGCTTGTTTTTGGTAAACTCGCTGTTGTTCGAAGCAAGATTAGTCTAATAAAAATAAAGCCTGTCTTAGGCAAACGCAACCATTCCCCGCTGTAACACAACTTTCTATCTCAAACTTGCTGTTAGAGTGGAATCCCACTCAATATTTGAATAAGTAGAGAAAAGTCCCACTTTTCCCTGTTCTGTCTCAAATGTTTTCACCAATTATGCAGCCAATACTGTCTTACTGTAGATACATATGAGAAAAGATAGATACACTGAACAGCAAGGCACAATGCCCTACCAAAGCCCATGCCATCTGGTGTTGGAGCGCCTCTAGTTTGGAATGCATCTCATCCAGGGATGCCAGACTTTTATACTTGTCTTTTTTTTCCAGATACTTGTGTTTCAAATCTTCCAAGCACTGAAATACAGAATTCAGAACATGTCTATTATTATGAAATGCCCAACCTGCCAGACCCCACCAGAACAAGCAAGAGGCAGACAGACTACTAAAAAGATAAATAGTTAACTGCTGGAAAATGATCAATTATCTGTCTTTCCACCATTTGTTTATATATACAATGCGCTCCATAATGTTTGGGACAAAGACAAGTTATGGCTTGATTTGCCTCTGATTTGGGGGACTATGCATACTGCTATAATTTCTTCAACCAAAAAACCTAAAAATTCCCTTTTTTTAAATCAGCACTCAAACTAAGAACTGGTTGTGAATTGGTTGTATTAAAGACAGAAATAGATAAAAATATCAAATTTTTTAATGGTTTCATTCAACAAATTACACTCTTAGGTAATACAGTAAAATAAAGTTTCTAGGAAAAGGAAAAAGCAAGTACCTCTTCATGCTTCTCAATATTATTCTTGGTGGCAGCCTTTGTCGTCATAATGTAGGTGTAATCGTCTTTCATTTGCTCCAGCTGCGTTGCTTTCATGAAAAACTACACACACAAAAAACGAATTAAAGGGCTTAATTATATGAACTACATAAACATGGAATATTTCCAAAAAGAGAGAATTCCATTCCTTCCATTCCATTTCATTCATTCACATGCATTCCATTAATTTCCTATCGGATCAAACAGAACCTTGAATCAAACTTTCAAATGAGGCTTTGCAGATCAAATATGAAGCAATGGCAATGCTTATATCTCAACTCAAATGTTTTCATAAACGTACTGTTTCATAAACGGATTGTTTAGGAGGAATTGGATAAAGTAATTGAATCCCATTGGCCATCTATCCAAGGGAACCCACCGACAATACTGTATATATTGCATTTAATGGACTTGTTCATTTAGGGGTTTTCTGAAGTTCGAAGTGTTCATTGAATACAGTGTGGTATACTCATACAAGCCCTTCATATGAAAAAAGTATGAATAAGAATATAAAAATTATCTTGCACGAGCCGCACAATATTTCCAAAAAGGGAAAAACGGGGACACAATCAGATACTGCCAGCAGTTTGTTATTTTATGTGCCAATGTTATAACTGCCATGTCATGATATTACTCATAACATGGCCAAACAAATCATTGTATCAATCAAGACTATACTCACCTTGTATTTATCTCCTTCCCCTTTAGAGTGCAAAAAATGCTTGCTCATTTCTTGAGTCAATATGGAAACCGGGTTATCCACCTGTGTATGCAAGTAATGAATTACTGAGAATGATAAGGAATTAGTCGGTCACTCTCCACTCAAAAGCAGTAAGAATTCTAGGCTATTTTTACAGGCTGATTCCCTCATTGCATTACCTTACAACGTAACTTTGTTGTGAAGTCAATAGGTTATCATAACCATTATCAGGGCGTATGAGGCATCATAGAGGATGATGCCCCCTCTGTTCTTAATGTCCTTGTTCTCACATGGTATTTGGGAGTTCCATAATGTGATTATAATGTTAATAATGTGATATCCTTCTGGCAAAATGAAATTAGGTTTTTTCCATTGCTCAGAAAGTATTTTTTGTGTTTTTGCAGTTGTGTGTGGCTTGGATCAGGTTGCCAATGAAGGCACCTGCAGGCTGCAGATAAAAATTTTATATTACTGAAATTCAGGAAAGCATCTCCCCATCACTTTCATTTAATATTGAAGACACAAACATGTACAATAACATCCAAGGGCCCCATTGGACAGTTAAGACAAACTGAATTTGACCTACAGTATTGACTTCGCCAACTAATCAGTTGTCAGCATAACCAATGTAATCAACGCACTGATGGATAAATATAGTCTTCCTCATTGTACCTCGAGTACCCCAATGCAGAACACACCCGATTACAAACACCAGCCAGTAATAAAGCCATCATACCTGAATGTTGAAATGATCAAGAATTGAAACAAGCTCCTCCTTTTTTGTGGACACAAGCTGACCTACAATTCAAAACAGACTTTCAGGGCTGTTCTCATTTTGGTTATTCAAAAAGATGTTTTAAGCATCTGTACAATATACATGAAACCATAACCCATATGAATAACAAAGCCTTTATATTGAATATTGATATCAGGCCTTTGTTAGTTTGTTAGTATTGCCCTTGCCAGAACAACAGCAGAAATTACCCGTTTTGCTTTTAAGCTTGTATGTTCTCAACCCTTCACTGGAAATCCTCAGATCCACAATAATGGATGGTCCAAACACCTCAAACTTATAAGCCTCCCGCCCTTGGTTGCGCAATGTGATGGACACATCTGCTGAGCTGTTTACACAGAAAAGCAGAAATCAGAAGGCAACCTCTTCATCAGTGGCAAGAATGTGAAGGGTTGAAATCAACAATGAAGTTATATTACAGGCTTGGCCAAAACATTTAATTCAGACTCATTTCACGCCCTTACAATGTGCTAGCAAAAGGTCAATTCCAGATTCCATAAGTTCCAGATTCTTTCATATAAATATAAAGTGCTCTGCGGTATCTGCAACAGCTAACTAACCCAGCATTTACTTTCAGTCAAGGCACATTGGCCAAACCGCTAGCTGATAAAAATGTGAATGTCATCACAAAAAGTGAGAGCACAGTTGAGTTACCTTTCCCCTTCCTTCACAAATCCTTTAACAGAGATACCCCTGTTTGTTGTTGTTGCTTTTCCACCCAGTCCAACGATGAGGGCTGTAAGGATTGCGCTCTTTCCACCTGGTATGCAAAGATAGCAGATTAAAATCCCAAACAGGACACTGCCACTATGATTTTAAGAAGGTAATCCTGAATTGATTCAATAAAATATTAAGCAGCACATATGGTTAATAAATGAAATGTGTTATGGTATCAAATCAATGTGAGAATGGACCAATCACAAGGGATGGTCAAGGTGACAAATGCAGGAATTACAAAAAAATACAGTGGTGGTCAAAAAGCCCTTTACAATTAATATCAATGTGAACAGAAGCAAACTTGACCTCTGAATGGTACAACGTTACACAAGACATTTCTTCACATTTTAAAGCAAAGTTACTTTTTTTTGTTTCAAAATAATTTTTTAAAAACATTGTGCAAAAGTTAGGGAACCCTGTCAGTCAGCACTTTATAACTCCTCTCTGAGAAAATATAACAGCTTTTAAATGCTTCCTGTAGCCAGCTAAGAGTCTTTCAATTCTCGCTTTTTGCATTTTCCTTCATTTTCCTAGGCAGAACACCACTAATTAATTTGATTTTGATTTGATTTTTATTTTTCTCGAACCATAAACAAGACATCATGAAAAACACAATTTGTAATATCACCAAATACATTAAGATAAAAAACATTCAAGTAAAATAAAACAAAAAATAAAACAATAAGTTCGAGAAGGGACAGGATGAAGCCAAGGCTTATCTTGTCCTGCCCCCTCTATGACAAGTTTATATTAGAAAAAGTAGTAAAAGTCAAAATGAATCAAGTAATTACTTCACTAATCACTAGTTACTTCAGAATAAAAGGTTCAGCCCCGGAATTATACACACCTGACTCATTGAAATCCTAATGAGTAAATCACCTGGGCCTTGATAATAATCTTTTTTAAAAAGTAACAAAGAATTATCCCAAAAAAAAATTTCTATTTAAATTTAAAGCAATCTTGCTTATAAATTTCCAGAAAGGTCTCATGTTTAACCCTGTACCACTTAAGAGTTCAGGTGTGCTTTCAATCAAAGAGATTCTTTGTAACAGACATACCAGGGGTGCCCAAAATTTTGCACCCCACTGTAGTGTCGCTTTTCAGTTATTGGTAAGACGACACAACACAATTTTGGACCGCATTGACACAGACTTTATTGAGATTTCAAATAATACCAGGGCTGGATTTGGATTTGAGGGCCAGAGTTGGGTTGTTACATCATCTCCAAATCTGTATCGTCAAAGACACGTTCCTGCATGCCGTCCATACACTTCACACAATACAGGGTACACAGTCAAAAGCTTTCCCTTCTGCTTTACCAAGCCACCTGTTATTCTCACCGAAATTAGCACTGTCAGGCACGTTGAAATGAAAATGGCCAGGCAAAACGGAACAATAACCAAATCAATTACGAATATTTCTAAACAACTGATTGCAATATGATGCAAGCACATAATAGTAATATTATGCACATTAATTAATATAAAGTTTGATGATTTCAGCAAATAATTTTAATTAAAATTAAAACAACTCTTACAGCTTTGTCGCAACTTATGTTTGTGTTTGCATGACATGAATATCGTACTATTACAGCTAAAAATTGAGGACTTGGTCGGCAAGAAGAACACAACCCTGCAGTTTGTGCTGTGTCTAAATCTTATCAGCCACCCGCCATATATCAAAATACATGGGATCTTTTCTTACATGCAGTACCAAAAAAAGATCTAACAACATGCAAAGTCCAGCGGTCTGAGAGAAGTGGCGACTTATACGTGATGTTAATGTTTCCAATACAGTAATGTGAATGAGATTTGGCATCG
Source organism: Conger conger (assembly GCF_963514075.1). Lineage (NCBI taxonomy): Eukaryota > Metazoa > Chordata > Actinopteri > Anguilliformes > Congridae > Conger > Conger conger. The sequence continues at coordinate 36,295,976 of NC_083764.1, forward strand.
ACAGCCAAATCTCAATGTGACTTTGTAAATCTCATGCAAATAATCGGTAGACTGTCGCTATCTTGGGGCCACACGTGTGTCAGCCCAGGGCCTCCAAACCCCTTAATGCGGGCCTGCCTACAGAAATGGAGATAGGGCAAGTCATGTAGTCAAGCTAATTACTGCAATCATTGTTAGCCCATATCTTCCTGATTAACAATCCAAGACAAGTGTAATTTTGGTTCCAGAGGTTTCTTAGAAGGCCAAATCAACATTCCAAATCTCATGTTTATGCAGTCCAAAAGTGTGTTGAACCCAAGAGTTGATTAAATTGCTAAGCCACTGTCAAAAAAATTAATTAACTTACTTCCATTGTTTCCAATAACAAAGTTGACATTGTCTCCAAAAGGAAAAGGCCCCAACAAAGAGTGGCACATGAAGTTTTTCAGGAAAATGCTTTCAACTAACCCCACTTCTCCGGTGGTCTGAAACGAAGGAAAATAGAAGCTTAGTGCACTCCTTCACCACTCACAGAGACACGCACACACATACACTCCGTGATCACTTTATTAGGTAGACCTGTACACCAGCTTAACACAAATATTTAATCAGCCAATCACATGGCAGCAACTAAATGCATAAAATCATGCAGATGTGGTCAAGAGGTTCAGCTGTTTTTCAGACCAAATGTCAGAATAGGGAAGAAATATGATCTAAGTGACTTTGACTGTGGAATGATTGTTGGTGCCAGGCTGGTTTGAGTATCTCAGAAACAGCTGATTTCCTGGGATTCTCACGCACAGTAGTCTCTAGAGTTTGCTGAGAATAGTGCAAAAAAACTAAAAACTAAAAACGGCCGGGCAGAAACGCCTTCTTAATGAGAGAGGTCAGACAAGAAGGGCCAGTCGAAGATGACAGTAACACAAATAACCAACAGTTACGCAATTACAACAGTAGTATGCAGAAGAGCATCTCTAAACACACAATGCGTGAAACCTGTAAGTGGATAGGTTACAGCAGCAGAAGATTTAATAAGTCTAAAAAATAATAAATCCAATAAAGTCTGTTCACTGGGTGTATACAGGTGCAACAAAGAACTATCACACTACTCAGTAGGCTTAGTTATTGTAGGTAGTTACATGCTGTAGCAGATAATTCTAATGTACCTTTACTGAAGGGGCAGTCGGGAGGGTAGCTTGACTTGGTCCAACTATGTCCTCCTCATCATCCTCCACTTGTTCAGACCTGGCTCTTTTGTTATTGCTCTCATCTGAGGACCTATGTTTCCTTTTAGACATCTCTTAATACTGAAACGACACCATTTATTTAAGACGGGTTAGTTCATTTTCGAATATGTCATTAAACTCACTTACCAACACACATCCTGCTTAGTTAGAATAAATATAGCTAAACAAAAAAAACAAAAAAAATTAAGTGTAAAATTCATTCTTATCGAACGAATCCCTCACTTGTTTACATTCTGGACAGATGTGACAGCAAAATTAATCCATCTCCGTTTCCGTCGCTGCACTTTATACACAAGCAATGCTGGAAGCGCTATCCTATCTTCCCTGTGTAACGTAAGTTTACATGCTGAGCAAAATTTTTACTATTGCTAACTTCAGTTCAACTTGACTAACACGTTTCTACGCTTGTGGCATACATTCAGTTCTGTGCTTGTAGGTCAGACACTCTTCATAGTAAGAAGATAGGATAGCATGGATTCTGCTCAGTAAGAAGTTATGACAACATGACTTGCAAAACAACCAGCTACCCTCACTGGCCAAAACGTAAGAGCAACAATTACTAACTAACGTTAGCTCTAGATATTAACAGGTTCATGTCAACTAGCTAGCAATCCAACAATCCAAAATCATACCAGCACCAACATACTTCTTTAAGGGCAAATCAAATAGTTTGTTAACTTCAAGTGTAACATTAGCTAATCGATATGGTGACTTGTGCAACATGATTAACGTTTAACTTCATGATTATCGATAGATTGCTAGGTATCTATGTAACTAACTAACTAGCTACAGTTAACGGGTTAGTATCGTGCTACAGACTGTAAGTTAATCAAGCATCATTACCTAGCTAGCTAGCTACGTTAACTGATGGCTTCAAACACAAACCGAAACCGAAACCCAGTCACTTGACAAGGTGACAGGCAGACAACTTTCCTGAAAACTACGACAGCCAGTCTTTTGGTTCTAACAATGAACAGCTAACCGTTAACTGTAATAATCTTAATATTATTCATTAAAAACGGATATCGTCTATATACGAGTTAATAACTAGTCAACAATAGCTTCCCCACCACACTGTCACTGGGGTGCGCCTTTTACCTTGTCATTATGTACGATATGCTGAGACAGATCGGAAGTTTTAATGAAGAGAAATAATTACACTTTACACGCACAAATATACCAAAGCTGATCTGGAAGTATTTTTATTTTTTTTATTCCTCATGAAAGTTCGAAATATCGTAACTAACTTGGTGTTCGGAACACCATGAGTTTACATCAGCTCATCAGACTAGCAAGCTGATTACGGTGTGTTTAGCTACGAACTTTACTTGTTGGTTAAAATAGCTAGCTGGAGTAGCTAGCTAGCTAGCCATGCAATACTTTCAAACGGTTGTTAGCTTGTCTAATTCACGATGAACCTACACAAAAACCAAAATAAAAAGTTGCTTGCCGTGTTACGTTTTCCGAAGCACTGCCGCTGTCTGCAACAATCGCCTGTACACCATGGACGGTAGAGCTCGCGGGTCACTTCAAAATAGGGGTTGCTCGTGAGCTGCTGGGTTCATGATGGAGTTCACTCTAAAGGCGGGAGAGGATAGACACACCATAGAGAGTTCTGTTACATGAATGCAACGCCGGAAGATTTTTGACGTAACAATTCGGATACGGAAGTGTTCGCTGGAAGAAGCGCTCATTTTGAATTTTGTTGCGGCTTTTCCACAAACAATCAACAACGAAGATTCTAAGTGGCAAGCCTGTGTAATCTTTAACTGTAAGTAAACGTTGCTAGATGCGTGGCAAAAGTGAATTGGATAGCTTGCATCTTATATTTACCGTTTGAAAATTCAGCAAAGAAAACATGGTTGTTGTTTTATAATCTTAGCTACGTTACCATAAAGCACCCTGTACTAACGCTACACACGTGCATTTTAATGTTGCAGTTTAAATTTCATCCATGAAAAATATAGTATCTACAGTACGTTTAATAACTATCTAAACTAATGTAGGTTCATTTAAATGTTAGGTAACGCAACAGCAGGAAACATGATTGCTAGCATATGTACAGCAACCCTTAATCTAAATTTAACTTGTTGTAATTAATGTACAAATGAGGATACATGCCATGTCATGAATGTTGCATGAGTTCGATTCATATCCTGGACTCCTTCAGCCTAAAGAATGGGTGTTCATGAGTTGTGGTCTATCCTGGAACCTGTTCGGGAGTCCGTTCCTCTGTACCACCTCACCGGTAAAACCCTGGCTGTGGATTTGAGCCTGTGGGTCTGCGAGGCCCAGTTTGTAAAAGAAATGATGGGGAGAGTCGTCAAACCTCACCTGCGGTGAGTTCTCTAATGCACAGCAGTCAAGCCACACTCCTTTCATGCATAACGCACTGAGAATAAGCCTAGACATTTCTGCTATTATAATCTGAGTTGAATAGGACAATATCAGATTTACTACCTCTAATTAATAGCTGGATGCATGCTATCCTTACAACAGCAATATTCTGTACTTTTTCTTCAGGAATCTGTTTTTCAGGGTCTCGGCTCTTACACAAATGGGCATTAAGCTGATTTTTGTAATGGAAGGAGAAGCACCCAAAATGAAGGCTGAGACAATGTGTAAGAGAAGTCAATTAAGATGTGGACCCTCCAAGAAAGCCGCGCCCAAAACAACAAAAACTGGCAGATCGCACTTTAAGGCTGTCCTTAAAGAGGTTAGAGTACAACTTTCAAGGTCATTATTACTGCACTCACTTGTTGGGTTGAGTCCTCCGTGCTGCCATGAAGTTTAATGAAAGATCATTTCTGCCTGTAGTGCGCAGGGATGCTGGACTGCCTGGGTATTCCATGGGTCACTGCTGCAGGAGAGGCTGAAGCGATGTGTGCCTACCTGGATTCTCTTGGCCTTGTTGATGGATGTATCACCAATGATGGGGATTCCTTTCTTTACGGAGCCCAAACAGTTTACAAAAACTTCAATATGACCACAAAGGTAATCTTACTGATTTCATATTTGACACTTGACTAAGGTTCCCTTCCCTGTGTTTCGAATTGTATTATTTCACCTTGAGGTAGAAGTAGCATTGCTTTCATAGAGCACTGCAAGGCTCTGTGTGCCAATTAGTATTGAGGTCAGTTTAATATTAATCTCAAGGTGAATTATTAACAATGTTTGTGCTGTTAAGTTTTTATTCTGCAGCAGTATCAATTTTACAACGGCTTGTCGTGTCATTTTTAATTTAGTCTATTATACGCCAATTTTTGTTCTTTGTGCTCTGGTTTGTTTTTCTGTGTCATGTGATGCCACCTACTGTATTAAGTCACTCTCAATTGGTCAGCCTTTTATTTTTGTTATTAATTGAATACTTTATTATTATTCTTATTATTACACCATCTAGGACCTTTGGTTTCCATTGCATTTTAGACACTTTCAATCTATACAGCTGTATTTTAATGTGTTTGATAACTTATATTTTAGTTAGTTATAATTTAAATCAATGGAATATAGCTTTGTTCTTTTTTCCTTTCTTTTTCAACAACATGTTTTAACATTTTGGAACCCATATCGCTCTCATAATTAAATTTTTGTGTGTTTTGTAACTAATGCCCAATTTGCTATTGCACAGATTTGCCATGTACCATGTCTGATTTCAGGATCCCCAAGTCGATTGCTATCGGATGGCAGAAATTCAATCTGAGCTTCATCTGACACGAGAAACTCTTGTGGCTTTTGCAATACTGCTTGGTTGTGACTATCTTCCCAAGGTAGGATGCAGAACTGTGACAATTTTATGTTTACTGGAATATTGGTATGAATATAAAATGTTTCACTCTACCTTCTCTCATTATTATTTCACTCCACTTCTATTTGTTTGTTTCTCCTTTTCAGGGTGTACCAGGCGTTGGGAAAGAACAAACGCTGAAACTGATAAAGACGTTACAAGGTCAGACACTCCTCCAGAAGTAAGAAGAGGTCTCCCAAATTATAACTACTGCTCCATGTATATTTCAAAGAAAAGAACACCCTCCTATGTTAGCATATTGCTCTGTTTTTTTGCAAAGAGAACACACTACTGACATACAGATTTCCCTCTTGTGGTTCTAGGTTCACTCAGTGGCAGAGTGAGGGGCAGGATATGCAGAATCCAACAGTGAAAAAGGTCACTCATTGCCTTGTGTGTCACCACCCTGGTGAGTTTGCCCCAATAACCCAGATTTCTCACTCATAAAAGCTGTTCAATTTGGTGACTGAGGCCAGTTCCAGACAATTTCCCAACATGTATCGGTTTTGAAAATTATTTTTTGTTCTCTTTTGAACATATTTTGTTGTTAAATAAAGCAAAATCTTGTACCAAATGTAATAGTTTTCACACTTTTTATTAGGTCTGAGCCCGTCACACACAACTGTAATCCTGGGCTTATCCCAAACACATTTCACAAATGTGTTTCAAGCATCTGTCTTCAGCCAGCTGGAACATCCATCTTAAAGCAAAGTGTCTGGACTTTGTAAATGAAATGCCTAATCACCCATTGGTCTATGGAAAGATGGAAAAGGTGTCCGGTGTCCGGTACTGGGTTTTCAGAAATTGCTCTTTCAAAGCTGTTTCATGCTGTTTTGTTGTGTTCACTTTTATTGTTGCCACTCACATGTGTTGCCCCCCCATTAAATGCTCCTTGAAGCAGGCTTGTGTTAAGCTGAGTTTAGTGTTTACTAGTGTTTCCCATCTCACAGGCTCAGCTAAGACTCATGAGCGCAGTGGCTGCGCTCTGTGTGGTAGCCAACATTTTTGTCAGCCCCGGGACTATGATTACTCCTGTCCCTGTGCTTGGCATCAGACAGAACAGGCACGGCAGGCTAGCTCCGCTGAAGCCAGCATTAAAAGGTGAGCTGTCCCCCAAAGTGCAAAGAATATATTTTCATTTTTGGCCGCACCGGCAGTTGGGAAGCAAAGTATATCTTTCATTCTTCTGTCAACCTTATCCTGTCTTATCTCCCAACAGGAAAACTTTAGCAAGTGAATGGTTCCCTTTCAAAGAGGTACTTGTCTGTAGGATTGAAATTATGCCAATAAGAAACCATACCATTAGCGAAATGGAGGTTTCATGCACGCCTTGTTTTCCAGATAATTGATGAATTCTTGGTGAACAAAAACAGACGCATTCAGAATGTCGCAACACGGAAACCAAACCTCTTGTTGATGCAGGTACTTCAGCCTCTACGTGCATCTGTATATTAATTGCTTAATTGTTAGACTGTGACTTCATTCTTACATCATAACAAAGTTTTAAAATACTTTAATTCCTTTCTATTCCAGTGAACACTGCATTAGAGCAATTTTATATTCTTTTTTGTATCCTTTGAAAACAAAAATAATTAATTTTATTTAATCCTTTAGAACTTTGCTTTAGACAAAATGGAGTGGCCAAAATCTTATACAAGTGAGAAGGTGCTGGTGCTAATGACTTACACAGAAATGATGAACAGAAAATGTGGAAGAGGAAACACAACACAGATACAGCCCATACGGTACGAAACCACAGCCTGTACCTTACGTTTTCCTGTTAGAGCTGATCTGTCCAGCATTGAAAAAGACTTTCTTTTATTGAGATAATAAAGTTGCTTTTTTTCCTACAACAGGATATTCAAGCCTCGTGTAAGGAGTGGAATTGCTTGCTTTGAAGTAATCTGGGAAAAACCAGGTCAGTAACCTAAAGATTTCTTCCGGCCTTGATAAATGGTCTTTCTTTTCCTTTCAAATGAAAGGTCAGGTCATGTTCACTTGAATGAGTGTTCCGACTTAAACACTTAACCATCATTACCAATTTTGTATGATCACAACACAAGAGGTTAAAGTAGCACTGGAGCCATAAGTTAAATATATGAATAGCTGGATATATGCTTCTTTATACTGGGTGTCCTTGCATCCTGAAGCAGAGGATTACATGAAACACCCACCCATAACAGACATGTCATTGGTGCAATATCCAAATGCCCTTTGCATCTCTAATATGCTCTGAGAAGGCCTGTCCTAGAAAGTGTAAAAGGTCCTACACAATGTTACCGTCTGTTACACCAACTCATCGACCACTGACAGCTCTGCCATCCGTCTGATGTATGGGAATGATGGTAATAAATGAAATCATCAGGGTCGTAAACTCAACATTCAAATTTCAAACCCACAAGTTGTTTTCCAAAGCCTACGGACTGTCACGGCCACCAGTACTAAAATTGAATGTGTCTGCGGTGCGACCACCTGTCTCAAAAGGGCCGTGCATCTCTTTTTATGCCAATGGACCAGACTTCTGAAGCGTATTCCTTCAGGAGGCTGAAGATGGTATCCATGTGGCCTGTTTGAGTCTCATTGTGAGGTTCAATGTGTGTGTGTGTGGGCGAGGGGGCTTGGTGAAGGGGGGGTTGGGTGTCCAGAAGGAGGTGCGAAGTCAGCTTCCTCTCCACACTGGGGAAACTGTCAAACTGCTCTAACACCCCTTTCTCTCTCTACTAACACCCAGTTTCACACAGCTGATTATAGTTCAGTTCAGTTCTACTCACAGATATCTGTGATAGCTGGGATCATCTGTTCAATTCAGAAGTCCTGACATGCAAAGAGTGCATTTAATTATTTTTCGACAAGGGTAGCTGATGAGTGTGCCTTCTTTTCAGAGAGACTTTTATTTAGGTGATTGTGGTCAGAACCCTACAGTTAATTGCAATGGTTTTTCTATAAGATAACTGTGTGCATTTCTCTAAGTGACCAAATAAATAATTCTGCTCAAATCACCTTATACTACTGGTAATCCTTTTTGACATGCTACCGGAATTCTGCTCCTGTAGATCACTACGTGTACGGAGATGATCATCCAGAGGAATGCCTGGACACGGTGAGAACAGTGGAGGAGGAGGCCCTTTTTCAGACCGCGTACCCAGACCTTGTGGACCGCTTCCTGAAAGAGAGGGAAGAGGCTAAGGAGAACAAGCTCAAACGTATGTTTCTAACACTTGCTGCAGCTAACACCCAGCAGGTTTTTGCAAGCACCATTAAACCTCTCTAGGTGGTTTTGGATCAAAGGCCCCCCTTGATTTGCGACATTTTCAGTTTAGTACCTTCACACCTGAAACTGTATGTCTGCCAGTGAAGTTGCTCACTTGAAAGGCTTTGATTAACAGGATGTGACATATACATTATAGCGCCAGTCAGCATAAGCCCATTTCATCTTTCACGTTGTTACAAATTTTTGAATTTTGGCACAGATATCAAACTTGGGCATCCTGAAGGTCCAGGGTTTCTCCTGTTTTTTAGTGCGTTTCAGCAATTAAGTGCTTTATTTAAGTCACTAAGTGCCTAGATTCCATGCACCTTCATTAAGGCCAAAAACCTGTATAGACAGCTTCCCTCCAGGACTGGAGTTTGAAACCCCTAATTTAGGAATAGCTGACTCATTCATTCAGGGAGTGGTGTGGCTTTAAAATAGTTATAGTGCTTCATGTTTGGCAGTTCATGTTTGTCCTTTGCCTAGGCTTGACCATCAGAAAACTTGTTTGTTTTTCCCTCACAGCAAAGAAATGGAACAAAACGAAAGACAAGGAATCCAACATTGGACCTGATGATGTTTCTGATCTCCTCTCCCGAATGACGATACACAGTTCCTCCACTGACAAAGCAGGAACATCTGGCTCTGACACAATTGCGACAGCTGACCGCAAAAATGCCCAGGAGTTGCCAAGGTGTCCAGAGTCCTCTGACCAGCAGAGAAAGGGTAGCAAAGATCATGACGACATGGCTGCACCTCAGGGGATATTTATGAAAGTGGTAGAGCCCAGCCCATCTCCTGTATCCTCTGAGAAGGTGTCAGCAAATGCCCTCTCGCCCTCAGTTTCTGCTGTGATTGAGGCGATGCACTTGAGTGATATCGACTGGGATGGCATGTCTTTCAGCTCCTCTCCGTCTCCACAAGTAAACACTGAGCGTCCTTTACCACCAACTGACATTGACCTCCTCACTCCTGTCAAAGGCCTAAGCGGCACTGCAGAGAAGAAATGTACATCCTCCGACACAGGAGAGTCAGCTGGTCTTGAGGTTTCAGTTTTGAATACTGCAAGAGCACCCGAATCACCGGCTGCTGTAAAACTGTCAAAGATTCCTCTGAGGGAGAGAGTCCTTGCAAGAAACGCCATTAAGTCGAGCGGCAATCATACTGACATAGCGACGGCACAAACATACCCATCTACGAATCCACCTGATTGCACAGTTTTCAGGCCTGTACTTCCAAGTGCACCCTCTAAAGACAGAGGTGTTGTCACACACTTAGGACAGCAACAGTTCCATCTCAAAAAAACATTGACTAGTGATTCTAAGAATCGTGCCAGAGTGAAACATTCAGAAAATCCTGTGATAAAGATGGCTAAAAAGCAAAATGAAAAAGGCTCTGTAGGTACCAAACCTCTGTCACAGCACAAGTTTGTAAAAGCAAGCCGTGATCATGCTGCTTTGCCCCAGCGAAGCCACAGTGACTCAAGTGTTGGGACAGGCCATAAAAGCAGAGCTCAGGCTGTAAAGAAGAGTGTCTGTGTTAGCGTGTGTTCATCCAGTGAAAACAGCGATGCAGAGAACAGACCGGTACGGGAGCAGAGGAGGACGGTCAAGTCTAAAGCCAGGAAGCGGTGTCCATACCTCTTTGATTACAGTCTGAAATCAACCAAAGTGATGGGGCTTCATGCCACTGTAGGGGCTGGCTCAAATACTGTAGACCATGAACCACAGGCTTTGTGCTCAGACCATGGAAAGAGTGGGTGTGCACCAACCATAGAGAGAAAATTGGAGGCAGCTGATGATGGGGATATTTTTATTGAAAACTCTGCTTGGAGTGAAGTGAGCATGGCCAAAGGAGAGGACTCTGTCATTTCTATTGATAGCCCGTTGCCGCTAGCAGAAAGACTTAAACTTAAGTTCAAGTAAAACTCATTATCAAAATGCATGTTTTCCACTCCAAGATTACCAAATGTTAAGAGAATCTTAACTGTATTTTATTTACTAATGTACTTTAATGATTGTATGTCTGTTTCATGTTTTTTTGGATGACAATTGTCCATAATTTCTAAATTCATAATTGACAATGCATTTAGTGTATAGCACCCTTTGATTGTTTGCATTGATTCCAGCACAAAGTATTTTACAGTAGACGAAGCACAAGTAAAATAACACAAAAAGGCTGATAAACGTAAAAGGCTGGAAATTTCATAATCAGATCCCCATTTGCGTTCATATAAATTAAGAATAATTGTATTTCAAGGTAATCCTACAAACCCTGCATTAAATAGCAAAAAACATGTTTTTCCATTTACTTAACTGAAAGCCAGTGCATTCAAATCTACAGGATCAGCTATTCTTTACATAAATAACTAATGGTATGTATCTGGAAGTGAGGGGTATAGGCATATATCGAAGTACGAATCCATTATTACAACATTAGTTTATTAATAGAACTACAGATCCACTTCTATATTCGAGGTACTGTGTATGGATTTTCAGATTTGTTTTTACTATGTTTGTAAATTTTAAAAATACAAATGACATTACCTATTTTGATTTGAAGACTGCTGCAACGTGTTTACCCATGTACATTTGACTATTATTGTAGCCTCAACTTAATTCTTCAGAACTGAAATGCATTAAAATGTTTATCATGAAAAAATAACCCTGAATCGATCCGTGTTCGTCCGTTACTGTATTAACTCGCGACTGCTTAAGATACATGTGGTTTGTTATATCATTATTGGAGCAATTACATCTGTAGAGCGGAAGATAGAATTCGCAACACCGACCTGTCAGAGTTAAGTGTTGAGGTTATAGCTAGCCCGTGTTGGAATTCCTTCATCAACGGTGAGGCAATACACACCTCGGACATGAAAGAGCTGCCTTTTACCTTTATCTGTGACGTCCCTTTAAAGAACAAATGAACCGATGTTGATATGTGAAGCATTAAAAGAACTATAATTGTACATTCGGATTCCATATTCTCAATTCTTATATCCGACAAAGTAATCGATATAAGAACCTGGGCCCTATTTCTATGGCCTTATAGGTCATTAGGCCGATTCAATTCTTCATGTTTTGGGATAAAGTCAGGACGTTAGGTTTCATAAAGGGATTAGACAGGCTTATTGCTGGGACTTAAGCACAAACCTGCAGAACCCCAGGTTTAAGGTTAAGTTAGGAGGATAACATGTAGGCCTATGTAGCCTATAAACCTATCTTTGAAATAAGAGCATATAGAAGGAAACGTGTTTTTTCAGAACGACAAGACGTTTAAAGACGGAGTACATCCGAAGTGAACATTGCAAAGCAAACCCTGCAGAGACTGTATTGCGCTCTCGCATTGGCACATTTTATAGCCTACATTCTCTTGGCGACGCCGAAACTATAATAAACGTTATTTGTCCACTCGTTTCATACACAATGTACAGTACATAATCACTAACAAATATTTCCATAGCGTTCCCAAATTTCGATAATGCCACCGCACTGAAACAATGAATTATATTATTTTTCATCTTACCAGCGCATGGGAAGTCATGAGATTTATATTATTCTAAGTCTCATTGTGCTGGCATTTTTAGGAAGTAAGTAAATCAAAGTCTAATTACGAATTTACTGCAAATAGGGCTATCAGTTCTTCTTTCATTTTGGCCGCTCAGGCTATGTTTGATTTGCGAGTAAAAGACAACATACATTATGAGAGTTAGAGATATATTACTTCGTACCGAGCCCCCGAATAATATATATATATATATATATATATATATATATATATATATATATATATATATATATATTATTTTTCATCTTGTGCGCCCAAGATAAAAAAAAAAAAAGAATTTTGAGAACTTCCTTGGCTCCTTAGCCTACTTTCGATTCAGTGCTAAATTCACTAGTCAAATCATAGTTCACAAATGGATGAGGAAGGAATCTGTGGGAAGTGTTCAGAAAGTGCTGGGATATCAATAATAATAATAATCACTATTGTTGTTGTTGTTGTTGTTATCGTTATTATTGTATTTATTATTTAATTTTGTAGCTATTCTAGCATTCAGTTCTTGATAGGCTACTGTCCTTAGAGTTTTGGTCCCCCTATAGGCTAAATATTAAATGTTACACATTTTTTCTTGTTTATTTGCCACAGTGTTAAATAAACTAATAATTAGGCTATGTAACATTTTTAAAAAACACAAGTGAAGACTAATGAATCCACGATTTACTGATGAGTAGCTGTGATATCATGTCCCAGTGGAATCCAATCCTTTTAAAATTTCAGAGAATAAAAAGAAAAAGTGTCCACTCATTTTGTGTTCTTTAATAATCAAAGTTGTCTTAGTCTGTTTACTTAGTCCAATATTTCGATTAGACAATGGCACACGAGACCTATTCTGTTGATAATTAGCTACATGTAAAAAGGCCAGGTGTACTGAAAGACTTTATTTTCTTCATTAGTCTGTTCACATCAAACTGATAATTGTGGTCATGCCGGCTTAAAAAGCTATTCCCTCAAAAGCGAACGTAATTATTTTTCTTTCTGTTACACATTAGCCATGTATTTAAAGCTATTCACGTATCGGTGACAACGAACACGGTCTTTCGGGAATGCTGGATCTTAGCACTTGATTTTGCTTTGAACTTTCCCCTGAGCTGTGAAATCGTAAACTGTTACAGCGCTCCGCCCGTATAAAGCGTTGCACCAGTGTAAACAGCTCTGTAGAGCGCTTCGATCAGATCAACGGAATACTTAATTCTGGGGATGGCGAAACTCACTGGGGATATCGTTAATTTCGATGGTAACATTGACATGCTAGTCACAAAGATCCTGACAAACTGGGACTGTTGGACACAAAATAAATCTTTTGAAGGCTGTCAAGATTCGTCTCAATGTGCGTCTCCAGAGTCGTCGTTTGATTCGATGTGCTCTTCGCCAGAGATGCCAACAAACACGAGTGGGTGCCCGGATTTCGCATGCGCCTCACAGAAGCCGTCCAAGCCAAAGATGTCCACCAAGCGACGCGTGAAGGCAAGCGAGAGAGAAAAGATGAGGATGAGAAGTTTGGCAGATGCTCTTCATCAACTCCGTGATTACCTGCCTCCTGATTACAGCCAGAGGGGTCAACCCTTAACAAAAATCCAAACTCTTAAATATACTATTCAGTATATCAACGAACTTTCAGAACTTCTCAGAAACGCATAATTATGTATGCACATAACCCAAAGACCTGGGTTAAAGTGGACTGCGTAATATACTGTCGCGCGAATGCAAAATAAGTTAGATGTAGCCGTTATTTCTGCTTTTGAACTTGAACGGACAATTTCCACGTGAGACTGAATTTGCCATGTTTGGGTGTTGACTTTATATTGTTGTTTTAATATTTTTCTATAACCCTTAATGTTGTCTTGGGTTGCCTGATTTACAGCCTATAATATGGGATATTCGACGGCTTGACGAATGCCATAATTCCCATCTGATTTGCTTGAATGGCACTTGAACTTTGCATCATGTATAACTTTGTTACATTATTACTCGCGCATTATAAACGAGGATACAATCGACAAAAGTGATAACGCACATGACAACATTCCAAAATCACTTTCGCCGGTCAAGTGTAAGTAACCATTAGAAATTAATTTGAATTGTAAAGAGATAATAAAAAATAATTTCATTAAAATATGTCGAGGATTCTATTTGAATTCAGGAGTATCCAGGTAATACCATTCACCTAAACTGTTAATTAATCTCCCTGCTGACAGAACTTGAATAAGCCACAAAAAACACACCATACGTATACCTTCACTGTATAATATTGTCTGATCCAGTTAAATCTTTTTATCAGGATTTGTTTCTGTCAAATAACTTATAGGCTAGTAATGTATCAATTTGTCATTGACTCGGATATATGCTTGGTCTCTTACGGATATGATCATATTAAGTAGGCCAATATGAAGCTTTGTATCTGTGGCGTGCAGTCAGCGTGAATTTTCTAGGCTATGGCACATAGCCTATCTATGGACTGTAGGCAGGAGTTGCATGGGCATTTCTGTAGGCCTACATCCTAATGACATTGATACAAGATTACCTATCGCATATTTTCAGTATGTATCGCAAAGCACGATGCAATGTACAGTGTATCACATGTTGCAAGCGAGTGCTGACTGGTTTTTCGTGGACTTTAGTTTTAAACGCTTTCCTTCGCTGTGTTTCTTTCAGCTTACAAATGAGCTCCTCTTTTGCTGTTGTAGCCTACTACATATGATGATCATTTTCCATCCAAAAATCCGCCAGTGCAGAACGTTTTTCTCCCACGAATAAGAATACTACAATTGTTATGTGGGTGTCTACAAGAGTTATCATAGGCCAACCGAGTGCTGTGCTTTCCATAGGCGGGGCTTTGCCCAGCTAGAAGGCTAGAATGAATCCTTGAGAAAGAAATCTGCTGAATGTGACGTGTTTGTATACGCCGCCATTTCAAAGCGAACGGGGACCAGGATAAGTGTAGTCTGATTTATTTATTTATATTACAGGCTATTTATTTTACAGATTATTTCGTATTGACAGACTTATTTTAATTCTGCTGTTAATTGAATCTGCATCGCCTTGGGAACTTTTTAGTTCTTTCAGTGAGGTGAGTCATTACAGCATTATCCGTATTACAATGGAAGCATGTGTTTCATTTGACGTTTTCCGCCCGTGTCTGCCTCCCAGTGAAGGAATGAAATGCTAAACAAATAAATCCAACACCAATAATTGATCTGCATATGTAAACATAATTTTGTTAATACTAATAATTCTTTAAGCACATTATTTTAGCGTGGGGATGGGCGAGACATTAGCAAGCAATGCTGACGAAAGCTAACATTACACATATGGGCTGTCTCGTTGTGTTGAATGTTTACCCCATCATATATGGTTCAGCCTACGGTTATAGTGTTGATGATATTTTTCGTATTTGGGTTAGGAATATCATGCATTTCATGATTGAGCTAAATATATAATTGGCACAAATAGCCTACTACATGTGAAAACATCCTTGTTAAATCATTTGGCTACTTGAAATAACCTAATATATGTGCAATACATAATGCGAGATTATTCCCCCCTCCAGTTAATGCTAATTATTAAAATAAAGAGTCCTCATGTAATTTCATTACGTAAGCCTAATTTACTTAATTGATGATTTAAAGCCAAAACAAATTCGGGCTAGGTAGTTCGTTATTCTGTGCTGTGAAATGGTTCCATCGTGGCGGAAATCAAAACCAAATTCTTACATAACTACACAACTATGCTTCAGAAACATCTGTACTTTTACTAACCGCTCCAATGGGGAATCGAGAAAAGGTTGTTAGTTCATTGCTCCAGTGAATGAAATGACGGAAGTGCTTTCCACAGACAGTGGTGCTGAAACTTCCCCGTACATTTATCAAAGAGGTTTTATGTCTGCTGTTTTGGTTGGATTTTTAACCCGTTGCGATTTTTCTGTAAACAGCGCTGTAAAGAAACGAGAAGGCCTTTTGTTGCTGTTATTTGCTGATTTGAGTGCTATTATCTGGCGTTTGTTTAAACGTTTTACTTGCTCGGAGGAATTATTCTATATGCTCTTGTATGTATCAAATTGTATATATGACAGTGTTGTAATAACATATCTATATCTCATAAAAATATAAGAAAAAAAGATTATTGAAATATGGACAAAATATGTGACTTCAACTGATTAAGTACCTGGTACTAGTAGGCTACTTAGAATTACTTTCATCTGTGGTATCACCCCCACAGTCACATGTGACTATTTGGTATTCTGTGGCGATGTGATGATTTGGAATATTGATATTCAGCTGTAAGCTTTGGCCTAAGCTTGGTCCCAAGCTTCATAGTTTAGACCGATATCTAATGTTGGTGTCATTGCCTCATGCATTTTGTTTTATAACAAATAGGCTATAGGCAATCAGGGGCGTCACCAAGGTTTGAATACATTTGGGGCTGAGCCAAAGTCATTTGGGGCTGAGCTGAGAGGAGCGTTCCATGCATTTTATTGCTGTAATGTTTATCAGTCTGTATGTATAAATATAATAAACAAGGAGCCTGATGAAAGTCAATTGGATTGAAAGACTTATTTGTATAACCATATAAGCAGTAGGTCTTTTGTTCATCTCACTTTTCTCCAAATTATGTTACCAACTCCCAAAGTATCATATATCCTATCATATATCCATATAACTCATGTCATCTTTGCATACATCAAATAAGAACATGAAATACCTCATTCTTTTTACACTTTTCTCATATTCACGAAACAATCTTATAAATTATGTTGTTTGTAAGAATTTAAGGAATATTTAATAATAAGTTATAGAATGATAGCTTTGTTTTTGTCAGATGAAGATATACAGATGAAGGGAAATACTTAGGAAAGTCTGCATAATGCAATGGGTGCATATGCAGCCACCTAGTGGATGGACACAAACCTATTTAAGATATTTTTCTTGACCAAATGTTTTGACAACCATAACATGTAGGCTATATAATCTCAAACTATCTGATATATTGCCCATCAAACTAATTTAGACTTATCTAATTAATATAGTTCACAAGGGTCCACAATTTTTTTTAACCTTACATGCTTAAATACATTACATAGCTAACGGTAACGTTAGATACATAGCTAGCTAAGTAAAATTCTGTAAAGTTAGCAGCTAATGTTAGCTAGCTGCAACAGACAATGCTAACGATACCCTTGGTTAGCCTCATTCAGACTTTGTAATGTAACATTAATTAACTTAGTCCCTCACAATTGACACTTACTTTTATAAACTGTCTTATCATATTAGTTTTCTTAAACGTATCTTTTTGGTGTAATGAAGCACCTGCTTCAAATATCATGTGGGGTCAAGATCACAATAACATAGCTAATGCTGCTAATGCTGGCAAATACATCTACTCCGACTGCACGAGAAGCAGTTGTCTGACATCACACAACAATGGCAGCATCCATGGAGGGTGTAAATAGTAAACCATCAACAAAAAGGCATAACTGTTGCGAACAAAAGCCTGCCTGCGAACTGATGTGATATAATGTTGCAGACGTTATTAGTTAGTGGTTTAGGGCAAATGATCTCTGAAAGTTATCTTCTCTGCACAAACATTATTTAGCAAAATGTGAAAAAATATAAAAAAACGTGAAACCATTTTGAAATATACCATTTACTGACTTTTGCAGATTAGCTACCAATGTAGCTAGACTGGAGCACAGTTAACCAGTGGTATAATTTCTGCCATTTTGTCAGTGCAGAATGCGGACAGTTCATGTGGTTATACACTTGCCACATAAACACCACCAGTTCACGGTCAGCCATGTTTTTTGTCTACGTTTGGTATCATGCACCAGGAAGGTTTGGAGGTCGGAAGTTGAAAATTTCAACGGAAAATTCCAATCTCCGATGGTAAATGGGACGCAGCATAACTTCCGGAATTGAGTCTGCTTGAATCATGGAGAAACCATAGGGAGAAACGTTATAAGGCTGGAGTAGTCTTAGACAGCCCGCCCATAGTCACATTGTTGCAAGGTGACTGACCTGCATTGGCTATCATCTAACGGTTTTTCATTTTGACTCAAATGAGTATTACCGTGGAGTGATACTTTACATTACATTACATTAATGGCATTTGGCAGATGCTCTTATCCAGAGTGACGTACAGTTGATTAGACTAAGCAGGCTACAATCCTCCCGTGGAGCAATTCAGGGTTAAGGGCCTTGCTCAAGGGCCCGACAGCCGTGCAGATCTTATTGGGGATCGAACCACCAACCTTGCAGGTCCCAGTCATGTACATTAACCACTACGCTACAGGCCGCCCTCAACTTCACAGTTCTACTTGAAATAGAAAAACCAATATCACTGCTGTTAACCAATCAGATTGTGAGATTTGTCCTGCAAATTTTATGATAGTGCTATTCATGTTAGTTTTGTCTTTGTTGCATGGACATCTTCAGTAATACAGCTGACATTTTGTGAAATGTGTGTTTTTCTAACAGTGTCTGGTGGCGGACTGAGGACACCTCCTACTACATATGATGGAAAATGATCATCATCTGTAGTAGGCTACAACAGCAAAAGAGGAGCTCATTTGTGAGCTGAAATCGTTTAAAACTCCCACTTTCAATCGTCATCTCTAAGCAACGGAAGTACTCCTGACTTGATAGCAGTGTGGACGTGTACAAAACACTCATAGCAAAGAGCTTAGAAGAGAGAATGATTAGGGCAAGGTTCCAGCAAAATTAATTGAAGGAGATGTCATGAAAATCTCAGTGTGATGACATCGCTAAATGACTGAGCTAAACGCAGTACTGAACTTCATTATTCGTTTCACTGTTTAAGCTGCTTTTCATAGCCTAAGTTATATTCATTTTTATATGAAGGACAACAGAGTTTTGCACCCAAAGTTTATTATTGCTAGAGTAACAGGGTTAGCTTGGCTAGTTAGCTGGTAAGCACAATGAAATGCAGGAAAGGGAAGGCTCGTAGCAGGTTTTAGCTGACTGGTAACACGTTCATTCAACAAATCTTTGGACCAGTGAGAGACTGGGGTTCAAATCCCACCTCGGACTCAGGCAACATATGTACATACAGAACAATGCATATTGGTAATCTAATTTGCAACATTAGCTCTGACCTGATACAAGTTTATTCACTGCATTCATACCCTTGTCTGTAGAATAGGAATCAACAGCGAACTGCTTAGTATTTATATAACTATGATATTTGACATGAAACAAATGTTCTTCGTCATACAGTGCAGCTCTTGTGATTCCAAGTTGATATTGTATCGGTCGTAGCCAGCATATGAATTTAGAATGGTGTTCATACTGATAGCAACATTGGCTTACGTAACATAGCCTACTGTCTTGATTCAAAGATCAGAGTCTTCTGTAGAATAGGAACAAGCACCAAACTGCTTAGCTTGCTGAGTGTTTTTGTAACTAGGTGATATAAAACAAATAGTCTTCATCATACATTTCAGTTATTGCAATTAGCTAAGTTTATTATTGTATCAGGGGCAGCCAGCGTCTGAAAAAGCCTATGCTGATTGCAACATTACCTAACATTACTGATGCACGTAACATTATGAATCTGAGTATATGATTCAGGAAGCAACTGGTTAAATGTAATTGATGTTAATATTTACATTGCAAATAAAGCATGTTTATTTTGATGCATGGGAGGCAGGGAGGAGTTGGAGGATGTGGGGAGGAGTTGTGTGTCCTCAGTCCGCTGTGTGACCCCTCTCTGACTTTCGACACATTTGAGAGTCATAAATCTCCCCTGCATAATCTCAAAAACAAAATGGTTCTATGTTCATAAATGACAGTTATTTGTTGGAAATTAACCCTGTAAATGCTGCCCCCTTGTGGTTAAGTAATCAACGGCAAGTTATTGTTGCGTTCGTATTTCTATAATATGAACTACAATTTAATAAAACCACAAAATGGCGATGCCAGACTCTCCGCTAGTGAGAACAGTTTTTTTATCAGCCTATTATTTGCAAAACAGGGCAATAAAACTTCAGTCTCCCGTGGTTTACAAAGGCATAGCCTAACAATCCTTGGTACCATTTATCTACATCAAAAAATCATGTTCCAATATAAGAACAAAAATATACAATTCAGAAGTTGCATGAAAAAACAAAAACAAATATTCTTAGTTTACTTTCATTGCACGTGTGGCCGACATATTTCCGTTTTTGGACATTATTTGATACAGACGTTTTTATGGAACCAAATATCCCACCTGGTTATGTATCGCTATATCGCTGTAAAACTATGTTTTTTTCTTATCCTGGGGGTATTTCTATGGCTGTTATGCATACATGTCTGTAGGATACATCAATATCAGAGGACAGTTTCTTTTACCGTGTGCATGGGTTCAAGTTTGGTGGTACAGTCGACATCATATTGTTTTCTGTCTGTGTATATTCCGATATTGTGCTTTTGTAAATATTTTTATGCTCCTTTGCCTCCTAAAATCCAATCCCTCGTCCATGTCATATGAGGTGGTAACAGACAATTATAGGATTGTGACTTGCTATAGATGTAATTGTCCTGTCTAACGGAGCTAACGGGGCTCTGGTTAACATAATTTTGAAATAAAGTTCCATTTTAAATGTCATGCAGGTTCTGGACACTTTGGGCATGCTTTATAAAAGTATACTCTCATATACACTCAGTGAGCATATGATTACATATTTATTAGACTTATTTTGTAGACATATTGGTCTTCCGCTGCTGTAGCCTATCAACTTTGCGGTTTGATGTGTTTGTCTGATCAAAGATGCTCTTCTGCGTACTACTGTTGTAATGAGTGTTAATTTGCTCTGTCATCTTCCTGTCAGCTTCGGCCAGTCTGGCCTTTCTCATCTGACCTCTCTCATTAACAACACATTTTTTTTGTTTTCTGCACCATTCTCTGCAAACTCTAGAGACTGTTGTTTGAGAAATGCCAATAATGAGACAATCACAGGAGATCAGCAGTTTCTGAGATACTCTAACCACCCTGTCTGGCACCAACAATCATTCCACAATCAAAGTCACTTAGATCGCATTTCTTCCCTATTATGAAAATTTGGTCTAAAAAACAGCTGAACCTCTTGACCATGTCTGCAGATTAAATATTTGTATTAACAAGCTGGTGTACAGATCTACATTACATTTACATTGTAGGGATATCGGTTCCACTACTGAGGAACCAGAACAGAAAACAGGCGTGAACGTGCAGCTCGACTGCCAGGTGCTCGTAGTGAGGGAACCACAAGGTGACCAGAGCTGGCAGTGGTCTTGCTGGGGAGTAGGGAGTGATTACCGATTGTATGTAAAGTGAGGCAGTCCCCTTTGAGCATGAAATGGCAACACTAGGCCTTGAAGCAGATGTGTGCGGCAATAGGAAGCCAGTGGGGGCCAATAAGGAGTGGGGTGACGTGAGCCGACCTGGGCTGACGGGTGATCAGGCAGGCTGCAGCATTCTGGACCAGCTGGAGGGGCTTGATGGCACAAGCTGGGAGACCAGCTAGGAGGGAGTTGCAGTAATCCAGGTGGGAAATGACAAGCGTCTGGACTAGGAGCTGGGTGGCGTTCTCCGGCAGGAGATGACGGATACGGGGCGGCACGGATGGTGCAGTGGGTACCACTGCCGCCTCACAGCAAGGAGGTCCTGGGTTCGAATCCCCGTCGGCCGTAGGTATGGGTGTGTGAGTGAATGGTGTGTGTGCCCTGCGATGGACTGGCGACCTGTCCAGGGTGTATTCCTGCCTTTCGCTCAATGTATGCTGGGATAGGCTCCAGCCCCCCTGCGACCCTGATCAGGATAAGCAGGTTCAGATAATGGATGGATGGATGGATGGAGATGACGGATACGGCGTATATTGTAGAAGAAGAACCTGCAGGTTCTGGCAGTGGAGGATACATATGGAGCGAGGGTGACGTCACCCCAAGATTCTTGGCCGTATGGGAGACCTACTAAATTGCTGACTGAGTGTATGTGAACGTAAGTGAAAGTGAATTTTCTTAATTAAAACTTGGTCCATAGCAAGACATAATCTAGGGTGGAGAGGACAATCAGAATTGGAATCACCTGGTTTATAAACTGGTTGCACCACCTTAGTGGCAAAAACTGCAACCAAATGCTACCTGTATTTTATATCAGTCGTTCACATCGCAGTGAAGGAATTTATGGCTAGTCTCCTTTAAAGATCTGCTTTAATTCAGATTTAATTTTTGAGCATAAACTGCTCATTTCAGGTCCTGCCACAGCACCTCTATTGGGACCAACTCAGCGCTTTCACTTGACGACTCCTGATCCTTTATGCAAATTGTACCTTATCCAACCTGTGTTCTGTAGTTGTTATTTGACCATTGGTATGTACTGTATGTTGTATGTCGCTTTGGCTAATATAATGTAATAATTGTTTTTCTGCATAAACCAATTGTGCTTCAGTTTACAGATTAATGACTGGACATTCTCCTTAAGGATTTTCTGTTACAAAACAGAATTCATGGTTCCTTTAATAATGGCAAGTTCCCAAGACAGCAAAGCATACCTACACCATCGCAATATTTTGGTTTGACTATGATTACTGTGATGTTCCAGACATAATGGAATCCAGTAGTTGTCCTAAAAGTTTCATATTCATCTATCTATAGTTCCTCTATCTATAGAACATTATCCCAAAAGGTTTAAGGATCATCCAGGTGCTTTTTTTTGTAAATGTGGGACAAGCATTCACCATTCCTGGGAAGATTCACCTCTGTGCCAGGTGTTCCCACTGTGGTTTGGTGGAGTCAGAGAGCCTTAGTAATGGCTTTGTAACTGTTTCCAGAAAAATATCAACAACTTCTGTCATTTCCTTTGATCATGGCATAGTGTGGTTGAAATTTTGTGGTGACTACAATTCTAATGGTAGGTGTCAATATGACATTGGATTCAACAGGTCTGGCTGCAGTTGAATCTAATGATCAGTTACATTTGGTTAATTGAGTAACTAAGGAGGCAATTATCAATTTTCACATGTGATTTGGGTGTTGGAATGGAATGAGTTAATGAGAGACAGAAATATGCTTTGTTTTTTTTATCTGACTTTGACTAATATTATAAAATATCTGAAACCATTCAGTGTGACAAATATACAATAACAGAGGAAATTAGGAAGGGGGCAAATGCTTTTCGCAGTACTGTATGCCAAGAAGGCATACAGTGGAATTGTTTTTACTCCTGTTATATGTTTAGATTAGTCAGTTTGAATGCTGTGCTCTAGTTTATTCCTACATATTTCCTGATGGGCCACACAAAATATCCCACAGATGCCCAACCATTGAGCTACTCAATAGCATAGTATTGCCCTGTCCAATAGGCTACCCTGACTCAGAATAGGGGTCCTGTTTGTTGTCTTATCAGATGGATGTTGACACAGAGCAGGTGATGGAGCACACAGAGAAGCACCAGGTTTCCACAGAAGAGGATATATCAAACAGCAAAGCCAGGTATGTCACATGACAATCATGCCCAATCATTCAACTGTAATATTGGAATTTGAAAGTCGAGTGTTATGACTGCTTTGTGTCTTTCCACAGGGGAAGAGGGTTTAAAGGGCATGGTCGAGGTGGCTGGGTAGGACGAGGTGGACGTGGTGGGAGGGGCATGATGATGAAAGGATATGGCCCTCTGGGGCGGAGCAGGGGTCGAGGCCGAGCTGGGGCCATGAATGGGTTTGGCCCTGGAAGGTAATGTTCACATCCACTGGATACTTTGCTTGCTTTGTCGATGTAGACCTGTGAAGTAACACATTATTGGCAACGATCCCATATTGCAAGTGCAATCATTTGTGCAGTAATTTTCTTATTATTAGATGGATACACTGTCAGTCTATTTAACTAAATACACCATATCTCTGTGCACATGTTCTGGATTTATTTGTAATGTGTGCTTGTATATGGCTCATATCTTGTTTATTTGGTCTGCTCTTTTCTGTGCTTGCTCATACAAATTGCACACAGAAATGCATAAGAACACAATGAATTTAATCTTCTAATTTCACACACACACACACACACACACACACACACACACACACACACACACACACACACACAGTGGGTTATCATGATATGATGTAAACATAAATTATATGGTACGCTCAATGATAGGCTACAGCAGCAGAAGACTTATAGAAGTCTAATAAATACTTAATAAAGTGCTCACTGAGTGTATATATTTCTTCTTCTGGCTGAAGATAACATTTTTAACTCATCTGTACTTGTGTATATATTACTAAACATACTGTACACTTCATGGAATATAAAAATCATAGATGGGTTGATGTCATACATTTATAATATAGTGGCTTCAGAAAGTATTCAGACCTCAGACTTTTTGCACACTTTATTGAGTTGTAGATTCATTTTAAATAGATAAAATAGCTGTTTGCTGCATCTATCTATCTCTAAATCTAAATCTAATCTAATCTAATCTAATCTAATCTAATCTAATCTAATCTAATCTAATTTATTTATCCACTGCTGTCTGTCTATCGATCGATCCGGTGAGAATGTGTTGAAGCGATTTAACTTAGTGTACCGCCGGACTTGCCGCAGGTGCCAAACAAAGCTCTCGTTCTCAAAAACTACTCATCGTATAAATGTCAATTTGGTATGGAAATGCTCAAAATACGTCCAGCTTGTCGGGCATATAATAAAAAAACGAAGAAGTATTTTTACCCCCAAGAAGGGGCGTGGCTATGGCGGTGACGTGTTGCCAGTCTGGTCTATTGAGTGTAGATTTATGGGCAAAAATGGCCAAAAGGTGAAGCCACTGTATACCTTTGTAAATGATGTTAATGATTGCAATAATTGTAATTTTTAGTTGTTTGAGTGTAGCCCATGATGGTAGTCCCACCAGGTTGTATAGAAAACAAAATCACCATTCATCACTTTAATGGAAGCTCTGGCCGAGGTCAAAAAGACTGAAAGCTTAGTAAAATATGGATGGTACTTTTGCAATGATACATGTGCTGTGTTGTGCCCTCTTAGAAGAGGAATGGGGAGGATGAGGCCCTACCCTGACCTTCGTGGTCCTCGGGGTGGTATGGGTGGGCCAATGAGAATGGGTCCGCCCCCTCCACCACCACCAATGCACATGAGAGGACCCTATCCACCTATGCACAGGTAGGTTCTGCACACTGATTGGGCTCAGTGGCAGTGATAAAAAAATGGGCCAAAATGTAAAACCAAGACTAAAAAGTAAATGCATGGCTAAAAAGCTAAAAATCCGTTTCTATCTTGTTTCTTCTGAATATTCCTGTACTTCATGTTACAATACTGTGCTGAAACATGAACAGTGTGTATTAATTGGTTGTTCCTGTACCCTCACTTAAAGATGAAATAAAAGACAACAGTCTTCCAGGGTTATCGTGGTTCCCCAAGGAACACTACTCCAATAGATGCTGAGCAAAAGCCCTTTCTGTCCCAGCCACACATTTTAAAGAGATGACAAGATGGCATTTTGGCTTGGGGCTCCCAATTTTATAGAATAATTTGTCTTATTTGTTTTATTTGGGTCACTAATTGAACTAATTGTTTTTTATTAATGTTATTAATGATTATTTCAGTCAGGAAAACTCAAGTATTTAGATTAAATATATAATGAATATGCTATGTAGTTATTTTGGTTTGCCGATGAGTGGATCTGCTTTAGGTACTTCTGTGCATGTACCAGCATGCACTACCTACTGAACAGGGAGCACGATACTACAAAACAAACTCCAGTACCAAACAACAGGTGGAAGCTGGGGTGCTGGACGGTGAACACAATTCTGTGAGCTTCAGTAAACATAGCATGCAAAGAGCAGTGCAGGCAATTAGCAACACCTGAGAGGTCTGTCTGTCAGTTTAAGTAATGGCTCTATTAGTGATGTGTACATGTGATTGGTTGAATTGAGATGAAAAAGTGAAAAAGTATTTGCTCCTAATTTCCTTTATTATTGCATATTTGTCACACTGAATGGTTTCAGATCTTTCAACAAAATGGAATCATTGACAAAATTAGACAAAGGGGAACACATTTTCAAAATAAGTGTCATGTATTTAATTGAAAAAAGTTAACAAACACCCATGTCAGCCCAGTGAAAAGGTCATTTTCAACTTTAGCTTTTGCAGCAATAATAAACCCAACACTTCCTGTAATTTGATATCAGATGAATTTGTAGGTTTTCAAGCATTAATGCTCTTTTCATGTCCTACAACAGCTTCTTTATTGGATTCAAGTCAGGACCACTCCAAAACCTTAATTTAGCTTTGTTTCAGCCCATTAGATGTGGACTTGATTTTGTGTTTAGGATCATTGTCTCACTACATAAGGGCGACATGGCTCAGGCAGTAGGAGCAGTCATCTGGCAGTCGGAGGGTTGCCGGTTCGATCCCCCGCACGGGCTGTGTCGAAGTGCCCCTGAGCACCTAACCCCCAAATGCTCCTGACGAGCTGGTTGGTGCCTTGCATGGCAGCCAATCGCTGTTGGTGTGTGAGTGTGTATGAATGGGTGAACGAGAAGCATCAATTGTACAGCGCTTTGGATAAAGGCGCTATATAAATGCCAACCATTTACATAACCCAATTTTGCTTCAGCTCAGGGACAGATGACCAGACATTCTCCTTAAGAATTTTCTGGTACAGAGGAATAAATCATGGTTTCTTCAATAATAGCAAGTTGTCCAGATCTCAAGGCAGCAAAGCATCCTCGCACAGTCACACTACCATCATGTTTGACTTTTGGTATGATGTTCTTATTGTGAAATGCTGTAATTGCTTTACATCTGACATATTGGGACCCATATAGTTCAAAGGTTCCTCTTTTGACTCATCTGTCCATAGAACATTATCCCAAAAAGGTTTGGGGATCATCCTGGTGCTTTGCAATTGTGAGATAAGCATTGATGTGTCTCTGGGTTAACAGTGGTTTCTATTCTCAGTCTCTTTCTTATTGTGGAGTCTTGAACACTGACATTAGCTGAGGCTAGAGAGGCCTACAGGCCTTTGGATGTTCTGGGACAGTTTGTGACTTCCTGAATGAGTTTTCACTGAGCCCTTGGAGGCCAAGGCCTGGCCAGTCTTGGCAATACTCACCAATGTTCCAAGTGTTCTCTATTTGGAAATAGTGGTTCTCACTGTGGTCCGGTGGAGCCTCGGGCTGTGTTTGAAACCACATACTAGCATATTACTCATACAAAATTTCAGGCTGATTTTCATTGAAATGCAGTATGATTAGTATGCTAAGTATGCAACTGTTTGGAACTGCGGGCCAGTTAAGCCTTAAGGCCAGTTAATAGTTAGGTGATGTACGATGGATATTGTTACATTGTTACCAACATTATGTTATCGATTGACTTTGATGTTGACTGTCACTCATGAAAAGTATAAACACATAAAAGATAAGAATGCTTTGCTGAAGTAGAATAATTTGCGAGCTCAAGAAATGGAAGCTTGTTGTTGACACTTTGCTAAAGATAATTACAGATGAGAACATTCTATAATAAGGTTGTCATGACAAGCATATGTGGACACCTAGATAAATGGTAGAAGCATACATATGCAGAACATCATCATAATCTATTAGAGGTAATAAAAAAAAAAAAAAGCTTTTACAAGTTTCTTTTTGATTTTAAATGGAAAAAAACAAGACTTGTTTCTAAAGGGAAGCCCCAGGTTTAGCAGGGCAGTTTATACCCTATGTATTAAAATATAAATAGTCATCCAGCCAAAGGCCAAACTACTTCTAAGAAGATACTCTCTTGATGACAGTGCTATAACAGCAACTTTAAGATGTCTGTAAAGCACTTTGTATTCCTGCAGAAAAGTGCACATACATTTAGATACATTTATTTTATATTAAATTAAAATGTATTATAAGTAACTGTTTTTAATATAATATTGCCCCTATATTTCCTATTAAATCCACTTTCCTTTCTAATAGGCATGGCCCCCTTCCACCACCTCCCCCAGGACACCCTGGCTTTAGAGGACGCCCTCCACACCCCCGTGGTAGAGGGATGCACCCCGGCCCACACCGACCCTTCCACCCCAGAGGGTAAGGCTTCCACAGTGCCCTTCATGTGACTCTTAACTTCTGGCTTAATTCCTGTTTTTGTCTCACTCCCTATGATCTTACAAACTGCTTTTCTAATTAAATATGGCAACTGATTCAGTGACAGTATGGTTAATAATAATGGTGCAATTTAAACTATTAAGTACATTTGTCAAGAAACAAAAATACCTTTTTTACATGAGGGAAGCAGAGTTTGAGTATTGCATGAGCCTTGTTGTGAAAAGCCATAAAATGCGACTGCTTGTAAAGAAGGCAGAAGTCAAATTAGCAGACCTCGGGGAACGGATCGCACCGGCACCAAACAGGTTGGTGGTTCTTGTGGCGGACCAGCAGAATCAAATGTGTGGTTTTATCCTTTTACACAGCTTCCACAATGGACCAGCCTCTCTCCCGCCTCCCCCTCTGCCCGGCAGAGGTCAGCGCTGGCCAGGGCCCCCTGGTGGCCGGCGCTTTTAAAGCAGCGTACTGTTAATACTGACCACTTCAGTAGCAGGGGCCCACATTCACGTCTAACCAGATGCCTCAGTTAGGGCCTCAACCCCCAACTCCCACAATTACCCTGTAGCAAAATGTCTTGTTTTCATGGACTGGAAAAGAACAAAAAAAAAAAAAAACCCTGGGGGCCCACAATCGGACTAAAGTATGGACACTGACAGTTTCATTCATATTTCTTTTAGAAGAGAAAATTCTTACTGTTGAGATTAAAAAGTTGTTTTGTTATGAAGAGAGAAGATTCTTAAAAAATAGGGTCTGAATACTCACTTCCAAAGGGACATGAAAGTTGGCCAAAGTCCCTGAGTGTCTGTGACCTAAAGTGACATTCTAAGAGAGGGAGAGAGAGAGAGAGAGAAAAAGACAGATGACAGCACAACAGCCCTCAAGCGCCAGGGTTAACACTGCATTCCATGACTCCTTGGACCTCCCAAACATTCCTTTTGTTACATAAATATCACTCAAAAAAGCAGATTCTTACACACTAAAAATGACAAGTCTATATGTCAAGTGTTTATGATCCTTCAAAGTAACAAGGGTTATAATATCCTTAATGTGCAGCTATAAGTTAAGAAATATTGTTGTTAGAACAGTTTGTTTGTGTACTATAATCTATTGTGGAATGGATTTTAAAAATAAATGGATATTAATGGATATTTAAATATTACACAGATTATACCTATATATATATATATCTATATTTAAAAGCAATTGACAAAGCAAGGAATTGCTTTACTCCAGTATGAATCCTACACAACTGTGTTTAATTATGGTGTTATTTTACCTTTGCTTAATGTAACTGATATACGTTATGTGGATTTGTGAATGTACTATTGAAAAACAAAAAGTTAACAACTCTGGCATAGCCATGAAGGAAAAAATAAAAGTAAAAATAAACTGTGAACTGCTCCTTTTTATTGTTTTATAAATTACATTTGCAAATGGTTTTCTTCTTCAGCTGGACGTAATTACCTTGTCAGCTTCCAATTGAACTTTTTCAGCAAATGGAATCGTACACTTTAATGTACTGTATATGTGTATATATTTCCAATTATATTGGTAGCAAGAAATGTATCTGAAATACATAACTGCACATTATTACTATTACAACTGTTGTGTTATTACTACGATCATGATTAATTATACCATTAAAATGGTTGTTTCTAAGTATTGTTAAATTGAATATGTGAATACATTTTGTGCAATAAACTAGTTGCCATGGCCACATTTGATTTTTAAGTTGGAGGACCAAGAACCCTTTTGGAAATCCAGTAACAATCTGAGGGTCATCAGTTTGGAAACAATTATTTCCACCTAAAAGCACTTTTATGTATTGCTGAGGGCTGAATCATGTGTAAGAACTATAGTGTAAATATGAATTTCCAAGAAAACCCTAGATGTCTAATTGTGGGTCCATCTGTAAATGAATTTATTGATTTACCAGGACAGTAAACAACATTTCAGAGGCATCATTCAATAATAAAATACTGATCTAACAATCACACTGAAATATCAGGGGCAGCGTTGTGCTATGAGGACATTTCAAGTGCTTGTATTTGATTTAAACATTATTAACTAAATATGTATTTGAAATCTAATTCAATTTATGGCTTCCAGTTTGGTGTTATAGGCAAATATATATTTCTTTGACTTTTATGTTCACACACTCAATCAGGTGAATTGGAATCCAGCCTGACACCTTTAGTGATTTTAATGCAACACAATCAGCTGCAGTGCATGTTAATGCATGTAAAGGTGCAATATCTCTGATCAAATTTTACATAGATGAAAAGCAAGGATTGAAGAGGTTATTTATTTGTCTTTTTCAGTTGTTGCATAATTTTCCAATGTTATCTTCTGATAATTAGATAACCATTCCTTTAGAAAAAATCTATATCAAATTGCCATGTCCCATGCAATTTGGTGACTACAAAATGCATCTCAGTGTATGGTTGCATATCATCTTCATTTCCATTTCTGGGTCCAATGAACTGTTTTTAAATAAAAAATGTCTACCACCCAAGTATAAATCTCCCCTGAGAGATAGAGCTTCCTGACAGTATTATCAGAGTCTGGTATCAGACTTTAAGGCACATCTGCACACAAGAATAGTGTATTAGCTGGATGAGCGGCAAAACAGAACATTTAGTACTTGTATGTCATATTTTAAGACAAAACCTTTTGTATATGAGTATTCAAAATTTTCTATGTTAAAGCTGTTGTTTGACCTTATCTTAAGCGTACAACAAAGGAGCGCATGGCTGTCTGACAAATGGACAAATTAAAGTTAATAAAGCTTCAGTTGTCACACTAAGCTGGTAATTTCACAAAATTTTTCATAGTGTACACGTGCTTGATGTCAATATTCAAAGGCAAGAATTGAAAGGCTAGTTTATATAATTTTACAACAAGTGATAATGAAAAGCTTGCCTACATATTCTTTGAAAGACAGCAAGATGCATCATACATATTTCCAAAATATTCCAAAATATTTCAGGTCCTCAGATGCATTTTTAGCTATGGAGCACATATGTAAAATGTTGTGTGAGTATAGAGTATATACAGTATATACAGTGGGCACCAGATGCTTGCAAGGTCCTTCCCATTCTTGGGTTTGTGCTTATCAACTACCCTCTTCAGTTCAGCCTTCATATATTCAATTGGATTGAGGTCAGGCCCCTGAGATAGCCATTGCAGAACATGTAGATTTTGTTGTCACAAATTTTGAAGTATGCTTTGGGTCATTATCTTGCTGGAAAATCCACCTACAGCAAAGTCTCAACCTTGTGGTATAGACAACCGGATTGATACTTGGTGGAATCCATTGGAATCCATTGATCTTAACCAGTGCCCCTTGACCTTGAAACAGCCCCAAAATATTATTAACCTACCACCATATTTTGCCTTGGGTATGTGGTGCCTCTCCTTTTATACATTTCTGTTTTGATGCCAAACATGCCGAAGCTGTATCTTACCAAAACATTTAATGTTTGTCTCATTTGGTCTTTTAAAGAACTGAACGAAGGTGCTGTGGGCAGATGAGACAAAAGTGAAATATGGTGGTGGGTCAGTGATGTTTTCATTCCAGACATCCAGGAGCACTGGTTAAGATCAATGGTATAAAGGATTCCATCATGCATCATGGCTAAGACTTTGCTGTACATAGAATTTCCAGCAAGATAATGACCCAAAGCATACCTCAAAATCCACACAGAAATGGTTTTGTGACTACAAAATCTAGGTTCTGCAATCTCAGGTGCCGGACCTCATCCAATCAAAAACCTGTGGGCTAAACTGAAGAGAACAGTTGAATAGTGCAAACCCCAGAATGTGAAGGCATTTGCAAGGATCTGCATCAGTGCAGGGTGATTTTGGTGAAATCTCTTTTATTAAATGAATGATTGATTTTGGTTGGTTTCATTGAAACATCAATAAAGTACAGTATTTTTTGAGTAATAATATTGTTTATTTATTTTATTTTTTTGTGCATTGCCAGTCAGGGGTGCAAATAATTATGGAGCCCACTGTATATATGCGCACACACAACATTTTTTGGTGCTCTAAACATCTAGTGAGTGCTGAAGAACCACTCTGAGCAGGTGTTGCACCTTTCACTTTTCTATATTGTCTTTCTCCAAAGTGAATGCATTCTGCTGCCACATGTGAAACTGAAGTCCGCCAGTTGCTCTCTAAAGGTGAAAGATTGACTGTTGTTGTCTCCTGAAGGGTAATATAGTCACCCTTTCGAAGCCAGCAGGAGATGGCAGCTGACCCCCCTACCCCCAAGAAGCATGCAGTGGGCCCCGCGGCCAAGGTGAGCTTTTCCTCACTCGGCATCACTTTACCGCGCTCTGACTTGCCTTTCAGCTCTCTCTCGCTTTACATCACTCGCCTATGCCAGGTAGGAAATGAGCTGTAGCGCAGGTGAGGAAGCCTGAAACATATTTCATCTTTTGTTTTTAATGCCTCAGGCCTTATTGTGCTGAAACCTTTCCATTTTACAGCTGACCAGGTTTTAAGCAAGTGTGTTACTGTCATCATGAGGATAAATCTGCCAAGCCTTTCCTTTCTATTGTAATGCGTAATTGAATTAATTAGCAGTGCTTCTTGTTGCTACTGGCACGTGCTTATCAGCTAATCGAATATGCAGAACTGTTCTTTATTTTAAAGAAATATAAGGCAAGATGGCAAGAAATGAAGGTATGACCATTGCAATGGATAAGGGACACCGTTTGGAGGCGGTGGGGAGTTAGGACAATTTTAATTTGTAATCATGCAAGGATAGGGTGGCCTGGGGTGGTTGGGCCGAATGTAATCTCTCTTGGTGCCCCTGCAATGGTAGCCAAAGACAATTTCATAAATCATCTGTGCCTCATAATTGTATCTAATTTATACACTCAGTGATCACTTCATTAGGTAGACCAGTGCACCAGCTTGTTAATGCAAATATTGAATCACCCAGTCATATGGCAACAACTAAATGCATACTAGCATTCAAACATGGTGAAAATGTTCAGCTGTTTTTCAGACCAAATGTCAGTATGGGGAAGAATCTGATCTAAGTGACTTTGACTGCGGAATGATTGTTGGTGCCAGACAGGGTGGTTTGAGTATCTCAGAAACTGCTGATCTCCTGGGATTTTCATGCAGAACAGTCTCTAGAGTTTGCAGACAATGGTACAAAAAACAAAAAGCATCCAGCGAGCAGCAGGTCTGCGGGCAAAAACACATTGTTAATGATAGAAGTCAGAAGAGAATGGTCAGACTGGTGAAAGCTGACTGGATAGTGACAGTAACCACACATTACAACAGTGGTATACAGAAGAGCATCTAATAGGATAGGCCACAGCCGCAGAAGACCAATAAGTCATGAAAGAAGTATAATAAATACCTAATAAAGTGCTCATTGAGTGTATACCTTCATGTTTGATGGTAATTTGTTGCAGGGAATCAATACAAAAAACGTAGTGACTAGTACATTCAGAATTCCAACCGTTGCAAACTGTTTAACAAGTCGGGCTGTTTAATAGAAAAGCA
The DNA here is from genome assembly GCF_963514075.1 of Conger conger. Taxonomy (NCBI): domain Eukaryota; kingdom Metazoa; phylum Chordata; class Actinopteri; order Anguilliformes; family Congridae; genus Conger; species Conger conger. The sequence goes on from NC_083764.1 coordinate 36,329,407, forward strand.
TATTGAATTTCGCAATCAGCCCTTTGAATGAATAATCAGGGAATCCTATCAGTTTATTGGAAAGCCACACAAAGCATGACAATAAATATTGCAGTAAATAGGTGGACAAAAAAACAAGGGATTGCTTATTATTAATCCCCTGTGGGTGATTCAATGATTTAGCCATTGTACTTCATTTTTTGTAATTTTTCAATGTTCAATTGAAAACATTGTCACTTTTCAATGTTTAATCCAATAAAACATGTTTATTTAATACACCGCTTACGACCCCATCCCTCGGCCCGGAGGGATCTGACGATCCAGAGAATGACACGCTTTCTTCCAGCCGTATCGTGTCAGAGCCTGTGACCATGATTCCGAGGAGACTGGGGCACTGTTGTATCTAGCCCCTTCCGGGTCCCTCCCATGGAGCGGCAAGCCAATTATGCCGCTCCATGTGAGCCGACCGTTACTTTAGCCATGCGCCACTGTGGCCATCTCAGGTATATGCCATTTATTACAAGTCTTTATTTAAGATGGCTGCACTTTTCTCAACCCTGTTACCAAAACGTATGCAATTGTAACTCTTAAACATGAAAAAAGAATGAGATACCTTCAAGACATTCAGATAAGGCAACTTCCTGTTGAACATGTGATTGTGGAATATTCAAAATATTCCATGGTGATTTTGAGGTGAATGCGATCAGGTAATACGGTTGAGTGAGTATAATGGAATACAACTAAAATATTATTTATGAAAGATGATGTTTCAAGCATGAGATATGAAATGGACTCACACAATAATGCAAAAGTAATAAGACTCTTGAAGGATTTTCATGATTATATATCATGGTAAAGTTAAGTTAAGTTATCCGGAAAGTATTCATAGCGCTTCACTTTTCCCACATTTATTCCAAAATGGAATAAATTCATTTTTTTACACCCCATAATGACAGCATGAAAGAAGTTTTTTTTTTTTTTTTGCTAATTTATTAAAAATAAAAAACTAAGAAATCATATGTACATAAGTATTCACAGCCTTTGCTCAATACTTTGTTGATGCACCTTTGGCAGCAAATACAGCCTCAAGTCTTTTTGAATATGATGCCACAAGCTTGGCACACCTATCTTTGGGCAGTTTCGCCCATTCCTCTTTGCAGCACCTTTCAAGCTCCATCAGGTTGGATGGGGAGCATCGGTGCACAGCCATTTTCAGATCTCTCCAGAGATGTTCAATCGGATTCAAGTCTGGGCTCTGGCTGGGTCACTCAAGGACATTCAGAGAGTTGTCCTGAAGCCACTCCTTTGATATCTTGGCTGTGTGCTTAGGGTCGTTGTCCTGCTGAAAGATGAACCGTCTCCCCAGTCTGAGGTCAAGAGCACTCTGGAACAGGTTTTCATCCAGGATGTCTCTGTACATTGCTGCATTCATCTTTCCCTCAGTCTCCCAGTTCCTGCCACTGAAAAACATCCCCACAGCATGATGCTGCCACCACCTTGCTTCACTGTAGGGATGGTATTGGCCAGGTAATGAGCGGTGCCTGGTTTCCTCCAAACATGATGCCTGGCATTCACGCCAAAGAGGTCAATCTTTGTCTCATCAGACCAGAGAATTTTGTTTCTCATGGTCTGAGAGTCCTTCAGGTGGCTTTTGGCAAACTCCAGGCAGGCTGCTATGTGCCTTTTACTAAGGAGTGGCTTCCGTCTGGCCACTCTACCATACAGGCCTGATTGGTGGATTGCTGCAGAGATGATTGTACTTCTGGAAGGTTCTCCTCTCTCCACAGAGGAATGCTGGAGCTCTGACAGAGTGACCATCGGGTTCTTGGTCACCTCCCTGACTAAGGCCCTTCTCCCCTGATTGCTCAGTTTAGATGGGCGGCCAGCTCTAGGAAGAGTCCTGGTGGTTCTGAACTTTTTCCATTTATGGATGATGGAGGCCACTGTGCTCATTGGGACCTTCAAAGCAGCAGAAATTCTTCTGTACCCTTCCCCAGATTTGTGCCTCGAGACAATCCTGTCTCGGAGGTCTACAGACAATTCCTTTGACTGCACTGTCAACTGTGGGACCTTATATAGACAGGTGTGTGCCTTTCCAAATCATGTCCAATCAACTGAATTTACCACAGGTGGACTCTAATTAAGCTGTAGAAATACTGTGAATACTTATGTACATGTGATTTCTTAGTTTCTTATTTTGAATAAATTTAAACTTCTTTCATGTTGTCATTATGGGGTGTTGTGTGTAGAATTTAGAGGAAAAAAATGAATTTATTCCATTTTGGAATAAGGCTGTAACATAACAAAATGTGGGAAAAGTGAAGCGCTATGAATACTTTCCGGATGCACTGTAGTGGGCTGGGACATGCAAAAATGCTGTTTTCTAGATGCTGTAGGTACATTTATTTAATGTTTATGTTTGTAATATTTATTTGAAACGTATATGTAATTGTTGTACAGGACACTTTACTTACGTGTAAAATGTTTTTTCCTTCACATGCATATTTGTACATTTAATATCAGTGGGACACAAATGGCAATTTATTAGTCATGAGAAATATTCAAAATTGAAAGATTCTATTTTCTCTGTCATTTACAATGGGCAGTTGCTGCCATGTTCTATTTGGAATTGAATATATTTCACACCTAACTTAAATCTTCAAATTATAAAACCTTATAAACAGGTATTAACATTTACAGTATATTTTAAAAAAACACACAAACTTGGAATTACCAAAGGTGGGTGTGGCCTTCTTGTCATTTAACAGATCTTATCTGAGGTGAAATAAGAATTAGTCAATTAGTATGTACTAGTAAAAAAAAAGCATATTCTCAAAAGAAAAGATGGCATACAGAAATGGAATTATGCAATAACTGTCTGGCATTGGTTACCAGATGTGAGTTGACTGTGACAAAAGTATATTATACAAAAAAGGTAACACATTTAATTTTCAGGTACTCTATCTGAGTCATTTTGATTCAGTAAGTTAGCATCATCAGTGGACTATAAAAGCATGGCAAGAATGTGCATGTATGTTTGAAACCATGATATAATCAGTACAGCATCAATGAGATTTGTAATTATACTTCAGGGGCCCTGAATTATACTTCAAGGACACATTTTAAAAAGGAAGCTTTGACTGCATATTCTTTAATAAAGACAGACTGATTTCAATAAAAAAAACTACTTGAATTGTGTGTTGATTTTTCATTTCAATAACTACACTTTAGTTTTAAAACTGCAGAGATATTATAATCAGTACTCATTCATCCTTCCAAAATATTAAGTCAAACAGTAGTTTTTTATTTTTAGACAGCCATGCAAGTGGGTAGCACTGTTGCCTCTCAGCTAGGAGGTCCTGGGTTCAAATCCCAGCCTGGGCCCTTATTCTCCCTGTGCTTGGCCTCTGGCTAAGACATGCAGGTCAGGTTCATTGGAGATTCTAAAATGGTTCAAGGTATGAGTATGTGGCTGCTGCTCAGGAGGCCATAGATCAGGCATAAATCAGTCGTAACATAGAAAATAAAGATTTCATATTTGTAATATAAAATATGTGCATCACATAGCATATAGTACTGTATATAAAATGACTGACAATTTCTTGTGAAATGGAAAAAGAAATTGAGCTGCATGTGCATTAAGGTGCATTACCTCATGAACAGCAAGTAGAAAAATTATAGGAACTACCAGTCTAGCTCCATAGTTGATGCGTTTATACTGTACTGCTGGGTAACTCGGTGAATAGGCTAGTCATACATTTTTTTACCCCTCCTTGGCTGCAAAAGGCATTTATTGACATGCCTTTAGAATACCTTAATGCATTCAATTTCACAAAAAAGCAAGCCCTAAAAATCGCTTAAAAAAAATAATTTTCTTAATTACATGCTTAAGAACGTAAAAATCACAGCAGTACAAATTCCCCTTCTCCCAAAAGTAACAGAGAATGACAGCTTGACTTTCCTACAGGCAGAAAGGTGGTAAAGACACACAAGGTGGTAAAGACACACAAGGACCCCAGTTGTTATATTTTTATTACAAGGACAGACTTCTATTTTATTGCGCCATACTAGTCTGCAGTAGGTTTAGAAGACAGAACATATTGAGGACACAGTAGTTTCGGGACGCCCACATTCAGCAAAATCAGGAAATCGGTGTGGAAATCAGCGGTCAATCGTTCATCCAGAGGGTGCATTTACTTCACACTGCTCAGTTGTCTTTGGCTGGTCTGTTCCACCTGGGGAGTCCCACATGGGTTGCTTGATGTGCTCTGGAATCTTCAATAGCTCAGTCTAGACAGGTGAACACAGATTGAACAAATGGTGTCAACAGAATATATCATTCACTTGCATCTGTTACCCATGCCAACATACAAGGGTAAAACCTTTTATTTTATTTTATTTAAAGCACTGAAAACATACTGATTTGGAGGATGCAAACAACAATTGTGAGGTGATAAACAGCTAAATGTAGCCCTTGGAAACAATCAGTTACTCATTTATCCAATCAGTTACTTAAAGTACTTGCATGCTGAAACACCAAACACAGAAGATACTGCGGCCTTCCAAGACCTGAGCATGAGATCCCTGATCCCAAAGGGGATATTGCTTTCATTTTCTCTTTTGGATCAGGGATCACAAACTGTTACTGTACTGAATGTTAGGTAGTACATTTATCAATTAGCATCATCTTAGAGCTTAGCTTTAGTTGAAGTCAATTTTCATTACCAGAACAGGTAGACTCCCATGTTCCTCCAAGTATTATCCAGACAAAGTATGTGCACAGTCTGGTTTGATCAAAGGGTATGGTCATGTTTCAATGCTGTTAACATTGTGAAAGAAAAAGGCCAATTATGGTCTCGGGACAAATAAGATCAGAAACCTATACAGCTGGCCTTTTGTCTAATTTATTTGTTGAACAGGGCTTATTCATTTCTTCTTTGGGCAGCCAACTTGACAGTTCAGCTCAAGCCTTCTCAAGGCAGTGTGGCAACAAGACTTATTTTCATTAGTCTACTTTAGACTACTTAAGTACTTAAATATAACAGAGAAAACTGAGGTAGAGCACTAGTGTTGTTTTGAGCCTGGAGCCAGTCGATACAAAATGGAAAATTCCAATGGGAATGGAAATAATATTGCAAACCCATAAGTATTCCATCATTGACTCTGCAGAATGGTTTCTAATCAAGTATAAGTGTATAAATAGCAGTTGTGTTTCTATAGAAGGGGCCTGTTAAATTTTAGAAAACATTTTGAAAGGTCAGAAACCTTTTGTACTGGCAAGAACACAGAATAATCTTCATGCAAAGCTCGCAAATTATTTCAAACCACATTGTTTACAATGAATGTTGGAATTCCAAGTCAGGTTCCAAATTCCTGGCAAGATCCATCTTTATATTATTTTCATTTTATAATGAATATTTAAACATCTACTCAATTCACTCTCTGCGCGTAACCAGCAATTGAAGGTGTGTGTAGCGACTTTTTGATCAAACAAAGGTCGCCGAGAGGCTTAGCATGGCTCGTTGCCGTCTCACTCGTTCCATTGAATTCATGTCCAGTCGAAAGTAAAGTTTATGGTGTTTATTACGATCGAAGTCAAACGATATTAAACGTGATGAAACTTATTCAAACAAACAAAACGAAAACATGATGTGGCGTACGGTTAACAGAAAATATCCCAACCCAACTAACCCCCTCTCTCTCTGTCCTCCTGTCCAAGGCCCACCCCCCACCTATGTAGGTAAAACCACACCCACACATTTTTCTGTTGATAACTTAATATGGATGGGCATTTTCAGCATTTTCATGGTTTGGATAACTGGTGAAAGCATGCTCCAATAGGCTGGAACACCACCAAAACAATACAATTCAGTAAGCACATTCATTAGATAACTAAATAACGTTTCAAGAAAACTTGGGGATGGCAAAAAAACAACAACAAAAAATGACTTCATGAATTTATGGTTGCATAAAAGACAACATACAGTTTTTAGTTTGTCTATAGTTTTCACCATGTAATATTTCCAAGGCATTACATGCAAGGGGTGATTGCATGAAAATGGCAACATAAAAAAAAAAAACACTATTACCAAAATATTCAGCAATAGGCTACTTGCTGAACCTAGCCTGTAGAACACTGCCTGAGGAAGAAGAATAGGCTGCTGGTAGACAGAGTAGTAGTGTGACTTTGCGCTTAATTTTTCCAAATTTAAAAAAAAGGTTTTGCTAATTTAATTGTGCACCAGAAACCCCTGCCGCTGATTGGGAGCCCATAAGTCCATCAGACAAACCCCCCTAAAGTGTCCTCCTCTGACACGTCTGTGCTAGCTTGTAAACTGTTGCATGATAAGAAACACTGGTTGACATCATACGTTTCAGAGTAGGGATTTCACAAGAACCGATACTTCAGTAGCCAGTCAAATAATACTAATAATGTTTTTCTACAGTACTGATGGTGCCGAGTCAATTCTATCACCTACCAACATAGAGAACATAGTGAAAATGGGGAATAGTAGTGCTTCTTCAGTGACGGATCCACCAAACACACCTCAAACCCACCAAGCACTTACAGCCAAGCTGAACAAGCTAGGTTACGGTATGGAAAGTAGATCAAGCTCTTGGAGACACTTACCTTGGTTACTGCCATGGCCACTCCTTCCGGCAGATTCCGCTGAATATATTCTAGGTACACCTTAGCTGTGGAGCCTGTCAGACGTGCCAGCTACAAAGACAGAAGACTAATAAACTATTTCACAACTTTCTCCAAACTAATTTTCTACAACCACGAAAAACGTTTGGCTGGCATGAAGAGAAGAGAGCCGTTTATGTAGAAAGTCAACACATTTGTCACAGACCTACACATGGCTGAATGCCACTGAGAAATCAGGCTCCAAGGCCAGTAACATGCACCACAATCCAGAATGTAATCCTGACAGTATCTGAAAGGGCAGGAGGGAGTACGGTATCTGCACAGGCGGCAGAGCAGCTGTGCAGCTCAGATGATGGACCGCAGAGATGAAATGTGGTGTGGTTCCATGAAAAAGTAGAAAACGGCCATACAACAGCAATTAGCTACACTAAATTTAGCTGGTGTGAACCAAAAAAAGATACCAGATTAGCAGACATCGTCACCCTTGATAAATATGCACAAAATAATGTAAACTAAAAAAAATAACAGCTGAGTCTCTTGGCCATGTCTGCATGCTTGTATGCATTTAGTTGGTGGCACAGGATTTGCTGATTATTTGCATGAATAAGCTGGTATACAGGTCTACCTAATAAAGAGGTCACTGAGTGTAGCTTAAGACCCGTGTTGTCTATTATATGCAATCTTTTTTCTAGGGTGCCATTGATTCTGGAGCTGACTGTAGCCGGCTCAACAGGATTGAAATGTGGTCCCTAGGGTGGCCTGTAACGTAGTGGTTAAGGTACATGACTGCGACTTGCAAGGTCGATGGTTCGAATCCCGTTGTAGCCAGAATGAAATCCGCAGAGCCGTTGGGCCCTTGAGCAAGGCCCTTAAAAACCTGCATTGCTCCAGGAGAGGATTGTCCCCTGCTTAGTCTAATCAACTGTACGTCACTCTGGATAAGAGCGTCTGCCAAGTGCCATTAAAGTAATGTAATGTCTCCTCCTGGGAGGGACATGGAGGAGGAGGAGGAGGAGGAGTCTCACCTCTATGCACCTATAGTGGGTCCTCATCTCGTACTGAACTCTGTGCTTCTTGTAGATATGAACAGACTTGAGGAGGGTCATTCTCTCAATGGTCTTTTTTGGTTCGCTTCTGAAATAAATTCCGCCATTCATGTAATCATTTAAGAGGGCAATAAAGGAGCACCCCACAGCCAGAAAGCACTCTTTACCAAAGCACTGGAAGCCCTTTATTCTGGGGATACAAAGATCTTTGCTAAGCAATCATGAGCCTAAAAGATCCAATATAATTTTATACACTGTACCATTCATTGTTTTAGCAAGTGAAAGGGACTAGGAAGACAAGTTCTGTAATTTGCCATTTTTTCCCCACTCAGTTGACAAGTATGCTTCTCTCTCATGGACAAGCTCACAGGCACTTCTCTGCTGCTGGGAAATAGGTCTCAAGGACAGTTACTTCCACTCTCCTGTAATAGGGCTCAAAGTCCCATACTTAATCTAACCTGGATGATAGGGCTCAAGGGCACATTCAGGATTTCCTGTAACATGGGAGACAGGGCTGAAAAGCACCCAGTTCCACTGTTCTGGCAGACAGTGTTCAGGGGCACTTACACTTTGCCAATGTTAATGCCCAGCTCCTGTGCAGCCAATGTGGCGAAGAACTCATAGCTGTCCAGAACAGCACGGTCGTGGCCCTTCACCAGCACGGCCACTGTCTGGTACAGAGTGTCTGGCTCATCTGTAACAGTTATCTAACACAAACACAACCTGGGTTATAGCAGCAGGGGTCAACATGCAGAATTTTGTCTGAACAATGTGTGGTTTTTAAGACAACATAGTACATAGTCACTAAATAATGAGCGTTTAAAAAATGTGTATGCTATATAGTCACTGAAAATGAGTTGAGCAGAAGTTAACAAGCCACCCAGGGAAAGAATAATGAATCACTTATAAGGCAGCGTGACATACAGCGACTGAATGACAAATGGTGCTGTAGCCAGCATAACTTACATTTGGAATAGCAGTGTTCTGAGAAACCCCTGTGTGCACACATGCAGCAGGACTTATGCAGGGGAGTCTGTTCCTGTTTGAGTAAGCAAAATAAAGGCACACAATGCTGAGTTGATTACTTAATGTACACAAATAAATATGTATTAGATATATTCTGTCACCCATAACCAACAATGCTGGTACACTACAGATATTGCAAATATTGTAAACACCTGCCTATCCCATTCATAAATATATAATCAGGTTAATTTATTTTTGGCACAAAATACCCTCATAATACAACAGACAGACAATGACTAAGAGTTATGTAATAAACAAGGAGACTTATGGGGAGCAAGCATAACATAGATGTGATAAAACTACCCTTGCTTTAGTCCATCCAGAAAGAACACTTCAGTTGCAAGCATTAACCTGAAACATTCTTTCTGCAAAGTCATTTTCTGTATGAATTCTAGGGAATCCGAAATGTCAAATGTACCACCCAATGTAACGTGACGTTGTACCTTCGGTAACTCTTGACTGCCTGAGGTTTTCCTGTGACCTGAAAATAATAATAAATAAATAAATCAAATAAAAATCACGCTGGTATTCCCTAGCCACGAGAGCCAAATGACTTCCCTTTTAGAAGTCTAGTCCTAACGTAATTGAAGAGTGCTAAGCCAAACGTCTAGCTATCGAAAGATCAAAGCTTACGTTATCCAAATATTCGGGATCAAGGTCGTGGCAACTTCCCAACGCCCAATTAAATTATAGCGTTACCTGCTGAATATTTACTAATAGCTATATTTAGGTGGAGATAAGCTTAATGTTGACTGAGCTTTCGAACAAATAATAATGGCTATAACATATTTGTTTGTAGCGAAGTAGCTAGCTAGCATGTTGCCACATCGCGTCTCTAACGTTAGGCTAGTTATCTTCATCGTAACATGGTAGGCTGTGCCCAGAAGCAATCCAACTTGCGCCTTCGCCCATGAACTGGTTTGAAAAATGCTTAGTTAAATTTTCCGTTTATTATAGCTAAATGTAATTTAATATTTTCACATGAAGAAAAAAAGGCAACGTGCAACTTAGCTTGCTAACTATAATGAAAGAATCCAGTGGTTGGTTCATGGTTCTCAATTGAAGGCATTTAATTCGCCTGGCCATGTAATCTAAGCCTCAACCCGTTTCTCTGACACGGAACATCCCCCAAAAAATACTGCTACAGTGAATTTGTATACCTGCGATGAAACTCGTAGTGTCACACACAAGGAACGAACAGTCCTTGCTAAAAACGCCGAGGCTGCCATGCCAGTGAGAGGCATCTGACTGTAGGATGGGTGAGGACGCTAGACAGCCTATCATTCACGTCTAACCCATATAGAGTGTAGCCCCGCGAACGGCGTTTAACTGTGGCCAGCGGAGATGACGCACTTTGGCCAACAGAGATGACGCAAGCTGATGTCGTGAAACCATAGAGTGTATAAGAACGTAAAACACAGGGGTCCAAGGATTGCCGTTCTCGGAGAAGCTCGCAAGCTCGCAAGCTCCAGTGGTTACTCGAGGTATTGCAGTTTTGTAAGCCTCTGGTGCCAAAAAAAAACATTTCTCCATTGAAGTCCATTCAAAACTACGAATTTACCCTGCCCAAATAATATTATTCTGGACCGTATTTTTCACAATTAACAAATTACTGTCCAGCGACCGTTTTTTTCTGAGGCCCACAGAAGGATTTATTTAATTACAATTTTGTTTGCATGTTTTTACATCACACTGCATGCCCCTGCTACACAGGCACAAGCGCCAATGAACGAGTATGCAGCTGTGATTGACTCAACTAGCTATGCTGGGTTCCCTGGACAGAATTCATTCATTCATTCATTATCCTAACCCGCTTATCCTGAACAGGGTCGCAGGGGGGCTGGAGCCTATCCCAGCATACATTGGGCAAAAGGTAGGAATAAACCCTGGACAGGTTGCCTGTCCATCACAGGGCACACGCACCATTCACTCACACATTCATACCTATGGGCAATTTAGACTCTCCAATCAGCTTACCCCTGCATGTCTTTGGACTGTGGGAGGAAACCGGAGTACCCGGAGGAAACCCACGCAATCACGGGGAGAACATGCAAACTCCACACAGAGAGGCCCCGGCCAACGGGGATTCGAACCAGGAACGGTGCCACCTCCTGGACAGAATTGTTAATTATATTCTTATCTTATATTGTTATTATATTATTACCTGCAAAATCATTGTGTCCATTGTTCATGGTGATGAATTGTTACATTACATTGTATTACAGGTATTTGGCAGACGCTGTTATCCAGAGCAATGTAAAACAAAGTGCACACCCATAACCAGGGACAAGTGCGCTGAAAGACCCTACAGAGAAGTACAGTTTCAAGTGCTAAGAATACAACAAAGCTGGTTTGTAATTTATTCATGTTATTATTAATATTCATAAAAACTTGGTACGAGTCACATACGTGATCCATTTCAGCATTTAACTGTGGTGGGGAAGCTGTTGCTAATGAGACTACGAACCGGGCAGGCTTATATATGGCTCAGCCTGTATCAGACCATCATGAGCTAACACGGTCTTAAGCAATAAGCAACCATAATCATGAACCACATTCATTATGAGAAAAACTACCATTGTACGGACATTAACCTCTGGTGGAAGCGGTGAGTTTATGTTAGTTTATTAGATAATGTAGAATATATCTTCTATTTTTTATAGTCAAGTAATGTAAAAGTGAGAAATCCGTTTGGTTTACAGATCAGAGTAGGGTACAGTTTACACTGATGCCTTTGTCCATTTATGCACATGAGCTTACCTTAGCTTACATTATATGCATCACCCAACAAAAATAAAACATTAATCTAAGTTGATAAATGTAGTCTATTTTGTGAAACAATGTCAGACATTGCCGTTATTAAACAAATGCTATATTTTTGCAATTGCTCATGTATTAAAAGTCCTAGTACAATTGACCCTTTGCATCTTGCAAAGATAGGATTCAATCCAGAGTTAAATACACTATGTTCATTGTGGTTCTAATATTATAGTTATGATTAAATTCATTTTAGATTTTGTGTTCCATTTTTCACCAGGTGCACTTGTTGATGCCCTTGAGAAGATTAAGGAGTTGGATGAGCAGGTGCAACGCCTTTCACTTGTTGGCCACGAATCAACAGCTGGTGTGTATCTGATGAGAATTTCACAATTTTACAATGTTTCCTTCTGAGCGTGGCTTCATGGTGTTTTGGGGATCTATTGGGCCTTCAGCATTCAAGCTGCAGCTGTACTGGTCATAGGTGTGGAGAGTTGGCATGGAGGCAGTCAAAGATGATGCCAAACCAAGCCCAACATGGAAGCTGATTGATTAGTTTTTCCTGTATTATCTTTGTGTGGTCACTGGTTTGAGAGAGAAGGTGTTGGCTGAAATCTTTGAAGTGCACTTCCACGGTAAGTTGCATCATTATCACCTGGGCTAATTACCTGTACCTTGTTTTGGAGTCAATGCCACTCTGGATGCCAGGTCAGGAGGACAATCCCAGATAAGTTCAGAGCATTCTGCCCAAATGTCAGAGTGGCACTAGATTTCACAGAATTCCGTTGTGAGAGCCCAGAAACCATTACTTTGCACCATTACATTACATACTCCACATACAAGGGCCACACAATATTCAAGGCATTAATTGGAGTTGCACTCTGTCGAGCAATCACATTTTGTTCACAGGATCGATCTCTGACAAGCAAATAACCAGGCAGTGTTTTTTTTTTTTTGGGTCTACTGGATCCAGGTGATGAAGTTATGGCAGATAAAGGCTTTCTAATTCAGGAACTGCTGGAGGATTTTGGTGCCAAGCTCATCATTCTACCATTCAAAAGGAGAGGTCAGTTCACTAAGGAGGAAACCAAGCCATTGCCCGACTCCGTGTTTAAGCTGAGAGAGTCAAAGAGTACCTTCCTGGGATTCACCAATTCCTCTTCCCATTGTGGGCAGTATCAAATAGATGCTGTGTGATGGTGAATTACCAGGGGCCCTTGGACCTAGAAGGTGAGGTGGAATATTGGTTACAGTGAGCATAACAATTTTTCGTAATAGAGAAAATCCTCTAGACTACATGACAGACAAAACATTTATTCTTGAATATAGATTTACACGTCAATCTATTTACGAGATCGCAGACAACCTGGAAGGTGAACTCGATCACACAACGCAATGGAACCATGCCTTACCGTGTATATTACATCTTAATTGCGCTGTGGGTTTTTGCTGCTCGGAGCTTCCAGACTCTGGTAGGCGATGTATTTACAGTGAAGAACAGTGAAATCTCCATCTCGCCCCAAGCAAGACATTGTATAGACATGGCTTTCCCCATGTCTCTAGCATTATAGATGGCACTCACATCAGGATCCAGGCACCCCTGGGCACATGAAGACCAATATGTGAATTGTAAAAATTACGACTCAATTAAACTCGTATCACTCGTATCACCACCTCTGCAGCATCACAAATATGGTGGCCTCATGGCCTGGGAGCACCCATGACTCCTGTATCCTGGTGGGCAGTAGACTCTGAAGAGATTTTGAAGACAGTGTGCATGGTGCATACTTTTTTCATTCCAGGAATGGTACAACAACGCCCTAATGCACACAAGCATAATAGAGCGGACCATTGGACAGCTGAAGCGTAGGTTCCACTGTCTCCACAGTGAGCTGTGTGAGGAACCTGCGAGGGCCTGCAAAATCATCATTGCGTGTTATTCTTTTCAATCTGTCAAAGAACAATCCTGCCACTGATGAAGAGCATGTATTGGAGGAAGAAGAGCATGGGCATTAAGAACAGCAGCAAGTCAATGGGCATGGACATGCCTTTTAAAGAGTTCCCCCTTTCCTTGTGGTTATTGTTATGCTACACCACCTTGCTTCAAGTAAAATAATCATAGCCCAGTTAGCCATGTGACAGTAGGCTATCATTTATTTTATGTTAAATCAAATAAATAAATGTATAATAAATAACACAATACATTACATACAGTTTGATTAGCAGTAAGATAGCCTTCATTAATAAACATACAAACTGCAGCAAACACATTGTTGAGAATGATATTGTACAGCTCCTGGTTGTTAAGTTTCTAAGTTTCTTGATCAAGCAGCAGCTTCTCTTTAGTGAGCTGCAAAACCTCCTTGTGCAACTCCACCACATCCTCCCGAATAGGCCTGTTGAAGGAACATTGTCTGTGTGGTTTCCTGAAACACATAGGCCTTCTATTAAGTATTAGGCTATGGGTAATTTGAGTAACCAAGACTCACTGTGTTCCAAATACCAAGTTAGCTCACAATGTTACTAACAGTGCATCATTCATGACAAATAAATAAGAAATGAAGCTTCCAGATCAGGTTTGGTTTTTGTGTGTTTGTGTAAAATCTAATTTCTTCAGTTCTCATAAAAAATTGGTCTTGTTCGCAATCAGTTTCAGCCAAAAGTGTTCCCTGTAACATTTTTCATCCAGATACACATATTGTTTTATATAGACAATATAGTTTTTAAAATTAATATTAAAATTTATTACAGGTTTTCCAGCTAGTGAAAAACTGTTGTTTCAGGTGCTGTTTGGAACACTCTTAGTCTACATTAGGCTGTTAAATATCAGGATAGCCTATTCTAGGTTCAGA